>NC_090437.1:102254181-103734181 GCF_031143425.1 Pleurodeles waltl
ACCCCAAGTATTTGTTCATTGTGCTCTCCATCATTAGATTATTATAAAACCAGAGACTCGTTCTTCTGTATTTTCGACCCGAAGGTTTTTAATTACGTAAGTTTTGTCTAAATTGATTTCCGTTTTGTAAGACTGACATTATGACTCATGTGCAAATCAGTCTTTGCATTCCTATCGCAATCTTATAAAAAATAATTGTATAGTCTGCATAGTTGAGCAGCGGAGCAGGCAGCCACCCTATCTTAGGTGACAAGGAATAAACATTAAACAGCAAAGAGTCCAGGTTTGCTACTTATAGATTAAACAGGTGCCAACCCCCACTTCTGTTTGCAAGCACAATAAATTGATATCGTGAACAAAACTGTATTATTAGTCGATGCCTAGATTTTCATCAAGGTTTTGCGAGCTCTGATAACGTACACGAGATCTGGTTAGGGATTAGAGAGCCAGTACAGTACTTTGCGGGAGACCTGCAAATAAAGTCATCTATACAAAGGGAGGCCTGACCCACTGTCTACAGTCGCTGAAGACTGACATTGAGAAAAAGATATTTGCAGAATTTTTTCTTGACCAAAATTGGTACAGCACCATAGGAACTGAAAGGAGAGTTCATGTCTCTTACACAGGGTACAGCACAATGAGGAGGTTTTTCAAGCTGTACAGCATGATTTCCAATAGAAGAAGGAAGCCATATATAAGTTTGGGGGAGTATGTTCATATAGTCCTTAACAAATGTGAAAAAATTGCTTAACCAATAAATCAAGGGCCTCTTCACGGGCACAGAGTTGATGGTTCGAGCGTTTGTATTATGGGATTTGGCCAGAACTCACTGGAGATATACACACAAGTTTGAAAGTTTTTAAAGTTTAAGTTTATTAACACGGTTAATTAAAACCATCGCAATTACAAAATACATAATGACGTAAAACATTGCCTCCTCATTATATTAATAGAGACCCATAAAAACATAAAAGCTTATTTTAAATCTGAAACATGGCATGGTAAAGAGTTGTGCATATCTAAAATGTTCACCACTAATTCCAAAACTTAGGGGGTCATTTTGACCTCGGTGGTCTTTTTTAAAGACCGCAGAGGGACCGCCGTGCGGAAGACCGCCATTGGTGGCAGTTTGCCGAGTGGCCTATTATGACCGTTGGCAGCTCTCCGTCCTTTTACGGACGGATAGCCGCCAACAGCCATACTGGCGGAAGGCGGGGAAGTGGAGGTTGCTCCACCCCCACCGCCACGCCAACAGAACACCGCCCAGCAAATCACTTCCTGTGATTCGTCGTGGCGGTGTGGTGTCGGCGGAGCTCCCATCCCCTCCCGGAGGATCGTCGGACCAGGTAAGTCGATCGTCCGTGAGGGGAGGGGGGCAAGGGGGTGTTGTGTGTTGTGTGGGTGCATGGGGGTGTGCATGTGTGTATGTAGAGGGTGTGTGTGAGTGCGTGTATGCCTGCGGGGGTGTTGTATGTATGGGAATGAATGCGTGTATGTCTGTGGGTATGTCTGTATGGATGTCTGCATGTATGTTTGAATGTGGGTGTGCGTGTATGACTGTGTGTGTGGATGTAGGCATGTATGTCGGCGTGTGTGCGAGTAAGTATGTAGGTGGTACCTGCGTGCATGTCGTGTGGGTATGGGTGAAATGATGTTGGGGGTCGGGGTGGGGAAGGGGGTCCCTGCCACCTTTGGGGGGTGGCAGGGGTTGTGGGGGGGGTAGGGGAGGGAGTCAGGGTGAGGGGTGGGGGAGACCCCTATCAGTGCCAGGGAAGGAATTCCCTGGCACTGATAGTGCTTACCGCCATGGATTTCATGGCGGTTCAAACTGCTGGAAATCCACAGCGGTAAGCCGGGTCCAAATATCGCCGGCGGTATAGTGACGGCTGCCGGGCTGGAGACCCAGGTCTCTAGCCCGGCGGTCGTCTCCGCCCTGGCAGGCGGAACGGAGAACCGGCGGATGACCATGGCGGTAACCGCCATGGTCATAATTCCACAAAGTAAGACCGCCAGCCTGTTGGTGGTCTTACCGCCGGTTCTCCGCCTTCCGTCAGGGTCATAATGACCCCCTTAGTCTTAAACTTAACCTTAGGATTTTCTTGCTCCCTTACAAACACAATAATAGTAGATGAGTGAAGCTGAGCGAGCATCCTAAATAGTACCTAGGGCTGTTTCCTGGCTTGAAACTAATCATAAGACGATGGCCCTTGCACACTCGGCTTCAGCTTTATTCACTAATTCTTTCTGGGCCTGTACCATGAATTTGGTCCCTAAACAAGAAAACGGGATTGAAAGTCCGCTAAGCCAGCTAATAAAGGCCGGTCTACATGAGCGTATGTTCAGTGTCTTAAACATGTTTTTTAGATAAAATGTCCTGTGGCTTAGCAAAGCCGGGTGGACACAAAAAATATGTTCTAATGACTCTTGACTGTACCCACAAAATCGACAGGAATGTGTCAAGTCCTGTTGTTTCCATGAAGGGACCATATCCTTTGTTTCCATCAACCCAAAGCGGAAAAGCATGAACCGATGTTTCAGCGACTGGTTGAAGGTTGCTGCTACATATTCTTGTGCCTGTAAGGTTTTGTATGATGTTATTATAGTCCAGGCGTGCTGTCTGCTTTCCAGTTTTTGTTTGTCAGAATTTAAAGATTTCTTCTTAGTGACAGCGTTTGCCTTCCAAAAATACTCCTTTTTGTCTGAGTTCAGGTCCCAGGCTTCTAGCAAACCTAGTGCTGTAATGCAGTTATTTAAGTGATGACCCCAGGTGCTTTTATCATTGTGACGCTGTTGCTCCTCAATTTCCAACCAACATAAGTTGTTTAGTGTGCCAGCCTCAGCTGCACGCATCCTCCAACATAGTTTAATGAAGGCACATCTACTCTGAAATTCATAGTTTTTCAGACCCAATTCTAAACGAACCTGAGCTGGAGATACCGGTCGTGGTATCCGAAAAACTGTTTTGTAAGCCTTCGTCTGGACTTGATTGATAAAAACTGCCTCCTTCCCCAGCATGATTTCGGCGCCATAAGTGATGGTGGGCATTAGCCGCGCTGCCATGACTGAAAGCAGGTGAGTGTATGAGGGGCAGCTCAGTTTTTGTTTTAGAACTTAAAAACCGTAGGTCAATGAGAGGGCTTTTCCTTGAGCGACAGCAAGCTGCGGCTTGAAAGACAAGAGACGGTCCATAGAGAATCCCAAGTACTTGTATGTGGGTGCAACCTCCACCCGGGATCCATTTATGAACCATGAAGCAGATTTAAACTTCCTGTCAACTAGGCGGACAACCCTAGTTTTACTCAAATTCAGTTCTAGGCCTTGTATTGTTATATATGTGTAAAATGCATTGATACTAGGCGGTAGCCCAACAGGTGTTTGACTGAGTAGAACTATGTCGTCTGCGTACTGTAGCCATGCAATTCCTTTCTTGGCCAACACTGGCGGGTGGCTATTTACGGGAGCTAGAGCCTTGGCTAGGTCTGCAAGATATAAGTTGAACAGCGTGGGAGCCAATACACACCCCTGTTTAAGTCCTTTTGCTGTTCATGTTCTGTTGGTGAGGTGGCTGCCCTCTCCGATTTTTACTTGCGCCCAAGTACCTGTGTACAAGTCCATCATTGCGCCAAGAAGGCTGCATGGTAGGCCCCAACCTTTCAGTTTCTCCCGTAGGCAGGATCTTGGTACACAATCAAAAGCTGCCTTTAGATCAATAAAGCATGCAAGTAACCTTTTTTTCCTTAAGCCTGGCCTTGTTTCCCAGCAGGGCCACGGTTGCCAGGTTGGTGGAAGCACCCATACCAGCTCTGAAGCCTGTCTGGCATTGTGGAATTAATGGTCTGTCATGAATCCATTCTGCTAGTTGTTGCAGTAGACAGGATGTGTAGAGTTTTGATTCCACGTCTATCAATGCAATTAGCAATTAGTTTGAAGGATTTGCGGGGTTACCTGCTTTGTATATAGGGTGAATAATGCTGCCTTTCCATGCATCTGGAGACCCGTGGTGCCTTGGAGGTCGTTAAAAAGCAACGCCAAATAGTGCGCCCAGAATGAAGGAACTCCTCTAAACAAGGCGTTCGGAAATCCGTTCTGACCAGCTGCCCCTTCCATTTTTAGTTTCTTTATGAGGTTTATCAGCATTTCTATGTCAATGGTCATTAATGCGTGCTTTCCTTCATTTCCGTTTGGAGATGTCTGTTTGCGTTGTAACTCTAAAGCCAAAATTAATCTTGCTTAAGTCGTTGGGTATCTGTGTGGCCTTCTCCTTCACATGGTGCTCTGGAAGTGAGAACATTGTATGTGGGCTTCCCATGTAGCTGCATCGATACCTGCATTGGTGTGTCGAAACAAGTAATTTTAATTGATTGGGTACACAGAGTGTGCACCTCAGGTGAGTTAACATTGTGGGCCTAAGGCATGTAACTGTATCCCTTAGGCCGTTTCTATCTAGGTAAAAAAAAAAGTCTTAAGACAGCAAGAGTCTATTCAGTGATTGCGTTATTGGGGCAAGCTCAGCATTTCTAATTGGATGTTGCTCCTGCTATGCTTTATAAGAGAGACCATATGTCTCTTTTCAGAATTCTTAAGTACGCTTAAGGTCACATATAGCCTGTGTGGCCTGTTTTTCGTGGAATATAAAGCCCCTCACAATTTCTTAGCTGGAGGAGAGAGTGACTATCCTGAATGTAAAGTTGCAGTATGAATTCTTACAGGCAAAGTGGAAGAAAGTATGTGACCATCGCATAGGTTAAGAATGGAAAGAACAATGGAGAGAAACGTCTGGAAAAAAAGTCTTTAAATTATATCATTTGTCCCTTACTATGTTGTAGAATCTTGCTAAATTAATAAACGTTTTCGCGTGCTTTAATATACATGTGAGCATGATCCTTTTTTCTAATCTCAGCTTTCTGGGATGGTAGGTTACTAGAGAAGTGTCATGACCAGGTGTAGTGGGTAGGTTGTGCAACAGTGCTTGTCTTTGTGGAATTAGTTGGATGATATGCTAGCAATGTTTGGAGCTGAGGCTGGTTGACTTGGGATACAAGAGTTTTATACTTTCTTTTACACCTTGGATTATGTATGTTTCTTGTATTTTGTACAGGCAGAGAATAGCTGAAAGGCAGTAGAGCACAGTACTAGGTCAAATACAGAGATATTGTTAATGACTTACTGGACAGTAGGTGGATTCTGTGACCGGAAGCACTGTTACTGCATCATTTTGTGGTGTTATTTAAAGAGGTGTGTGTTTAGCTCTTTCTTAAATTGGAGTATGGTGGGGGTGGTCTTGATGGATACAAGAACGTCTTGCACAGTTTGAATGCATAGATGGAGAATGCCTGTTTCTTGACTCATCTTTTGTTGGTGATGAAGAGTTATTATATGTCTCATCTGGCTTGGAGTTAACTGGAGAACATCTCAAATTTTAAATTAGAGCCTTTCTCACAATGAAATAGTTCACCTCCAAGTTGTATTTTTGTTACCCTGGCAAGAGATATGTCTGCAATATCTAGAGATCAAATTTGCGAATGATGGCTCAGTAAACTGCCCAGGGCTGTTTCAGGGAATTCAGGAGTATTTTCACTTGTGCCACAATTTTACGATTTCTTTGCTAGGTAGGATAGTCTTTCAAGTGATAATTTGAGTCTTCACTCCAAGGTTATCAAAGAATTGCTCACCATCTTAATTAGAAATCCAGCAACAGGAACAGATCCAACCAAAGTCAATAGGAGTCTCCACGCAAGCGCTTCTTTTGTCATTGGTTTGATCTGTTTATGTCACGGCACTAGGCCCAGCCACACAAGTGGGGCAGTGTTTTTATTGGACAGGTAGGGCAATGCTAGGTGGTAAGAATTTTGTGGATTCCTGCAGATTCAGGAAGTTTCCATCACAGAAATATAAGGAATATGTCTGCTTTCAGGAAAGGTTTGAGGTTTGCAGGGCACTGTGGGTGAGAAAATCTAATGAGATCCATGCAAGTGACACCATCCTGGATTCCCCTAGGTCAGTGGTTCCCAACCTTTTTAATCCTGCGGACCCCCACTGAATCACTACTGGAAGCCTGGTACCCCTCAGCAATTGGTACAATTTAAATTTCAAACATTAAAACAGTAATTCACAAAAAATACACACACAAATACACACCAAAGAAATATTCGAATAGCTAAAGATATTCTTATTTTATATTGAAAAAGATATGCAAAAATTGAAAAATGCTAATGGGAAGGTTGGCTCAGAATCTCAGCAACTAACTTTTCAATGTTTGGTTTTATTTAGGAAAGCGGAATCCTCAGGTCAGATACTACATTTCCCAAGAGATTTCAGTTTTTATTTTCTAGGCACATAAGATCTGAGAAAGCTTTTTCATGTAAATATGTGGCAGGGAAAGGAAGTAAAACCAATAAAACTTTATTTTGGCAACCAGTGCCATAAAGGTCACATAACACCACAATAAATATTAAACTCATAAAATAATTACTTTAAAATAAATAAAAGCAGAACACAGAAGACAATACAATCAAAGTCCATTTTACGGTATAGGAGCTAGAAAGTGCAAGTGGAACTACATGTGGACATTGGAGCTAAGAGGTCTTTGGCAGCTTTCTTCTGATGCGCCACATTCCTCCAAGGAATTTGACAACTACGATGGCAATGGGCAGGCTAGGGTCTGATTTTAAAATCCTCATGGCTGCAGCATGATCTCAAGTCCCCAACTGGTTGCAGGTTCAAGCAAGCCATTTCCTACATAGGAAAGTGTAAAATGGACATGCGAAGAGAACATGGGCAGTAGACTCCAGTGACAGGTTGCAGCAGGGACATAACGACATAATGGAGGCCCTGTTCTGCCATCTATTGGTGAACGTTTTAAGAGGAAGGGAGCCTAATCTAAATTGCACATAGAGCTTCCTATCGGTCACGTCTAGAATACTATCCAGGGAGGGCTCTAGCAGCCAGGTAGACTTGAAATCCAGAAAGTCACTAGTTAATCACCCTACAGAGAGTGAGCAAGATATAGCCTGAGCTACCCACTCCCAGTAACAAGACTTCACTCTTTCTGTGGTGGATAGTGACCCTGTGGCAGGCAATTCCATGAGTCTCCCATCCCAATGGTGATCAATGATGATTTTACAGAATTGATCCACTTGATCTTATTGGCGGTATCCAGCAAACGGGAGTAGCCACGATTCTCCTCCAAAACCTCAATGGTCTAAGACCAACTATGGGAGCTAGTGGTTTACAGGCCAGATCCAAATGCAAAGGAAAGAGCTGAGTACTCAGGGTCAGGAAGGTAAGCTTTCTCATGAACATATTTTCTATACGGGTGAGCTCCTTTACATCCTGAAAGCCCCAGAGTTCTGCCCTGTAGAGTGCTGCGCTAACTGACTTCATATTATAGATCTGGAGAGCTGCAGCTATTGGTTGAGTAGTGGAAGCAGGGTGCTCCCTTAGAAGAGCTCCCACCAGCTGGCTAAACTTTAGCGATGTAGTAGTAATATGGGTTTTCCAGGACATTGAGTCCAATAGTTTGATCCCAGGATATTCAAAGGTGTTGACTCGTTCTAATTTAGACCCACCCAGGGAAAGGATCCCCCTGTATGATCTCTGTGGGTTAATAACCACTAACTTGGTTTTGGTAATGTTTATTTCTAAACCTCTCTGAGAACAAAAGTCGTCAAATCAATTCAACAAAGATTGGAGACCCATCAAGGTTTTAGATACTATCAAGGTGTCATCAGCAAACAGGAGTGTCACGATTTTTTCCTTGCCTATGGTTGGTGCGTCGGAGGGTTGTGAGGTGTGGTGTTGAACGACCTGGTTCAGATATAAGGAAAAGAGAGTTTGAGCTAGCACACAACCCTGCCGGACGACGATTGGAGCCCCCAATGTACTCTTGCGTAGTTTGCTTCATGTAATCAAATGATTATAGTCAGGAACTAACTCCCATCTCATTGAGGACCTCCCAGAGTTTACCTCTGGGGACCAGGTCGAAGGCAGATTTAAGGTCTATAAAGGCTACATATAGACTCCCCTTCCCTATCACTGTAACCTTCCGATACAAAAGCAAAAAAACGAAACACCTGATCTATGGTGCTCCTTTTGGAACTGAAGCCAGCCTGGAATGGTGACAAGATGTTATCAGTGATCCAGTCGTGGATTTTAGATAATAGGGCTCAACAGAGTACCTTTTAGATTGTATCTATAAGGCTTATGGGCCTGTAATTGGTGGGTAGGGACCTATCACCTTTCTTATAGATGGGTATTACCTCGGCTCCCCTCCATTACTCAGGAATGGAGGCTCCCCTAGCAATTGCACTGGATAAAAGGTGGATGTACTCAGCCCATTTGTCAATGTTGTGGAGAAAAAGGTCACCGGGATACCATCAGGGCTAGCAGCTTTCAAACGTACTATATTGTTGATTGCATCACAAATATCTCCCAGGTTTACCAGACCATCCCAGTGGTTAGTACTCAGCTGAAAAGGGAGTAGAGGGACAGAGGAGGTCAGGAGTTGGCTTTCAGCATTATAGAGGGAATTGAAATCTTGAAACCAGTCTGAGGGCTGGATGTTATTGCCAATTGCAGGAACTCCCCTTTGGTTGCTTTTACGTTCACAAGCGCCCTTCATAAGCCTCCATCTCTCCTCCTCCCAGTCCTTCCTGGCCTTACTCAGCGTCTGCTTGTACTGTTTCTGCAAAATCCTATCAAGGGCAGCATCTTTTTGCTTGATTGCACTTATTCGGTTTGCCTGGGCTAGCCGACAGTCTTGGTTAAACCATTTATCTCCCTTGTGGGATAAAGAACCACGAGTGGTATGGGCAGCTGGTATAGTAAATAACTGTTCCAATCTTTTGAAAAACTCAGTACGTACATCTAGTAAGGAGGAGCAGTTTCCCACTTCCTCTTCCATTGTAGATATCAATGCTACGCAATGTGTCAGATCTTGGCTGATGGGTAGTGAGGATGTCGTCTTGCAGGACGACCTTACTCCATCTTAAATGTCGTCTGTTATTCGCGGGCTTGACCTCCCTAGTTACTTGAGCGGTGGTTGGCGCAACGTGCGCCCTTCCCCATGGGGGCTCTAAGCGAAGACAAAGTGGATTATGGTCACTGTCCATTTGGTTCCTGACTACCACGTCATCTACCAAATGCCAATGTCTGGGGACAATCCGAATGTAATCGATGCAACTCTTCCCCTGTGAACCAATGAACGTATAGGCAGCATGCCTATCGGATTTGGTTCTTCTGTTGACTGCCTTCAGACCTAGGCCAAGAGTCAAGGCGTTTAACTACAGAGCAGCCTGGTGCCACTTCTTAATAGGGGGGAGTTCACGCCTGGGCATATGCCATAGGTTGTCTTCTTCTAGGAAATCACCCATGTTGTCCAGACCAAGGGGTTTGAAAGTGGCATTGAAGTCTCCTGCTACAATAAGGGCGTGGTTGGAAGGTCTCTCACCCAGCAAGGTCTCAAGAGACTACAGAGTGGTGGAGTAGTTGGGCCCCTTTGTCCCCCTGGCATAGATGTTAAATATGTCAGTGACCGTGGTCCTGGGTCTCTTGAGACTGAAACCAAGAACGTTAGGGCTGTCGGTAGGTAGCCATTTCACTACCCACTGTAGTGTGCTTATCACTCATATTAAGAGTCCCCCGGTGGGCAACCCACCTTGCTAGAAACAGTGGGAAGATGGTAGGTTGCATAGCCAGGTTTATAGGCAGGTTCAAATAGCCCGGTTTCCTGGAAGGTGCATATATCATATAGGTCTATAAGGGTATTCCAGTGAAGCAAAGAAAGTTTAGATTTAAGGTCTGCCACATTCCAGAAACGATGTTTGTTTTCTGACAAGTAGTCATGGTATTGCACGAGTAAGGAGAATTTACCTGGGAATCTAAGGAGCCTTCAGATAGTCTACAGGCATCCTAAGTAGCTAATGCAGCAGCCTTAGGTGGTACAATAGGGTCTTATTGCCTCTCAGATTGGCTGGGTAGCTGGTAGTGCGGGCCGGTTGTCAGGACTTGCACAGCTATTGGGACTATTATGAGAGGCCTGCGCCTCGGCCTCTAGTGGTCAATCTAACTTAGAACAAGCAGTACCATCATCAAGAACAGCGCAAGGGTGTGGCACACAAGAAGGGAGGGGTGGTTCAAATTTGAACTGTATAGTAGACACATCCGGAGAGTTGGTTCTTTGGTCTAGGGCCACTAGATCATAAGCTATCTGTCCGTTCTGTAAAATAAGTTTGATACAATCAGATGGAGAGCTCAGGGACTTGTGCTGTCTGGCCCTGAGAATATCTTTTCTGATTACTGAGAAATTTCCTCTACTATGACGAATTCAGTGGGTGACCTTGTTAATCAATGAGTCTTCCCCATTCTGCCCCCCCACCCCCCACCGGAGTTAAGTTTAGGTACATTGGTCATAAAAAAAAATTGAGGAGGGGGGGTGGTGGTTCTGGCAACCTGTGTTCTACTGAAATGTCGACCCTCCCCATGTGTAGGAAGTGGAAAGTTGGGCCCTTTGCTTTGTAACTAGTTGGGAGCGGATTCATTTTGACACAACAGCAGGTGCTCGAGAACCCATTTTGTGGGCTCCAACCGGTGTCCTTGGGGTAGTGTCCTCATGTGGCAAGCCTGTATTACCCCCAAAGTGTTTTACAGAGGGGGACATAATAGGGGCAATGAGTGCCTTAGCAGGAGTCTTGGTCAAGACTGGGATAGCAATTCTTTTCCTAGATATTCTCCCCCTCTCTCCCATAAGATGCCCCACATGGTCACAAGATCGCGAATCGCGTACACTTGAGGGCTTCTATTTCTGACCTAAGTGTTTGGATCCAACCTACTAAGTCTTCGTTTCGGGAGGGGGGGCATGCCTGGTTGTTTGATATGAAGCCTACCCCAGCTTGTGCAGGAGGAGCTGCGAAATCCTGAGTTGTAGATGGATCTAAAATACATGTTAGTGATAAGATGCAATTGGTGCAGGGGATGGGTGAGGGAGGTGGCCACTGTTGCTGTCTCAATAGTGGAGTCAGAGCTGTGAAGTAAATCTAAGAAGTTATACTGGTCTTATTCCTCAGCCGTATCCCAGCTTTATTAAACATGTTGGTTATACTTTCCTCCTTGTTTATCAGCGGTTGGGATACTAAGCACAGTTTGGGACTCTTTGGTTGATCTAAACCAGATGATGGAACTAAGATTTCCCTGCAATCCGCCAAGAGGTTATCAATGCAAACAAGCACATCATTACAGCCTGACTTCTTAAAGTTTTCTTGTGCTTCTTCCCTCCCACCCCCCAGACCACCTTTGGTCGCATTTCTTTTACCCATCACTATGGCAAGATGTTGGGCCAGAACGAAGGGACCCTAAGTGATGCATAAGAGAGTAACTAAAGGGAAACAAAGCTATTCAAGAATGGCCAGACTCATGGGGGTGGCCCAGCCAAGCCTCTGTTGGCTACGGACGGGCTTTCCCCATGCACGTCCTGCTTTGCGTTGTGCCCCCTCATGCTTTATAGCACTCGTTGGAATGGCAAGTGGGAGCAGATGATGCAGAAAATGGCTGCCTCCTGGGGCCACAAAGCAGTCTGGGATATATAGTCCCTCTGGTCAATGTTCGTGCTTCGATGTGCCCCCTCACGATTTATAGCGGAAGTAAAACCATAAGGACCTCATGTGTTTAATTGGTTTTTATGGCACCGTTCATAGCAATGTAGGGCGTGGGAGCACTTTACAGCGTGCTACAAGGTGTCGTCCACACTGGTAGGCATTTTCTAAGAGTGCTTGGTCTGGAGAAGCACAAACTCTGGATTCAGAACATAACACCGTGGTTAGCATTGACTTTAATAATAAGGATGTATTTCTATGCAAGCAAACCTGTTTTTGTAGCAGAATAAGAATAACAAAAGCCTGGGAAAAAAACATAACTTTCTAATTTGTGCCATGCAGTTTGCTTGCAGCTCTTGGATGACAGTTCATTGCTCACTATGCTAGATTACGATTGTAATTTGTGCACTGTGCGATAACAAAAGAATCTCTTTGACAAAAGCAGTAACCCACTGTTTTATGCACATAAAATACTGTTCTTTGCATGACACACGTTCTTTGCAGCAGGCATACTACTCATCTGTGCTAACTCAGATGAGTCCAAACTGCCACTAGACAAAACTCCAGTCGCTCTCCAGCAGGTACTTTAATCACCAGAGTTATCTTGACATTTTTATTTTTGCCTGAAAGCTCCTGGATGTACAGTAACCTTTCACTGCTTTTAAAGCTCCTGCAGAAATGAAGTAATAAATGTGACAACACACATATTTTCCGGCCCCAGCAGCACTACTGCCTTCCTGCCGGCTCAGGCCTGCGGACCCCCTAAGAATGTGTCACGGACCCCTGGGGGTCCGCGGACCACAGGTTGGGAACCACTGCCCCTAGGTGTCTAGTTTTCAAAAATGTACATATTGGCTAGGTTTCCCTATGTGCCGGCTGAGCTACAGTCCAAAACGTAGAGACACCCACATCAGAAAAAGAGGGTCAGTTTTTATTGGAAAAAAGAGATGTGTCCATGTTGCGTTTTGGGCAGTTTCCTGTCAGGGGCACTAGGCCAACCAATAAAACCACTTTTATTGGAAGATTTGGAGTAATGCTGGGTGGAAGGAAATTTATGGCACCCCTAGATTTCAGAACTTTCCATTACAGAAATGTGAGGAAAATTTGTTTTTTCATCAAAGTTTGAGGTTTGCAAGGGATTCTGAGTAACAAAACACAGTGAGTCCCATGCAAGTCAGTCCACCCTGGATATCCTGAGGTGTCTAGTTTTACAAAATGTACAGGTTGGCTAGGCTACCCTGGGTGCCAGCTGAGATAGGGTCCAAAATTTAGAGCTAACCTCATGGAAAAAAAGGGTCAGTGGAAAAATGCGATGCATCCATGTTACATTTTGGGCCATTTCATGTTGCAGGCACTAGGTCTACCCACACAAGTGAGGTACCATTTTTATTGGGATACTTGTGGGAGCATAGAATAGTAGAACATTTGTTATTACCAATTGGATTTTGCTGCATTTGTGCTTTTAAAAATATCCTCAAAATAATACTCTAGTACGGGTACCACAAAATCAGAGATATACAAATAACTACTGCTCCTAAGCTCTATAGCTTGTGCCCTTTTCAGAAATACGTAAGTTTCCTTGATAACCATTTTTCACTCTGCCTATTTTGCTACAAGAATGGGTCTATACTTGATACGCAATGAAAAACCATTGTATGGTGGAGCTCACTCGCTGGATGTTAGTACCTTGGGTTCCTGGAGAACCTAAAACCCATATATATCCCCGCAACCAGAAGGGTCTAGCAGACGTATTGGTATATTGCGTTTGTAAGTCAGCCATTGTGACAAAAAGTTACACATGAAAATGTCATCACTAATTTCCTACAGATTTGCAATATTTCTTTATTTCAACTGTTATTTTTATTGGGAAAATCTTGAGAGATGTATAAGTATGACCCATTGCTGAAATCAGAATTTTGTCTACTTTTCAGAAATGTATGGCATTTTGGGATCACCCATATTTTTCACACTGTTTTCCACCACAAACACAAACTCAAAGTAGGTTGAAAGCATTAAAAATAGGGCAAGTAGGCTACCTCCTAGAAAAATGTAAAACCATGGTACAAAACGGAGGGCCAGATGTACTAAAACATTTTTCCATAGACACAGAATGGGTAAAACCCTTTGATACATCTGGCCCTTAGTTTTTGGATTCAGCTCTGCATGTTCCTGAAACCTGGGAAGATGGTGACTTTAGTACAGCAAACAGTTCATGAATGCCGTTTTTAAGGAGAAAAAAAATCACTTTTATCTGGAGCACTTTTCCCTATTTTTCTCAGAAAACTCAAACGTTTGCTTTATTTTGCCTATTTTCTCAGTCCCCTCCCGGGGAATCCACAAACTCTGCGCACCTTTAGAATCCCCAGGATGTTGGAAATAAAGGGACACAAATTTGGGGTGGATACCTTATATGTTCAAAACATAGTTCCCTGTTCAGTCCTATGGATGGGAGAAGGGTTTTGGGTTTGTGTTGATAAGGTTTCCTGCGAATACCTTGTGCTTAAGGATATGCTGTATTTCAATCAAGTAAATTGAAAGGGGAGAGGGTTGGGGTACTGCCTATTCACTTTCTCAATCAGATTAGACACCTGTCTCATATTATCTCAGACTTACCTTTCTCTTTATAACCCCAGCTTGTATGATTCTACCAGGGACAGTATCACTCTGCCAAATTTTGGTTGCGAGTACCTTTGTGAAAATCTTTGTGTCAGTGTTGATTGATGCTATGGGCTGGTATAATTTAAACTCCCTTGGATCTTTTCTGTGTTTGGGGATCAGGGTAACATCTGCTTCCTGCAAAGTAGGTGTTTCTCCCTGGCCCTAGGAGAAGGAATAAAGGGCCCTGATATTAAGCCTTCAAATGGTTTTAGGACAATGTTTGCTTTAATTCCATCTAGGCTAGGTGTTAAGTTTGGAATTAGTTCTTGTATAGCTACTGTAATCTTTTCTCCGTCAGTTAGCTTGACAAGTTCAGCACTTTGTTCTGTAGGGAAAGTTTGCAGTTGAGTGTTTGAGAGATACTCACAGACCTGAGCTTTCTTTTTAGGGACATTGCTGTATGGGTTCTGATAGATTGCATAGAATAATTATCTTTTCATCCTTGTATTATTCATAGTTGCCCCCCTTGGTGTCTTTATTTGAACTAAAATAACCTAGCAGCTTAAGTTCTCAGTCTCTCCCCTTTGTCGGCTCTGTGACATTTAGCATAGACATTTTGTTTTTGTTTTGAACAGTACTAGAACTGCTTTATCTGCTGCAAAACTAATTTGCCCCATCACCATTGTAGTCATTCTCCCTAAAGTGTGATGGAGCATATCCACCTTTTCTGAGTATACTGGTTTTTTCCTCAGTATGATGTCTAGTGCTACGTGTTTTTTCTGGTGCTCCTCACAGGCGCAGCTATTGCCACATACCTCACTAGGGCTTTGAAGTGTCCCTAGTTGCTGCTAGGAATCTGTTACAATGATCATTTTGTTCAAATAAGTTTTTGATTTCCAAGGAAAGGTTAGCTTTTTGCTCAGTTTTCCTGCAGAGTTCCCAGTGTAGCCTTCACGTGTTCAAAGAAGACATTTATTACTACTTCACCACGAGTTTCCTATAAAGAGATTAGTAGGTCGAAAGTCCACATTTAAAAATAGTCACAGCAATGAAAGGAAACTATATCAAAAATGATTCTCAACCCTCACGGGACAAGTGTCAGGCATTTGACGTCCAATCCTGACCGAAGTCTTGGTAATTCCCCTCGCTACTGAGCAGGGCCACCTTTATATACCTTTAAAAAAACTGAAAAGGCTTCATGGAGAAAACTCCTCCTCTCGGATGGAAATATTCAAACATACTGGCTACCATAGGTCAGAGTTGGAAGAAAAACATTGAAAACTGGCCAACATTTCAAATCCCTCCTCCCAGGGCCGAACTGTTCCCTGCACTGTCCTTTTTTATCATGTTGACTAACTAAATGTTCGGTGAGAGAAAATACGAAAAATACGAGCTTAATTTACCATGTGGAAAAACACAGCTCAACTGCAATGTCTCAACTGCAATGTTTAACGCCACGATAAAGGCAATGGGGAGCTAAACTGAATACAAAATGTAATCTGCAACTGGTGAACACTGAACAACTAATATACAGAAAGGTGCAACACAAAGTCAGTGGTCAAACATACCTATTTTCACTACACATGTATGAACCCCTTGCTACGGTGCCTCCAACTACTGTCTTCACATGTGCATGTTCAGATGTGAATATCTCTGCCTTGTAAAATTCTGGAGCCTCCTGGGCATAGCTCTAGGTACAAAGAGATAATCAATTATTTGCAGACCTTGGGAATGTATGAGTAGAATGGAAAATCCTTTTCATCAGGATCTTGGAGGAATCTTCATGCTTCAACCAGACCCAGATAAATGGACAGTGTATGTAAGTTCATGTCATTGATTTTATGTTGAGAGTGGAGGAGTTGGAGGGGTCCAGATTCGGATTCCGCACCAAGGTTAGATCCCCTTCCAAAATCACCTCCCTCTCTGCCTACTTTGTTATGAGATTTTAGTGGTTAGAATGCAATCCCATGATGGGAGACCGGATATATTTTCCAGAATAAAAAAAACTAGGCAAAACACCATGTTTTGTAAACACTGAATTTGGGCCAGCTGAAAGTGCTGGAGTTCATCATGCGGGTCATTACCATAATCTAGTTTCATCATCATCTTCATAAAATCTTTATTCGCTCCAATTAACAACCATAAAAGCACACACACACGCAATAAATGATAAAACAAGATCTACAAAACAAATACTAAAAACCAACAGCAGTTTTGGCCCCTTCCCAATACCAATAAATAAAACAAAAATACAAATTTAAGAATATATCATATATTAGGAGAGTCTCGCTAAAAAGTCACTTAAGTGTTATAAGTTTTCCATAATTTAATTGCAGCCCTGATATAATTCACAACAGAGGAGCACATTTCTGGGATGGGTAAAGATTGCGCGCCATCTTTGTATGTCATAAAGTACTTGTGCTTTAAAATAGGGCAAAGAAACTGAGCCCTAAACAAGGAATACAGTTTACAGAAAAGTATAAAATGGGCAGTCCATTGTGGCGACATATTATCACATGGACAATGAGAGAAAGAAGTGACTCTCAAACCAGCTACAAGGAAGGTGACATGATGATGAATTATAATAAGATTTAGTCTTGTAAGAGAAAATCTATACTGGCTATTGGCTATCCATAATAGATAAGAATTCAAACCAGAAGCATTATAAAACTACATATAACGTAACACGGAAACCAGGTTAAGAGACCTTAAAATTCACCCTTCCTTTTTATGAGATAGAACATTTTTTTACTCTATCCCTCATTTGGGGGCTAATCTCCTCTGGTGAGTCGAAAAGGGAACTCATGCCAAGGTTACAAAAATGATTCTTGACATAGGCCAGCCATGGGATTGCCTACTTATTATTCAAATTTAAGCAATCCGCTATTACTTCCTGATAAAATCCCAACTTAGGGGTGCTCCTTATTTTCATCCATAACTACAAAGGGGACCATGCTTACAAAATCCTCCGGGAACCCCATCCCCCGTTCTAGATGAGAAATGAAACTTGCCGTACTTGGTGGTATAGTTAGAAGACAGCAACAAACTGTATTTTCAACAACCTGTAGTTTTCCTGGAGCTGCACAGCCTAGTCTAGTTTCAAATTAATTAAATAATCTACAATAGCTCTGTGTTAATGCACCAGGAGGTGGCTGACGATCCTGTGCTGATGAAGGAGTTTAAACCAATTATCCTTGATTATTTATCAATTTTAGTGCAGAGTCTCAAATCTAGTTTTTTTTTTTTTACTACCCTCTTTTATTTCATAGGAATATAAAACAGAGAGTGTGGGATGGCACATACCACTTACATTCTGCCTTAGATGCATTATGGATTAAACCATTCAAACCTAATCTACGCAAAGCTATACACAAGCTTATGTTTACTGCTTTAAGGCTGTCAGACAACCCAGCAAAAAGGCAGATAATGTAGGCGGTCATAAACAGTTGTGCGAATTTTAAATCTTTTCTTATGTATCACATAAAGCAATGGTTTAATGACTGTGTTGAAATTACTGATAAAAGAAAAAGCACCAAGATACTCCACAACTTAGTGTCATAGATGACCAAACAAAACTTCCTAACTTTGCTTACTAACTCGGCCATGAAGACATATCATAAAGCTTGGGTTTGTTCAGAGGCCCAAAGCTTTCTCTCATATACTCAAACAACGGAAAATAGCTGACAATGTTGAAAGTTGAAGTGTGATACCCTCCCTGCTCAGAGGCATCTAGTAAGCTATTCACCACACTAGACTTGCAGTAGTCTAAGACATCATTTTCTTCAACAGAGGCTAGTAATTGAGTGCAGGTCACATTATACAGAATCTTAAAACTAGATGGTAGTCCGGCAAGTGAGCAATAATAACCAAATTGTTTCAGGTTCAAGGATGGCTTCTTTAGAAGTTGTTATGCGACTTCCTTAAGCATGTCTGTCAGCTTGCTGGAGGTGAGTTGTTGTTTTGCTTTCCTTTATCTTTCGACCGAGCTGACAAAACATCTCTGGAATGCACTTCTTAGTTTAAAGAAGACATTTATTATTATTACTTCAACACGAGGTCCCTGAGAGATGAGATTGATAGGCTGGAAGCACATGTTTAAAAGTTGTCACAGCAATGAAAGCAAAATATATCAAAGTACTTCTCAATTTCAATGTACACAGCAAATACACATGATTATATTATAGCATAACTTCAAAGCAAAGAATAAAAGTCAAAATTTATCACCGTAGGGCCTATCACTGCTCGTCATCTTTGTCATGCCTGCAAGTTGATGACTCCTGCTCAACTGCGAGAAAGAGATTTTCCACCCAAACGGGAAGTCAGGCAGCTGACGTCCGCTTCTGACTGAAGTCCTGGAAAATTCCCCCTTGCTGCTGCCCAGGGACACCGTCTTATAATGAAAAAGCCTGTTAACAGGCCCCTTAGTCAAAACATGCTGGCTACTGTACATCAGAGTGGGAACAGAACAAGAGTTGGAGAGTGGCCAAGTCTCCCAACCTCGCTTGTTCCCAGGGCTGAGTAGAGAGGAAAACACAAAATATACGCTCTCTTATCACGCTAGGGTTCGGTGTGAACATAATACGAAAAACACAGCTTGGTCTACCATGTGGAAAAATCACAGCTCATCTGCAATGTCTAACTCCACGATAAAGCCAATAGGCAGCTAACTTAAATACAAAATGTAATGTCTAATGCCACGTTAAAGCCAATAGGCAGCTAAACTGAATACAACATGTAATGTGCTACTGGTGAACATTTAACAACTAATATGCGCAGTGGTGAAACACAAAGACAGTGGTCAAACACAATTAATGGCATAAGATCTCCACCCTATGACCAACGACTTTGGTTTACATTCCTCTTATTTAAAAAAAAAACATAAGCAAATCAGATTTGAATGATAAAAACAATACCTGTAAAGCAATGGAAGTGGATTAACATACTGATCTCATAACCTTTCAAATCAGATACACCTACAATGAAAAGACTGAAGCTTATATACTCTGCTTGGGATAATAACTGATTGAATAGTGTCTCTAAAACAGCAAGTTGATTTAGCATGACTTCTACTCATGTAAAGGTACACGGTCCACCTGAAAGGTTTGCTGGAATGTAAGTGAAAGTCAGGGTTCCACACGAAAAAACACAGACAGTTAACTGGCAATGTTGCTTAGTTCCAGTGGAAGAATGTAATCAAACAAGTTGACAAACTTTATATTGATCCTATGTAGAACTTGAACTGAAGGCGGCAGTTGCGCAAAATGGATCCATGGGATTTGTACTTGAATCAATCAGGTTCAGGTTGGGGGTGCGGTCCCTCCCCAGACCCCACATGCAAACACCCGAAGGGAGACTACACAGCACACTCATGGTCAGTGGTGAGTCGTAGTAGGATCTGCAAAAGAAAAAAGTATGACTTTTCTTGCAAATTACATTTGTCATCTGAAATGTGCCCTTCTTCCTTTTTTCCTTGTTTTATAATCAGCAGGACGTTATTGGGGCCCTTTGTTATGATTTCTGCAGGTTCTGGAGGGTAATTTGGGGATTCAACCCACACCTTAGCACTGATGTTTTTATCTGCTGCACCACAGCTTCCCTTTCCTTGAATGTCAGAAGGGCTGGGGCAGACTCCTTTCTTACCAAACCTCCATTCACTGCGCTTATGACAAGTTGGGCAATTCTGTCTCCAAACTGTGTGAATAAATCAGATTCTCTTCTAGTTATCAGAATAACTTTGATTTCAACTTGGTAATCTGCAGCAATCACTCCCCCTAAAACCTGATCAATTGGCCATATCTGTCCTGGTAACTTTCCTCTCCCCAACTGATCTTTGACTGTTTGTGGGACAGATCTCTGTTTTGTGTGCTGACATTTAGGACATTGCAAAATCTGTTTTTATCAAATCTAGGGGAATGTGCATCTCTCTAATCTCTGCCACCCTGTAAGTGGCTTTTTCTCCCAGTTGTCCACATTTCTGGTGCACCCACTTAGCCATCCTCACCAAGTCAGAATTCTGGGTTGACACTTCTGTCTTTGCACTTTTCTTTTTAACATCTGCAAGGGAATTGAACCAGTTATGTACAAGCCATGTGGAAAAACAAATGGCTAATCCATTGGCAGTGAACCAAGAATCAGTGTAAAAATGACACGTCTCAAGCAGCTCTTGCTTTAAAGTCTGACACACATTGTACAACTCTGTATATTGGTTACTTTTTCCTTCTCCTGTGGTAGACAACAACTTTTCAGTAACTGGATTGTATATCACTGCTTTCCACTGTCTTTTAGTATCCATGCATTTCAATGAATCATTAGTCAAACAAACATACTTTCTATCCTCAGGGGACAAGAATTCAAATGGTTCACTCAATTTCACTGGTGACTCTTCTACCTGTAGTACTCCCTGCACCCTCTCCTCATCCTGTAAAGGGGCTTGTGACACCTGTTCATGTAGGGCTGCAGTGACTCAAGCCCTGTTTTGTATGTACCAGATCCAGTGTATAATACTAGCCTCTTGTGCCTGTCCTATACTGTGAGATTTAGGTGAACTCATCACCCACTCCATGATTGATATTTCAGGTTTCAGAATTACATTATTATTTAATGTCATTTGCTCAGTATTCACTAGAGCCCAATAACAAGTCAAAAACTGTTTTTCAAAAGGAGTACAGCGCTCCACAAGTCAGATAGTTTTCTAATCCAAAGTTCCAGGGGTACCCTTGTCCTCCCCTGTTTGTGATTTACATGTAAATCAGTGTTTCCCTCTTGCACTGCACACAAATCTAAAGTCTGTTGAATTATTTCATTTGCCAAATCAAAAGCTGCTTCTCACTTCCTTCAAACTCATGTTTTTTCCTAGTTACTTTGTACCAAAGTGTTAAGATTTTACTCAGATAAGGGCTATAGTGTTTCCAAAAATCAAACAAGCTTGTGAAACTCAGTGTCTCTTCCTTAGTGCAAATAGTGAGACACTCTAAAATCTTTTGTTTTACCTCTGAAAACAACTGTCTATTTTCTGGATTCCACTGAACTAGCAGAAACTACAAATTTTGCGACAGTACCTCTGCCTTGTCTGAATTAATTTTACACATCGTACTTTGCAACAGCGGTCTGAATATAACATTCTCAATGTTGTGCTCAGTGTAAACGTTTAAGGAATGCACTTGAACTACTGCCAACAACTGTGGGCTGCTCTGCGCACAGAGATCTACACTCTGTGCATGAGGCTCACACTGGCCCCCACCTTTTTTAACCTCCTCATTACTGGAATGGGAAAAGCCAGATTCTCCTGCAACAGCTTTATAAATTTCATTTTTATCTTGCAATAATTTGTTGTGGCTAATTTGCTCACGTAGATTCTTATTTTCTTGTTATAACTGTCTACATCTCTCATGCATTTTTCTGTAAGCAGACAAAAGTATCCAAACTCTTATGTCAAGAACAAAAGGGACATCATTTCTTTCAAAAAGCACCTTTTCTAAATATGAAAACACTTTTGCTTTATCCAAGCACTCATCCCAAGACTCACAAAGTCCTGATAAACAAGAAAACATGTTTCTCACAGCACCATAAGGCAGTTTAACTTCACATGCATTTTCAAACCTGGTCTGCCGTGCTTCTTTAATTCTCTAAACAACAAAAACAATTACACTTTTAAATCGTGCACCTCCAATCTCTATTTCGACTCCCAGAATGCTGACGCACGCCTTAATGTTTTGCTTTCCTTTATCTTATGACCGAGCTGACAAAACTTCTCTGGAATGCACTTCTTAGTTTAAAGAAGACATTTAATATTATTACTTCACCACGAGGTTCCTGAGAGACGAGATTAGTGGGTTCGGAAGCCCACGTTTAAAAGTAGTCACAGCAATGAAAGCAAAATATATCAAAGTACTTCTCAATTGTAATGTACACAGCAAATACACGTGATTATATTATAGCATAACTTCAAAGCAAAGAATAAAAGTCAAAATTCATCACCATAGGGCCTATCATTGCTCGTCATCTTTCTCATGCCTGCAAGTTGATGACTCCTGTTCAACTGCGAGAAAGAGATTTCAACCCAAACGGGAGGTCAGGCAGCTGACGTCTGCTCCTGACTGAAGTCCTGGAAAATTCCCCCTTGCTGCTGCCCAGGGACACCGTCTTATAATGATAAAGCCTGCTAACAGGCCCCTTAGTCAAAACATGCTGGCTACTGTACATCAGAGTGGGAACAAAACAAGAGTTGGAGAGTGGCCAAGTCTCCAAACCTCGCTTTTTCCCAGGGCTGAGTAGAGAGGAAAACACAAAATATACGCTCTCTTATCACACTAGGGTTCGGTGTGAACACAATACGAAAAACACAGCTTGGTCTACCATGTGGAAAAACACAGCTCATCTGCAATGTCTTAACTACAATGTCTAACTCCACGATAAAGCTGTGATAAACGAAAATGGTGTAGGCTTAAACACATTCCTTGGAAGAGGGTAAAGAAAGGATTCAGATAACCTTGATGAATTACTCACAGAACCCACCTGTCTGTGACATGTAGTGACCATTCGTGTTGGAAGAATTAAAGTCTCGCTTCCGTTTCTGGCTGAGTCCAGAGAAAACTCTCTGTGGCTGGGTTTTGATGGTAAATGCGGCTCCACCCCCGACCATGAGACCTGACATGAAAGAGACTACTGGCATTCTGTTGAGTTTGGAAATTCTGTTTCTGGGGAAAAAAAATCCCTTAAAACAACTTGAAGGGCTTTAACATTTTCTTCAAGTCCATCGATCTCTCCACCGATCTCATTTAACTATTCCCCAAAGAGCTTGGGACCTGAGAATGTGAGTTTTTGAAACCGAGATTTTTGATGTGCCTCCATGGTTTCATCCACAATGCTCTGCATCCTGCTACTGCTGTACCTGCTGCAGACTGTGATGCCCACAGATTATCGAATGTTATGTTGGAAAGGAACAGAGACGGAATTTCCTTCTGTGCTGGAATTGGTATGGGATCCTCCTTCTCCTGAAGAGAGTCAAACAATTTTTAAAAGTCTTTCACTAAAACATGGTGTGCATAAGCAGCGTTAAGTACTAGTCCATTGACAAAATAAGATGCTGCATAGGACCACTTTAAGGCAGGATGTCTATGGCATCAGACAGAGTGGATTCCTCAGAGGATACAAAGACACTGTTTGTCAACTGCCTTCCATGCCTTAAGAAGAAAGTCCTTTATAAAGTCATGTAAGGGGCGATGATCCTCCAATGGTGCACTGTACTGAGAATTAGAACCTTGTTCATCAACAGTTTTTGGTGGAAACCCCAGCACATCCTAGATATGGACTAACAGGGGCTTGAAATACTTTCCCCTGTATATACTTCCCTTTAGGGGAAAAATCTTCTAGGTCCCATTTCTGGTGCTTTTCTTGGAGATCATTGAGAACCACATCCTGATCAATCATTGGTTGCAGGTCAGATTTAGATAGCTGCAAATTATCGTCTTCCTCCAACACCTCAACATTTTTCATCTTTTGTGCTTCCTTTTTCCCCCCTCCCCCCCCTCCCCCCCCCCCCAATCCCATCAAGTTGTATTTGAGGTGCACACAACACCAGGAAGTACACAGTACTAACAGCACTAGTTCCTATTTATGCTTGTTTCTTACCAGCAAAGTATTGTGTCTAGCGAGACCCTGCTGCTAAGAAATGCAGTGTGCAGCCATCACCAGAGAAAAAGCATGCCCCAGAGCGCTGTCCCTGTAGCAGTGAACCGCTTGAATTTGGTTCCTGAATGGCCAGTTCGCAGACCGCATATCAACCCTCTCCAGACTTGCAAATGAATGGGGGAGCGTGGTTATGTGTGGAGCACTGAAATGAAGCATCACGCTTTAAACACTATCGCTCCCCCCCCCCCCCCCCACCAATGCATGGACAAGGAGCACAGCAAACAAATGGTGAATATAGACAAAATTGAAAATGCAAACATTTAACATAAGCGGAAAAGCACAGAGCTTACCTAGAGAGAAAAACAGGTCTGTAGAAAGGAGGGAGGAGCCTTTAAATTTACAGGAGCAAAAAAATGTAAAAGTGGACTAGCCTGTGAAGTGCCTGCCTGGGGGCGGTACT
The DNA here is from genome assembly GCF_031143425.1 of Pleurodeles waltl. Taxonomy (NCBI): domain Eukaryota; kingdom Metazoa; phylum Chordata; class Amphibia; order Caudata; family Salamandridae; genus Pleurodeles; species Pleurodeles waltl. The sequence goes on from NC_090437.1 coordinate 102,278,458, forward strand.
GCCTCACCATGTTATGACTGGGACGAGGAAGTCCTGTGATGGGGTAATCATACATTAGCTCAGATGATTAATGCATCTTGTGGTGTAAATTGAAAAATATCTCTGGGGTTAAATGACAAATTGTGGACTGAAACAATATGAGACATCCAAAATCACAAAGTTAAAACGAAAACTAATAGTGCTCATTTATAGCACACAGCTAAATCTGGAGGAAAACCCCAATCGCAAAATTGTTTTTCCTGGTACTTACGTTTTGATGCATAGTTTTGAGAGGGATTAATAAAGGATGACACATCATAAAAACATTAAATTATCATTTTAAACACATTACCACACTTTGCTGGTAGTTTTGAGGTAAGGATTTTTGAGGCATTATGTAGTCTTACATTGTCATTGATGTGATTACATCACATGACGCAATTACTTTTATTGCTAAAGTCAAAGTGTACAGATGGTAATATGTGCAGGGAAAAGGGTAAACCAAAAACTATTTAGCATTCGTGTGGCATTAAAGCGCCAACGTGTAAGATACAACATTAATGGAAATGAATGCTAATAAAGTATTGAGCTTGCCTGTTAGGTCACAAAATAGTGACTTACTGGGTTGAAATTGTCTTTTTCAAATGAAAAAGGGACACAGGTAAAATTAATAAATGGAATGAGTTTAATTTGTGAGAACTCTAAAGAAATTATTCTATCTTGGTTTACTTCGACTCCCTAAAACATTTGTTCATATTACACTTCGGGGTCAAGGGACAGTGCGGTATGCACATATTTGTAATTATTAGAGGTTCAATGTATATATAAAGCTAGCAAATGCCTATTTATATGACATAATGTTGCTTTCATTCTCCCCTGTACAACAACATGAATGGCAGGCACTAGGTTCGTGTTACAAAATGCCTTCAGTTCGCAGTCCAGAAAGGAAATTTAAGTCCAGATTCATGTGTTAAATTCATTAATAACGCTTTGTCAGGAGGTACTTCACCCCTTTCTTGAACAAACAGAAAAAACACATAAATACATCTTTATTGCTCACTTTCGATCTGAACTCCTTGAAAAAGTCCTTGGATGCTGCAGTACATCCCGCTCCCGTGGCTGTGCGCTGGTGTATTTGAGAACAAAGCTGGGTGGCTGTTTCATGCTGCTGCTGTGCAACCCTCTTCATTTGTTCTATTATTGGCTGTAGTGCTATGTACTATGAGTTCATCAATGTGCGACAAAAATAGAATATGCAGCATATGGTGAGAAAAGAGGAGAACTATTTTTGAAAGAATGTGCTCAAGAAGAATGCCTCATTAAAATGATTTTATGTTGCCTAATTAGAATATATTTAAGCTCGCTTTCTAGAAAGTAGCTAAAAAGCAGTCTAAAATATTTCACTAACGCAATATCCGTATGCCTGTAGCAATATAGAATTGTAAAAACGCATCAATATTTTTATTTTTCACAGCTCCGAACATAAAGCTGCACTCTCGTTTCTGACTGCTCTGTCCATGGCTATGATCTTTATCCTTGTGCAGAGAAGATGCTCACTTGTTTCAAAAATAGCCATGGCACTAGGGCTCCTGGGAATATACAGTTACCGGGCAGCCACTGGAAATGTGGTATTTCCATGGCAACGTGACAGCCGAGATATATCCAAGTAAGTTTACTAGCACTTATTTAATTCCCTTTTTAGAAAGGGTTTAACTCCCATTAGACTGAATTTATATTCTGCTTCGTGTTTCTTCATTGTAGGTATTATCCAACCATAAAGCTACTACATAAGCCAGGGTTTCTTTAAAGGTGCACATGGGTTTCCTTTAAAATCACATTACGCAAGATGTCCTTCATGTAGCCTTCTCTTGCAGTTTATCCCTGGAACCCTTTTTTAGGTCTTGCCTAACATAGTGTGTGTGCTGTTGCTTGCGACCTCTTTTGCTTTCTGACAGTGGGCTTAGAGGCAACCCATTACATACCATTGGTTGGCTTCATTGTCACTCATTTGCTTGCTTCTTATTGGTCAGCTGCTGATAGCTTCATTCCTCTTCGTGTGTTTGTCCCTCCCCTGACAGAAGGATGCATTACTTGTGTCCTTGCACTGCTCATTTTGTAGATGCTACCTTTTTCTTTGCGTTTAAGCACTCTACGAGAGTGTGTATTTTTCAGTTGTCTCCCTCATGTTCTCACTCGTGCTACCTCCTTACCTCTGTTGCCTCCCTCTCCACGTCCTCACTTTATTGCCTCCTGCCCCCTCTCCGTAGCCTCCTGCCCCCTCCCCATTGCCTCCTGCCCCACAATACACAAAAAAGCATTATGACATGGCCTGTGCTGGCTGGATCACTGCTATTTTTTCACACACCCATCTTTGTCTGTTATCCCCTCACGCCATCCCTCCTTTAGTGTTGCCTCCTACCCTGCCCTCTCTCTCTCTTTCTCTCTCCCTCTCCCTCTCCCCAACAGCAATTAAAAAAAAAAAGGTCAGTTATGCAGCTAGCACTGGGCATGTCATAGTTTTGTTTCACTTTCAACTACGATGCACTGCTGCCATGCTGCTGTACAACATGGCTAAAACATTTACAAAGCCAGTAGCTCTAATAGGTGAGATCTCTTGGCTTTGACAAAACCTGTGTTAATATGTGTATTTCTACATTACTGTACTCCGCAGCAATGATCCTTGCCTGATTATTTCCTTTTTTAATTTAAGAAATTGTGTGATGCCTGGCAAAAGATTGTTAGCCATCAAACTATTTTCCAGTGTATTTTTTTATTTGCTAGAAACATAATATGACTGATACTTTGTAGTATTACACTTTTGCTTATTGTTTCCTTGGTAGAACTATCCTTGTATAATGTTTAATTTTCAAAGACCTTCGCATAATTCCACTCAGTTGATTCTCTGCATCTTTTCGTTAACTGCCTGCCTCGGAGCCTCTCCCTCCTTTGACAATATTGAACAACGCATCAAAGATTTTATTTGCCCCTATATATTTTTTTGTACATGTTTTACAGTACATTTGGGACTTGTTTCTGCCTCTGGAAATCCCACGACCAGTATTAGATTATTATCCAAGCTGGTGGAGAAGTTTGAAAATAGTGGATGCCACAGGTCTATCCATATTATTATCTGTTTATCAGTGGAGGTGCTGTAGTGTGTGCATTCAACAAGGTGGATGTAGAGCATTTTTTTTTTATAAATGAAGTATATCGGCACTCACAACAGTGCAGTAGGGATAGGAAAATACTTGTGATGCTGGCAAGAGAAGGTGGTCCCAGGCTAGGGAACTAGGGTTATGAATGGCGAAGATGTGGAACTTTAATGTCTTGGGAAAGAAGAGTTTTCTGTGAGTCAAACATAGTTCATATTGGAGCCTGGCTGTCAGATCAGCCCTCTTGGAAAAGTGATGGCAACATCTGAGTGAGAAATGTTGTGTTATTGACTCTAGGAATTTCTAGATTAAGGCAGTCATTGTTTTTGATACTACAGAATCCATCTGCCACCAAAAGCTACATTTTCAGGTAAGATACTTAGCCTGTGTATAGCTCCTTGGAAACAAAGCAGCCTATTTTGAATGTTATTTGTGCCTCTAAATGGTCTGGTCAGCAGATGAATAATGTGATTGGATTTTTTTAGTTGGTAAAAAGCAGCTTTGGACATTAGGCAATACTAAGTTGCAGTGTTACAATATTGTAAAAGCCTCTGACCCCCTGAGATGGGAGTGCCTATGGACTGTGCTGGAGGGGATGGTACTGGGAACAGTATTTATACCATGGATCCGGCTACTCTATGCTTGCTGGATGGCGCGGGTCCGCATCAGCACCTTGGTTTCTAAACCCATACCTATAGTGTCTTTTGCTCTAGCGTTAGAGTCCCTCACGCAGAGATTGCGACAGAACATGGCACGTTGGGGTATAGAGGTGGGTGGCGTGTACATGTGGTTTCCCTATGTGCAGATTACGCTTTACTCTATATTAGTCATCCAGAACAAGCAGTAATTGCATTGATGGAAATCATGTCAGCTTTCGGCAAGATCTCTGGCCTCTGCGTCAACCAGCAGAAATGGGTTCTATTCCCTCTGGCGAGCATATCAGAGACGGATGCCTCTGACCTGCCCTGCTGGGACTAGACTGGGAGCACCGTCATTCCCAATATTTGGGCATACAAGTGGTGCATACTGACTGATAATTATGCTTTAAACCTGGGAGCTGTGTTCACGTGCCTTGAGGCCTCAATCCAATTCTGGAATCGCCTCCTGCTTTTTATTATAGGAAGGGCAGCGCTAAGGAGAATGGTACTCCTCCCTCGCTGCCTTTATGTTCTGCAAAGCTCTGTGTCGCATTCCATGGGCAGCATTCAGCAAACTAAACAGTCTTCTTATTGCCCTGGTATGGGCAAATAAACAGAAAATGGTTAAATTAGACATGCTGAAACTGGATATGGAGTTAAGAGGTCTAAGCATAACTGACCTACAGACGTATTATTTCGCGGGAATCTTACAGTATGCCACACAATGGTGTTCTGGAGACCACACAGAGGGAAAAACTTTCCTAGCAAACTGGGATGGAGTAGCAAACCTCCCTGAATACTTGATGAGAGGGACTGGAGTGCAGATTGACACCCCCTTTATAGTATGCTAGGCAGCCGAACGGCAGTCACATGGGTGCTCCGAAGAGCCCCCTATGCGAAGCTTCTATCACTGACATGGTTCTCGGGATTTAAGTAGATACAGGCAGTGATGGATTTTTCACGATGGTACGCTGGGGGTTGCACAACAGCCAGAGACCTCTACCTGAACGGGGTCTTTCTCTCCGCGAATGAGGCCCAGGAGTGGTTTCTGCTACCACCCAGGCAATTCCTGCAATATGCCAAAATCTCCTGCACAGTTTGTGAGATGTGGCCCACCTTTCCCACCAAGCCTGAGGAATCTCATACACTGCAATTATTACTGGACCCTGGCTCCACTAGAAGAATGATCTCTTGCATATACAAGGCACTGAAATTGGATTGCAGAGTTGACTTCTCACCAATTTGGGACTGGTGGATGGGAGGCTTAATGATCCCGCTCATCGATGCTGAGTGGTGCCGGGCATTTGTGCAGGTGTGAGGAGTGGCAAGTAATGCCTGGTGTAAATTTGTCCAATTAAATTATTCACACTGCACATATCTCACCCCTCAGAGGCTGCAAAAGATTTACACCACACAACAGCCGAGTTGCCCTAGACATGGGGTTGGATCCGGTGACATTCCTCCACATGCTTCCTGTGCCACAAAAGGGGATTAAAATGGGTTATAAATTTGCTCTGTTAGGTTTGGTCAATGCCATGTCACTATTCACTGGACTCCACCACCTGACCCCCCCACCCACATTGAAAAGGCGGGATGCGGACCTGCATGAATGACAGATAACGGAAGAGAGGAGACTTATACTGGTTCGCCCTGATGAAAATGCTGAATGTGATTTGCAGATATGGAATGCCACACTGAATGGACTGGAGTCAACAAAACCCCAGCCAGCCACATCTATTGAAGGTTTGCCGAGCAAGGACACACAAAGGACTTGTGTGTGAATGAGAGAGTCACCCCGCCAACTTGAACAAGTCTCAGAGACTAGTGTAGATCATGCCTTACACCAATGCACAGGATTGGATCAGTATGACAGATTGCACACTAGAGACGACTAGAAAAACATACCCTACTGAAGCCCTCCCACACACGGCAAGCCAGACATACCATGCTCCCACCATGGATGGTCCCAGACCCCTCCACCTCCCCTACATTCTGCGTCCAGACTAGGAGTGAAGACTTGGGGTTGATGAGATGGCAGACCCCACTGGGGACGTGAGATTGACAGCACCGAATTACATCCCCCTTCCCCACTCTTCAGCTGGAGATGCCTTTATGGTAGTAGCTAACACCTTCCTCTGCAACTAACGCCACACCTTTCTCCCCGTAAAGGCTGATTCTAGATACACGTCATCTAGCTGCCCACTGCCAAATTAATTTTAGTTGGTTGTTAATGTTTTGCTTCTCTGGTTGAAAAAAAATTGTATCCAAGCGAAGGAAACTGATCATATTGGTATTAGCCTGTAGTTACTGTGTATGTTAATAACATCCTGAATTGATGTGAGGAACTTCAATAAAGACAATTTTTTTAAAACGTTGCAGTGTCAGGTCTATGTTATATATACTCAGTGCACTGTTCCAAAGGAACAAAAAGACCCTATATAATATATAGGAAGAAGGGCGGGCGAAGGTATGATTGATTCCAGGAGAGCCCTCAAGGACCCAATAGGGTAACATGTTTCATCATTGGGCTATCTCCACGTCAGACCGGTGCTGCAATGTCTGGCGGACCACCCAAAAATAAGGGTGGTACTTAACCGTTGGCCAATCACCAAATGGAGGTCTGCAACAAGAACTGACAACAAAAAAAATTAAAAAGGGGAGTGAAGGAGAGTGAGAGTAAGATAAAATTGGCTCTGAACCTTAAAGCATCACTTTAATGAGTCAGAAACAAGGTACAGGCCAAGATTAAAATGTATAAGAAGAGTTTTAGTGGGAATAATGTCCCGCTATACTCTATGGAGGAGGAGGGATAGTATGCCTAATCCTGTCTAGATGGTCAACATGTTTCGCGTCCTTACTTGGTGTGAGAAGGTAGCCTCTTTCTAGCCTTGTTACCCCCACTTTTGGCCTGTTTGTGAGTGTATGTCAGGGTGTTTGTCACTGTTTTCACTGTCTCACTGGGATCCTGATAGCCAGGCCTCAGTGCTCATAGTGAAAACACTATGTTTTCAGTATGTTTGTTATGTGTCACTGGGATCCTGCTGGTCAGGACCCCAGTGCTCATAGGTTTGTGGCCTATATGTATGTGTCACTGGGACCCTGTCACACAGGGCCCCAGTGCTCATAGGTGTGCATGTATATGTTCCCTGTGTGGTGCCTAACTGTCTCACTGAGGCTCTGCTAACCAGAACCTCAGTGGTTATGCTCTCTCATTTATTTCAAATTGTCACTAACAGGCTAGTGACCAATTTTACCAATTTACATTGGCTTACTGGAACACCCTTATAATTCCCTAGTATATGGTACTGAGGTACCCAGGGTATTGGGGTTCCAGGAGATCCCTATGGGCTGCAGCATTTCTTTTGCCACCCATAGGGAGCTCTGACAATTCTTACACAGGCCTGCCACTGCAGCCTGGACGAAATAACGTCCACGTTATTTCACAGCCATTTTACACTGCACTTAAGTAACTTATAAGTCACCTATATGTCTAACCTTTACCTGGTAAAGGTTGGGTGCAAAGTTACTTAGTGTGAGGGCACCCTGGCACTAGCCAAGGTGCCCCCACATTGTTCAGAGCCAATTCCCTGAACTTTGTGAGTGCGGGGACACCATTACACGCGTGCACTACATATAGGTCACTACCTATATGTAGCTTCACAATGGTAACTCCGAATATGGCCATGTAACATGTCTATGATCATGGAATTGCTCCCCTCTATGCCATCCTGGCATAGTTGGCACAATCCCATGATCCCAGTGGTCTGTAGCACAGACCCTGGTACTGCCAAACTGCCCTTCCTGGGGTTTCACTGCAGCTGCTGCTGCTGCCAACCCCTCAGACAGGCATCTGCCCTCCTGGGGTCCAGCCAGGCCTGGCCCAGGATGGCAGAACAAAGAACTTCCTCTGAGAGAGGGTGTGACACCCTCTCCCTTTGGAAAATGGTGTGAAGGCAGGGGAGGAGTAGCCTCCCCCAGCCTCTGGAAATGCTTTGTTGGGCACAGAGGTGCCCAATTCTGCATAAGCCAGTCTACACCGGTTCAGGGGACTGCTTAGCCCTGCTCTGGCGCGAAACTGGACAAAGGAAAGGGAAGTGACCACTCCCCTGACCTGCACCTCCCCTGGGAGGTGTCCAGAGCTCCTCCAGTGTGCTCCAGACCTCTGCCATCTTGGAAACAGAGGTGCTGCTGGCACACTGGACTGCTCTGAGTGGCCAGTGCCACCAGGTGACGTCAGAGACTCCTTGTGATAGGCTCCTTCAGGTGTTGCTAGCCTATCCTCTCTCCTAGGTAGCCAAACCCTCTTTTCTGGCTATTTAGGGTCTCTGTCTCTGGGGAAACTTCAGATAACGAATGCAAGAGCTCATCCGAGTTCCTCTGCATCTCTCTCTTCACCTTCTGATAAGGAATCGACTGCTGACCGCGCTGGAAGCCTGCAAACCTGCAACATAGTAGCAAAGACGACTACTGCAACTCTGTAACGCTGATCCTGCCGCCTTCTCGACTGTTTTCCTGCTTGTGCATGCTGTGGGGGTAGTCTGCCTCCTCTCTGCACCAGAAGCTCCGAAGAAATCTCCCGTGGGTCGACGGAATCTTCCCCCTGCAACCGCAGGCACCAAAAAGCTGCATTACCGGTCCCTTGGGTCTCCTCTCAGCACGACGAGCGAGGTCCCTCGAATCCAGCGACTCTGTCCAAGTGACCCCCACAGTCCAGTGACTCTTCAGTCCAAGTTTGGTGGAGGTAAGTCCTTGCCTCACCTCGCTGGGCTGCATTGCTGGGAACCGCAACTTTGCAGCTACTCCGGCCCCTGTGCAATTCCGGCGGAAATCCTTTGTGCACAGCCAAGCCTGGGTCCACGGCACTCTAACCTGCATTGCACGACTTTCTAAGTTGGTCTCCGGCGACGTGGGACCCCTTTGTGCAACTTCGGCGAGCACCGTTTCACGCATCCTCGTAGTGCCTGTTTCTGGCACTTCTCCGGGAGCTACCTGCTTCAGTGAGGGCTCTTTGTCTTGCTCGACGTCCCCTCTCTCTTCAGGTCCAATTTGCGACCTCCTGGTCCCTCCTGGGCCCCAGCAGCGTCCAAAAACGCCAAACGCACGATTTGCGACTAGCAAGGCTTGTTGGCGTCCTTTCGGCGGGAAAACACTTCTGCACGACTCTCCAAGGCGAGAGGGATCCGTCCACCAAAGGGGAAGTCTCTAGTCCTTTTCGTTCCTGCAGAAACCTCAGCTTCTTCTGTCCAGTAGAAGCTTCTTTGCACCCGCAGCTGGCATTTCCTGGGCATCTGCCCATCTCCGACTTGCTTGTGACTTTTGGACTTGGTCCCCTTGTTCCACAGGTACCCTAGATTGGAAATCCACAGTTGTTGCATTGCTGGTTTGTGTCTTTCCTGCGTTATTCCTCTAACACAACTACTTTGTCCTTAGGGGAACTTTAGTGCACTTTGCACTCACTTTTCAGGGTCTTGGGGAGGGTTATTTTTCTAACTCTCACTATTTTCTAATAGTCCCAGCGACCCTCTACAAGGTCACATAGGTTTGGGGTCCATTCGTGGTTCGCATTCCACTTTTGGAGTATATGGTTTGTGTTGCCCCTATCCCTATGTTTCCCCATTGCATCCTATTGTAACTATACATTGTTTGCACTGTTTTCTAAGACTATACTGCATATTTTTTCTATTGTGTATATATATCTTGTGTATATTTCCTATCCTCTCACTGAGGGTACACTCTAAGATACTTTGGCATATTGTCATAAAAATAAAGTACCTTTATTTTTAGTATAACTGTGTATTGTGTTTTCTTATGATATTGTACATATGACACTAAGTGGTACTGTAGTAGCTTCACACGTCTCCTAGTTCAGCCTAAGCTGCTCTGCTAAGCTACCATTATCTATCAGCCTAAGCTGCTAGACACCCTATACACTAATAAGGGATAACTGGGCCTGGTGCAAGGTGCAAGTACCCCTTGGTACTCACTACAAGCCAGTCCAGCCTCCTACATTGGTTGTGCAGTGGTGGGATAAGTGCTTGAGACTACTTACCACTCTTGTCATTGTACTTTTCATAAGAGAAAAATATACAAAACAAGGTCAGTGTATATACACATAGCCAAAAAGTTTAGCATTTCCTCTTTTCACTCTTTTCTAAGTGCTGAAAAGTACCTCTAAACTTTCAAAAAGTTCTAAAAAGTTTAAAAAGTTTTTTTCTCTGTCTTTCTAAAAGCTCTGACAAACTTTTTATCTTTTACTATCACTTTAACTCTCTCTAAAAATGTCTGGCACAGGCCAAAATGTTGATCTGTCCAAACTTGCATATGACAACCTTAGCTGGAAAAGAGCAAGGAGTCTCTGTATAGAGAGAGGTTTGAGTGTAGGGAAGAATCCTTCCTTGGAACTGTTACTTAACATGCTTAGAGAACAGGATAAGGCCATAGGTGCCTCATCTGTTGAAAAAGTACCTAATAGTTCTCAATCTGATTCAGGGACTCCCCCAGGAAAAGATTCAGGAAAGAAACTTCCTAGCCTGCCCATTACTAGACAGTCTAGCATAGTTGGTAATGATGATGAGCCACACCATACAAATAGTGTTGTCTCACATCATAGCAAAAGCATTTACTCTCACCATACTGGTAGTAATGTTTCTGTTAAACAAGCTGTTAGGGTGGCTTCTGTAAGGGACAGGTCTCCTTCTGTTCATTCCCATCATAGCTCTGTTTCTAGGAATGTCCCTCCCACCAACCCTGATGACAGAATGTTAGAGAGGGAACTCAATAAGTTGAGGGTGGAACAAACCAGACTGAAGCTTAAAAAGCAACAGCTGGATTTGGATAGACAGTCTTTTGAATTAGAGAAGGAAAGACAGAAGTTGGGTTTAGATACCCATGGTGGCAGCAGCAGTATTCCCCATAGTCATCCTGCAAAAGAGCATGATTCCAGGAATCTGCACAAGATAGTTCCCCCTTATAAGGAGGGGGATGACATTAACAAGTGGTTTGCTGCACTTGAGAGGGCCTGTGTTGTACAGGATGTCCCTCAAAGGCAGTGGGCTGCTATCCTATGGCTATCATTTAGTGGAAAAGGTAGGGATAGGCTCCTTACTGTGAAAGAAAATGATGCTAATAATTTCCAAGTTCTTAAGAATGCACTCCTGGATGGTTATGGCTTAACCACTGAACAGTACAGGATAAAGTTCAGAGAGACCAAAAAGGAGTCTTTCACAAGACTGGGTTGATTTCATTGACCATTCAGTGAAGGCCTTGGAGGGGTGGTTACATGGCAGTAAAGTTACTGATTATGAAAGCCTGTATAACACAATCCTGAGAGAGCATATACTTAATAATTGTGTGTCTGATTTGTTGCACCAGTACCTGGTAGACTCTGATCTGACCTCTCCCCAAGAATTGGGAAAGAAGGCAGACAAATGGGTCAGAACAAGGGTGAACAGAAAAGTTCATACAGGGGGTGACAAAGATGGCAATAAGAAGAAAGATGGTGAAAAATCTCAAGATAAGCATGGGGATAAGGGTAAAACCAAAGATCCCACTTCAAATCTTAAACACTCTTCAGAGGGTGGGGATAAAACTAATTATTCCTCTTCTTCTCAACCTGCACACATTAAAAAGCCTTGGTGCTTTGTGTGTAAAAACAGAGGCCATAGGCCAGGGGATAAGTCCTGTCCAGGTAAACCCCCTGAGCCTACCACCACTAATACATCAAGCTCTAGTGCCCCTAGCAGTAGTGGTACTAGTGGTGGGACTGCTGGCAACAGTCAAGTTAAGGGTGTAGTTGGGTTCACTTTTGGGTCCATAGTAGAAACTGGGGTAGTCAGTCCCAAGACAGTTTCTGTCACACCTAGTGGCATTGGCCTTGCCACACTGGCTGCTTGTCCCCTTACAATGGATAAGTACAGGCAGACAGTTTCAATAAATGGTGTTGAGGCCTTGGCCTACAGGGACACAGGTGCCAGTTTCACTTTGGTGACTGAAAACCTAGTGCACCCTGATCAACACATCATTGGACAACAGTATAAGATTATTGATGTCCATAACTCCACTAAGTTTATTCCCTTAGCTATAATTCAGTTTAGTTGGGGTGGAGTTACTGGCCCTAAGCAGGTGGTGGTATCACCTAGCTTACCTGTAGACTGTCTCTTAGGTAATGACCTAGAGGCCTCAGGTTGGGCAGATGTAGAGTTTTATGCCCATGCAGCCATGCTGGGCATCCCTGAGGAATTGTTCCCTCTCATTTCTACTGAAATGAAAAAGCAAAGGAGAGAAGGCCTGAAAACTCAGGATCCCTCCCCATCAACAGGTAAAAAGGGTATCACAGTATCCCCTAACCACCCTGCCATTCAGGATAGCATTCCTGTGGTGGGAGAAACCTCTCCTGGGGTGACACCTGTTCCAAGGGAATCATCAGCTGGCAAAGCTGGACTCCCTGAGGTAGAAGTACCTCTCTGTGGGATAACTAACATTGGTGACAAAAAGAGCACCATTTTAGTTAACATGGAGCATCCCTCCAACCCTCCCAGAGAAACTTTAGTGCAGAAACCCTGTACTGCCTCACAACACTTAGGACAGCATCCCTGCCCTAGTGTGGAGCTCATAGGACAGCATCCCTGCCTTGCTCCAACTCAAGAGAAACAGCATCCCTGTTCTCTCTTCCAGCCATTTGGACAAAGTTTTTGCCCAGCTATGGCTTTTCTGAGACAGCATCCCTGTCTGGCATTCCCGTCATTACAAATAGGTTCAGTGGACAATTCCTACTGCTCTAAACTAAAACTTACTGATAAAAACTCTGAAAATACATCTTCACATTGTTGCTTAGCTAAAAAACTTAAAACAGGGTGGTTTACATCCCCACAGGGAAGTAACCATATAGTGGATGATAAAGGGAGTAACCAGTCTATTGCAGAGCTACTCTCTACTTATCACCACTTAGACAATAAAGTCTCAACTGGCCAAGGTTAGCCTTATTGTCCTTCGTTTGGGGGGGGGGGGGGGTTGTGTGAGAAGGTAGCCTCTTTCTAGCCTTGTTACCCCCACTTTTGGCCTGTTTGTGAGTGTATGTCAGGGTGTTTGTCACTGTTTTCACTGTCTCACTGGGATCCTGATAGCCAGGCCTCAGTGCTCATAGTGAAAACACTATGTTTTCAGTATGTTTGTTATGTGTCACTGGGATCCTGCTGGTCAGGACCCCAGTGCTCATAGGTTTGTGGCCTATATGTATGTGTCACTGGGACCCTGTCACACAGGGCCCCAGTGCTCATAGGTGTGCATGTATATGTTCCCTGTGTGGTACCTAACTGTCTCACTGAGGCTCTGCTAACCAGAACCTCAGTGGTTATGCTCTCTCATTTATTTCAAATTGTCACTAACAGGCTAGTGACCAATTTTACCAATTTACATTGGCTTACTGGAACACCCTTATAATTCCCTAGTATATGGTACTGAGGTACCCAGGGTATTGGGGTTCCAGGAGATCCCTATGGGCTGCAGCATTTATTTTGCCACCCATAGGGAGCTCTGACAATTCTTACACAGGCCTGCCACTGCAGCCTGAGTGAAATAACGTCCACGTTATTTCACAGCCATTTTACACTGCACTTAAGTAACTTATAAGTCACCTATATGTCTAACCTTTACCTGGTAAAGGTTGGGTGCAAAGTTACTTAGTGTGAGGGCACCCTGGCACTAGCCAAGGTGCCCCCACATTGTTCAGAGCCAATTCCCTGAACTTTGTGAGTGCGGGGACACCATTACACGCGTGCACTACATATAGGTCACTACCTATATGTAGCTTCACAATGGTAACTCCGAATATGGCCATGTAACATGTCTATGATCATGGAATTGCCCCCCTCTATGCCATCCTGGCATAGTTGGCACAATCCCATGATCCCAGTGGTCTGTAGCACAGACCCTGGTACTGCCAAACTGCCCTTCCTGGGGTTTCACTGCAGCTGCTGCTGCTGCCAACCCCTCAGACAGGCATCTGCCCTCCTGGGGTCCAGCCAGGCCTGGCCCAGGATGGCAGAACAAAGAACTTCCTCTGAGAGAGGGTGTGACATCCTCTCCCTTTGGAAAATGGTGTGAAGGCAGGGGAGGAGTAGCCTCCCCCAGCCTCTGGAAATGCTTTGTTGGGCACAGAGGGGCCCAATTCTGCATAAGCCAGTCTACACCGGTTCAGGGGACCCCTTAGCCCTGCTCTGGCGCGAAACTGGACAAAGGAAAGGGGAGTGACCACTCCCCTGACCTGCACCTCCCCTGGGAGGTGTCCAGAGCTCCTCCAGTGTGCTCCAGACCTCTGCCATCTTGGAAACAGAGGTGCTGCTGGCACACTGGACTGCTCTGAGTGGCCAGTGCCACCAGGTGACGTCAGAGACTCCTTGTGATAGGCTCCTTCAGGTGTTGCTAGCCTATCCTCTCTCCTAGGTAGCCAAACCCTCTTTTCTGGCTATTTAGGGTCTCTGTCTCTGGGGAAACTTCAGATAACGAATGCAAGAGCTCATCCGAGTTCCTCTGCATCTCTCTCTTCACCTTCTGATAAGGAATCGACTGCTGACCGCGCTGGAAGCCTGCAAACCTGCAACATAGTAGCAAAGACGACTACTGCAACTCTGTAACGCTGATCCTGCCGCCTTCTCGACTGTTTTCCTGCTTGTGCATGCTGTGGGGGTAGTCTGCCTCCTCTCTGCACCAGAAGCTCCGAAGAAATCTCCCGTGGGTCGACGGAATCTTCCCCCTGCAACCGCAGGCACCAAAAAGCTGCATTACCGGTCCCTTGGGTCTCCTCTCAGCACGACGAGCGAGGTCCCTCGAATCCAGCGACTCTGTCCAAGTGACCCCCACAGTCCAGTGACTCTTCAGTCCAAGTTTGGTGGAGGTAAGTCCTTGCCTCACCTCGCTGGGCTGCATTGCTGGGAACCGCGACTTTGCAGCTACTCCGGCCCCTGTGCACTTCCGGCGGAAATCCTTTGTGCACAGCCAAGCCTGGGTCCACGGCACTCTAACCTGCATTGCACGACTTTCTAAGTTGGTCTCCGGCGACGTGGGACCCCTTTGTGCAACTTCGGCGAGCACCGTTTCACGCATCCTCGTAGTGCCTGTTTCTGGCACTTCTCCGGGTGCTACCTGCTTCAGTGAGGGCTCTTTGTCTTGCTCGACGTCCCCTCTCTTTTCAGGTCCAATTTACGACCTCCTGGTCCCTCCTGGGCCCCAGCAGTGTCCAAAAACGCCAAAACGCACGATTTGCGACTAGCAAGGCTTGTTGGTGTCCTTTCGGCGGGAAAACACTTCTGCACGACTCTCCAAGGCGAGAGGGATCCGTCCACCAAAGGGGAAGTCTCTAGCCCTTTTCGTTCCTGCAGAAACCTCAGCTTCTTCTGTCCAGTAGAAGCTTCTTTGCACCCGCAGCTGGCATTTCCTGGGCATCTGCCCATCTCCGACTTGCTTGTGACTTTTGGACTTGGTCCCCTTGTTCCACAGGTACCCTAGATTGGAAATCCACAGTTGTTGCATTGCTGGTTTGTGTCTTTCCTGCGTTATTCCTCTAACACGACTACTTTGTCCTTAGGGGAACTTTAGTGCACTTTGCACTCACTTTTCAGGGTCTTGGGGAGGGTTATTTTTCTAACTCTCACTATTTTCTAATAGTCCCAGCGACCCTCTACAAGGTCACATAGGTTTGGGGTCCATTCGTGGTTCGCATTCCACTTTTGGAGTATATGGTTTGTGTTGCCCCTATCCCTATGTTTCCCCATTGCATCCTATTGTAACTATACATTGTTTGCACTGTTTTCTAAGACTATACTGCATATTTTTTCTATTGTGTATATATATCTTGTGTATATTTCCTATCCTCTCACTGAGGGTACACTCTAAGATACTTTGGCATATTGTCATAAAAATAAAGTACCTTTATTTTTAGTATAACTGTGTATTGTGTTTTCTTATGATATTGTACATATGACACTAAGTGGTACTGTAGTAGCTTCACACGTCTCCTAGTTCAGCCTAAGCTGCTCTGCTAAACTACCATTATCTATCAGCCTAAGCTGCTAGACACCCTATACACTAATAAGGGATAACTGGGCCTGGTGCAAGGTGCAAGTACCCCTTGGTACTCACTACAAGCCAGTCCAGCCTCCTACACTTGGTCAAAAAATGATCCCGTGACGCTTCTTCAGGACCTAGAAAACTACTTCTCCTGTTCAAAAAGAAATGTTATAAGTGCTGTAATGTCACTTACAAATTGAAGACAAAGTCTGTCAGCGTCATATTATATTATATAGGGTCTTTTTGTTCCTTTGGAACAGTGCACTGAGTATATATAACAGGTTAATTTTGGAGACTGTGCACTGGACCAACAATCTCCCTGTCCCTCTTTTGTATGTAGTAGTGTCAGGTCTATTATTTCCTTAGATTTATAATAATTTCCTTTAAATCAAAGTCTGGATTCTAAATGGAGGACGACATTTTGTCACTTCTATATTCTCTGTGAAATCCAAATCTCCATCAAATCAGACTAGCTCTTGATAGCTGTTAAGATTTGTGCAGAAAGTCACTTTAGAGAATAGGCCAACTTCGAAGGCTTCCTAAAGATGTGATGTGATTATTTAATACCTGTTAAGATTGGATCCTTTAAATGAACATTCATGTGCTGTTTCTGGGCTCAACCCAGGTTTTTGCTCTGCTTTTACATATCCAGAATCATGCCATTGTGGTAAATTAAAAAGCCCTCTACAGATGACTTTGCATTATGACACTTATGTTACTACAGTGCAATAGTATGTAGTATGAGCTTTTTTCTTCCTTTGGCTGACTAGCTGGACCAGACAAGGGACACTAAATCAAGGGCTCACAACTTTTCAAGTGCGTTCCAACCCCCAACACCCTTGTGTGTGTGTGTATATGTGTATATATATATATATATATATATATATATATATATATATATATATATATATACACACACACACACATATACATATTCAAATACACCCATTTAATATCCTAAACCGTAAAATCCCTATGCAAATGTGTAAGCAATTGCAGAGTTTTTATTAAACTTTGGATTTATATGGGACACTTGTATTGATCTATTGTTCATAGTTTTGAGGCTTAGAGAAATCCACAGTCAATAGATTTGTTATCATTCACTGTGTTAAACCAGACCTAAAGTTGGCAGCAATTTCCAGCACTCATTTTCTCTTTGTCAAAGAAAGACCTTTTTAGGATATGCTTTTATCCTTCGTGAGAAATCTTGGCTTTGGATCTTCCCGAGCCCACACAACAGACAAACCCATCCACGATAGGACAATTGTGCCAAAATATGTATTCAGCAATACAAGGGGATTGCATCTTTTTGTGCCGATGCCCACGGTGGTTCTATTCCTTTCTATTTTGTGAACAACACAATAAACGTAGAGTGGATTGTGGGTCAGACTTTCTGTATTATTGAACGGCTTTCTTTTCTTTATTGATTCCTTACTCCAGAGTCAACGATTCTCACTGTTCTTTTTTGTCCCAACCAAAAAACATTTTGGTCTCTCGGTTTTAAATTTTTGGATCGGATGGTGCGTATCCTTTCACCGCAGATATAAGTTCTTGCATTGCTTATGAGGATTTTTCCTCTCTCTCCGTCCATGCTTACCTGCTCTCATCCACCCATTCTCATCATTAACAGTACTCGCCTCCCCACACACATTTCCCCCTGAAGTCAGGATTTCTTTTTCAACAATTGCAAGCTGGCCACATGTGTGCACACGCAGGCATTTTGGGCATCTTTGCATACTTGTTCTTAAATAAATTTGCCACTGCCGATGCCAGCATGTCTTCGTCTTCCATCTTTGAATGGATTTTCTTATAGTATAAGAAAATGTATTCAAAGATGGCCATGGCGGATGAGCACCCATTCGTACCTACCATGAAAGGGAAAAAAAGCATTGCACAGTCAATAGGCTTCGTGAGTGATACCAGTTAGCTTTGTAGATGGTCATTTATTGTTTTAACAAAGCACAACAAAAACACAGGTGCCATGGACAAATGTGTACAGCCAACTGATTGAGTAGCTCCATATCTGACAACATGTACTTCTGAGGGAGTAAGGCCAACATCTTCTAAATCGAGGAAGTCTTCACATGTCTCATAACGGTTGTATGACACAACCACGCTGGCCAGAAACATGCATGCCTTAACAACATGGTCGGGACAACGTCTTTTCCATGCATTGCTGTACCACGCATGCCTTTGCAACAAATTTTGTTGTAAAAGTATGATTAGCAAAGGTATATGTGAAAACAGCATGTGCGGTTGTGTTACGCAACTTCTTCTCTTACCATTAAAAATGACCCCAATCATCCCACCCGCCCTGAGGCCCAAAACTACCTCCACCCCTAAACCTCCCAAAACCCTGGCCCCAGTTTTTATAAAAAACTACCCCAATACCCCGACATGCATGTTTAAGGCAGAGGATCGGGGTAGTTTAAGCCCTAAATCCTCCCCCACCCCTAAACACTAAACTACCCCGACAACCCCCCACCTGTCCTGAGCTCTAAAACCTTCCCTCACCCCTAATAACTAAACTACCCTGACCCCCCACCCACCCTAAGCCCTACCGACTCCCTCCACTCCATCCCTAAAAAGTAAAGTACCCTGACACCCCTCACTCGTCCTGAGCTCTAAAACCTTCCCTCACCCCTAATAACTAAACTACCCTGACCCCCCACCCACCCTAAGCCCTAAAAAACATAAACTACCCCGACTCCCTCCACTCCGTCCCTAAAAAGTAAAGTACCCTGACACCTCTGCCATGAGCCCTAAAACCTTCCCCCACCCCTTATAACTGACTCCCCCGCCCACCTTAAGCTCCAATTCCACCCCACCGCTAAAAACTACCCCTAAACCTTGCCCCGGCCCCACTTACCTCACTGCTTCCTCTCCCGATCCTTCATCCTCTCCTCTCTGCCCTTCTCCCTCCCGTCCTTAAACCTTCCCTGCCCCTAAAAAATAAAATACCTGACCCCCCCACCACCCTAAGCCCTAAATTAAAAAACTGCCCTGACCCTCCACCCTGCACCTAAGAAATAAACTGCCCGACCCCTCACCAACCCTTTGCCCTAATATCCACCCCCACCGCTAAAAACTATCCCCCAAACCCTGCCTCTCCCCACTTACCTCACCAAATCTTCTCCTGATCATTCCTCCTCTCTTTTCTGTCCTTCTTCCACCCTTCCTCAAACCTACCTCCTCCTCTAAAAAATGAACTGCCCGACCCCCTACCTCACCCTAAAAAATAAACTACCTGACCCCTCAACCACCCTAAGCCCTAAAAAATAAACTACTCCGACCCCCCACTCTAAACCCTAAAAAATAAAATACCCCCATTCTCCCCAACCCACCCTAAGGCCTAAATCCACCCCTAAAAACTACCCCTGAACCCTGTCCAGCCCACTTACCTCACCGCATCCTCTCCTGATCCTTCCTGCTCTTATCTCAGCAACACTAGACGCTCTTTGCCTTAACCATGCATACGTGTGGTTTAGGCACATGCATGTTTAAGGCAGAGAAAAAGGAAGTTGTGGTTTATGCAAGCATTGTTCCGCTTGGATGGTAAACATCCCTGTGGTTTAGGCCGCATTGTTTAAGACGTTTCCCATCTCATAACTGTTCTAACCACAGTCTCAATTGCCAGTTAGCAATATTGTACTATTATATCTTTGTTTTTTTAGGGATTTTTTGACCCTCCACTTTCTTTACTTGTTTGTGATTCACATTGCAGACATCTCTTGCCATACACTTAGATCATCTTTAAGTTTATTATTAATTCTCATATTGGCCTTATGAATGTCTTCCCTGGGTAGTCATTCTTGTAGGTCTCATTCCCACAAGATCAGGATGGCCCAGATATGTGCATCCAATGGATTTGCTGTACATCCTCTGGCTAATAGAAGGCGCAGTGCAGCAAATTTGAATCACAGGTTTCTGCTCAGTATCTCAGATTGGAAACCGAGGGATCCATTTTAGCAAGCCACTCACTGAGTCACTTCACTCAACAGCTGCAGCGGCTGCTGCTGATAATAATGCTCGGTTCGGGCAGCGCGCAACATGGTTGCAGGAATAATTTAAAAAAAAATACAACCACTTGCCTGCCGCACGCCGCATCGCTGTTCCTCACCACCTTGGTGCTTCTCTGCTTGCTCCCCTCCCCCCAATCCAGACGCTTCTCTCATACTGTTACCCAGCATGAGAGAAGCAGCGGGATTGGTCTGAGCGGGCTGAAATGCTGCTCAGTTGGGGACTGGGAGCCTGCACTGGTTCTCCACCTGGCTGTGCAACACAGCCCCGGCGGAGAGTTCTAAGTGTGCATGTCAGTTTGGCCAGCTTAAGGAAGCCGGCCAAACAGACATACACGCTTGGAGTACACTTATCACTTCTCCTCCCTGCTGCTGACGCAGAGGATGGCCTCACCCCACCTTAGACTGGCAGATTTCATAGTAAAAAGTAAAATGATTATAAAATAGTTTTATTATTGTTTTATTTTTGTGCTTTCTGCTGCCTTTCAGCAGTGGGGCAACGATCCTCTGCCATAACGGAGGGGCTGCCCCAGAACAGCTACACAACAGCTCTATAGTAATTCAAAACAATTGGATTTCTCCAACCCACGTGTAGCCAATCCCCTACACTAACATGGCACCGTGGACTATCTGACATTGTTAGGGTATATTTTTCCCAGGGTTGTTGCAGCCAATAGGGCCCTGTGTAAAAACGTAAACTATCTAAACGAGAGCCTTGTGTTACTTAATGCACTGTTTGGGCAATACACTATTCAATTTTTTGTCTGTCAGACTGTCGAGTTGTACCTACTATGTATTCTGTATCATTAATTTCTGCTGTGATGGATCAGAGCCCGCTGTAGCCTTGAGTTGCATTTTTCTCCCGCCACCCCCTTTTTCCTGATTACCCAGACTTCAAATGTAGCAGATTTCGGGGGCGCCACTAGAATTCCTCCCATGGAATGTGAGCAGCATTCCTTAAACGAAAACGAGCATATGCTAGAAACTGTCCCTGTCTCACTCTTTATTGACTGAGTTAGCTCAAATGAGAGTAGCACAGCTCTCTGAAACAGATCCTCTGTTGCTGCAGAACCTCCCTGAATCCAGCCGTAAACTCTAGTCTCCCGATTTAACATAGAGAAATATGGGAAATCCCTTAACTCTGCCTTTGCGATTTAAGGAATGTATATTATCACTTCAGCTACCATCCAGACCAAGAACATCAATGAACCAGATATTCTCATGAGCCAGTACATTAACTATTCTTCACTTGTTAAAATATCAAAAAAATATATTGAAAACGAAATTAATACCGTTGTTTAATTAATTTGAAAATGTAATTGGTTGTTGCCTTACGTTGTCCCTTTTTTTTTTTTTTTTTACTATATATTATTTTAAACCGAGCAAATTATGCAAGGTGAGGTCTTCGAATGCGAAATTATACAGCGCACGTTTGTGAAAATCCCTATCACTTAAATCTGCACATCTGTGGCTTGTTTCAGGGGAGTCACTTTATTTCCTCCTTACTTCAGTTTCTCCTGCTGAGTTCCACGTGTTTTGCATGTAAAACCACTGAATTAACTTACACTTCTCTTTTTACATCAACTCAAATGATTTTATGATTTTGCGTGGTTTTTGGTGCCTTAACATGAGTTCCCCTCTACCTCTCTCCTGTAACCACTATTTGTTGTGACGTTTTAAAATGCACCAAAATGAACCCCATACACCTACTACTGTGGAGTCCTAAGTTTTCATGGGTTTCTCCATCACTAATTCTGGAAGCACCTGATAGACTTACTTCTGTGATGTCTATGGTTGATGCTGAGTGTCTTCTTACTCCATGTCTAGATTAAACTAATATAGCTACTCTTTTCCCTTACCCATTTCTGGATGAACAACTTAGATCTAAAGTTGCGTTGTCTAAGTTTTATTCTGAGCGTTTCCAGTGACACTTCTTGATGAACCCCATAGACGTCTATGGTAATGTCTGGTTTATCCTGGTTGTAGTCACCTCAGCTGGGCGGACTGTTTTGATCTACTATTACTGTGCTTTTATTGTTTTTTCTTAGACTGGCAAACTAAGCCTAAAGGTAGAATACATAAAAAAAAAATACAAGCTGTGACAAAGCCACTATGGGGGTTATTACAACTTTGGAGGAGGTATTACAAGTCCATTATATCCTATGGAACTCGTAATACGGCTGGTGGTATATCCGTCACTTTACCGTCACTTTTGGGACGGATTAACACCTCCTCCAAAGTTGTAATAACCCCCTATGTCTTGTGTTGACCACCATCCTTTTGCCTTCGTGAATGCCTGTTTTTAAAAGGGTTTGCAATTATGCTAGGCCCTCATCAATCTGAAAATAACAACATTAACTAAAAGCAAAAATATTTTTTGCTCTCATAAAGCACATCACCTGAGTAGTTCCTAGCAATTAAAGGAACTACTTAGAGTGTGTATGTGTTTTTTATGAAAGGGCAGAATGCCATCATCCAGTGAAGATAGCCAATGTCTGATGTGCGTTTATCCACTCCCCCAGGCTGTATGCTGTGGTGGGAGTATGAAATATGCGAATGACACAAGAACAGACCAATGGGTGAAAAGGACTGGCTGAAATCCACTGTGAGTGAGTACAGTATCATATAATGTTATTACATTTAAAAGGTCTTGGTTAACACTAGACATAATTAAGACCACAGTCTAATATAAATAAATATTCCAGATCCTTAACAAGGACTCAGGTCAAATTACCAAATTATACAATCAGTACAGATCAAAAGCTAGAGACGCCCAACAGGCTTTAATCTACAACACATCCAAGTGGACCTAAGCTTATTTTTATGTACTGCAGACATGTAGTGTGCAGGAGAGTGAACATTCACATCAGTTGCTAAAGCTAACCACAAGAACAGACAATAATAAAGAACACAGGAAACCCAGAACTAGGGCAAGGAAGGATCAAATATGAACACCCAAAGATTTACAGTCTTAGCTCTGCAAAGGCTAGATAATGTTTGACAGAAACAAAACGATTCTTATCATGATTTTAATCACAGGACATGCCTACTCTGAGGAATAATATGCAACTATAAAACCTTGTATCTAGTCACTGAGCTTAAAGTATTTGGTTACTATTAGCTGCTAAATAGGCCCACTTACTCGACAGGACATACATAAGATAATATATTCGCTCCCAGAAAATTAATCTCCTTGGCTAAATATAAGCCCACTAAATGGAGTGATGACCTCCTCATTCACTTTCATCTCAAGCTCTTATGACAACCTATTCATCAGTAGACTTCCCCACAGCCATATCTTTAGGACCCTGATAGAATCTCTATTTTTCTTTCCAACTTTATTTCATTTGTATTCAATGAGCACCATCCATACATTACAGCTATTAAGCAATGAATATTCAGATCTGCAACAACACATATAGCAACCCTCACAGGAGTCAACCCATCAATAATGACAATCCACGGTAAGCCCTCCATTTCCCCCACACTTTATGCTTTTGAGGACATCCATAGGATTATTAAATCGGCTTTTCTTGCTGAGTACACCAATCAATGCCAGCTCACCACACCTATATCGAGGGGCTGCAGGCTGCTTCCACAAGTGGGCTATGTCTCTTTTAGCCATTAAACAGGCCATCCCTGTAAAAGTGCCATCAGCACACGGGCCACCTAGTTCCTCAATCAGCCCCAGCAGTACTATCTTGGAGCTTAATTAAATTTGGTGCCCCAGGACCTCTGAGGTCTCCCACCTCACTGCATCCCAGAAGGGTTTCAACACCGGGCAGTCCCATGCCACATGGAAAAGGTCAGCTGCGGGAAATCTGCATCTCGCACACACAGATCGGGCCTCAAGAAACATCTGTTTTATGCGTGACAGATAGTTTGCTTGGAAGTTATTAACCTGTATCATACGCAGGCCCACGGATATTGCTAGCTTCCTGGGGGCCAGGCATGCCTCCCTCCAATCATCATCTAATTCACCTACCAAACCTACCTATTTCTACGGAAGACATTCAAAGCGGTCCATGGCATGAATAATCAAGGATTAGTAAATGTGAGTTATCTCTTTCTTTCCAAGATGCCCCATTAGTATCTTAGCCTCTAGGCGGCTATATTCTGGGTGTTGAGTGTCTGGGGGGAGGTTTGTCCTTACAGCGTACCTTATGTGACAGAAGAATTGTATGTTTGCTTGAGCATATTGTTCTTTTAAATCCTGGAAGGTCATCAGATTATCTCCTTTGTGAATGTCTCTCAGTTATGTAATACCTATTCAGTCTCACTGGTGAAATCCTTTTAGCGTAGGGAGCTGTTGGAACCACGTGCCCTGCCACAAGGGGGTTAGTCCCTTAAACCTGCAGTCCCATCTAATCAGGTGCGAAGCCGCTCTCCAGCAATGTATCGCCACACAAGTGCATGAGGGTGTCTCCGGAGACACATGCCCCGATATAATTGCCAAGAAGTCCCTCGAACCCTAGCAAGTAAAGTTCTAGGTGGTAGGCTGGATCGTTCCACCCTCCAGTAAACCACTCATGGATCTGCACCGATTGTGTGGCTAGACAGTATGTATAGTCTGGCACTCCCAATCCCTCCTCAAAAGGCGATTTCCGCACTGAGTTGAAGGCGACTCTGTGGTGCCCTCCAGCCCATATGAAAGTAGTAAGTTTAGAGGTCGGGGATCGGAACCACTTGCGGGGTAAAGGATTTGAGAAAGTTGTTAAGACATAGAGGTAAAGAGGGAGCCACATCATCTTAAAGATTGCGTCACGTCCTATAGGGTTGAGCGGCAGGCCATTCCACCTATGCAGATCTCAATCAAGGGCAAGGCCAAGCTTCGAAAGTTAAGCTGCCAGACCATATCTGGAAAGTGTGACATGTGAATCCCTAAGTATTTAGAGGTATTTTATTGTATGGGGCTGTCCGGGCACCAACATCGCACTTCAGTGTCCACTGACCCCTCCACCACGATAAACTTATTTGCATTAATGCGAAGACCAGAGGTCTCGCCTTAGAGAGTTAGATTCTCCAGACATCTGGCAACCGAGGTCGGAGGGTCCCCAAGGAATAAAAGTACATTGTCTGCATACAGTGCCACTCGATCTTCAAATCCTTTCCCCCATCTCCATCCCAGTATCTGTGCATCACAGTGCAGGAGGCTCACCATTGGCTCTATGGCCAGGGCAAGCAATAGTGAGGAAAGGTGCACCACTGGAGCATCCCCTTCGGGATCGGAAAAGGGGCGGATAGTATGCCATGTACTCAGACTTGAGCCATGGGGTTGTGATACAGGGGAAAAATCATTTTTCTGAATGTTATTCCTAGGCTCAAGCGCAGCAAGACTACCTCCACGAAATCCCAGGAGATCGTGTCGAAGGCTTTACAGAAATCCACTAGGAGGAGGACCAGCTTATTGCCAACCCCAGGGCTTGGGAGAGGGCCATGTCGACCTAACGAATACAGTGACGTGTGCTTCTACCCAGCATGAACCCACATTGATCTAGGTGAATAAGATGGGACAAGGTGCCAGTTGGTTTTCCAGTTTTTTATCATAGATGTTAAAGTCTGCATTATTAACTGAGATTGGGCAGTATGAAGAGCACTGGTCTGGAGGCAGACCCACCTTAGGGTTGACAACAGTGGTGGCACAGTCTAAATCGGGGAGGGGGAATGATCTCCGCTGAAACGCCTCTTCATAGGCATTCAGTAATTGGGGCATTAAAATGGAATGGAACATCTTATACTATTCAGTGGAGTAGCCATTGTGTCCTGAGATCTTCCCCTATTAGAGTTCAGATATGGCTGTATCCACCCCTTCCCTTATCAAAGGTTGGTCTAAGTCATGGGCCAGGGTGGGTGGAATGAAGGACAATGGGGCATTCCAGAGAATAGATTTCCCTACCTCCAAAGGGGAGGAAGGTCCTTTTGAAGGTAAACTCTCTGCTTCCCTCCTCTCAGATCTGGAAATATCCATAAAACAGTTTTACCAGTGGTTAAAAGAAAGACCTTTGATAATGATGCCCCCCTCAAAACAAGGCAGCTTCAGTTGCAGAGACGGGAAGCTAGATGGTAAAAACACAAAACAATTAAACAGCATGCCTTAAATGACAATGGAGAAAGACATGCAGTCCAATGATAAAAATCAGGTTCAAAGGCAGTGCTACAGAGATTCCATTAGGAAAGGGATGACATGGAGTGTGGCCAAGTAGGAGACTCGACAAGAAGTGTCTCCCCGGAGCGCTGCGTGGTGTTCCCCCTTTCCCTTATTCTGTTTGGTGGATGCTGTTTGAAATGTTTCCATGGGGTCTCCTGGAGGTCAGTGAGGTGGGAATGGCGCAAATGGGCTGTCAGGACCCTGGGGGCTTGTTAATCCCTTGCAGTGTCTCCTGCACAGCAGCGACCGCTGTGGCCATCTTGCAGCCGCAAAGCTGATGACTTACCTTGGCCTGTGGCACTCAGGATTAGTTGGTGCCGATGGAGCTCTTATGGTGGACGGCGCTGTGACCATGACCGCTTGAAGAAAGACGTAGCGAGACTGAGCTGATGAACGGGGCCCAATGACGAGACGGGGGCCCTCCCAACCCTCTTCGATGCTGAGGACTTTCTGTGGCTGAGAGAGATGCCATGAAGGGTGCGCTCGCCGGGACGGCCCAAGATGTGAGTCTTGGACATGGCTTGGCCCAGATGCAGCTGCCATCGGGGGTGCCGTGGGGGCTGGAGTGCCCAGGCTGACAGTTTTTGTTGCCTGCTCTTCACTGCATGGCCCTGGATTCTGTAGTGTTGGAAGTCTGAATTTTCTGCACGCCACCAGTGGCTTCTGCCTTGGCCTTGTGATTCTCTGCTATCGCTGCCCACCCGGCCTGCACTTTTGAGTTCACCTGATGGCCGGTGCCCGACTAATGGGCATATGGGCAGTTGAGTAGAGGGGGCAACCTGAAACAGCGGACCCATCAACACTTATAGTACTACAGAAGGCCCTTGTTTTGGCCAGCGACTCGGACATTATTATCCATACCTTTGTGAGGAGTGCCCTGCATGCAAGTATCTCTCTCCAGGGGGTTGGGAGTTGGAGGTCTCTACTGGGGCGCTAAGCCAACACCTTTCCCACGTGAGGACCTGGCTTTAGTGGGCCTTACTGGTGAGATGGCCCCTGCATGCTTCAAGATTGGAGTGGCAATTAGTGTGGAACCCGCAACGACTGGGTTTCTTGAGACGTCCCGGGCCCCTTTACTTGTTCTCTGGATGAGGAGCCGGGCCTGATTTCTCAGAGTGGCACTGACAGCAGGAACCAATAACCTTTAGGGGACACACCATCTCCATATATCAGGACATACCTGCCCATATGTTGGCCCCCTGCAAGAAATTCAAGGATGTCACTCATCAACTTCAGGCCACAAGATTTACTACAGGTGAGAATTCCCACTATGCCTCCGCTTCAGCTTCCAGGATAAGAGAATCATCGCCTGCACGCCAAGGGAGGCGAGAGAGGCTCTGAGACTTTCGCAGCTGCTAGACAGCGAGGCTCTCCATGACCAAGCTACATTGTCTCTTATAGACTGAGGAGGAGGCTGGCGGTTTCAAATGACCCAGTCTACAAAAAAAGAAGGTGTGCAAATCGCAGCATCAGGCTGGGAAAGAACAGAGAAAGGCCTCCTCTGACGACAACACTCCCGTCTGATTATCTGTAGTGGTGGCTGGTCCATGGGTTCGAGCCTACTTAATGACAGCGAAGGGAGGTCTACCCCAATGTCTTCACGAACTTTGATTTACCATCACTGTCTCAAACAATGTGTAAGTGTTTTCTTTGGAGCTCGCCCCTCACTTCTTGGACTCATGGGACATACTTATTTTCCTGGCTCTACCGTTACATACTCAGCCTCACCCCACCAAAGAAGCACGCATACATGGTGCAATGGGAAAGGGAATTAGAGATAGACATCCTGGAGGACACCTGAGGAGCAATTTAACAACTGGCATCAAAATCTTCAGTTTGCCCCCGTCATGAAGAAACTCCTATAAACTTCTAACATGTTGGTATCTGACCCACCTCCGGTTACAGAGAATGTTTGGGAGCTTGGATTCTTGTTGGAAGTGGTCCGGGGAACAGGTACGTTACTACACATGTGGTGGGCATGCCCAAGAGTGCAGTCCTTCTAGCTGAGGTCCTACTTACCATACATAATATAATTAATGTTACACTACCCTGGAATCCACTACTGGTCCTCCCGGGCCACCCGGATGCAGAGAGAGCTCTTTCCTTGTCGACTCCACAGACACAGTTTTTCTCCTATTTATTCTTAACTGCACAGTTCGTTATAGTACACATGTGACTACAACCCCAGGTACTCACATTAAATCTATGATGGGGGAAGTTGTGGAATTTATACACAATGGAAAAGCTCACTGCTATTCTAAGGAACCAGGTGGCGAAATTCAATGCAATATAGCATCCCTTTGTCATGCATATTCACCGACAAAACATAGCAGGGGTAATTAATCTCACCATGTCAAAGACATTGAGAGCTTCAGATATTTGGGTCTTCCCTTTCTCAGCCTCCAAACCCGACCCTCCCTGACCTGTCCGCCCCCTAGTCCAACTATCTTTGTGTCTAACACTCTCCTTGGGTGGAGTGACATTTATTGTTCTAAATGACTATTGTTGCCCCCATAACTGGTTGAGCATGGGGCTTGCTGGTTGGAGGCGGGGTGTTGGAGGGACAGGGTCCGCTGATGCATTGTTGGATTTCATCCTGCTGTCATGTGTAAGTCCTCATGGGGGGTGTTGTGGGTGGGTCCTCTTGTCTCCTTCGCTATACTCGATGATGCAAAGTGTTTTTTGTTCTCAGTTACTGTTAAAATGCTAAATAAAGTTATTAAAAATAGAGAGCATTGACATCAAGTTCAGTATTTCAACTCATTTCTGATGATAAATTCACAAGTAAATGACTCAGAATAGTTGCTCAATTCCATAATGCCTTTCACTTTACCAAGCAAAGAACACTTAAAGGAATTTATTAATTCCATAGCAAAATATGAAATAGATGATAATCTTGAATCTTGCTTATTACTTTCAAAGAAAAGAATTCAGCTACAAAGAATTCAAACACTACACCCGACAAGTTCTATCCCTGGCAGAGGGTACCACGTTAAGCATTCATATAAGGCTCTATACTGGCTATAAGTTGCAAGAAATATAGCTTTCAAAGCCTTTTGTATCCCACTTGAGTGTGGTCTGTGGGAATGGACTAACCTCCATGCAGTGTAGCTCCTCCAATAGAAAAACACCATAATGGCTCACTCTTGAAAATTCAATTTTTTTCATAAACCTGCATTGGTGGAAGTTCCTTTTCAGTACGGACATGTAAACTGTGAAGTACTCTGACAACGAATACAAACCATGACCAAGCATCAAAAACTCCGAAAATCGATAAAGACGTTGTTCTTCCCAAAATTAAGATACAAGTGACTCAGACTACAATTTAGACACGTTTTGCATAACAAGCATGTGAATCAATCTGACATTCCTAACTTGTGCAATTCCATGCATAAGGTGCTACTCCACCCAGCAGAGCCAAGTCTGGAGCACACTTTCCGGGCATCACTCTCAACGCCAAAATTCTACACGAATAGATGACACTGCAGCAAGAATGTTTTGCTACGTAGATTGGCCTTGGCAAGAGGTAGGAAAGCTGTATAGAAATGCTACACTGTTGTACACAGTTCAGCAATCTGGCGCCAGACATGAAATATAAATTAAACTCAATTAATACTTGCCTACGTTATTTTCGAGTGCCATGTTTTTGGACGAAGATTTTGCATCCCTTCTTTCTGGCGTGATCGGTAGTAGTTTATTATTTTTAAAAGGCTTTCCCAGTCCAATGTTCCTCTGCCACAAAATTTTCACCACAAAAGAATTCAGAGCTGCCAAATGACACGAACTTCATCAATTGCTGGATTTATTTGCCAATTACATATTTTATTCGGGTCTTACTTTCACTTTTAAAATTTTCTGTACGGAATCAGAAATCCCAGCGCGAAAAACACTAATGGCTAGTGCTGTTACACACGACACTGGGCCAACTGTGTCACTGTTTTGTGATTAAGTACCTTTTAATTTTTAAAGATCTTGTCTAAAATGAAATCTTTGGGGTATAAAATTCTTGATGATAATACTTAGTATATTTGGATTTTGTTTGCAACAATCATACGTTTCCCATGAATGTGAGTTAATGTTAAGTAAATTAACCATTTAACGTTCGCTGCTTCATTAGATGAGTAAGCCCACCAGTCACAGTGCAACAACATAATTTGAAATGTGTGTGAAAAGGACATCTTTCATGCACACAGAAGCCCTATTAATGGTTTCCTAAGTATGATCTGTTACTAAACGTGTACCAACACGTGTAAACGTTTATTAGTAGAATTCTGCGTAAAAAGTATATAAAAATGTTTATCTGATAGAGACTTCTAGCTGCGTAGCCGGCATCATTGGCACCAGATGGGACATCATGGTCATGTATGTAGGCGCCACTAGGCGCCCGGACGTCAGTTCATTTCTTTCCACATCAGTTAGCACTGATCTGGAGAAGAGCTTCCGTTCTGTATTTTTGTAACAGGCTTTTTTGACATTTTGTCGAATATTTTTGTGGTGTGTGATGAGAATGTCATCAAGGAAGGTAGGGTTCAAGCCATGTGGCACCTGTCACCGCTTCATGTCGGTAACGGACCCACACTTGGTGTGCTTATGGTGTCTTGAGCGCAACTAGGACTCGAAGTTGTGCTCAGACTGCCAGGCTATTGCGCTGAAAGTTTTGAGAGAGTGGTCCCTAAAGCTGCTTGCGGGCCTGCAGTCGACTCCAATTAGCGCAACTCCTAGAAGGTCTCAGTCCAGATCGAGAAGAAGGTGGCAGGACCACTCCAGGAGTCCCAAGCGCTCTTTCTCTCTCTCTCTCTCTCTCTCTCCCTCTCTTTCGGGACACTTGGGGAAGAAGAAAAAGAAGTTGAAACGGTGTTCATCTTCATCTCGTCTGTCGGCCGACATGGCGAGTGAGGAACATCGGTGTTCCAGGCACGGTTCTGTGGAGCCTTTGCCAGGTCCGACTGCGCCATTCCCCCAATTTCCGGGAGTTGGAACAAACCCTGCTCAAATAAAGGACTTTCACAAGGCAATGCTCTGAGTATTTTTGCGGGCCGAAGCCTCCCGAGCACCTTCGGGCCTGTGGATTCAGAAGAGGCACCAGCAGGTTCTGCACTAACTGCTCCGGTCTCAGCTCCAAGGGGGTCTCACTGATTCAATCTAGATCAGCACCGGTCGTGCCGACGTGCCTTCTCTGGCACAGATCCCAACGCTGATGTACCCAATGCCACCTACCGACAGTGCCAGCCCCATTCTCATACCTAATGACTTGGTGTCTCAGTGGCATCAATCAATGCCGACTCTGGTGCCAGCAGGCCCAGTGGCTCTAAGTCATGTGAGGATTTTGTTGAGCAGCCAGCCATGGGGGAAGATTGAGAGGGGGTCACTGGACCCTTTGTAATACCAGTTACACACACCTAGGTATAATTTGGATGGGTATGTGGAACTAGGAGATACCGGTTGACTGGGCACAGCTCCATATACTGGCTTGCCCTCTCTCTCCCCACTGTGGCTACGGAGGAGGAAGCATCTTATTCAATAGTGGTGAAGACGGCAGTGGAGGTCCATGACCTCGAACTTCCCTCAGTGGAGGTCAAGACTAACCTCTTGACGGAAGTGCTTCAGCCTGGGGCCTTCCTCATCCAAACCGCTAGTGCCCTTCAAAGAAGCACTGAATGATATCCTGCTGGGAACTTGATCCAAACCCAGTGCAGGGCTCCTGTGAACAGGACAACTTCCCGTCGCCATCGCCCCGCCTTGGGTGTTCCTAGTTTCCTCACCCAACACCCCACCCCAGAGAGTTTCGTAATTCAAACCTTGACTTCCCATGGTGTGTTCCCTGCCAAACCCCCGGACAGAGAATCCAAGGGGCTGGACACAGTTGGGAAGAAAATGCTTTCTTCCATGAGCCTAGAATTGCCATCTGTAAAAACTGCATACCTTTTGGGCTGTTATTCCCACAGACTGTGGCAGTCGGTTGCGCAAGTGCTGCCACAGGTCCCGGAGGAGGACCAGGCTGTCCTTTCACAAGCAGTAAAAGATGGGAGAGATGCAGCAAAGTTCACCATTAGGTGTGGTTTGGACATAACTAACTCGCTGGCCAGAGCAGTTTAATCGACAGTGGCCTTGAGGCGCCACACCTAGCTGAAAACATCTGGCTTTTTGGTGGATGTCCAGGCCAACCTCATGGACATGCCCTTCGATGGGACTTGTCTCTTTGGAGAGAGGGCAGACTCGGTGCTGGAGCACTTCAAGGGCTCGCTGCTAGGGGAAAGTCCTTGGGCCTCTCAGTGACACCTTGCCCCCAGTCTGCCTTTCGCTCCTTTCGTGGCTATGGAAGGGTCATAACACCGCACCAGCACTATGGCAACCACCGTCTTGTGCAAGGTCCCCAAGCTGTGCAATGACATTGATGCAGTGCATTCTGACCCCATGGGTCTGGTTCCCAGAAGTCGTCTGTCACTAACCTCACGGCAGCAGCAGCCTCTAAGCTCTCCTAGTTTGGTTCTACAAGACCATGGATACCCAGTTAGAGGGAGAATCCAACATCATCTCCTCCGCTGGCAGTCCATCACATTGGACAAATGGGTCTGGCAGATCATTCAGAGGGGCTACCCCTGTCCATTCCAATCTTCCACTCCCCCGGTACTGCCAACACAAGAACGGCTGGCGAAGGATCATCTGTCTTTAATCCATGGGGAAGTTATGGTGAAGGTTCCATTGTCAGAAGTAAGCAGTGGTTGTTATTCTCGCTACTTTCTGTTTCCCAAAAAGAACAAAGGGCTTCACCCTATTCTAGATCGCCGAACTGTCAATCTCTTCCTCAAAAAGGAGAAATTCAAGATGTTCATTTTGGCACAAGTCTTGTCTGCCCTATACAAAGGACACTGGTTGGTAGCGTTGGACTGACAGGATGCAGATTTCCACATTCCCATCTGGCCTGCCCACAGGTATTACCTGCGGTTCAAGGTAGGCCACAAGCACTTTCAGTTCACCCTGCTCCCTTTTGGCATTACCAGTGACCATCAAGTGTTCCTCAAGGTAATGGAGGTGGTCGCAGCTCATCTGCGGAGGTTAGGGGTGTCAGTCTACCCTTTCCTTGATGAGTGGCTGTTGAATGCAGGCTCACCTCAGGCTGTTGCCTCCTACCTTCAGACTAAGGCAGACCCCCTGCATTCTTTGGGGTTCACTATAAACATGCCAAAATCACACCTGACTCCTTCTCAGACATTCATTTTTATCGGAGCTGTTCTGGACAGAGTGCAGTTTCAGGCTTATCCTCCCGAGCAGCAAGTTCAGGATATTCGGGCTATGATACCGATGTTTCAGCCTCTGTCCTGGGTTTCTGTGAGCATGACTGTGAGGCTGCTGGGCCTTATGACCTCTTTCATGTTGCTGGTGAATCATTTCAGATGGCATATGTGGACTCTGCAGTGGGACCTGAAGTTCCAGTGGGCGCAGTATCAGATGACTCTCTGTGACATGGTCCAGATCTCGGAGAAAACTGCACAAGATCTGCAATGGTTGTTAACGGCCTGCAGTTGGGTCAGTGGTGGACTCTTCTCCCTTCCCCAACCAGATCTGACAGCGGTGACAGATGCGTCACTCCTGGGATGGAGCAGCCATCTGGGAGAGGTGAAGATCAGAGGACTCTGGTCTATGGCAGATTCCGGACTCCACATCAACTTGCTGGAGCTTTGAGCAATCCAATTGGTATTGAAAGCATTTCTTCCCTCTCTCAAGGGGAAGATAATGCAGGTGTTCAGAGACAACACCACCGCCAAGTGGTACTGCAACAAGCAGGATGGGGTGGGGTCATGGACCCTTTGTCAAGAGGCCCGGCATCTCTGGATACAGCTAGAACAGCAGGGCATAACCCTGGTGGCTTAACACCTGGCAGGTTTTCTGAATTCCAGGACGGACAAACTCAGCCATCGATTGCTTGTGGATCATGAATTGCATCTTTATTTCGAGGTTTTGCAAGGACTTTTCTTTAGCAGTGGGGAGAACATTGGTTAGCTCTGTTTGCTTCCAAAGAGAACACGCAGTGTCAGCGGTATTGCACTTTGAAGTTTCTAAGGCGGCAGTTGCTAGGAGACGTTTATCATCTCGAATGGAGCTCAGGCCTCCTGTACACCTTTCCGTCCATACCGCTTCTGCCCAGAGTTCTCAAGATAATCAGGAACGACTGGGCCCAAGTCATTCTTGTGGCTTTGGACTGGGCACAGAGAGTCTGGGATCTGGAGCTTCTGAAAATGAGCATCGATACTCTAATTAGTCTGCCCCTTCAGGAGGACCTTTTGCCACAGGGGAGGGTTCTCCATCCAAGTCTGTAACATTATTCTTGCAGTCAGGTGTCTCTCCACCAAGACGGTATATGCCTGCTGATGGCAAACAATTGTAAAATATTGTACAGAAAAGTCTATTGATCCTCTCTCTGCCTCTTTCTTTGATATTCTTTTCTTTATCCTTGCCCTGCAGGGCTCCGCTATGGACACTCCTAAGGGCTATCAATCTGATCTGTCTGCCATTCTGCAGCTGCCTGACCAACCCTCTTTATTTAAGTCCCCTATTGGAAATAGGTCTCTTAAAGGGCTTGTACATGTTTCCCCCTATGCCCTTTATGATGCCTTAGTGGGAGCTTAATTTAGTTCTCATATACCTCGTGTGCTTGCTTCAAGCTGCTGCACTATTGTCCGCCCTGGCTGCTTACCATCAAGACAGCTTTTTTTAGAGGTGATAACATCTGCCCGGTGGGTGAATGAGCGGCAGGCTTTATCATCCAAGCCTCCTTATCGCTGTGTGTTCCCAGTCAAAGTGGTGCTTCGCACCAGGGCCTTTTTTTGCCAAAAGTGGTGAACCCATTTTATTTGAGACAATCTGTCACCCGTCGCACCTTTTATGCTCCTCCACATCTCTCTAAATAAGAGGAGCAACTCCACCGTCTGGACCCAAAAACAGAATTGTTTTTCTATCTTGACCACACAAAGGAGTTCCAGGTGGAAGACCCACACTTCTTGGGCTATGTAGGAGCCAAAAATAGTTGGGCAGTAGCAGCTGGTGAAGTTTGAGATTGGTGGGGCTGGGTTTGACCTTTTTGGAGGGAAAGGGGGCACAATAGGGGTGGACAATATTTTTTGTGTTGCCAGTTGCCATTTCCTGTGCAAATAAAACCAAAATAGATCAAATTATGTTTTTTCCAGAAGATCAATCACAAACTCACAGGCAAAATGGTGGGGAAGAAGATGACTAAGAACATAAGGAAAGACTAATAGATACCCAATTAGCACTGCCTTTGGGTCGAGTTTTCAAAGTCACTTTATAAATACTGAAGACAACTGCACAAAGAGGAAGAAAACAAAGCCTTTACTTAAGTAAAGTCTAATCGATAACTGATTACTGGCTGATTTGTACAAAGTGAAACCAGAAAATGTAGATACAGTGGAGCTTTCTCCCTTAAGTGTGTGATCTTGGGCAAACACTCTTAGCCACCAAAAATCTTTTCCTTCAAGTTTTACTATGAAAGCACTTTCAAATATGTGCATTTAAAATTCCAGTTGTACAAAAACCATTAGCTTTGCCTTCTGTCGTGTTGTTAAAGGCACTTAATAAATACTCTAAAGAAACGCAGAAAGATGGCCTTGTCAAACAGTAGCTTATAGACGGTTCGCTCTATTTCACAAACTATTTATGGTAAAACAAACATGTTGACTTACTGGTCTGAGCAATCATGTTCGCAGATAGTGGAGCCAGATATTATGGGGCAGGACGGGTAATCTTTCTCACGCTCCTGCGTCCACCTAAAGATCCTCCAGCCCAGCCTGCATGTCCCTTCCGGCGTGTAGTGGAAGTACCAGCCTGTGCTCAGGAAACAACAGACCAACTAGGTGATTTAAGACACTACAAGTGCTAGATTCAGTGAATAAAGATGGCACCCATATTTGGTTGATGTTTCCATTGAATATGAATACACGGCTGTACGCTGTTTTAGAAACTGAGGCTTCAGGTGTATGAGCATTTTTAACTGATGTGCAGGAGACTCTTAGATTTCTATGCCAAAACATGAGCCCTACATTCAAGGTTTTACATTGTTTGACACCACAAGGAACAGAACATGGGCAATCACAATAAGGCTTAAAGATAAAGCCACACAGTGATTGGCCATCTTCTGTTTTACTTTCACCCTTGTGCCGTCTTCTGAGCACAGGAACTGCCGTGAGCAGAATAAATCTGTGCGTTGCTCTCATGCTATTTTAGTAGAAAACAGCATGAGAAAAATGCAGGGATTGGTGAGGGCAGGTGGAAACAGCACTCCAAGGGGGGCCAGGGGAGCTGTACTGTGTTTCCTCTGGTTTCTTAACAGCACTAGATCAGGAGTACTAAAGTGCTCAAGTCTGGTTGGCCACCCTAACAAACTGGTCCAACCAGACATGCGCACTTAACCCAATAGTGGTAATAATCGCTGCATTCCAATCAGGTTTGGCCATACCCTGCTCAGAAGTGGAGCACATCAAATGTGGAATACAACGCTGACAGTGCTGGGTCATTGGTATGAAATGTAAAAAAATAAATAGATTTTTTAAATTGATGGTAATGTGTGTGGCGGGGCGAAACTCCTACGCCCAAAAGAAGAAACCACCAATGGGCAGTACAGAAACAAACAGTTTCACTCTGGGTCATTCTCTGTATTCGATTTACTATGATCTGGCTAAAAAGCAGCTTCCTGTGGGCTTACGGGCCCATTCTACCCAGGTAAAAGCTGCGATCACCGTGTTAGCACCTGGAGTCCCAGTTCTGGACATCTGTCAGGCAGCAACGTGGGCATCACTGCACACATTTGGCAAACACTATTACCTGGACAATCAGGTCCACAGGGACGGTCATTGCACCCATTCGGTCCTGCTAAGAATAGAATATTTGCCTGCAGCCCACAGCCAAGATGGTATAGCTTGGGTATCAACTCAAAATTAAGGAATCTGCAGCTAGAAGTTTCTATCAGATTAAAAAGTTACTTCCTTTTGGTAATGCATAATCTAGTAGAAACTATAGCTGCATATTTCTTACACCCATCCATGCCTCCACACACAGCAGACAGATTGCTAGGGTTAAGGTTGATCCCTTTCAAAGCCCTAGTTTGGAAAACACATTCATCAGTTCAGTCCATGGCTCTGCTCTCCTGGCCTGGAAAGTCATGAAAAGGATGTGATGTCAACGCATCTGGGTGGCACCTATATAGGTGACTACGATGTCACCGATGAAGCCATGCAGAATCGAACCGAATGAAGCCATCCTACGGCGCGCAGGGGTACTGCTCATGCAAAAATCTTCCAGATCCAGTCTGATGTCTGGGAAATTCAAAGGTAGGGAATCTGCAGTTGGATATAGTCTCTACCAGAAAATGTGTTACCAAAGGTAAGAAACTTGTTCTTCAATCTCTTTGTGTCATTTTACCACTTTTTATTGTTTACATTGGCTTGTTTTGTAATGAGCCTTGGCAGAGCCAACATGTCTGCCCTTGGCAAGAGTGTTTTTTGTTTTGCAACCACATGAAGTGGATTGCTTGCCTTTAGGGTCAAGAGAAATGAATATGACCACGGAGAACCATTGTACATCACTGTACTCTGGATGTCACTGCTTGAGCCCTGGAACTAACTTGGGCCCTCATGTACTAAAATTCCAAAGAAGAACTTGTAAATTGCTCCTATTTGATCCAGTTGACTTGCCACCTGTGGGACAGGACCGTAAGAAGGGTGATACAGCAAGCTCGGTATGCTTTGCATATAGACATTTGGATTGTAGGTCCTTTCACCCAAATTACTGGGATGATGTGGTGGCTGTATTATGTTCTCTGTGTTATCTTCAGCTGGGGTTGTGGGCTGATAACACACCTATGCTGGGCACTGTAAGCAGACGGGCGAGTGATACTACTCCGTATAGAAGAAGCATGGTAGCACGCCACTGAGGTGCCAGTCACACCTAGGGAATGGGGGGAAGTGTATGACGCAGTGAAGGGAGTATCTGTCAACACGTGTTTAACTTGATACAATACAATTACGTTCACACGGCCTGCCTTGCAATGAAAAAACCTAATGCTCTCTATCCCGACAGGGCTTCCATGTGTGCTTGCTGTGAAGGCGCCAAGCCTGATTTTCTGCATATAGTATGGTGGTGGTCAGTTATTACAATTTATTGGGTGGAGTTATTGGCCATACCAAGAAAAAGTGGAGCCGGAGGTTCACAATGTTGGGGCTGATCATAGACGAATGACATATAGCAATACTATGGCTGAGTGCTAGATCCGCAATGATTTGGACTTGGAAAGATGACCTGATAGAACGTGTAGGGGCAGAGGAAGCGCACATGGGACGAACTAGACATGAAGACAAGG
Organism: Pleurodeles waltl; assembly: GCF_031143425.1. NCBI lineage: Eukaryota > Metazoa > Chordata > Amphibia > Caudata > Salamandridae > Pleurodeles > Pleurodeles waltl. The sequence goes on from NC_090437.1 coordinate 102,316,827, forward strand.
TGGCAGGCAACCTGTTTGCATGGGCGAAGGGGGTGACGCAGATGTTGACAGTTATATTGGATAGTATCGTGCCCTCTTGGGTGTAGAATCTATAATTAGAGTGCATTGTAGCCCATACCACACCTAATTATCCAGGGTGGGGGGGTAGTTGTTCTGGGTGTACGGAACTTAACCACAATGTTTTTCTTTACCGAATATTGCTGGACATTTATTATGATATTTGGTGAATATAAGTTGAATTACACAAGATGGTAGATTGCACAAACCTTTTTAGGAGTAGGCAGTTATCCCATGGACCACTGCCTACTCCTAAAAAACATTTTTGTCAACATTCACGAAGGGGAATGGGCTGCTTGAGGACCCCTTTCTGTCTGGGAATGGCTTATCACCTTTGAGGAGGGCTAAAATAATAATGTGTCACAAATGGATTTGGGTTGCAAAATTTTAACGCATACCTGAAGAGGTATTTTACATGCCCCTTCCAAATGTTCAATTATGTATGTATTCTCAAAGTCAAATTGCTATTTGGAATCATGCTTAGGGTTTTGTGGCAACAAAAATGACATATTTCAATCGTAAGCTCTTGGACTGTACAAATCAGAGCATTTGCAAACGCAAAATTGCAATGTACATGAGGATCTTAATTCTACATTATTATTCCTATTTTTCTTATTTACAATCTATTTATATTTGAATTGTATGTATGTATCATTTATATAATATAAGAATGTATATATTTATATATATATGTGTGTATATTATATATATATATAGCTATATATATATATATATATATATATATAGCTATATATACATATTTGATTAATCTATATTAATATCTGTTTTATATACCTACTATTTATAATGTATTAATATAGCAGAGTTCTAGTAATGTTTTTTTAACCACGGTTTTGTTGTTTCTTCGTAATTGCAGTTTGTGGTGGAAACAGGTGTGAAGCCCATAGTTGAGAAGTAGGCATAATTCAAAGTTCAACACAGGGTAATTTGAATAGTGCTCCCAAGGTTTTCCCAAATAAACTATTTGTTGAAAAAATATGAAAATGAGTAAGAAAAAATAGCCATTTGTGACAGCGTTTTCATCTGTCATTTTTGTCACAATGGCTGATTTACGAAAGCCATTTACTGTTCCGCCCAATAGACCCATTCTGATCGTGGGGACATTTAGTGTTTCTAAGTTCTCCAAAAGTGTGCGTTACTCAGAGCCAACAACTGAGCTGCAGTGTAAAATGATTTTTCATTGCGTACCAACAGCAATTCATATGGTAGAATAATGAATGGAAGATGGGTATGAAGGAAACCTGTGTATGTCTGAAATGTGCACAAGATATTGAGTTTAGGAACAGTGATTATTCGAACATCTCTGAATTTGCGGATTACCCATACAATCATGACTCGGATGGCAAAATGTCTTTCTTGCACACTGGTTTCCATTTGAAAGCCAAAAATGCAGAGAAATCCAGTTTCTAACAGTAAATGTTCTACCATCTGTGTTCCTACACGTTTTCCTGATAAAAAAGTGTATCCAGCTTATGTGGCTGGGCCTAGCAGTCACAACACATAATACAACCTGGAAAAATCACATTTCATCCAAAGTCAACACTTTTTTTTTACATGGTAAGTAGCTGTGTAATTTGGTCCCCAGCTCAGCCACCACCCAGGGAAAGCTACCAACTAGACACCCAGGGGCATCCAACGTGAATTGATTTGTGCGGATCCCACAGAGGTTTAAAAAAAAAAAAAATACCTTGAAGGCTCACACTGTAGCTAAAGCACTCTTTTGCCCCACATTTCTGTGAAACAAGGTTCCATTCTACAAGCTAAGTTTTACCACACTTCTTCCTATAAAAGTGGTACCCCACTTGTGTGGCTCATCATAGTGCCAGCAGCACAAAACACTCCAAAACGAGACATGCCACCACCCCATTGCAACAATACAAACCAGCAGACTGCTAGCATACCTCATATCTGCTACCACTTCCCCCACATGGGGAGAGGGCGAAATACTCTATTGCCTCTTCCAGTGTCTGGGCAACCAGCCACTATCCATAATTATTATTATTTTTTAAATGTTTATTTTCAATTTTTAAGCATGTGATCGGGAACACCCATATAATCAGACGGAAACCACCATTTTGATCTGTTAAAGCAGGTGCAACTAAAGACATGAACACAAACATTTCCATTGACATTTCACTTACTGTATTGTTGATCAGTGTAACAGTGAGACACTACTTCTTTTTCACTATGCAAGGTGCCGATGCTGAAAACACTTCTGAGGTCAGTTTTAGACCCCCTGAAGATCCCCAGCCATATTATCTCCTACGCCTCCCTAACATCTCAGTGACAGGTTAACATGTGTCAACTCCCCCCAGTACTCTGTATCCCCAACCCCACTCACCCAATGTGCCCTAGCTGCTCAACGTGACAGGCCACCAATCGTGCTACAGTGTCTCCCATTAAACGCCTGCCTCCCCCAGCGCTGTATATCCTTTAGGATCCCAGCATAGTGTAGGCAGTCCTCCTCAACTCTATTGTCTGTTTTAACTGTCCGCATACATCTCTCCTCCACCAATGCCCATTTGGCCATGTCTCACCTCTGGTCTTCTCTTGTTTAAACAAACTCAGTGTGGAAAAACCCTGCACCGCCGCTGTGACGGCACCTGAAGCTAAGCACAAAATGGAGTCAATGGTCAGGATGGAGTTGGTGGTCAAAAACACCTAGCATTACACTCCAACCTTTGGCCAGTGACTCTCATAACGTACTGGTCTAAAAGTAACACTTTTTGGTCTAAACATAGTAACTTGGTTAGGTATGTATTGTATACAGCAACATAGCATTATTATAACACAAATTACTACAAGTATTCCTCCTAAAATAGAACAAAGTTGACGGAAATCAGGAAGCAACTTAAATGACTAGTCCCACCACCCTTTGTCTATATCTTGTTTTACTCCCTTCACCAATTTGTGCAAGGCTTCAATGCGAGACTGAATAGATTTAGAATGATCTGACAGGTTAAAACAACACATTCCTTCAAATTTTGAGCAGCCATGATCATGTTTCAACAGCAAGTAGTCAATTGCTGCTCAGTTTTGCAAAGAAGCTTTTTTAGTGCCTCGTATATCTAGTAATAGCTCTGCTAAAGTAATAGATGTGTGGTTCATATTTTTAACCATCAAACATACTAGTTTGTTAATAACTTGAGTATTATACACAGCTAATCCTGGAACTCCTACTATGGAAAGGCCTAGGCTTACACATTATGATAGATAGTAGTTGAACTTCAGAGTCACAGTCTTTGTGTAATTCAATGGTTTCCCTTGTATTTCGCGTATGTGATACAGAGTGAAATGGAAACATAATGAGTCCTAGCCGCGTAAAAGAACACGGTCCTCCAGTTATATTTGCAGGAATGTAAGTATATGTGATATTTCCACAAGAAAAAAACCATCCAACCAGTAATTTGACATGCTTGATGTGACTAGCAGCAGACACTATATTCTTGTAAGACATGCTATCATTTTCATTTTTACACATTTTATCGCTCCTTCATTGACACAGTACTCGTTGTTCCCACGGGATAATTTGGGGAGACCCGGTTGTTGCTTCAAGGTGCACTGGAGCACACTTTCTGATTTAGCCATATTCATAAGGTGTAAAGTGAGTCAATTGAAAATTTGCAGTAAAACTCTGGCATTAGTTGTGATCACCACCAGGCAAGTGGAGACGACACCAATGGTGCTTTTCATATTTGTCAAACAGAAATCCCATCTTTTGAGCACAATTTGTGCTAGGTAAGTCCATACGTTAAAGGGTTGGTGCAGCAGAGGTGTCGATCGGCGCTGTTGGTCGATTACTTTGGAGCTGGGGACTTTCAGTCCCTCCAGACCCCACTTGGACACACCCAGAAACTGACCATTCGCCACAGTCAGCACAAAGACACCTTGTGGTATGATCTGTAAAAGAGACAAGTATGATCAATCTCGCTAATAACATTTATCAGCTGGTATGTAGTCCCATTTCTCATGTCCTGATTTCATGACTAACAAAACATTGTCTTTGCTATTTGCTATGATTTCTGCTAGTTCAGGAGGATGATTTGGGGATTCTACCCACACCTTAGTAATGGGATTTTTGTCCTTCGAGCCAAAGCCTCCCACCCCACGTACCGTAAGAAGGGCTGGGGCAGTCCCCTTTCTAACTGTTCCTCCATACACTGGATTGACTACAATTTGAGCAATTCTATCTCCAGTTTGTATTACCCTTGAGTGCGAGCCCAGATCGAGGAGCAATCAATCCGAAATGCTCATGGGGAATTTGTAGCCCAATACCTGTTTCAATCAAAGCTATGTCTCCTGGTTTCAGTCTGTATAGGTTAATAGCCTGCAAATCAAGACCTGATGGTTCTGGTGTTGCTCGTTAGGGACCTAAAGCTACAGTCTTTGTCTCCCAATACATAATGGTGTTGGTTGCTGTATGAGGTTGTATCTGTAAACCTGGGGTCAACATTTGCGTTAAAGAAGTCTCTGCATTTGTCAAAGGTCTATTATTTAAAATTTGGAGGTCCTCATTTAAATGATTTCTCCAATTTCTCAGAGTTCCGTTGTCAAGCTTATGCAACTGGGCTTTTAGCAAGACGTTCATTCTCTCAATCAATGCTTGTGGGTAATATGGAATATGATAAATCCGCTATATATTGTGTTGCAAACAATAGTCTTGAACCAGTTTTTCTTTAAAATGTGACCCGTTGTCACACTGGACTTGTAGTGGAGAGTAGAGCAGAGCAGCCAAGCGGCTGAACCAGAAGCACAGCACCGAACCAGGAAGAGAATCGGTTTGCGCAGAACGCAGTCAGGGCGCGGTCTGCGCTCCGTGTCCACAGACAGCCGCGATCCGACCTGACTGGAAAAAAACAAACACAGCGGAGGCTTCCCTCTGCTCCCCCAGGGGGGGTCCGTGCTCCGTGCGGACAGACAGCCGCGGTCTGACCTGGCCAGAAAAAACAAACACTGTGGAGGCTTCCCTCTGCTCCCCCAGCCGCCTTCCTTTCTTCGGAGCTCAGCGAGACAGGAGGAGGAAGGGAAGGTAGGAGGGCAGGTCCACAGGGCCGAGAAGCACAACACAAGCACGGCCACCGTAGGTGGCTGCCACCAAGTGAGAGCCCTGGTTCTCCACAGAAGCGGCCCAGCTAGGTCTGGGTGCGGCTTGTGGGGGAACCTGTGAGCCGCTCACCACCGAAGGTGTGCCAAAGCTGCACACTCTTGGGGGCACCACGCAAAAGGGGGTGAAAGCGTGGCACCCAGCCTCAATTTGTTCAGTACGGCCAGGACCGAGCCTGCCGCCCGAGGACCCCACCTGGACCAACAAGGACCACAGCAGGGCAACCAGCAGGGCTCAGCAGGTTCTGGAAGGGCCCAGAAGGCCCCAGCAGCAGCCCTGCACAGCAGCCCAGCAGGCCTACAATAAGACTAGAGGGGGATGCGGCCCCAGGAATCAGGGTGCATCAGCGCAGTGCACCCCTATACCACCATACCATCAACCACCAATTCACCAAGCAGCAACAACATAACCAGCCACAGCCAACAGACACCAAGAGCGCTCCCCGGTCTCCCTCCAGAACCGGCCCGCAAGGTCAGAGGGGACTCTGGGGTCTCAGGTGAGACCCGATCGCCGTCAACTACTTCTTGAATCACCCATAACCAAGGCAGCTCCACAACAGATGCAGAGGTAGGCATATATCGCAACATGCGGGCAAAAGCACAGAAAGCAAAGGAAGAAGGACTAACAAAGGCGGACAACAGCACTTTCTGATAACCAATAGGAGGGACAGGATTGAGTGAAGGGCAATCGCCTTCCACCTCCAACCGGGCAACCTGCTAGCACAATGCCCAACACCAGGCTAACACCCACAGAAATCAAGACCCCTAACCCATCCACCCAGCGGGGCTTACCAAGTAATCACAAGTGGTAATCAGTTGTCATTAGGAAGGAAACAGGAAAGAAACAGCCACTCAGAACAAGCCAGCAGAGCAAACAAACTAGCCAGGCCAACAACTCAGCAACAATGTGTAAAGACACAAGCCACTGCTCAGCAACCAACAACTTCTCTCCCATACTGGAATGGAGCTAGGACCTATCCACAGACACTCCTTGGGTGAGCACAGCTGTGCAACACAGAAACTATAGCAGTGCGTGCTAAGAGCAAGTGACCATGAGAACCCGTAGCTCCCTGCTCCCGATTGCCCTCAACAGGATCCAAAACCTAATGAGAAAAGAGAAAGCAGCCCCCAACACACCGGTGCACAAATCGCATAAACGGGGGAAAGATGAAGCGCGCCAGGAGGAATCAAATTACAACAGAAGCAGACCCCGTGAAGGCAAACGAGTTCAGGGAGCTGAAGGAGTGCACCCCCAGAGAACAATCAGGCACAAGGGGGTGGCCGAAACGCAGACGCAGGATGCCAGGGCATCAACAAGTACTTCACACCACTGGGCAAAAACGCTTACCACAAAACCCCCCTTGGAGGACCATTTTCAAGACCACAGCCCAACTGAAGATCTTTCAGTGACAGCGCTATTACACTGGGCACCCCCTGGTGAAGCCGCTCCTCCAAGTAAATCAGCCCAAGGATCAACAGACCAGCAGCTGTCCCCACTGTTTAGGAGCAACCCCACAAGGCAGCAAGAAGAAGGAGAACAGGACAAACCGGACAAAAGATCATGGGGGCATTCGGCTCAAAAACCACAATAAGAGACCGAAACGGTTTACAATTAAATCGCTCAGGACCTGAAGCCCAGTCACAAATCCGCACTCCCAGAATCAACCACACATCTTCCACCTATGGAGAAGTTGGCTGGATTAGGCTCAAGCCATAGACCAATCCCTAGCTCAAAGACACATCCGAAAAGAACAAGTGAATGAGAGCACAGTAAGAACCAGCCCCACACAGATCAATTTGAGGCTCTCACATAGGTAACCTTCCCCAGAAGGGCCTGTGAGGGCACAAGCAAGCAGAACGGTGATCCCACCTATGAGGGGTCTACAATCAGGACTCCAAAACCAATGAGGTCCTACTCAAACCCTCCAAATCTTCAGCATTGTACATATACCATGAATCAAGTGATCACCCCAGCAGAAGAAATGGCGACCACTGATGCTGCAGTTACATTAGCCCTGCAAACCACAACAGGTGAAAAATCAACAATTAAGCGCACACCCCAAAAAGTCAGGGGTGCTCACACCCTTATTTTTCACCCAACATACAAATCTCAGGGCCCTTGGGACATCCTTAACCAAGGCAACCTTATGAGAATCTGCGTCACTATCCAAGGATTAAAAACAATAAGTAAAGATCTACAATATGTGGCCTTCTTGGCACCAAAATAGGGTGACATAAGTGAGAGTACCAAAGTCTGCTTCAGCAGCACAGAGATAGCACAGTTAGTACGGTCCAAATCGGAGTTACTCGAAGACTGGGGCATAGAGCTAAAGGAAGCATGTAAAACAAAATACCCCTCCTTTCTAATCCTGCAAGAAGAGACCAATAAAGGGGACAACCTCTGGACAACTATCCCCTAAGCAGGGAACCAGCAATCTTTCCTGCAACACGCTAAAGGGGCATCCCCCACCTTCACTATGCGAGATCACTATATCCATCACCCAGGGCATCTCATGGTTAAGGCATTGCCAGGAAGCAGGACTGCAAGACGAGGGAGGTACACATCCACTTTTTGATCCTGACAGAACCCTGCAGCACAAGGTCAGATCTGGAAGCTGCTCTGCAAAACAATCCCAACTGGACTAATGTTGTCCAAAAGCAAATTGGGGTCACAAACATAATATCTTGGAATATCGCAGGAACCAGGTAAATCGTGCAAGACCCCAATTTGGAATCCTATCTGAATGACTTCGACAACCGGGATCCATAGTAAAGCGGTTCTGGAGAGAAAGTGAATTGAACACATCTCCGACCTCCACGGCAGCCCTAACACAGAAAAACCATTTCCTACCTCAAGCTGCGAGTCCAAGCCATTATCCTTCAAAGTAGAAAACTTTGAGGAACAACTACGATGCTGCAGACAGAGTGGAGCTCCTGGGCTAAACAGCCTCCCGGCAGGAATACCAAGACACAACCCTGGCCTCTGGACAGGCCTGCTCTGCAATCTGTTTAATGTCAGCAGCACAGAAAACAAAATCCCGGACTCCTGGAAAGGAGCAATTTTTCACCCGTTGTACAAGAAGGGTCCCTACAGGAACCCAGGCAGTTATAGACTAATATCACTGCTTGACATTAAAATATTTGCAGCTGTCCTGCTGACGAACTCAAAGAATGGGCTAGCAAACTCAATCTAATGCCTCTAAATCAAACCGGATTCTGGCCCTCGGCGAGCCTTTCTGACAACCTGATAACTCTAGCTATGCTCTCTGAAAAATATACAAAAAAAAAATAGTCCTATACACCTGCTTTGTGGACTTGTCCAAAGCCTTTGACTCAGTGGACCGGAACAAGTTGTGGGAGAAACTAGCAAACCTCCAAATCCCACCAGAACTGCTAAAAGGAATACAGCTTCTGTGCTCCGAAAACTGGGCAAGGGTGAAAGTGGGAAACAATGGAAGAGTGTGTACCAGAATTCAGATAGACAGAGGTGTCAAGCAGGGCTGTGTTCTGGCCCGATGCTCTTCAACCTTTATTTGGCAGATCTGAGCACACAACTGAACACCACTAGCTCCCATCCCCCCTAGCTGAGCAACCACCCTTTAACAGCATTATTATATGCAGATGGCATCGTCCTTCTGAACCTCTCAGGTACAGGACTCCAAATAGTACTAAACACCTTCAATCAATATTGCACCATTAATGAGCTGGTGATAAACATGGAGAAAACCAAGGTAGTCATCTTTGGCAAGCAGATAATAAAGAAAAACAAATGGTTCTGTGGGAATCAATCTGTGGAAAGAAGCAGAAGCTACAAATACCTTGGCGTTTGGCTACAGGAGAGCTGGTCACATCACCTGCACCTGAACACCCTGACGTCTCTACTCGCATCAGTTCTATCCCTGACTTTGAAACTGCAAAGCCCAATCTGGTGTCCACTCCCTACAGTGGTCAAAGCCAAATTCCTGCCAGCCCTGACATACAGTTCAGAAGTATTTCCAGGTAAACTAAACGACTTAGGGCCACATGTACGAAAGCTGTTTCCCATAGACACAGAATGGGTAAAATCGTTTGGTACATCTGGCCCTTAATTATCATTGCATAGAGCAAAGTATTTCGCATTCTCTTCCGCCTTCCACAAAGCTCCTTTCCAGTGCAGATTAGGTTGGAATTCGGATTACTAGACCAAGCATTAGCACAAGACGGGGCATTGCTCAAATATGCCTCCATGTAAAGACAGGCCCAACCAAGCACATTAAAGGCACTGATTTGGGAGCAAATCCACAGAAACCAGGCAGAAGCCTCAAATCCATGGCCAAAGAGAATCGCTTCAGCCACAAAGCCTCTGCCGGCAGAAAATTTCAAGCATTTACTAAACAAATAAATCAAGATGCTCTCCTGGAGCAAGGACAAAGATAAGTCCAGAAATCGATCACACTCTTGAATGACAATTAACACATATAAGGCTCCAACAGCACAGCCTTACATGGCAGTAATATTAAAAACGTCACTAAAAATAAAGGTGCTATACGCCAGACTCGAACTACTACCTTTAGTGGAGACCACACCAAAATGGCTTAGACCCACAAACAGCAGAAGATGCAGACTTTGTACACATCACGGGAGGACTTCATACACCACCTCTGTATTTGCCCTGCTCTGCTACCCTGGAGAAAGCTGTATCTGAAAAACATCTTCAATGCCAATGGTATCAGAACATGCCGGCAGGCTATCCTGTTTAGTCTGAAAGGATTGACTCCGCAACACGTGGCCTGTTTTGCAAAATTCATTTTAAAAACTGAACACTCTTTAAGACAGGCTTCAAAAAACCAAGATGATAAAACAAGCTTTCAGCTGGCATAGGAAATTAACACTGTCAGCTCCGGGCTTAAGTGCAATGGCCACAGCATTTCCACCAACTGCACTTTGTATACCCTACCTGTGGACTGGAAAACGTATATTTTATTAGTCAAAAAAAAAAAATGCTTTCTGATGTTTATCATCAAGAGCCCATTTGAGCAGGTCTAATTTACCAGTCAGTGACTCAGTATTGAGCTAGTAAGCATGACTATACATCTCAAGACGATCAACACGTGAATAAGGTTTATCTGGCCAAACAATCGTAAAGAAAGCAGGAATGTATTAATGGTTTTTTGGTATTTTTAACGTCTCCTTTTGTATGGTAATTACAATGATTTTAATTAATTGTGCAATAGAGTATAAACTTCAAACAGTGGGACTCCATAATACAACATTAACAAATCCAGCTTTTTTTTTAGGGCTGAACTGAGTAGCACGTTTGCATGGGAATGTAATTGGATGTCCAGAATAAGTATCCACCACTATTCGCTAGTGGCCCGATGTAATCCATCTGCCATGTCTGCCCTGGCAACTTTCCTCTCCCTAACTGACCTCTGACAGTCTGCGGAACAGATCTCTCTTTCGTGTGTTGAGAAGTAGGACATTCCATAATACTGTTTTTATTAAGTCTAGGGGAATGTGCATCCTTTTAATCTCTTTTCACCAATTAGTGGCCTTCTCTCCCAGGTGTCCACATTTTTGGTGCGGCCATTAAGCCAGCCCCACCAAGTCAGAATCCTGTGTTGCCACTTCTGACTCTTAGATTTTGGCTTTGTTGTCTGCAGGGCAATTAAACCATTGTTCTAGTCAGTCAGTGGGACAGTGGGCATCTACATGATATACAGTGATGGTACTTTGCGCTAGCATTTCCCAATTTCCCTGCCACAACTCTTTGCCCCACACCTCCTTGGAATGTATTTGTCAGTTGTGTGCACGCCATGTGGGAAGTCAGGTGACCAACTCATTGGCTATAGACCAAAAATCAGTATAAATGTGACATTTCCCAGTTAATTCTTGCTTCAGAGCTTGATATACAATTCTGCATATTGACTACTCTTCCCTTCTCCGGTAGTAAAAAGCACCTTCTTGGTTACAGGATTATATGACACTGCCTTCCAATGTCTTTTGGCTCTTGGCCCCCACATACTTGGCTAAACCATACATGCTTCCTGTCCTCAGGGGACAAGGACTCAAATGGCTTACCCCACCTCACGTGTGACTCTTTTACCTCTGGCACCTCCTGTAACACCTCTTCATCCTGCACGGAAGCCTGTGCCACCTGTTCATGCAGGGCTGCGGTTTCTGATGGTCCCACTCAGGCCCTGTCCTGTATGTACCATTCCCATTTAATCACACTTGCTTACTGTGCATGTCCTATTCGGTGCATTTTGGGTGAACTCATCACCCATTGCATTATCCGGATCTTGGATCTTAGAATCACATTATGCCCTATGGTAATTTGCTTAGTGTAGGAGGCTGATAGAAGGTAGCTATAGCAGAGCAGCTTAGGCTGAACTAGCAGACATGCAAAGCTCCTACTATACCACTGGTGTCATATGCACAATATCATAAGAAAACACAATACACAGATTTCATAAAAATAAAGTACCTTTATTTTTAGTATAATATGCCAAAAGTATCTCAGTGAGTACCCTCAGTATGAGGATGCCAAATATACACAAGATATATGTACACAATACCAAAAATATGCAGTATTAGCAAAAGGAAGTAATGCAAGCAATGTAGAATTACAGTAGATTGCAATAGGAGCACATAGGTATAGGGGCAACACAACCATATACTCCAAAAGTGGAATGTGAACCACGAATGGACCCCAAACCTATGTGAGCTTGTAGAGGGCTGCTGGGACTGTAAGAAAACAGTGAGGGTTAGAAAAATAGCCAACCCCAAGACCCTGAAAAGTAGGTGTAAAGTGCACCTATATTCCCCAGAGAGCACAGACGTCGTGATAGGGGAATTCTGCAAGGAAGACCAACACCAGCAATGCAACCAAAGTGGATTTCCGGACGAGAGTACCTGTGGAAAAAGGGGACCAAGTCCAAGAGTCGCGACAAAGTCAAGATTGGGCAGATGCCCAGGAAATGCCAGCTGAGGGTGCAAAGAAGCTGCCACCGGATGGAAGAAGCTGTGGATTCTGCAAGAACGAAGAGGGCTAGAAACTTCCCCTTTGGAGGATGGATGTCCCACGTCGTGGAGAAGCTTGCAGAGGTGTTCCCACGCAGAAAGACCGCAAACAAGCCTTGCTAGCTGCAAGGGTCGTGGTTAGGGTTTTTGGATGCTGCTGTGGCCCAGGAGGGACCAGGATGTCGCCACTTGGAGGAGGAGACAGAGGGGGCGCCCAGCAAGTCAGGGAGCCCTCACAGGAGCAGGCAGCACCCGCAGAAGTGCCGGAACAGGCACTACGAAGAGGAGTGAACCGGAGCTCACCTGAAGACACAAAAGGGAGTCCCACGACGCCGGAGGACAACTCAGGAGGTTGTGCACTGCAGCTTAGAGTGTCGGGACCCAGGCTTGGCTGTGCACGAAGGAAATCCTGGAAGAGTGCACAGGAGCCGGAGCAGCAGCAAATCACGCGGTACCCAGCAATGCAGTCTAGAGTGGGGAGGCAAGGACTTACCTCCACCAAACTTGGACTGAAGAGTCACTGGACTGTGGGAGTCACTTGGACAGAGTTGCTGAGTTCCAGGGACCACGCTCGTCGTGCTTAGAGGGGACCCAGAGGACCGGTGATGCAGTCTTTTGTTGCCTGCGATTGCAGGGGGAAGATTCCGTCGACCCACGGGAGATTTCTTCAGAGCTCCTAGTGCAGAGAGGGGGCAGGCTATCTCCACAGCATGCACCACCAGGAAAACAGTCGAGAAGGCGGCAGGATCAGCGATACAAGGTTGCAGTAGTCGTCTTTGCTACTTTGTTGCGGTTTTGCAGGCGTCCTGAGCAGTTAGCAGTCGATCCTTTGGCAGAAGGTGAAGAGAGAGGTGCAGAGGAACTCTGATGAGCTCTTGCATTCATTATCGAAAGAATTCCCCAAAGCAGAGACCCTAAATAGCCAGAAAAGGAGGTTTAGCTACCTAGGAAGGAGGATAGGCTAGCAACACAGGTAAGAGCCTATCAGGAGGAGTCTCTGACGTCACCTGCTGGCACTGGCCACTCAGAGCAGTCCAGTGTGCCAGCAGCACCTCTGTTTCCAAGATGGCGGAGGTCTGGAGCACACTGGAGGAGCTCTGGGCACCTCCCCTGGGAGGTGCAGGTTAGGGGAGTGGTCACTCCCCTTTCCTTTGTCCAGTTTCGCACCAGAGCAGGGCTGGGGGATCCCTGAACCGGTGTAGACTGGCTTATGCAGAGATGGGCACCATCTGTGCCCATCAAAGCATTTCCAGAGGCTGGGGGAGGCTACTCCTCCCCAGCCCTGACACCTTTTTCCAAAGGGAGAGGGTGTAACACCCTCTCTCTGAGGAAGTCCTTTGTTCTGCCTTCCTGGGCCTAGCCTGGCTGGACCCCAGGAGTGCAGAAACCTGTCTGAGGGGTTGGCAGCAGGAGCAGCTGCAGTGAAACCCCGGGAAAGGCAGTTTGGCAGTACCCGGGTCTGTGCTAGAGACTCTGGGGATCATGGAATTGTCTCCCCAATGGCAGAATGGCATTGGGGTGACAATTCCATGATCTTAGACATGTTACATGGCCATGTTCGGAGTTACCATTGTGACACTATACATAGGTAGTGACCTATGTATAGTGCACACGTGTAATGGTGTCCCCGCACTCAAAGTCCGGGGAATTTGCCCTGAACGATGTGGGGGCACCTTGGCTAGTGCCAGGGTGCCCACACACTAAGTAACTTAGCACCCAACCTTTACCAGGTAAAGGTTAGACATATACAGTAGGTGAATTATAAGTTACTTAAGTGCAGTGGTAAATGGCTGTGAAATTACGTGGACGTTATTTCACTCAGGCTGCAGTGGCAGGCCTGTGTAAGAATTGTCAGAGCTCCCTATGGGTGGCAAAAGAAATGCTGCAGGCCATAGGGATCTCCTGGAACCCCAATACCCTGGGTACCTCGGTACCATATACTAGGGAATTATAAGGGTGTTCCAGTATGCCAATGTGAATTGGTGAAATTGGTCACTAGCCTGTTAGTGACAATTTGGAAAGCAAAGAGAGAGCATAACCACTGAGGTTCTGGTTAACAGAGCCTCAGTGAGACAGTTAGTCATCACACAGGGAACACATACAGGGCACACTTATGAGCACTGGGGACCTGGCACATACACTAAAACAACATATGTACAGTGAAATATGGGGGTAACATGCCAGGCTAGATGGTACTTTCCTACATTTAGTATCCACTAGAGCCCAGTAACACGCTAGTAACTGCTTCTCAAAGGGAATATTTTGCACTCTAGCATCTGGTACCTTTTTGGTCCAAAAACCCAGGGACACCCTCTTTCTTCCTTGTTTTTGCCACATACTCCAATTTTCATACTGCACATGAATAATTACATGTAAGTCAATGTCTCCTTCCTGTACTGGCTATAAGTCTAACGCATGTTGAATCGACTCCTTTGCTAATTCGAATGCACACTGTTGTTGCTCTCCCTATTCAAACTCATGTTTCTTTCTAGTACAAAGGGGCCAATATCTGACTCAAGTGAGGGATATGCTGTCTTTAAAAGCCAAACAATCCAATGAATCGTTGAGCTTCCTGCTTATTACGGGGTGTGGCAAATTCTAATATCTTTTGTCTTACCTGTGGCAACACCTTCCTATGTGCCTTCAGTTACCACTGAATTCCTAGAAACTTCACATTTAGAGAGGTCCTTCCATCTTATCTGGATTGATCATCCACCCTTCATTTTGCAAAAGTTCCATAACCCTGTCCAATTGAGTCTGTACCTGTTCTTGTGTATCTCCCTGAATCATCACATCATCTATATAATGAGACAGCTGCACCCCTGGAAGAACAGTACTTCATCCAGGTGTTCTGCCACCAGCTGCTGATAGATAGTAGGGCTGTGTACATACCCCATAGGTAATCTTAACATTTTAAATTGTTTTCTAAGGTATGAAAAAGCAAATTGCTCCTGGCTCTCGGGCCAATGGGTTAGAAAAGAAAGCATTAGCAATATCAATGGTTGCGTACCAAATCCCTTTACATTTTTGTATGCTTTCAATCAAAGTGATGGTTTAGGGAGCTGCAACAGTCAAAGAACAAATTGAACAAATATACACCCCATATATTTGTTCAATTCTTAATAATCAATGGTCATTCTATAGCTCCCATCCGATTTGCTCATGGACCACAAAGGATTGTTCCACACAGTGGTGACTCGGGCCACCACACTTCCCTCTCTCAAATCCTGTATAGTCTTACTTATCTCCTCATGCCCTCCCGGGATTCTGGGGCTATCTTCAGATGACCCACCCTCACTGCTGCCGCTAAAATGTATCTCTTTGATCCAAATTCATTACACCCATCCTCCAAACATAAACTCATTCTCTTCAGATTGTCAATTTCAAGAATATAGTCTAAGAGGAGTACTATCAAGACAGTGTATTCTCATTTTGGTGTTCTCTCTATTTTCATTTGAACATTAGTTTGTAAAGTACAGGTTTGCTTTTTACCCAACCCTGTGATGGTGTAGTGCTGACCTATGAACTTTTTATGAATTCCATATATTAAAGAGGCCTCCGCTCCGTTATCCACCAAGGCCCGAACCTTTTTATTTTTCCAGTGAATTTCTGAATCAGCATGGGGTCTGTTATCTTTGCGAACCCATCCATGTACCGGAGTTTGGCCTATTTCCTAATCTGATTTAAACCTGTCGACTTTTGCAGAAGTCAATTCCGGATACATGCTCTCATATCTGCAAGGAGATTCCTCTCCTTTCCTGTTTTCCTCAGTCAACCAGTCAGTATTCAAATCTTCCTCCTCTTTTCCCTTTGGAGACACATTTTTCTCCACCTCTTTTCCTTCCTCCTGCATCTGTGACTTGGCCTGAATCACTTGTTTATTATCCTGCTTATTCACTTTTCGGCTCCCCTCCTTTCTATCCAGTCCTCACTTGTGAGACATCTCCCGCAGTCTCTTAGTATCTATTCTATCTATCTGTACTTTGTTGACACCATCGTTCAGTAATGCCATAAACATATCTTGCATAGATACTCTGTTATTATCTATATGGCCCTCAGACTTCGAGGCTCTCAGGTTTCATCCATCCTCCCAGCTCTCCCACCTCATCGACAGCCTCTAGTACATCCTTAAAAGGATTACCTGTCTGATTGATTAATAGGGTCATTCTACCACATGTTTGTAGGCTGGGGCAGCAAAGCTTATTATTTTTGTTTCGTGCTGACACGTCAGTGGTCCATCCAACAGACAGTGAGCTTCACCCAGAAAAATGGCAGTTTTTATACCCTCTTCCTTAATTCTCAGGATTGCATCTTAATGTATACCAGGGCTTATCATTTTGTGGCCAGCCTGACTCTGTAGGATACTTATGGTTCCACCCCATGACCGCTAACTGCAATAGGGTGACCTGTTGGTTACCCTGATAACCCCTAAACTACTGCTGCACAGTGGGATCAGTACTAAGTATACAAACTTTGGGGCATCTCCTACATCCTAACATCGCTCCCGAAGCTCCTGTGTCAAATAATTGTACCATCCATGTAAGCAATGTTTCTGCCAGAATCTGTCTATGATATTGTTAGCCTCTTTTTTAGTATAATCCTCTAGAGAGTCCATGGCTGCCTCACCCCCGAGGGTACTGGGCTCCATACTGTAGCTTTCATCTGTATAAGGGATGTGCACAAATCACTTTCTGTTTGTCTGCCTCACCCTGACCACCTCTGTTTTGAAGAGACTCTTCGCCAGAGTCAGAAAAGTCAAAGGAATCCCAAATATTAGCATCCCATTCATCCGGGTTCTAGTCTAGCTCTGCTTTAGCTTTGGCTACACTAACCTTCTTTTTTTTAACCCTTCCTCTGTGCTTTTTAAAATTTATACTGAGCCACACACACTGCAACTCTCTCTGCCACAGTCTGGTAAGTATCAACTTTATCTTGCAGTAATGTATTTTGACATGACAACATTGTCAAGGTATTTTTAACTTCAACTAGCTGCCCCTCTAATTGCCCACGTTCCTGTTCTAAGTGAACACATTTTCCGTGCATTTTCTTATAGGCAGCTAAAAGGATACAGCCCTGTCTGCCTAAGATAGGTAAATCATGTCCCTTCTCTACTGGCACTTTATGCAAACAATTCAATACCTGGGCTCGTTCAGTATCTATTATACATGTGTCCCAATTCTCACTCAACACAGAACTGCAAGCCCACGCATTAGCAAGTGCATCATAAGGTGGTTTTTCTCACCCAGGAATTTCATTTGCCATCTAGGAAATTGCCTTTGATTTTTTGCCAAACA
This sequence comes from Pleurodeles waltl, assembly GCF_031143425.1. Lineage (NCBI taxonomy): Eukaryota > Metazoa > Chordata > Amphibia > Caudata > Salamandridae > Pleurodeles > Pleurodeles waltl. The sequence continues at coordinate 102,334,304 of NC_090437.1, forward strand.
TTTTCACTTTTTAATCTTTTACTTTGAATCCTGAAAGTGACGCCAAGTTGTTCTTCACTTATTTAAACTAAGAAGAAACAAAGCCAAAGAATGCAGCACGCTTAGTCTGAGAAATGAATGCATAAAGGCACTTCCCAAATATGAAATAAAAGCACACAAATATATGAAAATAAGCATTTAACTCAACTGAAGTCACACGAATATATGAAAATAAGCATTTAACTCAACTGAAGTAAAACGTGTAGAAACAGAAATAATCACATAATTTAAACAATCATAGGCAAAAATGTGCAATATATCAGCAGTGACTATATGTATAAGCCAAATAATTAAGAATTAAAATGCATGACCATGGGGGGTAAATCCATCAGTCTTGCCAGCATCAAGCTGGGGAACCCTCAACATCTGAGGCAGGAGACCTTCCCCAAATGGGATTTTCCTGGGCAGTGCGTCCACTCCACAGGTGGGGTCCTCCCTCAGCACCAAGAGGCTAGTAACCCCCCTCCCTTCTGTTATGGGATTCAAATGCTGGCTGTACTTGGTCTGTGTTGAAAACACGCAAAAAACCTGGGGAGGCCCATATTTGCACCCAGGAGACAGAACCGCACCTTTCCCTGATGAAAACATTCTCAGGCTGGTATACTCTTATCGCATCTGCACCCCCTATAATATGTTCTAGCATGGTATGACCCTGCTCTGGTGAGAAGTGCAAAAACGTTCAGTGTGGAAAAACCCTGCGCTGCTGCTGTGATGGCATCTGAAATTAAGCACAAAATGGAGTCAAAGGTCAAGATGGAGTCAGTGGTCAAATACACATAGCATTACAACGTCCTAGCTGGTATGTTTGAACCCTCTTGTGCCATCCATCTGATGGCCATTCCCCTATTTGTTAGAATGAGCCCTAGATGGACAAATTTGTGACTCAAATTACTACTAGTCAGGTAAGGGACAACCCCCAGAAGGCAGTTCTTTATGGAGGCCTCCACCGAACCCCATACGCCTGCTTCAGATGCTGCACCACACAGCCTTCTAATACGGCACCAAGTTGGTGCATTCCCATAACATATAGGAAGTCAGCTCCCGCATTGGAACTTCACTGGTATGATGCCGGCAGGTATGTATGATGTAGTACATAGAAATGCATTAATTTAAATTGGGAATTGCTAGGCACCTCCTGGACATGAGCACAAGCCCGGGACAATTTCCCCATCTGACATGGGGTCTGGAATTTCCCTTTCTCACTTTGCTCTAACTGACACAACGGGCCTCACCCTGTCTGCCTCTAGGAGCCTGTAAAGCTGGGAGATCAGCCTATCTACATAGGAGAACCCTGAATGTGGCTGTCTCGTGCAGGGCCTCTGGGAAGTCCATCTATACCTCCCCATAGTCACAGTAAGCTTGGCAAATATGAGGAACTGTCATGACCCCACACAAATCTCTCCCGCACCTCATTAAAGGTGATACACTGGTCGCCCTCATACAAATCTCCCAAACCTTTACACCTGCCCTCCACTATGGCAAATCTGTAATGAAGGAAAATGCTGCAACAGTAGGATTTCATAATTCCAGTGTCCCTGAGTATGTTGTATAATTTTGTTGTGTGTTATTTGTAAGAGTGGTTGTAGTGATGGGAAATGTTGTTGCTACTATATGGTGGTCCTGAAACTGTGTCTTGCAAGCAAAGATGCTTCCAGTTGAAAGTAACAGTCCACTCTTAAGCATAGTAACTCTACCCTGAAGATACTGGGGATATAAGAGTAGAATGCAAAACAAGAATAGCATTTAGATTTACTATTCACGTTTCTAATAACCCAACTTCGGGTGAGGTCTTGTGTGCCCCTGGAAATGTTCAATAATTACTAATTGTACCATTGAGATGCTTCATTATTTATTCATTTAGCTGGTATTCCTTGGAGTGCAATGCTTTCCATGCCATGCGAGCATCGGAGCCTGAACAAAATGAGAAGAATTATAATATATTTGTCATTTGGGCTGTGAATAACGTGGATAACATCGTAGAATAAGTATAGCTCATTATTAGGGCTAAGCAAGAAAAGCTTTCACTTTCTGCTGATGCAGTCATCCAGGTGGAAGTACAATTTAAAATTATTTTGCTCGGAAATAGACTTGTACATTGATTTCTTTTTCAAGTCACTTCACAAAACCCGTGAAGAGGAAATACAATTTGCCCCTAGGCTGGAGAAAAACAAAAAAGGCAATTGTCTCCATTTAGTGTACAATTAGCCAGGCATTATTGGGGTCCAGTGGGCCGAAGCACTTGCCATGTGCTTCTTAAGAATCAAAACCCTCAAAACGTAATTGATGTAATTGATCATTAAGCAAGTTTGTTACAAAATCTTTCATATAAATATTTAATGGAGCTAAGTGAAAGATTTCTGTTCAACGAAAATAAGTCTCGTCTTCAAAAGCCATTAGCCGATCTCCCAATTTTGATAAGGCTTTTTGCCAGTGCTGATCAGTATCAGCAATAATGTTATGAAAAACGAAAATGATGGGTCCCAGCTTTATGAAGTATATGTGAGCACACGTCACCAAGCATGCGCACATCTTGGAGGAGGTAATTAAAAATAAAAAGTGTGTGAAGGCGCATTATAAAGTAAGGACTGTGAGAGGCGATGGAGCAAATAAGAGCAAGGTGAGCACCTCAGTGCTACTGAGCGACAGCAGAGAGGTGCAGGGGAGCAACAGAGGGGCTGGGGGGAGTAGAAAATGAAACCAGCCTTTGCATTGTAGTAGGTCTCGCATTTGCTTGAGTTGGAGCTATTGGCATTGTGAATGCATAACTGGACTTTTTCCCACATCAACTGATTATCCCTGCTGCATAGTTTTGTCCTCAATAATTCCAGTGGCCCTGCATATAACTAGAGGGCTAGTAAGCCTACTGGAATATTTTTTTTAAACAAGGCGTTCTTTAGTCTAGCAGCTGCAATGGCGACTAATGGAAGAACAAGCTGCTCTGCATCAAATGTGAACATATTGGTGTTATGACTATGAAGGCAAGTGGTCCTTTATTATTAATACATTGCACTAGTCTGAATGGAACCCAAACATCACCATCATACTGATGTAAATAAAATGCAAGAAGCAGACACTGGGCCTCAAACTGCACATCCTTGCTTAGCAGCTTCAAATCCTTTAAAGTGAATAGACGAGGCCTACCGAACAGGTTCACTGCCTTGCTACTTTAAAAATAAAATATACATAATTGTTTTACTGTCAGTGTAAAAAAACTGTAGGCAAATCAGTTTACTTGCAAAGGAGCCCTGCAAAAAATGATCTTAGTTTATTTAAATGAACTACTGCTTAACTCTCAGATATTTTATTTGTAAAATATACTGTACAAACAGTGCAAAAAAGAAGGAGCATACATAAAAAAAAAAACTAGGAATACGATGGAAATTCTGTATATTGCCCCTAGAGCTATTCTTTGAACAATAGTGCACAAAATATTGCTTTCATACTTAATAAATGAATGAGGGTCCAGAGCTTCCTGTATCGTTTAATCAGCTAAAATTACTCCGAAAATCATTCAACTCTACACATGCAACCATTCATGTGTCCTCCAAGGAAAAGATCACAATGGTAAAAAAAATACTGTCCTATATGTCTATGGCTTTGTGGTTTTCATATGACAACGGAGTGCTCCACGTGGGGGATGGCGGGGGGGGACCAATGAAAACAAAAAAATCAACAGTTGATCCGAACTCCTAGCCACAGCCTTGGAAGGAAACCACACCCAGAGAGGCCAGATACGATAAAAAGCTTAAAAGCAAACATGTGCGGTCTTTTAGCGGAAAGCCACAAATCAAACCAAATTAAAAGTTGAAATTAAGTAAGCAAGAAAAATATGAAAAAAACACTATGTAGAAGTTTGCAGCTGCCTTTCAGATAAAGTGTAAAGCACACGTTCATGCAGGAAGGACAGCAGCAATGATGGAAGGGAGGGGGAGCGAGGACACAACAGATGGCCAACAAAAAGGATCAATCAGGGAAGTCCACTGGGAAAAGGAAGGGAGGGGACATCGCATGCTGTAACAGGAGGAAGTGTGACATAGTGTGATGTCCAACAAAAATGATCTTTTAGTGAAATTCCCCTAGATCATCTGTCCATATATAGACCAATGTTTTCAGTATTGGTTCAAAAATATATCAGTAGCTAAATTTGTCTAGGCTTGTACCAAGAGGACAAAATAGCAATTTTAGGGTCCATTCCCAAGTGACAATCTTTATTTTTATAAAAAGTCCAGTTGACTTTTGGGATATTTTGGTTGCTCTTAGCCGGGGTACAGCACTATGGTTTGTTTGGCCCAGTGTCTCTGGATAAAGGAGCTCAACATCTTTGGTTTGAAGTGGAATAATTAGCATAGCATTAAATTATTGTTACTGCGCCAGACCGTGCATAATCTGTCCATAGAGCTTCAACATTCAGACAAGGAAGTTCATCAACACTTTTCAAAACCGGCTTCCAATCCCCTCCCAAAGGTGCTATGTCTGGCAATGTGGAAACACATTGTCCATGTTAAGCTCCATTTTAAAATAAATTGACAGAGCTTCTAGAGACTCTGGGAGCAATCCTGTAGGAACTAGCTTAACTATTTCTTTTTACTTTACATCTAAGTTTTGAGGTGTTTCTCTTCTTACCCAACTATAGTTAAAGGCCCCAATTACTGTAACAGAATGTTGATGACATAAACCACTTGCTATTCCTATTAATTCATCCACTAAACCCTTGCAAGGTTCAGGGGACTGGCTCCATAGTGTGAGAGTCAGTCTCCCTCAAATATAGATGCTTTAAAAACTGCCACTCCCACTCAACACATAAGCCAACAAAGTGTGCATCGAAAATCTGATGTGACTGCAAAGGAGATTAAGTCCTTCAAAGAACATAAGAACTGAATTGGCTCCTAGTATCTATCTGTCTGCACAGGTGCTGCTTCAAAATAATACAGATGTAGAAGATCGCACAAACACCAGCATTTCTCCACTCAGTAGCTAGAGATTAATACTGCACCTTTATAAAAGTCAGAAACAACTTTTGGATGAGTCCCAAGAGTCTGATATTTCAGTACAGGAACAAATTGTGTCTTGCCTTTCTACTTGAGCAGGAAAAAGAATATAAAACTGTTTTGCAAAAACCTTCTCTCCCTTGCCAAGAAAGCTCCGGGAAAACACAAATATTTCCTAGGCTTACTAGAGCTGCAACATTGCAAAATAAAGACCCTTAAGGGTACTCCTTTTATCTTTTAGGTATTCTTTAAAAAGTTACATTTTCAATCAAGTTTTTAAACGTTTCCTGTAATTATGATCACTAGGGGAATCTATTGAACAAACTCTATATTATACATGGAGAGGTTTGTAAAATGCAACATTAGGAGAGACCCTTCATTGCCTTAATCAGTTCAGTTTAATTTTATTTCTCTCTTCTAACCAGAATGGATTACAGTCTCAATTGAACTGACTGCATAACTATGCCACTAAAAACAAATTGCAGATATATTGTGCAAAACTAAGATAATGCATTTTGAGTCCACCAATCCCAAGTATAAGGCTCAAACAAATGACATATTATACGTATCTAGCAGTAGTATTAGATATTAATTTAAACTTTAACATGTTTCTCAATTATCTTGAACATAAAATATCATATGTAATGAATGCAATTAAAAGATTTACATAAAATATATAGATAGTGTTATTGGACCAACATTTTCAGTTGCAAAAGAAAAATGAATTTATACGGTTTCATACTAAATTGGAAGTCTCAGCTGATTGATAAACCCTGAAAAACATGTCTCTTAATTTTATATTGAGTCTACTGAATTTAAGAGCACTTTCCCCTCACTGCTGCTTAAGGCTAGAACGTAGCCTAACATCTTTAAGAACAACAGTTTGTGTTAGTCAGGTAATTTATTCTGTAGGCTATCTGTATGATAATAAAACTATGTCAAAATTAATGCTCATAGATGAATGAATGCAGATTGAGAATAACCTTTTTCTATCTGGGAAGTAATTAACTACACTGTTATGTATGACTCTCATGGAGTGCCTCTATTGTTTGCATCAGTTTCTGAATCTGATAACTCACTGCTAAGACACAGCAACAGGTGGTAAGGCCTTTCAAGCTAGGCTTTAACATTAGCACACAATCAAAAACTTTTTATTCCATTTAGACTTTTTAATCTCCCTTTTTACAGTTTGATAGTTCATGTTCACAGGTAAGGAAAATGGATACTATATGTAGTATTTCCAGATTACATGTTGAGATAATTAGGCATGTGCCTCAAACTGCTTGATTTAATGAGAAGATACCTGAAACTGGACACAGCTCTTAGGAAGCAACTTATATTGTTGTAATTGATCCTCCCCAAAGATCATGGATAATATTATATCATTCTTTGAACTGGTTAATAACATGTTTACTAATAAAGGATGATTTTATTATTAGAGTGTGTTTAACTTTGTTTTGTATCTTTTATGAAACTGATTGTTGTTTTATTGTGCGTGGTTTTATGAAACTTGTAAAATAAAGAGTTTTCTTACTTAAACGTTTATCAAATTTACTTCAGCCATTGGCATTTTTCATGCAGTGGCTAAAAAAACATTTCCACACAAGGTTTATACATTAAAAAAAAAGGAAAAATGTTATAGTCTATGGAAATTACACAAGCTGGTTGATTACAAATACATAGAAATAATGAACAACAAGGGCAAGAATACAAAGTAACAAAAGTCAAACAAGTGTAGGGTCTTGGGCAATCATTGAGTGCCCAAATGGTTGTTCTGAAGTGCTGGACATCACCCTTGTTTGGACAGATACATTAAGTATATAAATGCAATAAAGGGAGGGTTTGGGCATGAATTTTGATTGGGTTAATGAAATACTTTATGTACAATCTCAAGGCTTGAGTTTGTCTGCTCCAGGGCTTTGTTTCAGTACAGGGTACCAGATATTTTACCCTAGCCACACTCAACAATAACGCAGACCTTCTCTTTTTTTTGGAAGTCTCACCTGAGACAATGCATGCACTGCCACGTGCTAGATCTTTTGCTAACAACAACAACAAAAAACTTAAAGGGGGCTTAGAGCCCGCCCAGCTCCTCATAGGATTGCCAACTTGAAGCGGTTGAGGGACTTGAGTGCCTCAGTCAATGTAAGAGCTATGCTGGTGGGAGCTTAGTCTCTTGGCAGGGTTGACCAAGCCAGGCAGATCAAAGGATAGAAACCAGACAAAGTGCTATCCACTATTCCTTTAAATTGGGGGTTGGGTACGAGGCTAATAACCTTGTCCAAAAAAAGTATTTGTTATGGAACCAGCAGCAAGAACCACTAAATCTCCTGGGCAGGAGGGTCTCAGAGTCTGTTCATGAGACATGCATAATTGACAGTCAAAGCTACAAGGAAGCTACTGACAGGATGACGGAAGTTCTTAGTGCCTAGTGCTAACCAAATATTGTATTCTGGAATGTACGAACTATCTATGATGCAGAAAAGCTGGCTCATGTAACATCTGAGATGAGGCGCTACAACCTACGCATCTCGGTGGTCAGCAAAAGTAGGTGGACTGAATCTGGCAGAATGAAAACTAACACATAAGAGATGGTACTGTTGGGTAGAGATGATTACAAATATCAAAAAGGAGTAGTCATCATTCTGAGCAAGGGGACAAAGAAGTGCCTAATTGCTTTTGACTGTCTTACAGTCCTACTCATGATATCAAGGTTAATAGGCAGACATATCAACACCACCGTTATCCCGTGCAATCCTCCAACAAATGACGCAAAGGAAACAGTCAAGCATATGTACTACCTACAGATGCAAGCTGAGCTTGAAGCAGTGCTGAACCACGACCTGAAGATTGTGATGTGAGACTTGAATGTTAAAGTGAGAAATGACAACACGAACCATGAAAGAGCCGTGGGAAAGGAAGGTTATGGAACAATGGACCACAATAGAGATAGATTGTTGGAATTTTGCACCATAAAAGATCTGATCAAAGGGGGAACTTTCATCCTCACTGTCAACCAGTGGCAGAGACAGAAGCCAGACTAACTAGATGGTGATATGCGGCACCTGGAGACGATCACTGCAAGATATCAGAGTGAGGAGGGGATCAGATGTCAGCAGTGAACGCCGTCTAGTGACTGCTCTTGTGAAACTGAAAAAAAAAACAGAACACAAAACATCAGGATGACAGCACTTCGATGTGGTAAAATGACAGGACTCGAAGACTGAGAAGGCATTTGTCTTACAAATGAAAGGCAGGTTCAAACTCCTGTCAGACACAGAAGATCAGTCTGAGCCAGCAGTAGACACAGTTAACAAGAAATGGAGACACGTCTCTTCAGTGTATGTGAAGAGCAGTGAAACATGCCTGGGAACCAAGTCAAGGAAGAGGAAAGAATGGATGTGACAACACACGTTGCAAGCTCTTGAAGACAGAAGAGCTTCAAAAACGGAAATCATGAAGGCCAAATCTGAAAGGCTGCAGGCAAAAAATAAACAACAGTACATCGATGCAAACGGAACAGTGAAAGGAATGACAAGAACGGACAAATGTGTACATGGATAAACTTGCCACCCAACCAGAAGCTGTAGGTATTGGAAGAGATCAGGAGGGATCTTAAAAGTCACGCAGATACTCCGTGGTGAATATCGTGGAACATATATACAATGACCCGATCATCGTAAAGCAAGATGTGCTTCTTGCAACAGAGAAAGAACAAGAAGCACACTGGGCTGAGAATTTCAAAGAAGTCTTGAACAGTGCAGTACGAACCAGTGAAATGGACATCTCAGAAGCAGAGACAGACCACAGAAAGAATACATTATCACTTTCATTCAAAAATGGAAAAGCTCCTGACCAAGACAACTTGAATGCCTAAGTGTTTACAGCAGACCCTGAAGCATCAGCCAAGATCCTCTAACCACTGTTTACATCGATTTGCGAGTGAAAGAAAGTCCTCTGTTGCTGCCCTACGTGCCAGTCAGCATAACGAGGAGTAAGTAAGAGCCTGCATATTTGCCCATTGTTTAACATTGGTTGACTTTATCTTCACTTTAATTTTTTTTTTGTCTTATTTGTTAGCTTATGCCAGTTTCACTTTGTTTTTCACATGTTTGTCCGTTCCATGGAGCATGGACTAAGTATTGCTTCATTACTTTGAGTGTCGCTCCCATGCACATACTGGCATTCAGGTAGATATATTCTTGTTTCTTCTCCTCCTTTCTAAAGCAGCGTTATAAGTATGTGAAATTCTCCAAAAAATAGGGAGCAGTTGCACCAATGGAGTCGAAGCCTATGGTGTCATGATCGTTTTACAAAGTGCTCCTCCATGACTTTATAAAGTGGGTGGCTTTATGTACTGGTAAAGTAGCTTCAGTGTTATTAAAAAAAAAAAAGCATTAGATCTATGATGCATGCATATCACCCTTCTGCTCTGTTTTGGTCGGTCGTGCCCTTCACCTAAGACTGCTACAAAAACACACTCAGTCAGCTGATCCTGTTTGCTCTAATAGTTTTTTTTTATAAGAACTGTATTAAATTGCTGTTACGTTTGATCATGAAGCCCCAATACCATTTGGGCAAATAGTCCCTCTATCTTTTTTTAACTAGAATTGCATGTATTTACTATAATAGAACACAAGTTATGTTACAAAGAAAAAATACACGGTGCTACTTCTCATGTTTCCTAGTTAATGGCAGAAAATACAGTAGATATCGACCTGTTGTTACGATAACTCATCCAGATGATTCTGGCGAACAGTACAGTGCAAAAAAGAAAGGAACAGCATTGCTTGTTTAAATTCCTAAATATAATCGCTTTTTTGCTTTGTAATCATCCCTACATTCGCATGCCATATTCACTCACTGAATGAATAAACCAGTCTGTCTGAATACCAGTTCTGTAAGTAATCCATCATAATATCATTCCTAGAAAGAAAAGAAAGAAATAGCAAAAACTAATTAAAAAACTGTAATAGAACAAACCAAGCGGAGAGTTAGTGCATCCCCACCCTGTTAATAATCATAGAAAATTAAAACTTAATCATAAAATGCAAAGCACATTACTATATATGCTTGAAGTATTCATCTCCAATGTATATGCGTAAAATTCCTCAAGGCATAATTAAAGACAAAACCAGAACCAAAAATACTTCCTGTCAGAACTACATAGTTCATAAATCTAATAATGCTCCTTCCTTAGCAACATAAAACAGACACCGATCTTACTTCCAGTAGTATTCTTCATGAACTCATCGATTCCTCCTCATCCCAGATGCCTTTCCCAAGGCATTCCATCTTAAAGCATGCACAAATAATACCTCTAAAAACTAGATTATACAGCAGTAACACAGTTCGCAAAACTAACATCATGTGTACAATATACCACACCCACCAGTTGTGACCATAAATGGGGAATGCTGTTTTAACAAGACCTTCGTGCATTCCCATACAACTTGGCCCCTTTTTAAAACGTATTAACTCTAAAGTATTGCGAAGTTCACCAGTCATAATTTATCAATATAAACTCTTGAACATATTAAAAAGAAAATGGCGTTAAAGTTTGCATAAACGATCAAGTATACATCCCAAGAGCTAAACTAAATGTTTAAACCTGTAAAAATATGAGACGAAAAATAATAAAGATCTCAAAATGGACAGACCAGTCCATGTAACTCATTATTCTATATAATGTCTCTATAAAAATCATAGCTCCATTGTATCGCGCACCTCACACAAAATATGTAATAGCATAAATTCACAACGTAATTCCAAAGAAAGGTCCCAATTAACATCTGTTTCTTATAAACCGCAAGCATTCTACCAACTCTAGTCTTATTTACAGAACATTAATCCTAACAGACATATAATGAGTTTGCACCAGACAAAGAAGCTGCCTTTCACCTTCTTTTTGGCTCCCTATTTAAATCTCCTCCTTTCCCGCCAGTCTTAGATCTAAATGAGGTCCAACCCGGGGATGCAACACAGTCTTAAAGAACTCAACCACCTAATCTATTGTCCAACCACCATATGTGGTGAGTAGGGCATGTTGCAGTTAGATGTAGAAGAATAAGAGAACCATAAAGAAAAAACAAGTGAACAAAGTCCATATATCCAGTGATCAGAACACAACACGTTTGCTTTTAAACAACATTTTATTATTATTATTATCAAGAACGTACATTGGATCTGTGGCCATTGCCCTTATATGTAAGCAGTCCAAAGAATAATTTGGATGACTAAGGATAATGACATCTGAAATCATAATCCACATTAGTTCCTAAACAACAGTATTAAGAGGTGAAGTGAACCCCCATAAACGTTACACAACTCAGCCCAAGCTACCCCTTTACCTCCTGCCTAATACACCCTCCAACCCCTCACTGCACCACAGATTTCCCCCTGTGCTGTGTAGATTCTGCTAGTGGTCAATGCTGGTGAAAGAGCTGGTGGGGGTGAAGTCAATCAGAACACAACCCATATATTAAATGTTACGTTTTCGCTATGTGTTTAATTTATAATTATAAAGACAAAAACAATCTCAACGTAGCCATATATATATATATATGTGTGTGTGTGTGTGTGTGTGTGTGTGTGTGTGTGTGTGTGTGTGTGTGTGTGTGTGTGTGTGTGTGTGTGTGTGTGTGTGTGTGTGTGTGTGTGTGTGTGTGTGTGTGTGTGTGTGTGTGTGTGTATATGTATATATATATATATATATACACATCACATAGTAAAGGCAATTATAAATAAAATAGCAACAATTAGACATGTTTATTTTTATTACAGGTTGCTCCAAATTGAGATTCGAACCCATAATGGGGTCGGTACGGTCACTGGCATCCTCTGCTCTATGGGCCAGATGTAGGTAGAAAGCAAATTGCGAGTTGCAATTTGCGAGTCCTTCCAACTCGCAAATTGCAACTCGCAATTTGCTATGCAGAAAGGTGTCTCAAACACCTTCTGCAACTCGCTATGGGGTCGCAAAGACCCATCTCATTAATATTAATGTTAATGAGGTGGGTCGCAGTTTGCGACCCCATAGCGAGTCTGGGCACTCACGGGGATGGTGGCCTGCTGGAGACAGCCGACCACCATGTCCGTGACTGCTTTTAAATAAAGCAGTTTTTTTTTTTCTATCTGCAGCCCGTTTTCCTTAAAGGAAAACGAGCTGCACATAGAAAAAATACCGAAACCTTTTGTTTCGTTTTTTTTTCAGAGTAGGCAGTGGTCCATTGGACCACTGCCTGCTCTGAAAAAATAATTTTGTGATCATTCTTGCGAATGAGTTACCATCCACTTCAAGTGGATGGTAACTGCAAGTTGATTTGCGACCGCTTTTGCGGTCGCAAATCAACTTACATCGCGGTGCGAGTCGCAAATAGGAAGGGAACACCCCTTCCTATTTGCGAGTCAGAAACACATTTTGCGAGTTGGTTCCGACTCGCAAAATGTGTTTCTGCATCGCGCACGGGCATTAGCGCCTCGCAAACAGCGTTTTTCGCCATTTGCGAGGCGCTAATGCCTTGCTACATCTGGCCCTATGATTCTTGTTGTCACAATGATTTACGATCTACAGCTTACGATATATTACACCAGTATGCCATGGAAATACATAATTATTATATAAGAAAGAACTGCCACTGCTCCCCACATAAAAGCTGTAAGTCAGTACACAGTACACAATCTTAACACAAGAAATCACCCACCAGGCATCATATTCAATTTATAATTAGCAGTGTCAAGACTCAAACCCTTAACAGGCTCATTTGTAACCTGTCACTGACCCCGGATGTGCTACCGGCTTCTTATGTGGCTTAGACTTGTACATTGGTATACATTTCATTTAATACTCCCACCAAGTACGTATATATTATATACATTCTAAAGTAACATGAATAATTCACGATCCATATTCTGTCCTCAGTGTACAGTTTTAAGTCTGTTAATCCAAAATGTTTCTCTGCTTCTAACTCTGTGTTCAAGATTCCCCCCCATGACGACCCCACTGTACATGCTCAATTCGTACAAATTTAATTTTATCAATGGCGTTTCTGGGATGCTTTTCTTTAAAGGGTTTTGCAATTGGTTTTCTGGTATCACAATTTTTGATGGCACACGTATTCTTTCCACCTATCTTTTAATTTGCGAGTTGTTGATCTAATATATTGCTGACCACAAATGCATATGATCATACACACACAGTTCAGTGTGTTGCAGTTAGTAAAGGACTTGCTGTTGAGGGATCTCCATTTCTTAATATCTTGAAAAAACTGCAACCCCAATCACCTGTTTATAGCAAATACATTTACTACATTTAAAACAACCTGCCAGTGAGTTCCTCAAGAATCCCTCTTGATCTGTATTATTATTTCCCTTTTTATATCTTATAAAATATTTCTCGTTGGGGACTTTTTTTTTTATAGGTGATGGATGAATACCTGGAAATATAATTGTCTAAATCAGTATCAAGGTGTAAGATAGTCCAGTGCTTTTTTAAAGTTTTGAATATTGTAGGAAGCTGGCTCTCTATATAGTGCACTAAAATGAAGTATACTGTACAGAGAGTCCAGTGAATCCCCAATTGGTATTGCAGAGGCAAAAGCAGACAGCACTAATGCTCTATTTGTGGTAGTGTGGGCGAGCAGTTAGGCTTATCAGAAGGTAGTGCACAGCATTTGTTGTAATCACTGACGCAATGAATGAGTCACAAAATCAAAGAATAAATCTGAGATCCATTTAGAAAAAGAACAATTCTTTTTATATATGTTTCAAACCCAATAACTACGTAATCAGGTAAGTAGACTTTCAAGCATAAATACTTTGCAGTTTCAAAAGTAGACAGTGCAATTTTCAAAATGCTCTCAATGTTTTCCTATGGAGGAAAAACAATGTTCAGCAAACACACAGTTAACAACAACTTACTAAGCCAACCTCAAGGAGTTAAGGTAAATCCTAGGCAGTGATCACAACCACACCAACAGGTCACACCGGGTGGCACTAGGGCAGTCTGGTGCAGAGGTGCAGTACGGCATCTGGTGCCCAATGGTTTCCCATGGGAAATCCAGTGACAAACAGGCTGCAGGCTCTGGCTAGAAAGCCAGTCGGGCCAATAAAAAGGTAGGTAGTAAACCTGGGGTGCTCAGTGATGTAGGTGCACCTTTGGTCCTCATCTCCTGTGCCCAGGGGCGACAGATGCAGGGGTGTCTTTTAGTGTCAGGTTTTCTCACTGGGGAGCACTTGCGGTCAGTGGTCCTGTGAGTTGAGGATGCAGGCGTAATGGTTGAGTCCCAGGATGGACTCAAGGTCTTAGGAGGCGTGGGACGTCGTTGGCACCGATGACCCACCCCAGCTGGGGTCAGGGATTCAGTTGTTGCTGTAGGTCCCAGGTTTTGTCTCAGCACCAGGCTGGGGGAGAGAGGGGCGGCATGCAAGGACTGCAGGAGACTTGGATGATTCTAGGAGCGGTGACACTCCAGTGGACTCAGGCTCAGGAAAGCTGGGGAGCCCTGCTGGCACCGTTGGTAGGCTTGTTACCGAGACAAGTTTGTCAAGTGCAGAGGTCACTTCAGGTGTCGGGTTTCCAGGCTGCAGAGTCCTTGATTGATACTTTGTTGCTGAGCATGTCCGCTGCTCTCAGGAGTCTGAGCCTTTTTAGAAGGCAATCAGGCTTCCTGGATTGCTTGGACCTGCTGACTTTTTGTGCAGAGTGTGGTGAGGATATTAGGCAGGCCGTAACTGGTACCGGGTCAGCTGCCTCTAATTGCTCTTCTTCTGCTGGGTTGACTCTTCTTTGTCCTTCTTCATAGGTAGTCAGGATTTGAGTTCTAGGGTTCAGGAGTGCCACTTAAATATTCAAATTTAGGGGTGTTACAGGGAGTGCCAGATGGGGATCACCTTTAGGGTGACTACACCCTTTCTATGACCACTTCTGTAAGTGCGCATAACCCTAACCCTAGTGGCCTAATTCCTTTCAAACAAGATGAAGGAATTTAAAAAGTAGTGTCCACTTCAGCTCATTTACCTTAGGGGTGGGACTGGCATGAAGTGGGCACTCCTTCTAATTCAACTAATTTTCCTGCCTGTGCTGCCACCAAAACTGTCCCCGGCACCTGGAGAGACCTGGGTTGCATTTCAAAGGTGGCAGGCCATCCAGAGTAGGATTGTCCATTGTTTTATCACCTCCGCCCAGGGCAGGCCTTTGTTCTGGGACTCCAAGAGCGTTTACCCTCACCTCAGAGGGGCACAACTCGGTCTAGGGTGGCTACACTGGTTTGTACCAGTCAGTGAACACACTAGTAGCTCAGAAGGTTTTCAGGGGACACCTCTAAGATAACCTCTGTGTGCACTTATTAATAAATCCATCACTGGGATCAGAGTATTCTGAGATGTTTGATACCAAACATCCCAGGATTCAGAGAAGCCACCATATAGCTTAGGAACTCGTAAATGACCAGTGTCCAGCACATGCTTTTAAAATGGCTTCCCTGTGCACTCAAAATCGACGGAGACACAGTAGGGCATATCTGCTCATGCATAAATGCCCTCACATGTGCCTGGAGGCACCAGCCTTGGAGTGACTTATACCTGGCACATGCAGTGATAGGGGGGCCTGGCACACAAGGGTGTGTGACAGATCGTGTTTTCAATTTACCCTGCTCCAACACACGCAGTCTGCAATGGCAGCACTGTGTGGGTTATGTGAGGGGTCCCGGAGGGTGGCACAATTGGTGCTGCAGCCCTCAGAGACCCTCCTTAGTACCCCAGGGGTATTACTACTAGGGACCTACAGTGGTAACTAAAGAGTTTACCATTTGTGCAAAACAACTATGCAGTTTTGGGGAAAGAGTTCTGGCACTGGTGACCTGGTTAGCAGGGACCCAGTGCACTAGCAGGTAAAGCCACATCAGAAACCAGGTAATAAGAAGAGGGGGGGTTACCATGTCAAAAAGATTGCTTTCCTAAAAATATCTTTTTATTGCCCATACTATATTGAGTGATGAATCTGCTCTGTTCCACATTTTTACATTTACATTACATTATCAATTTTTTTACTTATCAGTAAGCATTGTATACCTCGTAACCATATTAGCTTCATATTTAGTACGAGTAAACACCCAGGCTGATACCATTGCTAACACGTCCCTTTATGGTAATTTATTACACATCAGGACTCGTTTTAGGCCAATTAATCTTTTGACCCAGTTGAGAGACACCTTAGGACGAGATATGTAATCAATATGTCAATCAATACGTCAATAATGTCATCAATATTTATTACAATAATGCATTTCACTTTAGTCAGAGACATTAATCAATTCAAGACACCACCATGACCTGGCAGTCATGAATAACCACACTAGTTTAGTAGAATTTCATGAGTTTTATTCCCTATTAATTACAATTCTAAGAGCAAATGTGTTAATCTCAAAACCAAGAAGCAAAACAGCATAGTCACAATATGGCAACTCTGATAAGATTTCATCAAGGCAAGGATCACAAACATCAAAACGTAACACAGCGTGAACATAGATCAACTTTAGCAGAATGTCATTAACTCGTCGGTTCAACAAAGCATAGATTCAGTCGTATGTCTATTTGCGTCAGTTTAGTGAACCCTGTCCTAACCGCTGATTAGCATTGGCATGTTGCTCTTCATGCAAAACAATTTAGAACACCAATTTGGAAAACATCTAACTACGGTCTCTATCAAAAGTAAGTAGTTGGTACCTAGAAAGGAAAAGCAAACAGACAAATCACAATTTCATTGTCATAGTTACCCTCCAAGGTTTAGGTCAGCACTCAGGTTCAGTCTTCGTCTTCAGGACATCAGTTGATTCGCCATCAGTCAAAACTCAGCTCCGGGGCAAAAAGGGGGCACTTCCCTCATAAGGATGTAAAGTGTAAATGGGCAATCTAAGAAAAAGGATGGTTTTATAAACCAATCAGTCACCAACAGAGTGACAGAGTTTCTGGATAAAATCAATAGCATTCCCAAACACACTCTCTCAGGCTCCTCGTGTCATGGGTTTTTATCCCTTTTTCAATGTACATTCCCCTAAAATCTAATTGGCTAAGGGGTTGCACCCCACTATCTCTTCCCAATTAATTTCGAATTAGCTCATCAACTTTGTCACCCCACAATAGTTCAAAGACAGTTTATTGGTCCATATGATTGACGTCTTCAGAAGTAGCACGTCTGGTATGATTTCATCCTTCTGTAATTCTTTGCACATCTTTTGGTCAGTAGCCCCATTGTCTTCACCGGTTTAAACAACCTTGTACATTACATTAATCTACACTGTTGCATTTTGGCTAAACATTTCTACAAGCAATATGAATTTCATGAGAACGGATCCACTATGGTTACATTCAGCTTCTAGTTGAAGAAAACAAGAGGTCATGTCCTTTTGCCAGTCAGCACACTGCACGTTCGAAAAACACATTTAATATGAGAGCCAGGCAGCTAAGTTCCGGCTCATGCTAACTTAAGGCCTACAAGATTTATTTAGCATAACTTTAATAGCATAGTCATTAATAATTAGTGCAAACCATTCTTTAATTCAAATATTCATAGGCATTAGTCATTTTTTTATTAATCCACGTATACATTGGCGGCCACTCCCCGTGGTCACATTTCAAACGCATGTTTTAGCAAAACTGGTTAATTCAATTTCTATGTAGCATTATCACACATTAGTTCATAAACATTTCACGTAAATATAGATTTTTATAAGCTACGCTCTCTCAGTCCCTCCTCTAACGTTCGTCATCACACAAACCTTTCCCTTTCGACCCTTCACTTTCAATTTTTCACTTTGCGCATAATGCGCATTTCAACACCCTGTCCTTTGTGTGAACTCTCCCAAATTTCATTAAACATTTTCTCCTTTTCACGTTCCTCATTTCTTCTATTCCTTTTGGTCCAATTTCTTCAAATTTTCTCATTGATTTTGCATGCTCCCCATTAACCCAATAAACAAGCCAGGACAATTAATAGACCCCCTAATATTTTTGCAAGCACCCCATTCCAAATATTGGTAAACCAGCTCCCTACTCTGGTGATTCCTTTTCCAACTTTCTCCCAAACTCCGGGTTCCTTCAAATCCTTTAAATCTGCACTATCTCTTGTTAGGTTAGTAAGCATACCTCTAATCTTTCTACAGTTATCCGGAATAAACGAGCAACAATGACGCTCGTTAAGCATCTTACAGACTCCGCCGCTCTTTGCTAAAAGAATGTCTAAAGCAAGCCGATTTTGAAGAGTCATAGCTCTTTCCTCAGCAAGTTCAGTATCCATCAGGAGTATAGCCCCTGTGAAGTTTGTTAGCATGTTATCCACAATCATAGACAACTTTCGAATCTTTATGGAGTTTAAAATAACCCCTACTGAAGGAATTATGGCTCCAAATATGTCACCAACAACAGCAGCCGCTGTCTCTCATTTTTGTCTAGCATGTTGTAATTCAGACATTTTAGGTATTTGCTTTAAGTCATCAATCTGGTAAATCTTTGGGAAAACTATCACCAAATAACATGTCCCATACCATCCCTTAGGGAGTCGGTAATAAGCATCGAGTCCACAGATGTAATAGATCCCAGGGATCGCTGGATCCTGTCCATTTAACATGAATGTCCATTTACTCTGAAACAAAAACACATGCCTGCATTCACTCGTTCCCACAAATAAGGTGTCATGATCAGAGTTCGGCCTATATATACAAAGCCTACCTACATGCAATGCATCTATAGCTAATTTGCCTTGCGTCTTTATTGCGGTGTAAGCATAATCATTTGCATATGTGCGTTTCTCTAGCCCTTTTTCTAATCTTTCTTTTAGTGCTTTGCCTCTATCATCAGTGTGATCTAAGAAGCTTTTCTCTACAGGTGTTAATAAGCAGGTCAGATTGTTGCGGTGTGCATAAGCTGTGCCAAATGTTAGTGTCAGCTCAAAGAAACCTCTAACTAATTTTATACTGTGCTCTTTAGCTGACTTATTAAAAAATGCAATCACAGGCACAAAGGAAAACACTACGTCTAAATTTGAATAAAAATATTGCACATGTTCCTAGTCATAGAATCATGTTAGTAGCAAACTACAACTTATCCTGTCAGTTAATGGAAGACTATGGTAGGTGACCCCTTCTTGTACTGATGAAGGAATCTTTGTGCACACATAACAGTTTCTCGCATCCATAGTGTCAACATACTCATTTAGCAAGCGATATAAGACATTAGTAGAGAGTTCCCCCTTTGAATTAGTTCCCTCATGCAAGTATTTAGTATCCTGCTCAAACTTCTCCGATGGTGTTAGTGTAGCAGCCTCAGGTTTGGAAGCATTGTTAGTCACCTTCTTATCCAACCATGGCATTCCCACAATCACACCCACAATCACACCCACAATTATTATTGCACACACAATACCCAATATAACACTTAACCAACCACACACTTTACTCTTTTTGCTACTACCCCTAGTGTAAGCCATGATCTGTAAAGAATCATATAGAAAATAACTCAAAACAATCAACTTGAGGATGATTAAAAGCTCTTTTTTTTTTTTTTTCTTAATGTAAAAGTCTCTTTTTATTTTTCTCTTTCTGCGTGTATTTACAGCGGTTCACTCACCCCAGGACCCCTTTTTGTCAAATCAGGTTAGCAACTTGCCATAATCGTTTTTTCAGAGTCAATTCAGGTTTTATATGTCACATCCGGTAATTTATAAGTCTCTCAGCTTTCAGATTTCAATTTCAATTTTTAACACAGTCTTTTCTTGTTTGGATTCAGGTACCATAGTATTCGCCTGGTACTTCCTGATCAAAGCAAAATGCTAAGAATTCTTGTTGCCATTCAGATGTCGTTGCATATGCCCATTCAGGACCTGCGTACCTTCTGTTTGCGATTCTTTTTCTTTTCAGTCTGCGTTCGCTTTGCAACTCTCCTTCACTAAGATCCTCTTTTCTGGTTGTGTCAATTTCTTCCTCTATTGTTTCACCTGGGACAACCTCTTTCCTTGTAGCTTGTTTCTCTGGCCAGTTATCACCTTTATGCGTTTTCTTCCTGCTTGGTCTTTCAGGACGCTGAACAGCATCCTCCTCTTGTACTATGGTGTTTTCTCTTGACAGATCTGCAATTGGCTCAGGAGGTATCTCTGTGTTTTGATCTCCTTCTTCTCTCTCCCCCTCTTCTTCTGGGTCTGTAACCGGTTTAAGCTCTAACCAGTATCCGTCTACTTCTGGGAGAACCTCTCCTTGTTGCGGTTCTCCTGAGATATGCTCACCGTCACCTCTCTCAAACTCATTTACTGTTTGAAGGACTAGGCCGTCCTCAGTGGGCTCTCTTACAGTCTCAGTTTCCCTTTGAATACTCTCCAGCCCTGAGACTTCCCTCTCTGGAGCTGTTGTTTTCGGGCACTTCAAGTTCCTCATCAGTTGGACATGTTACCTTCTTTGTGTGATTGCCATGTATCCAGTTTGGAACTCCTGCACACTTCACAGCAGTGGTTGTTGTCAGTATTAATTGATATGGCCCCTTCCAGCACGGCTCCAAACACAACTTCCTTACATGCTTCTTGACAACCACCCAGTCACCGGCTTGCAGAGTGTGACCTGGATTACTGATTGGTGGCAACGTATTGGCCTCCACCTGGTGGGAAAAAGAGCGGACCTCATCAGCCAAACCTTTGCAGTAGTCGAACACCATATCATCCGTGATATTCACAAGAGCATTTGCAGGCACTGCGGGCAAACTCATAGCTCTGCCCATGATTATCTCATGGGGAGATAATCCTGTCTTCTTTTCGGGTGTGTTTCTCATTGACATCAAGACTAAGGGCAATGCATCTGGCCATTTCATGCTGGTAGCTGCGCACATTTTTGCCATTCTCGATTTCAAGGTACCATTCATCTGTTCCACTAGTCCTGATGCTTCGGGCGATAGCTACAATGCAGCTTCTGCTCAATGTCTAATGCGGCACACAAGAGCTTTATCACCTCATTGTCGAAGTGTCTGCCCTTATCTGATTCTAAAGAGACCGGAAAACCAAACCTTGGTATTAGCTCTCTAAGCAACAGCTTTGCTACTGTGAGGATGTCATTCCTACGTGTAGGGTAGGCTTCAGTCCAGTGACTGAAAACACATACAATTACCAACACATACTTCAAGCCTCCACACACGGGCATTTCAATGAAATCCATTTGCATCTTGCTAAACGGACCTCCAGCTCACCCTGTGTGGCTGAAAGTCACTACAGTTCCTTTTCCCGCATTCATCTGTTGACAGATGATGCACCTGTGACAGGTAACCTCTGCAGCTTGACTGAATTTCAGATTAAACCAGTCAATTTTGAACCATCTGATCATTGCGTCTCTCCCAAGATGTGCCTGTCCATGGTACAACCTTGCAAATTGTGACAAAAGACTGTTTGGTAAAACCAATTTCCCCTCCTCTGAGACCCACAAGTCGTCAGCTCTTTGTACACATTGCATTCCCTGCCAGGAGCCTTTTTCTTCCCTGCTAGCACGACCCTGCAGTGATTTCAATTAATCTAATGTGTCAACAACCCTTAATGCAAAGTTTAAACACGTTTAATTTTCTGTTTGCGGTAACAATTCCCACTGATCCTTAAACAATATACAGTTCAATGCGCAAAACCTTGCGACTTGATCTGCATAGCCGTTTCCCATCAACACAAAGTCTTGTGACTTAACATGAGCATTGCATTTCACCACGGCAATTTCAAGAGGTAACTGAATCGCATGCAACAAATCCTTAATTTGTTCGCCATTTTTCACCGGTGAACCAGAAGAGGTCATGAAACCCCTCTGTGACCATAATTGGCTAAAATCATGTACAATTCCAAATCCTTGTCGGCTGTCAGTATAGATAGTAACTTTCAGATTTTCAGCTGCGTGGCATGCCATAGTAAGGGCAATTAATTCAGCCACTTGTGCGGAATACACTCTTTCGAACCAGGAGGCCTCTATAATACCGGTGATTGTACACACAGCATATGCGGCTCTCAGAATTCCGACTGAGTATCTCAAACATGATCCATCCACAAACATAATGCAGTCATTTTCCTTTAACTGCGTATCTTTGATGTCAGGTCTGGGTTTGGTACATAGTTCTGTTACCTCAAGACAATCATGCTCCACTTCCTCCGTGTTATTAATCTCAGTGTTTTCAACAGGAAGAAGAGTTGCCGGGTTCAATACAGTACATCGCTTTAAGGAGACATTAGGTGACCCCAAAATAATTGTCTTGGATCGGGTAAGTCGGGCATTTGTCATGTGCTGGGTTTTAATTGGGGTCAACAGAATTTCAACTGAATGCGGAACCATTACTGTTAGGGGATGTCCCATCACTATGCCTTCACATTGTGTGAGGCTCTGACCAACTGCTGCAACTGCGCGCAAACAACCTGGAAAGGCTGCTGCGACTGGGACCAGAGTAGCTGAAAAATATGCTACAGGGCTGTTTGCACCTCCATGGACCTGTGTTAAGACAGACAGAGAACAAGCATCACGTTCATGACAAAACCGTAGAAAAGGCTTCGTATAATCAGGCATACCTAAGGCTGGTGCCCTACACATGCACTCTTTCAATTCTATGATTGACTCAAGCTCTTCCTCAGATAGAGTTATGGCATACAGTTGATCCATAGTTTCCTTGCCTGTCAGCTTTATCAATGGTTTAGAGATAAACGTAAAGTTGGGAATCCACTGACGACAGTAACCCACCATTCCCAAAAACATTCTGACATCTCTCTTTGTTGTCAGGGGTTCATTTTCAGTGTGGCCGTCAACCTCTCTTTTGATATTCAACTGGACCCTATCTCAATCAAATGCCCTAAATATATCACCCCTTTCTGACAGTACTGCAGCTTCTTTGGGGACAATTTATGTCCATTCTTTCCCAAATGGTTCAGTAAGGCAATTGTGTCATACCTACAGTCATCTTTCGTTCTGGATGCAATCAACAAATCATCAATGTACTGCACCAGAGTCGAACTGAAAGGCAGTTCTAGCGACTCCAAGTCCTTCTTCAATATCTGATTGAAGATGGAAGGTGACTCTGAAAACCCTTGAGGAATTCTGCACCAACTGTACACATTGTCCAGGAATTTGAAACTGAATAAAAATTGGCTATCCTCATGAAGAGGTACAGAAAAGAATGCTTGTGACATGTCTACAAATGGGAACCATTCTACATCACATGGAACCTGGAACATAATCACTGCTGGATTTGGCACTATGGGGCAACACTTTACCACAATCTTGTTTACTTTTCTCAAATCTTGTACAATTCGAACCTTCCCACAAGGCTTTTTCAGACCCATTATTGGCGAATTACATGGGCTGCTCAATACCTCTTTCAAGACACCTTGCTTTACAAAGTCCGCAATTATCTGCGACACCTGAATAAAGGACATCTTGTGCCATGTGGTACTGCGGCACCTGGGGAAACACTGCATTTGGCTTTACTTGTACTTTAACCGGTTCTACTCCTTTTATCAGTCCCACTTCCTTTCCTGTCAGGTCCCACACTTTCTTTGTCACAGTTCCTTGCAGCTCAGCTGGCAAGTCAGTTACTGTAAGCATCGGGAATAAGGTTATCAAAGGGTAGTCCTCATTTACGGTCTCTGTTTCTGATTCTGAAAACTGCTGATCATCTCCCTCATCATCACTGTTGGTTTGTACTTCAATCCCTTCATTAGAACAGGAACATTTCGTTTTGCACAGTAAGTCTCTTCCCAGTAGGGATACGGGACTCGAATCACAGACTACAAACTTATGCAGTCCCTGGAAGTTGCCAATCTCAACTTGAACCGGGTCAGTAATCAGATTTGTCAGGTACTGGTTTGCTACTCCTACCACTCTTATAGTACGCCCTGATAGTGGTAATTTTGGAACCTCTGCACTTCTGACTGTAGAGCGTGTAGCTCCTGTGTCAACCAAAAATGAAACCTTGTGACCCCTCACCTTCCCCTCTACATAGGGTTCTCTCTGATCTACTTCTAGGGATGCTGCAAGCCTACACTCCTCGCTATCTGAACTGTCATCCGACCATTCATCATTCATTCCATCTTCACCACGCAATGGGAATAGCTGTACTGTGTTATTTTAGCTCATCACTTGACCTGTGACCTGCTGAGGAAGCATCACCTGTTGCTGTCCCATTGGAGCTAATGGTAATTGCATTTGCTGTCTAGGTACCAGGGGAACCTGCTGTTGTGCCTGCTGCATTTGTGTTGGTTGAACACGCGGCATTTGTATTTGCTGCATGGGCTGTAACCCCTGCATCTGGACCATGTTATTCTGGAAGTTTTGATTTTGACCTCTCAATTTTGGACCCCTCACATTTTGGAATGTACCGACATCAGTGCTTTGTTGAACGACACCATCATGCACCACATTTGGGCATTCCCGCTTCCAATGCCCCCCGCACGCGTGACATGGTGACATCTTTTTCATTCCCTGAGCATCATTTTGAACCACTACAGTATTCAAGTCTGGACCGCGATTCACAAAACCTCGGCCTCTCGGTTGCGCCTGAAACCCGCTATTCCCTTGCGGTTGCTGTTGTATCATCTGCTGGATTCCGGTTCCCTGCATACCTGCTTGTGCTGCCTTAATCTGCATCACCATCACTTTCTCCTTCAACTTTCTCTGCTTCAGCTCAATCTCGTCACTACAGTACTTCGCATACTGCAGCACCTCATCAATAGGCTTCGCTTGCCAACAGATCAGATGATTCTTAATCATCTGGCTAACCTCTGGTCTCAGCCCTTCAACAAATCTGAACAC
Source organism: Pleurodeles waltl (assembly GCF_031143425.1). NCBI lineage: Eukaryota > Metazoa > Chordata > Amphibia > Caudata > Salamandridae > Pleurodeles > Pleurodeles waltl. The sequence goes on from NC_090437.1 coordinate 102,359,133, forward strand.
AAGATGGTTCATGTCTTTTGGCTCAATAGTCTCAGTGCCACTGTAATGTTTGAACGTTTTCAAAAACCTCTCATAATAAGCATGGATTGATTCTTTAACCTCCTGTGAGGTCCAGACGATTTTCTGCCAATCAGTCACTTTTGGCGACACCTTCTGCTTGAAAAACGTATTCACTTTATGATAGTACTTCATCACCTCCTCAGATGGTGCTCCAGTCACCTTATCCCTTGCCGGTTCCTGTGTCGGCCAGTCTACACATCTTTTACACTCAAGCCATAAGTCAGGTGGAACAATGATCTCAAACAAGGTATTCAAGTCCTCCCAGAGACACTTTGCAAGCTTCACAAACCTGTCATTCTGCTGGTACCACTCTATTGGTTTCTCCCTCAACCTGGGATAATCATTCGTAAATGACAGAATGTCTCTCCTAGTCCATGGTACATGGATTAGAACCCCACCAGCTGTTTCTCTCATCGGTAACATCTTTACTGATCCCGTATCTGGTGAAGTTTTAGCTTGACTTGATCCCGGACTATCGCTTTTCTCCTTATCTCTTTTCTTTGCCCATCTGCCTTCCCATTTCTCTAGAGCTCCCCAAATCTGCGCACTTTGCAGTATTTCTTTAAGATGCGCTTTCATTCCTGCAGACCTCGTGCTCAAAGTCCTTAGAGTCAAAGTCCAATCTGTAGCTTCTTTTCAAATGTTTACTATTCTCAATATCAATATTGTATTTGCCCGCCAGGTTTTCCAACCTCTGATGTACCTTACCTAATTCTTTAGTGATTTTGGGGCACAAATATCTCAATTCTGCTTCTGTGTACGACTCTAAACTGTTCACCCCCCATGTTCCTTCCACTAGTTCTGCAGCTTCCACACCCAGTCTTACAAAGTTTAGGTAATCATCTCTCTCTAATCTCTCTGCGATCACTGTAGCAGGTTGTGAAGCTTTATAATTTCCCAGCCACTCGTTTAGTTGCCGCACGGAAAAACCTTGCAACGAGATAGTTCCTGCCTGCATTAATGGTGTCTGTGATGTATCCACACTCATGGTCTGTGGGGCTAACACACTTGACCCTACTTGTCTCATTGCCTCTAAAGGAGCCCCAACTAGGCTAAGGCTTAACAGAGATCTAAGGTGTTTGGCTGTTTGTGACCTTGGCGATATTGATCGAGGAGTTCCTGTGAATCCTTCTCTCATTATCTCCTGGGTCCCCACCCCTTGATCACATGTGTCAGGTTTACCCTGTGCATACAGTGGTACAGGTGGACCAACAGTAATTGGTAACGATATGGCAGCTGCTGTCTGCCCTGAACCCAAACTCCATGGAGCAGTAACTCCCAAAGCTTGGCTCCCAGTGGCTGGTGTAGGTACGAATGGGGATCCTGCCGCTGGACTATAACTTGGAATCAGCTGCAATTGCGGAGTTGGCTCAATCTGCACTAGCCTCGATTTTGTGTATATCGGATCAGGCTGCACTATTAGATTCGTAGTAGTCTCTAGTATTGGGACGTCTGGATAGATTCTCTGTATCTGCGGTGGAGGTTGCAACTGTATCTGCATGTCTGGTGCAGTGGGTACACTGACACCATTCTGTATCAAACCTGTATCACCAGTCTGTACTGTATCTGTAACTCCCTTCTCCTGCGTCTGGTTCCCAGGACCCGCACTAGTGCTCGGGGCATTGTCGTCTACTGCATAAGGTGGCAGGCGATCATGCAACAACTGATAAACTCTTTGTCGTCTGAGTCGTCTTCTTCCATTCAGGACCTCTTAGTCTCTTTAGGCTTATTAGAGTCTTTGTCTGTCTTGCAGGTGGCTTTCTTTCCCTGTGTCTCAGCTCCCTGTATTATTGCTGGAAACAATTTGAGTCCGTCAACTATTCCCCTTCTCCACATTTTGCTCTCATTGTCCCATCTAGCCAAGGTCTTTTCTGCCCTCCTCATTTTTCTCTCAAATTTCTGCTGTCTTTGTTTAATAGCCATTAAATCCCAGACTGCTAATGCCTCATACTGAGCTGGCCTCGGAGGTGGCTTTTGTACACTTAACATCACCTCAAATTCTCTAAAATCCTTGTATTGAACGTTCCGTGTTCCGGAAACGCCAAACATCCCACCTTTTCTGTCAATTTGCGCCACTGTTTTATCCATAAGCAAGACACGACTCCCTTTTCTTCCATTACTATATAAGCTGGAGTACCCTCGGGCAGTGTAGGTTCCCCTTCACTTGCCATAATGTATGCGTCTCCTTTCAGAGCGCTCCTAAAAGCCTTGATAAAATTCATCTTGCGTCTTTTCTTTTGTTTTGTATTTAATCAGGAAGTGACTTTAATTCCCAGGACACTCTTCACCCACCTTTCTCAACCTATTGCCTCTCACTTACGGCTGCCAATCCGTGCGCGACACCTCTCTGCAACTGACCTATCCCAGTGCGGCACCACTGATGTCACACTCACACACTGCAGCTGACAAAGTCTTGCGGCTTGTCTGCCCCTCACTGGATTCACACAAAACTAATGCAAAATTACTGCGAGCACCTTTAACACAACAACTCAAATTTGCCGGTTTACTACAGGAAGGGTACACAATCGCTTTAGAACTTTACAGAGATTTCACTTGAAGCCTCGGCCGCTACTCTCTCCTTCTCAGTTCCCGCATACGCAAGCAGAATTCGACCTGCAAATCCTACTCTCGACTTGTCAATGTTTCGTTCTAGTGCACTTTAGAACTTGCCAAATCTCCATCGAAGGTTTCACTCACACATTTAGACTTAAACTCGACTTGTCAACTACGCCCGATTGACCTATTAAACCGCACAAATTACAACAGAAACCCAAGTGTCTCCTACACTTCATCAGTATACTCCGGAGTGTTAGACCACGACAGGTCCCTACATTAACAACCAACCACGTGGATAATTTTTTGAGCACAAAGCGCCACACTCACATGAAGTACGCCGACTTCCCTAGGCTCATACTGTGGAGTACGCCCACTCCTACTAAAACATTTACCTGGCCTAAACACACATAATCTTCACAAAACACCTGCAATATGCATAAGCTGAACAAGCGCAAATTCTACACCACACATACTAAGACGCCGAGAACATTCCCAACTCACTTAGGCAGGCTCCGAGATCCCAGGAGAGTCATGGAGAATTTAGAAACGCATCATATTTCCAACTTGCATTATCTCAGAAAAACAATCTAAACAATAATTCTCTCTCCTAGGGCCCCAAAGGGCCAAACCGTCGCGCTGCTACCAGAACTGCTAACGCGTCCCTTTATGGTAATTTATTACACATCAGGACTCGTTTTAGGCCAGTGAATCTTTTGACCCAGTTGAGAGACACCTTAGGACGAGATAGCTAATCAATATGTCAATCAATATGTCAATAATGTCATCAATATTTGTTACAACAATGCATTTCACTTTAGTCAGAGACATTAATCAATTCAAAACACCACCATGACCTGGCAGTCATGAATAACCACACCAGTTTAGTAGAATTTCATGAGTTTTATTCCCTATTAATTACAATTCTAAGAGCAAATGTGTTAATCTCAAAACCAAGAAGCAAAACAGCATAGTCACAATATGGCAACTCTAATAAGATTTCATCAAGGCAAGGATCACAAACATCAAAACATAACACGGCGTGAACATAGATCAACTTTAGCAGAGTGTCATTAACGCGTCTGTTCAACAAAGCATAGATTCAGTTGTATGTCTATTTGCGTCAGTTTAGTGAACCCTGCCCTAACCGCTGATTAGCATTGGCATGTTGGGCTTCATGCAAAACAATTTAGAACACCAATTTGGAAAACATCTAACTACGGTCTCTATCAAAAGTAAGCAGTTGGTACCTAGAAAGGAAAAGCAAACAGACAAATCACAATGTCATTGTCATAGTTACCCTCCAAGGTTTAGGTCAGCACTCAGGTTCAGTCTTCGTCTTCAGGACATCAGTCGATTCGCCATCAGTCAAAACTCCAGGGCAAAAAGGGGACACTTCCCTCATAAGGAGGTAAAGTGTAAATGGGCAATCTAAGGAAAAGGATGGTTTTAATAAACCAATCAGTCACCAAACAGAGTGACAGAGTTTCTGGATAAAATCAATAGCATTCCCAAACACACACTCTCAGGCTCCTCGTGTCATGGGTTTTTATCCCTTTTTCATTGTACATTCCCCTAAATCTAATTGGCTAAGGGGTTGCACCCCACTATCTCTACCCAATTAATTTCAAATTAGCTCATCAACTTTGTCACCCCACGATAGTTCACAGACAGCTTATTGGTCCATATGATTGACGTCTTCAGAGGTAGCACGTCCGGTATGATTTCATCCTTCTGTAATTCTTTGCACATCTTTTGGTCAGTAGCTTTATTGTCTTCACCGGTTTAAAAAACCTTGTACATTACATTAATCTACACTGTTGCATTTTGGCTAAACATTTCTACAAGCAATATGAATTTCATGAGAACGGATCCACTATGGTTACATTCAGCTTCTAGCTGAAGAAAACAAGAGGTCATGCCCTTTTGCGAGTCAGCACGCTGCACGTTAGAAAAACACATTTAATATGAGAGCCAGGCAGCTAAGCTTCGGCTCATGCTAACTTAAGGCCTACGTGAGTTATTTAGCATAATCATTAATAATTAGTGCAAACCATTCTTTAATTCAAATATTCATAGGCATTAGTCATTTTTTTATTAATTCACTTATATATTGGCGGCCACTCCCTGTGGTCACATTTCAAACGCATGTTTTAGCAAAACAGGTTAATACAGTTTCTATGAAGCATTATCACACATTAGTTCATAAACATTTCACGTAAATATAGATTTTTATAAGCTACTCTCTCTCACCATCTTTCAACAAATTTTTCAAAGATAGTTTTCTCCTCTTTCTAATAATCTCCTCTACTACAGTTATTTTTGGCCCTCAAACATTCTCCCTATGGGATTTAATCTTTCTGATTACAAGGGTGACCAGGAAGGCCATGCAGGACCGAATTGACTAAAGTGGACTTTCTATGCATTCTAGATCATAGAATATTATTATTCACAATCAAATAATTCTAAATCTAGAAAATGAATCTTCTCTGAGTTCACTTCTAGACTCAGTTTCACACTGTTGGTATTATTAAGAAATGTATGAAGGCTTCTCACTTCTTCAGTGGGTCCATTCCTGATAATGAAGATATTGCCTATAAAATCACCCCAAATATGACTTTATGAAGACGGTATAGGAATATTTTCTTACTAGACTTGAAAGTGCTGGGGTCTGCGAAACATATTTTGGCTGAAGGCTGAGACAACTGCAAGCCTACTTTTCTGTGGCTGTCACTGTCATCTATATGTTGTAATGATCAATGATTAGAAGTGCCTTATAATATTTTTAAATATGTGTTTTTTAAGAGTCTTTTGATCATATCCTACAAATGACAATTTCTTATTTTGCAGTAAATGTAGATGTCAGTGATATACCCCATGAATATTTTGCCCTCTCCGCCCAGTTTTGTCAATTCTATCTACTTAATGTTCCCTTCAAAATGTCTGTCACACAAGCCATTTGTTTTCTGTCGGAGTCTTCTAGCTGAAGGTTCCCATCTATTTAGCTCACAGATTAGCAGTATCTGAACTTTTTTTTACATTATCTTTCATCCTCAGCTATCCCTTACTTTGATACAAATTTAAAAAAATACAGAGCTCTGTTTTTAAGTGCTTCCTCCAGGGTATTCCAAAATGTAGCATGAATTCCAAGGTTAAGGTGTGTTTTGTTTCTCACCCACCCACCTATGTATGTGTGTGTAGGGGAAGGGCGGTCACAGAAGGTTAACACCGGTGTACTTGGACTATAAAGTGCTTTTAGAATTTCCAGGGGTGGTGTCGGTCGGTCTTTTCCTGGTTCGGGAAAAAGGTCCCTTTATTCACAGTCTGTTTACTCTTTTTGTTGGCTCCCAAGACAGTATTGCAAATATCTGCTGTCCATGAGAGATCTGTTCTGAAAGAGAAGGACAACAAACTATGGAAAAATACAAAAAATGTACATATGAAGCACAAGCTCCAAATCCAAACATTCTTTTGCTGCCTTCAACTGTAAGCATCAAAGTGCAATTTCAGCTGTGGATGTTGAACTACATATATGGGATTCTTACTCCACGTTACGAGCTTTGAACAGAAGAGAGGAGTGTGTCACTACCCCTCCCCCTTTTAGCTGTGTGAACCATTTTCATTTGTCTAATTTTAAACATGCAGGTCTCCACACAGCCTGCATTTTTGCATCGATAGGAACAAGCATTGGCAAAGCCAATACTTTTCTCCTATGCAAGATCTATTGCCTTTGTCAGTGTTTTTTTCAGTAATGTTGCATAGCAGCACTGCTGCTTTAAAGCATGGTTCCAAAGTGAATAAAACCTTGTCAGTTTTAACACTTTCAACCACAAGAATTGTGTGGAGGGTTTATTTCAATTCACTCAGCCTTATTTGGTTTATACACAGTGGAAAAGCTATTGGTCGGTGCGTATCTAGCTAGTTGGGGCCAATCTCCAACCTTTTGAAACTACATTCTTTAAAAAAAGGACCCACTGTTTTCTGATCAAATTCTGGATATCACATTTTTTTATTTGAGTAAGCATTTTGTAGGACCATTACCAGGTGAGGATGTCGGAGGTGAAATAGTTTTTTTGTTAGTCTGTAGACGTGTCTATCAATCGTCTCAGTAAAGGGTACCATTATTTACAAAAATATATATTAAAAAAACTTGCAGTCCTCTTTGTCATGACGTTATTGCTTTTTCCTGATTTAATCTCAGCAGGCAGCTTGAATGGCTGTAGTTAACTGAATAAGTAAAATACATTGTTTACAGAGGAGTACAGGAATTTTTCCACTGGTATAAGTATTTTACTTTTAACAGACCTTTGACATTCACTAGCGTCATTTTCCTCCTTTGCTTTGCACAAAATACGATGATATTGATTCCAGTAAAATTATATCTAGTTGTTGTGGTTCCTAAGATCATATGGACCAGAAAAATAGGCGCTTCCTTCTCCTACTTGTCAGCACAAGCCTGAAACCGACTCCTGGTCGAAGGTGCGCACCTTAGATGATGAATTGTTCTATCGAAAATCTCTCATTACCTGACTCTTTAGGCTGTGATGTGACTGCGCCAAGTCTGCTGTTGTTTTGACTCTCGCACTGGGATACTCTGACGTAGCTGTGCATGTCACAAAACCTAATATTCATTTTTCCACCCCAGATTGATATCTCACTGAACTATGAAGGCCGAAGAGAAGTGAAACTGCAATTTAAGGGAGACTATATGTGTATAGTACAGTAACAATGTATATTCCATTATTCCCTTAAGGAAGACTGTGTCTGTAGAGTAAAGTAAAACTGCATATCCTAGTAAACCCTACTGACCTATTTATGACTACCCATTCATATTATAAGGCCTACCTAGGTCAACATCTATCCCTGCGGACTCCCTCTGCGCCATGCAACCTGTGTTCTCTTTTCAGACTGCACACAACGGTAGTCTCATATGCGCAATCCGCACATATATTCACAGATGTTCACATAAACCAGACCAGTGCCTCTTACTCTAGTTGCTTGGCAGCAGATTTACCGCACAAAGCAGACACTAGAGGTAAACACACACAGTCCAGTTACCACGTGATTACCGTGGGTGAGACTTGACTAGTGAGGCTTACCCATGATAAAGCTCCAAAAACTGGGTGATCAAAAAACAAAACATCTGGATGGATCAAGTGGGCAAAACCCATTTGGGTACACTGGATTATGATCTCAAAAGCAAGAATAAGGGCCGATGGAGGGGGCATCCATGATATCAGCACAAAAAGCAGTAAGGTGTGACCCAGTATGTCAAAATAATATGTAATCACGTTAGCTTCCTTCCTAGTTTGGAGAAGTTGAAGAGCTTATTAAAAAAAAGGATTAACCACTTTACATGCAGAGGCTAAGATCCAAGGTGGACAGGGATCAGACGGAGAGCATGATTTGCAACCCATGATGACCTTTTCAAATTACTCTGTAGTAATAGTTTTAAAATGTAAAAGATCCTCCCAGCAAACCGGTAAGAGGCAGTTGACGTGAGCTCCATCATTTGAGAGTCAGTGGGTGGTCACAAGTTAGCCTCAGCTCCAAAGAGGCAGAAAAGGACTGAGTAAGGGCGTTTTGCCGTACAAAAATGGTAACTATTTTAAAACTTCCGCAAGGACTGTGTGTGGCACCAGCAACTTTACCTTCAAAATATGACATTGGCTTTTTTTATTGCCATGTGGTATGTCCTTAAAGCCACATTGCATCTGGCTGTATATACGGGAAGATACTGTTTCTCTACACACTTTCAAGTCTTTTACAAGCTGTCTTTTCTCTTCATAATGAGCTGAAAAACCAGGGTGTGGCGTAGCTGTGATTGTTTTTAGCAGGCCTTCTCAGAGGAGCCACCTTCTCTAATGCTATACGGAGCTAAGTATCTATTGTCTGTTCACCCTTCTGCATGACACCCCTCAGCAAAGGTAAAGAAGGGACATAGCATATCCTCTATATTTACAGGGTTTTCCCCAGGCCTGGGACAGTGACATATTGCTTGACTTTCCTCTGTCTACTCTGCTTATATTACACTAGGTGAAAGGTGTTGAAAAATGATCGAACCAAGTTACTGCAGTAGGTTGTTCAATAGGTAAAGTGCCATTAGAAAAGGTCAACTCAATGGTGCGCCCTGTGTAATGTGTCAGTGAAGTGCCCCCTTGACAGAGATTAAGCGATGTCTGCCTTTCTAAAAGCAAAGCAGCCTGGTTGTCAGAGGCAAAATCTATTGGCAGGCTGAAATAGCCCAGTACCTTGAAATTTGAGAATTATAAAATACTGGGCTAAGGCACTATCATTAGAATTAACAAATTCTTCAGTGTAGCCCGTTTGACAGTAAATCGCGTCCCTGCTAAGGACACTTGTGGTAAAGCCAAAGTTAAAAATACAAGTACTTCTACACCTTTGAGCCCTGGTACATTAAATGTAGTATATTTAATATTATTCTTTAAAACAATGGGCAGCCCCCTCCTCTTTCATCTACTCTGTTGGCATGAACACATGCATTACTTGCTGAAAGGCCATCTCAGTGTCTGCGGTTGGGGTCCATTCATCGAAGTTTCAGTAAGAAAAAGGATATCAAGTTGATTGCATGTTAAAGCTGCTTTAAGGTTGTGAGGCTTATGCTTCCTCCGACTTTCCAATTTTTCTTTGAAAATGTCATGTCAAACATTAGTGTTGTATAACAATGCCAGCAGTATAAAGGGCTGTGACATTTAGTCAGTAAGAATTTGGCACTACAATAATTAGAGGGTCTCAGATTTAAAGGTTCCATCCAGGAGTAACAAATTTTGCTTTGCAGGTCAACTGAAAACTGACAAGGGCTTAGCAATCAATCAATCTTTAGATTTGTATAGTGCGGCTTCTCACCCCAGGGGTATCCAGGTGCTGTGGGTAGTTGCTGAGAACTGGTACCTTCTAGTCAAAGAACCATCTTGTGCTTCTTCCTGAAGTCGAGAAGGGTTGGAGTAGCACACAGGTAGGGTGGGAGATCGTTCCAGAACTTGGCGGCGAGGAAGGAGAAAGACTGCTCCCACTGCGACTGTGGAAAATTCTTGGGACATCAGCGAGGGCGAGAGTTGTAGAACTGAGCCTGATGTTGTGAAGGGCTTTGTGTGCAAGGGTGATAACCTTGAATTTGCACCTCTTGTGGGTAGCCAGTGGAGATCTCTGAGGTGAGGGTGATGCAGGGCTGCCTGGGGAGGTTCAGGACGAGTCTCACCACTGCATTCTGGATGGTTTGGAGGTGATGGAGGAGCTGGACGGGAGTCCTATGTAAAGGGCACTTCTGTAGTCTAATCGGCTGGCGATGATGGCTTGGATTACCGTCTTTCTGGTTTCCATGGGGATCCAACTGAAGATCTTCTGTAGCATGCGGAGGTTGTGGAAGCAGGAGAAGGCCACTGCGTTTATCTGTCAATTGAAGGCGACTTTCCTGTCGATCATGACGCCAAGGTTGTGGGCATGGTTGGTCAGGGGTCGTCCGTGCATGGGGGGCCACCCCCGGGGAAGGAGTTGTTTCTGAAAATGATCACCTGTCTTATCTGTGTTAGGTTCCAGGCAGTTTGCTCTCATCCATTAGGCAACGTGGGTCATGGCTTTGCTGAAGTTGTCTCTAGGGGTGGTGTGGTCTTCGGAGAGGGCAGAGTATGAGTTGAGTGTCGTCAGCGTATGAAATGATGTTGAGCCTGTGGGAGCGAAGAAGCTCGGCCAGCGGTGCCATTTAAGTGTTGAAGAGGGTGGGGCTAATTGAGGACCCCTGGGGGATGCTGCATATGATACTCCTTGGTTCTGAGGTGAAAGGTGGGAGGCGGACTCTCTGGGTGCATCCTGTGAGAAAAGAGTGGATCTGTTTGAGGGCGTTGCTTCGGATCCTGATGTGGTGGAGTCTGGACGTAATAGTGTAGGGGGAGACAGTGTCGAACGTAGCTGAGAGATCGAGGAGGATCAGGGCAGCCCTCTCTCCGTGGTCGAGCATGGACCTAATGTCCGTTTCAGCAATTAGGGCAGTCTCGGTGCTGTGGTTGGTGCAGAAACCACCTTGAGAAGTGTCCAGTAGATGTGTGTTTCAAAGTGTTTGGTGAGCTGTTGGTTGATGGCTCTTTCCAGAACCTTAGCTGGGAAGGGGAGCAGAGATATGGGGCAGTAATTTTGAGTTTACTGGTGTCAGTCGATGGATTGTTTAGGAGTGGCTTGACCACTGCTTGCTTCCAGGCTTCAGGGATGATGTCAGCCCCGATGGAGGTGTTGAGGATGGGAGCGAGAATGCTACTGATTTTATTCTGGCCCAGTTTGAAGATGTAGTGGGGCAAGGGCGGTTGGGAGAACCAGAGTGGGTGGAACTCATGAGAGCTGCTGTATTCCTGGATAGATGGTTGTTTCCAGTTGGTGATCAGGTGGATGGGAGAGTAGCCTAGTGGGGTCAGAAAGTGGTCAATGCTGGTGGGTTTGGGGTGGAAGTTACTGTACATGGCTGAGATAGTTGGCTAGAGAGTCACAGAGGGTCTGGGAGGGTAGTATGGTATTTTCAGTGGCTGCCAGGCAGGAGACCTCTTTGACGAGCTTGAAAAGCTCTTTCGGCGGGGCTAGTGCTTTCCTCGGTGCGACTGTGTAAGGCGACCTTTTTTGCTTCTCTGAGGCTTCAGTGCTACTTTGAAGGTGGTGCGTCTGCTTGGTCTCTGCTACTATGTCATCATCTTTCCAGCCGTTTGTATTTTCTTTTGAGTGTACAGATTTTGGGGTGAACACTATGCAGACTTACTGGAGCTTCTAGAGATGGAGTTTCTTGAAGGGGCGACTTTGTTGGCACTGTTGAGGATCCATTTGGATAGGTAGCGGGCATCTTGCTCAAAGTTGCCAGGGAGGATGGGTTTGCTGGAGTAGAGGGTGGTGGTCAAGTGGGTCTCTGTGATTATTCCCCACCTGCGGAGAGGGGTGGTGGGTGTCGGGCTGTGGTGGAAGGCTCTGGTCTGCTGGTTATGGAGAAATGTACCAGGTGGTGGTCAGTCCATGTGAGCTCTATAAAGTGGGAGAACTTAATTCTCTTGCTGACTGTAAAGATGGGGTCCAGGATGTGTCCTGCTGTGTGTGTGGGGCTGGTGACTAGTTGTTTGAGTCCAGTGTTGCTTAGGTCGTCCAGGAGGTTGGTGGAGTTTTGGTAATTTGGGTCCTCTACGTGGAAATTGAGATCTCCTACAAACATGTAGTCTGACGTGGCCGCGGGGCAATGAAATTGTCAATGTCCATGCAAAAGGTGGGGCAGGGCCCTGGGGACCTGTATGTGAGGGTTGCGCTGATGGCTTTTCTCGCGTCGGTTTGGATAAGGAAGTTAAGGTGTTCTATGAGGTGAGACATCGCTTCCTCGAAGGTGGTACACAGGATGCTGTCCTTATGCATGATGGTGATTGCCTCCTCCATGTCTTGTTGTGGCAGTCTTTGTGAATCAGCCAGTAGCCTTGCGAGATGGTGCAGGTGATGGCAGGGGCTGAGGCAGGTGTGAGCCAGGTGTCGTAATGAATATCTGGTCCGGACTGAGGGTGGTTATGGTGTCGAATATTTCCATGGCATGTTTGCACAGGGATTTTGCATTGAGCAGCAGGCAGTTTAGTTGTTTCTCAGGCTTGGCGGGTGGCCGTGTGGGGCCAGTGAGGGTCTTAATGCAGCAGGTGTAATGGCACTGGCGGTAGGCGGAGGGTCCAACTGCGGTCTAAGGGTCATTGATGCTGCAGTTGTTGTCTTGGTTCCTGGGGGCTAGGTCCCAGAGCTCGGCGGTAGAGTATCAGCAGATGGTGGGAGAGCCAGAGTTACAGGTGCTGGGCAAAGTCCAGGTGCAGACAGGCTTACTTTTGGCGCACTGGTGGTGAGCCAGCTGCACACGATCACCGTTAAGTAAGTCCTAGTGTGAGAGGTGCACAGTGGGAGGAGGGTGGGAGGGAAAAAAGTGGGGGGAAAAACTGCAGGAAGGCAAGGTGGGGGGCAGAGTGCCAAGTGCAGCACACTAGGAGGCAGTAGCAAAAAGACCAACCTACAACCTACTCTAGCAAAGTTGCCAGAGGCGACCAGGCAGCAAGGGGAGCCAGTGCAGGACTTGCTTAGTGGGGTTGCACTGCAGGCCCCTTTAAGTAGGTCCTGGAGTGGGAGGGGCACAGTGGGAGGAGGGCAGGAGGGGAAAAAGTGGGGGAAAAACAGCTGGGATGCTCAGGGGCACAGGGCAAAGCGCAGCACACAGGGAGGCAGCAGCAAAAGTCCAATCTGCAACCTACTCCTGCAGAGTTGGAGGAGGAGACCAGGCAGCAAGGGAAGTTGGTTTATTCTCCTCTATATAATTATAAACGTGAGTTATTAAAAGCCTCAAACCACACAACTAAAGCTGAAAAATGTATTGCACCAAAGTAAATGATGGCACACCAGTCTGTCTGTTGACCATGTACGCTGATTGTGGATATGCAGGTCCCAAGAACCTACATGTATACCTTAATGGTCATCCAGGAATGTCATATTTCTCTGGATCAGCTCAGAATCAGATCCCAGGCCTTTTGTCACCCTGCTGGGCCATGTTAATTACTCTAGTCCCCAGAATAGGGAACAAAGGCCTCCCCATACAAAAGGAGCAATTACCAGGCCTCACTCAGGCCAAGTGCTGTGGGGACCCCAGGAGTTCGCAAACATCCTCGCTCCCTCCCACCGAGGGTCTTTATTACGCCACTGCCCTCACCCCCACTAGCTTCCCTCCTTTGGCGGCCGTCTCGTGCCCTTGCCTCTAGTTCTAGAAGTCTTTCCAGGGCTGCATCTGACTAAATCCCCTTCTCTTCTTTTCTGACGGCCCCGTGTGCCCCCTCCACGAAGCGCCACTTCCCCGGTATTATTGTAAACTTTTATTCTATTTTATTCGTCGGTTGCCACATGCATCTTTTGCAAAGGTGTACCCGAATTGTTTTCTGATAAAGCATAAATCCCCTAGTAGGTACCCCGTTTTGCACGCGTGAAAAAGACAAGTATGTGCCTCTGGGGAGTGAAAAGATTAGCATGAGTAAACCTAACCAGTACCAAAAATATATCCACGCCATGATGCTGTAAAGCCATTATTGACTGCACGAAGGAACCCTGAGCTTTATGGTCTTATTCTGCTATCGTGTTACAAGCATATGCTGTAAGAGCACGCTTTTAAATCAATAATCTATTTATACAGTGCAACCTTAGGTTAAATCTACAGTTGTAATGGACATTACATTTCTTACCTTTTCTTTAAAAGCAACGAGTTCTCTTGGCTTGCTGATTAACAGTAATCATTTATCAAGGAGGAATCCAGTCTTCTGTCCTAGTGCTATGCTGAAGTATAGGTAGTGAGTAAGCGTGGCTCGCTTCTAAGGTTTTCTTAAAAAGAGTTTGTATCAGAAAGAAAATGGGCTTCTATTGTAGATAGAATGATCACGCAACGGTAGACAATTTTTTGCATGTGATAAAACTACTTGTTGGTCACAAGGAACCTCATCACTCACAACTGTGCAGCGTCCCATTTCTGCTCTGGTACATAGCTGATTTTCTGTAGATTTTGCATGCGTTGTACAACGAAAAATTATGTATAGAATGAACGATCGCAATCAGAAAATGTAAAATCTAGTCAGTTGTGTGTTTGAATGTATTGCACTTGAACCTTTAGATTTAAACGTTTTGATAGGTTTTTCAACATACTTAGTGCCCATTATCCCATCTTGCATGTAGTGCAGCAGGGAAGGACCTCCCCTTCTGCCTGTTTTGTGCAAGCCCACGCTGTGGTTCAGGGTCTAAATTGTTTTTCAACATACAAGAGGAAAACTGAAAAAAAAGAAATATAAGACCCCACCACCTCCTCTTTTGTCCATCTCTGGGATGGAGATTGTGAGAAGGTAGCCTCTTTCTAGCCTTGTTACCCCCACTTTTGGCCTGTTTGTGAGTGTATGTCAGGGTGTTTGTCACTGTTTTCACTGTCTCACTGGGATCCTGATAGCCAGGCCTCAGTGTTCATAGTGAAAACACTATGTTTTCAGTATGTTTGTTATGTGTCACTGGGATCCTGCTTGTCAGGACCCCAGTGCTCATAGGTTTGTGGCCTATATGTATGTGTCACTGGGACCCTGTCACACAGGGCCCCAGTGCTCATAGGCGTGCATGTATATGTTCCCTGTGTGGTGCCTAACTGTCTCACTGAGGCTCTGCTAACCAGAACCTCAGTGGTTATGCTCTCTCATTACTTTCAAATTGTCACTAACAGGCTAGTGACCAATTTTACCAATTTACATTGGCTTACTGGAACACCCTTATAATTCCCTAGTATATGGTACTGAGGTACCCAGGGTATTGGGGTTCCAGGAGATCCCTATGGGCTGCAGCATTTCTTTTGCCACCCATAGGGAGCTCTGACAATTCTTACACAGGCCTGCCACTGCAGCCTGAGTGAAATAACGTCCACGTTATTTCACAGCCATTTTACACTGCACTTAAGTAACTTATAAGTCACCTATATGTCTAACCTTTACCTGGTAAAGGTTAGGTGCAAAGATACTTAGTGTGTGGGCACCCTGGCACTAGCCAAGGTGCCCCCACATTGTTCAGAGCCAATTCACTGAACTTTGTGAGTGCGGGGACACCATTACACGCGTGCACTACATATAGGTCACTACCTATATGTAGCTTCACCATGGTAACTCCGAATATGGCCATGTAACATGTCTATGATCATGGAATTGCCCCCTCTATGCCATCCTGGCATTGTTGGTACAATTCCATAATCCCAGTGGTCTGTAGCACAGACCCTGGTACTGCCAGACTGCCCTTCCTGGGGTTTCTCTGCAGCTGCTGCTGCTGCCAACCCCTCAGACAGGCAGCTGCCCTCCTGGGGTCCAGCCAGGCCTGGCCCAGGATGGCAGAACAAAGAACTTCCTCTGAGAGAGGGTGTGACACCCTCTCCCTTTGGAAAATGGTGTGAAGGCAGGGGAGGAGTAGCCTCCCCCAGCCTCTGGAAATGCTTTGTTGGGCACAGATGTGGCCAATTCTGCATAAGCCAGTCTACACCGGTTCAGGGACCCCTTAGCCCCTGCTCTGGCGTGAAACTGGACAAAGGAAAGGGGAGTGACCACTCCCCTGACCTGCACCTCCCCTGGGAGGTGTCCAGAGCTCCTCCAGTGTGCTCCAGACCTCTGCCATCTTGGAAACAGAGGTGCTGCTGGCACACTGGACTGCTCTGAGTGGCCAGTGCCACCAGGTGACGTCAGAGACTCCTTGTGATAGGCTCCTTCAGGTGTTAGTAGCCTTTCCTCTCTCCTAGGTAGCCAAACCCTCTTTTCTGGCTATTTAGGGTCTCTGTCTCTGGGGAAACTTTAGATAACGAATGCATGAGCTCAGCCGAGTTCCTCTGCATCTCCCTCTTCACCTTCTGATAAGGAATCGACCGCTGACCGCGCTGGAAGCCTGCAAACCTGCAACATAGTAGCAAAGACGACTACTGCAACTCTGTAACGCTGATCCTGCCGCCTTCTCGACTGTTTTCCTGCTTGTGCATGCTGTGGGGGTAGTCTGCCTCCTCTCTGCACCAGAAGCTCCGAAGAAATCTCCCGTGGGTCGACGGAATCTTCCCCCTGCAACCGCAGGCACCAAAAAGCTGCATTACCGGTCCCTTGGGTCTCCTCTCAGCACGACGAACGAGGTCCCTCGAATCCAGCGACACCGTCCAAGTGACCCCCACAGTCCAGTGACTCTTCAGCCCAAGTTTGGTGGAGGTAAGTCCTTGCCTCACCTCGCTGGGCTGCATTGCTGGGAACCGCGACTTTGCAAGCTTCTCCGGCCCCTGTGCACTTCCGGCGGAAATCCTTCGTGCACAGCCAAGCCTGGGTCCACGGCACTCTAACCTGCATTGCACGACTTTCTAAGTTGGTCTCCGGCGACGTGGGACCCCTTTGTGCAACTTCGGCGAGCACCGTTTCACGCATCCTCGTAGTGCCTGTTTCTGGCACTTCTCCGGGTGCTACCTGCTTCAGTGAGGGCTCTTTGTCTTGCTCGACGTCCCCTCTCTCTGCACGTCCGATTTGCGACCTCCTGGTCCCTCCTGGGCCCCAGCAGCGTCCAAAAACGCCAAACGCACGATTTGCGTGTAGCAAGGCTTGTTGGCGTCCATCCGGCGGGAAAACACTTCTGCACGACTCTCCAAGGCGTGGGGGATCCATCCTCCAAAGGGGAAGTCTCTAGCCCTTGTCGTTCCTGCAGTATTCACAGTTCTTCAGCCTAGTAAGAGCTTCTTTGCACCAACCGCTGGCATTTCTTGGGCATCTGCCCATCTCCGAGCTGCTTGTGACTTTTGGACTTCCCCTTGTTCCACAGGTACCCTCAGTCAGGAATCCATCGTTGTTGCATTGCTGATTTGTGTTTTCCTTGCATTCTCCCTCTAACACGACTATTTTGTCCTTAGGGGAACTTTAGTGCACTTTGCACTCACTTTTCAGGGTCTTGGGGAGGGTTATTTTGCTAACTCTCACTATTTTCTAATAGTCCCAGCGACCCTCTACAAGGTCACATAGGTTTGGGGTCCATTCGTGGTTCGCATTCCACTTCTGGAGTATATGGTTTGTGTTGCCCCTATCCCTATGTTTCCCCATTGCATCCTATTGTAACTATACATTGTTTGCACTGTTTTCTAAGACTATACTGCATATTTTTGCTATTGTGTATATATATCTTGTGTATATTTCCTATCCTCTCACTGAGGGTACACTCTAAGATACTTTGGCATATTGTCATAAAAATAAAGTACCTTTATTTTTAGTATAACTGTGTATTGTGTTTTCTTATGATATTGTGCATATGACACTAAGTGGTACTGTAGTAGCTTCACACGTCTCCTAGTTCAGCCTAAGCTGCTCTGCTAAGCTACCATTATCTATCAGCCTAAGCTGCTAGACACCCTATACACTAATAAGGGATAACTGGGCCTGGTGCAAGGTGCACGTACCCCTTGGTACTCACTACAAGCCAGTCCAGCCTCCTACATTGGTTGTGCAGTGGTGGGATAAGTGCTTGAGACTGCTTACCACTCTTGTCATTGTACTTTTCATAAGAGAAAAATATACAAAACAAGGTCAGTGTATATACACATAGCCAAAAAGTTTTGCATTTCCTCTTTTCACTCTTTTCTAAGTGCTGAAAAGTACTTCTAAACTTTCAAAAAGTTCTTAAAAGTTTAAAAAGTTTTTTCTGTCTTTCCAAAAAGTTCTGAAAACTTTTTTCTCTTTTTCAATCACTTTAACTCTCTCTAAAAAATGTCTGGCACAGGAAAAAATGTTGAACTGTCCAAACTTGCATATGATCACCTTAGCTGGAAAGGAGCAAGGAGTCTCTGCATAGAGAGAGGTTTGAGTGTAGGGAAGAATCCTTCCTTAGAACTGTTAATTAATATGCTTAGAGTACAGGATACGGCCATAAGTGCCCAATCTGTAGAAAAAGTAGCTAATGGTTCTCAATCTGATCCAGGGACTCCCCCAGGAAAAGGTTCAGGAAAGAAACTTCTCAGCCTGCCCATTACTAGACAGTCTAGCATAGTTGGTACAGAGGTTGAATCACACCATACTAATGGTGTGCTCTCACATTATACTGGTAGCCAACCAGTTAGGGTGCCCTCTGTAAGGGACAGGTCTCCTTCTGTTCATTCCCATCATACCTCTGTATCTAGAAATGTCCCTCCCACCCACCCTGATGACAGATTGTTGGAAAGGGAGCTCAATAGATTGAGAGTGGAAGAAACCAGACTGAAGCTCAAGAAGCAACAGCTGGATTTGGATAGACAGTCTTTAGAAGTAGAGAGGGAAAGACAGAAGTTGGGTTTAGAAACCCATGGTGGCAGCAGCAGTATTCCCCATAGTCATCCTGCAAAAGAGCATGATTCCAGGAATCTGCACAAGATAGTTCCCCCTTATAAGGAGGGGGATGACATTAACAAGTGGTTTGCTGCACTTGAGAGGGCCTGTGCTGTACAGGATGTCCCTCAAAAGGCAGTGGGCTGCTATCCTATGGCTATCATTTAGTGGAAAAGGTAGGGATAGGCTCCTTACTGTAAAAGAAAATGATGCTAATAATTTCCAAGTTCTTAAGAATGCACTCCTGGATGGTTATGGCTTAACCACTGAACAGTACAGGATAAAGTTCAGAGAGACCAAAAAGGAGTCTTCACAAGACTGGGTTGATTTCATTGACCATTCAGTGAAGGCCTTGGAGGGGTGGTTACATGGCAGTAAAGTTACTGATTATGAAAGCCTGTATAACACAATCCTGAGAGAGCATATACTTAATAATTGTGTGTCTGATTTGTTGCACCAGTACCTGGTAGACTCTGATCTGACCTCTCCCCAAGAATTGGGAAAGAAGGCAGACAAATGGGTCAGAACAAGGGTGAACAGAAAAGTTCATACAGGGGGTGACAAAGATGGCAATAAGAAGAAAGATGGTGAAAAATCTCAAGATAAGCATGGGGATAAGGGTAAAACCAAAGATCCCACTTCAAATCTTAAACACTCTTCAGAGGGTGGGGATAAAACAAACTCTTCCTCTTCTTCCCAACCTGCACACATTAAAAAGCCTTGGTGCTTTGTGTGTAAAAATAGAGGCCATAGGCCAGGGGATAAGTCCTGTCCAGGTAAACCCCCTGAGCCTACCACCACTAATACATCAAGCTCTAGTGCCCCTAGCAGTAGTGGTACTAGTGGTGGGACTGCTGGCAACAGTCAAGCAAAGGGTGTAGTTGGGTTCACTTATGGGTCCATAGTGGAAACTGATGTAATCAGTCCCAAGACAGTTTCTGTCACACCTAGTGGCATTGGCCTTGCCACACTGGCTGCTTGTCCCCTTACAATGGATAAGTACAGGCAGACAGTTTCAATAAATGGTGTTGAGGCCTTGGCCTACAGGGACACAGGTGCCAGTTTCACTTTGGTGACTGAAAACCTAGTGCCTCCTGAACAACACATCATTGGACAACAGTATAAGATTATTGATGTCCATAACTCCACTAAGTTTCTTCCCTTAGCTATAATTCAGTTTAGTTGGGGTGGAGTTACTGGCCCTAAGCAGGTGGTGGTATCACCAAGCTTACCTGTAGACTGTCTCTTAGGTAATGACCTAGAGGCCTCAGGTTGGGCTGATGTAGAGTTTTATGCCCATGCAGCCATGCTGGGCATCCCTGAGGAATTGTTCCCTCTCATTTCTACTGAAATGAAAAAGCAAAGGAGAGAAGGCCTGAAAACTCAGGATCCCTCTCCATCAACAGGTAAAAAGGGTATCACAGTATCCCCTAACCACCCTACCATTCAGGATACCATTCCTGTGGTGGGAGAAACCTCTCCTGGGGTGGCACCTGTTCCAAGGGAATCATCAGCTGGCATAGCTGGACTCCCTGAGGTAGAAGTACCTCTCTGTGGGATAACTAACATTGGTGACAAAAAGAGCACCATTTTAGTTAACATGGAGCATCCCTCCAACCCTCCCAGAGAAACTTTAGTGCAGAAACCCTGTACTGCCTCACAACACTTAGGACAGCATCCCTGCCCTAGTGTGGAGCTCATAGGACAGCATCCCTGCCCTGCTCCAACTCAAGAGAAACAGCATCCCTGTTTCCTCTTCCAGCCAAATGGACAACGTTTTTGCCCAGCTATGGCTTTACTGAGACAGCATCCCTGTCTGGCATTTCCATCATTACAAATAGGTTCAGTGGATAATTCCCACTGCTCTAAACTAAAACTTACTGATAGAAACTCTGAAAATACATCTTCACATTGTTGGTTAGCTAAAAAACTTCAAACAGGGTGGTTTACATCCCCACAGGGAAGTAACCATATAGTGGATGATAAAGGGAGTAACCAGTCTATTGCAGAGCTACTCTCTACTTATCACCACTTAGACAATAAAGTCTCAACTGGCCAAGGTTAGCCTTATTGTCCTTCGTTTGGGGGGGGGGTTTGTGTGAGAAGGTAGCCTCTTTCTAGCCTTGTTACCCCCACTTTTGGCCTGTTTGTGAGTGTATGTCAGGGTGTTTGTCACTGTTTTCACTGTCTCACTGGGATCCTGATAGCCAGGCCTCAGTGCTCATAGTGAAAACACTATGTTTTCAGTATGTTTGTTATGTGTCACTGGGATCCTGCTTGTCAGGACCCCAGTGCTCATAGGTTTGTGGCCTATATGTATGTGTCACTGGGACCCTGTCACACAGGGCCCCAGTGCTCATAGGCGTGCATGTATATGTTCCCTGTGTGGTGCCTAACTGTCTCACTGAGGCTCTGCTAACCAGAACCTCAGTGGTTATGCTCTCTCATTACTTTCAAATTGTCACTAACAGGCTAGTGACCAATTTTACCAATTTACATTGGCTTACTGGAACACCCTTATAATTCCCTAGTATATGGTACTGAGGTACCCAGGGTATTGGGGTTCCAGGAGATCCCTATGGGCTGCAGCATTTCTTTTGCCACCCATAGGGAGCTCTGACAATTCTTACACAGGCCTGCCACTGCAGCCTGAGTGAAATAACGTCCACGTTATTTCACAGCCATTTTACACTGCACTTAAGTAACTTATAAGTCACCTATATGTCTAACCTTTACCTGGTAAAGGTTAGGTGCAAAGTTACTTAGTGTGTGGGCACCCTGGCACTAGCCAAGGTGCCCCCACATTGTTCAGAGCCAATTCACTGAACTTTGTGAGTGCGGGGACACCATTACACGCGTGCACTACATATAGGTCACTACCTATATGTAGCTTCACCATGGTAACTCCGAATATGGCCATGTAACATGTCTATGATCATGGAATTGCCCCCTCTATGCCATCCTGGCATTGTTGGTACAATTCCATAATCCCAGTGGTCTGTAGCACAGACCCTGGTACTGCCAGACTGCCCTTCCTGGGGTTTCTCTGCAGCTGCTGCTGCTGCCAACCCCTCAGACAGGCAGCTGCCCTCCTGGGGTCCAGCCAGGCCTGGCCCAGGATGGCAGAACAAAGAACTTCCTCTGAGAGAGGGTGTGACACCCTCTCCCTTTGGAAAATGGTGTGAAGGCAGGGGAGGAGTAGCCTCCCCCAGCGTCTGGAAATGCTTTGTTGGGCACAGATGTGCCCAATTCTGCATAAGCCAGTCTACACCGGTTCAGGGACCCCTTAGCCCCTGCTCTGGCGCGAAACTGGACAAAGGAAAGGGGAGTGACCACTCCCCTGACCTGCACCTCCCCTGGGAGGTGTCCAGAGCTCCTCCAGTGTGCTCCAGACCTCTGCCATCTTGGAAACAGAGGTGCTGCTGGCACACTGGACTGCTCTGAGTGGCCAGTGCCACCAGGTGACGTCAGAGACTCCTTGTGATAGGCTCCTTCAGGTGTTAGTAGCCTTTCCTCTCTCCTAGGTAGCCAAACCCTCTTTTCTGGCTATTTAGGGTCTCTGTCTCTGGGGAAACTTTAGATAACGAATGCATGAGCTCAGCCGAGTTCCTCTGCATCTCCCTCTTCACCTTCTGATAAGGAATCGACCGCTGACCGCGCTGGAAGCCTGCAAACCTGCAACATAGTAGCAAAGACGACTACTGCAACTCTGTAACGCTGATCCTGCCGCCTTCTCGACTGTTTTCCTGCTTGTGCATGCTGTGGGGGTAGTCTGCCTCCTCTCTGCACCAGAAGCTCCGAAGAAATCTCCCGTGGGTCGACGGAATCTTCCCCCTGCAACCGCAGGCACCAAAAAGCTGCATTACCGGTCCCTTGGGTCTCCTCTCAGCACGACGAACGAGGTCCCTCGAATCCAGCGACACCGTCCAAGTGACCCCCACAGTCCAGTGACTCTTCAGCCCAAGTTTGGTGGAGGTAAGTCCTTGCCTCACCTCGCTGGGCTGCATTGCTGGGAACCGCGACTTTGCAAGCTTCTCCGGCCCCTGTGCACTTCCGGCGGAAATCCTTCGTGCACAGCCAAGCCTGGGTCCACGGCACTCTAACCTGCATTGCACGACTTTCTAAGTTGGTCTCCGGCGACGTGGGACCCCTTTGTGCAACTTCGGCGAGCACCGTTTCACGCATCCTCGTAGTGCCTGTTTCTGGCACTTCTCCGGGTGCTACCTGCTTCAGTGAGGGCTCTTTGTCTTGCTCGACGTCCCCTCTCTCTGCAGGTCCAATTTGCGACCTCCTGGTCCCTCCTGGGCCCCAGCAGCGTCCAAAAACGCCAAACGCACGATTTGCGTGTAGCAAGGCTTGTTGGCGTCCATCCGGTGGGAAAACACTTCTGCACGACTCTCCAAGGCGTGGGGGATCCATCCTCCAAAGGGGAAGTCTCTAGCCCTTGTCGTTCCTGCAGTATTCACAGTTCTTCAGCCTAGTAAGAGCTTCTTTGCACCAACCGCTGGCATTTCTTGGGCATCTGCCCATCTCCGAGCTGCTTGTGACTTTTGGACTTCCCCTTGTTCCACAGGTACCCTCAGTCAGGAATCCATCGTTGTTGCATTGCTGATTTGTGTTTTCCTTGCATTCTCCCTCTAACACGACTATTTTGTCCTTAGGGGAACTTTAGTGCACTTTGCACTCACTTTTCAGGGTCTTGTGGAGGGTTATTTTGCTAACTCTCACTATTTTCTAATAGTCCCAGCGACCCTCTACAAGGTCACATAGGTTTGGGGTCCATTCGTGGTTCGCATTCCACTTCTGGAGTATATGGTTTGTGTTGCCCCTATCCCTATGTTTCCCCATTGCATCCTATTGTAACTATACATTGTTTGCACTGTTTTCTAAGACTATACTGCATATTTTTGCTATTGTGTATATATATCTTGTGTATATTTCCTATCCTCTCACTGAGGGTACACTCTAAGATACTTTGGCATATTGTCATAAAAATAAAGTACCTTTATTTTTAGTATAACTGTGTATTGTGTTTTCTTATGATATTGTGCATATGACACTAAGTGGTACTGTAGTAGCTTCACACGTCTCCTAGTTCAGCCTAAGCTGCTCTGCTAAGCTACCATTATCTATCAGCCTAAGCTGCTAGACACCCTATACACTAATAAGGGATAACTGGGCCTGGTGCAAGGTGCACGTACCCCTTGGTACTCACTACAAGCCAGTCCAGCCTCCTACATTGGTTGTGCAGTGGTGGGATAAGTGCTTGAGACTGCTTACCACTCTTGTCATTGTACTTTTCATAAGAGAAAAATATACAAAACAAGGTCAGTGTATATACACATAGCCAAAAAGTTTTGCATTTCCTCTTTTCACTCTTTTCTAAGTGCTGAAAAGTACTTCTAAACTTTCAAAAAGTTCTTAAAAGTTTAAAAAGTTTTTTCTGTCTTTCCAAAAAGTTCTGAAAACTTTTTTCTCTTTTTCAATCACTTTAACTCTCTCTAAAAAATGTCTGGCACAGGAAAAAATGTTGAACTGTCCAAACTTGCATATGATCACCTTAGCTGGAAAGGAGCAAGGAGTCTCTGCATAGAGAGAGGTTTGAGTGTAGGGAAGAATCCTTCCTTAGAACTGTTAATTAATATGCTTAGAGTACAGGATACGGCCATAAGTGCCCAATCTGTAGAAAAAGTAGCTAATGGTTCTCAATCTGATCCAGGGACTCCCCCAGGAAAAGGTTCAGGAAAGAAACTTCTCAGCCTGCCCATTACTAGACAGTCTAGCATAGTTGGTACAGAGGTTGAATCACACCATACTAATGGTGTGCTCTCACATTATACTGGTAGCCAAGCTGTTAGGGTGCCCTCTGTAAGGGACAGGTCTCCTTCTGTTCATTCCCATCATACCTCTGTATCTAGAAATGTCCCTCCCACCCACCCTGATGACAGATTGTTGGAAAGGGAGCTCAATAGATTGAGAGTGGAACAAACCAGACTGAAGCTCAAGAAGCAACAGCTGGATTTGGATAGACAGTCTTTAGAAGTAGAGAGGGAAAGACAGAAGTTGGGTTTAGAAACCCATGGTGGCAGCAGCAGTATTCCCCATAGTCATCCTGCAAAAGAGCATGATTCCAGGAATCTGCACAAGATAGTTCCCCCTTATAAGGAGGGGGATGACATTAACAAGTGGTTTGCTGCACTTGAGAGGGCCTGTGCTGTACAGGATGTCCCTCAAAAGGCAGTGGGCTGCTATCCTATGGCTATCATTTAGTGGAAAAGGTAGGGATAGGCTCCTTACTGTAAAAGAAAATGATGCTAATAATTTCCAAGTTCTTAAGAATGCACTCCTGGATGGTTATGGCTTAACCACTGAACAGTACAGGATAAAGTTCAGAGAGACCAAAAAGGAGTCTTCACAAGACTGGGTTGATTTAATTGACCATTCAGTGAAGGCCTTGGAGGGGTGGTTACATGGCAGTAAAGTTACTGATTATGAAAGCCTGTATAACACAATCCTGAGAGAGCATATACTTAATAATTGTGTGTCTGATTTGTTGCACCAGTACCTGGTAGACTCTGATCTGACCTCTCCCCAAGAATTGGGAAAGAAGGCAGACAAATGGGTCAGAACAAGGGTGAACAGAAAAGTTCATACAGGGGGTGACAAAGATGGCAATAAGAAGAAAGATGGTGAAAAATCTCAAGATAAGCATGGGGATATGGGTAAAACCAAAGATCCCACTTCAAATCTTAAACACTCTTCAGAGGGTGGGGATAAAACAAACTCTTCCTCTTCTTCCCAACCTGCACACATTAAAAAGCCTTGGTGCTTTGTGTGTAAAAATAGAGGCCATAGGCCAGGGGATAAGTCCTGTCCAGGTAAACCCCCTGAGCCTACCACCACTAATACATCAAGCTCTAGTGCCCCTAGCAGTAGTGGTACTAGTGGTGGGACTGCTGGCGACAGTCAAGCAAAGGGTGTAGTTGGGTTCACTTATGGGTCCATAGTGGAAACTGATGTAATCAGTCCCAAGACAGTTTCTGTCACACCTAGTGGCATTGGCCTTGCCACACTGGCTGCTTGTCCCCTTACAATGGATAAGTACAGGCAGACAGTTTCAATAAATGGTGTTGAGGCCTTGGCCTACAGGGACACAGGTGCCAGTTTCACTTTGGTGACTGAAAACCTAGTGCCTCCTGAACAACACATCATTGGACAACAGTATAAGATTATTGATGTCCATAACTCCACTAAGTTTCTTCCCTTAGCTATAATTCAGTTTAGTTGGGGTGGAGTTACTGGCCCTAAGCAGGTGGTGGTATCACCAAGCTTACCTGTAGACTGTCTCTTAGGTAATGACCTAGAGGCCTCAGGTTGGGCTGATGTAGAGTTTTATGCCCATGCAGCCATGCTGGGCATCCCTGAGGAATTGTTCCCTCTCATTTCTACTGAAATGAAAAAGCAAAGGAGAGAAGGCCTGAAAACTCAGGATCCCTCTCCATCAACAGGTAAAAAGGGTATCACAGTATCCCCTAACCACCCTACCATTCAGGATACCATTCCTGTGGTGGGAGAAACCTCTCCTGGGGTGGCACCTGTTCCAAGGGAATCATCAGCTGGCATAGCTGGACTCCCTGAGGTAGAAGTACCTCTCTGTGGGATAACTAACATTGGTGACAAAAAGAGCACCATTTTAGTTAACATGGAGCATCCCTCCAACCCTCCCAGAGAAACTTTAGTGCAGAAACCCTGTACTGCCTCACAACACTTAGGACAGCATCCCTGCCCTAGTGTGGAGCTCATAGGACAGCATCCCTGCCCTGCTCCAACTCAAGAGAAACAGCATCCCTGTTCCCTCTTCCAGCCAAATGGACAAAGTTTTTGCCCAGCTATGGCTTTACTGAGACAGCATCCCTGTCTGGCATTTCCATCATTACAAATAGGTTCAGTGGATAATTCCCACTGCTCTAAACTAAAACTTACTGATAGAAACTCTGAAAATACATCTTCACATTGTTGGTTAGCTAAAAAACTTCAAACAGGGTGGTTTACATCCCCACAGGGAAGTAACCATATAGTGGATGATAAAGGGAGTAACCAGTCTATTGCAGAGCTACTCTCTACTTATCACCACTTAGACAATAAAGTCTCAACTGGCCAAGGTTAGCCTTATTGTCCTTCGTTTGGGGGGGGGTTGTGTGAGAAGGTAGCCTCTTTCTAGCCTTGTTACCCCCACTTTTGGCCTGTTTGTGAGTGTATGTCAGGGTGTTTGTCACTGTTTTCACTGTCTCACTGGGATCCTGATAGCCAGGCCTCAGTGCTCATAGTGAAAACACTATGTTTTCAGTATGTTTGTTATGTGTCACTGGGATCCTGCTTGTCAGGACCCCAGTGCTCATAGGTTTGTGGCCTATATGTATGTGTCACTGGGACCCTGTCACACACGGCCCCAGTGCTCATAGGCGTGCATGTATATGTTCCCTGTGTGGTGCCTAACTGTCTCACTGAGGCTCTGCTAACCAGAACCTCAGTGGTTATGCTCTCTCATTACTTTCAAATTGTCACTAACAGGCTAGTGACCAATTTTACCAATTTACATTGGCTTACTGGAACACCCTTATAATTCCCTAGTATATGGTACTGAGGTACCCAGGGTATTGGGGTTCCAGGAGATCCCTATGGGCTGCAGCATTTCTTTTGCCACCCATAGGGAGCTCTGACAATTCTTACACAGGCCTGCCACTGCAGCCTGAGTGAAATAACGTCCACGTTATTTCACAGCCATTTTACACTGCACTTAAGTAACTTATAAGTCACCTATATGTCTAACCTTTACCTGGTAAAGGTTAGGTGCAAAGTTACTTAGTGTGTGGGCACCCTGGCACTAGCCAAGG
Source organism: Pleurodeles waltl (assembly GCF_031143425.1). Taxonomy (NCBI): domain Eukaryota; kingdom Metazoa; phylum Chordata; class Amphibia; order Caudata; family Salamandridae; genus Pleurodeles; species Pleurodeles waltl. Next base: position 102,386,518 of record NC_090437.1, read on the forward strand.
TGCCCCCACATTGTTCAGAGCCAATTCACTGAACTTTGTGAGTGCGGGGACACCATTACACGCGTGCACTACATATAGGTCACTACCTATATGTAGCTTCACCATGGTAACTCCGAATATGGCCATGTAACATGTCTATGATCATGGAATTGCCCCCTCTATGCCATCCTGGCATTGTTGGTACAATTCCATAATCCCAGTGGTCTGTAGCACAGACCCTGGTACTGCCAGACTGCCCTTCCTGGGGTTTCTCTGCAGCTGCTGCTGCTGCCAACCCCTCAGACAGGCAGCTGCCCTCCTGGGGTCCAGCCAGGCCTGGCCCAGGATGGCAGAACAAAGAACTTCCTCTGAGAGAGGGTGTGACACCCTCTCCCTTTGGAAAATGGTGTGAAGGCAGGGGAGGAGTAGCCTCCCCCAGCCTCTAGAAATGCTTTGTTGGGCACAGATGTGCCCAATTCTGCATAAGCCAGTCTACACCGGTTCAGGGACCCCTTAGCCCCTGCTCTGGCGTGAAACTGGACAAAGGAAAGGGGAGTGACCACTCCCCTGACCTGCACCTCCCCTGGGAGGTGTCCAGAGCTCCTCCAGTGTGCTCCAGACCTCTGCCATCTTGGAAACAGAGGTGCTGCTGGCACACTGGACTGCTCTGAGTGGCCAGTGCCACCAGGTGACGTCAGAGACTCCTTGTGATAGGCTCCTTCAGGTGTTAGTAGCCTTTCCTCTCTCCTAGGTAGCCAAACCCTCTTTTCTGGCTATTTAGGGTCTCTGTCTCTGGGGAAACTTTAGATAACGAATGCATGAGCTCAGCCGAGTTCCTCTGCATCTCCCTCTTCACCTTCTGATAAGGAATCGACCGCTGACCGCGCTGGAAGCCTGCAAACCTGCAACATAGTAGCAAAGACGACTACTGCAACTCTGTAACGCTGATCCTGCCGCCTTCTCGACTGTTTTCCTGCTTGTGCATGCTGTGGGGGTAGTCTGCCTCCTCTCTGCACCAGAAGCTCCGAAGAAATCTCCCGTGGGTCGACGGAATCTTCCCCCTGCAACCGCAGGCACCAAAAAGCTGCATTACCGGTCCCTTGGGTCTCCTCTCAGCACGACGAACGAGGTCCCTCGAATCCAGCGACACCGTCCAAGTGACCCCCACAGTCCAGTGACTCTTCAGCCCAAGTTTGGTGGAGGTAAGTCCTTGCCTCACCTCGCTGGGCTGCATTGCTGGGAACCGCGACTTTGCAAGCTTCTCCGGCCCCTGTGCACTTCCGGCGGAAATCCTTCGTGCACAGCCAAGCCTGGGTCCACGGCACTCTAACCTGCATTGCACGACTTTCTAAGTTGGTCTCCGGCGACGTGGGACCCCTTTGTGCAACTTCGGCGAGCACCGTTTCACGCATCCTCGTAGTGCCTGTTTCTGGCACTTCTCCGGGTGCTACCTGCTTCAGTGAGGGCTCTTTGTCTTGCTCGACGTCCCCTCTCTCTGCAGGTCCAATTTGCGACCTCCTGGTCCCTCCTGGGCCCCAGCAGCGTCCAAAAACGCCAAACGCACGATTTGCGTGTAGCAAGGCTTGTTGGCGTCCATCCGGCGGGAAAACACTTCTGCACGACTCTCCAAGGCGTGGGGGATCCATCCTCCAAAGGGGAAGTCTCTAGCCCTTGTCGTTCCTGCAGTATTTACAGTTCTTCAGCCTAGTAAGAGCTTCTTTGCACCAACCGCTGGCATTTCTTGGGCATCTGCCCATCTCCGAGCTGCTTGTGACTTTTGGACTTGGTCCCCTTGTTCCACAGGTACCCTCAGTCAGGAATCCATCGTTGTTGCATTGCTGATTTGTGTTTTCCTTGCATTCTCCCTCTAACACGACTATTTTGTCCTTAGGGGAACTTTAGTGCACTTTGCACTCACTTTTCAGGGTCTTGGGGAGGGTTATTTTGCTAACTCTCACTATTTTCTAATAGTCCCAGCGACCCTCTACAAGGTCACATAGGTTTGGGGTCCATTCGTGGTTCGCATTCCACTTCTGGAGTATATGGTTTGTGTTGCCCCTATCCCTATGTTTCCCCATTGCATCCTATTGTAACTATACATTGTTTGCACTGTTTTCTAAGACTATACTGCATATTTTTGCTATTGTGTATATATATCTTGTGTATATTTCCTATCCTCTCACTGAGGGTACACTCTAAGATACTTTGGCATATTGTCATAAAAATAAAGTACCTTTATTTTTAGTATAACTGTGTATTGTGTTTTCTTATGATATTGTGCATATGACACTAAGTGGTACTGTAGTAGCTTCACACGTCTCCTAGTTCAGCCTAAGCTGCTCTGCTAAGCTACCATTATCTATCAGCCTAAGCTGCTAGACACCCTATACACTAATAAGGGATAACTGGGCCTGGTGCAAGGTGCAAGTACCCCTTGGTACTCACTACAAGCCAGTCCAGCCTCCTACAGAGATCCCAAGATACACACCTTTAAAATTACCGGTACTTCTGAATGTAAAGAGTTACATTTGGGTACCTTTCTACATCGCATCTCCCTCTTCCTGCCTGTGCTTGTAAACGTATATACCTACTGCTGGTGAAAGTGCGCTCTTTTCGTAAGAAGAATCTTCTGAATCTCAGGCAGGCGATCTATTTAAACTCGGTGATCAAAAATCACAGAAATCAACACCAGTTGGGCTTTCTTTCTGGGTTTCTTCTAACACTATTGCTAGCATGTCCTCTGGTGTCCGTTTCACCGCCTTTCCACAACATGAGCCAATAAAAAAACTCATTTGTAGCAAAAGCTTTCCACGCTGGAATGCAGTGGGGAATGACTTGCAACTGGGCATTGTAATGTGACAGCCGCCTCAAGCGCCCTCAACCGAACGGTGGTCATAGACGCTTTCTTCTGTTCTGTCACACATGCCATGCATTTTTCTATCTTTAGTTGTTTTCCAGTAAACATTAAGTAATATCTTCATCATTTCATCCTCTCCAACATGTCTCATCTCCCACCGCCTCATGTATGCAAGCTTGCTTTCGTGCACTGCTAGCAATACTACATACAAGCATTCCTTGCCCACTCTGCTTAACTAGGCACAATCCCAAAAATGCAAGGACTGTAGTTTTCTATTCGTAGAGATGGGACAATTGTTATCCGTAATGCCCCTGTCAACAAAGGTGGAATTGTTTGCCTTACTCACTTCCTAATAATGTTTGGACAACATGTTCAAACTTCAGATTGTTCCATGTTAATATTAGACCAGGCTGTAGTTTCAACAATTTTTACTTAAACATGAAGAAAGGTCGTCAAGTTAGTTATGAAGACTAGTAGATTGTCTGCTTCCCTAGAGATTTTAAACTCGTCTTGTCAATGTTCATTTCTCAAATCATTTTGTTGGATTTGATGTGGCAAGCAAAAAGTTTTATTGTGAATTAAAAACTAAATGACCACAAAAGGCATCCCTGTTTTGTCCTCTTAGCGATTAGAAACAATCTAGATGCCATGCTATTTAACTGAACTTTTATTGTCAATTTTAGATAACTCACCATTAACCTCTTACTAAATGCTCTTCCACTCCTAACACCATCAATCTATCCTCCATAAACCTCCAGTCTACCCAGTCAAATACCTTATGGTATTTAATCCGAGAAACGCTGCATTCTTCACAATGTTTTGAATGTTTATCTGCATTATTACTGCTAGTCTACCCTTAGAATCCAGAATGCTCGGGGTACTCCAGGATTAATATTAGTTTGCCTAAACATGCCTAACCATGAATAGTTAACATACTCAATAAACAGCAAATTAGCTCTATAAGAATTAAACAAAGTTGATTTATTGACAGGTTTCCATTTATTGATGGAAATCATCACCTCCCACTTCTATCAATGATCAGTTGACAGCGAGGGGCATGGATACAGCCCAAGAAGATGGCCGAGTATGCTACAAGCTCTGTTATGCCGTTACTTAACCTCATCCAAAGCTCTAACAAGTACCACTCTAAGACTGATACAACCGGGAAGGTATATCACAGACCTTGAAGTTTGTTGCAGATGAGACAATCTTTGCATTTTTGGAACCCCAGAAGGATCTGAAGACTAAGCCCCATCCTGTGCTGCCTTCATGGAAAAATTGGCCAGTCAAACCCAAGAAATCATCTTTGAAAAGCAGTTTGAAATAACCCATGACCACAGGATACCAGCATATAAACCAAAAAAATACTTCCCTTGACAGAGTGCTAATTTTCAGACCCCTTTGTTACTCTCATGCTGAACAGATCACCCCTGATATGAAAAAAGCACAGAAACCTACATGGCAGGGGGCTTCTATTGACATTGTTGAGAACTATTCTAAGGATACCATGAGCTAAAGGAAAGCATTCCTGGCCAAAAGGAAAGTACTCAAAGACCTTGCAGTACAATTCTTTCTCATCGGACCTACTCATATGAAACTCTATCAATGGCCAATAGATCGTGTTTGATTATCCTAAAGACTTGAACTCCTTCATTTCTGACACACTTCTAAAGTTAAAGTAGTGTATACTCGTTATAATGTACAAATATATATTCTCCTTTTTTTGCACTAGTCAACAATGGTTCCATCTTGTTTGGTGTCTGTATGCTTTAATTTAACATTAAGAATAAATAGATATGTTTTATCATACCATCTAAAATATTAGGATAAACATGATAATATACTAGATTAAAGATGTGGATGTGTGTACCTTGATTTTCATTTCAGAATTTTAATAGGGGTAAGCTCCTATTTTTACTACTTATTCATTGATGTTACCTATTATGGTGTAGCTTTCTAGCAAGGCAGCGTTTAGGCCTAACTCTGCATGGCCTTCGTTGCCTATTCAATGATTCTGTATGAGTGGGATGCTTAGGGTGGGTTTTTCTTATTTTTGTTTGGGCTTTTTTCTTTATCTCATTTCTCTTTCCCCTACCCTCCACCTATCATTCTCATTTCCCACCCCAATTCGCCCTTGCTCCCCCAAGTTGCCATTAAACATTAGAGGGTGAAATTACGAGTGAATTGGCGCTCCTACTTCCCAATCTATTTGCATGTACCGAAAACTATTCCACACAGTGCTCAGAACTCAGGTTTCACCCCCCAACACCTTACTTGATAACAAGACTGTTATCTAGACAATACAATAGGTAATGGCACACGTGTAAATCAATAACAACAATTTGTAATAGGGTGTTACAAATACAATATCAGCAATATGTTCACAAGGCTATCCTTTACATTGTTCAGTAGATGTTTAATTCATAATAATGTAAAATCAGCAGTCCAATCAATATATCCAATCCAAACGAAATAAATTCCTTTAGCCAATGTCAGTCTTTAATCAACAAATAGATCAACCAAATAGGTCACAGGTCCAATGTCAGTATTTGATCAACAAAGAAACCATCCAAATAGGTCACAGGTCAACACGTGTTTCATCCGGGGTGTACCCCACGATTTCCTCAGGACCTCCTAGAATAGTATTACCCATCATTAACAAATCAATAATTAATGTCTGTAATATATACAATACAAGTAGGTGAAGGTGTCACATCCCCTTGTCCAACAGTAGGAATCAATCAAGTGGTCTATCTCAACCAGTCCGTGATATCCCCTTAACTTAGTATAGAATACTATATTGGAACCTAAATCGTGATGAAATTTCCACACTGTGCGCAAATGGTAATACCCAGTGTACCTTATGTGATGCATGCTCAAACATTAAATAATATGCCCTAAGGGTGCCACAAGTTTGAATGAAAGTTCTGTAATTCCTATTATTCCCAAAGTGTTTAGACCCAAAAGATATATATAAATATTAGGTGTCTTAAATTCACACCATGTAATACTGCTCATTACCTTATAAACCTTCGTTTCTCAAGTATCAAGTTTCTTGTATCTATGCTAGAACCATATGAGTAAAGATATTGATTAATATCCTATGATCAACAGTCTCCCATAGCTCTCTATTCTATTGTTCCCACCATCACTCACCAATCTTCCAAATCAATCTGTACGGGCTGTTGAAATTATTAGCCCAAATCCGTGTGCGACCTCGTCTCCTATAATGTTATAAAGAGTTTAATTATGCCACTATCTGCTACCTCGTAATTCGAATAAACTGGTTTCCTAAAGTTCAATAAATCTCTTACCCGTATCCAATTCCTGCTCCGCGAGTACGTCGACATTCCGTGTACGAAACCTAATCTCGTTCAAATGAGTCGTTTTAAAGCTTGCGGTCCCCTGATAGCGATAGAAGACGGACTCGTGCAATGTCCTTGTGTGAGTTAGAGAACACAGAGGACAGACTATTCTTGCTCAGTAAAATAACCATGAAAAACAGACTGCGGGATGAACTTGATATATGTTACGGCATACCGAACCATTCTAATCATTAAGTCTCCTATTTCAATTATTACCCCTGGGTATAATAGCTTACAGATCGCTTGTATCTCCCAAACAATACTATGAATCAATGACCTAGTGCCTTATTATACACCACTAACAACTATTACTCATTTTTACCTTCTTTTTGATTATCTAATATTAACCTGAATATAGTTTCCTCCTTACCTGATTTATCTATGTATTCTCTCGTCTATGAGTATCTGGTTCCATTTTACTGGAACACAATTCGGGGTGCTTAAATTAATTTCAATGTCCTATTGCCATTGTACTTATGTCCAAAATATTTACTATGAATAGATTGTCTCCATTAAACCAACTATATAAAAAAACAACTATATAAAATATATAAATGAGACCATTATATTATAAATTAAATTATACCAAAAATCCCCAATTTCATGTGTTCTAATAGATAACATGCAGGACCATAATGCATATTCTTTATCGTTACTATTTCTAAAGGGTGTATCCTATATGCTGTGATATAACATTGGGCCGATAAGGTTATAGCCCAAAAATAAAATTAAAGAACACTAGAAGCTCTCCATCAATTGCTTTCATCACTAGTCATACATTATGATGCTATCTCCAAACTTTCAGACCCCTATTTACTAGTCTCCTAGGAAATATTCCATCTCATAGTCCGTATTCAATCCTCGTTTAACCGCTCCTAATCTCATAATCCATATAGACTCTCTTCTCCGTAGGGCCAGTTCCCTATTACCTCCCCTAGGATTCCTGTCACAATGTTCAAACCCGAAAAACTTAAATTCTTTATGAATTCCTTGTGCACCACATATCCTCATATGTGAAGCTATGGGGTACCGCTCGTCTCCTTGCCTAATCGCTTTCCAGTGCTCGGCAATTCTTACCTTAAGAGGGCGTATTGTGCTCCCCACATACATTTTCTCACATTTACACACAAGCATATACACTACATAATTAGTGTTACAATCTATATGTGATTTGATATCCACTTTATGGCCACTTCTATCAGAAAAGTATTTTTTGGCTTGCCAAGCCCTTTTACATATTGCGCATGAGCCACATATGTAGAAACCTAAATTATGCACATGAAGCCAATCCGGCTTCCTTATGTCGGGCAAATAACTGGGACTCAAGATGCTTTTGAGGGTACTGCCTCTCCTAAACACAACTTCCGGTTTGTTACCAATAAATTTCCTTAATGTCTCATCATGAGTAAGTATTGGCCAGTGTTTCTTCATGATTCTCAACAGTCTCTTGGAAACCTCTGTGTAGTCTAATATAATCCTTAAATTCTGAATACTATTTCTATCTCCTTCTATATTTTTCTTTATTTTCGGTACCAATGTCTGTGGGCGAGGAATCTTTAAAACTTTCTCTTGAGATTTGCATATATTAGATGCTGAGTAGCCTCTGACTGCAAACCTATGCCCCATATCCTCTATGGCCTTGCGAAAATCAGAATCTCTACTGCAATTTCTTCTAGCTCTAACCATTTCTCCTAACGGTATAGCCTCTATCTGACATTTCGGATGAGCACTCGTTGCATGTAACAAAGTATTACAGGATGTTGGCTTACGATATAGTCCGCTCTCTATTTTATTATTCTCTACAAATAGTTCTACATCTAAAAACTCTATGCTAGTTTCACTGAATTTATGTGTGAATCTAATGTTCATGTTACTCCCATTGAGATAGTCGCAAAATTTCTCCAATGCATCCACATCACCTGTCCATAACAAAAAACAATCATCAATGTAACGCCCTGTAACCGGACGTCTCCCGACGCCGGTTCACAAGAAGGTACGGCGGCTGCAGAAGGATACCCCCGGGGCACCCAAGAAGGTCTAGGCGTTATGACGTCGGACGCCGTCTGCGTCAGGGAGAAAATTAACAGTAAAGACGGACCCGGAAGCCGAGAAACGGAGAAGGAGAGAGACGCTAGGAGAGAGCGACGTGGAGAGGACGAACGACGAACACCGCGGACCGGCAACGAGGGCCCCACAGTAGAGGAAGAGAGACTACAGAGAGGAGAAAGGCTCAGGGAACCTCCCGCCCCTGTCCCAGAGAAGTCGAGAGATCGCCGGAAAGCCGACCGCGTCCCTGGAGGGGCGTGGCCACCACAGGTACGATCGTACTGTAACTGGGGTTTTGGCTCAGGGTGGTTAATAGGAATAAGGGGGATTAAGGGGAAAGGGGAGAGGTCCTGTAAGGAAGGGGAGACGGTATAAAGGAAAACCTTAGAAAATTCTAACCTCACGAAAACCCAACAAGTCAAAATAACTGCTCCAAAAGGAAGGGAGATTTCGAAGAAAGCACAGGGGAGAAACACAAAACAAAAGTAATCCCTCACCTACCTTCACTCCTACCTATTCTCCCACCACCCTACTAACCCAATAAATATAGATATTATCTTATTCCCCACTTACCTGTTTTTTCCTTCTTTATTTTGGGGGAACCTGGGCCGCTGATCAAAGGGAAGACCGGACCCTTCTCAAAGTTGGACCAGACCACATCCGGAGCACCACAAGAGCCCTGAAAGAAAGAAAAAGGGATTTTATTATTTTCTTGGATGGACTAAAACAAGACTGGCATTGTGAGGAGATAACACCGTCTTAAAATCGAACAGAAATAAATTAGTCAACCCCTCAACTCCGCGCCTGTCGCCTTCTTCCAATATCTCTTCTACCGGTGATAAAGAACCCGTCACAGTGGTGTCAGAAGTGGGATATTGGACCAGGCGACAGGTAATCTAAGACTATGGAGGGTACGCCCACGATATCCGATATGATGCAGCAGTTGGCCGAGGGACAGAGGCATCTGCAAATTGTGTGGGAAGAGCAACAGAAGGAGGCTAAAGTGGAAAGGGAGGCCCTGCAAAACGCTCTTAAAAGTCAGGCCACTATCATGGCCAACAATCAATTGGTTCATGAGAATGCCATCAAAAATCTCACGGATACAATTGCAGCCATCCGGGTGCATCCGAATGTACCCAGCTCGGTCCTACAGCGGTATCAGGAAGGCGAAGACCCGGATGCCTTTTTCACCAATTTTGAGCGAGTTGCCACTTCCGCTACCTGGCCCCAGGAGAGATGAGGCCAATATATCGCTCCATTATTAACAGGAACCCTCCAAGCGGCTTATCAAGCGGTAAATCCAGGCGGAACAACTCCCTATCAGGACATTAAAAAGCGCATCCTGGAGCGGGTGGGTTTTGATTCAGAACATTACTGAGTCCGGTTTAGAAAAGCCAAGTGGGGACCCTCCGAGAATCCCCAGGCCCTATACTTCCGGATTAAAGATTTGGGTCTCAAATGGTTAGGCCCCATTGTGACTAATAGGGAAGATATCATTGAGATTGTCCTCTTAGAACAATATCTAGACGCCCTACCCACCAACACGCGTAACTGGATCAAACAACACCCAAACCCAGATACTAACACCACCATTGAGTTAGCCTGTGCCTTTCACCGCTCCCTCGAGTTCAAGGCCCCCCCCTTTCGGTCAACGCCTAACCCCATTCGACAGAGCCCCGGATCATCCTCATCAGTGGGGCGAAGAACCACCGAGGACCGGGGAAAAACGCGAGGACTTGAAAGACCGTATATACAACAGCCACAGTGTTTTAGCTGTGGAGAATGGGGACATATCGCCCGGGTTTGCCCCCTAAAAACAGAAAAACCAGAACCAATGGATATAGGAGTTACTAGGGGGAGATAGTCTTTTATACCGGGGGAAAAGAAACCCAATATAAGAAGAGACTTGTTATCAATGGGAGAACCACAGTGGCCCTCATCGACTCAGGGTGCAGTCAGTCCATAATTTGGGCTGATTTACTCGGTAGCCCTACCTTTACTTCAGGACTTACTGTATCCATCTGTTGTATTCATGGGGAAACAAGAGAATATCCCCTAATCTGGACAACCCTATCCTGGGAAGGAAAAGAAACCCCCATAAGGATGGGGATAGTGGAACGACTAGTTGAAGAAGCTATTATAGGAACTGACTTTACAGAATTCTCGGAACTTCTGGATAGTACAAGAAATTCTGAAGATATGAGTACCTGGTGGAAAAGTGCTCCTTTCTCTAACATACCTATACCTCCTCCGATAGTTCGATACAAACCCTCCCGAAATGAAAAAAGAGAAACCAGAAAAGCTTACGCACAAGAAAACTCGAGTCCCGATAGGGTAATTACACAAGTCCTTACCCTTACTGCCCTTCCCCCCTTCCGGAATTGTCAAAGAGAAGATCCAAGTTTGGTTCATGCCTGGAAAAGTGCATGACCCCGGACCCTCCAAGAGAAGGGTCCATCTTTCACAATAGTTAAAAATCTGTTATATCGAGTCACTAGCAATGACCGAGAAGAAAAGAAGCAGTTGATAGTTCCCGAACCTTATAGACAACAAGTCCTACACCTAGCCCACAGCCAGCCAGGGGGTGGCCACTATGGAAGGGAGAAAACGGAAGAGTATCTGTTGAGGAAGTTCTACTGGCCGGGGGTCTTTTCACAAATTAGGAAATTCTGTCAACAGTGTCCTAAATGCCAAATGATTGATCCTGGTTCAACGAGAAGAGCCCCTTTACAACCTCTTCCCATCATAGATATCCCTTTTTCAAGAATAGGAATGGACATTGTTGGTCCTCTCCTACCCTCTTCTAGAGGCTACCGTTATATACTAGTGTTAGTAGATTACGCCACCAGATACCCCGAGGCCATCCCACTCACCAGTATTAACAACAAGAGTGTTGCCCATGCCATGATAGGGTTCTTCTCCCGAGTCGGTTTTCCCCGAGAAATCTTAACAGACCAAGGTACCCAATTCATGTCCAACTTGATGACACAAATATGTCAACTTCTGGGGATCAAACAATTGCGGACGTCGGTTTATCATCCACAGACAGATGGCTTGGTGGAACGATATAACCGTAGTCTGAAAAATCTTCTAAAGAAATCTATTTCAGAGACAGGGAAAGACTGGGATAGAAAACTCCCCTTAGTATTATACGCTATCAGGACCCATGAACAAGCCTCTACGGGCCATAGTCCGTTTGAATTGTTGTTCGGACGACAGCCCAGGACCTTATTAGACATGGCAGCGGAGTTATGGGAGGAGGAGGATGGAGAAAAGTCCATCCTGGAATATACCCGTGAATTAAAAACCCACCTACACACAGTGTGGGAAAACGTAAGGGAACATATGGAGAAGGCTCAAGATAAACAGAAAAGGAATTATGATAGGAATACTCAATTAAGGACTTTTTCCGTAGGAGATAAGGTGTTAGTGCTTCTCCCCAGTTCAGACAACAAACTGTTAGCAAAGTGGCAGGGACCATATAACGTGACAGGGATAGTAACACCCGTGACCTATAAGATTCAGCTCACCGATAGTCCCAATAGGTCACAGATCTTTCATGTTAATTTATTAAAAAGATGGGAAGAACCTCTGACAGACCAGAACCGGGGATGTCTAGTTAACACAGTTAAGGAATTGGAGATAGGGTGGTGCCCCACTGATCCCCCTAGCGGAAGCGAGGTACCTACCATAAATACAGAAATCTAAATTTAACAGAGTAAGCAGTTAAACCAACTCTTCGGTGATCATACCCATGTGTTCTCCTCGATACCCGGTAGAACCAAGTTGGTACATCATCAAATCATAACCCCACCTGGTAGGATAGTACGGTTACGGCCTTATCGTATCCGTGAAGCTAGGAAGGTTCTGGTAGAAAGTGAAGTAGAAAAAATGTTAGGCCTGGACATTATAGAACCTTCCCAAAGTCCCTGGTGTTCACCTGTGGTATTGGTGCCCAAGCCAGATGGGTCTATACGTTTTTGTATTGACTTTAGACGAGTCAATTCTATATCCCAGTTTGACACGTATCCCCTTCCAAGGGTAGATGAACTCTTAGAAAAATTGGGAAAAGCTAAGTACATGTCTACCCTCGACTTGACCAAAGGGTACTGGCAGATCCCATTAGCACCAGAAGATAAAGAAAAAACGGCTTTCTCTACTCCCTCAGGACTATATCATTTTAATGTTCGCCCTTTCGGGTTACATGGGGCACCCGCCACCTTCCAACGTCTCATTGACACCATTCTACGACCTCATACCAGATACGCTGCCGCATATCTGGATGATATCGTTATTTATAGTGAGACTTGGGAAGACCATTTAACGCATTTAGACAAAATCTTTACAGCATTACGAAGGGCTGGACTGACAGCCAACCCCTCCAAGAGCCGACTGGCCTTTAGTGATATCTCTTACCTAGGCTATCACATCGGAAAAGGTATACTTAGACCACAAATGAATAAAATAGAAGCCATCCTACGCATCAATGCTCCCACAACGAAAAAGGAGGTCCGTTCCTTTTTAGGCCTAGTGGGATACTATTGAAGGTTTATACCACATTATTCCACCTTGGCCGCCCCCCTGACCGACCTTCTAAGAAAAGGCCAACCCAAAGATATTACGAAACTAAACCCGGCTCAACACCATAGTTACCGTACCTTACAAAGATGTCTCACTTCTCAACCAATTTTAAAATGCCCTGAGTTTGATACCCCCTTCCACCTTCAAACTGATGCCTCCGACGTAGGACTGGGAGCCGTGCTTTTCCAGAAAGATGAAAACAATATAAGCCATCCCGTGGTCTTTATTAGCCGTAAACTGTTTCCCAGGGAACAGAAATATCCCATTATAGAGCGGGAATGTCTCGCCATTAAGTGGGCAATCGAAAGCCTCCAATATTACCTTTTGGGAAGATCTTTCCTATTATATACGGATCACGCTCCCCTTACCTGGCTCTCGAGATATAAAGATACCAACAATCGTATTCTGAGATGGTTTATGGAGCTTCAACCTTTCTCCTTCCAGGTTTGCCATCTCCCTGGTGACCTTATGGGTCAGGCTGACTATTTGTCCCGGTTTCCGGGACCTGTGGGTCTCGAACAGCCCCATTCGAGGGAGGGGATGTGTAACCGGACGTCTCACGACGCCGGTTCACAAGAAGGTACGGCGGCTGCAGAAGGATACCCCCGGGGCACCCGAGAAGGTCTAGGCGTTATGACGTCGGACGCCGTCTGCGTCAGGGAGAAAATTAACAGTAAAGACGGACCCGGAAGCTGAGAAACGGAGGAGAGAGACGCTAGGAGAGAGCGACGTGGAGAGGACGAACGACGAACACCGCGGACCAGCAACGAGGGCCCCACAGTAGAGGAAGAGAGACTACAGAGAGGAGAAAAGCTCAGGGAACCTCCCGCCCCTGTCCCAGAGAAGTCGGGAGATCGCCGGAAAGCCGGCTGCATCCCTGGAGGGGCATGGCCACCACAGGTACGATCGTACCGTAACTGGGGTTTTGGCTCAGGGTGGTTAATAGGAATAAGGGGGATTAAGGGGAAAGGGTAGAGGTCCTGTAAGGAAGGGGAGACGGTATAAAGGAAAACCTTAGAAAATTCTAACCTCACGAAAACCCAACAAGTCAAAATAACTGCTCCAAAAGGAAGGGAGATTTCGAAGAAAGCACAGGGGAGAAACCCAAAACAAAAGTAATCCCTCACCTACCTTCACTCCTACCTATTCTCCCACCACCCTACTAACCCAATAAATATAGATATTATCTTATTCCCCACTTACCTGTTTTTTCCTTCTTTATTTTGGGGGAACCTGGGCCGCTGATATATGGGAAGACCGGACCCTTCTCAAAGTTGGACCAGACCACATCCGGAGCACCACAAGAGCCCTGAAAGAAAGAAAAAGGGATTTTATTATTTTCTTTGATGGACTAAAACAAGACTGGCATTGTGAGGAGATGATAACACCGTCTTAAAATCGAACAGAAATAAATTAGTCAACCCCTCAACTCCGCGCCTGTCGCCTTCTTCCAATATCTCTTCTACCGGTGATAAAGAACCCGTCACAGTGGTGTCAGAAGTGGGATATTGGACCAGGCGACAGGTAATCTAAGACTATGGAGGGTACGCCCACGATATCCGATATGATGCAGCAGTTGGCCGAGGGACAGAGGCATCTGCAAATTGTGTGGGAAGAGCAACAGAAGGAGGCTAAAGTGGAAAGGGAGGCCCTGCAAAACGCTCTTAAAAGTCAGGCCACTATCATGGCCAACAATCAATTGGTTCATGAGAATGCCATCAAAAATCTCACGGATACAATTGCAGCCATCCGGGTGCATCCGAATGTACCCAGCTCGGTCCTACAGCGGTATCAGGAAGGCGAAGACCCGGATGCCTTTTTCACCAATTTTGAGGGAGTTGCCACTTCCGCTACCTGGCCCCAGGAGAGATGGGGCCAATATATCGCTCCATTATTAACAGGAACCCTCCAAGCGGCTTATCAAGCGGTAAACCCAGGCGGAACAACTCCCTATCAGGACATTAAAAAGCGCATCCTGGAGCGGGTGGGTTTTGATTCAGAACATTACTGAGTCCGGTTTAGAAAAGCCAAGTGGGGACCCTCCGAGAATCCCCGGGCCCTATACTTCCGGATTAAAGATTTGGGTCTCAAATGGTTAGGCCCCATTGGGACTAATAGGGAAGATATCATTGAGATTGTCCTCTTAGAACAATATCTAGACGCCCTACCCACCAACACGCGTAACTGGATCAAACAACACCCAAACCCAGATACTAACACCACCATTGAGTTAGCCTGTGCCTTTCACCGCTCCCTCGAGTTCAAGGCCCCCCCCTTTCGGTCAACGCCTAACCCCATTCGACAGAGCCCCGGATCATCCTCATCAGTGGGGCGAAGAACCACCGAGGACCGGGGAAAAACGCGAGGACTTGAAAGACCGTATATACAACAGCCACAGTGTTTTAGCTGTGGAGAATGGGGACATATCGCCCGGGTTTGCCCCCTAAAAACAGAAAAACCAGAACCAATGGATATAGGAGTTACTAGCGGGAGATAGTCTTTTATACCGGGGGAAAAGAAACCCAATATAAGAAGAGACTTGTTATCAATGGGAGAACCACAGTGGCCCTCATCGACTCAGGGTGCAGTCAGTCCATAATTTGGGCTGATTTACTCGGTAGCCCTACCTTTACTTCAGGACTTACTGTATCCATCTGTTGTATTCATGGGGAAACAAGAGAATATCCCCTAATCTGGACAACCCTATCCTGGGAAGGAAAAGAAACCCCCATAAGGATGGGGATAGTGGAACGACTAGTTGAAGAAGCTATTATAGGAACTGACTTTACAGAATTCTCAGAACTTCTGGATAGTACAAGAAATTCTGAAGATATGAGTACCTGGTGGAAAAGTGCTCCTTTCTCTAACATACCTATACCTCCTCCGATAGTTCGATACAAACCCTCCCGAAATGAAAAAAGAGAAACCAGAAAAGCTTACGCACAAGAAAACTCGAGTCCCGATAGGGTAATTACACAAGTCCTTACCCTTACTGCCCTTCCCCCCTTCCGGAATTGTCAAAGAGAAGATCCAAGTTTGGTTCATGCCTGGAAAAGTGCATGACCCCGGACCCTCCAAGAGAAGGGTCCATCTTTCACAATAGTTAAAAATCTGTTATATCGAGTCACTAGCAATGACCGAGAAGAAAAGAAGCAGTTGATAGTTCCCGAACCTTATAGACAACAAGTCCTACACCTAGCCCACAGCCAGCCAGGGGGTGGCCACTATGGAAGGGAGAAAACGGAAGAGTATCTGTTGAGGAAGTTCTACTGGCCGGGGGTCTTTTCACAAATTAGGAAATTCTGTCAACAGTGTCCTAAATGCCAAATGATTGATCCTGGTTCAACGAGAAGAGCCCCTTTACAACCTCTTCCCATCATAGATATCCCTTTTTCAAGAATAGGAATGGACATTGTTGGTCCTCTCCTACCCTCTTCTAGAGGCTACCGTTATATACTAGTGTTAGTAGATTACGCCACCAGATACCCCGAGGCCATCCCACTCACCAGTATTAACAACAAGAGTGTTGCCCATGCCATGATAGGGTTCTTCTCCCGAATCGGTTTTCCCCGAGAAATCTTAACAGACCAAGGTACCCAATTCATGTCCAACTTGATGACACAAATATGTCAACTTCTGGGGATCAAACAATTGCAGACGTCGGTTTATCATCCACAGACAGATGGCTTGGTGGAACGATATAACCGTAGTCTGAAAAATCTTCTAAAGAAATCTATTTCAGAGACAGGGAAAGACTGGGATAGAAAACTCCCCTTAGTATTATACGCTATCAGGACCCATGAACAAGCCTCTACGGGCCATAGTCCGTTTGAATTGTTGTTCGGACGACAGCCCAGGACCTTATTAGACATGGCAGCGGAGTTATGGGAGGAGGAGGATGGAGAAAAGTCCATCCTGGAATATACCCGTGAATTAAAAACCCACCTACACACAGTGTGGGAAAACGTAAGGGAACATATGGAGAAGGCTCAAGATAAACAGAAAAGGAATTATGATAGGAATACTCAATTAAGGACTTATTCCGTAGGAGATAAGGTGTTAGTGCTTCTCCCCAGTTCAGACAACAAACTGTTAGCAAAGTGGCAGGGACCATATAACGTGACGGGGATAGTAACACCCGTGACCTATAAGATTCAGCTCACCGATAGTCCCAATAGGTCACAGATCTTTCATGTTAATTTATTAAAAAGATGGGAAGAACCTCTGACAGACCAGAACCGGGGATGTCTAGTTAACACAGTTAAGGAATTGGAGATAGGGTGGTGCCCCACTGATCCCCCTAGCGGAAGCGAGGTACCTACCATAAATACAGAAATCTAAATTCAACAGAGTAAGCAGTTAAACCAACTCTTCGGTGATCATACCCATGTGTTCTCCTCGATACCCGGTAGAACCAAGTTGGTACATCATCAAATCATAACCCCACCTGGTAGGATAGTACGGTTACGGCCTTATCGTATCCGTGAAGCTAGGAAGGTTCTGGTAGAAAGTGAAGTAGAAAAAATGTTAGGCCTGGACATTATAGAACCTTCCCAAAGTCCCTGGTGTTCACCTGTGGTATTGGTGCCCAAGCCAGATGGGTCTATACGTTTTTGTAATGACTTTAGACGAGTCAATTCTATATCCCAGTTTGACACGTATCCCCTTCCAAGGGTAGATGAACTCTTAGAAAAATTGGGAAAAGCTAAGTACATGTCTACCCTCGACTTGACCAAAGGGTACTGGCAGATCCCATTAGCACCAGAAGATAAAGAAAAAACGTCTTTCTCTACTCCCTCAGGACTATATCATTTTAATGTTCTCCCTTTCGGGTTACATGGGGCACCCGCCACCTTCCAACGTCTCATTGACACCATTCTACGACCTCATACCAGATACGCTGCCGCATATCTGGATGATATCGTTATTTATAGTGAGACTTGGGAAGACTATTTAACGCATTTAGACAAAATCTTTACAGCATTACGAAGGGCTGGACTGACAGCCAACCCCTCCAAGAGCCGACTGGCCTTTAGTGATATCTCTTACCTAGGCTATCACATCGGAAAAGGTATACTTAGACCACAAATGAATAAAATAGAAGCCATCCTACGCATCAATGCTCCCACAACGAAAAAGGAGGTCCGTTCCTTTTTAGGCCTAGTGGGATACTATTGAAGGTTTATACCACATTATTCCACCTTGGCCGCCCCCCTGACCGACCTTCTAAGAAAAGGCCAACCCAAAAATATTACGAAACTAAACCCGGCTCAACACCATAGTTACCGTACCTTACAAAGATGTCTCACTTCTCAACCAATTTTAAAATGCCCTGAGTTTGATACCCCTTTCCACCTTCAAACTGATGCCTCCGACGTAGGACTGGGAGCCGTGCTTTTCCAGAAAGATGAAAACAATATAAGCCATCCCGTGGTCTTTATTAGCCGTAAACTGTTTCCCAGGGAACAGAAATATCCCATTATAGAGCGGGAATGTCTCGCCATTAAGTGGGCAATCGAAAGCCTCCAATATTACCTTTTGGGAAGATCTTTCCTATTATATACAGATCACGCTCCCCTTACCTGGCTCTCGAGATATAAAGATACCAACAATCGTATTCTGAGATGGTTTATGGAGCTTCAACCTTTCTCCTTCCAGGTTTGCCATCTCCCTGGTGACCTTATGGGTCAGGCTGACTATTTGTCCCGGTTTCCGGGACCTGTGGGTCTCGAACAGCCCCATTCGAGGGAGGGGATGTGTAACCGGACGTCTCCCGACGCCGGTTCACAAGAAGGTACGGCGGCTGCAGAAGGATACCCCCGGGGCACCCGAGAAGGTCTAGGCGTTATGACGTCGGACGCCGTCTGCGTCAGGGAGAAAATTAACAGTAAAGACGGACCCGGAAGCCGAGAAACGGAGGAGAGAGACACTAGGAGAGAGCGACGTGGAGAGGACGAACGACGAACACCGCGGACCAGCAACGAGGGCCCCACAGTAGAGGAAGAGAGACTACAGAGAGGAGAAAAGCTCAGGGAACCTCCCGCCCCTGTCCCAGAGAAGTCGGGAGATCGCCGGAAAGCCGGCCGCATCCCTGGAGGGGCATGGCCACCACAGGTACGATCGTACCGTAACTGGGGTTTTGGCTCAGGGTGGTTAATAGGAATAAGGGGGATTAAGGGGAAAGGGTAGAGGTCCTGTAAGGAAGGGGAGACGGTATAAAGGAAAACCTTAGAAAATTCTAACCTCACGAAAACCCAACAAGTCAAAATAACTGCTCCAAAAGGAAGGGAGATTTCGAAGAAAGCACAGGGGAGAAACCCAAAACAAAAGTAATCCCTCACCTACCTTCACTCCTACCTATTCTCCCACCACCCTACTAACCCAATAAATATAGATATTATCTTATTCCCCACTTACCTGTTTTTTCCTTCTTTATTTTGGGGGAACCTGGGCCGCTGATATATGGGAACGCCGGACCCTTCTCAAAGTTGGACCAGACCACATCCGGAGCACCACAAGAGCCCTGAAAGAAAGAAAAAGGGATTTTATTATTTTCTTTGATGGACTAAAACAAGACTTGCATTGTGAGGAGATGATAACACCGTCTTAAAATCGAACAGAAATAAATTAGTTAACCCCTCAACTCCGCGCCTGTCGCCTTCTTCCAATATCTCTTCTACCGGGGATAAAGAACCCGTCACACGCCCCCAGTATAAAATATATGAGTGCCATGTGGCTGCTCCAGGGCCCCAAATCCAATTTTCTTCGAACCACCCCATAAACAAATTAGCATATAGGGGTGAGAATTTAGATCCCATTGCCACACCTTGCTTTTGTTTGAACCAATCTTTTTTTAACAGAAAATAATTGTTATTGAGTATAAGATCAATCATATCCAGAATCATGTGTGTGTGTTCCAATAGACTCGCTGATCTTCTATTTAGGATATGTTCTATCGCTTTCAATCCACATTCATGTCTTATGCTAGTGTATAGCGCTCCCAAGTTGCCCCCAGCACTATCTGTGAGGTCCTTCCCCCCCTTACCCCATCTAGGATGGGAATTGTTAGCCCCCTCTCAATTTTACCATCATGATTCCTTTTATACAATACTGCCAGTCTCCCTAAATGAATAACATAAAGATCTTATCCCTCAATGTGAAGGGATTCAATCATCCTACCAAGCACCAAAAAAAAATAGACTATGTAAACTAAAAGGGGACCTAGTACTCCTACAGGAAACAAAAGTAGACCTTACGGAGGTTATCTAACTACATTAAAACTGGGTGAGCGATCTGACATGCTTCCTGGCCATTCAAAAGAAAAATTATGTCATTACACTTATTTTGAAAAACTCCAGCCTACATGTCATATTCTTGAAAAGGGATCCTGAAGTCAAATGGCTTGTAACTAGATTGCAAAGATATGATTCTGAAATATATCTTGTGAACATTTGAGCCCCAATAATGCTTACCATGACTTCTGGATTCAGTTAAATAAAAAGATTTTGCTTATCGCTGACAAATCGGGAATAGTTGTTGGTGGTGACTTAAGCATTCATTGGGACAGTGTCCCCCACAGAAACTCCAACTGCTCTTTCAGACATAACAAATCCCACCAGCAAATTCTCAACCTCTGTAGTACCCACAGACTTAGACATTGGGACCGTAGTTAACCCTACACGGTAAAGATTAAAATTTCTTCTCCAAACCACCTAACTTATTCTCTCATATTGACTGTATCCTAGTCGATGAGGCACACATGTCTAACACAACCAATCTCTCTATTGAACCAATACTTATACTTGATCACGCTTGTTTCTCAATTTCCTATGATATCACACATTACGCTGATAAAACGCAGTCTCTGAGAATGAACAGTCTCCTCACCAAAGATCAAACACTTAGAGAAGCAGTTAAAGAAGAAGTAATAAACTATCTAGACCTTTATAAGAACTTTGGGGCCAGATGTAGCAACCCGTTTGCGACTCGCAAACGTGGGTTTGCAATGCACAAATGCATATTGCAAGTCGTTACCGACTCGCAATATGCATTTGCGACTCACAAATAGGAAGGGGTGTTCCCTTCCTATTTGCAAGTCGGAGTGGTATGCAACTCCTGGAGTCGCAGTTACCACCCACTGGAAGTGGATGGTAACCCACTCGCAAACGGGAAGGGGTCCCCATGGGACCCCTTCCCCTTTGTGACTGGACCCCAAATTATTTTTTCAGGGCAGGGAGTGGTCCAAGGGACCACTCCCTGCCCTGAAAATACCGAAACAAAAGGTTTCGGATTTTTTTTAAATGCAGCTCGTTTTCCCTTAGGGAAAACGGGCTACATTTAAAAAAAAAAAAAAATGCTTTATTGGAAAGGCAGGTCGCTAACATGGAGGCCTGCTGACGTCAGCAGGCCTCCATGTTAGCAAGTGCCTATACTCGCAATGGGGCCGCAATTTGCGACCCACCTCATGAATATTCATGAGGTGGGTCATTGCGACCCCATTGCGAGTTGCAGACGGTGTCTGAGACACCGTACTGCATAGCAATTTGCGACTTGCAAATTGCGAGTCGCAAGGACTCGCAATTTGCAAATTGCTTTTTTGCTACATCTGGCCCTTAATTGTTAAACCTCAGATAATCTAGGATGCTATCAAAGCTACCATCGTGGCCACATGATGAAGCTCATTTTCTGGAAAAATAAACAAGACAGTTTACACTTAAATAACTTTGAACAGAAAATCAAACTCCTCAAAAATAATCTAAAACAATAGCTGGTCAATTCACAACTATCTCTCTTAATTGTACTGAAATATTAATATAATAAAACTCTTAAGTAGCAATGCTCATCTCATGGTCAGTAGAAGCAAAGGTATCACTTTCTGTAGCCATAACAAATTGGGAAAACTATTGGCATCCTTTCTGAAACAAAACTAGCGTCTTCCACAAATAACCTCCTTTATTAGCAATCAGAGTTATTTTATCCACTGAAGGAGACATCCTGAACTCTTTCAAACAGTTCTACCAAAATAATTTCTCTGAACTTAATCACACACCCTATGAAGTATGCCCTCCATGCCTCAATAGGCTTCCAAAACCTAAAATAGATGACAAAATCAGTCCCTCACTGGATGTACATATTTCTCAATGAGAAATTAAAAAAGCCATAAATCCCTTAAACCTGGTAAAGCTCCAGGACTTGTTGGCTTCCAAGCCACATTTTAACAGTCATGGGGGTTTGGTTCTGACTCTGTCCCTCAAAGACCTCCTTGCACACTTCGCCAGTTCTGGTGCACTCAAGGGTACATCCTTGGAGGCTACCATTGTCACTGTCATTCTGACAGAAGGGGAAGACAACTCAGATCCTGCTCGACATTGCTGATAAACCCAGACTGCAAAATCCACACATAAGTTTTGGCCCTCAGTCTGGAACATAACCTTATAATTATAATACACCCCTCCCAAACAGGCTTCTTTAACCCCTTTGCTGCCAGGCCTTTTCCCCCTCAGGTGCCAGGCCTTTTTTTTGGCTATTTGGAGCAGTTCACGCTTAGGCCCTCATAACATTTTGTCCACATAAGCTACCCAAGCCAAATTTGCAACCCTTTTTTCCAACATCCTAGGGATTCTAGAGGTACCCAGACTTTGTGAGTTCCCCTGAAGGAGACCAAGAAATAAGCCAAAGTACAGCAAACATTTCATTTTTCAAAAAAAAATGGGGAAAAGGGCTGCAGAAGAAGGCTTGTGGTTATTTCCCTGAAAATGGCATCAACCAAGGGTTTGCGGTGCTAAAATCACCATCTCCCAACCATTCAGGAACAGGCAAACTTGAATCAGGAAACCACATTTTTCAACACAATATTGGCATTTTACTGGGACATACCCCATTTTTACCATATTTGGTGCTTTTAGCCTCCTTCCAGTTAGTGGCAGAAATGGGTGTGAAGCCAATGCTGGATCCTGGAAAGCAAAACATTTCCGAAAAGTAGACAAAATTCTGAATTCAGGAAGGGGTCATTTGTGTAGATCCTACAAGGTTTTCCTGCAGAAAATAACAGCTGAAATAAAAAAAAATATTGAAATTGAGGTAAAAAAAACAGCAAATTCTCTTCACGTTTTACTCTGCAAGTTTTTCCTGCGATGTTAGATTTTTTAAAGCAATATACCATTACGTCTGCTGGACTCTTCTGGTTGTGGGGATATATAGGGCTTGTAGGTTCATCAAGAACCGTAGGTACCCAGTGCCAATAAATAAGCTGCACCTTGAAATGGGGTTTCCTTGTAAACCGGGTATACAGCAATTCATTTGGTGATATATAAAGAGTGAAAAATAGGTATTAAGGGCACAAAATAAGGTGTTGAGAAGCAGTGGTTATTTGCACCTCTCTGAATTCTGGGGTGCCCATACTAGCATGTGAATTACAGGGCATTTGTCAAATAGACGTCTGATTTTTACACACTGTCTTACATTTGGAAGGACAAAATGTAGAGAAAGACAAGCATCAATAACACTTGTTTTGCAATTCTGTGTTCTTCCAAGTCTCCCGATAAAAATGGTACCTCACTTGCATGGGTAGGCCTAATGCCCGTGACAGGAAATGCAACATGGACACATCACATTCTTACATTGAAAACTGACGTTTTTTTTGGAAAGTGCCTAGCTGTGGATTTTGATCGCTAGTTTAGTCGGCACCTAGGAAAACCTACCAAACCTGTGCATTTTAAAAAAAACTAGAAACACCTAGGGGAATCCAAGATGGGGTGACTTGTGGGGCTCTCACCAGGTTCTGTTACCCAGAATCCTTTGCAAACCTCAAAATGTGGGCAAAAAAACACCTTTTCCTCACATTTTGGTGACAGAAAGTAATGGAATCTGTGAGGAGCCACAAATTTCCTTCCACCCAGCGTTCCCCGAAGTCTCCTGATAAAAATGGTACCTCACTTGTGTGGGTAGGCCTAGTGCCCGTGACAGGAAATGCTGCAAAACACAACATGGACACGTCACATTTTCCCAAAGAAAACAGACCTGTTTTTTGCAAAGTTCCTAGCTGTGGATTTGGGCCTCTAACTCAGCCGGCACCTAGGGAAACCTACTATGCCTGTGCATTTTTGAAAACTAGACACCTAGGAGAATCCAAGATGGGGTGACTTGTGGAGCTCTCACAAGGCTCTGTTACCCAGAATCCTTTGCAAACCTCAAAATATGGCCCCCAAAAAACCTTTTTCCTCACATTTCGGTGACAAAGTTCTGGAATCTGAGAGGAGCAACAAATTTCCTTCCACCCATCATTTCCCCCAAGTCTCCCGATAAAAATCAAAATGATCAAATATAAAACTATCTGTTTTTGCCGGGGGTTGGGGGGCACCTGCGTTTTTGGTCCTGTGCTCAGCAGCCATATAGGGAAACCTACCAAACCCAAACATTTCTGAAAACTAGACACCCAAGGGAGTCCAGGGAGGTGTGACTTGCTTGCATCCCCCCAGTGTTTTCTTACCCAGAATCCTCAGCAAACCTAAAATTTTGCTAAAAAAAATCATATTTTCCATACATTTCTGCATGGGATCATATTGGTATATATGCGACAATGCTGGGTGGTAGGAATTTTGTGGATTCCTACAGATTCCAGAAGGTTCCATCACAAAAATGTGGGAAAAGTGTGATTTCCAGTAAAATTGGAGGTTTGTAGGGCATTGTGGCTAAGAAAATGGTGCGGGGTGCATGTGAAGCACACCACCCTGGACTCACCCAGATGTTTAGTTTTCAGATGTGTCTAGGTCTTGTGAATTTTTCTACATGGCATCGTCTCAAAGTCCAAAAAGTGCAGCCCTCACCATTCCAAGTGGGACGATGTTGAGAGTTAGACTAGCTCTCATGGCCAAAATGTAAAACCAAAACCCAAAATAATCAAATGTCCTCTTGCTTGCCATGGGATAACATTTACTAGTGTGCAGGGGAGAGCTGAAAAACTTTTACCCCCTTCAGTTGGGGTGGGGGCATAACCATGCCCATACTGGTAGGTAGCCACCAGCCAGTATTCTTTTTTTTAAATTCCCTGGTATCTAGTAGACTTTCTGCCCCCCCCCCCAACCCCGGGAGTGGATCGGGGGTGCTGCCCTATCTGCCCATTTATTTGGGGTGGGGGTATAGCCTTGGGGGGCAGATGAGTCTTACAAAAATTGGCCGATGGCCTAAAATAAATTTGCCCCCCAGAGTACCGACCCTTGTCTAATGGGTCACTCCCCTTGCGTGAAATTGGCACAAAACAATCCCTGGTGTCTAGTGGTTTCTGCCCCCCTTAGGGGCAAATTGGCCTAAGAAAAATAGGCCGATCTGCCCCCAAGGTTTGCAGAAATGGCCTAAAATAAATTTGTCCCCCAGGGGAACGACCCTTGCCTAAGGGGTCGCTCCCCTTGCGTGAAAGTGGCGGGAAAAAAAATCTCTGGTGCCTAGTGGTTTCTGCCCCCCTTTGGGGCAGATCGGCCTAATTAAAATTGGCTAATCTGCCCCCAATGGGGCAGAAAGGGCCTAAATTAAATCTGCCCCCCTCCCCCCAGGGGAGGGACCCTTGGCTGATGGGTCGCTCCCCTTGCGTGAAACTGTCCTAAAAAAAACTCTAGTGTCTAGTGGTTTCTGCCCCTAAGTGGGGCGGAAAAGGCCTAAAAACATTCCACCCCCCCCGAAGGAGCAGCCCTTAGCAATATAAGCAAACAAAAAAAAAATCCCTGGTGCCTAGTGGCTTCTGCTCCCCCTGGGGAAGCAGAAAAGGCCTAATAAAAATATTGCCCCCTGGGGAGCAACCATTGCCAAAGGGGTCGCTCCCCTTATGGCAATTTCATTAAAAAAACTTCCCTGGTGTCTAGTAGTTTCTGCCCCTCCCTAGGGGAAGATCGGCCGAATCAATATAGGCCAATCTGCCCCCGGGGGGGACAGAAAAGGCCTAATAAAATGATTGCCCCCTGAGGAGCGACCCTTGCCTACGGGTCGCTCCCCTTATAAAACAAAACAAAAAAACAATCCCTGGTGTCTGGTGGCTTCTGCCCAGCAGATTGGCCTAATCAAACTAGGCCGATCTGGCAGAAAAGGCCTAATAATTAAATGCCCCCCCCCCGGGGAGAGACCCTTGCACAAAAAAACCTCCCTGGTGTCTAGGGGTGTCTAGGGGGTGTCTAGGAGGCATTTCTGCAGCCCGATCGCTTACGATCGGGCTGCACTGATGCTCAGAATTACATCAAAAGAAAGAAAAACATTTCCTTTCTTTTGATGTCTCTGCCTGCCCCCTCCTCCCGAGCGGAAGAGAAATGCTTAGCATTTGTCTTCCGAGATCGTGCAGGAAGCACAGCTTCCATCACGAGGGGAGGTTGTAGGAGGCTGGCCTAGCTTATAGTGGGTACCTGATGGTATTTACACCTTGTGCCAGGTCCAGTTTTCCCTTATTAGTAGATTAGTAATGTTGTAGCAGCTTAGGCCGATAGAGGTAGCTATAGCAGAGCAGATTAGGCTGAACTAGGATACATGCAAAGCTCCTACTGTACCACTTATATAGCACTATATCATAAGAATCACAATACTCAGAGTCACTTTATTTTAGTGACAATGTGCCAAAAATATCTCAAAGCTCCCTTAGGAGGTAAGTAAAATACACCAAATATACACACAATCCAAAATTAGGCAAATAAACAGTTAGAAAAGTAGTGCAAACACTATAGAATACAATAGGATGCAATAGGCCTAGGGGCAACACAAACAATATACTCTAAAAGTGGAATGCGAACCTTGAATGGACCCCAGGCCTAGTGTAGTGTGTAGAGGGACGTTGGGAGGGTAAGAAAACACTAAGAGTGTCCAAGATACCTGTGAGAAAGTAGCCTCTTTCTAGCCTTGTTACCCCACTTTTGGCCTGTTTGTGAGTGTATGTCAGGGTGTTTTCACTGTCTCACTGGGATCCTGCCAGCCAGGGCCCAGTGCTCATAGTGAAAACCCTATGTTTTCAGTATGTTTGTTATGTGTCACTGGGGCCCTGCTAGCCAGGACCCCAGTGCTCATAAGTTTGTGACCTATATGTATGTGTTCCCTGTGTGGTGCCTAACTGTCTCACTGAGGCTCTGCTAACCAGAACCTCAGTGGTTATGCTCTCTCTGTACAAATTGTCACTAACAGGCTAGTGACCAATTTCACCAATTTACATTGGCATACTGGAACACCCTTATAATTCCCTAGTATATGGTACTGAGGTACCCAGGGTATTGGGGTTCCAGGAGATCCCTATGGGCAGCAGCATTTCTTGTGCCACCCATAGGGAGATCTGACAATTCTTACACAGGCCTGCCAGTGCAGCCTGAGTGAAATAACGTCCACGTTATTTCACAGCCATTTTACACTGCACGTAAGTAACTTATAAATCACCTATATGTCTAACCCTCACTTAGTGAACGTTAGGTGCAAAGTTACTAAGTGTGAGGGCACCCTGGGTCCCTAGGTACCATATACTAGGGAATTATAAGGGTGCTCCAGTGTGCCAATCAGAATTGGTAAAAATGGTCACTAGCCTGCAGTGACAATTTTAAAAGCAGAGAGAGCATAAGCACTGAGATTCTGGTTAGCAGAGTCTCAGTGACACAGTTAGGCACCACACAGGGAACACAAATAGGCCACAAACTATGAGCACTTGGGTCCTGGCTAGCAGGATCCCAGGGACACAGGCAAAAACAAACACACAGGTAAAAATGGGGGTAACATGCCAGGCAAGATGGTACTTTCCTACAGAGGTGACCTCTGATGAGGTCAGACCTCAATGGGGCAAGGTGGTGTTTGGAGGGCTGGGGGTGGAAGGGGAAGCAATTTACCTTCCATCCCTGCCCTGGGGGGGGTGGGGTCACGGCCCACAGGGGGAGCGGTAGCGCCTCCCCTGAGGGCCAGTACAAGGAAGTAATGGTTACGTCCGTGGCGCCAGAGAGCTGCGCCACCGGACGTAACCATTATGTCCTTGGCGCCCTATTGGTTAAAGGTAGATTTAGTGCTGACTTGATTGGACTATTTAGTCTGCCATCAAGAAGGCACACAATGTGCTGCTGCTGACTTGTGCAATAGCGCTGGATGCCGAAAAGGCCTTTGATAAGGTGTACTGTTCTTTTCTGCGCGCAGCACTTACTGCCTTTAACCTCGGCAAAATGATTCTTGCTTTATACAAAGACCTGAAAGCCAGAGTCAGTGTCAGTGGAACCGATCAAAATGCTTCAATTTACACCACGGAACATGACAGTGGTGCCCCCTCTCCTCGTTACTATTTCTTCTAGCTCTGAAGTCATTACTTATAAGTATTAGAGAAAACACCACTATCCCGGGTTTCCCCATTCCTGCCGGTCCACAAAAAGCTGTAGCACATGCAGATGTTATTTTAATCTTTACAACCAAAGCAGAATCCACTTTTCCCAGTGTTATACATACTAATAATGAATATGCTGTTTCAGGATACACTCTAAATAAGAATAAAACTGAAATGCTCGCCCTCAGTATCCATTCCAGTAATTCTGTTATTGGAAATGCTGATCTGAAATGATCTCCAAAAAGAATAAAGTATCTAGGGATTTGGTTCACCCGAGATCTTAAAGAATCTATTGATCACAACAAAAAATAACTTTGTCAAAGATCTCCTTGATAACTGGACAGTGAGATTAATCACATATTGGGATCGAATTCAGACCATCAAGATGCTGATGATCTCTCCACTTTTCTGGCACTCCAAAATAAATAAATAAATTAAAAATAGAACAGCCCTTAAAAAAATGAGACTTCCTACAAATCTAGGAGAATTAAAACTTCCAGATTACCATAGGTACCAAACAGCATACCCTTTGAGACGAGGCCTCTATTGGTCCAATTTGCCATGCAACCTCTCGCTAACCTGGCTCACCACAGAATAAAATCTTGTCAATCCACATTCCCTTATATCTGTAATATTTATTTAAAAAAATTGTGGCGAACCATTGTTGAACAATAACAATCTTAAAATAGGTGGGAAAACTTTATTGCTTCACAAGTGGGCACAGAAAGGTATCCTTTAAATTAAAGACTTAGGTGCTTCAACAAGCCCCTTACCGTTTGCCCAAATTAAGGATAAGTACAATCTAGATGATGTAGACTTCTGTAAAGTTGTATAAATTAAAGCTATTATTGCTAAACTCAAACCTTCCTAGCTCACTGGACCTTCCAACTCTGCTAATGAGAAGAGCCAGAGGAAGATACACAGCATCAAAACGCTATTCCATCCTATCCCCCACCTCAACTGCTCCAACCAGACCACTACAAAAGAAATGCCCCTTTTCTCTCCACACTTTGTCTCCTTCGTCCTCCAACTGTCTGTGCTTTTTCCTATCATCTCCTACCTCCAGTTTCTATTTCTGCCCTTCTGTTTAACCACTGCTGACTGTTCTGGGGATATCCAACCGTATATATTGAATATATTATTCCCAGGGCCACTGGAATTATGCCGCCGGAGAGGGCCAAATTATGCCACAGGGCTGAGTAAATTATGTGTCAAGAAAAGACAAATTATGTGGCATAATGCAGCACTCTTGTAGAAGTATTGCTTAATTATTTTGTAATTTTTAAACTTAGTTACATTGTCTGAGCAATACCTGCACCACAGCAATCCCATTTTAAAACCCAAAAATAGCAATAAGCAACAGAAAGGTGATCAGTCCACTGCATGGCAACACATGTTGCTGCGTTTATAGTAACTTTAGAACTGTTTGAGCTACAAACAAATTTAATTTTGGTAAAATCTGCGTATTATGCACCAGATGATGAATTAAGTGGCAAATGCGGCAAATCTATAATTATGAGAAAATTGCCACAGCCACACAATCTCATAATTCAAGTGGCTCTAATTAGTCCCTACGTATATCTTGAACTCTGTACACCACTATTTTAATATCCAGTTAAGTGCCTACTCATGCCTCATGCTTATATGCATACTACATCTCTCATCTATCACCCCCTATGCCATACCATTATTCTTGGTTGTTTTGTCCAGTAAAAACAATAGTTATTCTGAAATTAAAAAGTGATCAATTGACAGCGAGGTTACTAGATTAGAGATTAAAGAGCTAAAATGGCATGTGTGCAAAGCAGTCCCACAATTCTTATAGAAGAGGGCTGAGAAGCCACCTGGACCAGTGGCATTTCTAGTTTTAACCCTATTTTACTCTGTAACCTTCTTCTCTTCAATTGGTTTCTCATTCTCTCGAACATGTTCAGAGAACATTCTCACCATTTGAGACTCTGAGATATTTATGTGCCTTTCTGGGTTTAGACTAGATTATCTCTTGAAAATAAAGACTGGTAAAGTTTTGGGGGCAAGGCTGACTGTGCCAAGATGGCTGCTGCGTTTTACGCCGGTTCTTTCTCCAGACCCAGTATCCGTCACCATACATTCACATTTTAGCCAAATATGAGTGCAGTTGGTTGGCCCGCCGGCTGCTAGGTGCCTGGGAGCCCTGCAGATTGATCCTGCTGCCCTGAGGACCGGTGTTATCCTCTGCTTTGCCTGTTGCAGAGAAGCCCGCGTGATGGGATGGGGGGGTGGGGGGGAGTCTGGGACAGAGCACTGGACAGCCAGTGATGTTTGCAGACTCGGACGGAGTCAAGGACCATAGTGAGGGCTGGGGTGCATGGCTCCTATGTACCCCCTCCTAGAAACGGGGCGACACCGAGGAGACCTGCTCCACTAGTGTAGTAGCGTCAGGGGTTTGAGACTGAACTGTTGAGGCCGCGTGGATGTAGTCGAAAAGCCCACTTGGATCTGCAGACTTGAGAGTAGCGCTGGTCCGAACCTCTACTTTCATCCTGGGGAGCGGACGGCTCCCTCTCTCCCCCTACAAGCTGTGATATCGCCCCCCTCGTGCTGTAGCAGGGCCAGAGCAGCTGGGAGGGCGTGTTGCATTTACACGCTGCTGGAGCTGCACGCCGCATAAACTGGTGTCTGCATTTTTTGGATACCTGCTGGACTGGAGACCTCTGACTCGGGTGGTGGCAGTGAGTGCGTTGGGGATATGGGCCTTGCTTTGTGTTGTGAGAGACCTGGCCTTCCCACCCCCACCTGTGTTGCTGTTGTGACTCCCTGATGTTTGTGGAGTGGGGCAGCTGGTCCTAGCCCCGTGTTTAACTGTATGTGATCCTGACATGGAGAACAGCTGGATATAAAAATGTGGAATCGCTGCAGTCGGAGGGATCTCCGGGACTGAATACACTGTGGACCCCTCTTGCGCGGTAGATGAGGGACTAGACTGCTCATGCCCCTCTTCCTGGCCCTGGCAGTCTGATTGCGGGAAGAGGCAAGGCGGGTCTAAGTATTATATACCTTCCATGCCTCAAATGGTGTGAGGGTGAGTACACTATGCTACATTGCTTGGCGGTCTACTATGCTGGGATCCTCCTCTTAGAGTGTCCGTATGCTGAACCCTACTGAGTGGCAGGAGTAAAACTGGACTACTTCTGCCCCTCTCTCTGGCTCCTATCAACCCACTATTGGAAGAGGCATGGTGGGTCCATACCCCTGTGGGGCCTACGACTTTGGTGGCTCCTGCTGAGACCCTTATAACCATCATCTCCAGACTCGCTCCTATGACCAGTTGGACAAGAAATGCTCCTCCTCCTCGTCTGGACTAAAATCCATACTTGAATTTAGAACTGCAATCCTTGACCTACGCTGTGGAGACTCCTTGTACTGCTTTACCTGGACTTCTGACTGCAGCAAATTAAAGGCCTAGTGAATCTTCACAGTTGGGGGTTCCCTCGCTGTTCTCCTCCTCCCCCTGTCAGCTGGAAGACCACTGCCCTCCGGTGCACCCCTGACATGCCTAAATCGATGTGATCCTAGACCATGGGGAGACACGGAGGACTCCAAACTCAATCACGGGGACTCCCAGAGACACCATCTCCCAACCAGCTGCGGCCAGAGGTGCACGGAGGGGATATGGCTGTGTCCCTAGCACACTACAAACTGGATGAGATTCTGAAACCCGGCAGGATCTATGAACCAGAGTTAACCCTGTGGTGCTAGAGGTGGATTACTCTGGGACGACCAAAAAAACTTGGGATATGTCACTCAAACGGAACTCACACTTAATGAACTACGTCTTACTGTCACTGATCTCGGAGGAAAGGGCCATTTATTAACAAGTAAAGTCCCGGATTTGGAAAATAGGACGGAGGATTCTGAGGGACAGTCCTGTTGTGACACCCTCTGGATTGTTGGGTTCCCTGAAGGGGCAGAGGGCCCGACCGAGTGAATTTTTCTGAAACATCACTAGAAAAAATGAAAGCTCTTGCAACGCTGTCCATCCACTATGAGGTAGAGCCGGAACACAGAGTCCCGGCATACAAACCACCTCTGGGGTCACCTCCCAGGACAGTGGTGATCTGACTTATGAACTTTAGAGATCAAGAAGCAATCCAGAAAGCAGCCCGCACTGCAGCCCCAATACATTACGAAAATGCCAAATTTCGTTATTTTCTTGTTACATGCTAATGGCGCAGCACCAAAGAGCCTCCTTCTTACGTGTCAAAAAACATTTTAGGCAGGTGGGCCTCACCTACTCTTTACTATTCCTGGCCAAGCTCAAAGTGCTGGCGAATCAGACCAGTTATTTTTTTCACAAGCCTGCGGATGCCTGGGACGGGGTGGAGCAGTGTCACTATGAGTCCTCTGTCCTGGCCACTCCGATGCATTTACCTGGCATCGAGGGGGGTGGGTGTCGGCATATACAACAAAAAGTCTGAGAGAGTGCTGGGCCACATATTGAGGGGGGCCTCCTCTTCGGCTGAGGCATGATAGCAGCAACAGCAGGCGATGTCGGCTATTGTGACACATCTGGCCTCAGAATGCGGCTTCCCTCCCACCCCCAACCCACGGAGGTCACACTATTGGAAAACAAGTTCTGCCATCTCATTAAGCAGCACTTCTTAAGAAGCTTTGCCTGTTATTACCCCCACAGACAGTGGACCTGCTAGTCTAAGCCTGCTGCACTACCGGGGCGCAATTAATTGGTCTTGTATGTTAGATTCCACTTACCACTGTGGCCACCTGTATCATAATAGGCACTGACATTGGTTCAGTCCTCCACCTCATAAAGACACAATGGGTTACGGTGCATCATTATTGAGAATTTTAAGCCTTTGGCTTTCTTCTTCCGCCTGTTTCCTACCTGGTTAAGCACTGGCTTGAACCTTTGGGTCTGCCCCCCAAAAGGTCTTCTGGAATGGAGACCTCAATGAGACTCAGTTATAAGCTCCACATCATGGGTCTGCTAGGTCACTGTTTGGGCAGCTGCCGTTCTCACAGTTACCCTAGGAAGGGAGCTGTGAGTTGTTTTATTGTTTCAGCAGGTCATACACCACATTTTACACCTGCAATATGTGGAGTATATTTCCCAAGCTACCTCAGGGACATGACTCTGATAAAGATAATTACATGGAATGTTCGTGGGATGGGGCTGGTGCATAAGCGACACATTGTCCAGCAATATATTAGATGTCGCACTTAGCGTTTCTTCAAGAAACACATATTGCAGGTGGTGAAGATGCCCAAGAGCAAAAGCAATGGTGTGGCCAGTGCTACGGCACCACCTGGTCTGGGTTTGCCCATCGGGCACTAATATGGATCCGCTGCAGTTCCCTTTTGGTGCCCTGACATTGAGATCGTCCCCAAAGGGCGATATGTCCTTCTGGAGGGACAAGCTTGATAACCGACAACTCCTGGTAGGCAGCATCTCCGCTCCGAATGTGGCGCAGCACGCATTTTTGGCCCACCTCACGGTCACCTTCACAAAATGGGAACACATTTCGTAGATTATTGGAGGTGACTGTAACTGTGTCCTTAACCCCAACCTAGACTGTTCCCACCCCCCACTGCCAAGCTCTCCCATTGTGACATCAGTGGTCCACACTCAGTGCTCAAACTGTGGTCTTTCTTAGATAGCTGGCGCACACTGCACGCACCCATACACGAAGGACTACTCATATTACGCCCCTCTCCACGATCTACATGTGTGGCTGGGCCGCATACTATCCTATCCGACTATTCACTCCCAGCTAACAAACGGACATTACTTTGGTAACACTTTTTCTGACCATAACCCACTTCATTGCATCATGACTGGGGAGCCCCCTGCCTGCCCACCCCACATATCGCCTTAAAATAGTCATGTTAGAGGACAACTCAGGAAGCAATTTCTTGATACATGGAAGAGAACTGGGACACATCCACGTCCAGGCCCATAGAATGACAGGCTCTAAAGATAGGGATATGCATTCACTGTATCAACTCAGTGGTGTAGGCAAAAGCAGATCTCCACAGAGTTAACTGTGCTAAAAAGGTCCCTAGGTACACTAGAGGCAGAAACCTGTAGAACCTCTACTGCTTGGCAGGTCCTTGTGGCCAGCAGAGATCGACATGCCCGACTTGTAGACCAACTTAGAGGCTTAGATTTTAGAGCCTATCAGGCCAAGATGCATGCTGAGGGAGATAAATCTGGCCAGTGATTTCCCTGGCTTATACGTAGCATGACCCCAGCTGAAACGATAACCATAATTCGTCAATCTCTGACCTGCATCGTCACTAACCAGTCAGACATACACACTGCATTCACAGCATACTACAAATTATTGCATGTTTTCCCCTTCTCTCAATCGAGCAGCTAGCTCGAATGGATAGTATTCCCTTCCTTGAGGGAATTACACTGCCCACCATAGTTCCTGTAGCCCGTGAGGACCTCCAGATGTCTATCACAGAACAGGAACTGAGGGGCACCATTCAGGGATCTGCCACATGCAGAACCCCTGGGTTAGGCGGACTCCTGGTTGAGTTATAAGGCATATGAAGACCTCCTGGTCCCCAAACTACTGGAATTATCAATTCAATTGAATTTCA
This sequence comes from Pleurodeles waltl, assembly GCF_031143425.1. Lineage (NCBI taxonomy): Eukaryota > Metazoa > Chordata > Amphibia > Caudata > Salamandridae > Pleurodeles > Pleurodeles waltl. The sequence continues at coordinate 102,421,268 of NC_090437.1, forward strand.
GCTTTATTTCGGTAAAACAATACCATAAAAGCATGCCGACACAATTCATACATTTTTAAAAGAAAACAAAAGCAATTTGGTAAAAACAGTAAAACCAGACCCATCATAAGATTAAGAAAAATAAAATCCAGGACTCCCCCAAGGCCATACAGTACAGTTAGATAAAAAAAAGAGTAAGCAATTGATCGATTAAAACACTATAAAAATACGCAGTACACATCACTTTACAAATCACCATAAGAATATTATAAAATAACCATGAATACAATCTATGTGCACAAAACAAATGGGATTGATATCTGACTGTTAATAGCAACGGCTGTGTACTGGCAAGAAAGTTCACTTGGTCTCTAGAACTATAAGTAAGCACAAATAATGACCATTGTAAAAATAGAATTTCGTGCTTCTTTTGTAAGACATTTGTCCCTAGCATACCAAAGTGCCTCTAAGAATCTTGGCAATGTGCCTACCACCATCACATGTGGTCTTGTTTTGCTAGTTTTTAAGAGCTGAGTGAGAATCCCTAATGCCCAACGATTTCTTTTTCCCATACATGCCTATATTCGGCTAAAAGCCATAAAAGGCAAACAATCAAGTATTATAAAAGACACGTTATTCCAACAACAATTAATATTCATTTAGCTACTAAAAACCGACTGTCTGGATAAAAGCGAATATTAATCTTAAAAGCTATAGATAGGAATCAATTACAGTATTACATTTTTATAAAGCCCTTAGAATTTACCTCCAGTGCCATCAGGCACTTATTTTGCTTTGGTAAGGGAGGACTATTTAAAATAAAATTAATAAATAACTGAATCCTAGAGCCTTAGGCCCACCTTGTCTCTAATAAATGAAATTGCTAGTAAAAACCGGCTTAAACCAAAAACAACATATGGTATCGTACTAGATCTCAAGAATCTTGCTGCTTCATTATACTTCCTGATTCCAACGTTCCTGCAAATAGGTCGAAGCCATTTCCTCCTTGGTTTATCATAGGCATTGCAGTTTAAAAGGACATGGTCCGTCGTTTCAGGAGTCTCCATATTACACAGCCCACAAATCACCTCTTGTCTTCTCCCATTGAAGGGTCCCCATTTAGAAGTAAAAGCCTTAACCTGGAGAGTCCCATATCGAAGCTTCATAAATAAAACTTTTGCTCGTCTAGGTTGGATAGTATCTATCCATTCCTCAGCATACGGTAATGGTTTAATATCCAGGAAACTTAAAGTAAGTCTACCTAGATCCTTGCTGTAGAGAGGGCTGTTTAGGGTAAAGTCCCAAAATACTTGTTTTAGTTAAATCTTAGATTGTTTTGTTAGTGTATGTGGTTCTTCCCAGTAAAATTTCAGGCCAAGAGTGTAAAAACATTGTCTTATATAATGGAGCCACGGGAGGGAAATTGCCTTGTCCAAGTCTATAATCTCAATTAGCGCTTGCCTATAATGGATTAATTCAGGGGTAGACCAGAGTCTACACCAGTAAAGCAAGGGCCTCAAGGCTGCCAATTTACCTATTTGTTTCATGTTAATATCATAGGTTAAAGGAATCAGTGGAGTAGATGGAGGGAGACCCATTACCCCCCTCATAAAATTATTTTCCTGGGTAACCAATGGGGTTAGATTTATGAATCCCCAGAGTTCAGCACCATATAGGGCAGCAACCTGTGCTTTGCACCTATAAATCTCAAATACTGGTGAAACAATACTAGACCTTGAGCATTTGTAATTTTTGCCAATTGCCATGGAGCTATGCGCTAAGGAAATAGCAGCTTTGTTAACATGCGGTGCCCATGACAATTTGGCATCAAGGAGTATCCCTAGATAGTTGAAATTTGTTACTCGTTCCAATGCCTGCCCTCTAATCCGAATGTTTCTCTTGAGTGCTTTATGAGGGTTAACAGTCAGGTATTTGGTCTTGTTTGTATTAATTTCTAATCCCTTCAGGCTGCAGTACTCGCTAAATTTATCTAATAGAGTTTGCAAGCCCATGGGAGTTTGGGATAATAGGATGGTATCATCTGCAAAGAGGAGGGCGGGGACAGGATCACCGTTCAATCTTGGTGAGTCATGGTTGCTTTGTTTCAGATAATGAACCAGATCATTAATGTATAGTGAGAAGAGGGTTGGGGCAAGCACACAACCCTGTCTCATCCCCCTCTTAATAGGTATTGGGTCTGTCAACTCACCCTTTGGCCCCCACCGAACCTTTGCAAATGTATTTTCATGTAGTCTCTCTAGCTGGCTCAAGAGGTTCCCTGGCATACCCTGTTTTCCTAGTGCAGCCCATAAGGAGTCTCTTGGCACTAGATCAAAAGCTGCGCGCAGATCCAAAAAGGCGATATAGAGATGGCCTTTCATTAGTCTAGTATATTTCCACATTATCGTCAATAGCCTAAAGGCCTGATCGACTGTGCTCGTCTGCTGTCTAAAGCCAGCTTGGTATATAGTCAGTATGCTGTTTCCATCTATCCAGCTGTTAATCCTATTCAGCAGCTGTCTAGCATATACTTTTTGCGTGACATCTAAGAGGCTAATTGGTCTATAGTTCCCTGGTTCATCCCTGGAACCTTTTTTGAAGACTGGGATTATTTCTGCCCCTTTCCATGTCTCGGGCACAAGACCTCCCCTTGCTATAGCGTTACTTAAAAGATTTAGATAAGGTGCCCAAATTTCTAAACTATGTTTGAACAGGTCCCCCGGGATCTTGTCCAAACCGGGGGCTTTCCCCAGCTTGATTGCTTCAATGGCGTTCACCGTCTCCTCCAGGCTAAATTGTAACTCGGGTAAGATGCCCTGAGTGGCTAAGGTTTTATGTCTTGAGGGATAGAAATCAAGGCTGGGGGGATCAGAATAAAGGTGTGTAAAATAGTTAACCCATGTATTGGGATCTATATGATGATCAGTAGAAATTATCCCCTCTTTGCTACCATGGGTAACTATTTTCCAGAAGATCCTAGCGTCACTGGGTTTTGCTGCTTCCAGGAGATTTTGCCATTTTTGATTCTCCCAGTTACTTTGGGCAGTTGCCAGTGTTTTCTTGTAACTGGCCCTTGCCTGTTGTATGGCCAATTGGTTCTTTTGCTTTAGAGCCTCTATCAGCTCTCTTTTCCTCTCCCTACATTTGATAGTGTACCATGGGCTGCTTGGGGTGATCTGCACCTTCTCCTTTTTGGGCTTGTACCGTGGCTGTTTGGTCAGGAAGGGTCTTAGTGCAATACTCATTGATTGGTGGATGGCTGTGATGGGGATATCAGTAAGTTCATTTTCAATATAAGGCTCTAGGAGATTAGAATATGTATGGTAAATATTTGTCATAGTCTCCAGTTTGCCTATTATTGCAGGCCATTTTATATCCCGTCTGTTGTTACTGAGGAAGGGTTGTAACTCCACCTTATTATGTTCTACATATTCCAAATCCAAATCTAGGAGGTGGGCGCTAAGTTCTATTATTAACGGGAAGTGGTCGCTTTCCCTTCTTTTATCTATTTTAAAAGTCACTAATCTTCCCCATGTACTTATACTATGTAAAATATAATCTATTTTCGAGGTAGAGTTGCCTCTCTGGAAGGTATCCAAATTAAGGCCTCCTTCACCCACTCTACCATTACATGCCCTCAGTCCATGTTTTAATGTAAGGCCCATAAGTTGCAATGCAGCCACTGTGCCTGGAACAGTTTTTTCTATTATTAAATAAGGAATTGCTCTGGCTCGATCTTCTTCTTCTGCTAAATGTTCAAATCCAGTTATGGGTTCATAATTACAATTAAGGTCACCCCCTATCATAATTGTCTCTCCTCCTGGGATCTTTTTAAGCAGGTCGTCTAATAGAGTTATTTCAGGCGACTCCAAGTTTGTCCTTCTAGGTCTTATATATACATTGAACAAGTGGGATATTATCTTATTTTTTCCCCCATTACCAACCATAAAATGTCATCTGACTCTGTGGCTTGCATACGTATCTCAACATTTAGTGAGATTTTCACCCAAACAGCCAGTCCCCCCGACGGTCTCCCTCTGGCAGCTGAAATTGCACTAATAAAGTAGGTTTTATATCCTAGCTTATACGGCGGGTCTTTAAGCCAAGTCTCTTGAAAGAGACAGACATGGTATTGATCAATATAGTCCTGCCATTCCGGGTCTGTAAGCTTATTTTTTAAGCCTGCTACATTCCAGGAGATCATAGTGATAGGACCCCTCCCGTTTGGGGTTGTAACATTAGAAGTAGGGCTCAAATATGCTGTCGAATCTTTCCTCCGGGGCAAAGACTCCACTACATTCCCTGCCCCTGTAACATGAGGATCAAACCCTATGTGGGGCTCACCTACTGTTGGGTCCCCAATTGGTCCCACTTGTGCCTGATCAATCTGAAGTAGTCAATCTACTCTTTCAAGATTGGAATCACAGTTTCTCTTTTGCAATCCCTCCATGTCATTATACTTAGGCCTCGGGACTAGGGGTTTGGTAATGAAAGGATCCGAACTGAACCTCATGGCATTGATCGTGGGGGCGGGGGTTCTCTGTTCCATGTCAATCAGGCCTCTGGATAAGCTTCCATCCTTAAATGTTAATGCAATAACATCATGTTGCCCCATCCCTCCTGAGATTCTTTCTGCCCTCTTAATATCTGAATGAATTATGGATAGACAGTGTCTTTTGGTCCTAATCCAGTGTGTAAGCTTATTCTTTAAGGAATCTTCGTCTTCACTACTATCTATGGCCAATTTTGGGACATTTAACAGATAAACAACATTGGTCCTAATGGGAAACCTATCCCCCACAGAATGTCGATTCCATGTAGTATAATGGTTACGATCATGAGATACTTGGGGATGGGGGATCTGAGTAAGCTCCACATTCCCTTTTTGGGGCCCTTTTACCAAGCGGGATTCTCTTCGTAGATTCCCTATTTTTTGGCATAAATCACTAGCATTACTTCTAGGGTAGTTGCGTGGACCAGTATTTTCCCCGTTTACCCCTCTCGTATATCCCTGCGCTTGCTGTAAAATCTTGGCTATAGCTGGGGTAGGGTTGGGGTTAGTATTCGAATTTTGAGAACGTGTGGATCTGCCTTGTGGCTGAAATGATATAAGGGGGGTCTCCTTTTCGCACTGAGCTTTGTGGGTACCCCTACCTCCCTCCTTTTCCACAATATCTGATAGGGTTCTTACTTCAAGTTTCAGGTCCTTAACTTCCTGTATTAATCCAGAGAGTAGGTCATAGAGGTCTGCTATAGTTCTTGTTTTATGTTTTGGAGGATTCACTGGTTCTAAGTTGCATGGAGAGATCCTCTCTCTAGGTAACTGTACAATTGGAATAGTTGGGTATGACTCATCCAGCAATTCCCCCTCTTGTGTATTCTGTACTTTATTACTATCAAGTTCTGCCAAGACTGCATATTTATTGAAACATACAACTTCACACTCCTGCATGTGGCCCTTCTTCCTAGTACTATCTATGGTGCATGAATGTCTGGATCGAGTTGTAGCATCCTTAGGGCTACCAGTCCTAATATCGGGTGATACCTCCCCCTCTTGCTGACTAATAGTCTCTATCACTTTATCTTCCTCTAGTTCAACTTTCTTCGTGTAGTAATAGGTAATCTTTTTATCAGGTCCCTCCCGGACAGTGGCCCTACTACATAATAATGACTCTACCTCCTCAATAAGATCATCAATTTCGTCTATAGTGCAATTCTCGCCCGCATTCCTGAGTTTTTTTGTAGATTTCTCTTTCCCCCTTGGGGGTTCTGATGCCTTACGTTTTCCCATGCTTTGAGCCACCTATATGGTACTTCGGCTCTAATGGAACCAGAGAACAAATATGTATTTATGGACAAGAATAGAAGTAGGTCTAGTGGGGGTAAGCCTAAATGATAAATACTGACAATGAATATGACAAGTATTTAAGTAAAGATTTTACACTCAAAATTACAGGTAAACTTCTTGCAATAAAGTAGAGAGACAGCGACCCGGCCCCGCCCCACTTCAAATCTAGCAGGTAATAGTAAGAAAAGCACTATGCTGGGAAAGGATGACTTCCGTCCTAAGGCCCTCTATAAAAGGAGCTTTTTTAGGGGTAGGTATTGGCACAGTACCTTCAGGCGGCCAGCTACTTGTGAGCTGCCTAAACCGAGCGTCTTGATGTGAAAGTTAGGGGGGTGGCCCTGCCCTGCCTCTTCCTGGCAATGACGGGCAAGGACGGGCCCGCCCTTGGCCCGGGCTTCGCCCGGGCGCCGCCCGCGCGCGTCCCGCGACGGTGGGAGCGCTGTAGGAAATTAAAGGGCTCCTGCCCCCGGACACACCTCTCGACGCGCTTCCCACGACGGCGGGAGCGCTGTAGGAAATTAAAGGTCTCCTGCCCCCGGACACACCTCTCGATGCGCTTCCCGCGACGGCGGGAGCGCTGTATGAAATTAAAGGGCTCCTGCCCCCGGACACACCTCTCGACGCGCTTCTGGAATTATACCAAACTGCACTGGAGGAGAGAATCCTTCCTCTGACACTTCGGGAATCCCTAGGAGTCTCACTACCAAAACCTGACAGGGCCCGCTTGAAGTGATGTCCTACCGACTGCTGTCCACGTTAGGAACTTACTGTAAAATACTCAGTTATTGCAGGATGCCTCCTGAAACACATGCCCCAGATGATCCACACAAACCAGAACGGCTTCATCCCTAATTGCTCAACCACTCTAAAGACCCACAGGCTTCATAGGGTGTTAGAGCTAGTGCCAGCCCACTGGCCATACACAGTTTGCCTAGTGTTAGATCTTCAAAAAAGCTTTGATATGGTGGACTGGGGCTATATGTTCACAACACTCTTGAAGCTAAGCATTATCAGACGTTTATTATGCCTCATACAACTTTTCTACACAAACCCTACGGCCCGATTTTGAGATAAGTCAACTAATATCGGCCCCATAACAGTCAGCTGAGGTACACATCAGGGGTGCCCTCTATCTCCACTCCTCTTTTGTTTAGCAATGGAACTGCTTGCCCAACAGCTGTGAAGCGATTGGTGGGGGGGTGGTGGTGAGGTATCCCCATGGCGAATTAACTACATGTCATCTCCCTTTATGCAGATGATGTGCTCCTCTGTATTCAAGACATCCGATAGGGGATTGCCAACATCGAGATGGCCCTTGAGGAATTTTGTTTTGCCTCAGGGCAAACTGGACTAACTTGTGCATTTTCCCTCTGAGTCCGGATTGCCCGCCGCATAACTTGACAGTTGGCGTTCATCCAGGAGCCCCACACATTTAAATAGCTTAGCAGCCATATATATCACATCACGCAGGATGTAATTGATGGCAACCTCACAAGGGCCATTGCCACCTCCAGCCCACATCTCCCATTTTGGAGCACACACCCTCTTACAGTGCTGGGCAGGGTATCTCTGTCCAAGATGGTGATGTTCCCACATCTTCTTTATTATATCCATAGCCTCACAGTACATATCCCTCGCTTCACATTTCGCACTCTCCACGACATGTTAGGAAATTTCATCTGGAAGGAGTGCAGAAGACGCATTACGCTCCACAAGCTTTAGCTGCCAGTAGATAGGGAAGGCCTAGGAGCCCCTAATTTTGAGCATTATTATTTGGCAGCACAACGGCAATGACGTTGCTGCTACCAAAGGGAAAGCTCCCAGGACATTTGAACACTCTGCTGTAAATATCACACACAAGCTACATTAGAAGTTTGAGGTCGTCCCTGGCCCTCACACTGTACACACCGGAAATTTGCATTAGCTCTATTCCCACACCCCCTCAGGCACTTCAGTGGAGAGAGGGGGTAGAGATCTGGGAAACAGTGGGGGTAGATACCCTTGGAGCCCTATTTCAGAACGCTGCACGAATCCCATTTGAGCAGCTATGGGCCTATGATAATTTCCTGGCCTACTGCACATTATTGACAAAAATACAACGCAACTGGCCAATTACGAATACTGAACCAGACACACATTCCTTAGTGCGTGCACTCCACTTTATGGGAAGTGGGCACTGACTGATCACATGGTTCACCGGTGCATTAGCACACACCCCTGCACCTCATCAGGCAGGATTGGAAATGAGATATTGATCATGCCCTAACAGAGAAAGAGTGAAACAAGGTTTTACTTTAATCACACAAGCTCTTCCGCAACGCAAAATTTTAATGTATATAGCACAACAGCCTACACACAGCATACCTCACACCAGCACGACTACACAGAATGTACAGCACTACCTCAAATTGTCCTAGATGAGGCTCTCAAAATGCTGACATGGCCCAAATGTTTTTAACTTGCCTAGTGGCAATGTCAATGTGGAGGGAGGTCGCGGATGCACTGACAAATATAACAAGGCCGGTGGACTTGTGCATTATGGAAGCTAGTATATTGGGTCTGTACAGCCGTATGAGGACGGGGAGCACCATCAAGTGTTTTAAGACCTGGCTTTACTTAATTCCCGAAAAACTATTACAATGAAGTGCAAGGCCGCTAGCCTGCCAGGGTTAAAATGCTGGTACGCTGCTACCCTGAAATGGGGTACAGCGAGACCGATTGCCCTTAGCAGGGAAGAAGTCCAGGGCTTACACAAAGTCCTTATTGCACTGGAATGGGACACACCTCTAAACGAGTTGCAGGTGCTCTTGAAGGACCCCTAACATTAAGTGAGCATTTGGTGGATGGGATGACTGTCATACTCTTCTACTTTTCACTGACACACCACTACCATGTCTCCTCTTCACATACCATGTTTTTTAAAAGTATGCTTGAAAGCCAGCTGTATATGCATGTCACTGACTTTATTTCACTATTTAGGGTTACATATAGTGTATGTGGAAATCTTTAGCATGGGCTGCCGCACATATGTACCAATTCACTTTTCCTGTGATTAACTGTGTTTACTATGACGTGACAGTTATGATTGTTTAATAGTTTATATGGACACTATTCTGAACCAATGCCTACTGTTGTGTAAAAGTCACTTGCTCACAATGTCTGGACCATTTGGGAACAGCCAATGTGATACTGTTCATCATATAAATGTGCACTTGATATGCATCTGTCTGTTACTATCAAAATCAATAAAATTGGTTATAAAAAAAAGACTGGTAAAGTCCTAGAACAGGTCAACTTTTTCCACCATCTTTTCTAGCCTTAGTCCCATCACTAATTCACCCTTAAGGCAAATACCACTTTAGGTAAGATTCATTTTCTTAATTCACTCTTACTGTCATGGACTTTCTGCACATCATTTAGCACTATGTGGCTTTCTTCAGGAGGCCAAGGTTTGCTTCCACTTCCTCTTCTGCTGCCACTCTCATCCTTCGAAGTGATCTGAGACAGCTGTGAGCTTCCTCATGTCACAGCTTTCTGTGCATACCAAAATCTCTCCTTTCCATTTATTTTTAACTGTTGCCCTTCATGCTGCCTGTTATACACTTTTAAATATCTTCTACACCTAATTGGTCCATAGGAGACCCATGTAAGGCCAGTTCTATAGAGCGTATATGGGTTAAAAGCAGTTAGGCAGGCTTCGTAACAAATATTACTGCTGTGAATCAAGAACTCAGTATGACTACGAACTAACTCAATGGTGAAGTAACTTCATTTTAGGCTTAATAGGATATTGAAGTCGACTTGTTAAATCTAGTTCTGGAGGGTTGTGTTGGTTAGGACATCTAGTTCAGGCAGCAGAAGCATCACTCACAATACATGTAATGTCCATGCATTATTCTGTTTGCTTAGTTATCTGGGTTTATGCTAACAGAGCTAATCCTGTCCCACCCAAATAGCCAAACTGAGGGAGGCCACTCTCGATCCTGCCTGGAGAGGTCTGACTGCTCGTGGTACATGCTACAGCACTTGGCAGGAGCAGTCTCACTGTCCTGGGTGGTGTGGCCAGCTCTCCCCAGCAATCAGAACAGCTTCCAACTTGCAAACATGTGGTAAGTCACTTTCTCCCCGGCATGTGGGGGAGGTTTGATTCTTTGGCTCCTGACTGGAGCCCATTGAGGGTGTAACCTCCTCTAGGTCCTCAGGTGTCAGTCAGGGCACATTTCGTAGAGCGGCTAGACCTGCTCATCACAGCTTCACTCCTGTTCCCAAAGTCTTTAATGATTTAGTCCCGCCGGTAGCCTCTCCAGGCACATGGGGTTGCGTGGTATCTCAGAATGCAACGTAGACTCCCCCAGTTCAACTGCCCATACCACAGCTTCCCCTCCTGGCATACATGGTCACCGCTAATGTGTTCATGAGTCCTGGCATGCTGGTCACACAATCACTTCAACGGTCCCCCCTCTGGCATAAGGAGCCAGTACAACAGAGCAGTGCAGGCTTGGGGTGGGGTGGGACCCTCCACACAGCACTCAGTGCTTGGCTTAGTCTACGGTGGCCCTCTCCTGGTGTACGGGGGTTGCTGCAAACAATCCTGCACCTGAATGGAGCACAGCAGAATCATCACATTTCGCACAGGGAGTCCTCACATTAAGGCTCCCCACTGGACCCCGCTCCTTCCAACACTCTCCTCTTCTTCACAGGGCACACTGTTCCTGGCACGCATGCAGGAGCTGGTGCTCCAGGCCATGTGTTCTTGGTTTCTCTGGGTGATGTTCCCTCACCCAGCAAGGAAGCTAGCAGGTCTCGGCCCTTAGTCCTGGTCACAGGAAGAAGTCTTGCAGCGCTTCCTCTCGTCACACAGCCATTCTGACATTTTGGCAGATGACAAACATTAAGATCTCTTCCTCTCTTCCTTATACTCCATTTTCTGACACCAAAATCTGATTTAGGGCCTGAATCTTTGAAGTTTAATGTTGGAGATCGGCTTCTTTTGAAGTGTCCACTTCTCCTTGAAAGGATGCCTGTCACAGCAGGCAAGACTCCGAAGCTGATTGACTCACAAAATAATTCATGGGAGTGAGCAGAGTTCACACCTGGATGTCAGCCACTGATATGTGCATCAAAAGGTTAATCCCAGGCTCTCATACCTATTCTTTATGATTTTTCTATCAGCTCCATCTCCTTCCTGAGATATGTCCAGGCCCCTTCGTTGTGCTCTGTCTCTGAATCAGAGTATAAAGAATGAGTCCCTTCTCCAGGGTGTGACCCCGCTTCAGCTGACAGAAATGCATCAATACACAAATCTGATTGGATTGCTCTGTTCCTCAAGCTTTTACCAGGCAGGCCTGGGCTTACCAAAATAAAACCCAGGGACCTCCTTGTCATGTACCATTTGAGGCACACTTGCAATCAGTGTAAATTCATAGCACACATGTTGTCCAGTACTGTTGCCTCCATGCTTTGTGCCATTAAAGACACACATATATTCAGCGCACACACACATGCACTGCTCAGTACTGTAGCTTTTCAGTATTGCACCAGGGTGTGCTATTTGCTAAAACACACACTGCCAGCACCCACACTAACCATGTGCATACTGCACAACACTTCACCCTTCATGTATTGAACTTCACACAAGCATATATACACACCCAGTGCTTGCTTTCTTACCTCACACACTGCACAGCGCTACATCACTCATGTCATGTATACCAGGCAGATGTACACTCAGCACAAATACTAATCCCACACGTACTACACAGTACTGCTCTATCCCTGTACTGTACCCATCCCAGGTACACATACATCCATAACATGTTGACTATTCCTGAGCTGCGTAGCAATCTACATCTACCTGATGTAGGCATGTAAGAGTTGTATGACTGACCCATGCATGAAACATGCTTTTACAACACGTCCATTACAAAATATGTGCCTTTACCAAGCATGCCTTTACCAAACATGTCTTTACCACGCAAGATGCCTTTGTGTGTGTGTATATATATATATATATATATATATATGTGTGTGTATATATATATATATATATATATATGTGTGTGTGTATATATATATATATATATATATATATATATATATATATATATAATATGTTCGATGGCATGTGTAGCTGCAGATACACATGCTGTGCACTGTTCCTGCCATCTAGTGTTGGGCTTGAGTGTTACAAGTTGTTTTTCTTCGAAGAAATCTTTTCGAGTCACGTGACCTAGTGACTCCTCCCTTTCGGCTCCATTGCACATGGGCATCGACTCCATCTTAGATTGTTTTCTTTCTGCCATAGGGTTCAGACGTGTTCCTCTTCGTTACGTGATTCGAATCGGGAAAGTAGTAAAATCCTCAAAAAAGCGTCTGTATTGTTTGTGTTCGGGAAAGATTTTCTATCAACACCAACGAGACAACTGTTTTGGTGGCCCTTCTGGACCCCCTTCCGTTTCTGTCCGACGTGCCACGCTAAGTATCCATATATAGACAAGCATCAGGTCTGTAATCTGTGTCTGTCACCGGAGCACAGAGAAGATACTTGCGAGGCCTGCAAGTCCTTTCGGTCGAAAAAGACCTTGAGAGATCGGAGGGTGAGGCGCATGCAGATGGCGTTGAAATCATCGGAACACCTCGACGTCTAAGAGGAGGAGATGGCTATCTCCATCCAGGGATCGGACTCGGACGACTCCGACGGAGACCGACCGCCTATAGCAGGCCAAAAAGTGAGTACGCCTGCCCCGACCCAACCCCAAAGTCAACTGAAAAAACATAAGGCCTCGGGGACGCCACTGCCTGAAGGCCATGGCTCAACTCATTAAAAAAAAGCAGTGACCAAGCAACACCTTCGGCACTGAAAAAGGCCAAAATCGTGGCGAAGTCTTCCGACTCGAGCTGAGAACCCGGCGTCGAAAAAAGTCGACATCGCCTTGTCGAATCGACTAAGCCTCGAAAGAGCCTTTCGGAGCTGAGGCCAACCATCACCATGGGCATTTCGGTGCTGAGAAAACCGGCTTTGGAGCTGAAAAAGACCTCTTACATAGAGGAACATGGGCTCTCCAAACAACTAAAGGAGAGGCCCAGATTTGAAGAGGAGCTGGACATTGAAGAGTTTGACCAAACGCAGGCACGGATACAGATCCAGATACAAACTGCCCCTCCTCTCAAATTCAAGAGAAAGCTGGCTTTTCAACCACAAACAGAGACTGGGACTGATCAGCCAAGAGCTAAAGTGGCTAGGGAGAAATCACCAACTCGCCATTTTTCACCAGAACTTTCTTTCCCGCATTCGCCCCAAAGGACAGGGTCACCAATTGGCACACCCAATGCACAGTCACCCACATATATTGTGCAAACGCAAGATGATGTAGACCCCTGGGACCTCTACGATCCCCCTCTCTCAGACAATAGCCCTGAGTGCTACCCCTCAAAACCATCTCCACTGGAGGATAGCACGTCGTACACCCAGGTCTTGGCCAGGGCTGCTGCATTCCATAATGTCAGTATGCATTCTGAGCCTTTGGAGGATGACTTCCTTTTCAGTACCCTGGCCTCCACGCAAGCATCATACCTGAGCCTGCCTATGCTACCAGACATGCTTAAGCATCCACAACAAGTGTTTCAAGAGCCGGTAAAAGGAAGAGCCATCACACCGCGGGTGGAAAAATAGTACAAACCACCCCCATCGGACCCAGTGTTCATTACGCAGCAGCTCCCACCGGACTCTGTAGTGGTTGGTGCCGCAAGGAAACGAACAAACTCACAATCATCGGGAGATGCACCACCTCCGGATAAAGAGAGTCGCAAATTCGACGCAGCGGGAAAGAGAGTGGCATCGCAAGCTACCAACCAATGGCGTATCGCAAATTCACAAGCCCCCCTCGCCCGTTACGACTGAGCTCACTGGGATGAAATGAGTGACATCATCCAGCATCTACCTAAAGAGTATCAAAAACGGGCTCAACAAGTGGTAGAGGAAGGGCGAGCAATTTCAAACAATCAAATTTGTTCGGCACTGGATTCCGCTGACACTGTCGCAAGAACTGTGAACACGGCAGTCACAATTGGGAGACATGCTTGGTTAAGATCCTCAGGATTCAAACCTGAGATACAGCAGGCAGTATTGAACATGTCATTTAACCAGCAACAACTGTTTGGGCCACAACTGGATAAAGCCATTGAAAAGATGAAGAAAGACACTGACACGGCCAAAGCCATGGGCGCGCTCTACTCGTCCCAGTATAGAGGGACATTTAGGAAACCGCAATTTAGGGAAGGTTTCAAACAGCAACCTTCAGAGGCATCCACCTCTCAAGCAAAACCCACCTACCAATACCAGTATCAAAGAGGGGGGTTTTGCGGATCCTTCAGGGGACAATTCCCAAGATCAAGGGGAAAGTTTCAGCCCACCAAGCAGGCCCCTAACAAGAAACAGTGACTTCACTGTCACCCTTCCCCAACACCCATCACCACTAGGGGGAAGACTAACACTTTACCACAAACATTGGACAGACATAACCACAGACACATGGGTCCTATCAACATGGTTACTGCATAGAATTCACACATTTCCCTCCAGATATTCTCCCAAGAGCGCACAAACTGTCGGCGCAACATCTAGACATGTTACAAATAGAGGTACAAGCACTATTAACAAAACAAGCCATAGAACTAGTACCTCACCAGCAAAAAGGAATAGGGGTTTATTCCCTATATTTCCTTACTCCCAAGAAAGACAAAACGCTAAGACCAATTTTAGATCTCAGGACATTAAACCTTTTCATCAAATCAGAACACTTCCACATGGTCACACTACAAGATGTAGTCCCCTTACTAAAACACGGAGAATACATGGCAACACTGGATCTAAAAGATGCGTATTTCTATATACCCATCCAGCCATCTCACAGAAAATACCTCAGATTTGTCATACAGGGCAGACATTACCAATTCAAGGTACTGCCCTTCGGGATAACAACAGCACCCAGAGTATTTACAAAATTCCTCGCTATAGTAGCAGCTCATATAAGGAGACTTCACATGCACGTAGTCCCATCTCTCGACGAATGGCTAATAAAAGCCAACACTCAACACCGGTGTCAGAATCACACTGAGTATGTAATAGATACCCTACACTGACTAGGCTTCTCTGTAAATTACCAAAAATCTCACTTACTACCATCCCAACTACAACAATACTTGGGAGCAACACTCAACACACAAACAGCAATTGCCACTCCAAGCCCGCAGAGAGTTCAAGCATTTCAAACTATGGTGTCAAACATACAACCAAATCACCATTACACAGTTAGATTTGTCATGAAACTCCTAGGCATGATGGCATCATTCATCGCTATTGTCCCAAACGTGCAGCTACACATGCGGCCCTTACAGCAGTGCCTAGCAAAACAATGGACGCAGGCACAGGGTCAACTTCAGGATCTAGTGTTGATAGACCGCCAAACACACTTTTTGCTTCAATGGTGGAACTCTGTAAATTTAAACAAAGGGCGGCCATTTCAAGACCCTGTGCCTCACGTCATTCTCACAACAGATGCTTCGATGATTGGGTGGGGAGCACACCTCAACAATCACAATATACAAGGACAATGGGACAATCAACAAAAACAACTACACATAAATCACTTAGAACTGCTAGTGGTCTCCCTAGCACTAAAAGCTTTTCAACCGCTTCTAGTTCACAAACACATTCTTGTCAAAACAGACAATATGACAACAATGTACTATCTAAACAAACAGAGGGGGACACATTCGTCACAACTATGCCTCCTAGCACAAAATATTTGGCATTGGGCAATTCACAACAACATTCGCCTGATAGCGCAATATATACCAGGCATTCACAATCAGTTAGCCGACAATCTCAGTCGAGATCACCAGCAAACTCACAAGTAAGAAATACATCCCCAGATTCTACAAGAATACTTTTACCACTGGGGAACACCAGACATAGATCTGTTTGCAACAAAACAAAATGCAAAATGCCAAACTTCGCATCCAGGTATCCACACCCTCAGTCCAAGGGCAATGCTCTATGGATCAATTGGTCAGTGATATTTGCTTACGCTTTTCCCCCTCTCCCACTCATTCCTTTCCTAGTCAACAAACTGAGTCAAAACAAACTCAAACTAATACTCATAGCACCAACGTGGGCTCGCCAACCGTGGTACACCACACCGTTGGACCTCTCAGTATTCACTCACATCAAACTCCCAAACAGACTAGATCTGTTAACACAACACTAATAACAGATCAGACACCCCAATCCAGCATCGCTCAACCTAGCAATCTGGCTCCTGAAGTCTTAGAATTTGGCTATCTAAACCTTTTAAATGAGTGTATGAAAGTCATTAAACAGGCAAGAAAACTGACAATAAGGCGTTGTTATGCTAATAAATGGAAAAAGTTTGTTTTCTACTGCCAAGCAAACCAAATCACATTGTTAGATGCCTCCATAAAGCAAATCACGCTTTTTCTTCCATCAAAATTCATCTCACTGCAATCTCTGCTTACCTGCAGATTAAACACACAAAGTCACTTTTTAGAATCCCAGTTATTAAAGCCTTTATGGAAGGACTAAAAAGGATCATACCTCCAAGTACCCCACCAGTACCCTTGTGGAATCTTAATATTGTACTTACACGACTCATGGGCCCACCTTTTGAATCCATGCATTCTTGCCAAATCCAATTCTTAACTTGGAAGGTAGCTTTTCTAATAGCCGTCACTTCACTACGAAGAGTTATTGAAATACAGGCATTCACTATTGAAGAACCATTTATACAAGTACACAAACATAAAGTGGTTCTCCGCACAAATCCAAAATTTCTGCCAAAAGTAATTTCACCGTTTCATTTAAACCAAACTGTGGAGCTCCCAGTCTTCTTCCCACAGCCTGACTCAGTAGCAGAAAGAGCACTGCATACAATAGACATAAAAGGAGCACTAATGTATTATATAGACATAACAAAACCATTTCGTAAAACTAAGCAATTGTTTGTTGCTTTCCAAAACCCCATGCAGGCAACCCTATATCCAAACAGGGCATAGCCAGATCGATAGTCAAATGTATACAAACCTGTTACCTCAAAGCTAAAAGAGAGTTACTCATTTCACCAAAGGCACACTTCACTAGAAAGAAAGGAGCAACAATGGCCTTTCTAGGTAACATACCAATGACTGAGATTTGTAAGGCAGCCACTTGGTCTACACCTCATACGTTTACCAAACACTACTGTGTAGATGTGTTAGCTACACAACAAGCCACAGTAGGACAGGCTGTACTAAGAACATTATTTCAAATGACTTCAACTCCTACAGGCTGACCACCGCTTTGGGGAGGATAACTGCTTTGTAGTCTATGCACACCATGTGTATCTGCAACTACACATGCCATTGAACGGAAAATGTCACTTACCCAGTGTACATCTGTTCGTGGCATGTTCCGCTGCAGATTCACATGCGCCCTCCCACCTCCCCGTGAGCCCTTTATCCGTTTAAGTTGCAATTATAAATTGTATATATGTAAATAAACATTCCCATAGCACAAACTATGTACATACATATCTATTCCATTGCATGGTCATCTTTAGTATTCTCATTCTACCACTCCTACCTCACCCTATGCGGGAAAACAATCTAAGATGGAGTCGATGCCCATGCGCAATGGAGCCGAAAGGGAGGATTCACTCGGTCCCGTGACTCAAAGATTTCTTCGAAGAAAAACAACTTTTAACACTCCGAGCCCAACACTAGATGGCAGGAACAGTGCACAGCATGTGAATCTGCAGCGGAACATGCCACGAGCAGATGTACACTGGGTAAGTGACATTTTCCATATATACATATGTGTGTGTGTATATATATATATATATGTTTGTGTGTGTGTTCGATGGTATGTGTAGCTGCAGATACACAGAAACACTTCATCTAGTTTTGGGCTCGGACTGTTACAAGTTGTTTTTCTTCGAATAAGTCTTTTTTTCAAGTCACAGGATCGAGTGACTCCTCCTCTTGGAGATAGTGCGTATGGGCATCGACTCCTTTGTTAGATTGTTTTCTTTCGGCCATCGGGTTCGGACGTGTTCCCTCTCGCTCCGAGACTTTCGATTTGGAAACTTTATATTTGCTTTCTCATACTGTCTGTATTGTTTTCGAACGCGTTTATATATACAATTGATCCAATAGTACAGTCGGGATCAAGAAACTGTGCTTTTGGGCGCTTGAGCCCTTCTTGGGCCTGTTCGGGCCTACTGTACCATAGCTTGGTGGATCGGACTCCATTCCAATTCTGTCCTCGATGCCACGCTAAATTCCCTTATACTGACCAACACTTGGTCTGTAATCTTTGCCTTTCTCCTGAACATTGTGAGGAAGATTGTGAAGCTTGTCGTTCGTTTCGATCAAACAAGACACTGCATGATCAATGGGCAAGAAGACACGAGATGGCGTCGAAACATACAGAGTCCACTGACACCTTAGAGGAGGAGCAGGCATAGACGGCTGTTTCGATCCAAGATTCCGACTCCGAACAAGGATCAGAAGACGACAGCCAGCCAGTCGCAGCGGCACAGCATGTGAGTACACCTGACCCTACACCCACTTTTAAAAAATCAAGCAAGACTTGGGTGCATCGCTGCTGTCAGCCATGGTTCCACCTGAAAGAAAGTAATCGGCGACGGGCCCCTGGGTTCAGTGCCGAAAAAGGCCAAAACACCCCATCAACAGGCCACACCTGTTTCGGTGCTGGAGTCTAGCAAGAAAATAAGAAGCTCAACCTCTGAACCGAGCTGACGCCTACAATCTTCAGATCCGAAATTACTGCATCGGGCTTCGGAGCCGAAACCTCGGCTAATATCTTCGGGACTGAAACACCTCGTAACCGCTTTGGAGCCAAAAACATACTTCTATACAGAAGAGACAGGACTTTCGACCCGATTGAAACATATGCCCAAAATATCCATTGAACAATCCTCTAAGGGCACAAAAACAACCTCTGAACATCAAATTGAGGAATCTGACATTCAACCAATTTTGGAGGATATGGACAGTAAGCAGAGACGAATACACATCCACAAAGAGACTGGGAAAATTATTACTTGTCCAACCCCACAGACTAAAAGAAAGCTGGCATTTCAATAGACTCTTGATACTGCTCCACCACCAGCAAAAAGTTTCAAGCCATCACCTCTCCAGCTTTCTCCACCTGATTCGCCACAGCTTTCTTTCTCACCACCACATAATACCCCACCACCACTACCGTCACCATCACACTCCCATACCTATTCACAGGGAGACACGGTGGACCCATGGGACCTGTAAGATTCGGACCCTATACCATCCAATGATCCTGATCTTTACCCTACTAAACCATCACCACTAGAGGATAGTACGGTTTATACCCAAGTTATATCTACGGCAGCTGCATACCATGGGGTCCATATGTATGCAGAACCTTTGGAAAAGGATTTTCTTTTTAATACACTATCCTCTACCCAGAAACACTACCAGTGCTTACCAATGCTGCCTGGTATGCTTAGGCACGCTGACAACATATTCAAAGAACCAGTCAAAGCTAGGGTTCTAACTTCAAGACTTGACAAGAAATACAAGCCTGGTAGACCCAGTCTACATTACACAACAACTGCCACCAGATTCTGTTGTGGTCAGTGCAGCCAGGAAACAGGCAAATAGTCAGTCTTCAGGGGATACCCCACCCCTGACAAAGAAAGTAGAAAATGTGATGCTGCGGGGAAAAGGGTGGCAACACAAGCAGCCAACCAGTGTCGTATTGCCAATTCCCAGGACCTTTTGGCAAGGTAAGACAGGGCACATTTGGATGAAATGCATTAATTCTTGCAATACCTACCCAAGGAACACCAAAATAGAGCGCAGCAAATTGTAGAAGAGGGACAGGCTATTACAAATAACCAGATTAGATCTGCTCTAGATGCAGCTGACACTGCAGCTAGAATTATTAATACTAGCATTACAGTCCGACGACATGCATGGCTAAGGTCCTCTGGTTTTAAACCCGAAATACAACAGGCATTGCTTAACTTGCCATTTGATAAAAGAGCATCTCTTCGGACCAGAAATAGACACTACTATTGAGAAACTCAGAAAGGATTCAGATACTGCAAAATCCATGGGAGCCCTTTATCTTTTCATGGTTCCTTTCGGGAACAACAGTTTACGGGAGGTTTTAAATCCCAAACTGCAGAGGCTTCCACCTCCCATCCAAAACCAACACAGCAGTATTATTCAAGAGGGTCATTTAGAAGCTCTTACAGAGGACAGAACTTCAGAGCCAGAGGAAAAGTTACAGCCTCAAAAAGTGCTACCACGCCCACAAAACAATGACTTCCCAAACATCCCAAAATCCCATACGTCTACCGTGGGAGGAAGGCTGCAACAATTCAATTTTTATTGGCAAAACATCACCACAGATCAGTGGGTACTTTCAATTATCGGCAATGGTTATTGCCTAGAACTCACCTCAACTCCACCAAATATTCCCCCTCGTTCTCACAGACTAGCTCCAGAACACACTGCTCTACTAAAACAAGAGGTACAATCTCTATTACTAAAAGGAGCAATAGAAATGGTTCCAATATCACATGGAACAGTAGTATATTCACTATATTTCCTTATACCAAAAAAGGATGGTGCTCTCAGACCTCTAAATCTATATATCCTGTCAGACATTTTCACATGGTTACTCTACAGAAGGTCATTCCCCTACTACAAAAATACGATTACATGACTGCGTTAGATCTAAAGGACGCCTACTTCCACATTCCCAAACATCCAGCTCACTGCAAGTAGGTTTGTAAAATCAGGCAACCATTACCAATTCAAAGTACTACCCTTCAGGATAACAACAGCTCCAAGAGTTTTCACAAAATGTCTAGCTGTAGTAGCAGCTCACCTCAGAAGGCACTAAATACACGAGTGGGAGATTCACCCATAGGTACTTCAATATTACTTTCAAATGTGGGGAACACCAAACAAAGACCTTTTCACAACAAGCGAAAATGCAAAATGCCACAACTTCGCATCCAGACACCCACACCCTCAATCCAAGGGCAATGCTCTATGGATCAACTGGTCAGGGATATTTGCTTACGCTTTCCCCCCTCTCCCGTTAATTCCATTTATGGTGAACAAAATGCGTCACACCTCTCACCATGATACTCATAGCTCCCATGTGGGCACGTCAAAAGTGGTACACAACACTCCTGGATCTGTCAGTAGTACCCCATCACAAACTTCCAAACAGACTAGATCTGTTAACTCAGAACAAAGGTCAAATCAGGATCCCAATCCCAGTGTACTCAACTTAGCGTTTTGGCTCCTGAAATCATAGAGTTTGGATATTTACAGCTTCCACTAGAATGTATGAATGTTCTAAAACAAGCACGTAAACCAACAACCAGACAATGATATGCAAATAACTGGAAACGGTTTGTATACTACTGCCAACCTAAAAATGTAGATCCACTTAAAGCGTCAGTACAAGCTATAGTGTGCTATTTGCTCTATTTACAAAAAGCCAACCTGACTTTTTTCTCTATTAAAATTCATTTAACAGCCATATCAGCGTACCTACAAACTATACAGCATACTTCTCTCTTTAGAGTTCCTGTCATAAAAGCATTTATGGAAGGACTTAAACTCATTATTCCTCCCAGAACTCCACCAGTTCCTCCATGGAGTCTTAATATTGTACTCACAAGACTAATGGGACCACCATTCGAACCCATGCACTCCTGTGATTTTCAGTTTCTCACATGGAAAGTTGCTTTCTTAGTAGCAGTTACTTCATTAAGAAGAGTAAGTGAAATTCAAGTATTTACTCTAGAGGAACCGTTCTTCCAAGTACACAAACACAAAGTAGTGCTTAGGACAA
Source organism: Pleurodeles waltl (assembly GCF_031143425.1). Classification (NCBI taxonomy): domain Eukaryota; kingdom Metazoa; phylum Chordata; class Amphibia; order Caudata; family Salamandridae; genus Pleurodeles; species Pleurodeles waltl. The sequence continues at coordinate 102,443,029 of NC_090437.1, forward strand.
ACCCAAAATTCTTACCTAAAATCAGCCAGTGGAATTGCCAGTCTTCTTTCCACAGCCAGACTCTACTGCTAAAAGAGCTCTACACACTCTTGACCTTAAAAGAGCTCTAATTGATTACGTGGACAGAACAAAAGATTTTAGGAAAACTAATCAACTTTTTGTTGCTTTCCAGCAACCACATTAAGGTAATCCCATTTCAAAACAAGGATTAGCTGGATGGATTGTGAGATGTATTCAAACATGTTAGTTTAAGGCAAAAAGACAACTATTAATAACTCCAAAAGCACATTCCACTAGGAAAAAGGGTGCCTCTATGGCATTCTTAGGAAATATACCAATGGCAGATATAGGCAAAGCTGCCACATGGTCCGCACCACATACATTCACAAAGCATTACTGTTTTATCTAGACAACAAGAAATGTTGGACAGGCAGTGCTAAAAACACTATTTCAAACCACTTCAACTCCTCCATGCTAACCACTGCTTATTTGGGAGAAGAACTGCTTTTCAGTCTATGCACAGCATGTGTATCTGCAGCTACACATGCCATTGAACAGAAAATGTCACTTACCTAGTGTACATCTATTTGTGGCATGTAGTGCTGCAGATTCACATGCGTCCTCCCTGGGAGCCTGTAGTCCTTGTAGTACTCATTTGTACATATGTATGTATATATATATATATATATATATATATATATATATATATATATATATATATATATATATATATATATATATATATATAATATAATATAATATAATTTGCATGGACATCTTAGTTACTTCTTATATGTCTATAGCTGTACATACACAATCTTTCACTCCTTACTTCACCCTTCTGGGGGAAAACAATCCGAACAAAGGAGTCGATGCCCATGCGCACTATCACCGAGAGGAGGAGTCACTCTATCCCGTAACTTGAAAAAAGACTTCTTCGAAGAAAAGCAACTTGTAACACTCCAAACCCAACACTAGATGGCGGGATATGCACATCAGCTGTATCTGTGTATCTGCAGCTACACATGCCATCGAACACATATACATATATATATATATATACATACATACATATATACATAAAGGCATCTTGCGTGGTAAAGACATGTTTGGTAAAGGCACATATTTTGTAATGGATGTGTTGTAAAAGCATGTGCCATGCGTGGTTCAGTCATACAACCCTTACATGCCTACATCAGGTAGATGTAGATTGCTACACAGCTCAGGATTAGTCAATATGTTCTGGATGTATGTGTTCCTGGGAAGGGTACAGGACAGGGATACAGCAGTACTGTGTAGTACGTGTGGGATTAGTATTGGTGCTGAGTGTACATATGCCCCAAAATGAGTACATGACATGAGTGATGTAGCGCTGTGCAGTGTGTGAGGTAAGAAAGCAGGCACTTGGTGTATAGATGCTTGTGTGAAGTTCAGTACATGAAGGGTGAAGTGCTGTGCAACATGTACATGGTTAGTGTGTGTGCTGGCAGTGTGCCCAACACTAGCTGGCGGATATGCACAGCATGTGAATCTGCAGCACTACATGCCACGAACAGATGTACACTAGGTAAGTGACATTTTCCATATATATATATATATACACATATATATATCTTTGATCGTGCTGTCCTTAATTGGCGTGCTCCGACGCACTTTTATTCCTCGGTGGTGCCAGTTTTACGGTCGGACAAGCTGTTATTGCATCTCACTGTTTCCTTCGATTTTCGAAAGAAGAAACCATACTCCAAAGTTGTTAAATAGGCTTTATGCTTTAATGCTGAGCTCAGTTCAGTCCACAGCCATTACAAAAACACCTGACGCATTTCGGTCATTCCGACCTTGCTCACAGGCATTTCCTGTGTGCCCCTCTCAGTGTTTATGTACTTGAGAGAAACCCATTAATAACACCAACCGTACTTTATATCCCAAGTCTGCCATACTAATTGGTTTTAATCTCTTTTGTTTCCATCAAGAAAACGCTATTAAGTCTATTTTGTTTCAATTTCATAATCTTAAAAATGTTGTGTTTCTGATGGATTATGGGTAATGTAGTCTCATGTATTAGTGACTAATTGACTATTTCAAATACATTTTTTCTTTTGTGATTTTCAGAATCCTCTGTACCTAAAGCCATAGCAAATAATGTTGTTCACAACCATCACATTTAGCCCCTCTATTTAAACCTTTTGATTCACTGAAGAGAAAGCAAAAAGTTCCTATTGCAATAATTTTGGAACACTAAGATTCAATATTCCAATGCCTTGGGCTGCTTTAGAGTCCAAAAGCAACTATTCCAAAAATGCACTCCAAAAATAATTTTTAAAAAATACATTCAGGTCAAAAGGACGAATTTGTCTCATAAATTCCCTAGTCACATAAAGCATTTTTTAATTTTTCTTCAAAGTGGTGTACATCAATAGAATATCATAGTGCAACTATACTCTTGAATGAAGTGATTGACCACAATTCCTCCTCTATCTTCTCCAAACAAGGAGAAAAAGTGGTGCAAAGGAGAGGGGGTGACTAGGGATATACAAAGGACAGAGATGTACAAAGATTGGGGATAGAGAATAGACTGCAAGACAGTAACGGTAGAGAGCCTGAAGACCATAGCAGGCCCAAATACCATTTCCTTGTCTGCAGAATAACCCAAACATCACAAAGTTGACACAAACCTTATATGGAGCCCACCCACTCAGCTGCTTACCATCATTATTTCAAATACAAGCATATCTAAGAGGTCCATGAGCCCACCAGTGTAGATAACATTACAGGTGTACATGTAGCTCAGCACCCGTGTTGAGCCCCAAAGGAATTTCAGTTCCAACCTTAATCATCCATCTGGACTCTGACCTTCTCAATGTCATTTCCCGATCACCTCATAAAGGGTTGACACTTACATGTTGAATTCCATAATAATGCAATGTACTTCTATCCAGTGGCGGCCGGCAGTTTTAGGAGGGAGGGGGCGGGCGGGCGGGAAACACACTCATTCTTTCACACATGCAAGCACATCCATTAACAACACTCATCAACATTCAAACATACACGCACACACCAAACATTCATTTAAAAAGATCACACACACACACTTACCTTCAGCCTCTGAGGTCCCAGGAGGGTTGGGACTGCTGCCTTCCCTCTCTGAGGGAAGACAGCAGTCCAAATTTCTTCACAGAGTGGGATGGGGTCAGTGAGACTGCCGATCCCACCCCACTCTGTGACGAGGTGTCACTGATTGACACTCGCCCTGGGCGCTTCAGGGCTTAAACCTGAAGCACCCAGGACGAAGTCAGTGGGTGACGATTCACTCGTCACCCGGGTTTGGGCCTCGAGGCCCCTTTGTTGAGTTAAGGAGGTCATGCCCACAGAAGCTGTGGCCTCTTCAGCCCAGCAAAGTTTAGCTCAGGCAGCCAGGAGTCTGAGCAAATCGCGCATGTCTCGCTTCTGGATGCCTGACCTGAACATATGAAGAGTGTCTGTCAGGCTGACCTTTGTTCAGCCTGACCGACACTCTTCATGAGAGGCAAAAAGTGGGGGGGTTGTGGCCCCTCCATCTTAAAGGATGGGCTGCGCCTGCTTTTATTTCCTCTATGCCCCTCCCAGATGTGTTTTGCAATTACATAAGTGTAATCCCTGTTGGAGATGGCTCTCAAATGCTGGAGTATATGAAGTTTTAACTTGTTAACTGTACTGCCAACATATTTTGTGTCACATCCACATTCCAATACATATACCACATGTTGTTTCACAATGTATCCATCCCTTGGTCTTCCAATTCTTTATAATCATTAATTCAAATGATGTTGTGTTCTGGTCAAACTTACAAGCTTTGCATTTCCCTATCCAGTTCTTGGTGTCTTTCCTCTGATCAGAAAAGTAACTTTAAACTAGAATGTCTCCGAGTGAGGCTGTTTTCCTATTCATGATTTTAGGCTTATCCCGGACCAAATCACTCAGATATTCATCTTTTTAAAGATGCTCCAATTATTATTTAACATTTTTTTAATTTCCTGATCTGACAGATTAAAATCCATTATATACCTCGTTTATAGTTTTGTTTCTGATTTTTCTAGAGGTTTTTTGAATTAACAAGTCCCTCTGTCACTCAGTCTTGCCAAACAGTTCCTTTTTACCCTAAGGAATTCACCATATGGTACACTCCACTTTAGTGCCTTTGGATGTGCACTGTTTGCAAACAGAATACTATTGCAGCTGGTTGGCTCCCTATGTATTCTTCTATACATGTACCTTACCCAATGGCCTTGTTTAGTGGCATACGGTAGGTCTGTGCAATCTGTAGCATTTATTTTATATACAAATGTGACTACTTTAGCAAGCATTTCACTGCTTTGTTTTTTAAATCTGCGCTGCGCCTCGCTTTTCCCTTATGTTAGACTGAACTTTCACTTTGGAAAGCTCCTTGCAACCGCCATTTTATACCCTCCTTTTAATTCCGATTTGATCTGCCATCTTGGGAGGTGGTCTAGTCGTTGAATCTACTGCTTTTGGCCCATTAAAAAGGGCCTCATGCGCAGAACGCGTGCTGACCCCTAATCAAGGTATTTGGCGATTCTCTGGACCACCCGCTTGGTTTGTAACATTTCTAATTATTCAGAGTCTCTATTTGTTATATTTTTGTAAAGTTGTTACATGCATGTAGTATTCATTATACCTTACCCGATGCCTGTGTTTAGTGGCATATGGTAGGTCTGTGCAATCTGTAGCTTTTATTTCATATATACATGTGACTATTTTAGCAAGCATTTCACTGCTTTGTTTTTTAAATTCGCACTGCGCCTCTCTTTTACCTTTTGTTAAACTGAACTTTCACTTTGGAAAGCTCCTTGCAACCGCCATTTTTTACCCTCCTTTTGATTCCAATTTGATCCGCCATCTTGGGAGGCGGTCTAGTAATTGAATCCACTGCTTATGGCCCATTATAAAGGGCCTCATGCGCTGGACACCCAGCAGGTGCGACAATGGCAAGCCCGTCTGCGCCCGTCCACGCCCAGCAGAGACCAGGGGTCAGACATGCCACTCAATTAGACCCAGAAAGACTAGTGTATTCAGGACAACAACTCCTAGCATTTAACAACCACTCTCTGAGTATGGCCCATTATCCTACACACTCTGATATTCCCACTAAGGCTTGTAACATCTGCCATTGGACCCCTCAACTTACACTCTCCTCCCTTCTTAGTAAAGCTAAAGAGCAATTCTGTAATTTTTTATTGGTCAACTGTCGCTCTTTACCAGCTCACACACTTCAAATCTTTTCATTGCTGAATGATTATGCTCCAGAAGCTCTATTCCTAACTGAAACTTGGCTTTATGAGGACTCCTCCCTGGAGGTAGCCCTGGCTCTGCCCTAAGAATATTCATTACTTCAATTACTTCACACTCTAAGGGTGAGGGGATCACCATTATTTATAAAAAATCTATTAAATGCCTCACCCAACCTTTTGCCATTCTTTCTCCTTAGCCATTATTGCCATGTTCATCCTCTCTGGACTACTGATCTGTCGCCCACCTGGCCTTTACAGGAGGTTCCTACAGGCTTTACCGGATCTAGTGGCAGATATAGCCTGTAGATACTCCAATTTTACCATTCTTGGTGACTTCAACATTCATGCTGATAGGGCAAGTGGTATATCAGCCAAATCCCTACTTTCTGATTTAGCAGCATTAGACTTAAGGCAGCTGATTAATGGGCCCACTCATATCAAAGGCTACACCATTTATCTGGTGTTTAGCAACCTTCCATACTTATCAGCTCAGGTCCCTCTCCCCTTGATCTGGTCTGATCATTATTTAATTTCACTTACGCTCCCTTTTCTCTGTGCCCCTGCTCGCCAACTGCCGAAAAAGCGGACCTATTGTCAATGGTCAAAACTGAACCGTAGGGAATGGTCGGCCACCTTACATCTCTCTAGCCCCACCTTTCATGGCTCTAAGCTCTGCTCAACAGAGAAATTTAATAAGTGGATTTCAACCTCCCTAGATATTATACTGCCGACCAAGACTGTTTTTAGAAGTACTGGTCATAAGAAGACACCATGGTTCAACTGCTTCAATTAAAAAAGAAGTGTAAGCAGCTCGAAAGGAAGTGGAGGAGGAACTATGACGACACCTTCAAGCTAGAATATAGAAATGTGGTCAGATCTTTCCATGCGGAAATTTAATCGGCACAGTCAGCTTTTTATACTGCCAGAATTTAACAGTCTTCTAATACTCCAAAAGAGATCTTTCTAATTTTTTAAGGAAATGATCCAGAATCCATTCTTGGATAATCCAATGGAAGCCTCCAAAAAACCCAGTAACAATCTGGCATGCTTTTTTCAAAAGAAAATCCTTGATATTCACTCAATGTTTTCTCTTAACCCCTCTCAAAAAGCAGACTTGTGGGTCCAGGACAACTCCCAGTTTCCTAGAGGTATACTCTCAGTTTTTCAACTATTGACTGAAGACTTAGTAACAAATTATCTATCTATGATAAATTCTGGATCTCCTTTAGATCTCGCCCCATATATTTTAGCTCTGGGCTCGGATATCATTGCGCCTGTATTAACTGATATCCTAAACAACTCTCTGACATCCGGCCTTATTCCGCAACACTGGAAACAAGCAGTTGTTGAATCCCTATTAAAAAACCCAGGCTCGATGCAAGCCTTTTTAGTAATTACAGATCTATTGCTCTTCTTCCTATAGCATCCAGAATAATTGAAAAACATGTAAATAATCAATTGACAGGTTTTCTTGAAAGTCATAAACTCCTCCATCTCATGCAAATGGGATTCAGACCACAACACAGTACTGAAACTGCTCTTTTAGCCATTACAGAAGACGCTCGTCAACGATTAGATTCAGGTGGATACACAACCGTCATCTTACTAGACCTAAGTGCTGCATTTGATACAGTGAACTATAGCATATTATTTCCAAGAATATCACTGGTAGGAGTTGAAGGGACAACTTTTAATTGGTTCTCTTCCTTTCTGAGGGATAGGACCTTCCAAGTTCTTGACCGTTCTGTTTTTTCCTAACACGTTTTCCCTTACCTGTGGGGCTCCACAGGGCTCTTCTTTGAGTCCCACTCTTTTTAACATTTATGTGTCCCCCTTTAGCCAACATCGTGGAATCTTACAGTCTCTCCCTAGTATCCTATGCTGACAACACCCAGTTGGTAGTGTCTCTCTCTCCACCAATGTCAACCCGGAACAGGCTAATTTATCCTCTTATCTTTTGGATGTGGCCAGATGTATGGCCAACTCCAAACTCAATGATGATAAATCAGAAATAATGTCAGTTGGGAACTTCCCTCTCCTCAAGTCCCCGGCCCCGGCTTTGGAAGGGTTAAAAGACCCCCCTCCGCCCAAAGAGAAGATAAAGAGCTTAGTTTTCTGGTTAGATCGCCGTCTTATGATGGATTGCCACTCCAAAAAGTTGGCCACAACCTGTTTTGGCCTGCTAAGAACTATCAGGAAAATTCTCAAAGTCCTTCCATTCTTGGCCAAAAGACTCAGCATTCAGGCCCTTATATCGTCACATCTAGACTATGGAAATTCTCTTTTCCTGGGTTCTCCAGGTTATGTAAAAATTAGATTGTAGATTGTGCAGAATGCTTCTGCCCGTCTTCTTATGCACATTCCCAGACATTTTTCTGCTAAACGAGCACTGGCCTCGCTCCACTGGCTTCCTATAGAGCAACGTATTAATTTTAAAGCCATGTGCATGACACACAAAGCCCTTCATAATAAGGGCCCGGCATTCCTTAGGCAAATTATAACATCTTGTACCCCTCAGAGGGCACTTAGATCATCTTCTGCCTCGCTAATTAACACTCCTCGTGTTAAGAAAGCAATGTGAGGAGGCAGTGCCTTTACCTTCAAAGCTACTTACCTCTGGCACTTGCTCCCTCTGGAACTTCGTCAAGACCGCTCGGAATCCTCCTTTTGCAGGAAATTAAAGACATTATTGTTATCAGTGTAGGCACTTCCCAGTTTAGTGGTTCCATTTTAGCGCTGGGAAGTCTTCGGGTGGCCATTCGCTCTACAACTGCAGTAAACTAAACTGAACTGGTTCATCCTCACTCACTCCCTTGGTAGCTTGGCACAAGAAGAAAGCCTTAGCCCAGAAGCAATGTGTAAAGTATTATTTGTACCAACACACACAGTAATACAGTGAAAACACTACAAAATGGACACCATACCAGTTTAGAACAATAGGTCATATTTATCTAAATCAGACAAGACCAAAATGACAAAAATCCAACATACACAAGTCAAGATATGAATTTTCAAATTAATAAGAGTCTTACTTCATAAAAAACAATGGAAACATTGATTTTACACAAAGTACCTGAGTTGAGACAAAAATAAAGCTGCACGGGTGAGCGTGCGTTGGAAAAATCAGCGTTGCGTTTATTTCTTACTTGCAAGTGAGGCCGTGTGTTGTTTCTTTTCTGGTCTGGTAGGCGATGCATTGTTTTTCTCCCTCGCCAGTGAGTGACGCGTCGTTTTCCAGACAGGCATCTCGGATCTACGCAGGTTCACGATGACTTTGACTCCTAGGAATGATGTATGTGAAATCCGGTCACACAGTGTTGGAAAACTGCACTGCATGGGGTTTGCATCGTTATCAACAGCTGCAAGAGGGTGTTGCGTCGTTGCTCCAGCTGCGATGAGTCGATCTCCCTGCCGCGATGCAGGTGGAACATCGATTTTAGCCGGGAAGCTGGTGGCGCATTGTTTATCACCCTCATTGCAGGTGGTGCGTCGAAAATTTCCTCGCACGGTGTCCTGTGCACAGATTTCAGTCTTGGTTCTGCCATCTTCACCTTTCAACGGCCCAGGGACTGGATGGGGCACCATTTGGCAGGGCAGGAGTCTCAGCAGAAGGTCCAGGTGCCGGCAGGGTAAGTCTTTGATGGCCCTGAGACTTCAAAACAAGAGGCAAGCTCAGTTCAAGCCCTTGGAGATTCTTACCAAACAAGAATATACTACAAAGTCCAGTCATTGTCCTCTTTTACAGGCAGAAGCAGCAACTGCAGGATAGCCCATCAAAACACAGTCACAAACAGGGGCAGCACTTCTCCTCAGCTCTTCTCCTTGGCAAAGGTTCCTCTTGGTTCCAGAAGTGATCTTGAATAAATCTAAAGTTTGGGGTTTTGGGTCCACTACTTATACCCCTTTCTGCCTTTGAAGTAGGCAGACTTCAAAGGAAAGTTTCTGGGGTTCACAAGATTTTGCCTTGCTCCAGGCCAGGCCTCAGACACACACCAGGGGGCTGGAGACTGCATTGTGCGAGGGCAGGCACAGCCCATTCAAGTGTAAGTGACCACTCCTCCCTCCACTCTGGCTAAGATGGCTCGTCAGGATATGCAGGCTACACCCCAGCTCCCTTTGTGTCACTGTCTAGAGGAGAATGACAAACAGCCCAGCTGTCAGTCTGACCCAGACAGGGAATCCACAAACAGAGTGACAGAATGGTTTAAGCCGGAAAATGCCCACTTTCCAAAGTGGGATTCTCAAACTAACAATCTAAAAACCAACTTCACTAAAAGAAGTATTTTTAAATTGTGAGTTCAGAGACCCCATACTCCACATTTCCTTCTGCTTTCAAAGGGAAACTGCAATTTAAGGAAATTTAAAGGAAGCCCCCATGTTAACCTTTGAGAGAGATAGGCCTTGCAACAGTGAAAAACACATTTGGTAGTATTTCACTGTTAGGACATGTAAAACACATCAATACATGTCATACGTTTAACATACACTGCACCCTGTCCATGGTGCTACCTAGGACCTACCTTAGGGGTGTCTTACATGTATAAAAAGGGAAGGTTTCCAATTGGCAGTATAAAACTGCACACAGAGATACTGTAGTGGCAGGTCTGAGACATGTTAACAGTGCTACTCATGTGGGTGGCACAACCAGTGCTACAGGCCCACTAGCAGCATTTGATTTACAGGCCCTGGGTACCTCCAGTGCACTTTACTAGGGACTTACTAGTAAATCAAATATGGCTATCAGGGAAATGCCATTTACCCAAACACTTTACACAGGAGCACTTGCACTTTAGCACAGCGATAAAGTGCCCAGAGTACCAAAAAAGAGCAAAAACTGAGTCTAGCACACAGTCAAGACATAGGGAGTGGAGGCAAAAAAGACAGGGAAGACCACGCCAAGGATTCCAGGTCTAACATCCTCCTTGTCCCCTTCCCAGATTAAAAACAAATCATCTATAAAGTGGACCCATAAGAACACTTTCTTTAGCTTTTCACCGTTTGCCTCCATTGAAATGGTCTCTGCTTCCCAATGTCCCATGTTCAAATTGGCATACATTGATGAAAGGATGTACCCATTGCTGTGGCCTGCCTTTGAACATAAAATCTCCCACCAAATAAGAACACATTATTCGTTAAGCAAAATTCCATGATTTCTAACAACATTTCGGTGTGTTCCAATAAGCTTAACAATCTGGATTGTAGAAAATATCTACAGGCTTTCAGACCATACTCATGTGCTAAGGAAGTTTACACGGACACTACATCTATTGTTGCCTTTAAATATTCTTTTTTCCATGGTATGCCATTGATTCGGTTAAAAAATCCATGGAGTCCTTGTGTAGTACGGGAGGTAGGCCACATAAGGGAACAGGGGGATATCAACAAATTTTGAGGTGTTTTCCAACAATGAGTCACAGGAACTATCGGGTGACCCAGAGGATTTTCCAAGCTTTTATGATCTTTTGGTAGCACATAAATTATAGGTGTAATCAGTAATCCTTTCTCAAATACAAAAGTTCTTCATCATCTATAAGTCTTTGCTCTTAACTCTTCAAGAAAAGCCGTCATAATCTTTTTCATGGGAATCCTCCTGTAGCCTTCATAATGATTTGGATTTTGTAGTTGCCTCTTGACCTCATTATATTTGCTCTTGTCTAAAATCACTATATTGCCTCCTTTATCGGAGGCCTTGATAACAATCTTTCAGTGCTTGCCAATCATCCTGAGTCATATTTGTTCCACGATGCATACAGTTCTAACTTTCTTTTTAATAATATAGTCCTTAAGGCATCAGTCACTATCTCTTGAAAAAGGACCACCTTGTTGTCTGTTGGTAACTGTGGGCAGAATTTCAACTTTATTCTGCAGCCACTGCTGGTTGCCATGTTAATTTTAGTGGCCACTATAGTGCAGTATTCCTGGTCAGAAATATCTTCATGAGCCCTCATTTCCTGAAGGCCGCTTGATTTCATTTCTAAACTGGAAAGAGTTTTCATTGGAGGAAAGTCTTCACTAGATGAGATTGACAACACCTGAGGTTTACCTGATTTTCTTTTTTAATTCCCTTTAATTGCAGAATATTTTTATAATTATAATTTTCTACACAACTTGTAAAGATCGATCCTTGCTCTTGCCAGATCCATTACTGTGCTGGGGAAAAAAAGTCAGGCCTTTATGTAAATTTTTTCGATGTTTCTCTTTCAATTGTTTTGGTGATAAATTGATCACCAGTTCATCCATCTGAGTTCCCCCTATTGTTTTTTTGTTGCTCCTCTGCCACTTTTTCCTCCTCCATCTCCTTCCTGTTCCCTTGATTTTCCTACATTCAGGGCTCCCCTGCCTCCTCTTCTGGTTATCATTTAGAACGGGTGCATTTCCCCTGTGAAATCAAGGGGTGGATGTATCAATGAGGGTCCCTCGTCCCCTGAGCTCGCTCCCAAATTATCTACCCTCAAGGGATCTCAGCTGTGTTCAGTATTTGACCCCTAGTCTGTCTGTCAAGAAGGGAATCAAAACGCTGTGCAAATTCTAATCTGTTTCATCCCTATTGAATGTTTTCAATTTTTTGTTTATACCTTATTTTCATGTTTCCCCAGCTTCTTCTATTTCTCTGTGGCTTTTGCCCCTTCCTCCTAGCCCTCCAAAGCCTTTTGCAATTCTTTAAAATTTCAGAGACTGTTGCCAATCTACGCTCTCCATACACAATGAGGGTCTTTATTAATTTCATGGAACAGTCTATTATATCAATCTGCCATTGCTTCAGCAAATCATGGTCCAAATCATTGACTGGTGGTAACACAAATATTCTCAACTTTCTTGGTAATCGGTTGCACTCAATATGCTTTTTGAGAGTAATGCTGTCCCACCATTTGTTCATTTCCGTTGCATGTTTGTTCTAATTCTTTCAACAATTGCTTAGGAGTACTGGTCTAGTTGGACCCCTGCGTGCGAGGATATTGGAGTGCAATACTTCAATTTTTATCATTGTCAAACATCTCTTTCACAAGTTGCTCCCGTTTACTCCATCTACTTTTATCTTTTGTTATCAGTTCCTTTCAATTACTTTGTGAGCGTTATTTCTCTCACAGTCTGTGATTCTTAATTGGAATGTATTGTGCCTGGTCCAGTAATCGTGCCACTTTCCCAGACAATGCATTTAAAAGGGCTATTTACAAGCCCCCAGCTCTGTGGATTCGGAAGAAAAACAGAATTGCAATGCAGAGGGTGTATTTATTTCTTCACATGAAGTTCTTTTATGCATTTGTCCAGTCACACCTTAATCCAGTCACACGCTGTGCAAAGCAGGACTGGACTATAAACCACTGTATTGGGTCAGTTAATGCTTACTTCTGCATTTTCTGAACAGCGAACCCAGACGCGGGCAGCCAGACACGGAGCAGTTGTTCCCGCCGTTCCTCCTCTGAGGATTTGACAACCATCCGCACCCCTGCCCACTTGTTACTACGTTCACCGCGCTCACCAGGTCCGCAAAGATTTGTTGGTCTTTGTTTACGACTCCAGTCTCTTGGATTAGAGACCGCAAATACTCTCTTTAACTTTCTCCTTCAAGTGCCGGAAACAGTTGCCACCTCACGTCCGGGTGCGCATTCTGTGTGGTCTGACCACCGCACTACATGCAGGAAACCAGCTCATGGTCCAGACAAGCCACCACTCTCAAAATCCATACTCCTAGCTCAGGCTCAAGCAGGAGACAACAGCACAATCTAGTGAGTTCTCACACGAAGAATATTATTCTTATATATTTTCAGCTAAATTGTATCTGCTGGAAAAAACCAACACCCTATGCATTTCGGCCATAGGCTTCAACTGAGCCATAAAGTCTTGCAGAACATAGGCCCTCAATTCAACCGCCTATGCGACTGCAAACCCGCTAGCCGCATTTCAACATCCCCCCCCAAACAGAGTTTCCGCCCGCAAGCCCAGCGGGGATGTGGGCTGTAACATTGCAGCCGGCTCCTAATGGAACCGGCGGCAATGTGGCGGTGCGGTGGGTGCAGCAGAACCCGTCGCCCTATCCACTGTCTGCCAAGACACCTCTTCCCTCCTAGACAACCTCACCAACCTCGGACTCAAACAACTGGTCACAGCACCCACCCACTCAGCAGGACACACTCTAGACGCAATCTTCACCTCAAGCCAGCACATAACCTACACCCATACCACCGAACTCCACTGGACCGACCACCACTGCGTCTACTTCTCCTTCGCCAAATCCCCCTCACAACAACACTCCACACCCTACCTCTTGTGGGACAAGATCCCCACTGAACACCTAAACTCTCATCTGGCACAGAACCCCCCGCCCACACCAACGACCCCAACAATGCTGCCCACAATCTCACAAATTGGATAACTACCTGCGCAGACACACTCGCCCCCCTCAGAACAAATACCACCACCTGCAACATCAAGAACGCCCTGTGATTCACCACTGAACTCCACGACTCCAAATGCCGCAAAGCCGAGAAAGCCTGGCAACAGGAACACTCAATCACTAACTTCTCCACCCTCAAAACCACCATTCGCTATCACCACCAGCTCATACGCACCACCAAAAGAGTGTACTACAAGGAACGCATAGATAGCAACTCCCACAACAGCAAAGAACTCTTTACCATCATCAAAGAGCTCTCCAAACACAAATCCAGCAATATAGACCCCACACGCGACTACTTCCACCGCAAGATCCTAGACATGCATAATAGTTTCACAACACACACACCCATCCAACACAGACCGCTTCACACCCCTCCAGCCTACTTACCACCTGGGCCCCAACCACCGATGAAGAAACCGAAACAACTATGAACCATTCACTCCGGATCCCCCTCCTACCCCTGCCCCCATCATATCTACAACAAAGCCAGCCCCACCATCTCCCCCAAGCTTCGCGACATAATCAACACCTCTTTTGACACCACCACCTTCCCAGACCCCTGGAAGCACACAGAAATCACTGCACTGCTGACCCAGAAGACCTTGCCAACTACTACCCCATCTCTCTCCTCCCTTTCCCCTCCAAAGTCGGCGAAAAACCAGTAAACACACGCCTATCCCACTTCCTGGAGGAAAACAACACACTCGACCCCTCCCAGTCCGATTTCCGCAAGAACCACACCATGGAAAACGCCCTCATCTAATGCACTGACGACATAAGAACCAGAGTCTACAAGGGTGAGACCATCGCACTCATCCTCCTAGACCTCTCTGTGGCCTTTGACACAGTCTGCCATCACACACTCCGCACATGTCTCCACAACGCTAGGATTCGACACAAAGAACTAGACTGGCTCACCTCCTTCCTCACCAATAGAACCCAAAAAGTCAGCCTCCCTCCTTTCCAATCCACCGCCACCAAAATCATCTGCGGTGTCCCCCAGGGTTCCTCCCTCAGCCCCACCCTCTTCAACATTTACATGACCCCGCTCACCAACAACCTCCAACCCGCATGGAATCACTACCCTCTCCTAGGCAGACGACACCCAACTCATCATCTCCCTCACCTGCAACCCCACCACCACCAAAACCAACCTCCACGCCTTACTCCTCGACACTGCCACCTGGATGACAGCCAACCACCTCAAGCTTAACTCCAACAAAACCGAAATAATCATTTTCGGACCCAACAAAACCATATGGGACGACTCCTGGTGGCCCACCGCCCTAGGCCCCGCACCCACCCCTGCTAACCACGCACGCAACCTCGGCATCATCCTTGACCCCTCCCTCTCCATGACCCAGCAGATTAACGGCGTCACCTCCTCCTGTTTCAACACCCTCTACATGCTGAAAAAACCTTCAAATGGATTCCCCTAGAGACTAGAAAGACCGTCACCCACGCACTCATCAGCAGCAGGCTAGACTACAGTAATGCCCTCTACGCCGGCATCACACTCCAACTCAAACACAAACTCCAGAGAATCCAGAACACAGCTGCACGCCTCATCCTAGATCTCCCTCGCCAGGAACACATCTCACCACACCTCAGATCCCTTCACTGGCTCCCCATCGACAAGAGGATCACCTTCAAAATCCTTATCTACGCACACAAATCCCTTCACAACACCGGCCCAACCTACCTCAACGACAGAGTGAACTTCCACACTCCCATCCGCCACCTCCGATCTGCCGACCTCGCACTCGCCACAGTCCCCTGCATCAAACACACCATTACAGGAGGCAGATCCTTCTCCTACCTTGCCCCCAAAACCTGGAACTCCATCCCCACTGACCTCCGCATGACCCAGGATCTCCTGCTCTTCAGAAAAAAACTGAAGACATGGCTGTTCGAACAGTAACCCCTCCCCCCAGCGCCTTGAGACTCTAGCGGGTGGGTAGCGCGCTTTATACATTTTCTGATTGATTGAAAACCATGGAGTGAGTGAGTAGTACTTTTTCGGCTGAAGCCCGCTTTCTATATATTTTAAATATTTGATAACCATATATTTTGCATATGCTTGTGCTGTCATACTGCACCTAAAAATGACTTAAACCCTTCCTTCACCAAATGGCCTGACCACAGTGTATGACAAGAATACCATCTGCCCATTATGCGGTAGTGTTGAACCCAATTACTGACGGATACTTCTAACTGCAAATTCCTCACCTTCAGAAAATCCCCAGGAACCTGACTGGAAATGTAAGATTTAAACAGCTATGCCTCCACGTGCAACTTAATTTCACCCCAAAAGTGATGATGAAGCTGCATATAAGCACCTATCCTGCTGCATATCGTAGTCAGTTCCTTTCTTTCCATACCTTTGTACACAGATACAGAGCTCACCGCAAATCTTTCCTCATCAGTTGACAATTTTTGCCTACAAAATCAGTTTTTTTTGTATCGTGCAAGGGAACTATGGGCCTGAGTTAGATATTGGCAGAGAGGTTACTCATTCACAAGGGTGAGGAATAGCCTGTCCGCTGAAATCTAAAATTCATAGGACATAATGGGATTTAAATTTTGGCAGACAAGATATCCGTCACCTTGTGACAGACTAAACTTTATGCCATTATCCAAATCAGGCCCAGTGTCTCCTCCTAACACTACAAGAGTTAAGCCAAAGTAGAGACTTTTGCAAACAAATGTCTGTGACATATGCCCTTGAGGTGTGGCTTTGGTGTTTGGGTTTGGCGCATAACTCCAGTTCCTGCTAGGATTGTGGCCTTAAGAATCCAAAGCAAATCTGGAAATGCTATGTGAAGCTGTATGTCACCGAACACCAAAAGAAAGCTTGGAAGTCCCACTGGAAGTTTAGGGCACAGACTGGTTCTTGCTTTCAAGGCCATTCCTGTGGCAGGTCCTTGTCAAGGTCCAAGTCTTCCTGGAAGTCAAAGCCAGAGAAAAAGCACAAGAAGGCCAAGCGGGATTCATCCAGATCCTGTACTCAGAGTCTGAGAAGTCACAAAGATGCCATTGTGCCTCATGATCTCACTCTCAGTCCTATGTTGAAGAACTGATTCCGTTTCACCCTGGGATTTTGGGTCCATTTGTGATGCAGCAACAGATTGAGGCCTTTAATGAGGCCATGTTGCAAATTTTTGGCACTCTTCTGGCTCTCTCAGGTGTGTCTTTGAGCCTCAAAGATCCATGTGGCATCTGGATGGTTTACCTCAGGCGGGTTCACCCTCTGCATTGTCTATGCCCCTCCAACCGCCTCCTGTTAAGCTCCAATGCCAGAGCAACCTTCCAATCCAGTACGTAAATCCACTGTAGCCCCTTTGGCATGGATGACATCCCAAATCTTACCAGAAAAAGGCCCCATTCCAATATAGTTCTATGTCACTCTGAGCCAAATTCATCTGGACCCTGACTGACGTAATGTTTTGAAGTCATACTGACACGCCCGGCCACAATTCACTCTAACTCAGACAGAACCATGACTTTGCCTTGGAGACGGCTCCCAGGGATCCAACAACCTTTTGTTTTGGACTCTGATCAGGGCCAACCAGCCTTTGGTGATGACATACGGAGATGAGAGGAATTATTTTCCACAATTTCTACAACACTGTAATGATTACAGTTTATTCATGTGCTTGCAGGAGGCCAATGGGTTAGACACTTACCTGGACACTGGCTTGTGTTTACCCTCTGAGTCATCAAAATAAGAGTGCCTCCTTTGCTGTGGTAATGAGACTGACATCAGAGATATTGGGTTTACACCAGCCATCTGTGGAAGTCAGAATAACATACTGACAAAGGTTTTGCAATATGGGCAAACTTCTGAACCCTTACGTCCAATTCAACAAAAAGCCCTGACTGACACCCTTATGGGAACGTGGTCTAATCCTTGCTAAAGTCCACCAGTGAATAGGCAAGTAGCCAGATGTTACAGACCGGCACCAGCCAGCCCTGACTTTCTGATACAGCACGTGGTGGTTTAGACTTCCACTTTTAGAGTGAACCCCAGGTCATTTCCCACTGCTTCTTCAGACCGAGTCAGATCAAACCAAAGCATTTGGTAAGAGTGTGTTTTTCTTAACCAGCATAACCTTTGTGTCAGTCAATGCCAACTGTTTGCAATGGGGCACTATACCCATGCTTATTGGGACATGGCTAGCAAATTTTGCTGACAATTCCTGAAGAATTGCGGGCCAGTCTTCCATCAATCTTACAGGATGGTCAGGATGCTGAAAAATACAGATTGATTGGGTAGAGCAGTTGGTACTAGCATAGTGCTTCAGTGGCACACTTGGATCAGATCCACAGCCTTCTCTGGGGCCATGCGAGCCCCTCTAATGAACATGCCATTTGATGGATCTCGCCTGTTCAGCGAGAACGCCAATTCAGCATTGGAATGCCAGACAATAGGTTGTTCCCTTAGTCTTTCTACCCCTACGAGAAGTATTCTCAAGAGTTTTGCCCCTTTTGAGTCTACTCTAGAGGGTTGGTGTACAGCCAGCACTGAGGCTCAGTGACCCCCACAGGCCCACAGTCCTTTCTAGGCGAGGGGCCGGGAACAAGGAAACAACATCCTGGCCATCAGGGCAATAAACTTCCCAGTCTCCCGCCCCGTGAAAGCAGCCTCCAAACCACTTTAGTTTGCCCTTAGAGGCACACAACCAGCCTTTGGGAAGGTAGGATCAGATATTTCCTACAAGGGTGGCAAAACTTCTGCTAGGTAGGTCTTTCAGATCGTCCAACAAAAGTATGACCTGCCATTCCTTTTTGATCCGCCTCATTTCCACCTTTCAGAACATCTTTCAGAAGAGCACCTGTCCATGTTACTCCAAGAAATGCAGACTCTGGTGTTCAGAGTAACCATAGAGATGGTCAGAGCCCCAGAAATAGGGACTGACTGCTACTCCTGCTATTTACTCATGCCGAAGAAGGACAGAGGCCTTTGTCCTATTTTAGATCTCCATCCTGTGAAAGTGTTCTTGCATAAGGGCAAATTGATGATGCTCATGCTTGCCCAGGTTCTGTCTGCCCTAGATCAGGTGACTTCAGACCTGCAGAATGCCTACTTTAATTTTCCCGTTCTGCAGTCCCACAGGTGCCACTTGCGGTTCAAGGTGACTCAGGAACCTTTGCAATATGCCATGCTCCCCATCAGCCTCACCAGTGCTCCTCCAGTGTTAAGTTAAGTGATGGTGGTGGCCCCAGTGCTTCTTCAAAAGTTTAGGATTCCTGTTTTCCCCTACCTTGATGACTAGTTGTTAAAGACAGGCTGTCCAGTTTGTCATAGACCACCTCCAGATGAACATGAACCTCCTGAAACCACTAGTTTCACTACCAATGGACCAAAGTCATACCTGTATCTTAAGGAGAGGTTTCATTTCCTCAAAGCAATCCTGAATACAGCACAGTAGTGGGCTTTCCCTCTACCACAATGAGTCCAGGACATTTGTGTTATGGTCCTGATGTTTCAGCCTCGGTCCTGGCTGTCAGTGAGAGTAGCTCTGAGGCTTCTGAGCATCTTGGTAGCCTGCACATACAGTACACAAGATGACACCAGGGGGCTCTGCAGTGGAACCTAAAGTCTCAGTGGGCCCAGTACCAGTGAAACCTGTCTGACTTAATTCAGGTTTCGGGGGGAGACTGTGAAAGATCTACATTAGTGGCTCAGCTGCAGTTGGACCAGTGAGAAATCCCTTTTCCTGCTCACCCAGAGTTGGGGGTCGTGACTGATGCATCACTGGTGGGATGGGGAGATTGTCTGGGAGAGGTGGAGTTCAGGGGACTCTGGTGTCCAACTGAGACCTGTCTCCACATCAACCTTTTGGAGCTGTGGGCCATTCACCTACTGTAAATCAAAGGAAGGCTAGATCAGGTTCTCATGGGCCACATCACTGTGATGTGATACTTCAACAAGTAGGGCCCTGGGTCGTGTGCCCGGAGGCATTTTATCTTTGGAGCTGGCTGGAGCACCAGGGCATTTTCCTGGTCGTGATCCACCTGGTGGGATCTTTGGATGCCAGGATGGACAAACTCAGCGGATGGCACCTAGCAGATCATAAACTGCTGTTTCACCCTGAGGTGACACAGGGCCTCTTCCACCAATTGGGAGAAAGCTGACTAAATCTTTTTGCCACCTCAGAGAACTCACCATTTGAAAGCTTTTGACCACTTGAGTTTCCAAGAAGGGTGTCTCTTGAGGACTCATTCCAGACAGGCGGGCACAGGGAATCTTGTAAGCCTTTCCACCTCTGCCTCTCCTACCCTGACTTTTGTTTCCAGATTGGACAAGGAGAGTATTGGACCCAGAACTTCTGGGTATGAGGATCTGTCCTCTAATCATGCTACTGTTTCGGGAGGATCTTTTGTAGCAGCAGCAGGGCTGGGATCCTGCACCTGAACCTACACAATTTGTTCTATGTGTGGAGATTGAACAGGGATTGTTGACTGCATTTGATCTTCCTCCTGAGGTTCTGGATGTCATCCTTGCTTCCAGATGTCCCTCTACAGAGTCAGTCTATGCCGAGAGCTAGGACGGGTTGGTAGCCTGGTGGGGCACCTGCAATACTTACCCACTGCTGGCAAACAGATGGATATCTTGTTGTTTTATCCCTTGCCAGCAAGGACTTGCAGTGGGCACTGTTAAAGGGTATTTTTCTGCCCTTTCATCCTTTTAACCTTTACCAGACTAGCCACCCTTGTTTAAATCTCTTGTTTTAATGAGGTTTCTAAAACGTGTTAGAGAGGAAAATAAGTTCAGATGAAGCAGACATTAAAGAGTGTATCACAAAGTTATACATGGTGAAAGAACAGTGTAGGCGTAAGTTCCACATTGGTGAAAGACAGGCAAGGCGTTCACTGGAAAATAGAGTGCATGATCAGCAAGGTCTTAGATAAAGGAAAACCTGTATTTGCAAGCATAGGAGAATTTATGGTCACAGCTCACAAGCACATATTCTTTGTTCTTGGCAAATTAAAAACGTGACTGAAAGAATGTGAGCAGGAGATAGGGTTATCCGAGTACGCACAGAATTTGATAGCAGTTCTAGAGAGCACAGCAATACAATATACACACATGCATACAAAAGAAGAAAATAAATGGTTTGTTAGACATTGTTAGAATTACAATGAAGAATGTGTAGAGAGAAGGTTAGTAGTTTAATGAGACAGGTGATGTGAATTTTTTTATACCAAATATGTACTTATTGAGTAACCTATTATTTGACCTTTTGTTAAAAAAACATTGTCCATATAACCATGTAAGGGGTTGTCTGTGAAAAGCCATTTGAAACCAGCAGTTTACCTGTGTGGGGATAGTTACTCTCCCTGCTGGGACAGTCAACCTGATTTTGTCTTGCCAAGAGGAGTCCTGTTTTATTTATTTAATTTTCCTTACAACAGACAATTGGCTCATTTATTTCCTACCTTTGTGATGCCACAGTGGGATCTTAATTTAATCCTCACTTTCCTCATTTGCATGCAGTTTTAATCCATTCACAGCTGTTCACTATGTCTTCTCACTGTGAAGACTGTTTCTGGTTGCTATGACTTGAGCTCATTGTGTGTGTGAACTCTAAGCTCTCCTGGTGCAACTGCCTTACCACTTTGTCTGGAAAAGTGTGTTGTACTAAAGACCTAGGTGGCCTTTTCGCCTAAAGTTGTGACTGCTTTTTACATTGGACTGTATCACTTTCTTTGTTTGCCCTGCCTTACCACTCAAGAGGAGGAGAGACTCCATCCGCTGGATCCATGAAGAACTTTAAGCTTTTACGTTAATTCCACCAAAGACCAACAGCTTCGTGATCAGCTCTTAGTGGGTATCTGTGGGACAAAGAAAGGCAAGGCAGAGTAGGAAATTACTTTGTAAAGGTGGATAGTGCTTTGCATCAAGATCTGGTACGCTTGGGCTAAGGTGCAGCCTTAGAAGGGATTAAAGGCTCTAGCCACTAGGGCCAAGGCTGCCACCACTGTGCTGTCACATGGCGTGCCTGTCATTGACATTTGTCAGGCTGCGATGTGGGTGTCTGAAAACACACATTCATGCAGAACTTTTACCTTGACAATAAGTCTGACGGGTTGGGCATTTCATCCATACGGTTCTGTAGGACTTTTTGGTTTGAGCCATTCCACAGACCTCCACCTTGGGAGAAGGTTAGAAGTATCCATCAGGAAAACAAGTTGCGCACCTTCAGTAATGTTCATTCTGGTGGATACTCTATCTAACTGCAGAGTCCTCACTTCCCTCCCGCTGCCCAGCCTTGCGGAATTCTCTCCATTTACAAAAGTCCCATATTAGAGATCTGCACACTGGCACCCCTAATTCTTGTTGGGCTCCACATCTGACAATGCAAACAGATGAGAAAAGAAAACTGACGTTAACACGCAAGGGTGGTGCTTATATGCAGCTTTCTCCTGACTTCAGAGGCAGAATGGTATCAATGCAGAGCCACATGGCTCCACCTACCGCTACATGGGAGCAATGTGATTTAAGTTTTTCTGATCCAGTTTGGTGCCTGAGGATATTATAAGGGTGACTATTCTGCTGACAGAGTATCCACCAGAAGGAGTTTTTCCGAAGGTAGTTTGTTCTTTCAGGCCAGACCACAGCTTTCTAACTAGTCTTAGCCCCTTAGACTGAGAAGTGCTGTTAGCTGGCACTGTGACACTGTGAAGGTAATTGTTAAAAGGAGCAAGTGCTCACCATCCGCAACAGGCTGAGGGTTACATGTGGGTTTTCAGCTGAAGAGGTATTTTCTTCTCACCTGCAAGACAGTGGAGATTTAAAGAAACTGTGATGGCATATCTCCACTTGTCACCTTATTAGGGGCTCACTGTTCATGGCGTCAGGTGTATTTCTGCACCAATCACTGCGTGCTAGCCCCCACCATACTAACCACTTGGTCTTCTTACACAGTGTATTTCATTATATACTGTCCAAATTGGATTTAAATATATTTCATCATATTATTGTGCTTTTTGTTTCCCGACTATTTCTGTTTAATTAAAATATACATTTAATGTAACTAGGGCTAGATGTACAGTTAACAAAAAGTGGTCACAAATTGTGATTTGACTTTTTGCAAACAGACTTTAAAAAAAAAATATCTATAATTAGTTTCAACAAAACAAACAGGTACTAGCTGGTACCCAACCCATTGCCACATTCCAGTATGTCACCGATAAGGTTAACGTCATACATTAGAATCAGTTAAACATCACACTAACAATTTTCACAACATACATGCCTTTCAAAGGATCTGCCCACACCTCCCCCTCCATGCCCTTCCTCCCTACTCAGACAAAACAGTCCAGGATTACGTTTCATTAGTGACTAACAACACTTCATCATCCGACAAGGAAGATAACCCTGAACCCCTCCCCTCAGGTTTGTAACTCTATCCAACAACTCCACCCACACCTCTGTATCCTCCTGAGCCCTTTCATCATGCCTGCACCTCTTCGGATGGACCTCCTTGGCAATTGCCCATTCAACCACCTCCGCTGCCCATCTCCCCTCACTCGGCTCACTTTGGCCCATCCACACACTCCCCACCCCGTCTCTTGGCCAACAATTACATCAAATGCTGGAATTTAAAGGACATTATTTGGCCTAAAGAGGTCACCCAACAGGCAAACTGCAGTGTCCATAACCACAGAGATTTGCACCACAAACCTCACATGAGTCAACACGTTCTCCAAAAATTCATTAACCTCAAGGCACTCCCATGGCAAGTGCAAAAAAGAGGCCGTCGGGCCACGGCACCTGTGACACAAATCCGTCGTACCAGGATCTATTTTATGTAATAGCAGTGGTGTGAAATATGTATGATGAAGGAAGTGTAGAAGTTTGAAACATGTATTAATTGACACAGTCTTCACCAAAACACAAATCCGCTTCCATTGGGTATCCTCAGGCGAAGCCCCCAGATCCCACTCTCATGCGTCCCGTGCCCAGGACGAACACCCCACCTACGATCCACTGTCATGGCCTTACACAGGTGGGATATCAAGTGCCGGCTCCACCCCAGCTCCAAGAGGCCTTTAAATGTAAGTGATGTAGCCAGGGCCATTGGGAACGAGGCACATATATCCTGCACAATAGCTGCTATGCTAGCATACTGCAAAAAAGCTTTCCTGTGCAACCTCAGAATCTTTAAATTCCTCATTAGGAAACAAATCCCCCAGCACCTCACAACCTCCTGCCCTCCAAGCAGACAGATCCACAGATTCCCCCAATATTCGCAAGGCCTGAAGACCCCAGAAACCACAGTCCTGAGTGAATGGGGCCCTTTCCAGAACACCTTTAACCATGCATTACCACAGTGATACAGAATGCCTGAACAAGTATGGGACATATTCCATGTCCCGCCCCGCCATCAGGAGCTGAGGTAGGGAAAAGTCCCCTTCTCCCATGTCCCATAAAAAATACTTCCGGCAAGTGCCCTCCTAAACTAACCATTGCTCCGTGTGCTGTATTTTAGAGACCAAATAATATTGCTCTAGATTAGGCACAGCTAGATTTCCCTCTTCCAACAGTGGAGATGAGTGGGTTCTAGCCACCCTGCTCCATCACCAGTGACATCGAGAGAGTGTGACCTTCCAAAGACTGTCGGGCAGAATGCTGAATAATGTAGAGACAATGAGGCAGAGACACCATCTTCGTGACAGCCATGCAACCCATGAGAGAGTGTGGTAGGGAATTGCAAAATTACTCCGATGAGCAAAGGCCCTCAGTGACCTTCTCTATATTATGTTGCATACACTTTTGTGGTGTATGAGCTACAATCATACCCAGGTTCCGGAATGTATCTGATTCCCATTGATGGGGTACCAGAGGCAACTGTTTATGAGCAGCCAAAGATCCCAGTGGAAAAATTAGGGAATTTCCATAGTTGATACAAAGGCCAGATAGTTAATCAAATGCAGTTAAATACAATAACATGATTGGTAGAGATCCCAGAGGGAATGAGAGGTAAAGAAAAGAGTATAGTCCCCATAGATGGGACACCAAGTGGCTGACTCCTTTTACTCTAGTCCCCCATTTGGCCATATTCTGCTGGATCTGAACTTCATGGGGCTCCAGCACAACTGCAAAGAGGATCGGGGTCAATAGGCAACCATGGTGTGTGCCCCTGCCCATCTCCCACAGATTGGAGCAGAGCCTTCTCACCCTCACCCTGGTTGTGGTCCACATGTACAGCAAGCATACCCAAGAACAAAAGCTGACTCTGAACGCCTTGACCTCCCAACACCTGCATAAGATAGTGGCATATAACTGTGTTGAAAGTCTTAGCTATGTCTATTGAAACCAATGCCAATTTCTCATCACTATCTCCACCTCATGCAAAACGTGCATCAGGCACAGCAGCTTCAAGGAGGTACTGTGGCCAGGTATGAATCTGCCTTTGTCCTTATGTGTTCGAGTATTAACCAGTAGCAATCTGATGGCAAGTACTTTACAAAGTTTTTTATTGTTTTTGTTAAACACAGTAAGTGGCCTAGAGGCTGATGGATCTGATCCAGGCTTCAGCAGCATAGTAATGCAGCCCTCACTCATAGACAGCAGGCGATGCCTGTCCTTTAGGGTGGAGGGGCCACACCCTCCCACCTTTTGCCCCTCATGAAGAGTGTCTGTCAGGCAGAACAAAGGTCAGCCTGACAGACATTCTTCATGTTCAGGTCAGGCAGCCAGGAGCATGCATGCATGATTTACGCAGACTCCTGGCTGCCTGAGCTGAACTTTGCTGGGCTGAGGAGGTCACAGCTCCTATGGGCGTGACCTCCTTGGCTCAGCAAAGGTGCCTCGAGGCCCTCTCCCGGGTGACGAGGAAAGCTTTATCCATTGACTTTGACCTGGGCGAGTATCAATCAGTGACACTTAGTCACAGAGTGGGGTGGGGTCAGCAGTCTCACTGACCTTATCCCACTCTGTGACGAGGCTGGGACTGCTGCCTTCCCTCATTGGCTGATCCCTAAGGTCCCAACTCTCCTGGGACCTCTGAGGCTGAAGGTAAGTGTGTGTGTGTGTCATCTTTTAAAATGAATGTTGCGTGCGTGCATGTTTGAATGTTATGAGTGTTGTTAATGGATGTGCGTGTGTGTGTGTGAAAGAATGAGTGTGTGTGCTTCCCGCCCACTCCCTTTCCTCCTAAAGCTGCCAGCCACCACAGTAGAAGCAGTGTCCTCCCCCCAGCCTCTAAGTACACCTCTAGCAGGCGTTGGGTAAGACACAAAGATCTGATAAAACTTGGTAGCAAACCCATCACATCCCGGCACCTCCCCCCAAACACCCCACCCCCCGGTTATTTCCCTAAAGCAATATGAACTTCCTCTAGAGTGAGAGCTGCATCTAAATCACAAGCATCAAAGTCATCCAGTTGCGGAAGCAGCATAGAAGCTAGAAGAGAATTAACAGATACCTATGTGGATGTGGCCAGGTCCTGTTAGAGATGTTCTAAATGTATTTTAAAGGTGTCCACTATACCCCACTGTGTGTAAACCTTAGAACCCTGTGGAGAATGAAGGTGTAAAATGAGAGGTTGAGGGGTCTCCCTCTGAAGGATCCAGGAATGGAGGTGCCCTGTTCTGTACCCCTCCCTATGGAGAAGTTGGTGATAAGAATTAAGTGTATACCTCTTCAGCCTATCCTGAACCTCTGAGACAGAACGTTGAAGTTGGAACTACTCCTGTCACCCGTCCCCACCGTCCGGTGGTAATTGCTGAGCATGCGCTAGTTCATCTTCCTTCTGGAGGAGCTCAGTTTGTAGGCTATGCCGCACCAGACATGATAAGCGGATAGAACGTCCTCTGGGCACTACTTTCATGGTTGCCCGCCATTGGGTGGTGAACCCATTTTGATCAAAGAAGACTGCCAATGCCCCAGCCAAGGTTTCCTTACCTTTAGGGTCCTGCAAGACTTCAGGGGGGGGTAGTCTCCAAGTCCCATGGAACTACCCCCCCTCAACCCCTGCAAACTTGCAGTAAACAGGGGCATGGTCTGATGAGAGAGATGCAATACCTCAAATACCTCAGGGCCCAGTGAGGCTGTCTTTAGGATACGGTCAAGTCTGCTATGAGTACTGTGCATGTGCGTCAGTGAATAGCAAGTGTAGTCCCGGGACAAAGGGTGGTGAGCTCTCCAGACATCACAAAGACCCAGATGTTCTGTGGCCTCCCCGAGCACTGCAGTTATTTTAGGTTTAGTTTGCTGTTGCGGTGGGTGCCTGTCTAGCTCTCTGTCTGCCACACAATTAAAATCGCCCACCCACAATACCCATGTGTCAAGAGACTGAGATAGAATGTCCTGCACTTTCGGGTAGAAGGCCTTGTCATCTTCATTGGACCCTTATATATACTTACTAGTACCACCTCTTCTCCAGCGAGTCTTCCCTGAATCAATATGTACCGTCCCTCCACATCCACCTCCTTATATTTCAGAGTGAAGGGAACCTCTGGAGTTATCCAAATGAGTACCCCAATGGAAAAAAAAGAAAGTGGCATAATGAGCACTGTACGCCTGGCCCTTCCACTTTTGATTAACCTGGCCCCTTCTCCATCTGAAAGGTGAGTCTCCTGCAAATATTAACTTTGTGTCTCTTAAGGAAAGAGTGCAACCCTTATCATTCTTTTTTTATATAAGAACCTGTACCCCCCACATTCCAGGTTAGGAGCTTAAATGTTCCTTCAGCACACGTTCTAAATTAACACATGCTGCACAATTCTTGATGTCCCTCCTGTGACATAATGGCACTAGCTCCACCAAAAAACCCAACAGAACCCTAGGCTGACACAACCCCCTCTTCCACTCTAGACATGTAAATACAAACTAACAGCGCATAAAAGTCCACAGTAATTGATGGATCTGGACGCTCAGCATTGCAACTCCAAAAAGCAAATCCCACCCCAGACACCCTCCCCGCTTTAGCACAAAAATCACACCTGATCTCAAAATACAAGCCCATTGCAGATCAAATTCCCTGATCCATCTAAAAGGTGGCAAACACACACAAAAGCACATCCCTCTCACTCCCCTGGGATAATGACTGCGTCAGGAAAAGAAACATGCAGGGGAAGAAGTAACAGTTACAGTAATCAAACTACATCTACACCCCAAAATTGTCACAAAGATCTAGTGTGCGACATATCCTCAAAGCTTTCTCCCTCAGGGTCTAATTATTTTCACAGCAACCCCCTGTAATGATCAGACAGTCTGCCACACCTAGACAGAAACAATAGAAGAAAGTAGTTTTCTGCTCTGAACTCTCAAGGTGGAACTGTATCTTGTACAAAATCGCTGTTTTGAGAGTGTACGTCCTGTGTCCCAGCATCTGGCACAGTCCTACTCAACAGCGTCTCTGGTATCTGCTGGGTAGCTAGCTCAGAAGCAGCCATTGTACCATTGTCACAAACCACAATACGTCCAGTACCGCCTGTTGGTGACCTAGAACTGTCACGATAGTGGGGACTTTTGAACTTTCCACAGGGATGAAAAAGATCAGATTCACTCAACGTGCGGAAAGGGTGAACGTCCAACATATCCAGTAAGAACCAGACATCCGCCGGCTGTTCAAATCAATCTGTCAATCAAAGTTCTTGTAGAGCGCGGCTAAGCAACCATTTTGTCTCAAAGCGGAGGGGGCGCTGGGGAGGTTCTGTGGCTTAGTCGAAGCGCTGGATGGCTGGTTCATCCAAAGAACCAGGTCTTGAGGTCCTACCTTCAAAGAAGTGGGACCTCCCCAATGCAACACACTATTTGACTGGATATAACAGCATGTACCTAAGGTTCATGTTGCGCAGTTTCCTCTTGACTTCAAGGAAGGACTTGCACTTTTCCTGCACCTCCTGGGTGTAATCAGGGTATATTGCTATTTGGCAGTTTATAAACTGTGGGACAAATGCTTCCCTAGCCATTCTCAGGATCGTGTGTCTGTCCCGATAATTCAAATTTCTAGCAATAAATGCTCTTGTAGGAGCGCCCGCCAGCGGGACCAGCACAAGAGCCCTATGACCTTGTTTAATAACGAAAAAATCAGACAAGCCTTTGGACCACAATACTTGTCTCACCTAGTGGTCCGGGTAGCACTCAGGAGATTGGCTCTCCACCCGCTCCGGGAAGCCCATCAGGCTCACATTATTCCTTTGTGAACGTCCCTCTGCATCCTCATTTCTGTTTTTCATGGTATTGGAGGCATTTTGCAATAGAGCAGCCTGCTTTTTAAGTTGATGCACCTCGGTCTGCAGGGCAGTGATGCTGGTCTCAGAATTCTCAACCTTGTCTGCTACTTTGTGGAGGTCCGCCATCAGGACGTTAACCTCTGTGGACACCCCTGCAATCTGCCCCTCCACGGCTACCCTCGACCCCTGTATTGCCTCCAGGAATGCGGCATGGGAAGGTTTCTCTTGATGGTCTGGTGAGGGCCCGGTGTAGATGGGTGATCTGAACGAGTGAGCGTGGGTGGCCTGGTGAGATGCTGTATATTGTGTGATAGTTTTCCCCTGTTGTCTCCTGGGCCTGTCCTTCCCCATCGTGGAAAGGGGAGAATGGTACAACACAGCACGCAACTCCCTTGTTTGAAGATTTCATAGCTGTTATTTTGCAACAGGATTTATTTTCACAACCCCTTGACAATCCTATACTTTATCCCAATTTGGAAGGACCACTCCTCACAAACTTTGGTGATTTGATGTGGGTCACAAAACCCATTTCATGAGTCAGAAAAGCTGATTCAACTTGAAAAATGGGTTTTATACATAACAGATAGGGATTTTGCAGTCACAAGCCCCATGATTTTGCAAATTTCAGGGTTTTGAGATCACAAAATTGCTTAGTACAGCTGGCTCTTGATGAGCACATCCTGATTTCTCAGATACTTGCTTAGGTACGCATTAAAACATTTCAGTTCTTTGAAGCTGAACCCCTGTTTTTCTTTACTTCATTGTTTCACAGAGCATTAAACTAAGCACCCAGTGAGGTTGAACCAGAATGTTCCGTCTGGTAGAAGACTTCCATTTCAAAGTCAAAATCAAACTGTATTTCGGTTACAAAAGTAGTCATAAAAGCACATAAAAATCACATCTTTAATATAGACACCACAATCCATTACACTAACAAAATAAGTGAATACACATCAGTATTTTAAAGACAGACAACAAACACACATGACTTTTTAAAAGACAGACAGCAAACAGTGCCTCAAGGGGCCATGATCATGGCCTTGATGGGTCTTTCTTGCTTCTGTATAAGGTAGTGGCAAATAAAGTGCAAGTGTCAAATAACAAAGTTTTCACAAGACCCAGAGTACATTGCCAATAATTATAAAAATTAAGTGGATAAAAACCACATGGCCTGCCCAAAATGGATAAACAGCTGCTGCAAATCCCTATACGTAGGAGATGTTATGCTCACCCAATGAGTAAAAACGCATCCACTTTGATTTCTTTCCACTGATAGCACCTTTAAAAAGGTGCATCTTTACAGAGATGGGGAATCAAGTTGTTGTAAGAAAATTAGAACTATACTATAACGTATGATTCCCCGCTACCTGATAATTGGAATTAAAAACCTTTTAGTAAGTTGAAAATACATTGGGCCAAAAAAAGGTGAAATGCAGCATGTTCTGTGGGGAGAGATTGTCACAAGGACATATAAGTATTATAGCTGAGGCAAATTGTACAAGTGGAAAGCCAAGATGGCCTCTCACAAACCCTAACCTGGTTCATAGCGTTCTGTTCCAGGCTTTGCCACTCCAATTCAGGTATGGTAAATTAATGTACTATGGAGCTCCACATACTCTCTTACAGTAGATTTGGTGAATTGACCTCCCTTAGAGCTCTCCTCCTTGACATAAAAGTGGTTTTCACCCAGGCCAGGTCAGTTTTAGTCATAGTAGTCCGCTTAGAAAAGTGTCAGCTTCCCCAAGTTTTTCAGTTCAGTCTTAATATAGTTAAGCAAAGGAATTTTCAGACCTCTCTCCCATGAGACACAATTATTGATGATCTCCTTGTTAAGTGAGGCATGTGGGCTCTCCTAGACCGAGCACTACAAAAGCAGGTGGGGCAGCTTAATAATGTTGTCTACATAATCCACCCCAAGCTCCTGGTGCATAATAAAGGTAGAGTATGCTGGTGGAACGCCCAGGAGTCTCCTAAACACGCTATTTTTCTCAGCTTGTAAGAAGCTAGTATTAGAGTATCCCCAAAGCTCCTGAGCCGTAAGTTAGGACTGGGAGATATTTTCTTCAATACACCTCCAAGAGGAGAGCTACAGTTTACCCAATGTGATTAGCCAGGATAAAAAAATTACCCTACAAAGCTTACAAATTTCTGACGCACTTTATGAGTACAGTGACCCCATTTGCCCCTTGCATCCATAACTATGCCCAGGTTTGAGAAATCCCGGGTCCAAACAACAGGGTGACCTTGTACAAATATTCCTCACTTCTTATGTTGCCTGGAATTACAAATCATGATATAATATTTCGTTCTATTTGTGACTAAACCAAGTGTCCCCATGAAAGAAACAATTAGAAATTAAATATTAAGGTCATTGGGTGTTTTAGAGAGATCCAGCATCACCTGCATGTAATAAAACTGTAAACTTTTTCCAAATGATTGAGGGGACATCCAAGGCTTTGTTAAACATGGCTGTGCCTAAGCCATTAATACATAAACGGTAAAATAAAGGAGCCAGGGCAGTCTTGATGCACCCCTTTCCCCAGCTTAAAGCTGTCTGTCCACTCACCTGATGGACCATACCTAACGGAAGCTGACAAATCATAGTGCAATGCTCTCAGGGACTGTAGCAAGTCGCTTTCAGACCCTAAATTGGTCAGGATCTTCCACAGATTTGACCTTGCCACACTGTTGAAGGCACAATAAAGGTCCATGAAGGCCAGGCAGACATAGCCGTGCTTGGCAACAGTGTACTTGCTGATTCTTAAATGCCAATTTAAGGATTGCTCCACCGTGCCGAGACCCTCACAAAACTCATACTGCACCTCCAACAGCATATCCATCTCCCTTACCAGGTTAGGAGATGCGTCAGAGCAACTCTCCCCACCTGCTTCACTGCTGAATCCAGCAAGAATATCAGCTGATAGCATCCTGGTGAAAGAGTATTACCTGTCTTAAAAATTGGGACAATAAAAGCAGTGCGTCATGACTGTGGGGTCCCACAGTTATAGCAGTTACAGCAGAGCCACCGTTCCGGAGATGATTTTTACAGGTCCATGGACACACCATCCAACCCTGGAGCCTTTTTTAAGGGACTCTTGTTAATCACCTCCATAACCTTATTAAGAGTAAATTTCAGGGCTAATTAAAAAGTCACCTTCTCATCAACATTGCAGTTAAAAACCCTAGACCCATAGACTTCTTTCAGATAGTTAACCTAGGCTTCTGGGCTTATTGTGGTAATAACAATGTTCCATTTAACACTCTGAGTTTTGGTGTTATTAGCCATCAACCAAAATACCCTAGTGTCTTTCAGCCTACATGCCATAACCAACTTCCCCCAGGATTCATATTGTAAGTCTTTACTCCTGGTCCACAGGGAAGCCTTATACTCCGCTCTACATTGTTGGATTCAGCAGTAGTCCCTTGGTATGTTCTTCAGTGCCTCGTGTAGATGCACTGAGGCATTCCTGCAGTGTTGATCAAACCATTTAGTCTCATGGACCCCTGATCTATTTGGCATCATAATCAGACTACGTATTAACAGGGGCTGCTCCTCCGCTAGGGCAAAGGAGCATCATCCCCCGCCAGCAGCAGCTGCTGCAAACCCTTTAATACAAAACAATAATATTATTATTTATTGTTTTGTATTAAAAGGGGTGGGGCCACGGACTGTGACGAGCACTGATGGGAATGCACTGTGCACTCCCCTCAGAACACCTGTCTCAAGCCGGCCAAACACACATGCGCAGAGTGCTCTCTCCAGCCTGGAACTGTGTTGCTGGGCTGGTGAAAGCATGCACAGGCTCCCAGTCTGCCACGGACTGTGACGAGCACTGAGGGAAGTGCACTGTGCACTCCCCTCAGGGCACATGTGTGTTGGCCACCCAAACACACATGCACATTGTGCTTTGACCAGCCCAGCACTGTGTTGCACAGGCTCCCAGTCTAAAGCATGCACAGGCTCCCAGTCTAACCTTTTCATCAAGAGATGATTTATGGCTCAAGCTGTAGGCTCCTTGTATTTCCCAAACCAGCAGAGCTTTCTGCAGAAGCCTTTATAAACAGAAAAACTCTTAGTTAAATCAAATTAAATGTTGTACAGCATTTAATTCACTGGAAACAAACACATAGTTGCACTTCCTTTCCTCGGTCTTCACCCAGCACATGCAATGAGAAGGCTGTTTTTCAGGGATATAGAATGCAGGCCTCTCTCATAACCCTGATTGGTTGTTGCCAACCAATCAGTGTGAAGGTGTGTTTCACAAAACTGAAAATGTGTTGGTGTGACTGAGGGATGAAGAATGAGGAGTAGGTATGATGGCTTAGGCATGAGGAGTAGGTATGATGGAAGATGGATGAGAAGTAGGGATGAGAATTACGAATGATGGAAGAGAAGTAGGGATGATGGAAAAGAAGTATGGATGAGAAGCAGGGATGAGGAATGGGAAGTAGTGATGGAAGAGAAGTAAGGATGATGGATGAGAAGTAGGGATGATGTATGATAGATGAGAATTAGGGCTGATGGATGAGAAGTAAGGATGAGACGTATGGATGATGGATGAGAAGTAGGGATGGTGGATGAATAGTAGAGATGAGAAGCAGGGATGAGAACTAGGGATGATGTATGATGGATGAGAAGTAGGGATGATGGATGAGAAGTAGAGATGAAATGTGGAAGAGAAGTAGGGATGAAGTGTGATGGAAGAGAAGTAGGAATGAAGTGTGATGGAAGAGAAGTAGGGATGAAGTGTGATGGAAGAGAAGTAGGGATGAAGTGTGATGGAAGAGAAGTAGGGATGATATGTGATGGATGAGAAGTAGGGATGATATGTGATGGATGAGAAGTAGGGATAATGTATTATGGATGAGAAGTAGGGATGATGTATGAGAAGTAGGGATGATGTATGAGAAGTAGGGATGATGTATGAGAAGTAGGGATGATGTATTTATGAGAAGTAGGGATGATATATGATGGATGAGAAGTAGGGATGATATATGATGGATGAGAAGTAGGGATGATATATGATGGATGAGAGGTAGGGATGATGTATGATGGATGAGAAGTAGGAGTGAGAAGTGAGTAATGAGGATGTCCTTAAATGGATGCTGTAATACAGGTGGTTAAACGCTCTTCCTCCTTTGCCGAGCTGTAATGCACACAGGCTGCTGGGTGACATAGTCCCACTTCAGTGGCAGCGAAGTCCTCAAGATAAATGTTCGGCACTGTGGGTCTGACAGTGCGCCTGTAAGTATGTGTTGCTGAAAGTCCTTTCCTCCTGGGCTGGGCTGAAATGCGCACAGGCAGCATGGGAAGTAGTCCCACCACACTGGCAGCAAAGTCTTTGAGATACTTTGATTTGCAGTTAATAAATGGTCAATAAATTAAAACTCAATAGTAGCGATCCCTTAGGATCAAGTGAACATTTTCAGTTTTGTACTGGTGATCTAATCGTGCTAATAATTGATATACGTCTGCTTACATTGCATTCTTAACCAGTAAAATAGGAGGAGATGTTTAGGATATGTGACCTAGACTTTGTGTTTTTTTTTCATAAAATTACTAACTCTAGTTAAAGATAATAAATATAATACCTGGTTGAAACAACCTACTATTCCCCTGATGCTTAACCATGCCCACCTCCTGCTCTCTTTTCAAAGTTTCTATTACAAAGATCCAAACCAGCTATTCCCCACTGTTTGCAACCTATATACATTTAATGGGCAGGCTGCTGGAGCAGAAGTTACCTGTACAATTTTATGTTTGCAGAACATTGAATGTACAGTTCTCAGTGCTTAATTTGTAAATAAAATGTGCTGGTGCACCTCTGAAACACGCAGCTGTTCAGTTAAATGTGCGACCACAGAATATTGAGGCAGCAAAATCCTAAAGCCATCTCGGGCCTCTTTATTCCATTTACAGTCAGTCACTCCCTGCTCTTTAATTTCACTCTTGCAGCTTTCTGCTTTCTCCATTTGTGACGCTTTTCCGACTTTCTCTTCCTGTCTTCCCCACAGTGTCTTTTGTTTGAAGTATATGCCTGATGATGAAAAATGAGCTCCCGTGCACCCCACCAGCAACGACCGTCTTAAATTAAGCACTGACAGTTCCAGAAGAATGCTCGTTAAACCATCCAGGGAATATGAACTTCTCAAGGAGCCATTTTTATGTACACAAGAGGGTATTAGTAATTCAACAGAAAGTATCAAACTGCAAAGGGCAGGGGTTTTCATGTTTCCAAGCTATTAATTAGCATGCTGATAACACCAGAAATGATTCGGGAAAGCTGCAGAATGGGATTTTGGGTCCCATCACTCAGAGCATTGTGCGTCTGTGGTGTATACCCAAACAAACATCATGTGCGATGGGTTAGATCAGGCCTATGCAGT
Source organism: Pleurodeles waltl (assembly GCF_031143425.1). Classification (NCBI taxonomy): domain Eukaryota; kingdom Metazoa; phylum Chordata; class Amphibia; order Caudata; family Salamandridae; genus Pleurodeles; species Pleurodeles waltl. Next base: position 102,478,294 of record NC_090437.1, read on the forward strand.
TTATAGGGAGTGGTATCACACCACGTGTCTGGAGCAGTGCTTGTCTGGTGGAGCAACGCCCTAATGAGTGGTTCACCATGTGTGGCTGCTGTGAGGCGTGCATTTCTAGATATTGCAAAGCTTTGTGGGAGGTGTTGGCAAAGCTTCACCTTCTGAGTGAGCTTGGATTCACTTAATCAAAATATCAACTTGCGGCTTTCCCCTTAGCAGTAAAATGACTCCAATCCAAACTGTATACTCGGGAGAGTTGCTGAGAAGGCAGTAGCCAACGTCTAAATGACTAATGTTGGGAAGTATGAAATGTGCTTAAGAGAAAACAGGACATGGAATCTGAATATTTTTCTTAAGTTTCCAACAGAATCTGGCTGGTATTATAAAAATCACTTCTTGAGTTCCCTCACACCAGAGCTGGTAAGAGATGGGTACACATTTCAGGAGCATTGCACAGAGTGAAGGAACAGACTTCTGGAAAGGCAGAGACCAGGCTGCAACAGCACAGCGATGGAAGATAGTTCTGGACCAACCGAACACAGCGAAGGATCAGGAAGACTTCAGAAGTACAGCATTAGATAGGCCTAAGCTAGAAGGCAACAATATATCCACTTTTTCCTTTAGTCCCACCCCTGAACTTTTCCTTTCTATGCTTCTCCCATTTTAATTTCATACGTTTTCTCTTTTTCACTCTTCTACCCCTTTGCCCACTGTTCACTCTTTTCCCTCCTTTTTTATTCTTCTAGGTTAGGCTGGGGACCAATTTAGAAGTCTGTCATACCTCAGCTCTCACATAACATGAAAATCCAATTCTTAGTTCTAACTGAAAGTGCTTGGATGCTTCTTTCTATGCACTTGCTCATCTGTCCATGCACTGACTCGCTCATCGTCCATTTACTGGTCACTGGTGCATGAACTCGTGTATCCATTCATCCATCATTCACTTACTCTTGCATTCACCCATCCTTAATAACAGTCACAGATGCACAAATTAATTATTCTAATAAAAGGGACTAGTGTGTAAAGCAGATCTTATGGATTTGCCAGTTTTTAGATTGAGCGTGCAAGCACTTTGACCTGTTGTAAGTATTTCTGGCTTTTAACCACGCCCACCTCACACCCATCACTTTCACTCATTTGTAGGCTTGACTTTCAAAAATCCCTTGATGTAATTTGTAATTGCTTTACGTTTGTCCCACCTTGGGGCGGTTTGGTTACCACCTTGCGGACTGACCCTATTACCTGGATAATTGCACGATTGAGGATATATTTCAGCGTGCGTGAACTCGTTTTTTCTTTTGTCTCTCCCCTTCATGCTCTATGGCAGCCATGCTCTCATAGCCCCAAAAGCGCAAACTCCTTTGGCGGTATTGGAGCGCTGGTCACATTGTTCACACTGTTACCTAATCAGTCATTTTTTTTGGCTCTCCCCTTCACGCTCCATAGCTTTCACAAAAACACGTATAATTGACAAATGCTTTACTAAAAAAAAACAGAAATCCGCAATGCTGCCCTCCTGGCACAATTATATTTTTATTGTGGTGTCCTCTATGGGGTGATCTGAGCATTACAGTCTACATACTGCAGTGTTTGCTCATCCCATAATACGTTGCAGGGCATTGTTTTACAAAATGTTTTTGCTCATAACTCAGCCTATGGTGGTCCTGGGACAATGGGACCACCTTCAAAACATTCACCACAACCTGCTCTTTCTGTCTAGATGATCTATGGGTCCCCACATTAGGTTAGTGGGGACCCCAAAATAATAACCCCTCCCTACATTCTGTGTCTTTTTAACCACTCTTGTGGCTGGAAGTTATGTTTTACAGCTGAGAGTAGTTTGTGTTTTAAGGGTCTTGTTAGTAATATCATTGCAGTAGGCTTGCAAGTCCTGACAGCGTGTGATGCACTACGCCCTCCAGAGGCTAAATATATGGTTACACTGCAATAATTCCAGTCACTTCCTTTTCATGGGGTTATGCCCTCTAGGGGCTAACTGTATGTTAACATGAGCATGTTTCTTACAAATGCTACTCTCATTGTGGTGTCCGCTAAGCGCTGTTCTGAGCATTGCAGTCTAATGCCAAATGTTTATTCCTGATAGAGGTTTTTATTGGATTTATATGATTTTATATGTTTTATTAATCTCTCCTTATTGGAATAATGACCATGATTCAGGCCAACTTAACATCCTTATTACACTATGACAGTTTGAACACTCTTGATATGCTTGGGTGACCCTTTTAGTTTATTTCTCTCGTTATTCGGTGGCTGTCTTGTGTTGGGAATTGTGTTAGCCAGCCAGCAACTCTAATGTTGGGGTGTTGAAAGTGGTATTCTATTGGAATTAGCATGGCAGATTTAAATTAGGATGCTAAATGGCAACATATTCATTTTGGCTGCAGATAGAGGAAGAAGGTAAATGGAAGTGCTTTAGTTATATGCAGGGCCACTGAAATTATGTGGCAGGAAAATACCAAATTGTGAGGCAAGAGATTATGAGTTGACCAATTTATGAGGCAAGAAAAGTCCAGTTATGAATTTAAAATGCCAATTGCTCAAACTCGAGCAAATACGGGACCCATTGCATTGCAAATGCTTGTTTTAATCTGCATCCTCATTTGCCACATGAATCACAAAAGAGAAAAGTCAGAAGATATAGACAGCTGCCACAGATCATGTAGAGGTTCTTCGGGGAGGGGGGGGGGGGCATGGGGTGAAAATGACATGCAGATACTTGAAGGGGAATTGGCATGTAAAAGATAAACTAGAATAAGATGCTACACTTCCTGAGAGAGCAGTGAAGTTAAGTATACAGATGTGTAATCCCTTTCATTGCAAGAGGTTTTTTTCTGCAAAAATTAGTTTGTGTTTGATTATGTAGCCTATAGAGGGGAAGGAGATGTACTTACGAGAGGAAAAATGAATGTCACACAAGTCTACACAAGCTAGTTCCATCTAAAAGGTCAAAGGAAAAAGGAAGAAAGATTCCACATCATCATGCATACCTGTGGATGGAAACAAGCTGTTGGAAATAATGCCACAGACAATAAAAACTGCGATGAGCTAAAGATGGTCATTTTGAAACAGCTGGGTCTGACATTTGACGTTTTGAAGAAACTGGAAGACAGTCAGAAAAAAGGCTTAAACTGTCAGCGGAAGTAAGCACATTGTAGGAGAGGGTATCAAGTCAGAAAAGTTTGCGTGGACAGAACTACCTTCAAGTGGATGGGTTTTTCTGAATGTGTTTACCGCAGTGGTTTCTATATTTAAAATCTAGCTGAAATTAGTAGGTGTATCCTGTAGGAGGCTGGCCTGGTTTGCAGTGGGTACCCTAGGTACTTACACCTTATACCTGTAGGAGGCTGGACTGGCTTGTAGTGAGTACCAAGGGGTACTTGCACCTTGCACCAGGCCCAGTTATCCCTTATTAGTGTATAGGGTGTCTAGCAGCTTGGGCTGATAGATAATGGTAGCTTAGCAGAGCAGCTTAGGCTGAACTAGGAGACGTGTGAAGCTACTACAGTACCACTTAGTGTCATATGCACAATATCATAAGAAAACACAATACACAGTTATACTAAAAATAAAGGTACTTTATTTTTATGACAATATGCCGAAGTATCTTAGAGTGTACCCTCAGTGAGAGGATAGGAAATATACACAAGATATATGTACACAATACCAAACATATGCAGTATAGTCTTAGAAAACAGTGCAAACAATGTATAGTTACAATAGGATTCAATGGGGACACATAGGGATAGGGGCAACACAAACCATATACTCCAAAAGTGGAATGCGAACCACGAATGGACCCCAAACCTATGTGACCTTGTAGAGGGTCGCTGGGACTATTAGAAAATAGTGAGGGTTAGAAAAATAGCCCACCCCAAGACCCTGAAAAGTGAGTGCAAAGTGCACTAAAGTTCCCCAAAGGACATAGAAGTCGTGAAAGGGGAATTCTGCAGGAAAGACACAAACCAGCAATGCAACAACGATGGATTTCCAGTCGAGGGTACCTGTGGAACAAGGGGACCAAGTCCAAAAGTCACAAGCAAGTCGGAGATGGGCAGATGCCCAGGAAATGCCAGCTGTGGGTGCAAAGAAGCTTCTACTGGACAGAAGAAGCTTAGGTTTCTGCAGGAACGACAAGGGCTAGAGACTTCCCCTTTGGAGGACGGATCCCTCACGCCGTGGAGAGTCGTGTAAATGTAAATTGTAAATGTAAATTAGCACTTGTATAGCGCACTACTCACCCGTTAGGGTCTCAAGGCGCTGTACTCATACCGCTGTGGAACCCCTCCTGGCTTTTCCCTGTGAGGCGCCCACTCCCGAGCACCCCCAGGGTGAAGCCAGGCATCCAAGCGCTGTTGGGGCCGTTGTGGAGATTAAGCAAGCTATTGCCCAGAGTTGCAGAGTGGGACCCATGAATTAGATTAGGCACCGAGGCGAGAATTATCTGGTCAAGGGGAATTGAGCCCAAGACCTGCCGAAGCAGGACTTGAACCCTGGTCTTGAGCCAGATCTCTGCCTCAGGGTCTGCCGCTCTAACCATTGAGCCACACTTCTCCACACAGCCACACTTCTCCACACGTGCAGAAGTGTTTCCCCGCCGAAAGACCGCCAACAAGCCTTGCTAGCTGCAAATCGTGCGGTAAGCGTTTTTGGATGCTGCTGTGGCCCAGAAGGGACCAGGATGTCGCAAATTGCATCAGGAGACAGAGGGGACGTCGAGCCAGACAAGGAGCCCTCTCAGCAGCAGGTAGCACCCGGAGAAGTGCCAGAAACAGGCACTACGAGGATGCGTGAAACGGTGCTCACCCGAAGTCGCACAAAGAAGTCTCACGTCGCCGGAGAACAACTTAGGAGGTCGTGCAATGCAGGTTAGAGTGCCGTGGACCCAGGCTGGACTGTGCACAAAGGATTTCCGCCGGAAGTGCACGGAGGCCGGAGTAGCTGCAAAAGTCGCGGTTCCCAGCAATGCAGTCTGGCGTGGGGAGGCAAGGACTTACCTCCACCAAACTTGGACTGAAGAGTCACTGGACTGTGGGAGTCACTTGGACAGAGTTGCTGGATTCGATGGACCTCGCTCGTCGTGCTGAGAGGAGACCCAAGGGACCGGTAACGCAGCTTTTTGGTGCCTGCGGTTGCAGGGGGAAGATTCCGTCGACCCACGGGAGATTTCTTCGGAGCTTCTAATGCAGAGAGGAGGCAGACTACCCCCACAGCATGCACCACCAGGAAAACAGTCGAGAAGGCGGCAGGATCAGCGTTGCACAGTTGCAGTAGTCGTCTTTGCTACTATGTTGCAGTTTTGCAGGCTTCCAGCGCGGTCAGCAGTCGATTCCTTGGCAGAAGGTGAAGAGAGAGATGCAGAGGAACTCGGATGAGCTCTTGCATTCGTTATCTAAAGTTTCCCCAGAGACAGAGACCCTAAATAGCCAGAAAAGAGGGTTTGGCTACCTAGGAGAGAGGATAGGCTAGCAACACCTGAAGGAGCCTATCAGAAGGGGTCTCTGACATCACCTGGTGGCACTGGCCACTCAGAGCAGTCCAGTGTGCCAGCAGCACCTCTGTTTACAAGATGGCAGAGGTCTGGAGCACACTGGAGGAGCTCTGGACACCTCCCAGGGGAGGTGCAGGTCAGGAGATTGGTCACTCCCCTTTCCTTTGTCCAGTTTCGCGCCAGAGCAGGGCTAAGGGGTCCCTGAACCGGTGTAGACTGGCTTATGCAGAAATGGGCACAAATGTGCCCATGAAAGCATTTCCAGAGGCTGGGGGAGGCTACTCCTCCCCTGCCTTCACACCATTTTCCAAAGGGAGAGGGTGTAACACCCTCTCTCAGAGGAAGTCCTTTGTTCTGCCATCCTGGGACAAGCCTGGCTTGACCCCAGGAGGGCAGAAACCTGTCTGAGGGGTTGGCAGCAGCAGCAGCTGCAGTGAAACCCCAGGAAAGGCAGTTTGGCAGTACCAGGGTCTGTGCTAGAGACCCGGGGGACCATGGAATTGTCACCCCAATGCCAGAATGGCATTGGGGTGACAATTCCATGATCTTAGACATGTTACATGGCCATGTTCGGCGTTACCATTGTGACGCTGTACATAGGTAGTGACCTATGTACAGTGCACATGTGTAATGGTGTCCCCGCACTCACAAAGTCCGGGGAATTTGCTGTGAACGATGTGGGGGCAGCTTCTTTACAGAACTCCAAGCTTCTTCCAACAGGTGGAAGCTTCCTTGCACCCTCAGCTGGCATTTCCTGGGCTCCTACCTACTCTCGACACTGTCGCGACTATTGGACTTGGTCCCCTTGTCTTACAGGTACTTACAGGTACTCAGGTCCGGAAATCCACTGTTGTTGCATTGCTGGTGTTTGTTCTTCCTGCAGAATCCCCCTATCAGGACTTCTGTGCTCTCTGGGGGTAGCAGGTGCACTTTAAACCTACTTTTCAGGGTCTTGGGGTGGGCTATTTTTCTAACCCTCACTGTTTTCTTACAGTCCCATCGACCCTCTACAAGCTCACATAGGTTTGGGGTCCATTCGTGGTTCGCTTTCCACTTTTGGAGTATATGGTTTGTGTTGCCTCTATACCTATGTGCTCCTATTGCAATCTACTGTAACTTTACACTGCTTACATTACTTTTCTTAATATTACCTGCATAATTTTGGTTTGTGTACAAATATCTTGTGTATATATCTTATCCTCATACTGAGGGTACTCACTGATATACTTTTGGCATATTGTCATAAAGATAAAGTACCTTTATTTTTAGCACTTCTGTGTATTGTGTTTTCCTATGATATTGTGCATATGACACCAGTGGTATAGTAGGAGCTTTACATGTCTCCTAGTTCAGCCTAAGCTGCTTTGCCATAGCTACCTTCTATCAGTCTAAGCTGCTAGAAACACCTCTTCTACACTAATAAGGGATAACTGGACCTGGCATAAGGTGTAAGTACCTCTGGTACCCACTACAAGCCAGGCCAGCCTCCTACATATTGCAAGAACCAAGCAAGTATGAAAGCAACAAATGGTGGATTTCTGGACCTGAAGACCTGTGAAGAGAGGAGACCACGTCCATAAGTCGCAGAAGATTCCAGGAAGGACAGGAGCCCCTGCCAACCTAGAAAATGGTGCAAAAGAGGATTCACTGGTTAAAAGTCTGCAGAAGAGCACCAAAGAAGATGATGGCGGGTTCCTTTGTGATGCAAGAGATGTCTCACGTCAAGATGTTGGATACAGGCATGTTGCAGCACTGGATTCGTCCAACAAGCCTTGGTCCAAGCAGTGTTGCGGTTTGCCTCTACATGGCGCTGCCTGGACCCAGGAGGGACCTGGGGGCCTCAACTCGGACTGAGGAGGCAGAGGGGGCTCCCAACACTGGAGGGAACCCACAGATGACCAGGCAGCACCCACAGGAGTCCCAGGACACGGGGACAAAGAAGGTGCAAATTGTGGTTGCTCCAGCACTTCAAAAGAAGGTCCCACACCGCCGGAGAACAACTCGCGAGTTGTGCGTCGCAGGATGGAGTGCTGGGGACCTGGGCCATGCTGTGCATGAAGGATTCTTGCAAATAGTGCACAGAGGCCTCAGGAGCTAGAGTTGACGCGGTGCACAGGGGTACTGTCGCAAACCGGGAACTAAAGCTCTTACCTCTGCCAAATTTGGAAAGCTGGACCTTAGGACAGTCTGGGTCCACCACCTGTGTTCCAGGGAGCACGCTCATTGCCAGGAGAGGAGTCCCAGAGAACCGGTCGTCGTCTTAGAAGGTGCCTGCTGGAGCAGGGAAGTGACTTTGTCACTCCACAGGAGATTCCTTTGGTTCTTCTGGTGCAGGGTGATGGCAGGGAGTCCTCAGAGCGTGCAGACCTTGGAAACTGTTACAGTTGCTGACTGGAGCTGTAGTTGCAGGGTTATCCGAGGATGCAGAGGATTCCTGGAGGAAACTTGCAAGCTGAATCTGAAAAGGAACCCATAGGAGAGACCCTAAATACCCCTGAGGGGGGATTGGCTACCTGGCCAGGTATGCACCTATCAGGAGGGGTCTCTGATGTCACCTGCTGGCACTGGCCACTGAGATCTCCAGAGTGTACCCAAACCTTGGAAAACAAGATGGCTAATGCCAGGGACACACTGGAGGAGCTCTATGCACCACCCCTGGGCTGGTAATGGACCGGGGAGTGGTCACTCCCATTTCCTTTGTCCAGTTTCACACCTGAGCAGGAACTGGGGGTCCCTGAACCGCTGTAGACTGGCTTATGCAAGGAGGGCACCATCTGTGCCCTTCAAAGCATTTCCAGAGGCTCTGGGAGGCTACCCTTCCCGAGCCTGTAACATCTATTTCCAAAGCGGGAGGGTGTAACACCCTCCTCCCAAAGGAAATACTTTGTTCTTTCTTCCTAGGACTGAGCTGCTCAGACCCCAGGAGGGCAGAACCTTGTCGGTGAGGTGGCAGCAGCTGTAGCTGCAGTGCAAGCCTCAGATAGCTGGTTTGGCAGTACTGGGGGTCCATGGTGGAGCCCCCAGGATGCATGGAATTGGCCCCCGATAGCAAATTTGGAATTGGGGGACAATTCCATGATCTTAGACACCTTACATGGCCATATTTGGAGTTACCATTGTGAAGCTACATATAGGTATTGACCTATATGTAGTGCACGCATGTATTGGTATCCCCGCACTCATGAAGTCCGATGAATTGGCCCTGGACAGTGTGGGGGCACCTTTGCTAGTGCAAGGGTGCCCTCACACTTAGTAACTTTGCACCTAGCCTTCAGTAAATGAAGGTTAGACGTTATGTGACTTATAAGTTACTTAAGTACAGTGTAAATGGCTGTGAAATAGTGTGTGCACTATTTCACACAGGCTGCAGTGGCAGTCCTGTGGAAGGGTTTGTCTGAGCTCCTTATGGGTGGCAAAAGAAATGCTGCAGCCCACAAGGATTTCCTGGAACCCCAATGCCCTGGGAACTGAGGTACCATATGCTAGTGGCTTATAAGGGGGTCCAGTGTGCCAGTTATAATTGGAGTATGAAGTCACTAATCTATTGTGACTAATTCGGACTCAGAGAGAGCATAAGCACTGACGTTAGCAGAACTTAGTGACACAGTTAAGCACTACTGACAACACACACATTAGGCCACAAACTATGAGCACTGGGGTTCTGGCTAGCAGGATCCCAGTGAGAAAGGCAAAACACACTGACACACACTCACAAATAGGCCAAAAGTGGGGTAACCGTGCTAGAAAGAGGCTACTTTCTCACATATCCTCAGGCAAAAACTTGGAAATTAAAAGGGCACAAGGACCACACTGATTTATTGTCATGGTTCTCAGGTATAATACAAAACAATTAATTTAAACAAAAGAAAAATAAAGAATGAAATGGAATGTTCAAACTAGAGTTATGATTTAACAAGATCTTAGTGGATATAAAGATGGCAGTTAAATGGCGAAAGAAAAAAAAGAACTTGACATACAGACTCGTTCTGCAATTTCTATGACCAAACTGGATAAACCGCTTCGTATCTAACAATGTCACAAGCAAATAGAAGCCTGTCTGAAAGAATACGTCCAATGGAGTGAAAACTGTGTTGCATTGACTGATGATATATGGCACAGTAATATGTTTTACAGCACTTGTTATTTTTTTTAAATCTTATAATTTGTTTTGAGCTATTTTTAAACTGTATGGATTTGGGTTAAGGTGGGAATTATTGGGAACACTGGTCTTGACATATTTTAAGCTGGTGCGCCTTTTCTTATCTCCTTTGTTACCCTCGGATGCTACAAGGGTAGTTTGGATCATTAAGGGCTCTTAGTTAATGCTAAGTCACATTTATTTTGCTAGTCGGTCAAATAAAATGGATCAGGTTGAACTGTAATAGTTTCAGTTCTTATGCTCACAGCCGCTTCGCTTGCTTTCTGAAAGGCAGATCAAGTTATCTGAGATGTTCCAGTGGCAGCTTGGATATGCCAGCAGTGCAAAGAGGGACGTAATAGTTGTGCATAACCTAGGTTTGTGTCTTTTGGTTTTGTGTGAGGCTTAAACAGGATAGGATAGGATTCATAAATAGGATATCATTATTTGTACACTGCATAGTCACCTACCAGATATTGACAGGTAATGAGTGTCTAATGTTACCCAACTAGGTGGTATTAGTTTTTGCGCTCAGAAGGATGAGAACGTAGACTCACAGGCATTGAAACCTGTAACCATGGGACTACCACAAATCCCAGCTATAGGTGGAGTAAACTACTGAGTCACTGGACCTGGCTTGAAAAACAACCCAGTGTGACAGTTGATATCTTTTGCTTTTGGGATGGGATCTCAGTTGAAGTAGTGCAGCTTCCTGGCTACAAGGGTGCTTAAACGTTGAAGCATCTAGCCTCGAAAGTAGAGGGCATCAGCTGACTGTGCTTGATGGGTGAGAGACACAACTAAAAGATTCTAAGAAGGGCTACAGCAAGGGAGCGCATATTAAGAAATGCTTTGCTGTTCAAAGGCTTTTCTGTGGGAGCATCAAGTGCATGAAGCGTGTTTATACTTAGACCAATTTAATGACACTGACTTGTTCTTAACAGATGTGATCACATCCAATTAAAAACATGAAATTAATCTCTATATTAATCTTGTTGAAACAGCTGGTAAGAAAGGGCACATGAGGTGATTTGGCAAAATGTATTTGCACTAGCTCTATGCTGGAATATGAGAAAGTTAATGTATATATGCAAGCTTGTTGATTCGCAGGCTTGATTTAATAATACCTTTTTGAATGTTCACAAACTGAGTCAAATCATCTGTAGTCCTTTATATTTCACCAGAATTAGACCGAATTATCTTTTATCTATTTTTCAACAAATTGAGATTGTTATGGTCGAACATCTGCATGTCGTGATAATCAAAGTAAATGTTTTAATTGCTCATATAACTATAAACAATGTACAGTAGTTCAGCACCTGCAGAAGGGGACTGTTGAAGTTTGTCAATTATAGTCCAAAGAGTCCAGCTATCTCTGAAAGGTAAGAGGCATTGGAAGAGTTTGTTGCATAAGGTGGAGTGGACAGAATGCTGAATATTGTCAACCATTTTAAAGTTTCTTTTGTCCAAGACTCTTTTTCCGAGTCAACTCTACTCTGTTGGTTCCCATGCCTCTTATGACTCTCTTCATACACCAATTTCCTTACATGTTATAAGAAATAAGGACTGGGGGTATTCTCTTTACCACCCTATTCTCCCCAGCAGTTGTTTGCTGCAGGACTGGAACTAGATATCACTATATAGCCCATTGCGTAGAAGGGCTGGGGAAAGGTTAACATATCAAACTTGTGACTCAAACAGTGACAATTCTATCAACTGCTTGAACTACATGCACTGTATAATTACCAAAATATACAAACATGTACATTATACAGGGCACGTAGTTTAAGCAGTTTCGAGCAATACAAATGTCACTGTTCGATGTGGCAGCCACTTGAAGATCTTTTGTACTATGTGTAGGATGTGGAAGCAAGAAGTGCTCACTGCATTGATCTGTACTGTCTTGTTGAGCTTGTTATCTAGGATAGGCCACAGTTTTGTTATGTAGCCACCTGGTGGAGTCCCGTCGGGAGGTCTTATTTGTAAGGAATAGCTTTTTTATCTTCTTCAAGTTGAGCTTCAGGCAGTTAGGACCCAGATATTTGCAAATCAGTCTTGACCAGTGCTCCAGTAGGCACAGTCCAAACTGAACTGCCACGCCAGGTCCCCCCTGAACGTGAACACAAGCAAAGGAATATCTGTTTTGCACTGATTGGAGCTCATCAGTCTATTGTAGCTTGGTTCGAGTGTCACAGTGAGTACAGGACCCACATCTGGGCCTACACTTGTGATGGAAGGAATGCTTTCTATAAGTCTAGCCACTGGCAAATGCTTGGTAGGTGCCCTCTACTTCTGGTTCACCTTCAGTCGACATGTAAGCAGCAGCTGCGACTCGAGCGTGCCAAAAAAAGTTAAGAATGAAGTCACCCCTTGTCCTCTCCCAACAGTATAATCAGGGGTCTAATGGCAGGAGGATTCCAGTAATGTGTTTGATCTTCTGGACTAGTGGTTCTTAACTTGTGGTCTGAGGACCCCTGGGGGTCCACAAGGTCTAGTTAGCGAGTCTGGGACTCTATTACATAATTAAATAATATTACAATTAATAAATTAAAATTAGTAAAGGTTCTACAAATAAAGAAGCAAAAGAGACTTTGAAAAACCTTTCTATCTTTGATTGTGAATTAAACAAAATATTGAAATATTTGAGCATTTGTTTAGTGTATACTTGTTTTTGTATATATTTCGAGGTTCAAATCATAGAAATTGCTTAGGCTGGTGGTTCCCAGCTTCACATAATGACTCTCTCGGGGGGTCCACAAAAATCAAAAGGTTATGAAATGGGTCCTGGACAACTTGGTTCAGGACAACTTGGGTCCTGAATCCCTATCACACAGCCGCCACATGTACATGTAAGTATCAATCTCTTGCATCCTCTTCAACAGTTGCCAGGGTTTCGATAGATAAATTTCAAGAGTATTGGTATGAAATACCATCTAAGCATTATTTTAGAAGCTGTTTTTTTCTGTTCATACAAAAAAAGGATTGAGTTGCCCTCCACCAGATCAGCATCCAAGAGCTTTCCAAGATCTCAAGGTCCATATCTTCATTTCACTTCTGAACATATGAAAGAGTCTACAGGGGCTGAGCACAGGCCAAAACTTCATAAAGGCTTGTTATGGCCTTAGTTATTCCCACTTGGTGGAATATATGTTCTATTGTACTCAGTTCTTTACACCCATTAACTTTCGCCACAGGAGTCAACACCGAATGCAACAGCTGGGTTAATCTATAAAGGTCTTGTTGTCCTCATAGAAACTTATTAGCCCAGTGCTCTCCACTCCTAGGTAGTCTTTGCTCATACAACATACCCAGGAATATTCCCCGGCCATCTGCTCATGTCAAGTAGTCATGGTAAGACGATCCTGACAGAAAGTCAGGAATGCTTACTACTGGGGTGAGAGACGAGGGCTATGGCATTACTCATTGTGTGCTCAAGACCCTACGCCAACTGTGTAGGGTTATTTCTTTGGAATGCAATAGTTTGTCATAATGTGAATGGGCATGTATTGGTAGCCTACAGTTAACCAGACAGTGGGATCTTACTGGAATTGTGTTCAACCTGGAACCAGGGTTTCTTTTTAGTCTATGAAAAGCAAGTTAAGGCAGGTGCCTGTTGGCCTGCTGTTATGTACCTATGTATACATGGTGCATCAACCCTTCCTGCCCATTGTAAGCGGTAAAGGAGAGCCTTCACTTCTGGGTCCTCTGTTGTTCCAAATGAAAGACCATATTTTTTCTGAATTGTTTGAAATGCTGTAGGCAGAAAAATTAGGGGCACGGTACATGCTAAATATAGAAGTCTCAGGAGGAATGCCATTTTTTTTTACATCCAATTTTAGTTCTTTTTTCTTTTTTTTTCTTTTAAATTGAAGAACAAAAGACAACAATAGTACAGTGCATTGAGTACAGTAGAACACAAGTATAATGGATGGATCCGTACATAGTGTGGAGTCTGAAACCAAATAAAGCAGTGCAGTCCACAAAGTGCCCTCCACTTCCCCCATATCACCTCTTATTTCCGGGGACAGGCCCTTGCCTCATAGATTGGCTTCTCCACTAGATAACACCAGTCCATCCCTGCTCGCCACTTCGAGACAGACAGCGTCTTGGGATATTTCCATTGTTGCGCAATGTCCTGTTTAGCCACTAGGCCTGCCAGCCCAATTAAAATTCTTTCTCCCCCCCCCCTGCTCCTCTAGAAGGCCCAGTATCACCACCCTGACATTCAAATCAATCAAGCTTCCCAGTACTGTGGAGACTTCCTTCCCCAGAAGTGGCGCAGCTTCGGGCACTCCCAGGCAACATGCAAGAGATGCGCTCCTTCTTGTCCATACCTCACACATTTCCCAGCAGTCCCGGTACTCATGTGTCCCAGGCGCTATGGAGTAAGGTACGCTATGTGGAAATAGTTAATCTGCACCATCCTCAAGCGCGCTGATATAGCCTGTTCCTGGGGTGCAGGGTAGGCCTCCCTCCAGTCGTCTTCGTCCAAATCTCCAACCCAGACCACCCATCTGTCCTGCAGCCCTCCAAGTCCGTCGGGTGCATTGGTGAGTAGGGAGTGGTGAATCTGGTTAATGGCACCCTTTTCCAGTTTTTCCATCAGTAGTTCAGCTTCAAGAGGGTTATAGTCAGGGAAGGACTGAGCCGGAGACAAGTGAGTCTTCAAGGCATGGCGCAGTTGGAGGAAACAGTAGAACTGTGTATTGGTCAGTGTATAGTGGTCCTTCAGCTGTTGGAAGGGCAAAATCCCTTCTGTGTTGGTCACGTCACCTAGGTCGGTAATTCCGATATTGTCCCATAGTTTAAGACCTTCTAGCTCATCAACCTGCTGGAGCTAGGTGCCCTGCCATAGGGGTGTCAACTTAGTGAGGTGTCGCTCCCTCCATATAGGAATGCCAGGAGACCCTCAAAACCCGCCTGCCCAATCTCCAGCTGATAGGCCCGGTTGTCCTGGCCCCCGTTGAACCATTTATTAGTGGGGATCGTCTGAGCTGCCATATAGTAATGTACAATTCCAGGATTCCCACCCCCCTTCGCATGGAGACTTCAATGTCAATATGAAGGCCACCCTATGTCGTCCCCCTGTATCACATCCCCCTCCACCCATACAAAGGAGGTAAGTTGGGAAATAAGAGATTGGAACCAGGCCCGCGGGACCAAATATGGGAAATTTGACAAGATGTATAAGTATCAGGGGAGACAGACCATCTTGAAAAGAGCGGTGCGGCCCAAGGGATTTAGGGGTGGCTCCTCCACCTGCATAGATCTGCTAACAAGGTCCATGCAAGGGGTGGAAAGTTCAGTTCCCAGGCCAACTGAGGAATACCATTTTAATGTTATTAATATGCCTTTTCATGAGATCTCAAGCCTTTCCCCACCTATACTGGTCTTTAAAAAGGGCATTGAGGGACAGAGGGGGACATTGACCAGATATATCTTATGGACTATTGGTGGTAAGACCACACTCAAGTATTCAGTCCCTTTCTGGGTCCATCTTAAAACCATGTTGCTTGGTCAGGTGCTTACTGCACTCTATCTGACCTCCCACTGCCATGACAACCTACTTGGTGAAGTTAACTTTGAAGTCTGAGACCAGAGCAGTTTAAATAGAGAAACCAAAGTATTGGTCATGAAACATAGCATATCATCGGCAAAGAATCCTACTTCAGTCTTTTTCCCATCAGCCAGCACCCCAATGATCCAAGCGCTGGAGTTCCCATTTTGAATTAAGGGTACCATTTTAACACGAATATAGAGGGCTACAGTGGGCATTCCTGCTGCACTCCTCTTGTCAAAGGTATGGGATCAGACAGTCGAAATATCACCACCACGCAAGTTGAAGGCTTCTGAAAGGTATCTAATATCAGGGTTCGGAAACACGGTCCTAGGCCAGCTTGAGTCAGGATTCCCCAGGACTAATGTCCAGTCCACCCTGTCCAAAGCCTTCTTCGCATCATGCAAGGGGAGGACTAGTTGTGTGTTTTCTTGGAACGCCTTGTCCATAAAGTCCAGGGCCAATCATATAGTCTCCTGTCTGCCAATCTTTTATGAATCTTGCTTGATATTGTGAAACTATCAATGAGAAAACATCTCAGAATCCAGTAGGGAGGATTCAGGTGATATTTTTATGTCACTGATTAACAAAGCTATGGTGTTGTATGGGCCGACCTCCAATCCGTTGGGTCTTTCTTGGGTTCAAGTTTGAGAGTTAGGACGGATTCCATCATTGTGGGCGAGACTCCACTTATACGCAAAACTTTTGCAAACAGTTTAGCTAATAAAGAGTAAGAAGTTCCACTAGTGATGTATGTAACAAGTTACACAATTCTTCTGGGGCAGGAGCTTTTCCATTAGGGAGAGGTTAGATAGCAGCCCTATTTTCTTCTTCAGAGATAGGTTCCTCCAGGTCATTAATACTTATCTGGGAATCACAGTGTATCGAACTCCATCCAAGTACTGCTCCTTGAGGGCAGGATCACATAGTTCCGCTCTGTATAGTGTGGGGTAAAACAGCAGAAAGCGATTTAGTAAGCCCTTCTTAGATCTGACAGCCTTAGGGTAGTCACCCCTAATTTTTTGCCTGCCTCCCTCCTCTTTTTTAACACTGTTTTTGCTGATTTTAGGACTCTGCCCACTTTACCACTGCGCTGCTAATCAGTGCTAAAGTGCATATGCTCTCTCCTTAAAACATGGTGACATTGGCTCATACCCAATTGGCTTATTTAATTTACTTATAAGTCCCTAGTAAAGTGCACTACATGTGCCCAGGGCCTGTAGATTAAATGCTAATAGTGGGCCTGCAGCACTGGTTGTGCCAACCACATAAGTATCCCTTTAACCATGTCTCAGGCCTGACATTGCAAGGCCTGTGTGTAAAAATAATTCCCAAGTCTTAAACCCCCCTCTTTCTACATATGTCACCCCTAAGGTAGGCCCTAGGTAACCC
This sequence comes from Pleurodeles waltl, assembly GCF_031143425.1. Classification (NCBI taxonomy): domain Eukaryota; kingdom Metazoa; phylum Chordata; class Amphibia; order Caudata; family Salamandridae; genus Pleurodeles; species Pleurodeles waltl. Next base: position 102,494,881 of record NC_090437.1, read on the forward strand.
ATAGGGCAGGGTGCTATTTAGGGAAAAGGCAGGACATGTACCTGTGTGGTTTGTATGTCTTGGTAGTGTAAAACTCCTGCATTCGTTTTACACTGCTGTGAGTCCTGCTCCTTTTATTGGCTAACATTAGGGCTACCCTCATTTACTGTTTGAGTGGTAGAGTCTGATCTGAAAGTAGTAATGAGATCATATTAAGTATGGCCAGAATGATAATGCAAAATCCTGCTGACTGGTGAAGTTGGATTTAAGATTACTATTTTAGAATATGCCACTTTTAGAAAGTGAGAATTTCTCTGCACTTTAATCCTTCTGTGCCTTACAATCCACGTCTGGTTGGGTTAGTTGACCACTCCGTTGTGCATTTCACTCAGACAACCTCAAACACATGATGCTCAGTCACACCTGCACACATCCGCATACTGAATGGTTCTTCCTGGGCTGAGAGGTTGGAGGGCCTGACACTTAAATGTCAAAGGACAGTGGCCTGCCTTCACACAATGGACTGCCAAACCCCCTTTTGGACCCTGGCAGACAGGATGGAATTGAGAGGGGGCCTTGTGCACTTCTAAGCTACTCTTCGAAGTCTCCCCCACTTCAAAGGCACCTTTTGGTATTTAAACAGAGCCTCTGGCCCTACCAACTCAGACACTTCTGGACCTGAGCCTGCAACCTGTCAAGAGGAACTGCCTGGCTGCCTAAAAGACTCACCTGACTGTTTTTCTGCAAAGGACTGCTGCCCTCCCTTGCTGCCCTCTGGTTCTACTGAGATGTGCTCTCCAAGGGCCTGGATTGAGCTTGCCTCCTGTTTTCTAAAGTCTCAGGGCCAAAAAGGCTTCATCTCTGCAAAGAACTCCTTGTGCGGTGAAATTTGGACACACAGCCTGCCAGAAACGACGCACAGCCTGCATCACGGTGAGAAAATCACTGTACGGCCAACCGGAACGACACAGCCCGGCTCCCAGGATTCCTCCGCATCGTCCCCGGGGTATCCCAATACCCCGCAACACGAAGAGGATCCAAGTCCACGTGCCAGAATCCGACGCAAGGCTCTGTCTGCGTGAAAAATATCGGCGCATCGCCTGTGTGTGCCCGGAGAAACCGACACACACCTCCCCATTTTCCATGCTTCTCCTCCTCCGCAGTCGCCTGCAGATAATTTAGACGCAAACCAGGTACTCTGTGCTTGTAAGAGACACTTATTGTTTTTAAGAACTTAAGATTCTTTTTATCATTTTCTAAAGTGATATTTCAATGTGTATCAAATCTTGATTGTTTTGTCCTTATTTTATCCAGACAAATAGTCTATATTTTTCTAAACCCGTGTGGTGTATTTTTGTGGTGTTTATACTTTGTTAGTGCATGATTTATTGCACAAATATTTTACACATTGCCTTCTAAGTTAAGCATGACTGCTCAGTGCCAAGCTACCAGAAGGTGGGCACAGGATAATTTGGATTGTGTGTGAATTACCCTGACTAGAGAGAGGGTCCTTGCTTGTACAGGGGGTAACCTGACTGCCAACGAAAGACCCCATTTCTAAAAGTCCTTATCAGTGGTTCCAAGGTCTTTGGTGTTCTGTTGGCATGAATATAGTTGATTGTTGGCGTGAATATAGTTGATTGTTGTCATAACTTAAACACCAACAATTTGCAGCTTTCTCACAAAAAATGTTAAGTACTTACCACTTGATGGGTAGCATCTTTGGCTAGTATAGCTTCTACTTCGCCTCTTAGGGTCCCAAGATTTCTATAGATAGGTCTCAATCCTGTTTGTTTATGGGCCTAGCCTTTTATAATTTCTCTGTGAGATGGCTCTTATTTTTAAGAGTGAGACATGAAACACTGGATGTACCCCAAGTTGCAAATGCAATTCTAATTTGACAGCTACTGGATTTATATTTCTCTTAAATTTCATAAGAGACTAAAAAATGGGTTGGCAACGTTCTGTTTCCTTTAAAATGTAATTGTTTTAAAGACACCTAGTCACCCACCTGATATCTAGGATTCACTCATCTTCTCTTATGTGCTAGTACCTTGTAATTCTTGTTAGCGCTCTCTAAATTGTTTTTTGCTTTTTGATTGGCTGTATCTAACCCTAGCAACAATTTCCTCGCAGCTGGTCCTGGGGTCTCATCTTTGCCTACAAATGTATTTATGTGTCACCTGAAATTCTGGTAGAAAGCCTTGTAGCCTGTGGGAACATTCCTGGACTTATGCTATGCAAATTCTGCTTCCCAAACCAAATCTCCCATCTGGTCTAATAAATACAGACAAAGCTACTGCTACAGTTCATGGGTTGTTCTCTTGGTTTTCCCTTCTGCTTCTGCACGATAACTAATTGAATATCTAAATTCTGCTCTTATTCCTTGCATGACTGCTTGCCAAATATGAGAAGAATTGGGACCTTCTATCTATGATCACTACTGTGAGCACCCCATGAGATCTAACTACACTACTATTTGGTTAAATGTCTTGCATCATTAACTGCCTTCAGGTGAACAAAACAGTTCATAGAACCACAATAGAACTAGTCTTGTTTTAGGGGGGTTGCCAGCACACCTAAGGTCCAGTTCCTGACCCTCCTATAGGTTGTTGCATATGTTTATCCAGCACAGATTAAAAGGGGTGATATAAATGAATGCTACTACTAGAAACTGCTTTTGGCTTTAAGAGCGTATTTTCCTCTGTAGTTGGTATTAACTAGAATTCCATTTGAAGTGTACTCTCACATTCTATATAAAGTATATTTATCTAATGCTATTACATTAATAATGCAGTGAATGGTACCCTAAGACACTGTCTTAACGATGGCGTGTTTTCTGATAAATAACATCATATTGCCATTAACATTTCTGAAGAATAACTTCTTTCTTGGATTACCAAAGGAATTATGAAGTCATACTTAGGCGCTTGTATCAATTACCAGTAGATTACTTCACAGTAGAATTGTTCTCAGTCAGTAGGCTTAAAGTGCTAGCTGATTGTACTTCCAGTTTTAGTTTACAGTGCTATTTAAAATCGACTTTGGATCTAATTGTTCTTGTTTTATTAGGTTTGAAACTGGGGCCTTGTGTGGCTAACAATTTTACCTGCAGCACATGTTCTGAGGAAGAGTTCAGAATTTGTCATTTATGCCAATGAAGTATTAACTTTGATTATTTTTGATATTTTTTTATAATTTTCTGTGTTAAAATGTATACAGACTTTAATGCAAATGTGTGTAAATAAACAACCACTATCTACTGTTACTAAAACAGTGAGTTTTTTGTGTTGTTTGGTTTTGTTCTGGTCAACAACCATTTTAATATTTTTGACCACAATCAAGTCCAGCAGGATTTTATTGGATGACCTCAACTTGTGAGGTGGGCTTAGATGGCTGCAGAGAGTCAGTGCATGGTCTACCTGTGTATTGATGCATTCAGTCAGTGTCTGGTCATAGTTAATCACCAGGACAACCAGTATGCTTAGTAGCGGATCAAACAACAGATCGATTGAGGTGAGGATTTACTCTGGAAAAGTATTTCTTTCCTGAATATCTGGGCCATAGTTCAGGTCCTCATGTGTGGACATGTTCCATAACAACCATAGTTGCGCAAACTGGCCATCTATGATCCAGGGAATAGCCTCCACAATTTGACCAGAGTCCTCTGACACCTATAGAGGAGCCCATTCGTGTTTCCCTTGTGGCAGGTGCATGTGAAGAAAATTGCTGCTCAGACCCAGATCTCTGAGAGGGTATTCAGGAAAGCTTGTCTTTTTACATACTTGCCAGACAATTTAGAAAGAAGACTTGTTTTTTGGCAGCCCTGTTTATTTAAGCCTGCCACTCAGTCGCTTTTTATGAGTCATCAGTAGGTACATTCCTCCTCTCCAGAGTGAAAATAAACTTAAGCAAAGCACCAGAGAAGGCAGTGTTTACAAAACCTTGGGTCATTAAAAAACAGGTCTTGTGAAGGGAGGTAAGGGGATAATTAGCATACTGCTGTTCTGTGTAGCAGAGATCCGCATATGCCACTTCAAGCGATCTTTAGGGGAAATAAAAGTAGCATTGTACTGAAGACAGAAGTGCTCCAGCTGCGGACCTTACTCACAACAGAAACAAAAGGCATTTACACAGGACGCCTCTTTTTCCCTTGAAGGTAAGGAGCAGTGTACATGGGAGACGGGGGTCACGCTTATGTACAGCCAGAAACCTAGGACACGGCACCTGAAGATCACCACAGGTTTAAGAGGAACAAGGCCAACCCATTATGGATATAGTGAACCTTGGGTATGCACTGTGTATACAGGACAGCCCTTCAAAAAGGACTCATTTGAGAAACTTCTTAAATTGTTTAGGTCGGTAGAGCCGTTTCCTAGAGCTCATTTAATATAAATAAGAAGCGAATGCTTCACTGTCGTAATACGGTATTTATTTATACCAATATGCTAGTATGAGATTCAACAGCAGTAAACAATGATGATAGTAACAATAATAATAATAATGAACATCTCATTTTATCCTGTCAGACAATGTAAAGTGTTCAAAAGTTTCACACAGTGCAAAAGTAAGGGACGCAAGCAGGGCTGTAGTTACCGGCCGTGCCAGCCCATTTAATCTTTGCCCACCCACCCCCTATTGACCTGAGCAACTGACATAGTATTTATCCGAAACTCAGTTTAGAGGGGTGGGGGTGCTGCAGCACTCCTATAATAGCCATGCTGGAGTTCCAAAGTGAACAAGCAAAACTGCCTTTAAATCTTGTTTTTATATTGTCACATTTGCATTCAAAGACAGAGGTCAAATGTCATCATATGTACTCTTGCTGCTTATTCTTTTAACAAGATGATGTTGTTTACTTTTCTTTCTATGATTGTAAAGTGAGAGAATTTTGTAAAGTGAACTATGGGTCAATTTCACAGGGGGTACATGGAGCACGAAAAGAAAGACTGTAGGATGTCAATGTTTTCTAATCCAGATCAAAATTTAAACACCTAAAAACTGACTGTACAAATATGTCAAAATAAATCGCACTGAAAACGGAAGTGAAGTGCATTTTCTTCGCACTTCTGAAGGTGATGGTGCGAGCGTCTATTACCTCATTGGCTCTTTATATGTTGATTGATATGGGGACGCCTTCTTAGGCTGATGGACCTTTTCACTCGTTTAAGATGTTCACACCCTTAAACAATCCACATTATAAATATCATCAAATAGACAATGTGAAAATTCTTTAGAGACAGTAATTCCCACGCAGCATGACCCAATAGGCCACAAATAACCACACCTTTAGTATCAGTTAGAAAATGTATTTCCTTAAATTAACAATGCTAGTATCACGTAAATTACTCTTAACACCACATGATATAAGTATAAAAATAATACTGGTTGACCGAATCTCCTAAGGAATCTTAATTTAATCATTGCATTGATAACCAATCTTTCTAAATCCAATGTACAATTCAACAATAAAAGTAATTGCTCAATAATAATAACATGCATTTGAGGTTCAGCAACTGAGTAACATCAAATAGCAATTAGTTGAATGAAAGAAAAACCCACTAACGTCAGGTTAGCATCCGCATGTTGGACTTCATGCAAAAGAATTTAGTCAACACAAATTTGGAAAACATCTAACTATGGCTCTATTAAAATGCAGCTAATTTTACGATAGTTCAGTCAAATCAGGAAGTGACTTTTAATCCCAAAATCCCTTTCACCGACCTTTCTCGACCAATTATGCTTCATGGTTGTCCACCAGTCCGTGCGCGACCCTTCTCACTAAGCAACCTTTCCCAGCGGGGCTCTAATGGGTCACACTCACACGTACAGATGCTGACAAAGTCTTGCGGCTTGTCCTCCTTCACCCAGACTCACTCTAAACTGATGCAAATTATTGCGAGCACTTCAACAATCCCAAATACCAAAATGTATCTGTTCGCTACAGGTAGGGTAACAGTCGCTTCAGGAGCCTTACGGATTTTTTACTGACGGCCTTTTCACTCTAGCAGCTACGTTTTCTTTCTCAGTTCCCCTGATTCGCAAGCAAAATTCGACCTGCAAATTGTACTCTCCACTAATCAATGGGTCTGTCTTGGTGCACATAGCACTTGCAAAATCTCGGTCAAAACATTCTTTCACTCACTTGGACTCACGCTCTGACTTGTCGCCCACGCCCGATCAACCTACTAAACAGACAAATTACAACAATAAACCAAGTGTCTAATACACTTTTCAATATATTTTGGAGTCTTAGACCTATCACGGCCCTTATAACAACAACCACTTGGACAACTTTTTAGCACAAAGCGCCACACACGTGTGAAGTTCGACGACTTCCTACTCTCACACTTCGGAGTACGCAAACTCCTTCAATAACTTCATTTGGAGTATGCAAACTCTCTAACCCTCACAACCATCACAATTCGCCTACGGTCTGCATAAGCTGTGCAAGCACAAAAACCTAGTTCCTTCACACTGTCACTAGAATGCCGATAACACAGTCAGACAATCATAGGCAAGCTCCAGGGATCTGGGAAAGTCATCCTAGGTTTTTAGGGGCACATTTTCTCTCTATTTTGTGTCATAGAATCCGAAAATCTTAACCAAATCAATTTTGAGCTGCTATCCTTCCCACAGGACACTATGTGGATCTCTTAAGGAAATAACCCATACAACAATACTCGAGGATGTGCTCTTTAAGAGACAAACCATAGACTATTCTCAAGAATGTGCCCTTAAAGAGAGAAACCATGCTACTCTGCTACCATTTCTTGAGAGCGCGTCTTAGCTTATTGGCCCTTTATATGTTAATTGATAAGGGGACACGTTCGTATGCCGATGGACCTTTTCATTCGTTTAAGATGTTCACAACCATAAGCCATCCACATTTAATAATATCATCAAATAGACAATGCGAAAATTCTTTAGAGACAGTAATTCTCATGCACCATGACCAAATAGGCCATGAATAACCACAATTCTAGTATCAGTTAGAAAATTTATTTCCCTAAGTTAACAACACTAGTGTCACGTATATTAGTCTCAACACCACATATAAGTATAAGAATAATACTGGTTGACCGAATCGCCTAAAGAATCTTAATCTAATCAATGTGTTGATAACCAATGCTTTCAAAGCCAAAGAACAAATCAACAATAAGAGCAATTGCGCAATAGTAATAACCTACATTTGAGGTTCAGCAACTGAGTAACATCAAATAGCAATTAGTTGAATGAAAGAAAAACTTACTAACATCAGATTAGCATCAGCATGTTGGACTTCATGCAAAAGAATTTAGTCTGCACAAATTTGGAAAACATCTAACTATGGCTCTATTAAAATGCATCAGTTAGTACTTAAAAATAAAAGACATCAACAATCATCATCAACGATAAAGACATTTGTGACTGATATACCTGTCCATATGAATCAGCAAGCAGTGAGCAGTCTTCGTCAGGCAGACATCAGTTCGAGCAGCATCAGCATTACACATTGAGCACAAGAAATAAACAGCGGAGCAATGCCGAGGTGTAACCCAAGACAAATTGAGCAGAAAAGGCCAAAAGTTCTTAGTGCAGTGCAGTTAAGTTAAAGTTGTCCCACGTTGTCATAGGTCGAGGAACCAGGCGATAGCCATTAGTCCAGTAGAACTGACATTTCAAGTCTAAGATATAACTAAAAGTCTTTCACACGTTGATGACTGGTTTTCTCTTCTTACGCACATCGTTTGACACGTAAAGAAGCAACTTTTATATTCTTCCATCCTTCTGTACATCCATTCTTAATTCCTGGGGACATCACTTTATCATATGCTTCATGTTAACATTTGTAACAAGTTTGATACATTCAGGTTTCTACTCACGTTACCTAATACACAACTTCTAGTAAAGACAAGAAAACAACTTTTGCTACAGGTAATGATTCGGGTCAACCTTCAGTTAGAACAATATACTTTTATTCAGCACAGCATGAGATCACATTTTATTCTGACATTGCATTTTTCTAATAAACTCCAGTGCAATACTAATGCTCAGTCCTCGGCAGCTTTGAGGCCTACAGTTAATTTAAGCCAATACATAACATTTAATAGTAAGTATAAGCCATTACTGCATTTTAAATTGTTATAAGTTCCAAATAAACATTAATAAGCTGTTTATTACACAGTTTTCATAATTGATGGCAGCCATTCAAGTGAGCGCATTTTCGAGGTGCACGTTATTTTCTAGGTTAATTCATTTCTATGCAAATACAATTGCAGAATACACAAAATATTTATTAGTAAATGTTTCAGTGCTTACAATGGAAAAAAGATTTTAATAGGCTCACTGCAAATCTTGGTAATGCACAAATGATAAATATAGTACTGTATTGTATTTAAAAATGTGTATAGCTCTTACTGTCTCTGTATGGTGCACTGATTGCTTCCCTACATGGGCAGCAAGCTCTGCCATATAGGCTGTGCAATAAGAATGATGTTATTTTTGATTTCTGATTCTGTTTGGGAAGTGTTTCCATGCACTGCATGATAACCACACCGTGGTGGTTATCTTGTTATGGGACACAGCGCATAACAGTGTGGTGGATGGTGAGGTGTGAGAGACACAGACGTGCAGTTTATCATTTTTGAGAAGGCTGGCAGTTTTAAACAGCTCTGTAGGTCCCCTTATGGTATTTTTTATGATTACAGCCTGCCTTGCTGGTTATTGAACTGGGTTGTCCATTTAGAATTTTTGTGTATATTTGTGGGTTTGAGCTGGCATGGTTGGAGTGAGAGAGAAGTGGAGAGATGTGCTGGGATGGGCATTATTACTATCATCCCATATCTGAGTGTCAGTGTGAGATGTAAATAAACGGCCCTAGTGTTAAAGATATTTGGGACCTGTAGTAGTGGACTAGATTAAAGTTCTGCGATTGACCAGCAGTGTGCAACAGTTCTCTTCAGTTAATCCATGCTTCATTTGAAGATGGATGATTTACTGGGTGTACAGTACTGGTGATGGGCAACACTTGTAGCAGATTTGTCTTATGTTAATGAAAGAGGTGTAAGTTACAGTTGTCACTGTGTTTTATGGTATAAATATTAGTGTGAGCCTGAAATGATATATATGAAATTACATAGCTATGTAATACCCTGGTGAACCGTAGGTCATCCTGCCGTAACTTACCTACCTATGGAAAGTAGCTTGCTGTTTGGGCTGTTTCCAGTCTGTGGATTGTAAACTGAAGATTGAGAGGGTGCAGCTATCTTTCCGGATTCTGTTAGTAGGTTGTATGGTGGTGTAGTTGTTTTGGAAATAGCCATGTTTTCAACTGTCTTCTGATAAAGATTCACTTAAAAAGACAAACGTTACAGGGATGTTATAGTTAGTCTCAGTTTTTAAACGTACCAAACCATAGAAATTCCCCTGTTCTAGTTAGTTGTCTAAAGTAACTATAACCCGTGCCCTAAGGTAACTATAGCTCGTGCACCCGCCATGCAGTTATCTGAGGAATAATTTTACTGCAGATGTTACAGTGACATTATCAGTTATATTATCAAAGATGTCATGAGTGCTGTAATTTGTGGGGTAATTAGCAGTGCATTGCGAGTGTGTGAGTTATAGTTACCTTAGGGCACGGGTTATAGTTATTTTAGATAACTAACTATAACAGGTGAATTTCTATGGTTTGGTACATTTAAAATGTGAGCCTAACTATGACGTCTCTGTAACCTCGGATTTTTAAGTGAATTCCTATGTTTTTTTTAAATTCTATTTCCCAACTAAAACGTTCCTGTAACCTTTGGTTGTTTCATGATTTTTTTAATGTAAATTTATTTTCATCACTATATGTTAATCCAACCACTGCTGTGCATGGCATTGGCCATGCGCAGCTGCAGGGCCTGGCCTGCGACCAGACCCTGCGGCCATCCCCCCTAACCACCCAACCCCATGCTGTGCATGGCCCTTTGGCCATGAGCAGCAGTAGTTGGCCGCCGCCCGTCTCCCTGGGTGTGAGAATAGGTGTGAGAGGGTGTACCAGGGGGTGAGAGTGGCCGTGAGAATGACTGTCTGAGTGTGTGAGTTGCTGCATCAGTGTCTCAGTTGGTGCGTCAGTTTCTGTGTGGGTCTGTGACTGGGTGCATGAGGGTTTCAGTGGGTCGGTGAGTGGGTGGGTGACAGTCTCAGTGCGTGTGTCGATGTGTCTGAGTGGGGCTGTGGGTAGGTGCATAAGGGTCTGAGTGGGTCTGTGAGTGGGTGCGTAAGGGGTAAGGGTCTGAGTGGGTGAAAGAGATTGAAAAAAAATTGAGAGAGAAAAAGGGAGGAGAGAGAGAGTTTTTTTTAGGCTTTGAGGAACGATATACTTAGAATGAGATATTTCTGAACATATTGAAAAGAAAAATGTCTTTGTCAGATAAAAAAAAGAGTGAGATCACCTTTCATTACGAACCTTAAACTTTTGAAGTTTAAAGCAACTTAGAGTAGGGGAATGACCACAGGCGCACCTGGAATAGAACCCTTAACTTTCAGTGCGAGGGCCTGTGACCTTAACCATTACACCACAGGTGACTCCTTACCCTGCTGTTTCCAGACATACCTATGACATTAAACCCACGCATGTGAAAGGAAAGAAACATGAATGTTCCATCACTCGGAAGGTTTAACAGTCAAAACACTAGTGAAATAACAAACAAACTGGGATACTAGAATTTGACCCTTCAGCCTCCTGAGTGAGAGCACAAGACCTTGAAAATTAGGCCAGAAGTGACTCTGTTCTGCTCTGCATCCAAACGTGAGTATAACATTCATCACAATATATATATATATATATATTTTTTTTTTTTATTTTTTTTTTCCAATATAAAAAACAAAGGTAACAGGGGCATTCTAGTTAGGATGACATTTCAAATGTACAACTATAGAAATTTAGCAGTTATAGTTAGTTATTTCAAGTAACAAAATATCGTGCCGTAAGGTAGCTATGACTCATTCCCCTGCCATGGACAGTTTTCTCATCAATACTTTTATTGCAAATGTTGCAGTGATATGTTCAATTATGTCATAGAATATGTCATGACTGACATAATATGTGGGGTAATTAGCAGTGCATGGTGAGGGTGAGAGTTATAGTTGGGGTCTGGATCTGCATATTCGTCACAGTTTCACATGGGGGCCATGCTGAACACAGAAGAGGATCCACAGATCCTCGCGCACCCCCAAACAAATGTTTTGGGACAATTTCTTGCCCATGAAGGGTCCCTCACAGATCCCTCCATCAGCCCATGGGGTTGGGTACCTCTATCCTGATCCCTTCCATCACTTTAAAGGTTTATCTCCCCCCAGGCTCTTAATAACTCCAAAACTACTGAACAGGCTTACACCAAATTACAAGAGATCTTTGTGGACCAAGAGCTAGGTTTCTGCCAAATTTGGTGTAGTTCTGTTCAGCGGTTCAGGCTTTAACCTTGTCTAAAATCCCTATGGGATATTGCATGGTGAAAATATGTTTTGAGCCACCCCTACCCATTTTTCTCTACCCCTGCTTGACGAATCACCCTTAAACTTTCCAGACAGCAGCTGGAGTGAATATTTTTGAAAAATTAATTAAGATTCCTCAGACGACACCTTTGTTATTACCAAAACAAAAATCGCTTTCCCCATGGAAACTAGGTCCTAACTATAACTACATACTGACGACTGCCAGTAGACCTAATTTATTTATATATATATATATATATATATATATATATATATATATATTCACTTAAGAAAACAATGGTAACAGAAGTGTTATAGTTAGGCTGATATTTCAAACGTATAAAACCAGACAAATTCAGCAGTTATCATTAGTTTTTTCAATTAACTATAACTCCTGCCCTAGCTATATTTCTCGCCCCCGCCATGGACAGTTTTCTCATCAATAATAATATTGCAAATACCGCAGAGAAAATGCCAATGATGCCATAGTTCATGTCGAGGGCGCAAGTTATAGTTATCTTAGAACACAAGTTATAGTTACTTGAAGTAACTCTAACTGATGATTTTCTATGGTTTTTGTATGTTTGAAATCTCAGCCTAACTATAATATCCCTGTAACCTATGTTTTTTTCAGTGAATTTCTGTGTTTGTTGACATTGTCATTTTAATTTCTTTACGTTAAACCAACTACTGCCGCCCATGGCCTTTGGCCATGGACAGCGGGATGTGCCTGCAGGGTGTGGCCTTCGACCAGGGAGATAGCAGAAGCCGGCCCTGGGGGAAGGCTGTTCCCAGTGCCTTTAATGGCTTCAGAATGGGGGGGTCGCACAGCCCCCCTCCTTTAATTTGCATGTGCCAGCCCCGGTGAGGTTGAGTTCCACGGGCGTATATGGCCTGACAGGGCCCCTTTCCATGTTCAAATTATGTATTTGTCCCTGGAAGGTGGTGGTGTCCAGAGGGGGGGGGTCTATGTGGACCCTTCTGTTTATTTTGTAATGTAGCCCCGGGGAGGTAGTGGTCCCTGGGGCATATTAAAGCCCCAGGAGGCGGGTCTGCGTGGACCCCCTCCTTCTTTTTTTATCTTTTATTTTTTTTAATTAAGCCACAGGGAGGCTCAGTGTAATAGGAGTGTAATTGGAGCCTTAGGGGGGTCTCCGTGCACCCCCTCCTTTATTTTTTAATTATCCCCATACCCCCGGGACCTTGCCCACCCAGGGGCTAAACTAAAGACAAGCATGGAACACCACGCTTGTTTTTTTTTGTTTTTTTTAAAGTTTTGCCACAAATTTATGAATCTGCAGCGATTTAGCACTAATATAAAAAAGAAATGCTTTCTTGCCTTGGCGGAGTCCCAGGGGGACCCGTGCACCAAGGCTAAGGGGTCTGGGTATTGCTGCCCTGCCCCTTTTTCTTTATTTTGTATTAGGTAGAGCATAGCAGTGCTGCTCTTCTCATCAATCTATTCTGTGGGCTTTAACCACACCAACCTCACGCCCATCACTTTAATTCATTCCTGGGCCTGCCTTTCAAAAGTCCTTTGATATTGTAAGTAAGTGCTTCACGTTTGTCCCGACTTGAGGCTGTTTTGTTACAGCCTTGGAGACTTGACCCTGTTACATGGATTATTGTACGATCGCCCATGCACCTTAGTGTGGCATACAATTTTTTAATTTTTTTTTGGCCTCACAGCTTCGGGTTCATGGCGGTATGTTGTTTCTTCCTCTTCCTTGTTTTCTGGCATCTTGCTGTTTCTTTACTATGTCTGTGTGGTCTTTTTTGTTTTGCAGATTTATGAAGCGCAAACTTGACCCAAAGGTATTGAGCACTTAAATTTTTGCAGTTTAATATAGCACAAACTCTGTACAAAGGTATTACAGTGCTTTACATGAGCACCGGTTACATTACACAAGAACACATTCATTTTTGGTAGCAAGTGGAGATGAAGTGATTTGCCCAGAATCACAGGTTAAGCCGGTGCTGAGACTCGAACTGTGTTCCTCAGCTACAAAGATGGCAGCTCTGGTCCATACGCCACATCCTGTCCGCTAGGGTTCTTTGTCTGGTGCGTGTTGGGGCAGTCTGGGAATAACTCGTATTTTATTTTTTTATATAGTACTTGGCAAAACAGGTTCTGCCATTTCATAGCGCTGCAAAGCAGTTGCAATTCTTAACAAAATCGCTATAATGCATATGCATCAACCTTGCAGAGATGAAGAGGTGAAAATGCTTTGTCAGTATTGTAACCTGTGACATTTTCGTTCTTTCAAGACCTCTGCAGTGGGTGCATTAACCAACTGACTTGAGTGGAGCTTAACACTAGGCAATAGCATGTGCTCTTGATAACTTCCAGAGGGTCACCAACCAAGCACATAGGTTAGTTCTAAGCAAGAAGATGGAGGAAAGTCTCCAAAATGGTGGAAAAGGAGTTGTCACTAAAGACCCAAGCACTTCACAGCCTCAAGCTTGATAGCAAAACAGTCTAGGCTTTGGATGTAAATTGGGCCTCTTCAAATAGAGTTCAGTTAGTGCAAACTTGATACAAAGGTATTACAGTGCTTTACATGAGCACTGGTTACATTTCACAAGAACACATTATATTTTGGTAGCTAGGAAAGATTAGGTGATTTGCCCAGAATCATAGAATGTTGAGCCAGTGCGTGTCATTTAGCACACATTAGTTTCTCCTTATTAGTACCAGTTTCATGTATGACCACAAGAGTCAGCAACTAAAACGTGACCAGATGACCTCTTTAAAGGATCAGCTTCTCTGCAGAAAATGTCAGTCACAGAACTGCATCATTCTAGTGGCCCTTCCTCTTACTAACATGCACCAAGAGGAGACACTGCATGCCTAATGTGTACTACATAAATGATCATTATAATTTTAGTATTATTGTTATTGCATTAGTTGCGTGATGGTGTCATAACGAGGAATGCATCTTTACACCTGCAGTATGTATACATGACGCAGTCTAGGTTTCCAACACAGGAGTTAATATTTTCTTTAAAGTAATACATGATTCCTATGTATGACTTGTAAGGCACTGAGAATTTGTGGCTGGCACAGCACTTATTTATGCTTTACAGACTTGAACACATCCACTCTCAGTATCACCACAACATTGATCTGTTTCAGAGCAGTGGTTCACAGCATTTTCAATGCACACACATATTCCTGTCACATGACCAGACTATTTCTGGACATCTTCTTTGACTTTAAGAGAGGTCAGAGCGGAGTCACTGCCTGGAAGGGACATGGCTGTCTTAGCTTATTCTCATTGTGTGTTCTACAAATACACACCAGAGGTACACTAATGCTGTCTGCTTTATATTTGTTGCATTTGGGGATGCACAATTTCTCCTTCAGAGGGTATGTGGCCTAACCAAGCGCTGTGGTGTAAGGAAGGTGCTTTATGGAGTCACCTAGTGGTTAGGTGATATTATTGCCAATTTACCTTAAATACCTATATGGGACTGCACCATTGGTACGGTTCTATTTTGGCTGAGGAGCTGAAAATTGCCCTGGTCCCTGGCTCAGCTGTTCCAACAAAACATCCATTGAACAGCAGGGCCAAATTCATTCTCACTTGGCTTCTCCCAGCCTGTAATGGCACAGACAAGCTAAAAACGATGGAGCAGAATGTGCCTCACCATGTCTTAGAATATTGTATTTGATATTCCAATTCACACAGAGCTGCTTGCCAGCTGGAAACTGTGTCAAAACCTGAAAGCACCAGCATGATATAACACAAGGCACCACAACTGCAGTGTCCAGTGGCACAACAGTGATGTGGACAGTGGATTTCTTTGGCTGGATCAATGTCCACATCCTGGTCTGCTGGTTTATTTTGGATGCAAACCTCTTCCCAGCTCCTAATTGGGCACCATGAGATTTACTTGTCAAATGAGTTCCCGGTAAGCATGTGCCCCATAGCACTCATTGTCCGATTCACACTCATTTGCATGTTTAGGTTCAACTTACTTGTGTAAATGGCTTTATTTATAAAAGTGGAATATGAATTAGAGTTTATCATTCAATTTACACACACATAATATAACACTGTTATTGTGTAACATTAGGTTGGAATAAATCTGCTCTCAAGGGTGTGGAGTCTGCATTCCACGGTGGGGGTGCCATAGAGAGTTTGTGCACACTGACAAATATATGAATTGGTAACTACTTATAAACATTCTCAGCCTGGAAATGTTTAGAGACTTGCTGTTACAGACAGGGGTAAATCATGTCTCAGTAACACAGTGAGGGGAAACATCCCTAAAAGTTGTAGAGTTGTAGGAGATGTGGATTTAAATGTTGGAAAAGGTAAATGTCTTATTAATCATTTTTTCTCATATGAAATTGTTTTCCATGAGCAGTTATGTATGTGTAGCTGCTTACGATTGTGAGTACTTCTGAAAAGTTGTGACCATTGCAGGCTCCCATCCCAGGTTTACTTCTGGAATTCTTTGAGAATTCCAAAATCAGAATTGAAAATCTCCTTTTTAATGTAGCAGTAAACTTAATACTGAAGGCTTTCTTAGTGAATGTCGCTCCCTTGTGTCTGAAACAAAACACACACACACAAGCGTAGAATATTAGTGGAGGAGGTATGACTCCAAGCCGGGTGGCAGCCC
Source organism: Pleurodeles waltl (assembly GCF_031143425.1). Taxonomy (NCBI): domain Eukaryota; kingdom Metazoa; phylum Chordata; class Amphibia; order Caudata; family Salamandridae; genus Pleurodeles; species Pleurodeles waltl. The sequence continues at coordinate 102,510,952 of NC_090437.1, forward strand.
AATGCCCCCTCCTCCCTGTGAATAATTATGTTACTGTTTTGCTTCTGTAATTCTAACTTGCCATTTAAAATTAAGTTGGTGATTTGTGGTCAAATAGGCTTTGTTTACTTCTGTACACTGAAGTTTGGCCTAATTTGCTTGTTGCGGGTCTTTGCATTCTGAAACAGCCATCTGTGGCTCAGGCTGCAAAGCCTTGGCTGCTTCATAGCATCTTTGGGCTGGGTAACTTTTCACTTCATAATTTGTATGGGCCTAAAGTACTTTCTATTCAAATATTTTGAACACTGGATTTTTCTATTTGCTGGAAGTGCTTGTTTTGGTCCTCTGTTGTCATTCTCCTTTCTCAGGGAGGAGAGATGTTGGTCACCTCACGAGCTGATAGAGTGAGTGGTCTATTTATAGAACACAAAGTGACACAGGAAGCAGTGCCCTTTACAGCAGTTTTTTTTTATTTCATTTTTATGTTGTGGTTCTTATGTGCTATTTGCATATTATAGGTATATGTCGAGGTTATTAGAGCACTTTATTGCATGTCATTATAGAACACACATGTCCATTTAAGAACTGGGAATGCAGGATCCAAGCCAGGTTTGCAGGGTAACCACTGTGTAAAAAAGTTCTATATAAATGATTTTTACCTAACTTATCTTATGTGGGTATCAAGAAACTCTGACATGGTTCTGGACCTACTTTGGATTCCCAAGAATAACATAAATTTTTAATTTTACTTTTCATAGCCTGAAAAAATGCCAGTGAACCAGCCCTGTAGGCCCAGGAGATCCAGGTACAAGTCTCTGTTCTACAGACCCCAGTCCTGAGCCCAGGACTGTCATGAGACTCTTAATCCAAGGCAGTGCTTTAAATTAAATACGGAGTACCAGCCCTTCTGTATTTCCATTGAAAACACTGACCCAAGGTCACAGATGTCACACATCTGGAACCTATCCTGTTTTCCCGTCTACCACGGAAGCTCTGTTTCAACAATCTGCACACATTTGAAGCCTCCTTCTCAGTTAAGCTGCCTCTTCTGTTATTATCTTTGTATACAGGCAATGTTTTTAAAAGTTAGGCTGGTATTGCCAATGTGGAGGAATAATTCCTTTGAAATAATAATAATAATAATAATTCACACAGAAATGTATGGCTGCTTTTCTTCACTCCTAACTGTATCGACCCCCTCATTCTCCAGGTTAAATGCTGCAAAGGTGCTTCTTTGTGGCTTGGTTGGTGCTATTAAAGTTTAGGTAAACACACTAGAAATGGTTGCATCTCTAGGGTATCACAGCCAGTTTGTAGGAATGAGGCAAAAACACTACCAAGATGGCGGCCTTGTTGTGTCCTCTCTCCTGCAGTGACAGACCTGGGAGGGTTGCTGTGTCACCTGGCATACATCCACTACACTCCAAACCAAAACACATAGTCAAAAGACATTTTCATTAACAACCAGTAGATCTAACTCTCACAAATGCGAGGCCTATTGCATTGCACATGCTTGTTATCTTTTTGTTTGGGACTCAGCTGAGTCTAAGTCCCAAAATGGCTGCCAACACCTCCTGGTTGAAGTGTTGGCAGTCAATCGGATCTCTGCATGATATCAGGAGGATTTGTGAAGTGTTTGCGCCTCTAGCTGTACAAACTTGGGTACTTTTTTTTTTAGTATCTCAAAAACTACTAAATGGATTTACACCTAATAACCAAAGAAGGGCGCTTCTGGACCAAGAGCTACCTTTCTACCATATTTGGCGTAATTCCATCCAGCAATTTGGATTGTAGTTGTGTTTAAAATCTAAAAACCCTATGGGAATTATATAGGGAAAATCAATTTTGTGTCACCACTTAAACCAAGTAATCTCCAAATTCCAATATGGTATAGTGGTTTGTTTAACCTATTGGGCAGGTACAACTGACATTTCTCCAGGCTACTGCCTTTCTAGGTTCAGTGGCCAGCTGTGAAATGTAGCCCGGTGACAAAATGTTTTTGCTCCGGAGATCTTTATTTTGTTTGCAGAAGCCAGATAGTTTGTTGGATTCATGATTCTGCTACAGAGGGCTGCAAACACCTTAACTAGTAGTAGTGTGAATCTATAATAGCCCTATATAGCCTGCCATGTCACAAAGGGTTAATATAACATACTAACTACCTTTCAAAAATGGTTTAGTATCTGGATAACCCTGCCAGGGTCAACACACTAAAGATTTATCTACTTGAACCAGATATTTTGGAAAACATAACCAGGGTATTTATGGCTGAAAGCATTTTATATTTGACCTCTATGAACATCTCCATGCAATATCGACTAACATTTATGGGTTTCTATATATTGTAATCTAAGATTTCTCTGTAGTATGAATCTGCTTTTCATAATGCGTTGACTCCTTTGAAATTCTGCTTTATCTTTATCTAAATTTAAGGTCATAGCAAATTAACTGCTTTTATTAGGTCCTATATTATTAATATACAAAATGCATAATACCTGGTGAACATTTAGGGTACTGTTTTAACTGGGAGAAATTTTCGAATGTTGGATGGTAAGAATTTTATGGTTTCTCTCTTTCACAGAAATATGGGGAAAATCTGATTTATCCAAACTTTGATGTTTACAGAGGTGGGTTGCACTCAGTCTCCCACACTCGACAGGGCTGCTGTCCTAAACACACAGACCTGTTACCAAAGTAGGAACCGCATAACACTGGATAAGAAAAGCTATTGGGATCCTTGCAAGCCACACCACCTCAGAATACCCTAGTTATCTTGTTTTTGGAAATGTCTGTGCCTGGCAGATTTCCTTGGGTGTGGGCCAAGCTCTATCCTAAATAACACAGGTACCCACATCAACAGAATGGGTCAGTTTGCAAGGCAAAATCTTGGTGTTTCCTGTTTGGGACCTTTCCTTTCCTTGGCTATATCCCAGCCACGCAAGTGAGTAACTGTTGTTATTGGGAGAAGTGAAGGAACATGAGGCCATATGTACGAACACATTTTCCCATAAGGATAGAATGGGTAAAACCCTTTGCTACATCTGGCCCATTGTGAGGTAGGACATTTATGACCCTTGTCGATTCTGTTAGCCCAGTCTGCTTTCACTTTTATTTTGCTGTACCTTTAGTGCACAAATCAAACTTGGGACTTGAGGGAAGCAGTCCCGTCAAATCCCGACTTTGATTTTGGAAAAGAAAATGTTTCAAGTGTCTTTTTTTTTTTTTGCAGAAACATTTTGTTTTCCAGTACTGTGGATGATCCACTGAAGTCCACCGCACATTTAAGGTAGTGCACTGGATGTCAACGGGCTGGCCTCCGTCCTAAAGCAGTTAAACCCCCCAATATCCATTCAGCCTGATGCTCTATCCAACAATAATGGATAAAAAGTAGCAGTGATATGATAGCCACATTACACTAACTTCTTTGTTCCATATCATAGGGGACTTCTCCGGTTCCTGATGGTCCACAGGATGGTGGTCTTCCAGAACTGGTTTACAGCGAAAAGCACAGTGGCCAACGAAAGATTGCAGTGGCTGCTCTTGGCCGTGCACAGCCAGAAGAACGTTTCAGTTGCCAAACATGGTCTGTGGAGAAGAGGGCCAGAGAGATCATAAAAAAATATTGGTTCTAGAAAAGGAGAGAAGAAAGAAGGAAAGTAAGCGTAAATAGAAAAAGTAAGATAGTAGGAGGGACAAGAAGGGACAAGAAGGGGATGATAGATGTAGTGGCAAACTGAAAGGGGTAGCGGGGAAAAGGGTGAGAGTAGGCAAGAAGAGAGAAAGTAAAACAGATACCCAAGAAGCAAAATGAGAGCTAGACACTGGAGAAAGGAAAGGTGATTGGAAATTTCACTCATTCATTCAAGGTACATAGATGTAGAGATAGGAATATTACATCTATATTTTCCTATGTGCACTTTTCTCGATATTCTTGTACCAAGATATTCTGGCGGTCAATATTTCGTAGTACTTCCAATCACACCAGTAATTAAAAAAAAAAAAAAAGAAGCACAAAAGCAGTGATTCCAATTAAAATCGATATTTAAATGGACTATCATTGAAGGCATACTTAAATAAAGTTGAAGTAACTGTACATAAAAGTGACTTTACTGCATTACTGGAAAAAGGAAGCTGTCCATTTCTTCTGTCACCCCTCACAAATACACATACCCACTCCTACTTTCTGGCCCTACTCATTTGGGAAGTATGGTACTACATGCATGTCCAGTGACACTGCAGATTTATTTATGTCATTATACTGCTCTCTAGGAAGCTGTTTAATAGTTCTACGAAGATGTGAAGCTCACCTCCCTCGTGAAGTAGAGTTTTACCAACAACTTTCTGACATCTCTACAGTATCTTGACATACATGCCTTCCAGGAGCTACATAATCGGTGATTCGCCCTTTCGGTTATTACTCCACAGGTGTATTCCCCGTCAGGCCTCTCCATCACACCTCCAGTGCTTTCCTGTCATATCATCAGGATGCTTATTGATGGCTTTAAACCCTTAAAAACCGTACGTACTTTTCTTTATAGAAAATTTGCCTTTCTGCACACAGTGTGTTCTGCCTCATTGGAAGCAATCCTGACCTGTATCATAGGGCCTTACCCCTCTTCTGCACCCTGCTGCTCTCTGCCTAGTTCAAGTACCCATGGATTCATACCTAGAAAGAAGACAGGAAAATAATGCTGATCCACATGAAGAACTTGCAGATAAAAGGAAGTCGTTGTTTTACCTTGGAGTATGAATTAAACAAATTACGACACTTTTTTGGGAGAAAAGAAATACATGTCGCATTTCGAACTCATCAACAAGCATTTTTAAGCTAGAAAAGACTTAATACTGCACACACCACTAGATAGGGGATATTGGACATGTAGATAGGAGGCACAAAACTGACGCGTGCAAGAAAGATAGGAGGGGGGCTCCCAAAGTCCCATCAGACCTCGCTGCGACTTGAGTGTGAGACTGAATGTAATGTAACCTTGTCGGTGGCCACTTTGTCACAGGTGAAAGACATAAAATGTCGCCAACGCTTCTGTAGCTCCAGAAAGGCCAGAAGCTGAAGTCTAGGAGCTGTTTCTTCATGTACTCATATTGTAGCTACGCGTTGTAAATTTGTGCAGAAAAAATGCAGTCTGCTGTATGCAGATTTTTACTGCCATGACGTCGCCAGGAGGGCTTCCCCTCGCTCGTCACTGCTTCATTACAATTCCGTGCAGTGGCCTTATGCTTTTTAAATATATTTGCATTTTTAAAACAAATATGTTATCCTGTGTCGAACGGCAATATCGGGATACTTGTTGCATTCATAATACTTAATCTTCTTCACTGAGAATGTGTATTCAAACTTTAAAAAGTAATCTAGGAGACACCGTGGTTACACATTGCTCCTAATTGTAGTATTGTATGTGAACGACGTACGTATCGTCAGCGGATGAGACGCCAGCTGTACCCATTTCTTAAGCAGGAGTCGAGGTTTTATATATGTATGGAAGGGCGGTGTTAACACGTTGAAATATTATGCGGCTTCAAGCGAGCAGCAGAGTACGTCATGCTTTCCCTCACCAGCCTTGCGGCTGCTGGCACATGTGCCGTGAGTTGTTTCTTCTGGGTCAGTGGGTGAGAAGCGCATCAAGGAGAGTCCATTGTTAGGCATCGATACAACTTCTCACGCAGTGCCATAGAAGAGCTCTTTAGCTGGACTAACACAGCTGCGGCTCAGTCCGACTCTTAGCTGCCTTGTGAGGCGGATGACCTAAAGGGTGGAACCAAAGCGCCGCCCTTTAGTCTCTTTTTATGACTGACATGAAGTGTGGAGGACTCTGCAGCCGTTTGTAGCAAGACTTAAAAATAAAGGGAGGGGTAAAGGAATGGTGTCAGCGATATCGCAGTCAATACTTTGTTCACATGCTAAAACACTATTCGTTCTTTCCTAATTATATTCATTTACCATATAAACTTAATTATGATGCTTGAGGCTAATTCATGGGATTCCATATTTACTGTTCTTTTAAAAAACTAATTGACCATACAGGGTGAAAGATCAATCACCATGTAGTTTATACAAAATGTGACATGTTAATTGTACACACTATTTTTCTCCTTTTGTGTGCAGGGGAATAATCGAAGCCCGGTTTGTTTACGTTTTTGTGCTGGGCATCCTCTTTACCGGAACAAAAGATCTGCTGAAATCACAAGTTATTGCCTCGGACTCTAAGACAAAAAGAAGCGGCCTCTGGGAAGTGTACACTGGATTGGTTCTTCTGGCGGCCCTTCTCTTGCGACCACACAATTTACCGGTGCTGGTATTTTGTCTTGGCATTCAGAACATAATGGAAACATTTGTTTGGAAACTACTGAAATACGACGCGGCCCAAGTAACAATAATGCATTACTGGTTTGGTCAAGCATTTTTCTACTTCCAGGTAAGTCATGATGTTTCAAGTAATTAGGGTGCACTGGTATGTGAACAATCTTAGTTTTTTTATTTATTTCCCCATCTAAAGAGTACACGTTAAACATCGCTCACATCTGTTCACGAGTAGCAGTACCTTCTAATGTACGTAGCAGTCATTATCTTTCTGAGGTTGACGTTTCATGATTACTTTGCCGACGAATGTCCAGTGCTATTAACTAAACTTCTCTAGTAAAATTGCACATTTGAACCTTTTTTGAGATTTATATTACAGTCGCATTTGGAGTTATAAGAGCGGTATGAGATATGCTTAATAAAGCTATGATAAATTAGAGACCAGTCATAAATCCGGTTAAACATTTGGCTTTACTGCGCTTCGTGACCATATTTTGCTTGCAGTGTGTAAGGAAATGCCTCCTTGGCATGGTTACCCCCTGACTTTTTGCCTTTTGTTGATGCCAGTTATGACTGAAAGTGTGCTGGGACCCTGCTAACCAGCCCCTAGCACCAGTGTTCTTTACCTAAACTGTACCTTTGTTCCCACAAGTGGCACAGCCCTGGCACACAGATAAGTCCCTTGTAAATGGTATCCCTGGTACCAAGAACCCTGTTGTCAGGGAAGGTCTCTAAGGGCTGCAACGTGTCTTATGCCACCCTGGGGACCCCTCACTCAGCACATGCACACTGCCTCTCAGCTTGTGTGTGCTGGTGGGGAGAAAGTGACTAAGTCGACATGGGACTCCCCTCAGAGTGCCATGCCCACCTCTCACTGCCTGTGGCATAGATAAGTCACCCCTCTAGCAGGCCTTACAGCCCTAAGTCAGGGTGCACTATATTTCAGGTGAGGGCATATGTGCATGAGCACTATGCCCCTACAGTGTCTAAGCAAATTTTAGAAATTGTAAGTGCAGGGTAGCCATTAAGAGTATATGGTCTGGGAGCTGGTCAAACATGAACTCCACAGTTCCATAAAGGCTACACTGAAGTGGTATCAAACTTCTCAGCACAATAAATGCACACTGATGCCAATGTGGGATTTATTGTAAAGTACACCCAGAGGGCATCTTAGAGATGCTCCCTGAATACCAATCCGACTCCTAGTGCTAGGGTGACCAGTTTCTGCCAGCCTGCCACAACCAGACGAGTTTCTGGCCACATGGTGTCAGTGCCTTTGTCACTCTGTGGCCAGGAACAAAGCCTGTACTGGGTGGAGGTGTTTCTCACCTCCCCCTCTAGGAACTGTAACACCTGGCGGTGAGCCTCAAAGGCTCATGACTTTTGTTACAGCAACCCGGGGCATCCCAGCTAGTAGAGATGCCCGCCCCTCCGGCCACTGCCCCCACTTTTGGCAGCAAGGCTGGAGGAGATAATGAGGAAAACAAGGAGGAGCCACTCCCCAGTCAGGACAGCCACTATGGTGCCCTGAGCTGAGGTGACTCCGGCCTTTAGAAATCCTCCATCTTGAGCTTGGAGGATTCCCCCAATAGGAATAGGGATGTGCCCCCCTCCCCTCAGGGAGGAGGCACAAAGAGGGTGTAGCCACCCTCCAGGACTGCCCCCCTTTCCTAAACACATCCCTAAATTCAGTATTTATGGGCGACTCTGAACCCAGGAAATCAAATTCCTGCAACCTACACAAAAAGAAGGACTGCTGACCTGAAAGCCCTGCAGAGACGATGAAGACAATAACTAACTTGGCCCTAGCCCTACTGGCCTGTCTCCAGGCTCAAAGACCCTGCACAACGACGCATCCAATAGGGACCAGCGACCACTGAGGACTCAGAGGACTGCCCTGAACCCGAAGGACCAAGATACTCACGAGAACAGTGGCACTGTTCAAAACCTGCAACAAGTTTGCAACAAAGAAACAACTTTCAAAGAACTCTCTCTTCCCGCCAGAAGCGTGAAACTTCACACCCTGCACCCGACGCCCCTGGCTCGAGCTCCAGAGAACAAACACCGCAGAGAGGACTCCAAGGCGACTGCGCAGAGGTGAGTAACCTGAGTCGACCCCCCCCGCACCTCCACAGCAATGCCTGCAGAGAGGATCCAGAGGCTCCCCCTGACCGCGACTGCCTGGTAACAAGGAACCTGATGCCTGGACCAAGCCCTGCACCCGCAGCCCCCATGACCGAAAGGAGCCGCCTTCCAGTGCAGGAGTGACCAGCAGGCGGCCCTCTTCCTAGCCTAGTCGGTGGCTGGCCCAAGAAGCTCCCCTGTGCCCTGCCTGCATCGCCTAAGTGACCCCCGGGTCTCTCCATTGCTTTCAATAGCAAACCCGCCGCCTACTTAGCACACTGCAACGGCCGCCCCTGTGCCGCTGAGGGTTTGTTTTATGTGCCTGTTTGTGTCCCCCCAAGTGCTCCTCAAAACCCCCCTGGTCTGCTCCCCGAGGACGTAGGTACTTACCTGCCAGCAGACCGGGACCAGAGCACCCCTGTTCTCCATAGGCACCTATGTGTTTTGGGCCCTCCTTTGACCTCTGCACCTGACCGGCCCTGTGTTGCTGGTGTGGTGACTTTGGGGTTGCCTTGAACCCCCGACTGTGAGCTGCCTATGCCCAGAAGACTGACTGGGAAGCGCGTTGAACGGAGGAGGCAGGAGGCGGACCCTAGGGCAGGAGCCCTTTAATTTTGGATCGCGCTCTCGCTGTCGCGGGAAGCGCATTGAACGGAGGAGGCAGGAGGCGGACCCTAGGGCAGGAGCCCTTTAATTTTGGATCGCGCTCCCGCTGTCGCGGGAAGCGCGTTGAACGGAGGAGGCAGGAGGCGGACCCTAGGGCAGGAGCCCTTTAATTTTGGATCGTGCTCCCGCTGTCGCGGGAAGCGCCCGGGCGGTGCCCGGGCAAAGCCCGGGCCAAGGGCTGGCCCGTCCTTCGCCCGTCAGCGCCCGGAAGAGGCTGGGCTGGGCCACCCCCCTGAGAATTCACTTGGGACTTCTGGATCAGGCTTATCAGACTTAAGAGGTATTGCTCTTTTTTTTCTCCTGTGACTGCTTTTTCATAGTTGGCTTTTCACGGTTCAGGAGGCCCTAAGCAATTGACATCTAAGTAAGATCCGCTAAGGGAGCAGTTCCATTTATCCAATCACTATTTCATACTGTCACTACTTCCCTGCATTTTATTTTACTCATATTGGCTCAGATTGGTGTTCTATTACTTGTAAGACGATGGGTAAAAGAAAGACCACCACACCTGGGGCCGATGGAGCACACGTTATGCCCGTCCAATCATCAATAACTAGTTACTTATCTTCAGTTATCGGGGCCATTGAAACTGAAATTGTCCAAGTGGAAGAAAGAATTGGGGTGGCAAATAATTGGACCCAAAGACCCTCTCTAGAACCTACAACTTATATACAGTCCACTGTCTCTCCAACTGTTTCCCGTGAGTTTATCTTGCCCCTGCCCGAAGATGACGTTAATACTTCGCATTCTTTACAGCCGTTTAACATAGCGAACAACGATCTATTATCCCCCTCCCCCTAAAAAAAGGAAAGCTGGAGGATCCCGTAAGTGTAATAAGCTACTCAAACACCCAATGAAGGTCAAGGAACGTTCTTTCACACCAACGGATTTCCCGGCCGACTCTCTTCCAAAGGAAACTTCAACACTGGGCGATCCAGGCTCAGACTGTAGGATGCCAAGAGACATTCATTCGACCAACTTAGACTTATTCCTCAAACCTTTTTTTTCGGCTTTAGAGGAGAAGCTAATATTACTCATTGATTCCAAATTTGAGCAGTTACAAGAATCTATTTTTAAATATCTGCCTCAGCAGCCCACTCCAAAATCTAGTTTAAACTCCCTTCCCCCTACTCCGAATTTGGTGTCTGATTTCACTGCTTCTCAGCAGGCTAACCGTCCAATGAACTGCAACCAACTCCCGTCCCATCGCATACCGATCCGCAATCCCCATGATGACTTATTAACTGATTCCCGGTCTTCTCTGGTTGGTGGTGCGATTGACTTATTGAGGCCTGAAGCTGTTCTTAAACCTAGATCTTTTACTAGCACAAAGGAGTTTTTACAGCTTCCTCCGGATAGCTTGCCATATGTTTTAGTTTTAGCAAATGTTCCACATCTTGATTGCGTTCAGAAGGAAGATACTCATGCGCTAATAAGGAAATGTGAACATTGGATGAGCCAAAAGCTTAGACACCAAGATGGTTTAAATAATAGAATAATTATGGCTAGAAGGGTGAAGTGGTTAGGCTTATCCAAAAAAGCATATGAAGGTGATTGCATAGTGATCAATTTTGCAAATTCTCATTGTGTTAATCATTTGTTGACGTCTCTACCATCGAGTCCAAAAGGGGAAGGTGGAATTAAAGTCTATCCATTAAGCTTTTTTTACAAGCCGCCCACGTTACCACTTCCTCCTATGAGGGTTTCTCATGGTAATAATATTCTAACAAATGTACCTGTACAGAACCCCATTTCTGACTCTGGGGCTACTCAAAATCACTCTTCCCTCGATGCAATAGATTGACAATCGGAGGGATTGGGGCTCTCAAATGAATATTTACAGGAACCAGAGCTGATGGGAGTGTGCACACTTTTGCAATCACCCACAGGGCCTGATGAGTTAGTTAGCTTTCCACATCTTACAACAGATATGGCCATAATCAAGGAGTCTGGGAAAAAGCCCCAGCAGAGTAACGCACTGTTATCTCTAATTAGTTGGAACATTGCTGGGTTGCGTTCTAAAGTTGAAAATTTGGAATGGCTGGAATTTATATCCACATTTGACATTATTTGTCTTCAAGAAACTTGGCTTACGACACCCTTCTTCTTAGACGGATACTACTCTGTATCTCAGCCAGCTACTCCATCTAGAGCAGGCAGAGCAAGTGGTGGCCTTTTGGTACTTGTGTCATTATTACTCCCAAAAATTGAGGTTTCATTGATTTGGTCTTCTGCTTTTTTTCTGGTAGTTTTATTATCAATATCCGGACGGAAAGATATTGTACTTTTAAACTTTTATAATAACATTCCAAGCGCTGCTTTGTTAGGAACTTTTGAAGAGCTCATAGACCAATTAGACTTAGCCGGGAAACTTCAGGATAGGGAATTTGACACGATTTGGGTTGGTGATTTTAATGTTCAGTTATGTAAGTATGAACTACCTCATTTATGTGGCACCGCAATAGAAGGCAGAGAGTCACTCACTCATTTTATTCATTCTAATTTAGGAAATGCCTTGAACACTCTTATTTATAAATTTGATCTTGTCTTTGCAAGGGATACTGCAAACAGTCAGACAAGAGAAACACCCACCTATACTGGAAGTATTAACGGTAGCGTTATTGATTTTATCCTGATTAACTCTTCACTCTCACGTTCAATAGTGGATTTTAAAATTAATTCTCATTGTGCTAGTGATCATAACCCCTTGAGTATAAAATTATCCTTTAAAACTAGAGTAACACTACCTAAGATTGCAAATAAAGGGAAAGAGGTGTTTAAAAGAAATTCCGGCCCTCGTATAAGGTGGGAGAGAGTAGACTCTAACACTTTTCACACGAACCTTATCACTCAAAATAAGGCTGACATAAACACTTGCTTGTCCCTGCAACCTACCCCATTCCACCTTATGAATGCCTTTGAATCTTTAAGTTGTGCTATTTCTCAGGCACTGTTGTGTGCCCAACATCCTAAGGGTGCAAAACCTCAACGGTGGTTTAACTCTGCCTGTACGGCTGCCCATAGAGACCTAAAGTTAGCGATCAAAACCATTCCACGTAATCAGGATTTAATTAAGCAGGCCAGGGGCCGATATAAATCAGTCCTAGAAGAAAGAAAGAATGAAGTACGCACTACCGCTTGGGAAGACCTTATGGCAGCGACAGAACTAAGGGATCCCTCTCAATTTTGGAAGGTGGTTAATCACCCATATTTCTCAGGAAAGGAAAACAGGGAAGATGACTGTTTGATACCAGAGGGGGTTTGGGTAGACCATTTTTCATCTGTATTTCAATCTGCAGATAACCCCAATGATGGAGGGGAGGGATATGGCCTCCTTCGATTGGCTACTCCAAATCCAGCTAAGAGTGCTATCTTACTTGAGGCACATGAGATTAGTGCAGCAATAACTAAAATGAAACTAAGGAAAGCCCCTGGCCCTGATGGGGTACCGGTTGATCTATTTAAATCTCTACCTGATCTGTGGGTTCCATTAATCACAAACGTTCTGAACAGTGCTATTCAAAGCGCTATTCCCTCTTCATGGTTAACGGCAATTATCGTTCCAATTTTCAAAAAGGGTAACATGCTTGACCCCTTTTGTTATAGACCCATTTCTTTAATAGACTCTACTGCAAAGATTCTGGGGAGTGTCATCCTGACCCGGCTTGAGGATTGGGTTGTAAGGTCAAACATTTTATCGCCAATTCAATATGGGTTTAGGCCTGGATTAGGTACAGTGGACCAGGCCCTAAATTTACATCTTATTCTCAGTAAATATGTAATTGCCAAAAGGGAACCTATCCATTTAGCATTCATAGACCTGTCTAGTGCATTCGACATGGTAAACAGAGCAAAATTGTGGGTTATAATGGATAAAATGGGGATTGAGCAAGATTTGCTAATTTTGATCAAACGCTTATACTCCGACCTCCATATTTTAATCCAGTTTGGTCAACACGGTGAAAGGTCCCATCCCCTTGCTTCTACTCGAGGTGTCAGACAGGGATGCACACTGGCACCTTTCCTGTTTTTATTGTACATAAATGGTTTGCACAATTGTTTGGTCCAAAATGGTAAGGATTTCCCAAGGATGAGTGTTAGACAATTGCCAATTTTATTATATGCCGATGATGCTGTTTTAATTGCCCGCACGGCCAATGGTCTACAGACTCTCTTGGATCTTTTTTTAACACACACACGAGAGCTGGATTTGAAAGTCAATTTTAAAAAATCACATGTTATGACCTGCGGCCCTAAAAATACTCGTACCAGATGTTTTAGAATGGGGGGAATATCCTGACAAAGGTAAAAGACTTCTGCTATCTAGGTCTGTATTTAAGTTCCACTCTGTCTTGGAAATTCCACTTGAACTTTAAACTTCAACAATTGATAAGAAATGTTGAGGCAATCTTTCGCTTTGCCCGCAGATTAGGGCATAGACCGGTCCATCAGATCCTCACGCTCTACAATTCTAAATGTGTTTCGGCGGCGATCTATGTGGGTGGCCTTTGGGGATATATTAGTCCAAATACTTTGCAGCTTGCAGAGAATAAATTCCTTCATCGGCTACTTATGGTACCTAAGAACATAGCTAACATTTTATGCCATGAGGAATTAGGAATTCGCTATATCACAGATCTCATAGATATTGCCCCACTTTTGCTATGGATAAAAGTATGGTTAAATCCGGTGGCTACTTTAACACACGATTGTGTAAAAGACTGTCTTTCATTATCAAACTGTAACAAAATTCCATGGCTAAACTTTGTTCACAAAGGCTTCCGAAACTTGGATTTGGAGTTTATGTATTTTAAACCAGAGCTTATGCCAGCTAATGCGAAAGAAATTGTTAAACTTTGACACAAAGAGTATGTCATGAATTTTAGATACCAAATGGCAGAGAAATTGAGCTCTTTTAATTCATATACACAAATTTTATCATCAGACTTGTTAGAACCTTATTTTGTTTGGTTCCCGACCCCTTCTTTATATTCTTTACTTGTATCTTTTAGACTTAATTTGATCCATTTTAGAGTGGCATTTCCGATAAAATGTGTGTGGGAAAAAACACTACCTCCATGCCCTTGTGATAACCTTTCAAAACAAAGTACTTGCCACTTTATTTTATTTTGTAAACTTTACTCGGCTCCCAGGAAATCCTTTTTATTACCCATTTTGCGTAATTTGCACACTTCTTCCTACAAAGAAGGACTAATTGGCATCCAAAGCCTCTCAACCAAACAAATTTGTATTTCTATTCTTAGTTTTATTAAATCCGCTATTACTATTAGAAATCGATATGAATTGGTAATGTGATTATTTATTGAGAGAAATTAGGCATTGTCCTTTTACTATATTGTCTCATTGTTATATATGTTTTTATAAGCACTCATTTCTTTATTGTTTTAGTTAGCTTGGGTGGTAAATTTAGATTTAATAGACTTATTTTAATGAATGTTATAAGTATTGTATTTTATGATGATCTTTATGTATGCATGTTTACTTTTGTGGCTAACCGCCGAATAAAGTTATTTTGACTGACTGACTGACTGACTGACTGTGTAGGTGCTTTACTTAACTGAGAAAACTAACCAAACTTACCTCCCCCAGGAGCTGTTGATTTTTGCACTGTGTCCACTTTTAAAATAGCTTATTGCCATTTTTACCTAAACTGTGTGTACTACTGTTTTAAATCAAAGTTCCCTGCTTACCTGTGTGAAGTACCTTGCATTTCATGTACTTACCTCAAATCTTGAATCTTGTGGTTCTAAAATAAATTAAGAAAATATATTTTTCTATATAAAAACTATTGGCCTGGAGTTAAGTCTTTGAGTGTGTGTTCCTCATTTATTGCCTGTGTGTGTACAACAAATGCTTAACACTGCCCTCTGATCAGCCTACTGCTCGACCACACTACCACAAAATAGAGCATTAGTATTAGCTAATTTTGCCATTATCAAACTCTAAGGGCAACCCTTGGACTCCGTGCACACTATCTCTCACTTTGAGATAGTACATACAGAGCCAACTTCCTACACAGTGCACATATTAAAAACTTTGTGACGTTGGGAAACATTTCAAGCCTTGCTTTCTAACCCATAAACCTGTAAACTGTAAGGGTTACTTATGCTTCTGCAAGAGTGAATGGCTATGTCAAGTAGTTAATTCAGCCATTCCTACAAAACTATAGCAGACAAACCACATTTTATGTAGTATATTAAAGTTATTCTGTTATCTGTGTTGTAGAAAATAATGCTGTTTCCTTCTCATGGGGCTGGTTTTGGACTCCATTATTGTTGTGAAAAGTCAGCCCTGTGCTTTTAACAGTCCTGAGTGTCCCTTTCTGCATCGATCTCTGTGGCCATCAGAATGATTATTAACTATCACTCCTATCTTACCTTTTCAAGATATTTTTTGATAGGTCCACCATTAGCCTTAATTTCCTCACAATAAAGTTTGCCGGAATATGAAGAATCCTAGCTGTCCCCCAGGCACCCCACAAACGTCCATTCACACCACCCTGAATACATAGCAGTGGGCACCTCTACCAGCCCTGTAATACTTTCACTGAAAATCCTCTTTTTCATAGACACTGCAGTGATGACATCAACACAATTAAGACTGTTTTCTCTGTCAACTAACAATGAACTGTAAGCCTGAGCACTGCTTAATTTATAAATAAAAACGTGCTGGTGCCCAAAGCTCTTCTCTGAAAGTCGTGGCTGCTGCAATTTATTGTGCAAGCACAGACTACTGAGCCCTCCTGGGCCTCTTAAATCTATTTACAGCCACTCCCCAGCCCTTTCAGCTCCCTCTTGCAGCTTTCTGCTTTCTCCCTTTGGGACGCTTTTTCGTTTTTCTCTTCCTCTGTTTTTTCCCATATGTGTCTTTTGCTCACAGTAAATGCTTGAGGCAGAAAAATAAGTGCCGATCTCCAAAAATAAGTGCTGACGCCCTCTCCAGAAACCACTGGCTCAAATTAAGTACTGGGTCTGAGCCGCTGCTTCATTCCGGTCTTTCCCTTCTCGTTTGTGCTCTTGAGAAAGGATTATTCCCGTTTTGAGCACTCATAGTTGAGTTTGGCACAGTCAAAGTAAGTCTCCCCCACACTCTCAAGTCTACATTTGCTACCTCCAATTAATAAAAAGAAAAACAATGTAACTCCTTCGAAGCTCAGAGAATAGTTTATTTAACTTCTGAAAAGAACATAGCTGTAACCACACATCGTGGAAAAGAATCCACCAGACACTTCCTGCATCTACCTGCAGATGAAACTTCAGAAATAGTCTCAGCAACATGCCAGGAAGGAGTGTGGGCATCGGGACCTCTTTAAGAAAATATGATCTAAAGGTATTTAAGGGAATTTAGCTCTATCTCAATTTGCTCAAGGAGCATGCAAAAACGGGTGCTGTTATGGGATAACATGGAACAAAGGCTCAACAGCTGTAAATAAGTTCAGAGATCTCTTCAAGTCGTTTTCAGAGCAGCTAGAATTTGCTAAGTGCCAAATAGCAGAGCCTTGTTAATTTGATGAGCTGAGTTGTACAGAACCCCAGAGGGATTGCAAATATGGTAGGCTGGAAAGTGTAGTTTGTGTAGTGGAGAAGGACCTGCTGTGGCCAGCAGTAAAAGGGGCAGGGAGCCATTGGGGTCACTTAGTGGAATCAGAGGTGCTGTTGATTGCTCCTCACACACAATAATTGGGGACAGTTGCACCTTGCTGGACACTATTCTCCACAGTAGGCAAAGATAAGGCATCTAGAGGCACGCAGCAAACAAAGATAGAATAGTTCACAGTGTCTGGAGTGGAAGGCAGCCCCATTACCACAGCTGGCATGGTGCCAAGGGACAGGGCGAAGGCCCGCAACCAAAAGGTGCTTGAGGGGCCGGAGCGGAAACCCCACCAATGCCCTCGAGTAAAATCATGGCGAAAGGAGGGGCGCGAACAAAGGTGTTGGGGGGGGGGGGGGAGTGGTCTCCCCTCATGGCGATCCCTTCCCCCCACTTCCCGACACCTCGGGACGGGCGGAAGGAAGGAGGGGCATAAACTTTACGTTGGCCCAATGGGGGCCACTCCATTTTACAAATCGGGCTAACATTCCCCAGGGCACGAGTGGGGGCATAAAAGAGGCTGCCCGGACCGGAACTCCTCTTTTTCATTGGGGCGGCTGGGCAGCGACGTAGCTGAGACAAACTAACACTAAGTACCCAGATCATCGCAGGCTGGCTCAAAGGGTGAAAGGAGAAGGTGAGAGAAATAACAACTAGGGCGCACCCAAAACAGCTAGGGTGGCAGGGCTACTTACCTTGAGATGCCTCACGGCAGGGTAAGGCAGTCAGGGGAGGTACATGAAACAAAGCACTCTCAGCCCGGGTCCGCCAGAGAGCTGGACACAAGGACTAAACAAGGTAGCGAGTTAAGCCTAAAAGGAAATGAGTACCCTCCTACATAGAAAAGGAATAATGCGAACTCCAAGTGGCAAGATGCACAAGGGACTAAATGCAAGAGTGATTTATGGCAAAGTGATTGATGGACAGGTGTCATGCAGATATAAAAAATTTATGGGGGTTGCTAAGATGCAAAGTGTTTATGACAAAGCGCAACAAGGTAACCGTAAACCCATGGGCTTTCAACCTCATGGACGACAAAGTGATTTATGACAACTCATGACCCATTTGCATGTACATCTGAGATGACGTAATGATTTATGGCCCTCATAAAAGCAGGGCAAACGTGCTGTAAATCAATGTTAATAAACTGCGGCCAATATTTCCCAAACCAGTAAACAGTCATGGACTAATTATATGTTACGGGAATGTGCCGTCTGGAGGGCTTTATGTCAGAAACCCCCGGTTCCCAGATACCGGTAGCAGTTAAAACATTAAGTACCGTTGTTCAGACAAAGATAGATGCCTTGGCAATTGACGTTAACCTATTACGAACCAATCTGCGTAAAGTGGCAAAACAATCAATTGAAGCAGAACAGCAGGGCGCTAAGCTACAGGATGAGCTATCTGCTTCAAAGACTGCAGTAGTAAAACTTGAATTCCGCACTCACCAGCTCGAGGCCCAGGCAGAAGATGCGAGGGGTTGCGCCCATAGATGCAACCTCAGATTTGCGGCATTTCCTGAGGGAGCCAAAGGGTCCACACATGAGTTCTTCCTGGAGGAATGGCTCAGAATAGCAATCCTGAATACTGCGCTGTCACAGCTGTTTGTGGTGGAGATGGCCTACAGGACATTGTCTCCACCGCCACCAAGGGCCATCATAGCCAGGCTCCTCAACTAAAGAGAGCGTGACATTATATTGCAGGAGGAGGGTGGGGCTGCTGATCCAACATTACAAAACCATACTGTCCCCATATTCCCCGATTACACCTGCAATGTTCTACCACTTCGGAGGTCCTGTAGTGATGTGAAACAAAAGCTGAGGGCCTTAGGGCTCCCCTACATGTTACTTCATCTGGAAAAATTGAAGATAATGCATGATGGCCGTTCGCACTTATTTACCTCGCTAGAAGACACCTGGGACTGACTGGTGGTCCGAGGGAGTGAGTGTATACTGACCCAGAAGACAAACGGTGCGGTTAATGAGACACAAAGAGGTAGAAGGAACACCCCAGCAGACAGAGGAAAAAGTCAATATAGACGCCGTGGGGGGTCTGGCACGAAAGTGGTGGTGTGTCCAGATGGTGCATTAGACTTGAAACAAGGACCTTGGTGGAGTCGGTTACCTTGGCTACCTCCTTCCAGACTGGTTCAATTGCAGCGGAGGACACACAGCACCTAGAGTCTGACACTGAACTAGTATAAAAAGAATACGCAGCTAGTGTCACGGATGGGTGGGTGTTGTTTTTGATGGGGCTCTTGGATGTTGGGGGGCTATCGCCCATCATGTGTCTCCCCAAAACCCCCACTGCCCAGACTCCCATCCCTCCACCTCTCCATCCCCCAAGAGAACCCAGTCCCTAAAATCAGTGGTGTTTACCAAGGTTGGTGGGGGGTTAAGATGTTCGAGGGTTGTATTCAGTTGTATGCTGCATGAGAGGGACTGGGTTCTCTTCGTAGGGTGGAGGGATGAGGTTGGTGAGTGGTGGGCGTTTTGGTGTGATACATGATGGGCGATAGCCTACAAATGCTTACCTGGAATGTCAGAGACCTGAACACCGTTGTGAATCTGTGTAAGACCCGTTCATATCTTAGACTAATGGGCACTCATATTGTGATGTTCCAGGAGAAGCACCTATTATAGAGCGAGGCCCAAAGACTACAGAAATAAGTATTGGCAAAGTCAATAGGTTTTGCCTTTGTTTTTTATTCTGCATTCTATGTTACTAACTGGATTATAAATATTAGAACAATTTTATATGTTTGTTTTAAATTTGATAAACCGTTAATAGTTGTTTGTGTTGTGATGTATGTTGAATTAATATTCCAGGGTTCCAAACTTGTAATTTGTACCTTATTTAATATGGCATTGTATTAGAGAGTAGTAATGTGTAGTTAATAGAGTGCCACTGCACCTGCTGCCCTAATCAAATGATGTCCCTTTTAACTGCAAAGTAGCCAAAATTGTGACTGCCTGTTTAGTAGTAAAATATAGCAATATTTGGTGTTGAGAGCTGTGGCAACTTTTGGCCCCAGTGCCCCTGCACCTGCTGCAACATTCAAATCCTGACCCTAATGCCTGCAAGATAACTGCACTTGTGACTACCAGTTTACTAGTAAAATTTAGTAATAATTTTTGTTTAGTGGGGTTCCAAGAGCTTTTGGGCACGGTGCCACTGCACCTGCTGCACCATTCAAATCATGATCGTAATGCCTGCAAGGTAACTGCACTGGTGACTGCCTGTTTATTAGTAAAATATAGCAATATTTGGTGTTTAGAGGAGTTCTGAAAACTTTTGGGCCCTGGTGCCACTGCTCCTGCTGCAGCATTCTAATTATGGCCCTAGTGCCTGCAAGATAACTGCACTTATGACTGCCTGATCTGATAGAGACATATAGCTGCAGATTCCTTAACTTAGAATCTTCCCCAGGCGCCAGCCTGGATCCGTAAACATTTTCCCATAGCATGTCTGTGTATTGGTAGAGGGCGTCACATGACTCTGTAATCACATTGTTAGCTGGATGTGACGTCAACAGAGTCCATATAACTCCCCTGCTGACACGCTGATGTCACTTACCTCTTTTCCGCGCTTGCAACACGGATCCTGTTGTTCTGGCCATTTTTCGGCCTCCTTCAATGTTTTCGTCGCCTTGGAGCAGTGTGCTTCTATGTCTTCAGGGTTTTAACCCTGTGGGTCATGCGGACGGCAGATGTCTGCTATGGAACCCCTTTAGTGTGCATGTTGTGCCTGGGTGAGCACCATGACGTTGAGGACTGCGGCTCCTGCCAGCGTCTTCGGTCAAAGGCTCTGCAAGAATCTCAGAAGAAGCTAGCAGCAGAGCGGATGTCTGAATCTCGGTCTTCCTGTCACATGAAGTCTCCTTGGTCTCACGTCCATTTGTGGGGTCGTTTGAGGAGTCGCTCTTGTGGATGCCATTCTCTGTCGACGTCCAAAGGTAAGTCTCACAAGCAGTCGAGGCCTCATCAGTTACCAGCCTCACCACGTATGACCTCCTGTCATTCCTCGGGTGAGGAGATGAGGTCGGGGTCTGCCAAGCATCTTCCTCCTTTTCCGGGAGATGGGGTAACTCTTGACCAGATGTGTGAATATTATTCTTCCCTTCATGCAGTCTTTGGTCAATCACCTACCTCTGGAGCACCTTTTGGCACCAACGAAGTACAAAGTACCTTAACTGTTTCCACACCAGTGGGTTCGCCCTCGGCTTCAGTTCGGGCTTCAGCATCAGTTGATGTAACTGTTATGGCTCTGGTACACAGCCCTTCAGGGTTCCCACCTTTGGCGCCGGAGAACGATTGGCTGACTCCGGCGACTTCGCTGATGGTACTGATCAAAGTTGACTCCCTCTCCCCATCTGACATCGATGTTCAGGTACCGCCTTTCTTGATGCCAGTCAATGTCGGGAATGCCGCCGGTCATACCTCCACAAGTCTCCGCTCCTATTCTTATTGTAGGTGATGGTGGAGAGGTAGTACCGTAATCGGACCCTCCTAGAGAGGACAGCTGGTTGTCTGATCTGGCTACGGCTAGTGGATTGTATTCTTCTCCAGCTTCATACCTATTTTCCTCTCTGGGACTTGCTACAGAAGCAAGTTCTTCCTTTGTGGACATGCTAAAGAGGATTGCGGAGGTGTTTGGTCTAACCGTTCCCTTATTTGAACTGGCTTCAGATCCCCTAATTGATATACTCCATCAAAGCCAGACAGAGGTTGAACTGGTGCTTCCTTTTAGTGAAGTACTACATGCATTTTTGTTGGGTGCTTGGGCTAAGCCTGATACAGGGGCCCCTGTTGACCAGAATATATCCCACAGGCACTATCCTGCCCCTGGTGATCCACTTTGTTTGATCAGACATTGTACTCTTCGCAGTTTAGTGGCACTGACCTCTGTACATTTCTCAGTTTTAGAGTCCTTCCACCACACTCCAACTGATATAGAATCGAGATGTCTATGGCAGGCATCATTATTCCTCCACAAGTTCTGCTCTACGTTCTGTGAACACGTCTTGTGTTCTTGGATGTTTCTCTCATTCATTATGAGGCTCTTTAGCAAACATTTTACCCTTGCTTCCAAATGATGTCAGGAGCACTTTTACTCCTGTAATCCAGGACGGGCGCAATGCAGCTAAATTAATCATTTGCTGCGGCATGGATTGCACGGACTCTGTGGGCAAGCTATGGCTTCCTCAGTGGAATTGTCACCGTTCCTAGTTATGTACCTCAGGGTTCTCGGAGCCAATCAAGCTACATTACTGGACATGCCATTTGATGGTGCTCATTTGTTTGGGGCACAGGCGGACCCAGCTTTCTGACATGTTCAAGACAGTAGGGGTTCAGCAACAAGTTATCTTTGTTTCTTTCTTTACCATTTGACATGTTCATCACTACTGTGCTGTTTAGTCTTCAGTATTCCACACATCATTCTTGCTTCTGCAGGGCAGTGAGACTTTCAGTTATACTGTTATAATTCATTGGAATGCCTGTGGGTGTCCCTTCTGGCCATGAGTTTTCATGCTTGCTGTTTAAGGCATCTTTCTTTTTCATCATTACTTGATGTAAAATAATGATTTCTGCTTCACGTTTTGTCAATGTTGCTCTATTAGGGGTTATCACTTATAGAACACCAAAGTAAGTTGATATTGTCTACTTCACTATGAATCAAGCTTATGCTTAAGAGTTGTTACATGTATGGTATATTTCGTACTCTACGTGGAGTATTGACATAGTATGCTAAACAGCATTTATATCTGGTTTTAAGCTATTGCACCTCCAATAGAGGGTTCTCTATTCCTCCCATGGCAGACAGTTCATTTTTCTAACGTTTGGACTTATACCATCTTACTAGCATCCCTTCTAGGGAACTGAGGACATTACTAGCTCTCTGAGTGTTCTATAACACTAAGGGTGTTGCTTTCTACGTCCCTTTCTACTCTCAGTTAGGTAGCTATTGTCTTAACTTTTCCACAGGTAAATATATTTGTTCCTGTGATAATCTTCTTCAGGACTTTAATACCTTCCCTGTTTTGGTCTTATAGGGGTTATTTACGTATTCCTTTCAGGCTACATATTTTCTTCACTTTGGTGTTTGCTTAGTCTACTGTGTAGACTTGTTATGTGACCTTTTGGGAGTTGTTTTACGTTTTTTGCAAGACGTCCTTCCTTTCGAAGGATTTCGCTACTTTCAGGGGTCCTACTTCTTCTCTATGGGGGTATTATATCTGTCATGCTTGATAAAATGTATTATTCATACCTCTTATAAGTACAATTGCTTTCATTTACATGACTCTATTTGTTGTAATTGTATTAAGACTTGGAGCTGTGTTGTCATGGGATGTGTTAATCAAACTCAGACAAGTTATTTCTTCGAATCTGGTCAATTTTGTAGTTTTCACCATTGAGGGACTTTCTAGTACATCTTTTGATGCCTTCTGTTCCTTCTAAGAGTCATATATTGACCTCAGTTTCCACTACTATACCAAGCCCTTCTTTCATGCATATGAAAAACAAATAAATCACATTTAGGGATGAATATATTACGTGTGTGTGTATATACCTACATATATTTTTTATATATATATATATATATATATATATATATATATATATATATATATATATATATATATATGTCTGTCTGTCTGCACATACTCATACTCATACTTCAATAAATGATTGGTACTACCTTGATGTTCATTCTTTCACTCCTGTGTCAGTGGAAATATATTTTAAGCATCTTTATGATGTTCTGTTATGTTGCTTCTGTTCCTGGGGGTAAAGTACATTTATATGCCAAATGATTAGTATTGTCTCTTCATTGGGGGCAACTGTATGTGTTTTCTGCATGGGATGATCGATCTTTCTTTGAGATAATCTTTATTTGTCTTATCATGGAGATAGCATTATATACCTTTAAAAAGTAAGATGTTCTGCTCCATGGCAGGTTATGCTGCTCTGTGTTCCAGTAGAGTACAACATGCAAATTCAGTCTACATCTATTAATGGATGGATGTCTACCCACTACCTCAGTGGATGCTAATATCACGCGATCATTGTTAGTCTTTCTTAACCATGTTTTCTTTATGATCCTAATGCTGTGGTCAGTTCCACAGTCTTGTTGACATGTTTGTATATGGTTTTTCTTTCTGTTAAAAGCGCAAGTAGCTTAATCTTCGGTACTGTTATTCGCCTTTAACACCACTTGCTCATGTTCACATGGCTTTTCTTCCTTCCATGTTTTTTTTTTATTGTTCCGGACTCCTAATCTGTGGTTTCTCTGAGGAGTCCTTGGTGGTGCAATATTTTAAGGCTCTCATACATTCTTGTGTGTGCTGGTCTTTTTTTACATTTCTCTAGACTGCTTGTGTTCTGAGAACATAAATTTAATTGTATCAAACATAATTTGAATTGTATTGATCATGGGTGAGGTTATACCCATGTTCTTACAGTTTTTGTATTCCTTTTTGTTACAGTAGTATTTTCACTAACTTTTTCCTAATGAGGATGTTCTTCCTCATAGGTATTTTTTGAGTACATAATCTATTTCTCCGGTACTAAATCCGTTTTTTCTTCTGGATACAAAGCTTTCACAGTGGTTAAGTCGATTATGACACAAAATGTACATGCTAATGTTGATTAGCTTTTTTCTATGCTCTCCTGTTTTATGGTGTAAATTATTACATGTGGTTACTTCCATAGGCTGAGATGTCATACAATATATTATTATTCTACCCATTTTTTTTTATACTCCAGTCGTTTTACTCTTGTTCTCAACCAGTTTATCAAAACTTAGAGACTTTCGAGAGCCTCAGTTCACAGTCCCTCCTCCAGGACTTTTATGCTTTGGTATCTGATTCTGAGTTAAGGAATCCGTGGCTACATTTCTCTATCAGATGAACAAGATACTTACCTTTGGTAATGATGTAGCTGCACTTGTGATTGGCTGTTTAGTAGTAAAATATAGCAAAATCTGGTGTTTGGAGGAGTTCTGACAACTTTTGGCCTGGTATCATTGCACCTGCTGCACCATTAAATCATGACCCCAGTGCCTGCAAGTTGAATGCACGTGTGACTGCCTATTAATAAGTCACTGAGAGAATACCAATTTAAAATAAAACGTCACCCAATTATACAAATTACTTTTCTTTGAAAAAATGAGTGAGTGGTAATTTGACCAAACAGACTAATAATTTTTATATTTATAACTGTTATTCATCAGAAATGTAATTATTAAGTAATGAAAAGAACAGCATAATGAGCCTACTTACTGTTTGCTTTACATCTGCATTCAGTACTCCATTGCAAGATGGCCAGCATGTTTACACACATTTCAATGTGAATTGACTTGTGTTCAGTTCATCTTTTCGCGTTCACCAAAAACCGGAAGGTGTACTTCAGCGACACTCCACGTGACGGCAAAAGCAGAACCGAAAGCAGAACAGAAGAGCAAGACGTGACCTTCTGGCCAATAAAAAGCAAGTAAATTCAAGGGACTCTGGAGTGATGTTCGAATGAACAAACAGGAAGTTCAGGTAAGTAAGGGGCGAAGTAGGGGTGAGTTCTAAGTCCTTTTAAACTTTTTTTATTTCCCAGTAACATAAGACTTTGCAACCACAGCGCAAGCGCTGTGCAGGCAAAACCTAAAAATGGAGCGGACAGCTCTACCCGTCTACTTACTCCTTGTATGCCAAGGGAGTATCTATTTGGTTAGGAACAGGGGTCCGATTCCAATTGTGAAGTTCAACGTCAGATGTGGCAAGCAGGTACATATGCTTGTGCATGGCATACCATATGTTGGGATGCCCATAGTATAGGCTGGATATTTTAATTGTATACTTGATGGGCTGCTTGACCAACATCCCTCCAGACAGGATACAAAGTCTCACATGGCTGCGAACCTCAGAGAAATAATAACAAGTCTCCAGCTCCTGGACATCTGGTGCATTCTCTATTCTGCCACTAGGATGTTCTTGTGTTACTGTCCCACCCATGGGAGGCACAGCCTTCTGGATAGGTTTCTGTTGTCCAGTGATGGAATTTGAATATCCGATTGGTCACAGGTGCGTTTCGTGTCTAATCATGCTCGTCTGCTTCTGGATTTTGGAATCTGAGAGCAGAGACCAGAAATACCGCTGTGGCAGTTGCGGTAGGAATCAGTCAGAGGCCCTGAATATAAGATAAACATTCAATTGACGTTACAGGGCTAGATGGGTGTCAATAGGAATTCCACGGGGACGCAGGGAGTGTAATGGGGAGCACTTAAGGTAGTGATTTAGAGGGGAAAGTATTAGCTAAACATATTGTACCAGGAAGAAACTGGAAAGTGAGCTAAAGAAGGGGGAGGAAACTCTCCTTAGGTTACAGAGCTGACAGCTCGAGCAGATAACCGAGGAGGAGGAACTGGTAGGGGCACAAAAGCGAGTTGCGACTCTCTGGGACAGATTAGACTGTCATGTTAGAAAAGACTATAGGCAGAGATTGCACAGAGAGTGCAATAAGATGGGCCGCATGTTGGCCTGGCTGCTGAAGGGGGAAGGGCCACTGCCACCGATTCCTTCCCTGTGTTGCCCTGATGGTAGGTTGGTGTGGGGCAAACAGCAATAATGCACAGCTACAAGCGCATCTTGTGATTGTCTACGTGGCTCCTGCAGGCGGTGACTCCAATCCTTTGGCAGGTTTCCTGGATAACTGGGCGCTCCCACGGTTAACACAAGGTCAGATGGAGAGACTATAGGGTGAGCTACAGCTTGAAGAGGTGCTGGGGGACATGGCCAGAGGGAAGTGTTTGGGACCAGACGGGCTTCCTGTAGAATTCTCCCAAGCGTTTGCCCGATCCCTACTAACAACACTATTAGAGACTCTCCAAGAAGCGCAGACTGCTGGCAACTTGACCTCCCATTTGTGCAAAGCTCTAGCAATCATGCTCTCCAAGCCATGGAAAGATCCTATGGACCCAGGGTCCTACTGACCAGTCTCTATGCTCAACATATATGTCATGATACTAACTAAAGTTCTGGTGTTGCGATTGCGTAGCGCAATCAGACATCTAGTGCACAAAGATCAATGCGTGTTCATACCCGGAGGGGTACACATATGAACCTGTGTAGATTGCCCCATGTCCTTCATGAGACAGCTTGCACGGAGATAAATGCGTCCCTGGGCGCATTAGACATTGTAAAGGTGTTTAACACCATATCCTGGGAGTACTTGTGGGAGGTAATTAGGTGAATGGGGATAGGGCAGGAATTCATATCCTGGATCCGACTGCTATATATGGAGCCCCATGTAAGAGTGCGTATAGAACAGGTGGTGTCATCCGCATTTCCTGTGGAGAGAGGGACTAGATAGGGATGTCCACTATCTCTACTCCTTTTTGCGCACCTTGTGGAGCCATTGGCAATTTATCTACAATCACAACAGGGTGACTGGGGTATCCAAGTGCAGTGAAATATGTGTTTTTGACCACTGACTTTGTGTTGCACCACTTTGCACCTAGATTAGTTGTCCAGTGTTCACCAGTTGTAGAGTCCACTTTGTATTCAGTTTAGCTGCCTATTGACTTTATTGTAGCATTAGACACTGCCATGTTAAATGTGTTCGTATTTTTCCACATTGGAAACTGTGCTTGTTTTCGTGCTTTTTCTCACCAAGGGCTTTGGTTGATAAAGGATGTACTCAGACGGCAGGGAACGGCCTTGTTTTGATTTAGCATCTTGGAACTGTGGCCAGATCCCAACGTGTTGTTTTCAATACAGACCTAAACTAGCTAGCATGTTTTGAATTTCTAAATGAGGTTTTTTTTCCAGAAACGTCCTTTTGGTTCTTTAAGATATAAAAGACTTGGTGCGAGAGAGAAAGTGGGTTCAATCAGGATTCTTGATGTCGGATATTTGTCCCGTGAGGGTGGTAATCTCTTTCTCGCAGTCGAATGGGGTCATCGTCTTGCTTGCATGTGAAAGATGAAGAGCTTGGCAGGCCCTACGGTGATGAATGTTTACTTCATTATTTGATTTGCAATTATAACATAATATAACTACATATATTTGCTATGTACAGTGCAGTTGAGAATCATTTTGGTATGTTTTCCTTTAATTGCTGTGACTATTTTTAAACATGTGCTCTCAAAATGCTAAACTCCTTTTTAGGAACCTCATGGTGAAATAATAATAAATGTCTTCTTTGAACTGAGAAGTGCATTCCAGAGATTTTTGTCAGCTCGGTCATTAGTGAAAGCAAAACAGGTGAGGAATGTCATACATGTACACCAATTATACCCTGCTATAGATAAAAGACCGGCCTACTCAGTCCTGCTTATTTTGCACCTTATGACCAATTTTGGGAAGATATTAGGTCTAAGGGTTAACCCACGAAAAACTGTGCTCTTTCAACTGGCCTCTGTGACTGGTAAGGAGGAGGGAGATCTTCCAGCATTGGTGTTGCAATGGGAACTGTAGCACTTTCACGATCTAGGAATGCAAATCACTTTCGATGTGAGACAGCAATATAATTTGAATATGGGAAGAATGCTCAGTGGCCTTGAGGCCTCAATCTGGCTTTGGAACACATTGTCCCTCACAGTAATTGGCAGAGGGGCGTTAACTGAGAATGTCTTGCTACCCAGATGTCTTTATTCTATGCAAAATTCATTCTGTGTTCTGCCACAATCCCTCTTCCACAGCCTGAATTTATTACTGATCTAATTTGTGTGGGTGGGGAATCACAGCAGGGTTCGCTAGGAGATACTCAAATTAGACTTAACCGAGGAAGGCCTGGTATTACCAGATCTTAATTTGTGTTATCTGGCAGGACCACTGCAATACGTGGCTCGGGTGGTGTAAGTCTGGGACCAATTGGGAAAAACCACTGCTGGCAGGATCAATGGTTGCAGAGGATCTTCCCAGTCTGCGCATGAGGGGTTGCAGGCTTCCTGACGGTACTCCCTTTGTAGTCACACAGGTGGCCTGGGCATTGGGAGCTTGTGGTTACAAATGTTCTGAAGCGAGCACCATTTGCCAAACTCCTCCCAATTTGGTGGTTGCAATAATTTTTAAGATTGCATGAATTTATGGATGTAACGCTCTGCATGGAGGGAGGTTGTCAGACAGCAGAGGATCTATAACTGAATGGCACCTTTTTAACAGTTGAGGAGGCCACCGTGCAATTTGGTATAGCTCTGGGTCAGTTCCTACAGAATTAAGGTGTTGGCTGAATGATTCAGGTGACATTCGGGTGACATTTCCTGACAAACCCAGTGATTTGAAGTCCTGTGGGTGATACTGGGCCTGAGCTCAGTTAAAGATATAATTTCCCTACTACAGGCCACTCTCAAAGAGGATAGGCTCATAGAAATGGGACCACTGAGGGAAAAATGGGATGAGGGACTTGACTCTCCTCTGACTGAATGGGAGTGGAGGCATGCCAGAGCACAGGTACAGGAGGTTGCAAGCAAAGCCAGATTTAAACATGCACAATTTTATTATTTACACTGGGTGTATTTGACCCCACAGAGGCTGCATAGAGTTTACCCTACTCCAGATGCAAACTACAGTAGGTGCTGTGTATGGCCAGCAGATTTTGTACATATTGAATGGATGTGCAGGGTAGTGCGTCCCTGCTGGAGGCCGTGGCGTGCGAGGCACAGAGGGCGACAGGGATGACAGTAGCCCCATTGATACGCCATTAATCTACAACTCTGACTTAGTTCTACAAGGGTTTGCTTTCCTACCCACGGGTGACACAGGTGAACTTAGTTCAATGCACCAGCCCTGAGTGTGAAAGCCAGGCTATTGTAGTCCCACAGAACCCCACGCAACACATGGATGGAGTGAATTGATTGCTTTTGAGTTCCTAACAATCTCTAAGAAGAGATAAGGAGCACCACAGTAACAGCAAACCTAATCTGTTCTTCCCATGGGGAGCAGGGTCAAGACTGATTTTCTTATGGCTGGATCCAAACTAGAGTGGCATGGCAAGACAAAATAGATGGGTTTAGGCTCAGACCTGTGACTGGGGGTGAATGTTTGACATTGTTCAACATTCCGCCCTTCAGCTGTTCTTTTTATATTTGATGGTACAGCACTTCTTGGTTCATCGGGGACACTCGACGATGATGAAAGATCTATGCCAGCAGAGCATCAAGCGAGTGGTCAAAGTATGCGTTGGAAAGGGTCACTGGTAAACCTGCTCTGTTATACATCACTTCTTGCAGGGAAGACAGAAACGTACTTGGGATTGTCTTTGATGTTCATGTACAGGTTGAATAATTGCATCTGCAGCAAGACTGACCACAGTAGTTGTTTGACCTGTAAGTCCAAGGTTATCTGAGTTGGGCAGTGTATGCACTATAACACATCTCCTGTACAGCATCTATATTTTTCTAAATGTCGGTGTCCAGTTTTCACTGAGTTCAGGTAAACAAGCATGTCCCAGGTAACAAGCAACATTTTCTCTGTATCTTTGTTCAGATGGATGCATGTGTGCTATGTAGTTGGTTTCCTTGCTGAAACAGAAGGAAGAGACGATGGTACCACAACCAATTATCAGTAGAACATCCTGGAATCCTTCAAAAATACTGGAGAACAAGAAATAAAAAAAAACGATGCAATCAGTCCAAAACTTTAAACCCAGTCACCAGACCCAACCTGATGATTTTACAAAGATGCACGACCCCAGTTGATACAGACAAATTGATATTGTGTGCACAGTATCTTAAAAGTGCATGGGGTACCTAGTGTACAACAGCCTCAGTATTTTTAAAGCAGTTCTGCCAGTCTGTGGGTTATATATCTCGTCCGCTGAAGTCAGTGGGACTTCTATTTGCTCTAAAACTGACAATATTGTATGTAGGTTGTCAAAACGCATGTCCTTCACACCAATAGGGAGACCAAGGAACATTTCTGATTATATGTTTATGAGGGGGATATAAGGTTCTTTCACAATACTATACTGTTTTTAACACTGTTATCAGGTACACCTGGCCTGTTTCCAAGCCACAGCAAGTAACATTAGTTAAAAGTGAATAGGAACCATTGTTCAGGAGTTCGTGATGTGCAGGAATGGACATAGTGGGGTTAACAGATAAGATACAGTTCAGCTTATGGATTTCTAGCAGTCATGAAAATTAAATGTGGCAATAAACCATGAAAGATGGAGTGTCACTGTAGGAAAGCAAATATTTTTGAGGTTAGCCCCACTTTTGCCAGGTTTCTGATGTGGCTTTCACTGTTAGTGCATTGGGTCCCTGTTAACCAGGTCTCCAGTGCCAGATCTCTTTCCCCGAAAACTGCACAGTTGTTTTGCACAATTGGCAAACTCTTTAGTTACCACTGTAAGTCCCTAGTAAATGGCACCCCTGGTACTTAGGGCCTGGGGTATTAAGGAAAGTCTCTGAGGCCTGCAGCACCCATTGTACCACACTCAGGAACCCCTCACCTAACCCACACAGTGCTGCTGCTGCAGTCTGCATGCTAAATTGAAAACCCGACCTGTTGCACATCCCTGAGTGCCAGGTCCCCTATCGCTGCATGTGCCAGGTGTAAGTCGCCCCTAAGGCAGGGTGCATCCAGGCATATGTTAGGGCATATATGCATGGGCAGAAATGCCCCTGCTATGTCTCTGTAGATTCTGAGACATAGTAAGTGCACAGGGAAGCCATTTTAAATGCATGTGCTGGACACTGGTCATTCAGAGTTCCCCAGCTACATGATGGCTTCTCTGAAACCTGGGATGGTTTGTATCAAACATATCAGAATAATAAACTATCACTGATCCCAGTAATGGCTTTATTAATTAATGCACGCAAAGGACACCTTAAAGATGACCTCTGAAAACCTACCAACTAGTAGTGTGTTGACTAATTGGTCCTGACCAGTTCAACCACCACAGATGTGTTTCGTGACTCCCCCAAGGTGAGAGCCAGTGCTCTTAAGGTTTGAGACAAAAGCCTGCACTGGGCAGAGGTGTTACCTCCGCTCGCAGGCAGGATAGACATTCCAGGGCAGGGCGTTTAAAAGGCCTTGCCATCTTTGTATTGCGATCCGGGTCTGTCCAGATGGTGGAAATGACCAACCCCCCCCTGTCCTGACCCCACTTTTGGCAGCAACACAGGTGGGAAAATTAGTTAAATTAGGAGTGCCCACTTCATGCCAGTCCCACCCTGGCTGAAATGGACACTCCTTTACAAATTCCTCCATCTTATTTGGAATGAATTAGGCCACTAGGGTTAGGGTTATGCCCATTTCCCAGCGGACGTGGTCATAAGAAGGGTGTAGTGACCTTGAAGGTGGTCAGCCCGTTTGCTACTGCCTGGCACTCCCTGTAAAGCCCCTAAATTGAGTATTTAGGTGGCACCCCTAAACCCTGGAATGCAGAAGAGGAAAAGAACAAACAGCTGACCTGGAACCATGCCCTCCAGCCTGCCAATTGGCCATCAAGGATCCTGCACAAGAAGCCAACTCGTTCAGCCTTCAATAAAGACTCAAGACTCCTGTGGGCAGTGGACTTGCCCTGCAGGAAGAAACTCCAAAGAAAAGACTCTGCAGCTGTTGGACCCTGGAAATCCAACACCAGAAGTGACCACTGCACCCCACAACCTGAGATGCAGCCAACCAACAGTGCCAACGTAGGGCCCCAGCTGCCCAGAGACTGAGTCCAGTGTGGTCTCGCCCATCTTGGACACACTCGAGACGCCTAGAGCCTCTGCACATAGGCCCCCTCTCCCGCAGGCTTGTGGTGAGAGAAAATCTGACATCTCCAGCAACCACTGCATCCGTGACCCCTGACCCCCAGCTGAGGTGGGTCACCAGTGCCAACAATGCTCCCTGGCTCCAAGAGCTCGAGTCTATCCTGGGTCCACCACTACCGGACATCCCCATGATGCTTGCAGCCTCAGCACACAGGAATCCCTGACCACAAGTGCTCCTGGCGGTGAAAGCCCAATGCCGAAAGACACCCCTGCATCCATCTTTCCTTGGGCACTGGAGAAGAGGACCAAAGGTTCCCCTATGCCTCGAGCACCCGAAGTCTACTACCTACCTGGTTGTTGTCCCCGACTGGCTTCCTAGCCAGAGCCTGAAGCCTGTCTTCACGAGGACCAAACTCCCATAGGAAACCTTTGGGCACCACTTGCCTTATTGCACCTCTGCACCTGGCCACCCCAGTGCCTCCTGGTGTGACCAGTTGTTGTGGTTCTGGTCAGTGCCCAATACTTAACTTAACTCTCTGAGATTGGCTTTGTAAGTCGTTGTTAACGTTGTATTTGCTAAACATTGTTTTCCTCCATAGGATAACATTGAGAAGAACTCTGAAAATTGCACTGTCTGTTTCTGAAACTACAAAGTATTTATGCTTAAAAGTCTACTGTCCTGATTACAGAGTTCTTGGGTTTGAAACATATATAAAGAGAATTGCCATTTTTCTAAATTGGTCTCGGATTTATTCTTTGAGCGTGTGTCCCATTTATTGCCTCTGTGAGTACAGCAAATGCTTAGCACTACCCTCTAATAAGCCTAAGTGCTCACCCACACTACCACAAGTAGAGCATTAGTCCTATCTACTTTTGCCTCTGCAATACCAATTGAGGATCCACCGGACTCTCTGGACAGTGTACTTCATTTCAGTGCACTATATAGAGGGCCAGCTCCCTACAGTCACTAACAGTTAATGGGGCTCTGTCTATCTGCTTTATATTCAACAGTGTGTAAGTTGACTTCTTTTTCGTCATTGCTGTTTGGGTTGATGTCAAATTGTGAGGCTCAGAGTTGGCTGTTTAATTTAAAAGTTGCCAAATACTCGCAATTGCAATTGTCCGTATTGTAACAAGCCCAGGTCTCCTTTCATGCGGTCTAAGGCTGAGGACAGGATATGATTCAGTGAGTTAATTCTTTTAGAAAGCATATGCATTCCATTGTTGATAAATGTAAGAACTGCTTGTAGTTTTTTATGCTCTATCTGCCTAACACGCTCAGCAGGTACTTTTTCTGAGTATTTGTCTAATTCATAATATATTGCATATATTCCTGGTGCCAAGAATCTATTATTTCTGCTAAGACGCAGTCGCAAGAGAAAGTCAGAAAAATCCATGTTCTCTTTGATCAGGGAGAAGTTATCTTCCACAGCCAAAAGACTGGAATGCTCCAGCTACCTTTAGCGTAGTTTGCTTAAACTTTAGGTGGTAACCACCAGAGGTGTTTGTGTGTTGTAACAGGGATCAGGATGATTAGCTTTAGGTCCAGGAGTGTTGGAGAGGAAACAACGCACTGAGGTTTTGGAATCGTGAGGCCATAAGGCTAAAAGTTCAAAAGGATATTTAATGTAATTATATGTTTTTTTTATCCATTTCACTTATGGTAGCTTCTGACTCTTTCATCCGATTGGTAAACAAAGTTAGGTTAACTTTTTTATATAGATGGCTTCCTTAAGTCCTTCATTGTTCCAAATCCCAGACAGGTAGCCAGTCGGACAGTTTTTATCAAGAAATATAATTTCTTTTGAAACTATGCATGCCCAGAACAAGGCCTCTTTCTTTGTATTTGCCAATACTTGTTTTCCTAAATTCTCTTCATCAATATTATTTTTCTAATATTTATACCCTTGAGTAGCCAGATTCTGATTAAACTGAGTGGAGAAAATCAATTTACAAGTTGAGATTAGATTATTTTGAAGCAGTTGTGGCTCCTGCGAAAAATAAAAAGCTGAGGATCTGCTATCACTTTGGAAGTAGGAGAATTTCTTCAGGAAATTAGGGTAACTATCAGGAGGCTGTGTATCAGGAGGATGCTGCCATAGTGTGTAATTCTAAATCTCTCTGGGATAACTAGTCCTATGTATGAAATAGTGTGCATAATGGTGATAACAATACATTTCTATGTTATCTGCTTAATTCAAATATGGATCTTCAATTTTCAAAGTAGCATATGCCTGTAACTCAGAAATCATTTGTTTAACAATCTTTGTGTCCCAGTAATCTGAAATGGAACCAGGAACCACATATCACTCATTAACACCTTTATCACATAGGGTAATCGGAGTGTCTCAGTGGGCCACATAATCTAGTATGGGATCTTGTCCCTTGCTGCGCCTTCGGTCACAGGATAGGCTGTGATTTTGACAACATAGAGGTCTCTGTGAACTCTGTGGAATGAAGAGTGTGGTTGTAGTTCACAAACTACAGGAGAAGCAATTATTCTTCTGGGGGCAAAATATCAATTTAGTAGCAGTAGAACGATGATCATTGTTAACCATAGAATGAAAAGAAATGTTCCCAAGTAGTAGACCAATATGAAGACAGTGATGGCTTCCTTATCAGCCCCATCAAAAAAGTTCAACCCAAGAACTTTTTCAACTCTTCCAGATTTGTCGGAATCCACCGGCTAGCTCTAGAGTGTGGCTTAAGTCTGGCAGCGTTGTCCCTCAAATACTGCTCTGCATACAAATTAGTCTGCTCAACAATCTCTTCCAAAAATATATTGTCCATAAACAACTCAAAAAAGTTGACAGGAAAAAAGTTTTCCGTATTAACTCGACACCCTGAGAAACCAGTAAACGCAGGCAACTCTGGCTGCACCATGTTTGGTGCAACCCACGTGTCAGGTCTTCCAATGGGAAGCCTTTCAGCTGCTGGCTGCTGCACCATTGGCACATCAGTATCCTCCTCTAAAACAGGCCCTTCATCAGCACTGAGAGTGGCTTCATCATCAGATGATTCCTCTCTGACAGAAAATTCACTTCCAGAATCTTGCACTTCCTCCTCTGCCACAGATGCAGAGTCCGTCTCTTAATCATGGTCAGAAGACGACTCAAAAAGCACACCAACAACATGCTGAGCGGTCATCCTACGGCTAGCCATGATCCTTCCTACAAAATTTAACTGGACAAATGCACCACCAACAGCCAGCACTTGACGCTCTTTAAATGGTTTCTTTTCCAACGGCCATCCTTTCATAATATACTCTCTAAGTTCCTTCAAGACTTTGTCTGTGGATGCAGCATTGGACTAATCATTTTCTGATAATACTTATCCAACAGCTAACACAACATCCTCCACACTTGCCACCACACATTCTTTCCGAAATTGAAATTCATTAGAACTTTGGACATCACCCGTCAACCTAGAAAAACAATCAGCTTTCACGTTTTGTGATCCTGGTTTATATTTCTCTGAACAATTCTACTCATACAATTTGGCACCCACCAACCTTGAGGGAACTTTACCCACACCATTTTTAGATAACAGAGAAAATAAGGGTTTATGATCCATCATTGAATGAAAAGGCTTCCCCCATAACTACATTTTAAAATGTTCCACCGACGATGTGCAACCAAGTGCCTTTTGTTCTATGGTAGAATACTTGGACTACTCCATAGATAATGGTCTAGATGCAAATGCAATGGTACATTCTATCCTTTCTTTAATTTGGCTTAATATAGCTCCTAGACTGGTAGCACTAGCATCTACTGTAACAGCATTTACAAAATTTTGAGAAAAGGATGATAAAGGTATAGAATCAATAATTGCCTTCTTTACATTGTCAAAAGCATTAGTATGATCTTCTGACTATCAAAATAAATCAAATTTAAGTAAAGCTTGTAGGGGTGTACAGTATCAGCAATTTTTCCAGAAATCTTAACTAATATTCATAAGCCCAAAAATGATTTGAGTTGTTCTTTCCAGCCAGGCCTTTGCCATGTTACGAATTGATTCCAATACATTTTTCTTAGGTTATATACCTTTCTCTGAAATGGTATGCCCCAAGTATTGCACCTCTCAGGCAAAATACTTACATTTGTCAAGACGGATTGTCATGCCTTTCTTTTCTAAAACTGTCAACACTTCACCTACAATTCTGAAGTGTTGATCAAATGATTCAGAATATATTAAGATGTTGTTCTGGAACACAACCACCCCATCAGTATCCCTGAACAAACAAAACATTTGTTTCTGGAATACTGATGTGGCAGATGCAAATCCAAACAGCATCCTAACATATCTGAAACCTACATCAGGTATTATAAATGTAGAAATATGTCTGGATTCTCCAGTTAACTCAATCTGATGGTAGGTTGATTTAATGTCTATAGTAGTAAAGTATTTAGCCCCATCCAATTTCACAAGCAACTTGTGTACTTTAGGTAGGGGATGGCATTCCACAACAGTTTGTTAACTGATCTAAGATCGACACACATCCTGAGTTTCAAATTGTTTTAACCAAAACAATTGGAGAAACCCGTTCTGACTCATTTACTGTTTCAATAGCCCCTTATTCACACATATTATTAAGCCAGATAATAGAACATGCCGCAATTCACGTTTAGTAGGTCCTGCATCTTTCTTCAATTGAATATGGTGTGAAAATCCTTTCACTTTCCCAAATTCCTTATGAAATACATACCTATGTTCATTAAGAAGGCTTTCCAGTTTGTTTTCTCCAACAATTAAACTCTGAACTCATATCCCATCATCGGCCATACAGACTTGTACTTGAGCATTAGGATTCAAAGTAACAAGGAATTTCCATTGATGCCTCCAACTCAAAACTTGTAATCCATCTATTGCAACATAAACCTTTCCAATAATAGTTTAATTTTAAAATTTATTTCTGACACAAAATAACCCATCATGTTAATTTCCTCACCACCAAATCCACACACTATAACATACCTAGGTTCCAATTTTTTGTCATGCTAATTTTTGTGAAAGAAAGAATCTGAAATAATAGAATAGAGAGACCCTGAATTAGCCATGACAGCTAACATCCTTCCATCATTGCTGATCTCACACATAGGTGGCATATACAGTTTTGAATCCACTTATCCAGACATTCTTTTGATGTTGCAATCTTCAAGCTCAACTTTTGTATCATTATTAATATTGATATTACCCACGTCATGTTCTTTTACACACAACACCATGTTTTCCACACATGCATCTGTATCTGCATCAATGCTGTCCTCCCATACACTAGATACCCTCTTGTTTACACTCTGACATACAATTCCAAAATGTCCAATTTTACCACATGTAAAACATTCTTTACCCTTAGCAGGACATGCTTTAAATTGTGATGTGTATGTTTTTGAACCACATTGATGACATTAAGACTTATGTGTCATAGATAGATATGTATGTGTTTCCACAACCTTTCCTTTGAATTCTACTGACTTGTTTGCATTCTTCATTATCACTGCAGCCACCCCTGTTAGAAATACAGTCAACATTAATTGTTTTAAATAAGTTATTAGAGCCTTCTACACTCTTAGCAAAATAAATCACTTCTTGTAGTGTTGGATTGCGTTGGCGTAATAGTTGTTCTTGAATTTTCTTGTTGGAACATCTTATTATCAATTGATCTCTAGTATAAGTATCAACTTGCTCACCAAATGCACAACCAGAAGCTAAAATTCTTAATGCTACGACATATGAATCAACAGACTTCCCCTACAATTGATGTTGAGTGTACAAATTCAATCTTTCTAGTACAATATGTAGTTCTCAAGTAAATCTTTTTACAAGTCTGTCTAAAGCTTCCAGAAAACAGTTATAATCACCCGCTTCAGCTCCATGTGGTGGCATTTCTAATGACAGGTGTTCAAAAATGTCTGTTGCATCAGTGCCCATAAGATTCAAAAGTAACCCTTTTTTCTTTCTGGAGGAAGGAATTTCCATTGATCACAGGCAAATAATTATTAAGATGTCTCGGCCATTTTTCCCATTTCATACTACGCTGATTGGGACCACTTAAAGTGCAGATGGAGTATTTCCACATGTGGTTGTCATAATGGTGGTGAACACAATGCCAAAATATAAATATATACCTTCTGTATGAACTAAGTAATAAATATTAAGAAGTCACCTGAGCTCCATTAGGTGCCAAATTGTCAAATGACAAAACAACAAAAAACCAGCCTAATACAGTGTTCTGTAGTCCAAAGCAATATGGCTGCTGTGCAAATGATGCGCACAAGTTACATGATGCAAGGCACCTCAAATGATGCAATTCCGTTGTTCGCCATATGCTTGCTCACCACTTGCTCAAGAGACAAAGATCATCAAATGATGCAGTTCCGTTGCTCGCCAGATACGTGTTCGCCACTGCTTCTCCTGCCTGAAGCACCCGTACTGCCTTGCGGCTATCTGTGTAAGTCGTGAGATTGCTTGCTCTTTAAGATTGTGCTGCTGTTTCTCGTACCTGATGTGCTCATTCTTCCTCGCGCAAATGTTCAAGCCACAACCAGATGCTGTTATGTGTGCTGCTTGCCGATGCACCTTATTTCGGGTATGGTGGTATGGCAAATACTCTGTTGTGCCGTTATTTAAGTCGCACAGTGTCGCTGCGATACAAGAATGCATGCTGTCGGTGCTAACGTGCCGGTTGTCAATGCACCTTACTGCCTATAAACTTGCATGACCACAAATCACCAGCAGAAAATAAAAATAGAGTAATACCTCTAGTCTGTTTATCAAGAACATGCAGAAACAGAACATCTCAGCATGAAGAAGTTTGATTTCTTAAATCCAGCAAAGACACTCTGTGATTTGCACAAAGTTTTCCAAATCATCGCCAAGATATAGTTGGTAATACACGACTCAGAAATAGATGTCCAGTGACTCTTCATTGGAGCATCCATGCAGAGAGACCATCAAGTGTCATACACCAACTGACTCTGGCCAGCCTCCAGTATAGAACATAGAATGTCGACTGAATGCATACTATAGAAAGGCCAATAGTGTCCAGGTTATAACAATCATGTTAAGGAATAGGTTGACATGGAATATGTACAATCAAATGTAGTTAAAGAATATACTTGACTATGACATAACTCAGCACACTGCTGTACATGCTGACCTGCCAATCAAGTTTTTTTTTCAGCAAGTGAGATTCAGAAGTTGAGTGAGTTCATATAGATGAAAGCAAAATCAGAAATATCCTCATAGTAATGAGGAACAGGAGGTGAAAGCTTCTTCCACAGAGAAGGTAGGACAGATTCTGGAGCGCGTAAGGGAGACACGGGCCTTCCAGAACTGGCTGCAATGGAGAGTTTGAGTTCTTTCCCCACCCATTAGGATAGACCTTCTAATCTGGCTTTGTGGCTGCATAGCAAATTTAATATATTTATTCTGTGAGGATGGCATGATCTGAATCATATTAAAATCGTTTTGCGAAGCAAA
The DNA here is from genome assembly GCF_031143425.1 of Pleurodeles waltl. NCBI lineage: Eukaryota > Metazoa > Chordata > Amphibia > Caudata > Salamandridae > Pleurodeles > Pleurodeles waltl. The sequence goes on from NC_090437.1 coordinate 102,550,826, forward strand.
GGATATATGTTCCAGAAAATGCAGCCAATATGCTTCATTCAGTAAAGATTGAGTCTGTCCTGACTATTCTGATTGGTCGCATAAAGATTGATTCAGTGGGTAAGCATTGCCAGTGCTCTAAGGAATTCTTAGAAGAGAACATAACTTGGCATTAAGAGCTGAGACATATTCAGCCTCTGCACCCCAGCCTCTAATTAAAGACTATAAAATTTGACAGGAACCACACAAGAATGGGGCTCTGCTTTGGCCGTCAAAATTTCATTGTTACCCAGATATCATATTTGAATGAGGAATTGGAAGGCATATAGGGCAAAGAAATCTGCTTTATGGAAGATATCTTTTCTTGATAATAATCTGTTTCTTGACAGCTAGACCACATGGTGATTTAGTCACTTACAGATAGGATGAATGCCTTACCTTAAAAGGGAACCCTATTCACAGTGTTCAAAGTCTTCTTGCCTGTTAGTGTTTACTGCCCAGAGAGTCTTAAGGGAAAAAAATGAGTCAAGTCCACAGTCGTCTGAGCAAACGCAGCAGGATTCTGAGTATTATAGTGGATTTTGGACCATCCAAGGTTTGCATCTGAGGCTTTATATCTCCTGGGAAGAAGACGTTTTACATTAATGAGTTCTGTATATCTTTCAGGATGGCTATGCGATCAAATTTTCTCTACTTCTCCAGATTCAAGCATTATCCTTACTTGTGTTTTCAGAAGCAAATACAAAACTAAAGCATTGACGGAAAAATCTCTCCATTGCTACAAAAGTGGATTATTGGTTCAGCGCCAGTAGAAGAACAAGGTGTGTGTTCTGTCTTGTCCTTTGTTGAAAAAGTTTCAAACGTTTTCAACTTAAAAAAAACACATTTGTGCACTCAAACTAATCTTTCAAGAGGAACTATTTACAGAACAAAACTTCCCCTGTTCAACTAAGATCCTTCCTGCAGCTCTAGATCTGCAAGATACTTGTATCCAAATTTCAGTCAGCTGCAAACATTAAAGTTCTCTGAGGATTGTAGTGGAAGATAAACACTTTCAAGTTGCTCTGTTCCCTTACGGTCTCTTGCCAATGTCCAGAAAGTTGTTCAAATCGAAATCTACTGTGGTAAGCCTACTGTACGAGGTGGGCATTCTTCTGCATCCCTATCTAGGAGATGGGTTTATTCACTTATGATCAGAGATAAATTGAATGCATGGTTTTGATCAAAAGAGAAGTCTCGGTTAGAGGCAGCATAGTGTGTGGACTTCAGTGGAGCCCAGTTTTGCACAGATCTAGGGTTGGTCCTTCATTCAGATTGGAGAATTCAGAAAATCAGAAATTACTAGTTTTTTATCCTAAGAATAAGACCCCTAACAGTAAAATCTTGATTGCAGGTTCAAGGAAATATGGCAGCAACTTCAATGGTGGTATTTTAGTCCAGATCCCATATAGGGATAGATATGGATTATATTCTCCCATCATGGAATCCGGGATTTTGGGATTTCAGTCTGAGAATGAGATGAGCGAAAAAATCAGGAAAGGACTTCAGTGGTCGGTGATTCTTATACATCCTCAGAAAGGTATTTCTTTCTTTCCTTTAGTCCTAACTACTGTGACAACGAATGATGATGAACGATGAAACTATTCAGGTTCAACAATCTCTGCAAAAGCATTTTTGCAACTACTAGGAACTGGAGGCAATTCGTCTGGCTCTAATGTTTTTTCCTTTTCTAAAAGGCTAATGCAGTTCGGATCTGGACTGAAAGTATGGTACCTAAGGATGACGTATAGAGATGAGGGTGGAGTCTTACTCTCAGTCTGTCTAAAAGATTGCAGTGTCTATTTTCCTTTGGGTAGATAATTTTAATTTCTTGCCCAAAGTGGTTCATATCCAGGGTTACACAGTGTAGAGGACAGGCTCAGCACAGTATGTCCTTCAACTCATGTTTATGGTTTAAACCTTCAGTTTTTTTTTTTTAAGATGGGGGGGAATACATAAACTACTGTTTTTGTCCAGAATACAGCAACCACAGCTTTTGTGGTGGATCCTCTTTCTTGTTCTTGACCTGAAGATGCAGTTACTTCATTAAAAGCTTATTGAACTTTACTCTGCCTCTGATTGTCCTTGCATATGTGAGACTAATGTAACTGAGAGAAACGGATGAGATCTGAGTGACCATGATTTCCCTGAGGAGTCACATATGTCATGCATCCGGTTGCCCCAATCATCCTTGCTCCTGGGTGGAGATGAGGCACTGCTAGTTAGCCGGATCAAAACCGGATTAGGCCGACAGGTGTCACATACTGCAGGATCAGACTCAGTCCCCCGCAGTCCAGGTGATTCTGCCACCCGAATCCAGTAGTCTCATTAGGATAATGAGAACCTACGCAACATGGTGCTGTCAACATTTTGTCAGGCACTAATTTTCGGGTCGTCCTGAGAATCTCTGTATCACTACATGCAAAGACACCGCAGTACTGTTTACGGAGACATCCGTGGTATTGAGGATTTTTCCTCCTCAGCTAAGTAGGGAGTACCTAACTAACGCTGCAGGTTGTTCAAGCTTGAACCCTAAAAGGATATTACCCATTTGGTGTGCTTATCTCTGAACAAATTTGACCATTTACCATGGCAAACCCTCAATGGGTAGTTATTGCAGTTAATATGCAACCACCCCTTACTGCACATTTATTGGCACATGGCCTCACAGCCCAGTCACATTTGTTGTTGAAGCTCATGCAGCATACAGAACAGAAATGTTCCATTCTTGGGTCACATTTCCAGCAGCCGATGGGAACACATATACATTTCACCACTATACACCTGCAAACATACCTGCACAATAAAGAGCATATGCATATTTAGAAATACCTCTATCTTATCAAGACCATAATAATTGGCTTGATGGCGCCCTACCCCATAGATTCTTACATTTTGGGTTAGGTCCGCTAAGTAATGATGGTCCTACCTGGCCTTTATTGGCCACGTATGCACCTCACCCTGATGCAGCAACCTTGGCGGTAGCTCAGGTTCACTGCTTATATATTGAGCTCACTGCAATATACAGATTATTAGTACAGTTTGTAATGCAAACATTAAATACAAACCCAGCATGTGCTGCCCCGGTGCAACCGCATGCAGCAACGCCAGATATTATTCCTGCGACTGTACATTCGATTATGGGTAAGGAACCCGCCAAATGGGAAGAGATTCTGTTTTGGTTAGCTCAAAAGATAAATGCACTGGAAGCAGTATTTCCCCATATGGGACCTCAGGATAAGCATTGAATATTAACTATGTGCTTGCCATTTGGGATGGTTCCCACAGTAGATAACTGCTATACTTGGGGCGCAATATTTGCCACACTCTATACAACTGCACATGGTACAACAACACTTGCCAATCTTCTGGAAGTGTTAAAGCAAAATCAAGATGAATACTGGGCTGCCCCAGCCCTAGACTTGGGGATGCAACTTATGGGCAATTTTGCCATTGTATCTTCCATTATACTGAGTAACCTTAAAGGGGAAGTAGTAGCACTAGCAGTGCGAATGCGGCTCCGTGACGTTACTCCACAGAATCAAGAACGTGAGCTGCCAAAGATTATCACGGAGATCTATTCCAGTAATAGTCGAGATAGTCTGGGTCCAGACCCATAAAACCACAATTTTAGGGTAAATCTCATAAAGATTCTACTAAGCAAGCACCTGAGGGAACTGAAAAACGCTGGGCTAAAAAATAACAAACACCTAAAAAAAAAAAGGGGAAAATCTCTGCATACAGAGACGCCACAGTATAGATATAATCTCAGGAATAGAAATAATATAAAAATGCCTGACACATATCAATATACTGATATACGCCAATATCATTCCTTTTAGAAAAACACAGTGAGGGAGGCGGGTGGTCAGAGCAGAGAACTGAGTATGTGAAACCGAGACAGGAACAGGAATCGGAACGCTAAACAGAAGTTTCTGTTAAAAAAGAAGAGAAACTTCCCCTGCAAAAACCCCAATTTAAACAGAAAAAAGTGGCAGCAGTTGCAATTCGTCATGCCACTCAAGAAGAGGGCTCTATTGAAGAATATGAGGTCCCAATAGTTCTCCTAAATCTTAAGAGCATCTGGGGGTGAAAGCAACTAATGACTTCTTACAAGTTGAAACTACAGACATGCGTGTCTTCACGCCTGACAGGGTGTACAAAGTAACAATAAAGTTAGAAGGAGGTATTGAATGCACAATTGACGCAATCTTTTGGGGCTGCGTTATTAGCATTTATGATATTTTACTGGCCGAAAAGGATCGGCCATCTGAATTTGTCTGTACTTGCCCGTATGGGGAAGAGGTTATCGAACCTTCTTTCTCGCCCCTTCTTCCCGATGAGCTTGCAGAATCCTGTGCCATTGATTGGGCATTGGCGCAGGCACCGGCGTTATACCGCAACCTCATAGGATGGGACAAAGATTCCCCCATCATGTAATTCCAATTAAAAATCAACACCAACCTCAACCCCAATACCCAATAAAACATGATGCTAAAGCACCTGTGAGGGAAATCCTCACACAACTAGAGTACCAGAGCGTAAATGAACCCTGTGTCTCACCAATGAATAATCCTTTATTCCCTGTAGCTAAACCGGACCATTCATACAGAATAGTTTTAGACAACAGACACTTAAATAGTCATACACGCTCATATGCTATACAAAACTCTCATAGCACAGCACTTTTGAACAACCTAGTGCGCAAAAATACAAAACACTGGATATTTCCAATGGCTTCTTCTGCCAAAATATAGCTCCTGAGAGTAGGAACCTAACAAGTTTCAGTATACTAGGCTCCCAGAACAAATTCTGTTGTTTACCACAGGGGTACAAGTACAGTTAAGAACTGTTTGCGGCTCGTGTAACTTCAATATTGCATGACATTGACCCTGAAGCATTGTCCTATGTAGATGATATCTATCTTACGGATAATGAATTACTGCAACATCTAAGATGGGTAACCTGCATTATTGTAGGATTTTCAGAGTTTGGCTATAAATTCAATGAAAAAAAAAATAATAGTCTTCCTTAGTTTCCTGTTTCTGGGATACGAACTATCAAGTGAAGGAAAGAGCCTAGTGCCACAATTCTTAGAAGCAGGCGCATAGTTACAACCTTCAAATACCATTAAAAAAAACTCCAATCACTATTGGATTTTCTAAATTTTGGCAGAACATACATTCCAGATTATGCATCACGCATCAAACCCTTATATGACTTGATACGTCCTATTTTTCCAGTAAATTCTGGACAGTCGAACACACATGCATCGTCAGAGCATTGCAACAAGACATGCTTGCAGCACAACACCTACACACAAGGGACAATAAAAAACATCTGGTCATCAGACTAATTGCTGGTGCCATTGATTTCACCTATGTAACATTCAATGAGGGTGAGACAGTCCCGATTGCATACAAATCACATTTGTATTCAACAGCAGAACAACATTTTGCTCCCACTGAGAAAATTCTCACTGCTGTTCAGATGGCTGTCATTAAAGAAAGACCATTAGCCCAGGGGAAACACATTATTGTCACATCTCCAATCCCATGCCTTGAGGCCGTTACCAAAGCCAGCGTTCCTAATGCTAAAGCATTACATCCACATTGGATCCAATGGGCAGCGTCTCTGACAGCCACTGATGTTAACTATATTTTTGACCCAAAGTTACAAACTCAAGAATTTTTGCAATACGAACTAGAATACCCAGTTCCGGCAAATAAATTGCCTATTGATCAATATCAAAGAGTCATGTACGCCGATGGCTCAGCACAACCTGCTATAGGTACAAATCATCAATACTCCACTCCTTGCGCAGTCGTAAGCGGCTATACGGAGGCAGTGCTTAATTTGTAAATAAAAAGGTGCCGGTGCCCAAAGACCTGCTCTTTAACACGCGGCTGCTGCAATTAAATGTGTGAACATGGACTACTGAGACAGTGTAATCCTGAACCCATCTTGGGCCTGTTCAATCCATACAAAGCCACTCGCTGTCCCTTCAGCTCACTCTTAAAGCTTTCTGTTTTCTCTCTTTGTGACACTTTTTTGTTTTTCCCTTCCTCTGTCTTTCCCTTATGTGTCTTTTGCTCGCAGCAAATGCTTGAGGCAGAAGAGCAAGCCCCGGCCCTCAAAAATAAGTGCAGGTGCCCAGCACCGGAAACAACAAGCACAAATTAAGCACTGTATGGAGGGTAGTAAATTCTATCCATAACATACCTTTATGCAAACCGTAGGGGGTTGCACTGCACAACTAGCAGAGCTAAGGGCTCTGGTGATGGCACTGGAACATACAGATCCTGACCAGCTAACGCCTATTGTCTGTGATTCGTACTATTGTGCCCAGTCCTTTAATGAATATCTGCATTACTGGTGCCAGATTGGATTTAGAGATTCCAAAGGTAACACCATCAAACACAGACTTCTGTGGGGCAGAGTAGCCGATCTGAAGGAAATGCTATCAAATGTCCATGTTGTACAGACACCAGAGCGTTGGAATACACATTGCTGGAAATACACTGGCTGATGAAGCAGCCAAATCAGCAGTAGCTAAGGCTTCTGTTTGCTGCAGTAACTCGTTCTAGGACGAAACCTGACGATTAAATGCTGGCTGCCGTGAAAGCCTCGGCTGACAGCACACCATTACCTAAAGGATATCCCACTAAATATTCCTACTGGATGGGAGGCATGCTTGATGCAGAAGTAAAAATACCAGGCGTGGGAGTTTGAGTAATTCCCAATAAATACTAAGACCAGAGTTGGTCAAAGCAGCGCAGGAGGGTGTTGCTTCTGCCCATGCAGGTGTGGCGGCTACAATATCATTGTTGCAGGCTCATTATTGATGGCCAGGTCTATACAAACAGCCCAAGCAGTATGTCCTTTTTTGTGATATCTGCCAACAAATTAAGGGGTCCACTGTTAAATGCCCACCGCAGACACCCCTCTTAATTTCTAACAAACCATTACAACGTGTGTACCTGGACTGTTGCGGTCCTTTGACTCCTGACATTGCATACAAGTACATCCTAGTTGCTGTTGATTCTTGCTCCAGATTCCTATGCGTGTGGCCGTAACGCTCGGCTGAAGCTGGTTCCAGTCCTGGGAATACACGGTACCAGAAGTGTTATTCTACCACTGCTGCCTGGTTCTAATGAAAACCGCTTTGTCTCCATCGACAATGTCAAGTTACACCATGTGGCCACTCCTGCACAGCAGACCAGTAGGAACAACAAGTAGTACCCAAATCCCTCTCACTACAGGTCAGGTTGCCCCTCTCAAGTTTGAGTAGCCACGCTGACACCTCTCCAAGCTTGGGGAGGGTGGAAAATTATCTTTCATTAGTTCCACTAGCATCTTTTACAACAAGCAACACAGAAAATGTTGACTGATCATCCTCAAATTCTGCACAAACGGATGGCATCGTCTATTACGAACCACCGCAGGAGACCACTGTTAGTTCTCCTCTTCAAAATACGACTCCAGTTTTTGCACAAACTGGTTCTGGATACATTGCCGACCTCACTGACACATTTTCGGGCTCATCTGCCTCTTCTGCAACTGAATTGTCAAAAAACACCTAAACTAATAATTTGTCTCAAAACAAATTACTTTGTTCTCCCACGGAACTCTCTGTGGCTTTCCTTGACTATAATAGCTTTCCTCTTATGAATTGGCTTTATTATTATATTCTTTCTACTGATACATGGTTATTACCTTCCTGAACGACCAACAGTTGAACTGGTGGATGAGGTCCTAAAATCCAATTTTTCTTCTCACAAAGTCTGCAGAGACTTGTCTTTTGTAAACATTTCCGCCATACCAATTTCTGATGGGATTGTGTAGGGGTAAAGTCACATTTGATATATACGGCCGGACTGAGGTAATTCAAATATCATATGTGTTTAAACTTTCTATGAATGATGTAATAATACCCTGAGTTGTTTCTGATGACTGGGATGTGAAAACAGTTGATTCTATGATGACTGAGTTGCAGTATTTTACTGTATTTAAAAGTGAGGATGTTAATCAGTCCAAAGAAAATTATGTAGACATGTTCTGTTATAATTATTATGGACACCATTTTATTCATAGAGCAAGTATCTCAAAGACTATTTTTAATTACACACAATGGGAGCATTGCCTGATTCCACCACAAGGGAGTTCTAAAACATATTCTGAAAAATGTGCATATTTTTCTGGGCACAATGTTAAAAATGCAGAGTCAAATTATTTCAGATTGCCATTGATGGAAAATGTACATATATTATTGACAGATACAAAATTCATTTATTCGGATTCTTTTATTCCTATGAATATTGGTTGAAGTTGATTGATTTAAAAAGTGTGTGGGGAACAAAACATTGGCAAATAAGGGGAAAGGAAGGTTTATTTAGAGCATGCCTGATGCCTGTTCAAATGATATTTCTGAATGAAACTGTACAACAGGCAAGTTGTTTAGACTTGGCACAAATTAAGGATTTGAATGTGCCCAGTATTCCTGCCCCTGCAAAATTTTACAAAAGGAAAAAGTATTAAAATGCAACTGAAGATCAGCTCGATGAATGGGTCCAAAATGGTATGTTTAATGGATCACTTTCACATCCTGGTGGGTGGTTATTGTGGCCAACAGATGCCAATGGGTGTCATAAGCGTTTTGTAAACTCCACAGGTTTTTTTTTTAGAACAAGTAGGCCAGACCCTCGCTATGTGTCATCTGAACACGCAGGTATAGTGACAACATACAGTGTAGGGAAACTATGCCAGCAATGGTTGAAGAGTTTCTCACTAGATGCTGTTAAAGAACACCTCAGTCTACTGTCTAATATTACTGACTTTCAGGATTTCCTGTTATGCCCCAGAAAACAATGCAGAAAGCGCTTCTTATATGCAGTCTGTAATGAAATTTGGAAGCTTTCTCAATAAGAAGCTGCTGGCCGGTTAACCTCATTAGTGCGGGAGTTGGCCATTGGCCGACGCCCAAACTACCTCCCTGGTGCGGGTCAGGACCAGTGGGCGACACCAGGGAGGGGGTTAAAAAAATCCTCAAGTGCGTCACACCCGAGGACTTTTTTTGTTTATCTAAAAATACCCTGGGAGACAATGAAGATCTTCTGTGTCTCCCCCCACAACCCCTCACCCCCACCCACCCCTTTGTGATGTCAGCGCGACGCAATGCGTGCTGAGGTCACTGTTTTGTTTTCTCCATTGGAGCAGGAAGCGACCTTGTGGCCGCTTTCTGCTCCAATGGGGAATCAGCCCCAAATGGCCGCCCCGGCGTTCGGGATGGCCTCGTTTGAAAGGGGAGACTCTCCTCTTTCAAACTAGGCCTTCCTGAACCAGTTTCCTGGCCCTCGATTGCAGCACAGCTGCAATCGAGGGCCAGGAAACACCACTAAAGTCCTGGGATTTCACTTGGGAGGGTCGCCCCCCTCAGCATATGTTTATAAAAGAAAAAAGGTAGGTGTCCCCGGGGGGCTAAACTTTTTTTTAAAAGAAATTGGCAGGGGGTCACCCATGAGCAGGGAGACCCTCTGTGGGGGCAATAATTAATTATTTTTTAGTAGTTGTATGGTTTCTCTAGGGGCCACTATGGCCCCCAAGGAAACCATACAGCTACTAAAAAATATATAGATCTATAAAACCGGACCCACATATAAAAGTGATATCTCTCTCTCTCTCTCTCTCTCTTTCTATATATATATATATATATATATATATATATATATTCGCCACCAGTTGTCTTGCAGTTGCAGCTTGTGTCTTCAAAGCAATGCACATACTTCAACTGATGCGTTTCAACTGCAGCTTTTCGGCAGCAATAAAAAAAGTCAAGTAAGTATTGTGATTGTTTCTGATACTAAGGGATCAGACTTCTTTCTAGTGGCAGTTTTGATGCCATAAAGTAGCGCAGAAGATTTATATGCCTACTGCAAAGACCAAACCTGTATTTTATGTAAATAGCTGAGTACACTAGTAAAGTCGGCCATTACCTGCGCCATAATACAAATGAAATGTATAGGCGAGGGGGCTATGGCGAGATGAAGGGCACTTTTGCTGGGTGGTAGTGAGGGAATCCAAGGAGGAGGTCATGGGAGTGGGAGCACCAATAATGATTGTTGGACTGGGTGCTAGAGGTGCTAACAACTGTGACGATTGGTATGTGACAAGGTGAAGTAATAGTGTGTCTTTTTTTGAGTGTCTTGAAAGAACGTGCCGATTGAGGGAAGAAGTGAAAGTAAGGTGACCTCCACTGTTTCACGTATCACACACACACACACCCACCATCTATTTTGTGACCGTCTATGTAGGCTAGTGTTTTAGAGCAACATTTTAGCCAGTAGCAGAGATGGCAGCTGGTTGGATGACTGCTGCTCAAGCCCTCACTCAGGTTATAGAGGACAGCTCTGACATAGGATCAGAGCCTGAGAGAGCAGATACTGAGACAGCATCTAAGGGATAGGACAATGGTGCAGACTCTGGGAGTGATATTTCAGTCGGAGGAGTCCAATTCGATAATTCCTCTTCCAGTGATTGAGGGAGGTGATGAGGAAAGTCCTGTTGTCCCTTCGCAAGCACAGTCTGCACAACGGGACAATAGCGGGTTTGCCCAACCCATAGAGCCAGTGCATTCGACGGCAAGCACAGAGAGTGTGCTCTCTTGGGAGTGCCCCAGTTTAGTTCAGCAACAAATTCCACCGCCCAAATCGAATTGTGGAGACATCAAAATTATCTATCACAAAACAAACTGGTTTTGTAAGGCAGGCACCTGTGTTTTTGGTCCTGGGCTCGGCGGCCATACAGGGAAACATACCAAACCCAGACATTTCTGGAAACAAGACATCCGGGGGAGTCCACAGAGGTGTGACTTGTGTGGATTCCCCAAAGTTTTCTTACCCTGAATACCCTGTAAAGCTGAAATGTTAAATAAAAACTCTAATTTTTCTTGCATTTCTGTCACACAAACTACAGGAATATGCTGGGATCCACAAAATTCCTACCACCCAGTGTTTTCCCACCTGTCCTGATACAAACACTACCCCACTTGAGTGCCTGTACCTAGTGCCGGCGTCAGGAATGGATCACCCCAGGGTCAACAGTTGCCCTCATATAAGGACCAACATCGACCGTTGTGTGATCTATTCCTGTCGTGGGCACTAGTCCTACCCACACAAGTGAGGTACCATTTTTATCGGGAGACTTGGGGGAACACTGGGTGGAAGGAAATGTGTGGCTCCTCTCAGATTCCAGAACTTTCTGTCACCGAAATGTGAGGAAGAAGGGGTTTTTTGGCCACATTTTGTGGTTTGCAAAGGATTCTGGGTAACAGAACTTGGTGAAAGACCCACAAGTCACCTCATCTTGGATTCCCCCTGGTGTTTAGTTTAAAAAAATAATGCACAGGCTTGGTAGGTTTCCTAGGTGCCGGCTGAGCTAGAGGCCAAAATCCACAGGTAGGCACTTTGCAAAAAACACGTCAATTTTCAATGTAAAAATATGATGTGTCCATGTTGCATTTCCTGTCGCGAGCATTAGGCCTACCCACGCAAGTGCGGTAGCATTTTTATCAGGAGACGTGGGGAAACACAGAATAAAATAACAAGTTATATTGCCCCTTGTCTTTCCATTTTTTCCTTCCAAATGTAAGCCAGTGTGTACAAAAGACATCTATTTGAGAAATGCCCTGTAATTCACATGCTACCCAGGAATTTAGGGATGTGCACCCAGGAATTCAGGGATGTGCAAATAACCACTGTTTCTCAACACCTTATCTTGTGCCCATTTTGGAAATACAAAGGTTTTCTTGATACCTATTTTTCACTATTTATATTTCAGCAAATGAATTGCTGTATACCCTGTATAGAATGAAAACCCATTGCAAGGAGCAGCTCATTTATTGGCTCTGGGTACCTAGGGATCTTGATGAACCTATAAGCCCTATATATCCCCGCAACCAGAAGAGTCCAGTAGACATAATGGTATATTGCTTTAAAAAATCTGACATCGCAGGAAAACATGGCGAAAAATTGCATTTTATTTAGCTCAATTTCAATATTCTTTTTATTTCAGCTGTTATTTTCTGTAGGAAATCCTTGTAGGATCTACACAAATGACCCCTTGCTGAATTCAGAATTGTGTCTACTTTTCAGAAATGTTTAGCCTTCCAGGATCCAGCTTTGGTTTCACACCCATTTCTGTCACTAACAGGAAGGAGGCTGAAAGCACAAAAAATAGTAGAAATGGGGTATGTCCCAGTAAAATGCCTAAATTGTGTTGAAAAATGTGATTCAAGTCTGCCTGTTCCTGAAAGCTGGGAAGATGGTGATTGTAGCACCGCAAACCCTTTGTTGATGCAATTTTCAGGGAAAAAACCACAAACCTCATTCGGCAGCCCTTTTTAAAAAAAAATTCCACAAAAAAAAAAAAATTGCAGAATTTTGGCTAATTTCTTGGTCTCCTCCAGGGGAACCCACAAATTCGGGATACCTTTAGAATCCCTAGGATGTTGAAAAAAAGGACGCAGATTTGGCGTGGATAGCTTATGTGGACAAAAAGTTATGAAGGCCTAAGTGCGAACTACCCCAAATAGCCTGAAAAGGGCTCAGCACTGGGGGAGGGGGAGGGTACGAAGGCCCAGCAGCTAAGGGGGTTAAAGCAAATAGATCAGGAGAATTTACAGAAGGCATTAGCTGTTGTAGATAATGGAATTAATACCCTCTCCGACCACATATACACCGTAAATAACATAGTTTCTTCTGCAGTAGACATAGTACAGAGCGACATGTCCTCTTTACACCATGGACAGAGTTAACTAAGATCCATTATGCAGTTAGGTTGGACACTACAAACACTGAAAGCAGGTTGCATTCCCTAGCAACACGTCTCTGTGAGGGACATATTTTCCACGTTTAATTTAACGCAACAACAACTACTAATGGCTAAAAAAGAAGCGACTTATGGGGCAGATATGAAAGGCTAAGAGATAGTTACATATATACGAGGTGTGGGAGCTGCCCTTCTCGTACAAATGTCTCAGTGGCATGAAAGAGGTCTTTTTTACTGGTAGTGAAGGCGAGACTTCTGTCAGCCATTCAATGGTTTGTAAACAGCTGTCCTTGCATGGGAAGTGCAACGCTTCAGCAGCAAACTTGGCTTGCTATCTGAAGGGAGTCCCAGTACCCTTGATTAGACCTACGTTCCAGGTGCTCTCTTGTGAAAGCCATGTGCTCCTTAATAGTGAGAGCTGTTGTGGGATGCAAGCCGGAATAGTTTGTCATTTCGGTCTCCAAAATTGTTACATGCTGTGGGAATTTACCTTTCCTCCTACACCACAGAGGAAAGTAGCTGAGATTTGGCCCCATATCGCTTCTTCAAATGTGAATTTTGACAATTTGAGCAGACTCAAGGCTTTATTGTTTCAAAAACATGTGGCGCTCACATCAGCACACAAGACCTATGCGCTTCAGGTTGCAAGGTCATCCACAGAGATACAGTCCTTTTTAAGTACCAGCTTTCTGAGACACTTTGGTGAACTCGTGGAATGGATATTTAATGCATCCAGTACTACTGAAATTGCACATTTCTTTAAGGCTGTTGGTTCTGGTTTCATTCACACCCTCTCCTCTATATTTGGCTTAATACCTTCAGCCATCCATTCAATATCTTCCAGTATTTTCACGGGATTTCCAAGAACTTTGGCTATAATAGGTGGCATTTTGCTATTGCTACTTTTCTGTGCAATGGCTGTCCTGTTACAAGGAGGACTGAAAGTGCTTCCACCAGCACAGCTGTGTCATGAACGTATGATGCAGTACTTTGGAGCACCACTCCTGAAGTGATTGGAGTGTAACTGGTCTCTGTCATTCAGACCGGTTTTGCATTGTGTGCAGCCCGTGTTTCGGTGCCTCTGGTGCCCTTTTGAATGTGCACTGAAAGTTTGTCTTTCTACGCAGCGCTTGCTTTCATTGGATGCTGATCTGTTGATGTTCTCGCTGAGGGCTCATTACCAGACATGCGCGTTGATGGTGCGTTTGCTACGGGAAGTTTATGAGGTACCCTTTGTGGATCATGCAGCTCTAAACTCACTGTTGGGAACACCACAGAATGCTGCCGCCTCGGCTGGTGCTCAGGCTTTGGAACACAAATGCTCCTTGCTGATGAACTTCCTACTTTACCACCTGCCGAAGTGGAAGATTTCCTATCTTCAATTATCCCGGATTCTATTGGCGACTTTAAAACTGACTCTGACTTTTGAAATTCGCCTTTAAGAATGCCACAGTTAATATTTTAAATTGTCCTTTTCATACCTGCTCAACTGTGTTTTGACTTGTCATCATTGACATTCCTGTATATATGCTTTAAGCTGTATTTTAGTGGCTTTTATATATTAGACTAGGATTTGAACCAACTTTTGAACCAGCTAGGGGAAGGTGTTGTGTAGCCATTTTAACTATAATTGTACACGTTATTTTAGCAAACTAGGCCTGCCGCTGTGCACTTTAACCTAGATATATTTTATTTGGCTTTGTCTCTTTATTTTAACATTAGCCACATTTGCGGTCTTGTTTTTTTTTTCCTGTCTAGCTGTTCTTCGCTTAGGTCAGCACTGCGTTCTTAAACAAGACATTTCTTTCACTCTGTGCTTTTCTCAAGGCTGCAGTACGATAGGTTGCCGGCAAAAGTGGTACACTTTGTCTCCAATGTTCACAGAAACATACACACTCTTATGCGAGGATCCTTTCTTGGAACATCAGATGTTTTATTATAAAAACACTACTTTGACCCATGTACATTAGAGGGAGATTCCAGCCAGATGACCGCAACTGTATGCTAATTACTGATTGCTTCGCTACAACTGCTTATGTAGACTACATGCCTCTTGCTCAGGTATGAGGGATGATGTCTTTCCCAGGGGGAACCTGAAAGGCAGAATTCGAGCTTAAAATGCTGTGCTCTAACATAGCTTAGGTAGGAACTAACCCTACAAACCTTTGGGACGGTATGGTAGTATTATTCTTGTGTTTTACTCTCCTTGTTACAATTTTAATCTTATTGTGCTTCATCGTCCTAGTTATTGAAAAGCGCTCTTTTTGATGCCCCGAATCACCGCCGCAGCCCGGGCATCCGATATTTACAGAGTGCGAGCCTCGCGCACTCTTCAGTGCCCCGGGGTACCATCCGCTACCTGGAGCGCCCCTGGGGCACCAGCCGCCTCCGATATTTGGGAAGATCACTGCGGTGGCCCGGGAATCTGGAAGAACACTCGTGCACCGCATCTGGTGCGGGCGAGTGTCTGCTCGGGCCCCAGGAGGGGTCCGATCTTCTTGTGGCTTCAGGCAGGACCAGGGGAAGGCGCGGGGAGTGCCCCTTCCCCCTGGCCTCTGCGTAAGGAGCAGGCGCCCCCCCTCCTGCCCTAAGTTGTTTTTGCTGGCTTTGGCTCCCCCTGTGAGGGCCGGTTGAGGCCTGGGGGGGCCACCTGTAGTTACGGTCCCAAGAGGGGCCCGTCTATAAGAGAGAGGAGGTGCATGTCGCCCTCCTCTGACCCCAGAGGATAAGGGAGGCCCCCATTTTGTGCATTGGAGCGCTGGGGGCCCCATTGTTCGCCTTCTAAGCACTGGAGGTGCCTTCATCCAACCAGGTACTGTTTAAAGGACCAATATAGTTACAATCCAAAGTTCTTTCTACAGACTTTTATTGATTCATATATTACCTACCTGCGTTTGATGTTTTATTTTTACATATGTGTATGCAAATGTTCCTGCTATGGGCATGACATGCTAATATGTTTTCTAACTTGCTATATGTTTTCTAACGTTCCTATTATGGGCATTGTATGATATTCTTATGACAAGTGCTTTGGTGTAATAATGTGTTTTCCTGACTACTGCTTATTTTGCAGAATAGTAAGTAACCTGTGTGTTAGATGTGACTACTGCTCGTTTGCAGAGTAACTAATGTGTAATGTTCTGACAACTGCTAAGGTAGCAGGATAGTACTGATATGTGATGTTTGGTCTGATAGTTGTGTACAATACAGTATATTTTCATATAATCTGGTGTTGTGGTTCCTTTGTGGTGGGGATATTGCATCACGTGTGGTGTGTGTTTTTCAAACGCCTTACACATTGCCTCTGGGATAAGCCTGACTGCTCGTGCCAAGCTACCAAGGGGGTGAGCAGGGGTTATGTTGGACGTGTAACTCCCTTGCCCTGACTAGAGTGGGTGGGTTCTGCCTGGCTGAGGTGCATACCCTAGCCAACCAGAAGCCCCATTTCTAACACTGAACATCAAAGGTATGTTATTAGCAAGGTTGTAGCATGCCACAACCATTTATAAGTTTGATGGAATTACTGATATTTGGTTTTGCTTTCTTTTTTTGTTTTTTCTGTTCAGTCACAAAAGAGATAAAATCTTCACATAGCTGTCTGTGATGCAGGAGCTATATATGCCAAACTGCTTAGGCCACAAGTCATTTGTGCTAATTGAAAATGCTGCCATAAAGATCAGGCGTATTTGTACATTTGAAAACTCATATTAAATGTAAATACATTTGAGGACAGATTTGGCAGCGAAAGCTGGTAGATCTTCTGCACATCGGAGTTCATGTAGAAAGGTCAGTGCCCCATTTACATAATGAGCTCCCCTCAGCCATCGACTGTCCATGCCTGATCATGGTATAGTAGCCTTCGCCTCACAAAAATCACCAATTTAGAGGGTATCCCATCACCCAACAGTCTTGCACTGTGCAGGTGGCCAATGTACAAAATCTATAACTGCCAAGTTTTCACTCTGCATATGCGGGACATTTGTAGGTGTTTGTGTGACATTTGAATGCCGTGTGACACTCTAAGTATACAAGACTAAAGCATTTCTGCTCTTGCAATGAGATCGGTTTCAGACATATATCTCTTTTGTAAAATGTCATGGTCTAGAATAGGCCTTCAAACAGTCACCATGCTAGTTAGGTTCTTACATAATATCACAGATCAACTTAAATTTTCTGATTTGTTCCCCCCTTGAAGAATCTGATGAAGTAGATTGGGGTAAGGGTATCCTCTAACAGCGAGAAGTCATAGGGCTACCATCTGACTGCAGGATGACAGATCTATGCTCCTACCTTGGCAGCACTGCTGCCTATGCAGAATTCCTATTGCCAAGATGTGCTACCTTCTTACTGCTGGAGGGAAGATGAGATTGAGGGACTGTCCATCCTGGTTTATTAAGGGAGCTATTCCAATGTAATTAGAGAGCAGAGAAATCGGACAAGTAGTGGCTGCCATCATATGCCTTCATGCCACTAAGGATACTTCTCCTGTTCTAGGTTACCATTTAACAGGTAATCTATTGTATTTGTTAATTGTAGTGCTTGAGCATCGTTCTTGAATACGTGGATTCATTTGGTAACCTTAGGTATCAGAAACAAAGGGAAAGCCCTGCACCCACTAGATATACTCCAATACGCAGATGTGGCAGCAGACCTATTGTGAGTGGAACAGAGCTGCATATCAAGACACAGTGATCTTTTATTGAGCCATGTGAAAGTGATTCACGAAGTGGAGCAACTGTAATGACAATAGCTAAAGGTGTGGTCAAGTCCACCTATGATGCGTGCAGGCAACTACCTCCCAAAAAAACATTAAAAGCCTGTGGTATTTGTACTTCAGTTATTTATTTGGTCATTTATTTATGTAATTCTAATATTGTCCCTATCACTTTTCTACAGATGTTGTCAACACTTTTTAGAAATCCAGCTGTAACACACGTGAGTCAAGAATCACCTAAAGCAGAATTAACATAAGCTCTGATAGGCCTGATTTCCGAGGTGGGCATTCTTCTCCATCCTTACCTAGGAGATTGGTTAATTCTCTCATGATCAGAGATATATTGAGGACCATGTTTTTTGATCGAATGGGAGAAGTCTCTATTAGAGCCAGCACAGGATGTGGAGATCAGAGAAGCCTAGTTTTGCAAAGGTCTAGGGTTGGTATTTTATTCAGGAGAATTCAGAAAAACAGATATCACTTGTCTTTTATACTGAGAATAACGTCCGAAAAAGAACAATTTGGGTCACTGATCCAAGGAAATATGGCAGTAAATTTAATGGAGGTATTTAAGTCCAGATTCCACATAGGGATAGATGGGAATTACATTCTCCAATCATGGAATCCAGGATCTTGGGATTTCAATCTGAGAATGAGATGATACAAGCTATCAAGAAAGAACTTCAATGGTTTGTGATTCTTCAGATAAGGTATTTCTTTCTTTCCTTCAGTCCTAACTACTGTGACAGTAAATGGCAGTGACTACAGGTGGGGTGCAATGTTTGACGTTCGCACTATTGAGGGTTAACAATCTGTGCAAAATCAGAAGCATTTTTCTGACTGCTAGGAATTGGAGGTAATTCGTCTGGCTCACATGTTTTTTCCTTTTCTAAAAGACTAAGGCAGTTCTGATCTCCAAGCGACGGATGGTATGATAGTTAATGCTGACATTAACAGACCGAGGGAGAGTGGGGGGGGGGGGGGTGGGGGGGTGGGGCTTACTCTCAGTCTGTGTAAAAGATTTCAATTTCCATTTTCCTTTTGCAAGATAATTTTTCTTCCCCCCCCCCCCCCCAATGTAGTTCAGAACTAAGGTTACTGAGCGTAGAAGGGACAGGCTCAGCAGAGCGTGACCTTCAACTTAAGTTTAAGTCATGGACTAAGCCTTCAGTTCTTTGTGACACTGTGCCGGAAGTCTTATTGGATGTCGGGGAATACGTTAACTTACTGGTTCTTTTCCAGAATACAGCAACCACACCTTTTAGTGATACATCATTTTTCTTGTTCTTGACCTAAAGGACTTCATTATGTTTTTCTCCAGTTCATCTGATCTTGCAAGACTTAATTAAGATAAAGGGGGACAGATCTTCAGTAATTATGATTGTTCAGCTTAGCACCGTTGTTGCTTGTTTTCTCTTCTGAGACTGATGATGACATGTCCCGAAGGAATTTTTCCAACCCATTATTCACCTCTAAGGTTTCTCAAGTTGTTGCAGAAACCCCTGTGGAAACTTCACTTATCGGCTTGATAAACAACACTTAACTCATTTTTATCATTGCCAATCTTTAGAAAAGTGGCGTGGGTAAAAAGAGATTGGTCCTTTGGCGGAAGAACTTATTCATGTCTTGTCCTTTCTTCAGAAGGATTGCCAGCAGAGGCTGAAAGTAGCTACCTTTTGAGTTCAGTTGGCCTCCATTAAATCTTTCAGAGAGTCTTGGGGTGGAGCTAAGGATTATGAGCATTACACTTTGTGTTTTCTCAAGGGATGGGATCTGAGTAATTCCTTTCTGCGATGTTGATCCATGATTCCTAATCAGTGCTTAACTTTAATTCTGAAGGATTTACAAATATATTCCTTTGCAGTCTTCACATCTGATGTTTCTGACCTTTAAAGTTAAAGATTTTTATTATGCAAGCTATTAGAACTGGCAGAAATGTCTGGCATCAGTTTCTAAGTATTGCACTGTCAATGTGCATGAGTCACATTTGCATTGACAACATGTCGTTTTAAAGATGCAGGGGAACTTCAAGTTGCTATACAAATTATTTCAGTGCAGTAATGTGGTGACGATAACGCATTTGCGTTAGTTTGACCCAGATGAGTGACACTTGACAGGGTTGAAAATCGTTGTAGAACAATTGTCACAGGGCTTATAGCATAATTCTCTGGCATAAGCAAACATGTCTTTCAGAATGATCAAATGAGGACGTGGTTTGTACTTGAACACAGTATCAGGGTTTTTTTTTTAATATCTAATATCTGAAGAAACATACTGACTTATGTGATTTCTCTTACAAAAGCAATTGCTCACGCAGAAAGAAAGTCCCTGTGATCTACTGGATAGTGGAACAAAACTACATCATGGCCACAGAAGTGTCTATAGTTGGGAATACACTGTGATCACAACAGCATGCATCTCAAATTATATGCCACACAAATAATATCCACTGTTACTCTGTACAGAGAGGGCGCTAAACACGTTGAATACAGCACAGACCTCTCTGATAGCTTTGTGTCACTCTGCCCACTAAATAATTCTCCACCAGTGCATTCCATGCCAGATTCCTTAACAGAGCACTTTAAGACAGTATTCCACATATCCTTCTAGGCACAGCCAAATGTGCCATTATATGGCTATTACAGCACCAAGAAGACTTTCAACCACCAGTTGACTTTACACCTGGTGGGAAATAGCCATGTTTACCAACCTAAAAGTTTTGTAAGTAGCTTGGTATAACCTTGCAGTGTCACCCATCAAACACCAAGAATATTTAACCACAACACATGGAGGCAGGCATACCCATCAAACAGAGAAATGTACCTAATCAAACTATTGATAGCACATCAACACAAGCCAAATCAGACCTCAGTCTGAAATGGGAGCCCCAGATCTGTTTGGGAAGTATCCATCGGCCTACCGAAGGAGCCACAGTACTGTAACAGTGGCGGATAGAGCACTGTAGAAATAAGTGACACAGTATAACATTTTTATTCCATATAAATAATGGATCTAGGTTACAGACATCTGTACTTAGTTGTCCTTAGTAAATTCTGCATCTCACTTCCTACCATCAGTTACTGGGTGGAACTTTACTTAACAATCATTTGGCATGTCTAGACTTCTGCAGTATAATGTTCATGCTCTTTCTTAAAACCCACTCGTCGTTTTCAAAGTTTGCCAAGCTAGGTTTTCAGGTTCTGCCAAAACATCGCCTATGTGATGTTTGACCACCCAATCTGTGAATCTGAATATTCCCTTTTATGCTGTTTTATTCATTAGCGTACAGCCTTCCACTCAGTGGACTGCAATTTGCTCTGCCCAAACCTGGCCAAGTGGGGAAATTAGCAAGGGGGTACTGTCCGTGATTAGTCTGCTCTTCACTGACATTTGTTTACCAGTCTGCTTATGGAACAGAGGACATCATACTACTCTTATTGAAACTGTAAACGTTAGAAATTATTACGTCTATTATTAAGTGAGTGTATTTGTGTGTGTGTGTGTGTACATGTATGAATATATATATATATATATATATATATATATATATATATATATATACATTACCTAGTGGCGGTGGCCATAGGAAAAGTGTTTTTTGACTTGCCTATATTTTTGGCGCAGTTTGAAGAATCTTCACTAAAAAAGTGTAACGGGGATTCTTGTAGCGCACAGAAAGTTTTGGGGTGATCTGTCAAGCGGGGGCCTAACAAAAGTGGATGTCAAAAAAGTTGTGTTTCCCTTGTTAATTCCCATAGGACCTTGAGACGCGACTAAAGCCCGAACTGCTGGATGGAATTACACCAAATTTGTCAGAAAGCTAGGTTTCGGTACGCAGATTGTGCTTTTGCTTATTTGGTGTAAATCCGTTCAGTATCTTTGAGAAATTTAGGGAAATCCAAATTTCTATATCTCTTGCCGCTTGACCTTAAAACTATTTCCTTAACATTTAGCTGAAATTCCCGAATTTTTGCGAATGCGCGTGAGAAAAGAAGTGCTGTAATTGGCTGACGGCAACCTCACAAGAAAGTTACGCCCACCATTTAATTTCATGGGTCACGGTCCCCAGGGTTGAAAATCCTAATTGAAAGAGGCATAAGGGGTCAGCGGGAAGGTACCCTTACCCCCAGGGGTGTGATATAGGTGTGCTTTAATTAAGGATTTAAAATAATTTTGTATCACCATGCGCGATATTCAGGAATTAGTTGTACAATATATTCGCAAATGTGAAAAAATTTGAAAGAAAAACCACAGACTCATTCATACACTAATTCATTTACTCACACACCCACTCAGACACTCATGGACCCACTCATAGACTCACATACCCATTTTCATACCCACTCAGACACACATGCACCCACTCATAGATCCACTGTGAGAGAGAGAGAGAGAGAGAGAGAGAGAGAGAGAGAGAGAGAGAGAGAGAGAGAGAGAGAGAGAGAGAGAGAGAGAGAGAGAGACAGACCCTGTGGTCAACCTGCACTGCGCACAGCCAAAGGCCGTGCATGGTGCCGAGTTGGGTGGTTATAAGGGCTTGGCTGCAAGGCCTGGCAGCAAGCCAGGCCTGCTGCACAGAGCCTTTGGCAGTGCACAGCAGGGGTTGGAATAATGTATAGTAATTAAAATTACTGCACGTAAAAAAAACATAGAAATTCACTGAAAAAACAGAAAGGTTACAGGGACGTTATAGTTAGGTTTTAATTTTACTCATACAAAACCATAGAAATTCAGCAGTTATAGTTAGTTTTTTTCAAGTAACTATAACTTACGCCCCAAGATAACTATAACTGGCACCTTCGCCATGCACTGCTAACTAGTCCACATAATATATCATTGATGAGATGTTGTGTGGCATCTTTTCTATTATCACTGCCCCATTTGCAATAAACGTATTGATAAGAAAACTGTGCATGGCAAGGGCGCGAGTTATAGTTGCTGGAAAAAACTCTAACTTCTGAATTTCTAACTATAACGTCCCTATAACCTTTGTTTTTTCAGTGAATATATATATATATATATATATATATATATACACACACACACACACACATACACACAGAGGAGCGTCTCAGAGTGCTTTGTAGGGGTGGGGCGTACGGGGCGGGGGATTAATAAAAAAAAAAAAAAAAAAAACACCTTTATTGCCGCCACTACCGTGCCCCTCCTCTGCTGCAGCTGCGGCCAATCCGATCGCTACTGTCATGCTGCTGGCAGCATGTCAGCAGCATTCGTATTGGGTGGAGCCCCCAGCCAGGGAGCTTCCAGGTAGACCGGGAGCCTGTGCCTGCTCTCTGCAGCCAGCCAATGCAGTGCCCGGTTGAGAGAGCACAGTGCGTATGTGTGTTTGGCTGGCCCGAGACGGCTGGACAAACATACATGTGCACTGAGGGGAATTGCTGACCACTCCCCCTCCGTCCCCGTCATAGCCTGTGGCCCCTCTCCTTTTACTACAAAACGATAATAAACTTGGTTTATTATAGTTTTGTAGTAAAAGGTTTGCAGCTGCTGGCGGGGGGGCAATGCTCCTCCGCCATAGCGGAGGAGCCACGCCTCTGTGTGTGTGTGTCTGTGTGTGTGTGTACATATATATATATATATATATATATATATATATAATGGTGTTTGCTTGCTTCTGTGTAGCTATAGTTAGGCCTTAGTTACTAAAAAAAAAAAAAAAAAAAAAAAGGATATTTTGTTTTGCTAATAACTTAGGCTCCTTTTGAATCTTAATTCATCAGCTTGTTTCTGAAAAGTTTTGGGGTGATCTGCCAGTGGTGGAAGGTCCCACAACTAATTTTCCCATGCAATTTCCATCAGGAATTTTGAAGAGCGTTTCAGCCAAAACTGCTGAGAATCATTACAGAGAATTTGGCAGAAAGAGTTGTACTCAGATTGTGCTTTACTCACTTCCTCGCCCTTGCTTTCACTTATTCATACTCTCACTTCTTGATTCTCACTCTTTCACTATCACTCATGCTCTTAACACACACTAACACTGAATCTCATTCTCTGCTAATCACTCCAACACAGGCACACAGAAACAATGCTTATTTTATTTCTTACCGTCCTTCC
This sequence comes from Pleurodeles waltl, assembly GCF_031143425.1. NCBI lineage: Eukaryota > Metazoa > Chordata > Amphibia > Caudata > Salamandridae > Pleurodeles > Pleurodeles waltl. The sequence continues at coordinate 102,574,458 of NC_090437.1, forward strand.
TTTGCTGCTAACGCAGAGGTTTCATGGCTGCAGAACAGGTGGAATCTGGGGCTGGACATTGGAACCTTGAAGCCATGATTTCTAATGAGGAGATAGAGCAGCAGGCTAGGTTTGAGAAAGAAGACCTACCCCAAGCCCTCTCCCAACATCTTGCTAGGACTAGAAGTACAACCCTATCAGAAGCTGGGACAGAGTTATGGATTCTGCCCCCACTGCTCTGTGTAGCTCCTCATTGGCCTCTGGGATGCACTGATGTGCATCCTGACAGCCCCATTTTAGCTGATACACTGTGATGCCTGAGGCATGTGCAGTATGTGTGCTAAATAAAATTATTTGTGCTTATGTTAGGTGATTGTATTTGAATTACACCCCTCACGTGTGCAATACAGACGCATCTATAGAGTGCTGTGTTTTTAAACAATACTCTTTAGCTGGATTGTCACTCAGCCCCCCCCCCCCTCCACTTCCTGTCATCAGGAGCCTTGTGGAGAGGTTGAGAGGACCGACCTGGGCACTCCAAAGTTCATGTAAACACTAAAGTCTTTTTTTGCATTAACACTACTGAATCAAATTATTGAAGTGTGGGCAGAGGCTTGATAAATTACGTGGCCTGACAGGTGGGAGAGCTATGCCCTGAACAGGAGCTGGCTCTTATTACAAGACCTAACTATAACATCACTTTAACCTTTATTTTTTCAGTGAATTTATGATTTTTTTTTTTTACATTAATTAAAATCTTATTACAAAACCTAACTATAATATCCCTTTAACGTTTGGCTTTTCAGAATATATTTCTAAGTTGTTTATTTACATAAAGTAAGAACTTGTTAACATACCTAACTTCAATATCACTTTAGCCTTTGGGTTTTCTGTGAATTTCCATGCTTTTGATCAGATTCACTCAGTGCTCCCACTTAGCATAGCTTTTGGCCATGCCCAGCAGGCATTTGAACGCAAGGCCTGGCCATGTCCAGTGAAAGTTGGGATTTAGCACCTGGCCTGTGGTCAGGCCCTGCACCTTATCCCTTGTGGGTGACCAGTCCCCTGGTGCAGGCTACCACCTACGAAGTCCTGAAATGGCAGCCACAACATTTGTTTCAGTTGCAGCCAGCCAATCAGATCACTCAGTCCCGTGGGACTGAAAGGTCACACAGGAAAAAAAAGCCCTCTCGTCCAGTCAGAATTCCCTTTTTTTAAATTTGTGGCTTCAACCTTCCAGTATTCACAATATTTTGAAGCTTAATTTCTCTAAAACAGATTCTATAAAACAGTCACGCTTTCTGTGTGAAGATCTAGCCTTCTGTCAAATTTGGTGTAATTCTGCTTGGCTGTCTTTTTCTGTGCCGCTTCCCAAAAGTCCCATTGGAAAGTAGATGGGAAATACATGGTTTGGGATCCCCCCTAAAGCATAATCTAGCCTACGGATAACTGCGGGCTTTATCTGAAAATGCCCATCTTATGAACATGTAGCCATGACACTGATTGGGGACTGAATATTAAGCCTGTTGAGGATAATCCCTAGTAACTTGGCATTATTGACTATATAATTGGATAGCTGTCTAGGGTGTGCAGTGAGTTAATGCAAGATTGGTGGTCTTAGATGAAATCAACAGAAACTAAATTTTTTGGGTGATTGAGTTTCAGGTGGTATGCAGGCATCCTATTTTGAACATGTCCCTGTATTTTGGAGATGATGATATATCCTTCTTAGAAGAAATCTTGAGATATACCTGAGTGATAACAGCATTCTTATTAAACAGAATCTCAGCATTCTTAAGAATGCTCCCTGAGTGGTTCCATGTAGAGACTGAGTATAGTGTGTGTAGGAGGCTGGACTGGCTTGTAGTGAGTACCAAGGGGTACTTGCACCTTGCACCAGGCCCAGTTATCCCTTATTAGTGTATAGGGTGTCTAGCAGCATAGGCTGATAGATAATGGTAGCTTAGCAGAGCAGCTTAGGCTGAACTAGGAGACGAGTGAAGCTCCTACAGTACCACTTAGTGTCATATGCACAATACCATAAGAAAACACAATACACAGATATACTAAAAATAAAGGTACTTTATTTTTATGACAATATGCCAAAGTATATCAGAGTGTACTCTCAGTATGAGGATAGCAAATATACACAAGATATATGTACACAATACCAAAATATGCAGTAATAGTATTAGAAAACAGTGCAAACAATGTATAGTTACAATAGGATGCAATAGAGACACATAGGGATAGGGGCAACACAAACCATATACTCCAAAAGGGGAATGCGAATCACGAATGGACCCCAAACCTATGTGACCTTGTAGAGGGTCGCTGGGACTATTAGAAAATAGTAAGGGTTAGGAAAATAGCCCACCCCAAGACCCTGAAAAGTGAGTGCAAAGTGCACTAAAGTTCCCCAAAGGACATAGAAGTCGTGATAGGGGAATTCTGCAGGAAAGACACAAACCAACAATGCAACAACGATGGATTTCCAGTCGAGGGTACCTGTGGAACAAGGGGACCAAGTCCAAAAGTCACAAGCACGTCGGAGATGGGCAGATGCCCAGGAAATGCCAGCTGTGGATGCAAAGAAGCTGCTACTGGACAGTAGAAGCTTAGGTTTCTGCTGGAACGACAAGAGCTAGAGACTTCCCCTTTGGAGGACGGATCCCTCACGCCGTGGAGAGTCGTGCAGAAGTGTTTTCCCGCCGAAAGACTGCCAACAAGCCTTGCTAGCTGTAAATCGTGCGGTAAGGGTTTTTGGATGCTGCTGTGGCCCAGGAGGGACCAGGATGTCGCCAATTGCGTCTGGGGACAGAGGGGTCGTCGAGCAAGACAAGGAGCCCTCTCAGCAGCAGGCAGCACCCGCAGAAGTGCCAGAAACAGGCACTACGAGGATGCGTGAAACGGTGCTCACCCGAAGTCGCACAAAGGAGTCCCACGTCGCCGGAGAACAACTTAGGAGGTCGTGCAATGCAGGTTAGAGTGCCGTGGACCCAGGCTGGACTGTGCACAAAGGATTTCCGCCGGAAGTGCACGGAGGCCGGAGTAGCTGCAAAAGTCGCGGTTCCCAGCAATGCAGTCTGGCGTGGGGAGGCAAGGACTTACCTCCACCAAACTTGGACTGAAGAGTCACTGGACTGTGGGAGTCACTTGGACAGAGTTGCTGGATTCAAGGGACCTCGCTCGTCGTGCTGAGAGGAGACCCAGGGGACCGGTGATGCAGTTCTTTGGTGCCTGCGGTTGCAGGGGGACGATTCCGTCGACCCTCGGGAGATTTCTTCGGAGCTTCTAGTGCAGAGAGGAGGCAGACTACCCCCACAGCATGCACCACCAGGAAAACAGTCGAGAAGGCAGCAGGATCAGTGTTACAGAGTTGCAGTAGTCGTCTTTGCTACTATGTTGCAGTTTTGCAGGCTTCCAGCGCTGTCAGCAGTCTATTCTTTGGCAGAAGGTGAAGAGAGAGATGCAGAGGAACTCGGATGAGCTCTTGCATTCGTTATCTAAAGAATCCCAAGAGACAGAGACCCTAAATAGCCAGAAAAGAGGGTTTGGCTACCTAGGAGAGAGGATAGGCTAGCAACACCTGAAGGAGCATATCAGAAGGAGTCTCTGACGTCACCTGATGGCACTGACCACTCAGAGCAGTCCAGTGTGCCAGCAGCACCTCTGTTTCCAAGATGGCAGAGGTCTGGAGCACACTGGAGGAGCTCTGGGCACCTCCCAGGGGAGGTACAGGTCAGGGGAGTGGTCACTCCCCTTTCCTTTGTCCAGTTTCGAGCCAGAGCAGGGCTAAGGGGTCCCTGAACCGGTGTAGACTGGCTTATGCAGAAATGGGCACCAAATGTGCCCATGAAAGCATTTCCAGAGGCTGGGGGAGGCTACTCCTCCCCTGCCTTCACACCATTTTCGAAAGGGAGAGGGTGTAACACCCTCTCTCAGAGGAAGTCCTTTGTTCTGCCATCCTGGCTTGACCCCAGGAGGGCAGAAACCTGTCTGAGGGGTTGGCAGCAGCAGCAGCTGCAGTGAAACCCCAGAAAAGGCAGTTTGGCAGTACCAGGGTCTGTGCTACAGACCACTGGGATCATGGGATTGTGCCAACCATGCCAGGATGGCATAGAGGGGGCAATTCGATGATCATAGACATGTTACATGGCCATATTCGGAGTTACCATTGTGAAGCTACATATAGGTAGTGACCTATATGTAGTGCACGCGTGTAATGGTGTCCCCGCACTCACAAAGTCCGGGGAATTGGCCCTGAACAATGTGGGGGCACCTTGGCTAGTGCCAGGGTGCCCTCACACTAATTAACTTTGCACCTAACCTTTACCAGGTAAAGGTTAGACATATAGGTGACTTATAAGTTACTTAAGTGCAGTGTAAAATGGCTGTGAAATAACGTGGACGTTATTTCACTCAGGCTGCAGTGGCAGGCCTGTGTAAGAATTGTCAGAGCTCCCTATGGGTGGCACAAGAAATGCTGCAGCCCATAGGGATCTCCTGGAACCCCAATACCCTGGGTACCTCAGTACCATATACTAGGGAATTATAAGGGTGTTCCAGTAAGCCAATGTAAATTGGTAAAATTGGTCACTAGCCTGTTAGTGACAATTTGGAAAGAAATGAGAGAGCGTAACCACTGAGGTTCTGGTTAGCAGAGCCTCAGTGAAACAGTTAGTCACTACACAGTTAACACATTCAGGCACACTTATGAGCACTGGGGCCCTGGCTGGCAGGGTCCCAGTGACACATACAACTAAAACAACATATATACAGTGAAAAATGGGGGTAACATGCCAGGCAAGATGGTACTTTCCTACAGCGTGAGACATAATTGTGCTTTGAGGGACCCCTTGTTTAGGCCAACCAGACTGGAAAAAGGATTCCTCGTTTTAACCGCTTGACATCGGTTGGACAATTAGGAGGTGAATCATTTAAGTACACACTTTCGATGCCCACCATGTGTTTGATTACGTTGTTCATTGGCAGTGACTGACAAAGTTAAAGAGGCAGCAAGATGGATGAACAACAGAATGGAAAAAAAACCTTTGTATATAGGAAGTGTAGGGTGGCATTCACAACTTGTACGAGGGCAGATTTCCAGCACCATCCATGACAAAAATTGATTGAAAATTGTCCAAGAGAGAATTAACTGTGATATGATGGGGTAGCGGAGAGGAGATCATCTTTTATAACCTTTCCTACAAAGAGTAATTCTTACGCAGGGTCGAAGTTGTTGAACACTGAAGGTTTCTTATTGAGGGATGAGACATACTATTTTGAGGCAGTCAGGAAATGTGCCCTGTAAGAGAGTGAGTTAGTTAGCAAAGTGCTCTAGGGTACAATCTAGCTTGATAGTTTATTTGCATTATTGCCTAGCACGGCATCGGTGATGTGATTTTTTTTGTTTTCACATTGAGAATAGTGTTGAGAACAGAATATGGGACCAGGTCATGGGAACTGAGGTTTGTAGTCATGTAGAGGGTGTTGGTGCTATTAGATGTTGGAGGTAAACAATGCTCAACAGATTTTACCTTCATATTAAAGAAGTGAAGAAATTTTGCATTTAAGGTTTGAGTTCTGAAAAGTGAATGTTAGTGACAGTTTATTGGAGAATTTGACCTTGTTAAGCAGCTCTGAATGATTGTTAGAGTTGTCTATAAATGATCTGAGAGGACTTTGCATTATATGTTTTTTGTAGATTATCCTAGGTACACTGAGCTGCAGCAAGTTGTGAATGGAGATTTCCCCTATTTATTGTAATTATTTACTCTACGTGTAAGAAGCTAGATTTAAAAAAATGAAAAATTGGAAAATAAGAGAATCAGTATATTATAGTATGTGAACAATTCAGTACTTAAACTAGATTTACGGTTGCTAATAATTTGTACTGAGTCTAAATTTCACTTTTTTTCACAAAATGTGAAGGTACTCTCACAATGCAATTTACTCATGTAATATTTTGTGAAATGTATAATTGAAGATATATGTGATCAAATATGCTGTTTCAACGCAGTGGCTCCTTGGCATGCTGGCAATCAATCACTAACTAGTGAATTTGTGGGTATTCACAAACACACATTCTGCATTACTATTTTGTATGCAGACAGATTTGTGTCTGTCAAGGGCAAGAGTAAATCTGTGTCAGAAAGAGGAAAGAGAAGTGACATACTGTAAATGGGGTGGACGTATGTGGGTTTCACCACTGGGAAGGATATTTCCCCATGAAGTAAAAAAACAAAAATGAAAATGTAATAATGTGCAATTTAGCTGGGGAGGCATATTTATGCCTGAGTGCGTTGGAAACTGTAACTGTTACTGTGTCTGCAGAATACATCTAGAGCATTTTGTCAACTACAAAACAATGGTTACACATTTTCCTTGGGTGTAAACCTAATAGAGTATGTTTACTTTTTTATCTCATTTATTGGACACTCAGATCCTGTTTTTATGTTAAATCCCAAAGTGCAAAGTGCTTTGCCAAATGCTAAAATGATATTTGAATTTTGATACCATCCCTACAGTGTTCTCTGCTTCTGATGAATACTCCTAACTGCAGATTAATTATCATATAATATTCCCCAGGCACCACTCTGGGTCTTGAGGTTTTTGATCGCAGTACTCCTACAAGCCAGATGCAGGACTCGGATCCCATCACTGCCTGTCACAGACCAGGGTGAATATGCAAGGACGTCAAGATGTAAGTCAAACTCCGTCAAGGTCACTGATCCGTGAGCAGACTCCTCAGCTGGTTGTAATGCACCCCAAGTCCCCCAGATTGTTGTCAACCCCTGAACAGATTGAATCCTTCAAAGAAGACATGCTACAACTATTCAGTGCATTTCTGTCGCTCTCTTTGGTGCACCTTCAGGCCACAGGGAACTGCAAGGGCCTCCAACTGTGCTAGTGGTCCCTCTCTCGTGCCATTTGTCCCTTTGGGCCCTGTTACTGTACCCTTACCAACTCCAGTACTGACTTCTACTCTGGCTGCAAAATTCATCTCAGTTACTGCCACCAGGAGGATTATCAGGTGCCAAAGTCTATGGTGAACCCTGAACCAACAATCAATTTTGACCAGTGTTGCACTACGAAATGCTTAACTCCAACCGGTCATCATGCAGCCTGACTCTAACCTTTTGCCTCTACTATGTCGCAGCTATCAGCAAAAGCTCCATTATCTTTTGGTTCTGTTCCTGTGTCATAGCAGAGTGCACTACAGGATACTGATGATCATGATGGTGAGGTGGAATGCTTGCTCCATCTCATTACACTGACGATCATGATGGTGAGGTGGAATGCTTGCTCCATCTCATTACACTGACGAAATGCCAGTGAGCTTAACACCTCTAATGGGGCAGAGCACAAACCCCCACAAGAACCATCAATGGAGGAAAATGCCTTATTTTCAGTGATGGTCTGAAGGGCTGAAGGGCGGCTGAGATGATGGAGTTACAGCTGTCCTTTGTCAAGACTAAAACAAATAATTTGATGGCAATCCCACAGCGTAGGCCAGCAACATCTGAGCCCTTGCTTCCATTCAATGAGACTGTTAAAGTTCTCTGATGGCTACCTGGTTGAAACTGTGTACTGGCCTGCTTGTGTACAGGTAAGTGGCAGATGTCATACACAAGTGCATGGGGCCCAAATTTTCTCACCAAGCATCCCACTCCAGAAAGCATTATTATGCAGGCCTCAACCAGTAAAGTGTAACCTATTCATTCCCCACCACTCCTCCAGATAAGGAATCGAAGAGGATTGCTGCCTTTGACAAACATATGTTTTCTTCAGCCAGTCTGGCGCTGCAGTCTGTAAAACACAGTCTGCCTGTCGGGCAATTACACTCATGTCATTTTGAACATAGCCAAAGAGATCTTGAACAGCAAGGCAATGGAAGGAATGCTTTAATTGCTCTGGTCCTCATCCTAGTCCAATGTGTTTTTTTGCTCCTCAGTTTGGACCCAGCCATGTGTAAATCAGTCTTGACGCTGCTCCAATGGAAATAGTCCAGCCCAAACTACCAGTCCAGGTCCTCCCTGAAGTGGAACACAAGCAACCTAGGACAGGTTTTGCCCGGATAAAGATTCATCAGCGGGTATAGCTTGCTTCTAGTGGTACAGTGAGCATGGGATTAGTGTCTGGTCATACCCGTTGAACCTAGGGTAGCAACGGCAACAACAAGATGCTGGACGCAATGCTTGAATTAATCTCAGCCACCGGCAATCATTCAATGCTGCAACCTAGTCCATTGTTTTTCACCCACCATGCCACCTCAGTTTGGGCCCAGCCATATACAAATCAGTCTTGACTCTGCTCCAGTGGTACCAGTCTAGTCTAGCCCAAACTGCTGGGCCAGGATCTCCCTAAACTGGTACACAAGCAACCTAGGATCTGTTTAGCTCTGATTAGGGTCCATCAGGTCCTGGGTTGGTTGTGTTCCGATTCAGGGAGGACCTGGCTTTGCAGTTCAGGCTGGACTGTTCTCATTGGAGCATGGTCAAGCTGATTTGCATTTAGCTGGGTCCAAGCTGAGGTGGCATGATGTGCAATTTAACAATGGATTGGGATGTGGCTCCAAGAAATTACCAGTGGCTGAGATTAATTAAAGCGTTCCATCCATCACTTTTTGTGTACTTAAGAGATTTTGATGGCATTCTTGGAAGAGTTGATGGCCTCTTTATCCCACACAACAACATGATTTGATGCTTGAAGTAATGGATGTTATCCTTGCATCAGCAGCATCTCCCCAAAATCCATTTGTAAATTTGTAACCTGGTGCAGTGTCCGAAATACAGACCGCTTACATGTGGAGCTGTCAGATGTCATTTTATTTGTTTTGTTTTCCGCAAAGCAACGCCTTGCAGTAGGCACTACAGAAGGTTATTTGAGTGCCTTTTCAGCCTTTTTTACATTTGCCAGACCAGACATCCTTGTTAAAGTCACTTGCTGTGATGAGGTTCATTAAAGGTTTGCCACAGGTTTACTCCTGTGCCATTTGTGAAGCCAAAGTGGAACCTTAACTTCATCTAGACATCCCACATGTGTATACCTTTTGAGACAATGTAATGCGGCTCCTGATCTTGAAGACAGTCTTCCTTGTGGCGATTATGTTAGCTCATCATATGAGTGAACTAGCAGCTCTGTCAGTGTAACCTCCCTACACCACCTTTTTCCCAGACAAATTGGTGCTGACTGTTATGATGGCCTTCTTACCTGAAGTTGTGACTCTCCTCCATGTTAGGCAGCCCATCACTCTACCAGCGTTATCTGCTCCCCCACCTAACACTCAGCAGAGGAGTAGAGGGCGATGCTCCATCGACTGAACCCTAAAGGACTCTAAGCAAAGAAAGGGAGATTGTGCAGGAGATGACCTTGTTGAGGGGGGGTAGCCTTCTACATTAAGATCTACGCACTAGTTCAGAAGTATAATCCAGAAGTTCTGAGAGCCCACTTCACCTGGGCTGAGGTTGTGACCACTTCATTGACCTCAAGATGAGTTCCTGTCCATTATATCTTCCGTGCTGTCACATGGGCACTAATGCATATGTTCATGAAGCACTACTGCCTTGACACACAGGCCTGGTAGGAAGGGCAGTTTGCCCCCTCGGTTCTGCAAGACTTTGTCTGAGTCCACACCACAGACCCTCCAACATTGGCAGGTACTGCTTTTTTGTCTATTTTGAGGGGAGGAATCTGCAGTTAGAAATATCAGTCAAACAAACAAGTTACTTACCTATGGTAATGCCCTTTCTGATGAATACTGTATCTAAGTGCAGATTCCTCGCCACCCTCCCATTTCCCCATTTTTTAAGTGGCCTCTTTTTAACATCTAACATGGTCCATAGATGATACTGACCACAATGTAACCAAAAATTGGCCATGCTCCACATCTGAGTGCATTGAAATGGAAAAGATAAACTGCTGTCAGTGTGCAGAGGGGTGCTTGATATGGCTCTTTTTGATTAATTTTACCTAGCAGCACGGTAGAGCCATTACAAGTATCTTTATCAGGTCTTGCACTGAGCTAATATTTCTGTGCTGAGGAATCTGTGGTTAGATCCAGAGATGTTTTATGGCATGGGCAGAGTGAATTCTGGCCCAGGGCCCCATTAAAAAGCTTTCAGGATAGTGTCTTGAGATTTAAAATAACAAGTTTACTTACTTTTTTTTTGGGCCTATCCTTTCCAGGCTTCTGGCCAACATGGCCCCAGTGTGAGAGATAGTGAGGGATAAAAAAAAATACCCATCAGATTCTGGTTAGGTTCAGCGAGCAGTTTAACCCCTTTGGTGCTGGGGACGTAACAGTGATGTCCTCGGCAACACCGCTCAGGTGCCGAGAATGCAACTGTTACGCCCTGCACCAGACCCATGGCGGGAGCGCTAGGCCAAGGGCAGGGATTGAAGGAGAATCGCTTACCCTTCTGCCATGCCCCCCCAACAGTGATGTCTGATTACATCAGCGTGCGATCGTGTGCTGACGGCCACAGAGTTTGCCGCGATCAAAGGGGAAACTGATGAGTTTCTGACCAGAGATTTTTTTTGTTTTGTTTATTGTTATAAGGGCAGCGACCCCTTAGGCAAGGGTCGCTCCCAAGGGGGCCAAAATATTTTTAGGCCATTTCTCTCCCCCTTGGGGGCAGATCGGCCTATGTTAATTAGGCCCATCTGCCCCCAAGGGGGACAGAAAACCCTAGACATCAGGGATTATTTACTTTTTTTTTTTTTTTACTGGAGGGGAGCGATCCCTTACGTAAGAGTCACTCCCCTGGGGGCTAAATTTATTTTAGGCCATTTCTACCCCCCTTGGGGGTAGAAATGGCAATGGCAAGCAAGAGGATATTTGATTATTTGGGGGTTTGGTTTTACATTTGGGCCATGAGAGCTTGGCTAACTCTCAAAATTGTCCCACTTGAATTGGTGAGGGCTGCACTTTTTGGACTTTGGGGCACTGCCATGTAGAAAAATCTACGAGACCTAGACACATCTGAAAACTAAACATCTGGGTGAATCTAGGGTGGTGTGCTTCACATGCACCCGTACCATTTTCTTACCCACAATGCCCTGCAAACCTCCCAGCTTTGCTTGAAATCACACAGTTCCCCCACAGTTTTGTGATAGAACCTTCTGTAATCTGCAGGAATCCACAAAATTCCTACCACCTAGCATTGTTGCATCTGTACCGATAAATATTCTGCCCCCCTTGTCAACCTAAAAACGTTTTTTTCCAAACTGCCCTTTCAGACCCGCTTTGGTTGCCCCTCAATTTCAACATGTTTTTGTCTCTTCCCTGTCACAGGCACTTGGCCCACCTACACAAGTGAGGTATCATTTTTATTGGGAAACTGAGGGGAACGTTGGGTGGTAGGAAATTTATGCTGGTGCGGTGATCCCACACAGAAATGTGGGAAACATTTGTTTTTTTAGCTAAATTTGAGGTTTGCTGAGGATTCTGGGTAAGAAAACACTGGGGGATCCATGCAAGTCACACACCCCTGGACTCCCTCGGGTGTCTAGATTTCAGAAATGTCTGGGTTTGGTAGGTTTCCCTAGAAGGCTGATGATCCCAGGACCAAAAACACAGATTTCCCCTGTAAAAACAGGTTGTTTTTTATTTAATAATTTTGATATGTCCACGTAGTGTTTTGGGACATTTCCTGTTGCGAGCACTAGGCCTACCCATACAAGTGAGGTACCATTTTATCGAGAGACCTTGGGGAGTGCCGAGCAGAAGGAAGTTTGTGGCTTCCTCAGATTCCCGTCATTTGCAGCACAGAAATGTGAGAAAGAAGTGGGTGATATTGGCCAAATTATGAGGTTTGCTAAGGATTCTGGATAACAGAACCTGGTGAGAGCGCCACAAGTTACCCCATTCTGGATTCTCACAGGTGTCTAGTTTTCAGAAATGTCCAGGTTTGCTAGGTTGTCCTAGCTGCTGGTTGAGCTAGAGGCCAAAATCCACAGCTAGGCACTTTTAAAAAAAACAGATCAGTTTTCTTTGGTAAAATGTGATGTGTCCATGTTGTGTTCTTGGGGCATTTCCTATCGCAGCACTAGGCCTACTCACACAAGTGAGGTACCTTTTTTATCAGGAGATTTGGGTGAATGCTGGGTGGAAGGACATTTGTGGCTCCTCTCAGATTCCAGAACTTTCTATCACCGAAATGTGATTTTTTTTTTTGGGCCAACTTTTGAGGTTTGCAAAGGATTCTGGGAAACAGAACCTGGTGAGAGCCCACAAGTCCTCCCGTCCTGGATTCCCCTAGGTCTCTAGTTTTAAAAAATGCACAGGTTAGGTAGGTTTCCCTAGGTGCCAGCTCATCTAGTGGCCAAAATCCACAGCTAGGCACTTTCCAAAAAACATGTCAGATTTCAGTGTAAAAATTTGATGTGTCCTTGTTGCGTTACCTGTTGCGAGCATTAGGCCTACCCACACAAGTGAGGTACCATTTTTATCGGGAGACTTGGGGGAACACAGAATAGAAGTACAAGTGTTATTGCCCCTTGTCTTTCTCTACATTTTTTCCTTCCAAATGTAAGACAGTGTGTAAAAAAAATACATCTATTTGAGAAATGCCCTGTAATTCACATGCTAGTATGGGGACCCCGGAATTCAGAGATGTGCAATAAATCACTACTTTTCAACACCTTATCTGGTGTCCATTTTTGAAACACAAAGGTTTCCTTGATACCTATTTTTCACTCTTTATATTTCACCAAATGAATTGCTGTATACCCTGTATACAATGAAAACCCATTGCAAGGTGCAGCTCATTTATTGGCTCTGGGTATCTAGGGTTCTTGATGAACCTACAAGCCCTACATATCCCCGCAACCAGAAGAGTTCAGCAGACATAACAGTATATTGCTTTCAAAAATCTGCCATAGGTGGAAAAAGTTATAGATAAAAACGCGGACAGAAATGGCCCTTTTTTCACCTCAATTTCAATATTTTTTTATTTTAGCAGTTTTTTTCTGTAGGAAAACCTTGAAGGATCCACACAAATGACATCTTGCTGAATTCAGAATTTTGTCTACTTTTCAGAAATGTTTAGCTGTCCGGGATAAGGCATTGGTTTCACACCCATTTCTGTCACTAACTGGAAGGAGGCTGAAAGCACAAAAAATAGTAAAAATGGGGTATGTCGCAGTAAAATGCCAAAATTGTGTTGAAAAATGTGGTTTTCTGATTCGACTCTGCCTCTTCCTGAAAGCTGGGAAGATGGTGATTTTAGCACCACAAACCCTTTGTTGATGCCATTTTCAGGGAAAAAAAACACAAGATTTCTTCTGCAGCCCTTTTTCCCTTTTTCTTTAAACACAATTTTTGCTGTATTTTGGCTAATTTCTCAGTCTCCTCCAGGGGAACCCACACACTCTGGGTACCTCTAGAATCCCTAGGATGTTGGAAAAGAAGGACCCAAATTTGGAGTGGGCAGCTTATGTGGACAAAACTTTTGAGGGCCTAAGCGCAAACTGCCCTGAATAGCCAAAAAAAGGCTTGGCACCTTTAGGGGTAAAAGGCCTGGCAGCGAAGGGGTAAACTTTTTAAAGTGCATAGGCCCAGGTCAACTGCACAGGTTTTTGCTTGTATGTAGCATGTGCCAGGTAATGTGCTGGAAAGATTGGCATTGTGTGCTCCATTTGTGACTTCTTTGTTCCTGTGGAGCTGAAACCAGACCTGTGCAGTAATAGCCTGCTACCACCTAACTTCGAATACCAGTACCCTGCAGCATAGGCAGTAGCACCATATGTCGAAATGGTGCTCACAGATTAGCTACACCACACATTGTGGATAGAAGGCTACTCTTTCTTCTTTTCTGGTGCAGTCCAGCTAGAGAACTCTTGCGCGTAGGTAGTGCCCAATGCTAGCCCATGTGTCAGTGTGCTATGTAGAGCACTGTTCATGTGGAGTTGCTGCTAAGCCGGTGTGATTTCAGCCTAGTGCTATCTGAGACAGAATCCTTGTTCCTCACAGAGAAGGGTTGGAGGTGCAGTAAACAAAAACACCCTCCATAGGCACAGGCTTAAAAGGTGAGCCACCAGCCCACTGCACCACATGCAGCAGATTTGTTCATGCCTCTCATTTTTTTACTTCTCTCGCACTAGTCAGCCAGATATAAACTGTTCCAGTCTTGGGTCCAGGTGTCGGCTGGCCAGAGAAGACCGGAGTGGCTTCTTCATTATAGCGGAGGAGTGTCGTCCCACTAACAAAATGCCGCAGAAAAGTCCGAAGAAATGAAAAATAAAATGGTATTAAAGTTTATTTATTACCTTTTTATTTTTCACCAACCTGTCTTTAACAAAGTGGCAGTGCAGAGTGGGGAAATTGCTGCTGAGTGGCAGCAGGGAGCTGTGCACTTATGTTTAAAGTGTGCATGTCCCTTTGGCCTGCCATCTTGTGACGGCCAGCCAGATAAGCACATTTTAAACCTCTCTAACCCAACGTTCTAATACAGTTGGGTTAGAGAAAGCGAGAGAAAGATGAACACTGGAGCGAGGAGGACATTGTTTTGCAAGCCAGGAACATAATTGGCTTTTTCTTTTATTTATTTTACTAGCCCCCATTTGTCTGCCCCACCATTCCCCTTACATGCCAGCCGCCCCTATTAAGAGGGGTGTCAGTGATCTGACCATAGTTGCAGAGGGCAGGATTGAGCTGAAAATGGGTATTAAGTAAATTTAGAATGTTTCTGAGCCAGACCCCCCAAATTCCTTAAGATGTCTCTGGTTAGATAGAGTAACCACCAAAAAGATTGTCAAAGGTATTAATAATAACGGTTGTTTTCACACTATTTGCATGCATTTTCTCCACTAATCATCAGAAAATATGCCATAGTATGATATTTTTGTGTATTTTAGGCTTTTTGTACTGCCTGGTCAGTAATCAGTCGAAATTATATTTTTTATTTACTTAGTTGGCTCTCTAGTGTATTGAGAAAAGTGGTTAAAGTGAAAGTGATCCGTCTACCCTGAAGGAAATAAATACCTTGCCTTTAATGGTCTCATAGGAAAAAATAACTTGTGGCTGTCCTCTGTTACTTTCTCTCAATAGGACTGTTAATGGAATGTACCTTATTTGGTTTCTTTTCATTAATTTGAAAGGTAACGCGTTAGAGGTTCGAAGGACCTTTTAACTGCGCTTAGAGTAATTCCCACATAACATTCAATTTTAATACCAATCTACAATCAATAGGATCAATTATCTTGTGAGTCAGTAATTTCCACTCATCATGACCCCTTTGGCCATGAAAAACCACACCTTTATGTAACGTTAGAATGTTTATTTCCCTATATTAACAATACTAATATCAAGTAACTTAGTCTCAGGATCAAATGATAAGCATACTAAACAATACCGGTTGACCGAATCTTCTAAAGAATCTCAATTTAATCAATGCATGGATCACTACACATTCTAGAGTTACAGTACAAATCAATAGCAAGAATAACTGTGGAATAGAAATAGCATACATTTAATAAAGTAAATACATCGTACATGACCATTAATATAACATACTACTACGTTCATTTAAACATGAGCATGACATTTTACATTAATAAGAAATTAATAAGGACACTTCATGAAACTAGTGGCCACTCAAGTAGGCACATTTTCAAAGTTGTGTATTATTTCTCTATATTAATTAATTTTCTATGCAGATTTAACATTCAGAATACATGAATGTTTATTAGTAAAATTCAGCATTTACAATCCCTCCTCTGATGACTGAATGTCTTTACACTTACATCTTCTCACACAAATTTGCGCTCCGCTAAAGTTTGTTCAACCCTATCCCTCTTAATTTTTCGTTCCCTCTTTGAATTTTCCATAAACAATTTTTCCATTTTAACTTCTTCCCTCCTCTGGTCATTCTTTATTCTCTCTAATTTAACCACATGATACAGTTTACATATTCCCCATACTCCAATTATGCAAATCACAATAATCAGTGTCTATTGCATTATTTTCAATACTATCCATTTCCCAAGGTTGCTGAGCCAATATCCCACTGAAGCAAATCCTTTGCCAACCTTTTCCCAAACACCTGGTTCTTCCAACTCTTTCAAATCAGCACTATCATTAGTCAGATTACTAAATAAGCTTCTAATTTCTTTGCTATTAATATATGAAAAACAATGCTTCGAATTCAACATTTTGCTAAAAGAATGTCTAACACAAGGCGGTTCTGAAGGGTCATAGATCTTACCGCTGCCATTTCTGTATCCATTAGGATCATGGCTCCTGAAAAAATTGTCAGCATGTTATCCACAATAGAAGACCACTTTCAAATCTTTATAGAATTAAGGAAAACTCCTACTGAAGGGAATTATTGCTCCAAATATATCTCCAACTATACTAGAAGAAAACTCACTCTTTTGTTTAAAGTGATGTAACTCAGCCCTTTTTGGTAATCTTTTCATGTCCTCGAGTTGAAATATCTTTGGGAAAACTATCCCTAAGTGACATGTGCCATACCATCTTCTTGGAAGACGGTAATAGGCATTGAGCCCCCAGATGTAAGAAACTCCAGAAACTGCCTGATCCTGTCCATTCAACATGAAGGTCCATTTACTCTGAAACAAAAACACATGTCTACATTCACTCGTTCCCACAAACAACGTATCAGCTCTAGATTTTGGCCTACGTATACACAGCTTTCCTATGTGTTGCCATCTAAAGCTAACTTTCCTTGTGTTTTTATTTCACTAAATGCATGATCATTTTTAAATGTTCTTTTCTCTAAGCCCTTTTCTAATTTCTCCTTTAGTGCCTTTCTCCTATCATCTTTCTGATCTAAGAAGCTCTTTTCTCTGGGTGTAAGCAAGCATGTATAATTGTTTCCATGCGCATATGCAGTGCCAAAGGTTAACGTAGGCTCAAAGAATCCTCTCACTAATTCTATAGTGATCTCCTTAGTTACTCTACTCAGATATTTAATTATAGGGACAAACGGTCCCTGGTTATAGAATCTTGTTAGTAACCAACTACAACTTATCCCACAAGTGCGGGGGCAAACTATGATAAATAACTCCTTCCTCAACTGGTGAAGGAATCTGCGTGTAAACATAATAACCTCTTGCATCTATTGTCTCAACATACTCAATAAGCAATAGAAAACATTAGAAGAAAGTTCTCCATGGGCACTGCCTACGTACTGGGACTTCTCATTTAACCTAAATTTCTCTACTTCTGTGAGCACAGTAGTTGTATCTGAAGCTAAAATATGGTTTGCTTTACTCTTGTGAAGAACAGTCATGCCGACAATCAATACCAGGCACATTACCATGAATACAATAGCCAAACCAACACTCATGTATTTACAGCATCTATTCTTCCCACCCTGCTGGCTAAGTTTACTCATGATCTGTAAAGAATCAGAAAGTACAAGAGAAAAATTATGACTATGCAGCAAAGCAAAAATCAAAAACAGATCTTCAATTTTCTTCAGCAATTATTTACAGCTTTCAGTCTTATTTCCAGGATCCTTTTTTCCAAATCAGTAAGGTTGTCAAAAATATTGGTTTAGCAGTTTGTCAAGTAAGGTTATCTTGCCAACTTAGGTTATCAAAAACCTTTTCCGGTTACTTTAAATAGTCTCTTTTTCTTTACACTTCTTTCAGTTCACAGTTTCAAGAGTTCAGCTCAATTGGTTTCCTTCAAGTGCCACAATATTGACTTGGAATGTCTCGATCAAAACAAAAATACAAAAATTATCTTTGCAATTCACTTGTTGTTTCATACCCCCATTCAGAACCAGCGTACCTTCGACTTGCAAATTCTTTCTTTTCAGCTTTCGATCTCCAAGTAATTTTCCTTCACTCAAAGCTTCTTTCCTTGTTGTGTCTACTTCCTCCTCAATGGTTGTCACTATAATTGCTTCTTTTCTTTTCACTTATGACTCCGGCCACTTATCTCCTTTCAGTGGACCTGCCGTTAATGCTCTTTTCAGTGTCGTACTTGTAACTCTTCCTGCTCTGCAGGACTCTTTCTTGATGGACCTGCAACTGGTTCAGGAGGAGTCGGAACACAGTGGCTTTGATCCACCTTAACTCCTTCCCCCTCGGAGTCTGAAGTTTGCTCTGTTGGTCTCTCAAGACAGTCTGCTTCTGGGAGAGCCCTCCTCTGACTAGACTCGCCTGCTGCCTCAATTGAGGTCGGTCCATGTTGTCTTTCCTGTGGGTCTTCTCCTTCATCTCTCACATGAGTGGCTGAACTGCTTTAGATTTTCTCAGATTCAGTCTCAGTTCCTCTTTCTCCCCTTTCAATCTTTGGGGTTGGTCTGATCGTTGCTGGTTCGTTCAACAACTCCTCTTCATTGTCCATTGTCCATTGACATGCATCTTTCCTCATATGGCTTGCGTGGATCCAGTTTGGAACTCCAGCACACTTCAAAGCTGTGGTAGTGATCAGCACTACCTGGTAAGGGCCTTTCCACCGAGGCTCCAAACACATCTTCCTTACCTGCTTTGTAATCACAACCCAGTCACCTGCTCTCAGGTTGTGTCCTTGATCTTGAGACGGTTGCAGTGTGGTGGCTTCCACCTGATGAGAGAAAGAGCGAACCACATTAGCCAGACCTTTGCAGTAGTCCAGCACCATATCACCTGTTAGGTTCACAAGAGCATTTGAAGGCACTGCTGGCAACTTCATTGCTGTGCCCATTCCTGTCTTCCTGTTTGGTGTGTTCCTCATTGTCATCACAACTAACAGTAGTGCGTCGGGCCATTTCAGATTCATGGACGCACACATTTTCGTCATTCTTGATTTCAAGGTACCATTCATATGTTCCACAAGTCCAGATGCTTCAGGGTGGTAGCTACAAAGTAACTTCTGCTCAGTGTTTAAGGCTAAACATAGTAATTTAGGGCCATATGTACAAACACTTTTTCCCATAGACACAGAATGGTGAAAAACCTTTGCTACGTCTGGCCCTTAATTACTTAATTGTTGAAGTGACTTCCTCTATCTGATTCTAAAGAGATAGGAAACCTGAAACGTGGTGTCAGTTCCCTAAGCAGTAATTTCGCTACTGTGAGGTTGTCATTTCTTTGTGTATGGTAAGCTACAGTCCAATGACTAAATATACAGACAATCATCAACACATATCTTAATCCTACACACACAGGAATCTCAATAAAATCCATCTGCATCCTGCTGAATGGACCTCCTGCTCTTCCACTGTGGTTCAAATTGACCACTGTCCCTTTACCCGCGTTCATTTGTTGATAAATGACGCAATGATGGCAGACTGCTTCAGCAACCTGTCTGTACTTTGGATTCAACCAAGTCTGTTTGAACACAGAATCATTGCGTCCCTCCCAACATACGCTTTACCGTGATAATATCTTGCAGTTTGTGTCAACAAACTGTTCGTCAATACCAGTTTACCCTCTTCTGAAACCCATAGTTCATCCTGATGCTATACACATTTCTTTTTGACCCATGACTTTTTCTCTTCCCTTTCAATGTTATTCTGCAACATTTTCAATTCTTCCAATGTATCTATAACATGCAATGTATAACTTGGGCACGTCTCGTCTTCCTCAGGTAATAATTCCCATTTATCTTTGAACAATATACAGTTCAATGCACAAAACCTTGCGACTTGATCCACATATCCATTTCCCATTGACACAAAATCTTGTGATTTCAGGTGGGCACTGCATTTCACCACGGCAATCTTCTCAGGCATTTGAATAGCTTGCAGCAGTTTATACATTTTCTCACCATTTCTGACTGGTGAACCAGAAGAGGTCAGAAAATCTCTTGGTGACCACAACTGGCCAAAATCATGCACTACTCCAAATCCATACTAGCTGTCCCTGTAGATGGTAACTTTGAGCTGTGCAGAAACATGGCATGCTCTAGTAAGGGCTACCAGTTCCGCCACTTGTGCAGAGTATACTCCTCGAAGCCAGGACCCTTCAAGTATACCAGAAATTAGAAGCACTTTGCGGGCCATTCAGCCTATCTAACCATTCGGTCAATTTCTGGGCTGTCAAACCTTGAAGTGAAATGTTGATGGTCTGAGTATTTGGCAACAGCTTTACAGCTAGCTTTGGAGATTGCAATGTCAGCAGCTTCAGGCTAGGAGTGATGTTTGACCCAGTTCCAGTATTCAGAGGAGCTCTGAAAGGACTAAGGTCTAAGAATGATCCTGTTCCATCAAAGGTCTGTCCCACATGTGAGACTACTCTGGCACTCTCATTGAGTCCTCCTCTCATTGAATTCTGACTCAAGACTCCCTGGCTGTTTGTGCTATTATTTCCCTGGGCAAACAATGGTATGGCTGGACCAATGGTGGGTGCAGACACTGCATCTGGGTTTGGCCTAACATTTGGGTTTGTGGGTGCATGATTCCCGTATTCTGACTCATCAGTACGGACATATCTGTCTGTGTTCTTGTTATAGGATTGTTCTTTGGCATTGTTTGTATCTGCACTCGAGGCAGTAAGTGTTGCGTTGGCTCCGTCTAAACCAAACTTGGTTTTGGGAAAACCTGTCCTGTTGGCACTATTAAATTTGTTAAAGTTTCTGCAGTGGGTACATCGGGGTAAACTCTAGGGATATTCAGCTGTGGCATTGAATTTTGAGCTGCCGAAGTAGTAGGCAGATTAGGACTGCTCTGCATTGGGCTCTGTGTCAGGTTAGGATTAATCTGTACTGGATTCACTGTCATGTTAACCAGTGTTGGTGCAGATGGGTTCACACTAGTGCTCGGATCGCTCTCTTGTGCTGCATATGGTGGGGGATGATTTCTCAGAAACTGCAAAATGAACTCATCATCTTCATCTGACTCTTCATCGAGTATCAAAGATCTCCTAGACTCTTTTGATTTCCACTCTCTACTGTCAGACGAACTTCTGTTTGTCTTTCTGGTCGCTTTCCTTTCTTCTCTCTCGCTGTCCTGTGTAATTGTAGGAAACAACATAATTATCTGTAAAGTCTTGGTTGTCCAAAATTTCTGAGCGCTGTCCCATCTAGCCTCTGGTAGTGTCTTTTCTGCCTTTCTCATTCTCCTCACAAATTTCTGTTGCAGTCTGGCTACTAGTTCCCAGATTGCTAATGCCTCAAACTGTGCTGGTCTCAGAGGAGGTTTCAAATCACATAGCACCCTCCTCAAATTTTCTAAGCTCCTCAAATAAAATGTTCCATGGACAGGAAATGCTAAACTCACATCTTTCTCTTTCACTTTGCACCATTGCTTCAACCAAAGACGCGGCACAGCACCCTTCTCTTCTAATACAATGTAGGCAGGTGTACCATCTGGCGGTGCAATTTCTCCTATACTCGTTGTAATATACATATCTCCCCTTAGTGCACTCTTTAAAGCTTTGAAAAATTTAATTTCTGCGACCTTTGTGCTATTCTAAATCAAATCATGAAGTTACTTTCAATCCCAGAATCCTTTTTGCCGACCTTCTCAACCTATTGCGCTTCACGATTGTCTGCCAATCCGTGTGCGACCCTTCTCACTAACCAACCTATCCCAGCGCAGCTCCAATTATCTCACACTCACACATACAGTGGCTGACAAAGTCTTGCAGCTTGTCTTCCCAACTCAGATTCACACTAAACAAATCCAAATTATTGTGAGCACTAAAAAACTCAATTTGTTTGTTTGTTACAGGTAGAGTAACACAGTCGCTTCAGAAACCTTACAGATTTTTCACTTACGGCTTTTGCTCTAAGAGCTACTCTTACTTTCTCAGTTTCCGTGATTCCCAAGAAAAATGTAACCTACAAATTCAACTCTGAACTGATCAGTGGGTCTATCCTGGTGCACATAGGACTCTCCAGATCCCAGTCGAAAAATTATTTAACTCACTTTGACTCACACTCTGACTTGTCGACACCGCCTGATCGACCTACTAAACCTGACAAATTACAACACAAACCAAGTGTTTCATACACTTTTAAATATACTCTAGAGTCTTAGACCTCGCAGGGCCCATATACCAACAACCATGTGGACAATTTTTTTTTAGCACAAAGCGCCACACACGTGAAGTTCAACAACTTCCCTACTCTCACACTTCGGAGTATGCAAACTCCTTCAACAACTTCATTTGGAGTACACAAACTCCCTAAACCCTCACAAACATCACAACTCACATGCGATTTCCATAAGCTGCGCAAGTGAAAAACCTATTCCATTCACACTGTCCATAGAATGCCGAGAACATCTTCAAACAATCATTGGCAAGCTCCAAGGTTCTGGAAAGGTCATTTTAAGTTCTTAAGGACACATTTTCTCTCCACTTTGAATAGTCGAATCTGAAAATCCAAACTTTCACCAATTTCTCCTACCTAATCTACAAATTATTTCCTCTTGAGGGGATTAACCATTATTCCACTACAATCTCTGGGTACCTGCCATTTCTCGCTTACCATCTATGGGGGCAAATACTTTTCTACCTATCTCTAAACCTTATGTTGGGCCTTTAAGGAGACAGACCATGTACCAGGCCTTTATGATGGGCTCTTAAGGAGACAAACCATCCTCTGTTAGCGCGTCTTACCTTATTTGGGTTCCTTCCATTCATTCATTTGTAAGGGGATGCTTTAGAAGTTCGATGGAACTTTTGACTGGACTTAGAGTAATTCCCACCATAAGTTTCAATTTCAATACCAATCTACAATCAATAATCTTGGGAGTCAGTAATTTCCACGCACCATGACCCCTTTCGTTGTGAATAACCGCACCTTTATGTAAAGTTAGAATGTTTATCTCCCTATGTTAACAATGCTAACAACATGTAATTTAGTCCCAGGATCAAATGATAAGCATACAGAACAAATACCAGTTAACCAAATCTTCTAAAAAATCTCAATTTAATCAATGCACGGATCACTACACATTCTAGAGTTACAGTACAAATCAATAGCAAGAATTACTGCGCAATAGAAATAACATACATTTTGATTCAGCGAAGCTATGACATCAACTGTTGTTAATAATTAGCAAACATCTTCTGTGAGTCTCCTAACTAATCTTCTGATTAGAATAGCAAGTGTGGACTTCATATCATGCAAACAACGTAGTCCACGCAAATTTGGAAAAACATCTAACTATGGCTTTATTAAAATTAGCGGTTGGTACCTAGAAACAAAAGCAAATTACATTGATAGCAACTAGATAGTCTTATACCTTGCCTCAGTATGGCTCAGCAAGCTGCGATAGTCTTCTTCAATTGGACATCTGTTCGGTCAGCAAGGCATCTGGACTCAGCAATAGAGTTCAAGACAGAAATGTCTCAGGGACGGACATAAGAGAATGTCGATTCTCAGCAATGGAGTTAGGAAAAAGTGAGCTTTCTCCTCTCCGTACAGTCTGGCTAAGTTAGATTCCCTAGGATGTCTTCCCACGTTGCTGTTAGTCAAAGAATCGTACTTTTCCATTTAGTCCAATAAAAGTAAATCCTCAAATCTAAGATACAACTAAGCTGTCTTTCACAACTCGTTGATTGGCTCCTCTCCTTCTGTTCCCGTTGTTGGGCTCGTCAGGTAACAATTTTGTATCACCTTGTACTCCAGTCAGTGCTTCCATTGTTAGTTCCTGGGAATGTCGCCTTTACACACACTAAATTCTACAAAGTATCAATAGCTAGTACGGCATATTCTAGAAAGCAGTTCTCATGGGAGAGAAGTTTAGCTACTAGCATTTGATCAACGCGGTTGAAAATTACAAATCTAATTCTCTACGCAGCCATTTTGGGCCAGATGTAGCAAAGGTTTTCCCCCATTCTGTGTCTATGGGAAAAAGTGTTTGTACATATGGCCCTTTGTGTGGCTCGTTTAAACAGTCCAACTTAACATGAGGCTGTGCAACTAGGCCCAAGACCTCGCTAACTTAAGGCCTACAATTAATAAAGCAAATACATAGTACATGACCATTAATATAACATACATTAATCTAAACATGAGCATGACATTTTACTTTAATGAGCAATTAATAACGACACTTCGTGATTACTGATGGCTACTTAAGTAGGCACGTTTTCAAAGTCGTGTATTATTTCTCTATATTAATTCCTTTTCTATGCAGATTTAACAATGAGAATACATTAATATTTATTTGTAAAATTAAGCGTTAACAGGACCAGTGCTGTTTTTTATTGTATCTGACACATGCCATTTCTTAGAAAGATTGATAAAATCATATTTTCACTTAGCAAACCACTTTTTGCCTTTGCTGACCACACAGTACTGCGATCTGAAATCGCGAATTGTAACTATATCTTTTAAAGGCCTTTTTCCTTAACATCCTGTGACATTTTCTCGTTTTCAGTGTGCTCTCTGGATCCAGTCTGTACCTTATTATTTCATTAAAAAATGACTCCTAGTAAAGTGTAAACGCGCAATATGCAACTTTGTAGAATGCTTTTTCTTGTCATTTAACTTTATAAACGAATGCCCTTATTTTGTTTTTCCCCACTAGGGTAATTCAAATAACATTGCTACCGTGGATATTTCAGCAGGATTTGTGGGTCTTGATGGCTACGTTGAAATCCCAGCTGCCTTCCTGACAGGATTTTCTACATATGCTGGACCTTTGCTTTGGACCATGCATTTACTATGCTACTTGAATTCTGAAGCACACAGGTACTAAATACTAATGCAGTCACCCATGACTGGTTGGAAAACAGTCTTCACTCTCTTCACTGATTTGGTGTTTCCTAGGCAATGCACAAAATCATAAAGGCAGTTGTATTGTGTTTCGGTTTATGTAGCACTTACTACTGTGACGAGTGCCTTCAGGAGAGTAGGATGCTGCTGAATGATAAATTACAGCTACTCTTTGAATAACTATCTACTAGGGACTAGCTTTCCTAGGATTGGGAAAATAGCATTACACCCCATATTCTTAGCATAAACACCAGCAAGGCTCTGCAAGAGGATGCAGTGCACTCTTCCACCCTTTACCAAATCCACTGCTGACCTCACACAGTACAGTAAGTTGAAGAAACAGAAGAGGTAGGAAAAGGAAAATTAGTAAGAGAGAAAACACTGCAAATCACTTCTCTGTCTCGTTCGTTTGTTGGCCAGAATGGTTATATAAAACAAATGTGATATATTTAATAACCTGGTCTAAATATTTGAATTTAAACTTTGAAAGGACCCACCTTGAAAAGGTCTGTGTAAACATGTGAGCTTGATATGAAGCTGTTCCAGAAAACTGAAATTTAACAATCTAGAAGTGATTATTAAAATGCCAATTAACCTTCTTCCCTTTTGGCAGACAAAGTACCTCTAGCTTCACAAGTATGCACCCTCTGACACTGATTAGCTTAGAATCTGAGTTCTCTTTTGTGCAACTGGTAAATAATTACCAATCAATAACATTCTGTGGTTCTTAACCATACATGACACACTTACTAAATGCCATTTGTACAGTCAATGCACAATTTATATACATGTTATGTCAAATTATACTTAGTGCAGGAATTTTCATTCTGTCACGAAAGAATACAAGGTTCAGAAGAATGAACTTAATTCCAGAATCTTTAACTACAAAAGTCAATGTGCAGATATAGTTCAGTGTTTGCTTTCCAACTCAACCCGATATCTAGAACACTTTTACGATACAGAATTGTCTTCAGCAAGCTCTTGAGGACAATGCTGAGGTCCTCCTTCAGGAAATTGTAGCATGATTGCCTAGCAAAAGTGTTGTGAAATGTGAAGAAAGTTATTCCTGGTAATCCAAGATGGCAGCCACCATCTCCAAACATTGTAAGAGTTCAGAGACTCTTGGGAAGTGTAATCCCATGGTAGAGCGTCATTGCGTAGTGCCTTCTCCACACACAGTCTTTTGCCAGTCTGTGCCTTAACTCTGGAAACCCTGCAAGCCTCTCTGTCCCCTTTTTTAAATTGTTCCTTATTGCTTTTATCTGTAGTCTCTTTAACATAGCTTCAGTTAAATACAGTGCTTATTATCATTATCAACAGTCATTATAATTTTCCCCAACTGCCTTCTCCTATCTATAAACCCTATATCGATTTAGTTGGCTCTTACAACGTTTGTGATGACACATTAAGATCCCAATTTTCAGCCTGCACTAACACAGCGAAATGCTGGACTGCTGCTGCCATGTTGGAGGGGCTATGCATATAGGGTACTAGTTCATCTCAACCACTTGCTTACGTGGTCTCCCATATGGACCACCTTATTCCTGCTCGTCCTTGGCTGCAGTTTGTAACTGCGCTTCATCAAGAAACCCTCCCAGCTTGCTAACCTCTCTAGGCTGGCTCTCCGGCTCCAAAGTACACAGAGCACAGCCAGTTCAGCAAGCTCCCATTTTTGAACATTCAATAGCCATTGCACATATGTTGGTGCCATCCTACCCTTCTAGGCCATTGCAGTGTTCCATTTTGCCATAACAAATGCTAGCACCATAAAGCGACATGTATGCTTCATTGTGTTGGTGCCTTTCATTGTGCTCAGTAGGCAGATTGCAGGTTCTGCTACCACTATCTTTCCAACAATTTCCCCCTCCGTACGTACCACTGTCTCCAAGTATGAGTGAATCTGCCCACAAGTTCAGACCGTGTGACAGAAGTGCCCCTGGGTCTGTATACACCTAGGGCATAGATCTTGTGCTATTAGGATTATCCGGGCTACTCAGTGTGGTGAGAGATACATTTGATGCAGATAGTGTATTTTTGTATACTTAAACTTTTGATTTCTGGTAACTATTTTGGGGTTTTGGAGGGCATCAGTCTATTCTAACTCTGACATTTCCCTGCCCAGTTCCTGTTCCCATTTAACCTTAAGGTGGTAACTATCACCTTAGAATATTTGCACCAAGGTCCTGTACAATTTAGTCACTGCATCAGAGGTGGTTTCTGTGTGAGCGTATTGTGCTCCGCCCCCCTTTACATTCACCGTAAAAACAAAAGCAATGTGCAGTGTTAAATCTGTGGGGGGTTTTAAGAAAGCTTTTGGGCACATATACAAACATGCTTGAACTGTGGGCTTCTCAGGCCTCTGAAAAATCTACTCGCCTACTCCCTATGGTGAGTCAGATTTTATGAGGTCGAGCTATTTTGATTGAGCAGTAAAGACCCCTTTAAATCTTGTTTTTACCTTGACACATTTGCTGTCTGTTCAAGGACAGAGGTCAAATGTCAGTTTGTCCTTTTTTTTTTTTTAAGACTAATTGTATCTTATCGTGGAAAATGGTGTTTGCATGTTTTTTCTCTTATTAAAGTTAGAGTTTTTTGTCAAGTGACCTGTCTTATAATCATTGTGAAACAAAAGGCTGTAAGATGTCAGGTGTTTTTACCTAATACACGACATGAAAACAACTTATAAATGCATAGAATGAGTATTTCAAAATAGATCAGGAATGATGAAATAACATTTTTTTGTAATTCAGAAATGTGATGCAAACAAAATCACTTTACTTGGTGATGTGCAAATGACAAATACTCGCAGAAACTTGATTTCCAAACATCATACAGTATATAGTTTAATCAGTAAACCACATGTCAGTGGGAAATGCTGTGGTCATTTCAATGGAAAATCTGCTGAATGCAATTAGTGTACTACTACTTCATGCTTCAGGTATGTATTTATGAAAATAGATAGATTTTAAACATGGTGTGAAAAACATTCTTGCCCCAGCCCTGATGACAATGCGGTTTATGAACTAA
Organism: Pleurodeles waltl; assembly: GCF_031143425.1. Lineage (NCBI taxonomy): Eukaryota > Metazoa > Chordata > Amphibia > Caudata > Salamandridae > Pleurodeles > Pleurodeles waltl. Next base: position 102,602,098 of record NC_090437.1, read on the forward strand.
GAGACAAGTCAGCGGTTATGTGTATCCTATAATTGGTTAGCTTTGTATTACATATGCAGTTAATGTTTAGTCTATTAAATCAAACAAAAGTGTTTTTCGTACTGCAGACATGCTGAATTCTCATATTGGAAGGTGCTTTCATATGTGATAAAGAAGAAACTGGCTGCTCAATGAATTAAAATATTTGCCCAGTATCACAGTCTGAAACCAGTTTATGGGTCAAGTGCATTATAATTAGGTTGTGTCGATTAGTACCTGCAGAACTAGTAAAAACATTTAGATTTTTCAAGGCCTGCTTCTCTACAAAACTGCCTCTCATCATTATGTTGTGACACTAGTGTGTCACAACACCGCTTTACCTAAACTTGCTCCCCTGGGAGAGTCCAAGTCTAGAGTATTTGCCTGGTTGACAGTCTCTCAGCCCTGAGGCCTGTGAGGTCATCAGCTTGACAAAGCGGTAGCATCAAGGCCCAGTCTCCACTCCCTGATGACGTGGGGGTGAAATTATCCCTGGGCATTTCAGTCTCAAGCCCTGTAGCACTAAGCCTCCACTTCAATCAGGGGAGTGGAGAGTTTTGTCACCCCACCCTTTCCAACTCGTCACAGCGTGGGTTGGGACCCACCCTGTGACGAGTTGGGAAAGGGTGTTGTAAAAGAAATCCAGTCTGCACAGTTTGTCATCAGGACTTTAAGACACACTGCACAGACTTGACTTTTGGTACCTGCTTTCCGCGCTTGAGTTAATGCTGGATGCCATTTTTGCTCCAGCATTTGACTGTTCAAACACATGATGTACTGCTAGGTCAGCTAGACGTATGGTTGTGGTGGGGGAGCTACGGACAAGGTGTTGCTTGTGCACTGCAGGCCAGGTTCGTATTGTGTGTCTGTGAAGGAGTCTGAATCACCTCACATGCCTTGAAGGCAGGTTCCCTCTAGTTCACCAGGTGAGATTAAAAAAAAAATGCCTTGGCCATTTGGGTAATTGCAATTGGGCCCATTAGGAATTCAAACTAATAATTGTGTTTCATTGCTTTGCTTGAGATTGATTCATTCTGAGGGAAGATCTTTTCCACATGATGTATGCAGTGTCTCTGTGCCTAAGATACATTTCCCAGAGCACTACTGGGTGTGTGTTACAGATGAATTTGTCTGCCTCTGACTTTGACTGAACTGTTGGGCATTTTAAAGTGTTATTCATGCTTTCAGCTTTTCATGGTACTGCCGACTCCCTGTTAGAAGGCCCACTTGTGGCAAGCTACGTAGACCATAATTCCCAAAACCTAATGGTGCGGATTGGACACATTCCTTTGGCAGGTTTCCAAAAAGGCGATCGGTTTAGATCACAAGTCATGAGGGTAGCAGTAGCACCAGAAACATAAATGTGCACCATGTAGAGAGAAGAAATGAAGGGGATATGGCATAGCAGCAGTTAAATAGTATGCAGAATAACTTGGTTAAAGATGCATGATTATTTGTTCAAGGAAAAATTCTTGAAGAATTTAAATTATAATATTGAAATCAAGTGGGAGAATATATATGGGAATAATATGAAAACACATTTTTTGTCTTTGAAAGTTCTTCGATTTAACTCTAGGAATTTCTCCCTTGACTCAGTCATGTTGTGTCTGTCTTGTATCGTTAGGGAATGGGGTTGCTTTATTAGTCTTGATAAAAGTCTACTGCAGCAGTGCTATGAAGAGACTTTCATCACAATCCAGCACGATAGAAAGTAATTGTTAAGAAGAAAACTAGATAAGCAACTGAATACAGTGCATCGAATTAGGTGGGTAGGGTTTTGTTGTGGGAAGGGTTGTGGTGACTATGCAGGATAGTGCACTTTCAGATGCAAGTGAATGAGGATTGGTGGGCCTGGGTTGACGGAGGGATCTTGGCGGGCCGGGTTCCTTTTTTGTTGCCTGGGAATGCCTGTTGTGATGCACCATGTACAGATGGTCTTTTCTAAAAATCTGGAAGTCTGATATACTGAGATGGTGTTCCTGATTTGGGATGTATAGCTGGAAAACGTTGTTCCTCCTCTCTGGCTGGGTTGATTGCCATAGTTCATTCAGTTCCGGTGACCTTGCTCATGGGCTTTACTAAAGTGTCAATCCTTCCGCCGATACCCTCAAGGTTGCCCTCTCACCTAGATGCCATTAGTGTCAGCAGCTTTCGGTTCCAAGAAGGTCCGATGTTACGCGCCTCTTGGGTGTTCACCAAGTTGATGGTGGTGGTCGCAGGATATCTGCGCAGATCAGGGATTTCGGTCTTCCCCCCCATCTTGACAACTGGCTGTTGAAGGTGGGCTTGCTCTTGGCTGTTGTCTCCCACCTCCAGACTACGGCGAACCTCCTGCATTCGCCGGAGTTCTCTATAAAGGTGCCTTAGTCACACCTGACCCCTTCTTAGATGCTCTCTTTCATCAGAGCTGCTCTGGACACAGTGCAGTTTTGGGCTGTTTAGGGTGTGATACCGATGTTTCAGCCACTATCCTGGATTTCGGTGAGAATGACTAATGGCCTCCTGCATCCTGCTGGTGACACATGCCAGGTGGCATGCAAGGAAACTCCTTTGATATGACTGAGTCTGTGCGACTACACAACTTTGTGACCAAACAATTTGTGGATAACAATATAAAGACATGTCCAGTAGATGTCCTGGAACACGGATTGAAAATATATGAAGCCAGATAGGTTTGTATTGAACGAGAAAAAACTGTTTGACATAATCACTAAAGCTAAACTTCCACGCTTTAACTGCCATTGTATGAGGTTCGTCCAACCAGCCATTACAAAACCGGTTACAAAAAAAACTACTTTCACAAGCACAGAGAGAGATGGATGTAGTAAAAGAAAGGGATGAATTTATCAAGGACATTCTGTTGCATGATATTCTTCCAACAAACACATTATTTGATGGGGATGCTGCAACCAAACCAATGAAGCACAAACTTGTACGAGAGCTCGGAAAAAAACTTTCACCTGAAGACTTTCAATTCGAAAATGTGTCCTCATTGAAAACGGCTGTTGTTGTGGACTATGTCACAATTGCGAATGGTCAAGATTTCACTGATGCAAAACTTTGGGGAGGTCATTCAGACTGTTCTACAGATATCAAAGTCAGTGTGCACCTTGCAAGAACTGCATATTGTCTTTGACAGTTATATTGAACTATCTGTCAAAGAATATGAGAGAAGAGATTCAACACCTATGCCTGTGCAACTTGATAAATTCTGGTCAACATCGAACAAGATGAACTTGGAGATGTTAACTCACCAAAACGTTGCTGATGCTTCAGTGAACCCCGAATTTCCAATTATTGCATGTGGAATTATTTTCAGTGAGGAGTTGGTGCCTGCAGCGATATATTCAAAAGGTAAGGGCCATATTGTTCAAGAACTTGACAGCAAATTGGAGGAAGCTGACCTTCGTGTTGTGCCACATGTTGAGTGGGCTGTTCGAAAAGGTTCCAATTGAGTCATTGTACTATTACATGACACAGATGTTATTATTGTGCTGCTTAGATTTGTTGGAATGTTCATAAGGAAAGGACTGCCAAAGTTATGGATACATTATGGACTAGGCGAGGAAAGATACTTAATCTGGCTTCATATTCTGTGCAAAAAACTTGATCCAGAGATGCCCAGTGTTCCAATAAAGGCATACATTCTTATGGGTGTTGACACTATGAGCAAAATTGGATCAAACCTTGGAGCTTTAACTGTTGAACCTGTGAAGTTTCTAAAATGGTTTGCTGAGACAGAACAAGAATGTGACATAGAAAAATACCTTGTGCATGTGTGGAATTAAGTTTTGACTGTCGCACATTTGGCAGTCTTTGGTACAGTGATATCAAAAGATCAGTCCCACTAAGCGACCTTCCACCAATGTCATATTCTGTGCGTGGGCAAATTAAAAGAGCGTTCTACTTAATCAGAAGATGTGTAAATGTTTTGGATCATGCATATGTAGAGAAAGATCCGTGTAAGTTTGGTTGGGAAACTATAGATGGGGTGCTAAATCCCACGAAATGTCTAAAGCCTATACCCACAGAACTTACACGTACATGTACTTAGAATACATGTGCTACAAAAAGATGATCCTGTCGATATGCTTTTCTCAAAGGTCCAACGTTCTGCAAAGGTACCATGAGTGATTGCCGAAACAAATAAATAAAATGAACTATGAAAATGTGTCTGAAACAGGAGCAATAAAACATTATTTTTTCTTATTCAGAGCATAGACATTGCTTGGTGTATACATAAGAGGATTAAAAGCCATTATTATTTGTTTCATTTCTATATGTCTCTTCTTTCTCTATCATAACCGCCATTTTGGAAAATGTCAGAAGGGTTGCTCTGTGGAGTTTTCTGTACCTATAAGACTACTTCACCCCCAAAACCTAAGTTTTGAAACCAAAATGAAATATATAGGTCTCATGGTTCCTGAAATATCACATCATCACTGCTAACACATCTGCCTTTTTTTAGATATGTCACCCATAAAATTTGGCCCAGATCAGCAATGCCTACCCAAGCTAAATTACTTCACTAATGATCCAAAAATACAAATCAAAAATTAAAATCTTCTCTGCTGGGATTAGATAGGGCGAAAGCCCTTGTACTTTTTGGGCACTAGAAAGTAGCAACCACAACCCACTTCTCGTAGGGAAACCCTCTCTATGGCGCCCTTGGCAAAGAAAGCCATAACTTCCTCACGGAGAAGGGACAGGTGATCCCCGTCATCTGATCGTATGATGATAGCATGAATGGAAGGATAGTCTTGAAGGGGAGGGAGTAGCCCCTTTGGGCTATCTGCAAAACCCACCTGTCTGAAGGCCAGCGAAGCAGGTGAAGGCAAATCCTGCCTCCAGCTGACCCTTGGTGGGGAGTCAGACTAGGAAGGCTTAGAGGCTGCTCTATGGGGTGGGGGTAGGGGGTTGGTGGACTGGCCAGACCGCTAAGTCCCTGATCCATGAGGTCGGTGGATCCCACCACCTCGGCCACGCAGAGGCTGGACTGCATGTGTGGCATGGTGGCTGCCCGGGAATCGACGCTGTAGGAGGCCCCTTCCGTAGCTACTAAAGGGACGAAAGGCAGACTGGGGGGAGGAGTGGCCACAGAGAGGCCCAAGGACCTGGCTGTAGCACAAGAATCCTTCAGATGCTCGAGCATCGAGTCTACCTGGTCATTGAAGAGACGGGTGCCATCAGAGAGTTAATCCTTCAAAGTGGCCTGGACATCCCCCAAAAAGTCCTAATCCGCTCTGTCCAATGAGTTGGGCACGTCCAGTCCGCAACATATAATAAACTTAGCTGCATCCCTCTAATGGCAGCTGCCTAAAAGAAAACAGCCCAGGCCTCCTCCGGGACCTGTGGCAGCACTTGCGAAACCGTATCCCACAGCACATTGGAATAACAGCCCAAAGCATGCAGTGTTCACGGACTGCAATACTAGGCTGGAGGAAGAAAAAATCTTCTTCTCAAGTGTATCTAACCTTTTGGGTTCTGTATCTGGGGTGAAAAGGGAATGCGACCTGGGAAGTGGAGGCTTAGATCACCAAGCTCTCAGTGGTGGGGAGTTACATCAGAAAGCTTTGGGTCTCCTGGTGCGGGTTATGGCGGTGGGGAATTGTCCTGTACACGGGAACCCCTGTGCTGAGTTTGGACCAGGTATCCAGTACGACATTGTTAGGGCTTCAGTTAAGTGGACCATGGGTTCTGAGGTGGAAGCTCCAGGTTGAAGTGCCTCTGTCACGAAGTTAGTCCTTTCAGCCACCGAAGGCAACTCATACTTCAGCTGCTCTGCTCACCACAATTGAACAGGAAACTCCCTTCTCCGTAGCCACGGAGGGGGAGAAAGCATGCCTGTATCTGGAGGAGTACCCGGTCTGCTGGCCCAAACTAGGTCTGTACGTCAGTCCATAGGGTCTTGGAGCTGGTATTCTAAAGGGTCCAGCGACCCTTCTCATTCCTCACCTTGCCCATACGAGAGGGACTAAGGATCCAACATAGTAGACAAGGATCCTGCTGGCGTCAGAGTCTGCCTCATATGACACCCATCCGTCTCTGTGTTTGAGTTGGCAATTAGAATGGTGAAGGTCAGGGTGATGAGACCGACGTCGGTCCGGATCCAGGACTGGATCCATGGGTGCCCCTTGGTGCCAAGGCTAAAGCTGCCTGTGCAGAACCGGAGGGGGCCCCTTCCAGCTCCCTGGGCCCAAAGGCGCTCCAGCAGAGTCATGCTGCCCAAAAATGAGGTGCATGGCCTCGTAGAACTGACTAAGTTGGATAGGGGTCGATCCAGCTCCTGGAAACTCAGGGAGGCACGGAGTCTGCACAGGTTCCTTGGAATGAAACCTAGAGTGCCAGTGCTCCCTTTTCTCGTCAGCCGACAGATGAGGAGAAGTCAAATAATGCTTAGACTTCTTGCTCTCCTTTCTGTGCCTCGACTTCCCCGACCGTCCGGAAGACCTAGAATGAGACGACGACAGTTAAGGACTCCGCAACTAGAATTAGATACATTACGGGCATTTCAAGATGGCGCTGAAAGTAAGACATCAGGGAATGTGATTCCCCCGCTAGTCTTGAATGCCAGGATACAGCCACGCACAGGAAATTACGTGATTAGGGAAGAGAGAATTGTACACAAGACTGTCTGGGACCGGCGACCGTAACCGGATATAAATGAATCCTTAGAAAGCAGTCGGGCTTATAATAAAAAAAAACTTGAAGGTGAGGATGGAACCGCCGGCCCGCGGAACTGGTGAGTATAAATGGGATTTAGAACGAGAACTAGTATAGGCGAATTGAGTAACGGGAAAACTCCCCGGGGAAAATGTGGAGGGGCCAGTTATATGCACACGCACTTTAGGTTACAAAGGGGATGGAACATGTGAGTTACTTGCTCGAGATACCCCTTTATAATTTGGGGATGTAGTGCGTATAAGAAATGGGAGTGATGTTAAGTGCTACTTATAGTTATAGTGATTGGAAGAGGACTGGAGCTCAATGTTTATCTGCTGGTTTATAGATCCAAGATATAAGAAACCAGGGATTGTTCTGCTCCTTGAAGCGTAACAAGAAAAATTGGGAAGAATAAGCCTCTAGGAACACGCTGGGTAACCACTGAATACATAAAGTAGAATGTGAAATGCACAAATTTGGGCAACTGTCCTGGTACACACTATATAGTTGGTGTCAGTAATGGTGAAGATATGGGGGCTTCACCCTGATTAAATCACAAGTGAACTCACAGAGGATAGAACCCCACTGATGGGAGGGGAGTATAATACTATTGCTTTATTAACACAGAAACCACTCACACCTGGGAACAGGGCAGAATAAAGAACGCCCTTGGAGAAAGAACAATAACCTCAGAGTATCTCAGTGAGATGTGAATTACGTGACATATAATGCATTATGTCCTTGAATGAATAAAGGGATTGTTTACAGAAGGGATGTTTTGATAAAGGAAATATGCTAGATTGGTATTTATGCCCTTACTACGGTATTGATTATGGGTATGTAAGGTTGATGGTGACAGTATGGAGTGTGTATATTTAATATAGAGGGGTATTGGGTTTTAAATATATTTCCTTTTCTACATGTTATTAGCTGTGAATGACCATGATAATGATGAAGAAAGGATATCAATTTGTCCTGAAGAAGGTGGTCAAAAGGAGTTAGATACCACCAAAACACGTTGACGCCTATCAAAGTTGCTCGACCTATTGGAACTGCCCTATAAAGATTTGGAACGGTATTCTATGGGACAGTGTATACCAAATTGCGGACAGCACAAAAACAATAGACTAGGGAATTTATCTGTGTTGTATCTCCCATTTTTATGTGGTGTTTTTTGATATATCTATTTATACCTTGTATAGGGTTTTTATGAGTTTTTATGGGAATAATTATTAAATTATCTTTTTAACATAGTTTCCCTTATCAAAACTGTGGATTCTTACTGTGTTTATGAGTAGTAGGTTGATGGTATGTCTCCCCTAGGGGTTTTTCTCTTTTCATGAAAAAGTCCCTCCAGTGCCCCAGACAGAATAGGTGAACTCCAAGACTTCTTGTTCAAGCACAAGGGCAATAAAAGTTGAAGTAGCCCGATCTGGCCAGTCAGCCACTTCAGTCGGATTACTGCTGGCCATCGACATGCAGCCAAGAAGACCACTCCTCAGCACTCAAAAGTTGCCACTGCATCTTCCAGACCCAGGGGAGTAATCAGAGTGCCGGTAAGTCACCAAAGACGACACTAGCTCTCATCAAACCACTAGACCTGCTGTGACCGGAGACCAGTAGCCCAGTCACACCTGGACGTCTGCTGGAGCAAAGAGGACTTTGAAGGACATAGATCTCTGTGGCTCATGTTGCCCCACCTCAACCATAGACTGAGGAATTACTCCAGGAAGGTCCCCATCAACTGCACAATAACTAGTGCATCTTTCAGCATCCTCTGCATTCTGTATCCCCAGCATCAGAACCACTCCATTAAAGTATATTTATTTATTTGCTTAGTTATTTATTTTGGGGAATGATCTGAATCACAAATGCTAACATCATGAATTAGAAGAAAAAAAAAGATAAAAAAGTAAAATACATCATTCCTCCATATCTTATAATATAGTAGAATATTGATAAAATGATGTACTTGTTACAACTGCTGTAAAATAATGTTTGTACAATTTAGCATCTTTCATGCCATGCAAACAATAAATCTCTGGACACAGAGTATAAAACCCAGTCTGTAGTTTCTGATCTTAGTGTCCAGGTTGCATTCATTAAATGATCTATAGACACAATAGGCATAATGGAATTATCCAGATCTTCAACTTGTAGTAAAAAGGACAAAAAAAAAAAAAAAAGTTCTCATCCGACTCAGTATTTGCTTTACAGACAGGACAGTTGAAAAAGACAGAACACTCTTGCCACCTGCTTCTAACTTCTGACTAATGAGTGGATCATTTTCCTCTACGTACCCGCTCCCATGTCTTATTGTTTCATCCACTGTCATTGGTCTGATCCTGGGTGGCGAAAACCCATCTCCCAAACTGTACCTCGTCCTCATCTGTGTTTTTTTAGCTCTTGGGTGAGGGCTTCCCATCAGTGTGTGGTGTCCACTGAACAGTCTTTCTGTATCTCCACTACCACATTTGCTCTTTCCAGTAGGGCTGCCATGGTGCATTTCTGGGGTTTCCGCCTTCTCTTGTGTTCCTGCCAGTGCTCAGTAGGTTGCAAGGCTCTCTTTTCTGGTAGTGGGTATCCCTGAAGTTTCAGCCATACCTCCACCACAGTTGATAAGAAATGTGCTGTGTCTTTCTTGATTCCCCACAACTTTGCCAAGAACCTTAGGGCATGTGAAAGACCCAACTGATGTAAATGTTGCTTCACCCCAATAAATGTCTCTCTTTGGCTTTGTACCACGGTTTTGTTATCTGGGTAGATGTGAACCTGGCTCCCTTCCACTGTACAGGGACCATGTTCCCTCGCTTTCTGCAAAAAAGGCATCTCTTTTGCGAAAATTAAACAGTTGTGCCATTGTAACTCACTGTGGCGCCCTGGTTGTGGTGCTCTGCTGGGTACCCTGTGCACGCTCTACCCTGAACCAATGTGATGCCTTCTTTTCTAGCACCACCGATGCTAGCCAATCCTCCAGGAAAATTCCATGATGGACCCTTCCACCCCCTTCGGGAGACCAACCAGGTGGACATTGTTGTGTTGCGATCTCCTCGGAGCATTCCCTACTTTTCCCCTCAGTGTGTTTATCTCCTCAAGGGTTTGTATGCAAGGGGTATGGTCTTGAATATCTGCCTTTTCTTGTGTCAGCTCGGTTTCCGCCTCTGTCCCCCTCTCTGCCAGCCTTTTATGATCAGCTCTTAGCAGCGCCATATACAAGGCTGCCTTTTCTAGTTTACTTTTCAGGGTCATTTTGGTGTCATGTATAGCCGCCAACATGGCTGCTGTATGTACACCCATGTTATGCTCTTTTGGTCTTCACCACCCTGTGGTCAAGGTGTGTCCATTCCCTGGGCTGATTTGTAGACTTTAGACCGCACCATCTTAGAGATGTTGGCATATGGAAATGATTATGGGCAGAGGGGCCGTCAGCTTCCATCTTAGTAGTTAGTGGGATCTGAGGCCATGTAGAGCGGTGGGGATGCCTCCGGTAGGTGCCTCTGGTCTGGGTTCCGACTCAGACAGCTATCGGTTCTGCGGCTCTCTTCCACCCACCTGGTGTACAGCGTATACCAGTGCTTCTTCCTTTCCAGACCCATTCCACTGTCGCACCCCAGGCACGAACGCCACCTCCATTCCCATCTCCACCTCATCCACCTTGCTGGATCTCGCATCCCTGTTGGTGACCCCGTTGTAGCCCCACTGCTCATCTGGTCTCTGTTTTATTGCCGGCTAAATACCTGTCCCATCCAGGCCATCCCAGGATCCTATGTGGAAGGGTCCTGTGCTGCCAGCTTCCTGAGGGCCATCACCCTGGACCTTTTGCTTCAGCAGGAGTCCCACTGGTGTTCAGCAGGCTCCCAGGGCAGGAGACTGAATATATAGGAGCCATGGGGGGCGGAGGGCAAACTGCAGGGGGAGTTTACTCGTGGACCCCTGCACACCTCTGCCCTCTTGCCTCCGAGCCCAGGACAGTAGTTTACTGCAGGCTTTATGAGGCAGCCTCCATCTTGCTGCGTATCACCACCTTGGCTGGAATCTCCAGGCTGGGCACTGCTCGCACTTTATTGTAGGGCTGTCTCCCCAGTCCGTTTGCCCTGTTGGGGCCCTCTTTTGTCCTCTGGGCCCCCTATACTGTCCGGCAACTATGGGGGGGGCTTTCCATGCCTCTGTGCTTTCTCCGCTGGGCCCAGATCAGCAGCCTGCTCCATGCTACACGGAAGCCACCATTGTTTTTTTTTTTGCACCGCCACCCCGGCAGCAGTCTCAAGTTTGTTTTCTGTCCATCCACAGGCACATTGACCATCTCTCCATGCCTGTGGGCCTTTTAGCTGGTGGTTGCATAACTGTGAGGTAGCAGATCCTCCTGGACTCCAAGATATCTTTAGTTGCAGGAGCTTGGCTATCACACCACCGACACCATGCGTCCCAGGCCATACCCCTTGATTGATTACAATCTTGGACTTTGGGTTTTCCCATGAAGGAATACAAAGATTCCTAACATCAAGACTATGATTACTTATGCTTTGAATATCCAAATGTGCATATAAGATACACATAGTATTTTGTATGTTACATATTTGTAGCCAAGAATAGGAATCATGGTAAATTAATGGATGTTAATTACATTTCAGCTGGGGGGATATGTTAGAATATAATTGAAGGAGTATCAGAAATCACATATATTTGTGGTCATTATGTGTGTGTGTGTGTTTTGTTTTGAGTATAAAACTCCCTTTACATCTAGAATACAGGGTTGGTGATTTCAGACAGATTGCTTAACTAGTGTTACCATCTTACCTGAGTGATGTATTCTGATACTACTTTGATTCACATCTTTGATATTGTAACATAAGTGCTGCAGGAGATTAGTTCAGTAAGGCCAGAGTTGATAGAAGTTAAACAAGACGAGTTCCGTGGAAAGAATGCAAACCCTTTGATATTACCACCACCATAAAGAATCACTGTTTTTTATTGCGCATACCTATACACTAGTAACTTCTCTTACCCCTTGCCACCTCCCAAAATATTAACTGGAGACCTAAAGAGACTTGCATAATGTCAGTTGCTTTTTTATGTAAACCCATGACTTTCACCGAGGTTGAAATTAAATAGCATTTGCCTTTTCATATTCAACTGTTGTTAAAATTGTTTGATAGAAGATAACATAGTTTGGATAACAAATTGGTAACTTTAGAACAAAGCCACCAAGACTTGTTCAGTTTCATTACCACATGTATTCAGTTAGTAGTTGAAACTGGTCGGCCAGAGGAGAAATGAGTGTCATAATTTTACAAAGTGAAGTATGTTTTGGCAGAAGGGCAACTAAATGTTCAGAGCTCATAGAGGTAGTGGTGCATTTAGGTCAATGTTTGTCGAAAGTTGTTTAGAAAAAACGAATCTGTGCAAAGCCCAAAGAAAATAAGGTAAGGCTTTTCGGAACCTAACCAGTATTACAGTGTAAGAGGGCCTATACATAAAGAAGAAGAAAATACTAAATATACAGCATCTTTGTATTGTGGAAGGTCAGATAATTGTGTTGGACTGAAGAAGTCAAATTAGATCATGTAAGAATCAAGCATTGGTAAATATTGAAAGAAAGCAGCTGTTACAAACTAGATTCATAGACAGTGAAAGGTGGTACTTTGTCAAGTGAAGAAATTAGACCAGTATTAAAATTTATAGTTTATGCTATATCATTTGCAAATCTTCATGTGATAGTTCACATGAAAGCTATTTGTCGCGGGCCGAGAGAAGATAGTTTCAGAACTTTTATATTCAGGCGCTTCACAGGACTTAATAGATATTTAATTTACCCGGCCATTACAAATCCCTGCAATTACAAAAAGGATCCTCTGGAGGTCAAAGTAGTCGATGTTACTATATTACACGCAATCTGTTTTGTAAATATCATGTGCTGTTTTGATTTGATATACGCTGCTCAGTTTATGGTGATTTTGGTATGCTTTGGATGACTTTAAAAAACCCTTGTACTGACTGGGCAGCAGGAACTATACAATTGAATACAGATTACTGTTAGGCAAGTTGTGTGACTATGGTGACATTTCTGAGAAGTGGTTCTCTAAGGTTCAAGCAGGAGCCTTGGTAGCTTCATTTTCATTCAGTCTGGTTACAAAGATTTCACTGATGTGTTACCCCACTGAGAAACTATAATTTGGAGATTGAGTTGGAACAGGGTACATCAATACCTTGTTCCTAGTGTACACACTCACTGAATCAACAACAACGTATCTTAAGCAGCACTGAGAAGAAAATGTGGCCAATGAGTTTATTAGGTATTCAGACACCTGCCTTTCCTCTATTATTTTTTGTGCCAAGAAAAGGGGGTGAATAAGGAACTTGTACAAAATCACTGTGAAGAATCATTACACATTACTATCAAAGTCTGTCTTGGTAGATTAGATTTGAAACACAAATATATGCACAGAATTATATATCAAAGAAGCTTACATCCTAGTTAGTCTGAAAGAGTGATGAATTGAAAACTGTGCATTCTGCATTAAGTTCTGTTTGTTCATATACCAAGCCACACCTTTTGAAATCTGCAATGCTCTTGCTGTGTTTATTGAGGAAGTGTTGAGAGGATCCTTAGATGCATTTGTTATACTTATATTTGGATGGTTTTATGCTTTAGTTAGATCTTGAAAAACACATAATGCATGTTAAACAGTTTTACATTGCTTAAAGGATCGCTATCCTAGCACCAACATGATTAAATACTTCTTCCACCTCTTTTTCAGTAGAATATTTAAGATAGATAGCTACGCCAGAGGGCATTTTGGTGTATGAAAAGAACAGTCTATCAGACATTCAGTGGCTCACACCCACCCCAGTTAAGACTAGTCAGTGTTTGTAAGAAAGGGCCTCTTTTTGCATGGTTAGTCCCCCACTTTTTGCCTGGAAAATGATGTGGTTTCAAAAGTGCTCTGGGCCCCTGCTAAGCAGGTTCCCAGGGACGGATCTCTTTCCCCAAACCTGTAATATGTATTGGCACTTCAGCCACCCTTGTAAGTCCCTAGTAAATGGTACCACTTGTACGGGTACTGAAGAGGGCCCCCAGAGCTGCAGATCCAAATATGCCACTCTGAGAGGCCCCACACTAGCCTCATGCAGACTGCTTTGCAAGTGCACGACAAGGTGTATCCAAAAGTTGCAAATTCAACATGGTACTCACCAAGGGAGCCCTGTCCACTAACACTGCATGTGAATCATCCCTCTGGCAGGCCTTATAGCCCGAAGGCAGGGTGCACTATAGTGCGTGTGAGGGCATATGTTTGCATGAACAGATATGCCCTTACTGTGTCTTTACAAAGCCTTAAGACATAGAAGGTATACAGGGAAGCCATGGTAAATACATGTGCTGGACACTGGTCAGTATGAGTTCCTTAGCTACATGATGGACTCACAGTATACTGGGCTTTTTGGTATTAAACAACTCAGAATAATAAAACCACACTGATGCCAGTGTTGGATTTATTAGAACATGTACCCAGAGGGCACCCTAGAGGTGTCCCCTGCAAAACCTACCAGCCCTGCCATGGCTGCTGCCTGGTTTTTACCAGCCTGCCGCCACCAGACACAGATCTGGAGTCCTAGGGTGAGGGCCTTTTGCTCTCAGGATCCAGAACACAACGCCTTTACTGGGTGATGCTATTACATCCCATCTCCTGGCTGGCACACAGGTCGAGCAGTCAGCTTCAAAGGCTTTACCGCCTTTGAAATCTGGCCTCGGACTCCCACTTTGAGTTGGAAAACCGGCAGGAAAACTTAGTCAGAGTAGGAGAAGTGGCCCCCCTCAGCCTGCACCAACCCCCAGGTGTGGCAGGCGAGGTGACAACTACATTTATTTTCTTCCATCTTGGAGGGCAGGAAAATAGCCCATCAGGGTTAGGAATGTGACCTCTTTCCACAGGAAGTGGTCACATAGGGGGTGTAGTCACCCTTAGGTAAGTGGCCCATTGGCCACTATCAGGTACTCCCTTAAACACCCACTAAGAAAGTATTTAGTGGACATCCTTATACCTGCAGTTCAGATCAGACTGACACTAGCAGACCATCGACAAAGAAGACCCAAGGCTTGAGAACAGAAGTCCTGCTGCAGAAAGAAAAAGGCGCCAAACCCTGCCTGCTGCACCCAGGACTCTACAATCACCACTGAGGGGTCAACTGGACATCAGACAGACTCTAAGAAACCCCTACAAATTGTCAAGAACCTCCCTCCAGAGTGAAGCCATCACTCCCTGCAACCAGCAAACAAGATCCAGTGAAGTCCAGTTCACTGGCTGGCCATTGACCAACTAACCAGATCCAGCAGTTGGACCAAATTCCACCCAACGGACCCAGAGGACAAACCCTGCCAGTGTGCCAACTTTGGTGGCACTGCAAGCTCCAGTGGCTGAGACATGCCATAGCACGGGGTATTGGACCCCCAACTTCGAACACCCAGAAGAAAAGTTCACTTCGTACTCTTCAAGGACCAGAAGCAAGCACCAGTCAAGGGACTTCAGGACACCCAAGAACCACCTCAAGAGTGGCCCGCTGACTTGCTAACCAAGTGACCTTCCCCTGGCTCCAAAGGCTCCTTTACGCACAGCCATTGGCTGACCCATCCAGGGGCATATGCAGGCTCTGCAGCGGGACCTGAAGTTCCAGTGGGTGCAGCATCCGGGGAATCTCTCCGACATGATCCAGGTCTCAGAGGGATCTACAAAAGATCTGCAGTTGTGACTAACAAACCCATAATTGGGACAGCTGCAGAGCCCTCTCCCTTCCCCGAAAAGATCCGACAGTAGTGACCCATGCACCACTCCTGGGATGGGGCAGCCATCTGGGAGATGTGGCAGTCAGAGGCCTTTTGTCTCCAGCGGAGCAGTGACTCCACTTCAACCTACTAGAGCGCTGAGCGATCTGGCTGGAATTGAAAGCCTTTCTCCTCTCTGTCAAAGAAAGGCTAGTGCAGATGTTAATGGACAACACCATTGCCATGTGGTACTGCAACAAAGAGGGCAAGGTGGGGTTGTGGACCCTTTGTCAAGAGCCACGCATCTTTGGACATGCCTGGAACTTCAAGGCATATCCCTGGTGGTTCAAGCGGGCTTTCTGAACGCCAGAGAAGAGAATCTCCTCCAAAGATGCCTGGCGTCGCCATCCGGAGGTGGTGCAAAGGTCTGTTTCCGCATTGGGGAGAGCCTTGGTTAGATTTGTTCACTATTACTGAGAACGCACAATGTCGGAAGTTCTGCACGGTGGAGTTTCTAGGTGACTCTAGCTCTGATTGTCTCAAGTGGAGCACAGGCCTCTTGTATGCCTTTCAGCCCATACCACTCCTGCCAAGAGTTCTCAAGAACATCAGGATCGACCAGGCCCAAGTCATCCTTGTGGCTCCAGACTGGGCTCAGAGAGTTTGATATCCCGAGCTGTTCAGCACAGCCATCGGCCCTCTGGTCAGACTGCCCCTCAGGAGGATCTTCTGTCGCAGCAGCAGGTGAGAGCTCTCCACCGAACCTGTCAATGCTACGCCTTTATGCGTGGAGATTGAGCTGCAAGAGTTGACAGCTTTTGACTTTTCACTTGAAGTCTGCAATGTTATCTTGGCAGGCAGACGTCACCCTACCAAGACTGTATACACCTGCTGTTGGAGCAAGTTTGTGGCACTGTGTACAGAGAAACTGATTGACCCCCTCTCTGCTCCCCCTCTCTCAGGTCCTTCTTGTTATTCTCTCTCTCGCCCAGCAGTGTTCTGCTCTGGACACTCTTAAGGGCACACTTTCTGCCATTTCAGCCTTCCTTTGGCTACCTGATCAGCCCTTCCTCTTAAAAACCCCTGTGGTTAACACTTTCTTGAAGGGGGTTACACAACATGTTTCCACCTTCACCCTTCATCAAGCCTCATGTGCCCTTCCTTTGCGCCTCTACATAATTGTCTCCACAGGCTTCTCACCATCAAGATGGTCTTCGTCGTGGACATAACATCTGCCCGGTGGGACAGTGTTTTTCAGGCCTTATCATCAAAGCCTCTATATTGGAGCATTAATGCAGGCAAGCTGGTTCTGCAAACTAGGGCCTCTTTTCTACCTAAAGTAGTCACTCCATTCATTCATGTAGGCCAGTGCATCACCTTGTCTACTTTTTTATGCTCCACCACATACCTCCAAGGAAGAGTGCGACTTCACTTTGAATACACTGCAGAGTTCAGAGTGGAAGATTCTTAGACCTGCCATCCTTGGCGTGGTCTCCCTTAACTTTTTGCCCTCTGACCTCCTGTTTTTCCCACCTATTTTTGCTGGCCTTTAGGAATCTGTGCACTTTCCTACTGCTGACCAGTGCAAAAATACAGGTGCCTTGTCCTCTAAAACATGGTAACATTGGCTTCTCCACAATTGGCATATTTAATTTACTTGTAAGTCCCTAGTAAAGTGCACTATGTGTGCCCAGCCCCAGTACATTAAATGCTACTAGTGGGTCTGCTGCACTGATTGTGCAACCCACTACCGTATCCTCACTAACATGTCTGAGGACTGCTACTTCAGAGTCTGTGTGTGCAGTTTTGAACTGCCATTTTGACCTGGCAGGTGTACCCACTTGCCAGGCCCAAATCTTCCCTTTTATTGCATGTTAGTCCCCTTTGGTAGGTCATAGCTAGCCCCCAAGGCCAGCTGCAGTGTGCAAAAAAGGTTGGACATATGCATTTTTTTACCATGCCCAAGCAGTGAAAAAATGCTAAATTTGTTTTTCACTATTGCAAGGCCTATCTCTCCCATTGAGTCACATTGAGTTTGCCTTAAAACGTCTTTTAAGGATAACTTCCAAATGTAGAAATATGGAGTTTAGTGTCCCTGGACTCACAATTTAAAATCACAGCTTATGGTGAAGTCGGATTTTAAATTTTAAGTCTGAAAGTACCACTTTTAGAAAGTGGGCATTTTCTTACTTAAACCATTCTGTGCTTTTGCCTTTCTCTGAATACAAGTCTGTGGCAGATGACAGCTGTACTTTGTGCATTCCCACTAGACAGGTACACACAAAGGAAGCTTGGGTGTGGCATTAGCATATTGATGGCCCATCATCAGGCTGATGGGTCTTCCTGGGCTAAGTGGGAGGGAGGAGCTGACACTTGGCTCTGAATAGGGCTGTGCCGCTCCTCACATAAAGGGCTACATAACCCCCTGGGTAGTGTCTGGAGATGGGGAGGGCAGACAAGGGATTCTGGGGACTTCAAAGGAAGGTCTAGAAGTTTCCGTAACATTCCAGAACCTGGGTCCCAAAGTATAAATGCTGGACCCCAAACCCAACAAGATCAGAATTCCACTGGGACAAGGACATCCTGTCAGGAAGAAGGACTGTGCTGCCAGGAGGGACTGCCACTTTGAAGTGCATTGCTGTGTTGGCCTACTGTTGCTGTGTGCTAGACTGTAGAAGGGTCTGGCCCTTTTCTGCTGCTCTGTTGTACTGGCCTGCTGCGAGCTGCTCCTGCCCTGCAGGAAAAGGGACTGAACTTGCCTCTTCTGTGTCTGCCCCAAGAGTCACAAAGGGCTGGTTGGCTTGCCTCCGGTTCCCGCAGAGGTCTCCCAGCCATCAAAGACCTCTCCAGTTCACTGGTGACGATAACTTTATCACAACCAAAGCGATTGCCCTCTCGGCAGTGTGTCGAGCTGTCTGCTAGTTTTCCTCACTGAGTGAGCGCTATGATCTCCTCTGTGTCTGTAGGTGGCTCTCCCTGACCTCAACGCTCTACCGCAATTTGAAGCCAGCCTGGGGAAACCAGGAAGAGCCCTAAGAGACATAGCAGCCCAGCTATGTCCGCCTCGGGCCACTGCGTGCACCTGGACTGACTTCACTACATCAGAGAGCCGCGTAGTAAACCAGCTCTTCGCGGGCCCGAGGGAAGGAACTGCTCCACAAATCAGGTACTATGGTAATCCGGGACAGGTGCTCTGATCGCGTCCCGTTCTGCTCAGAGGCTGTCCGGGGGCCCTTTACCAACACTTTGATTCCTTCCTGACTAGTAGAGGCAGCCGAGAAACAAATTACCATATTCTCTTTGAAGGGCTGGACCCGAGTGGTCCTAGTGGCACCCCTGCACATTCCTTGCAGTCAGAGGAAGTTACTCATCCTGCTCCTCTTGGAACTTTCTGACTGTCCCAAGCATAAAAATATTGAACCAGAACAACAATAAAGGCTCTAAGAGGAGCCCAACCACAAATTACTGCCTATGAGCAGATTTATAAAACTACCTGCCCCTTGATTAATTGATTGAAGTTTTTGTTGTTGTGGTCTTAATTTAACAAGAAAGATATTATCTATATGTTTCTAACCAACTGTTGAGTCTTTTTGTGGTAAGTCTTTCAATATGTACCTGTAAGTAAGTGTTGCACAAATAGTTTACATATTGCCTTCTAAGTTAATCCTGACTGCTCCGTGCCAAGCTACTGGGGGGTGAGCTCAGGTTAGTTTAGGAAGTGTAACTGACTTTCCCGGACTAGGATTGTGGTCCCTAGTTGGACAGGACACATGCCTCTGTCAATTAGAAACCAAATTTCTAACAATGACCAAATCTTCATGGGATATGTCAGAGTGAAGAAATGAAAGGCTGAGCAGAAACGGACCAACTCTCATTGGATCATGCTCTGCATTAAGATCCTCTTTGCACTGGCCAAAATCAACCACCTGAGGGTTTGCGTGATCATTCCACCAGAGCAAAAGCTGGAACTGCTGTGTTAGCATGCAGAGTTCGAGTCCTGGACATCTGCCAGGCAGCAACGTGGGCTTCATGGCACACGTTCACCAAGTACTACTGCCTTCGCAGTTAGGTCTGTTGAGAGGGGCACTTTGCCTATTCTGTCCTGTAGGACTTTTTGGTCTTAAATCTGTCTCACAGACCCACCTTCTGTGAGGTATTACTTGGGTATCTATTCAAAGGTAAGGAATCTGCAGCTAGCGGTCTCTATCAGATGAAAAGTTACCTACCTTCAGTAACGCCATATCTGGTAGAAATTCTGTCTATCCACAGATTCCTTACTGATCCACCCATCGTCCCTGCTCTACGAGCAGATTCTAGGGTCAGGGCTGTTCCCCTTACAGGACTCTAGTGTTCAACACTAGAATCTGATGTTCTTCATACTCTTTGCATTGAAAGTTGCAAAAAGGAACTGACGTCAGCACACTGGGGTGGTGCCTATATAGGTACAACACACATCACTTTCAGTGCGGACGACTCCATGCAGAGCCGCTCGACACCACTTACTGGGTCGCAGGGGTACTGCTAAAGAAAATTTCCAGATCTAATCTGACGCCTAGGGAAAATTCAAAGAGAATGAATCTGCAGCTAGATAGTCTCTACCAGATAAGCCTTTACCGAAGGTGAGTAACTTGTTCAAATATGCCAGGGATTTACTATATTGTCTGTACTGAGAGGTACTTCTGCTCAATTAATATAGTCCTGAGCTACTGTCTTTGAACACTGTTGCAGTAGTGACCACATCATATACAGTCACAGACATGACCACACCTTGCAGGATTACTAGTAATGACCAACTGCTGTATTTCACAATATCACGCAACAATATATTTTCATGCCCAGATATCATATCCAGAATATTGACCAACACAACAGCATATATTAATGGAAAAATTTAACTTACTTTTCTTAACTCCATAGCAATGTATCCCCAAAAGCTAAGAAAACATACATCTATATACATTTTCAAAGAAAAAAAAACAAAGGTCAATGCACTCTAATCCACTGTACTCCACTCTGACAGTCTACGTCACCCTACTCTATTCGACAAGACAATCCACTGTACAACTGGCTGCTCCAGTCTACGATACTTGACTCCACTATATGAGACACCATGCCACTACACTATATAATACTTTACTACACTGTCTGATACACTACTACACTCTACAGTACTCAATTCCAATCTACAATACTTCAGTCTGTGACAATGCACTTTACAACACTCTTCCACTGTACTGTACAACACTCCACCTAACTCTTCACTTGCGACACTGGACTCTAAGATTTGAAACAAATTTTACAAAAAATGTATGCAAACATTGAAATTCAATAAAAAAGCAAAAGTTAAAGCTTGGTTACAGCTAGGAAAACGTATGTAAATCAAGTGTAAACTACATAACCTTTACAAATTTGAAAGTTATATTTATAACTTTCATTTGCTAACTATGCATCACCTTCAAATTATTATAAGTAGCGGACCTAGTTACACACTCTTTTCGGTTTGCTAATCTGACAACACTAGCTATTACTCGCCACTCTGCCAAGCACTGCGTTCTTACAAATTATGATACTCCACTGTACATGTAGAGTGTCATAGAGTGGAGTATTGAGTGTCATAAAGTACAGTGGAGTGCCATGTCATATAGTGGAGTGCCATGTCATGTAGTGGAGTATCATAGAGAGAAGTTGGATGGCATGTTGTCGAGTGTCATACGGTATAGTACAGTGGAGTAGAGGGTCAGAGTGGCATAGAGTGTAATACAGTGTTGTAGAGTGGAGCTGCATACAATGGAGTAGAGTGTTGGACAATGAAGTGGCATAGAGCGGAGTATAGTACAGTGGGAAGTAGAATGGAGAGGGGTTCACTGGAGTTGGGGTAGTGTCGAGTTGAGTGAAGTGTCAGAGTGGAGTGGCATGTTGTAGTCTGTGGTGGTGTGGTGAGGAGTGCAGTCGCGTAGCATACAGTTGAGTAAACTGTTTTGTAAATTGGAGTACTGTGTTATGCAGTACTGTGTTATACAGGAGAGTGTAGTGGAGTGTCATACAGCACTGGAAAGAGATGTAGACTATAGCAGAGTAGAGTGGCATACAGTCTATTTGATTTTTGTAGAGTGGAGTGGTGTACAGTACAGTGCTGTAGAGTTTTGTGCAATGGACTGGCGCTTGGCATATTTGCACTTTAAAATATTGGAATTGCTTTGTAAATCTTTGTTGTGCTTGTGTTCAGTTTGCCAGTCAGTATGCTCTGACTGCGCTCCTCTTTGGTTAGGGGGAACCTATTACAAACCAGGTGGGCAGAGTCAGTTAGAGCTCCCGCCCTACATAACACTGGCTGCAATGCGGATGTGTGGGTCATTAGAGGTAGCTTCATGCCTTAAAATACTGCCAGAAACTTCACCTTACTTTAAAAATGTGTTTGCACTTTAAAATACTTGGAATTGCCTTTTGCTGTGGTCTTGTTTGTTTTACCGGTCTGGATACGCCGACTGCGCTCCTAATTGGTTGGTGGGAAACTTTTGCAAACCATGTGGTCAGAGTCAGCTAGAGCTCCATCCCCTATATAACGCTGGCTGCAGTGCAGACACGCAGGTCATTAGAGGTATCTTTGTGGCTTGAAATGTTGCCAGAAACATTAAAAAAAAAAGTTTATTTGAACTTTAAAATATTTGAAAATGCTTACTTAATCAATGTTGTACTCTTGTTCGCTTTGCCGGTTAGGCTGTGCTGATTTCACTCATTGAATGGGAGTAACCTATTGCAAACCAGGTGGGCAGAGGCAGTTAGAGCTCCTGTATGTATGTATATATGTATTGAAACTTGTAAAGCGCAAACTGTCACCGTAATGGTATCCTGGTGCTGATAACAGAAGAGACTGACACAGATGCTGCTAGGCCTTGAATCAGGTGCTGTTGTGGACAAATGTTTAGGAAAGAGCCAGGTCTTTAAGGCCTTTCTGAATTTCATCAGATTCATAGATGATCTGAGAGAGGGGTAACTTGTTCCACAGTAAGGCAGCTAGGACTGTGAAAACACAATCCCCGTTGTTTCTTGTAGAATTTGTTCACACAAACCAAGTTTGCTGAACTCAACTGTAGGGATCTCCCTGAGGTGTAAGCTTTAACCATACGTTGCAACAGCACCAAACCTTTGCCATGTAACTTCTTATGCATGGTGCACATGGCTTCAAACGTGGTCCTCTGCCTAATTGTCAGCCAGTACAACTCTCTAAAAGCACTGGAAGCCAAGGATCTGCAAGGTCCATTAAGAACAAGTTTGGCAGCTGCCATTTGGATTTTGTGCAGTCTGTTCCGCAAATATTCAGGGGCTCCCAGCAGCAAGGTGTACAGTACTTAAAATCTATTGAGTATAAGACTACGAACAATAAGTGATCGGGTATGAGCAGGTAGAAGGGGGGGGGGCGCGTTTTCTGAGACCCCATAATAATGCAAAAGAGATGCCTGCCACTTTTGAAACGAGGCTCTCCATGGACAACTTATCATCAAAAGTGACACCAAGATTACTGACCGCACGCCCCAGGCAAACCTCCTCTTCTGTAGGGAGAGGCCAGAAGTTTGGGAAAGTTCCATATGAGTTTTTAAGACTTAGCAACACAAGAATTCAGTTTAGTCCCTGTTTATCTTTAGGGAGTTTGCTTTCATCCAGTTAACAATGTCTAACGTACATTTCTGAAAGGTCACTACTTTATCATGTTGACCACCCTTGATAGACAGGATCAGCTGAGTGCCATCTGCCTAGTTAACCAGCAAAACACCAAATGCCTTTATCAGAGAAATCAGTGGACCTATGTAGACGTTGAGGGACTAAGGGCAGAGCCCTGAGAAACTCCCTGCCCTACGTTTTTTTATTCTGAGCAATAAGGGGACAGTGCTACTGTCTGACATCTGTCAGATGCCCTACATAAAACTGGCTGCAATATGGCCGAGCAGCAGACGCACCGCTGGTGTGCCAGAGGCAAGCCTGTCCGCGTCCACCTTCGGCCAGGGCACAGCCACCTTGCCCGTAAACTGGTTTATTCATCTGGTGATCTTAGAAATCTCTTTTTAGGAAGCTATCAACTTGATCCATCTTTACTGTCTAAACTCAGTAAACTAGGTATACTTAATCAGAACTTACCTTTGATGTCATTGCCATATCAGATTTTAACTACCAACACTTCTGTTGAGAACAAGTTTACCTTTGCGCATATTTATAAATCGACTTCTGCACCTATTAATCAGATCACTGATCATCTTAAAATTACTTACCTTAACACGTGCTCGCTAGTCAAGCATTAGCTTGAGATTTTTCATTTATTTACCTCAGAATCTCCAGACATATGACTTATGACAGAAGCTTGAATAACAAGCAAATCTGTGTCCGATATCCTAGCAGCCCTCTTTGAAAACTTTCACCAACTCAGCAACAACAGGCCGTATGGTGAGAAAGGTGGAGGGTTTTCTGCAGTTGTCAAAACACACCTCATATTGACAAACTCGCTCCGATACCGATTCTTACGGTGGATAACATTTTGATTAAAATAGATTCCCCCACCTCCCCCTTGCTATTTGTACTCATGTATAGACCCCCAGGTCATATGCAGCATTTGCCCCAACTTTTGGCAGATTTGTTAGCCTCTTTGGCCATTGATCATGCGGAAATCCTTTTTCTTGGAGATTTAAATTACTAGGTGAATGAGGCCATATAGATTTATCAGACACATTAACCAGTCTTAACTTTGACCAACATGTTTGAACCCACAAATATTTAAGGCCTCGGCCATACTTTAGGCCAGGTTTAGTCTTCCAGTCTAACAATATCCAAACTTTCTGTTTCCCCTTGCACATGGTTGTACTATCACCTTAAGTTTATTTTAAAAGACTTTTCCTGGCTGAAACCCCCCATAGGTCAGGATACTTTTTTAGAAATTGGACCAGTACAAATCCTAATTCATAATGCAATACATTGGCACACTCTCTGCTTATTCCTACTGAGAACCTGGATAATCTTGAGGAGGCAGTATCGGACTGGCTGACAGTAGCCAGCGACATCCATGCCCCTCTTCAGAAAACCAAACAAATTTGACGCCATGAAGCATCTATATGGTTCTTGGATGGGTTAAAGTCTGCAAAACTTGGGGGGCGTGGCCGAGCCAGGCAAGATGTGGGACGCGTAAACGCGTAGCTCTGACAGGGCATGCGAACCTATCCTGCTGAAACAGCCCTTACGGGGACCTAGCGGGTCCATCCGCTCACTGCGGGGGTACCTGTCCCGGCGGGGAGCCACAGAGCCTGGAGCTGTCCCCCACGACCCGGTTGGTGCGGTGATTGAGGAGCGGCCGTGGAGTGCGCCGTGCGCGAGGCCGGAGCCGCGGCCTCGGGTAGAGCGGAGTGCCCGACGAGGAAGACTAGTGGAGGCCGCGGATCACAGTGGGTCCCTGAGGCTGCTGCGGTGAGCTGTGCCGTACTGGGGGACGTCCCCGGTACCGACCCTCGCCTCAGGGTTGCCGTGGTGGCTCGGCTGGCCCCTGGAGCTCCGGCCTCAGGCAGAGCGGAGCGCCCGACGAGGAAGACAGGTGGAGGCCGCGGATTGCAGCGGGCGCCGAGGCCGCTGCAGTGAGTTGTGCCACACTGTGGGACGCCCCTGCACCCGATCCTCACATCGGAGTTGCCGGGGTGGCTCGACTGACCCCTGGAGCTGTGGAGGCGGATGCCGGCGCCCCGGTGCTGGGCAGGTGAGCGGCGCCTGAGCGGATCCTACACCAGATCATGAGGGACCTAAACCTTGAGGAGGGGGATTCGGGCGCCCCCAAGAGGACGGCAGGGATGGAAGGGGCCCACTGGGACAATGAGTGGCGCCCTTCTGGGGCGGGCAGGCCGGCTGTCGGCGCCCCCCACCCCACGAGTGAATGGGGGTGCTGGAGCAACACTGAAGAGGACGATCAACGGCCGAGATGGAGGCCGGGGAGAGGCGGATAAGACCAGGCTGGGATCGGATGGCTGCTCTAGGGGCCTGACTACGCCACGAGGACATATGGCAGCGCTGTGCATACAGAGTGAACCGGGGACTGGAGGCTGGTCCCCATAACGCGGCCTGCAGCGACATGTGGAGCAAATAGATAGTGGTACGTGTCCTCGGGCAGTGGAGAAGTGAGAACACCGTGGCCAAAAGAACAATAGCAGCAACTGCGGCAAGCCCTGGTGGAACGTGCTTTGAACATCAAGGTCCGAAACCTACAGTAGAGAGAACCTGCCCTGAACGGGTGCTTCAGCCACATAGCAGCGACCTGCAGATGCCATCCAGAGCCCGGAACAGAGGTAACATGGCGAGTCGCAGAGCCCCTGCCGAGCGCAGTGGTGAACACAGTGGAGATCCACACCACCCAACAGTACAAGCCACCCTCGACAAAATACTAGGTGCCATCGAAGACACCAATCAACTCTGCAACATGACATCAATCAGGTGGAGGTGGGCCTCCTGAGAGCAGAACACCAAAAGTTAAGTGACAGAGTCCGAGAGACCGAAAACACACTTTTGGAAATTGCTGTGAAACAGGAGACTCTGGAAGCCACGATAACTGATCTGACCGACCAGGTCCTGTGCCTAGAGAGGCGGGCAGAAGACGCGGAGGGGAGAAACTGCAGGAGCAACGTACGGGTGGTGGGTCTTCCAGAAGGCACAGAAGGAAAGGACATGGTGGGGTTCTTGGAGGAATGGATGCGGATGGTGGTGGCCCATGGGGGCCTGTCCCCTTTTTTCACCCAGGAGCGAGCACACCGGGTGCCCTCGAGACCCCCTAGAGCCGGGAAGACCACCCCCAGAGGTGGTGGCCAAGCTGCTGCACTACAGAGACAGAGATGCCCTTCTCCAGTGTGCCAGAGAGGCTGGACCCTTCAATATAGCAAACGGGGAGGTGACATTGTTCCCGGACTTCACGTTGGATGTGCAAACCAAACGGGCCTCCTTCCTGGCGGTGAAGAGAGTGCTGAGGGAGGAGGGGATCCAGTATTCACTACTCTTCCCAGCCAAATTGAGGATAATTGTCAAAGACAAAACCATGTTTTTCCTGAAACCCGATGAAGCATGGGAATAGCTGGAGTCACAAGGATTGGGAGAGGGGCGTCGAGGAGACGGTGGCCGGGCCAGATGGAGCCCCCGCAGAGGACAGAAGAGACCACAGAACAGGTGCCACACACAGGGTGAACCGACCAGGGTGCAGAGAGAACTTGCTAAGAGGGCAGCCTTGGAGGCTGCGGCCTCCATCAGCAAGGAAATATCATTGCGGGAAAGCAGTGGAGGAGAATCAGACCAGGTCTCTGTGTCCTCGGTGGGGGACTCTGGTTGTTCCGCGTCCACTCAGAGAGTGACCCTTCAAACGGCAGATGAACTAGGATAAATGAGCCCATAAACTGGTCCTGGGGTGAGGAGTACAGTACGAACAGCAGGCCCTAGCGGGCATGGAGCTCCCACCCCCCACAGGTGTCTCGTCCACTCATACGGATGGCGAGACCTATATCTAACTTGTTGACTAAGTCACACTGTTGCACTCTTTCATGGGCCACCTACAGTTGGAGCGGCGCCCTGGGGAATGGGAGTTGGGAGTTACAGGTTTATGTTTTTAATGGTGGTGTCGCGCAGGGGGGCCACAGATATATGGGACACACGGATAGAGGGGGTTGGCTACAGACATGTCACCATGACAGACTACAACATATTAACATGGAATATAAGAGGAATGGGGTTGCCTACCAAAAGACATAGGGTACTAGCCTACTTAAAAAGATGGGGTATAGACGTGGCCTTGCTACAAGAAACTCACCTTGTGGCGACCGAGACTGACAAATTAAGGCGGAGGTGGAGGGGGCAGATTTTCGCCACCAAATACTCAGCATTTTCCAGGGGGGCCCTGGTGTGGATTAGAGCGGGGGTTCCATTTGAGGCCACTTCGACGGACATTGACCAGGAGGGCAGGTTTGTGACAGTAAGGGGGAAGCTACATGGAGTCCCGATACTGTTAACGAGTGTATATGCCCCTAACCAGGACCAGATCCCCTTCATGCAACGTCTATCGCGCCACATTACATGCCGACAAGGGGAGGAGCTATTGATTGGGGGAGATTTTAACAGCATAATGGACATTGACCTGGACCGATTTACTCAGCCACTAGTGGGTACCCAGGCACATAAAATAGCTAAGAATCTCAGCGAGTGGGTGAAGGCTTGGGAGGTGAAAGACGTATGGCGTAGTCAGCACCCTAGAGAAAAGGACTACTCCTATTACTCCTGCCTCCACCGAGTCCACACCAGGATAGATAGGATAGTATGCTCCACCGCCATTGCAGAGGTGACGCACCCTCTCTGATCACAGCCCCCTCATGCTTATATGGAAAGCGATCAGTGACAGACCCCCAATCGCAATATGGAGACTGTCCCCAACAGCGCTAGAAGACCAAGCGTATAGAGAGATGCTACACTCTCACCTGGCGAATCAGATCACCATTAACAAGGGCACGGCATCTGCCCGGCACGTGGAGTGGGAGGCTCTTAAGATAGCGACTAGGGGTTTCTGTTTGGGGCAAACAATCGGAATCAGACGCACATTGGAACGGGAATTGAATGAATTAGAGAAGTTCATACACGAGGGAGAAACAGGGGAAGGCAGAGAGGCAACTGAGCGAGAAAGATACATGGAGGCAAAGAAGAGCTACTCACAGGTTGAGGAGCAGTTGAGATACCACAGCATACAGAGACTTTGGGCCTCAGTGCAGGCGGAGGAGGGCAGATCAGGCAGGATGTTAGCCTGGCTGGTGAGACCAAGAGGAGGGCAGACACCCATTGTGGGGGTTAGAGACATGAAGGGGGAACATAGAAGTCAGCCGGGGACCATAAATGATGCCTTCAGAGAATATTACCCCTTTCTCTACAGGAGCCCAGAGACGCTAGAGAAAGAAGCACTAGATGCCTATCTGCACCCATTACCTCTAAACAGGCTGGATCAGAGAGGGAGAGAGGATCTGGGCGGACCGGTGACCCTGGGAGAGGCACAAGAAGCCATTGTACAATTAGCAACAGGGAAGACCCCGGGTACGGACGGACTCCCAATGGACTTTTATAAGAAGTACTCGACCCTGCTGGCGCCCCAGCTAGTGGAAATGTACACAGAGGCATTTCAGAGAGGCCGATTGCCGGACACGATGAGGGAGGCACTGGTGATCCCTCTCCCCAAGACGGACTCAGGCGACGCATCAGTGAACGACTTTCACCCACTATCAATGCTGAACATTGACTTCAAAATCCTTAGCAAACTTATGGCCAATCGACTGCTACCACACATATTTAGTCTGATCCATGAGGATCAGAACGGGTTTGTTCCCGCACGCAATACCTCACTAAACGTTAGACGCCTATTTGCCATCCTGCATATGCCGTGTGGAGAGAGCCCTCCTGAGGGGATGCTCCTGGCCATCGATTTAGAGAAGGCCTTCGACTCGGTCGGATGGGACTATCTGAGGACTCTCATGCGCTGGAGGGGACTGGGGGAGGATTGGGTGGGATGGGTAGACCTATTATTTGAAGCTCCACTGGCTAGAGTTAGGACGGGCAGGATGATATCGTAAACCTACCCTATACATAGGGACTTCAGGCAGGGGTGTCCACTATCCCCATTGCTATTTGCGCTGGCGATTGAACCACTGGCGGCGCGGCTAAGAATGGAAGGCAAGGGAAGAGGAATCGAGTGGGGACAGGATGAACACATTGTTTCCCTTTATGTTGACAATATCCTTATCTACTTAAGAGACGGTGATTTGGGACTGCTGTGGGCACTCAACAGACTGGACCGCTTTGGTAGATTATCTGGCCTACACCTTAACAGGAGTAAGATCTTTGTATTTCCATTGGTGGCGGGAGGTTTACGTCTCCGGTCTTGCATACCCATACCTGGAAATACCTGGGCATACAGGTATTCCATGACCTCACGGACCTAAGGGAAGGCAATGTGAGAAGGGCACTTCGATCGCTCCGCGCCTCTGTGGGATTCTGGAGATCTCTTAAATTGTCCATATTGGCCAGAGTTGGATTGTCTAAGATGGTCAAGTTACCGCGTCTCCTTTACTACTTCACTAACCTACCGGTATTACTCCAGCTGTCGTGGTTCAGGGAACTGAACAGTCTCCTCAGAGACCTCATTTGGGATGGCGGACGCAGACGTACGGCACGCATGATCATGTGTAGACCGACTAGTGAGGGAGTCTAGGAGTTCCGGACTTTGAGTTCTACTATCTGGCGTGCCAGTTGCAGTGGATTTCCAGATGGTGTTCGGGGGAGGGCCGAGTGGACAGGTGCACTCGGGGAGGTGCGACAGAGACAGAGCGAATTATAGCACAAATGATTTGCAGACGAGTGGAGGCACAGGAAGAGAGCATCATGACGAAGGTAGCCCTGTCGTGCTGGAAATGATGCCTGAGACGCATGGGGGGCGGGCACCCTTACTCTGCTGCACTGCCGCTGGGTGTGATGACCCAGGGTACCAAGGAAGGAGCCCTTCTGGGTACTGGGCTGGGAGTCTGGGCCAGAGCTGGAGTAGAGAACATAGAGGACCTCTTCAATAATGGGATATTAAGAACTTTCACAGAAATGACCGACCAGAAAGGAATACCATCCCGGCAATTCCTACTACATCATCACCTGTTACACCACATAAAGACACACTGGGACACAGTTAACGTAGAACCTCCCACACAACGGGTCTTACACCTCCTGTTGACATCTGGAACTGATCGGCACCAGGTATCCGGGTTGTATAAGGCCCAGGGTGAGGACACACTAGACCCATTGCAGACATTGAGGGAGAGATGGGAAAAGACATTAGGTGAAGATCTATCGGAAGCAGAGTGGAGGAGGGTCCTGGCATACCCACGGGTGGTTTCACGGAACACTAGACTACGATACATACAGTACAACTACATAAATAGAACATACCTCACCCCGAACAGGCTGAACTTAATATCCGAGGGTGAGCCCAGGGGATGCCGTAGATGCGGAGAAGTAGACGCGGTCTTGGACCATATGATGTGGCACTGCCCTGGGCTCCAGCGGAGCTGGCGGGCAGCTCTGACTGACCTGGAGGGTCTTTTGGGCGCCGCTTTGGGGCTGACCCCCTCTATGTGTCTTTTGGGCCTGTACACTGGTACCTCACTCGGAAAGGTGGGCAACTGATTCCTCAGTCTGGCTTTAGTTTTGTTCAGAAGGCAAATCACGCTGGGATGGAAGTTGTCGAGGCCTCCACTCATGGAGGACTGGAGCCGGGACCTGACAAAATGGGCGAAGGCTGAACTACAGGTGCTGAGAAGTGAGGAGGCCCGGGGGTGCGTCTGGCGCTCCTGGCCCCCTCATGGGAGGAAGCACTGATCAAATGGGAAAGCAGGGAATGGGAAGCGGTGACACAGACAAGAGGGTCAGGGCCCAACACAGGCTGAGAGGAAGGAGAGGACCCGGAACAGGTGGAACACACTGAGCCATAGTACTAGGGGATACATTTGACTGTACCCCCCTTCGGAGCAGCCAAGGATAAGGAAAGGGGGCGGGCAGAATTGGAGAATAACAGAGGATGCGGACTCCTTGGGTGGATAGGGGTAGAGGATTGCCCACCCCAGTCCCAGGACACCCCCATACTGATGCGAAGCCTCAGAAGAGAGATATCTGAGGGTGGTGGTTCTCCCCGGCGCTGGACCCATGACACCCCCCCCCCAGCAAAATAGTGGTCAATAGCTGCCCCTTTCGCGACACACCACATGTTGACAGTTGTTATACTTAAGAAGTATTAGGTTGGTGTGACAATTAGATAGATGTTATAATGCATGTCACACGATCCTACGTAGACACCGCGTACGAAGCACACAGGGACGAGGTCATACAAAACATAAATGCAGGGTTTGCATGTAAACTCACTAATAACACACCTGAGCTGACACTGGGATGAAAAACAACCGGACATACTTGAGTGTACTGATATAAATATATGCAATAACTGAAACCGATTGTATGCACCAAAATGTTGAAAAATGCTAATAAACATAAATAAAAAAAAGTCTGCAAAACTTGAACTTCTGCAAGCACGACAGAAATGGCGAAATTCCTATCTGTCTGAAAATTGAAGTCTTTGTCCAATGTTTAAGAACTTATAAAAAAATTAAAAAATCTTCTTTTTTTCAAATAAAACTCTAAACTCTGAAAACAAAACTAAGGTCATCTTTGAGACTGTTGGAGAACTATTGAATCTGGACAGAGTAACCCTACCTGTGGTTCCCACTCAAAATGTATGTAATACCTTGAACTCATTTTTTATTAATAAATTAAAGGTGATAAAAGACAGTATTCCACCCTGTCCAATAACCACTGCATGTTCACTTGAAGACAAAAACTTCATGGCACACTCAGCTTTTCCTGATATTAGTAAAAATCGTCTTATTGATCTGATGGTCAAAGTTAAATCGGGTTCTCTGAACGATATCTGTTGTGATTCAAAAAACCTTTTTTTCGCTTTCCCGATATGTCCATGACTCTTCTCAGTCAATCCCTTAGGCAGGGTGAGGTTCTTACTCCTTTAAGGAGGCTGATCTACTCTCCATTCAAAAAAAAAAAAAAACCTGTTTGGCCAAACTATGAGACTCATGTTGCCCAGCAACTATGCTCCTTTTGAGAGGAGTCTAACTTCCTCGACCCATCAGCCTGGATTTCATCCAGCTCACTCAACAAAGTCATTCTTTCTGTAATGGATGACATGAGGAAAGAAGCTGATAGAGGCATCACATAGGCACTGGCCCTATTGGATTTATCAGCAGCCTTTGACACGGTCAATCATGATATTCTGATCGACCGTGTCAGGACCGCAGGCCTGCAGGGTACTGCCCTAGATTGAATGGAATCCTTTCTTAAAGACCGTTCTCAACAGCCTGTCTTTTCTGCTTCTGTTCACCTAAGATCCAATTTATTTGCAGAGTGCCTCAGAGATCCTCCATATCCCCTCTTCTTTTCAATCTTTATATTCGCACACTGATACACTCCCTTCAGCAGCCGAAGGTGAAACTATATAACTATGCAGCTGATTTTCACCATTGACAATACCATGGAATCCAAAGATTTGTTTTCTAAAACACCATGTTATATATTCAGGACTGGCTGAACAGCCATCAGTTTAAGTTAAACTCCAACAAAACAGAGATTATTTTTACCAAGAACAAAGTTCACCAATGGAACCCTTCCTTCTGGCCTTCTGAGATGGGGTCTCCCCCAATGCCCAAGAAAGTGGTGAAAACCCTTGTGATCCTCATTGATGAGGATCTTTCCATGAAGCCCTGGTTAGCAGCAGTGACTTCCTCTTGCTTTCGGCAACTTCGGAGAATGAAGAAAATCAGGAGATACTTCACCTTTGCAGCTGTTATCCAAATTATTATTGCCTTAGTGATGTCCCGGATAGACTATGCTATTTCTCTCTATCTGGGACTCCCAACTGGCCTAAACCTCAGACTGCAAATGGCACAAAATAAGGCAGCTAGGCTGTTTTTTCTGTCAGTCTAGACATTGCCACACTTAAGCCCCTGATGGAAAAGCTCCATTGGCTTCCTGTAGCCCAGAGGACTATTTTTAAAACAGACAGTAGTCTTTTTAAATAGCTTCATGATAAAAGTCCAGCCTTCGTGTCCATTAGAATTCAGCGCTACACCCCAGTCATCATCTTAGATCAGCCTATTAACTGTTCCAAGAAGCAAAAGAAAGAGGCTGGGTGGAGCTAGGTAGTTCTCAGTGATCGCTCTCCACATTTGAAACACTCTTCTCCCTGATATTAGATACACAGTCAACTATGTGGGTTTGAGGAAACACTTTTAACAACTTGGCTGTTTAAACAAGCTTATGACTAACTTTTATTCTTCTTCTACCTAAGCGCCAAGAGACCTTTTGGTGTATACACACTCAATAAGTTCATTGTAACATAAAATTATAAAATACAGTGTTATTGAGTACAATGGTATTGAATGGTGTCAAGATGAGTGCCATACGGTGGAGTACTGTGTCAGAGTAGAGTGAAATAAAGTGACATGAAGTGGCATGCAAAGAGTTGCATAAGGTGTTGTATAGTGGACTAGAGTATCATAGTATTGTACAGTGGCGTACAGTACAGTGTTGTACTGTGGAGTGAAGGGGTATAGACAGGAATAAAGTGTCGCAGAGTGGCATACATTATAGTAGAGTGTTGTAGAGTGGAGTTGCATAGAGTACAGTAGTGTGTGAAACATTGGAGCTGTGTAGAGTGGATTGTTGTATAGTGCGTAGAGTGAGGTAAAGTCATGTACATTGGAGTGATGTGATGTAGTGTACAATGAAGTAAAAATAGAGTGTATTGGTGTGTCTTAAAGTAGAGTGGAGTGGCCTGGAGTGGAGTGTACTGGCGTAATCTGTTATAAATTGGAGTGTAGTCTCTTACAGCAGAGTGGAGTGCTGTTTCATATAGAAAAGTGTCATATAGTAAAAAAGAGTTTTATACATCAGTGTGTACGGGCATAGAGTGGAGTAGAGAGTTGGACAGTTGAGTGTACAGAGATAGAGTGGAGTAGAATGCTGTAGAGTGTCATGAAGTGAAGTAGACTTTTATAGAATGGAGTTGGAGTGGAGGAGAGCGTCATACAATGGAGCGGCGTACAGTAACATACACAGTAGTGGGGTATAGTGGATTACTGTAAGGTGGAGTAGCATGCAACGCTATAGCATGCAATGGAATAATATACAGGGGAGTGTAGAAGAGTGGAGTGGCAGAGAGTGGTAAAGGATAGAGTGGAGTGGGGTACAGTGGCGTGGCATAGAGCAGAGTAGGGTAAAGTGGATAAGTGTAGAGTGGGGTGGCATACATTGAAGTGGCGTAGCATAGAATTGAGGAAACTGTTATAAATTAGAGTAGCGTCTCATAAAGTAGAGTGAAGTGCTGTGGTGTATGGTGTCTTAAACTGTTGTGGAGCATTGAACAATAGAGTGTACGGGCATAGAGTTGAGTACACAGGCATAGAGTTGAGTGCAAAGGGATAGAGTGGAGTAGAGTCTAGTAGAGTGGCATAGAATGTAGTAGAGTTTTGTAGAGTGGAGTTCGGAGAGTACACTGGAGTGGCATAGAGTGGAGTGGAAAAGCATAGAGTGTAGTAGCGTTGATTGGAGTGGTGTACAGTGGAGTGGTGTTGTTTAATAGCATATAGTGTTAATTTATTTGCATTTTTATATAGCGCGGGCATCAAAGCACTTTACAACACAAAGAATACTAAGTTACATCGGGTTACATTAATAATAATTAAACTCAGATGTTTACGTCAATATAAGTATACAGGAATTACCACAGAAAACAGTTACAACAATAGGGCGAAGGACATGAACAGCTAAACGAAGCAGATCAGGATGCATTGGAGAAAGTAAATAAGTCTGGTCGAGGGTGAATTAACCAAGATGCCTACCAAATAGGAGGAACTTGATGTCCTTTTTGAAGCTTACTAGGCAGGTGGTTAGACTGAGTGAGGGAGGTAGAGAGTTCCAGATTCTACTGGCGCTGCCAGAGAAGGACTGTTTCATGTATCGTTCTCACCTGAAGGTGGTGCGTCCAGAAGCAGATATTGGGCATTTCTGGAATGCCTATTTGCTCCGGAGATTTTCGGTTGCTCATTTAGATAGGAGGATGAGGAGGAGTACAGCGCTCTGTGGGTGATGCAAACGATTTTGAATTGGGCCTGCTCTTCAATGGAGAGCCATTGGAGGGTTAGCAAGGCAGGGGAAATGTGGTCAGATTTCTTGAGACCTACAATCAAGCATGCTGCAGCATGTAGCGTTGCTCTCATAGGGGTTAGGTGAACTTTGGGAATGCCTGAGAGAAGGGCAATTCCATAGTTTAGAGAGAACAAGACTAACTAAACCACTGTTTAGAGGTCTTGTACTGGAATCATTTGTCTGATACCCCAAAGCTGCCTGAGTTGATGTGCACATTTAGCCATGGATGCTATGTGGCTGTGGAAATTAAGACTATTGTCCAGGGTGATTCTGAGTGATCTGGTACTTGCAACAATGGCCGGGCACCTAATGAAGGCAGGGAGGTTGGTCATCCATTCTTTTACATGCGTTTTTGCTTTCTGAGGGGAGATCAAAAGAAATTCTGTTTTAGTTGAGTTGGTGGCTAGACATCCAGTTTTTAATCATTGTGAGTGTATTTGAAAGCAGGGTAACGTGCTCTGGGGATGAGATTTTCATTTATATTTGGGTATCGTTGGCATAGATGTAGAAGGAAATCCCTGAGTTTCTGAGCATCACACATAGTGGTTGTAGGTAGAGGTTGAAGTGTGTTGGGTAGAGGATCAAACTTTGGGGAATTGACCAAGGGTGCTGCTCGGAGATTGGCGGGAAAGTTGACCGTGGTTATATTGATTTGCACGGTAGAGGTTCAACAGTTTCAAAGGAGTCGTTAATAGGAAGCGAAATATGGATGTCTCTAACTTATTTATCAAATAAATCCTCGAAGTCGTAGCAACAGGACACAGATGGCTTGGGAGTTGAAGTGATGGCTGGGTTAGTAGACTGGGCAATAACCATGAACAGGCGCTTGGGTCTGTTCTTTGCGGAATTCACAAGGGTTCTAATATGGGAGGATTAGGCTCTGAGGATTTGATCTTTATATTCTTTTCTCGCTATGCAAAGCTTAGTCATACTCAGGAAGGATGATGCTTTTCTCCACCTTTCACATATTTTCTGATAAGCTTTTGTTCTTTATAAACCTCTTTAGAGAACCAGGGCCTAGAAGGTTTTAGTCTGGATAATTTGCACTTCAGTTGTGGACATTTGTTAATAAATGATTCTATGCAGGTGTTGAACTTGTTGGTGGCCTCGTTGATGTCAAGATGGGGTGTGATCGCAATTAGAGAAGGCAGGGCAGTGATGGCCATGGCTTCTGTGTCAAGGTTGAATGTGTCTATAAACCATATTTTCTGTTTCTTGGGTTACCCATAAGTTTTGTGCAAGAACCGGTTAGAGAGAACGGGATCTGCATGTGATCCGAACAGTTGACTGGAATGGAGTCACATGTCTTAAGGTAGGAGGAACTGGGGAATATCAGATCCAGAATAAGGCGCCTTTGTGATGTGTAGGTTTATGGCAGTGCTGTTTGGAGATTGTTGGCATTGAGAAGGGATGTAAGAGTGTCCACTTCACTATTGCCCACGCCTCCCAAGTGGATGTTGAAATCGCCAAGGAAGATATTGTCGTCAGAACTGATAAGCTGGGAGGTGAAGAAATCAATGCATTCCTCGATGAAGGTGTTGTTTTGACTGGGTGGATGGTAAATCACATTCAGTATGATGTTGGAGTAAGTGGATGTGAACAGTTCCACTGACAAGCTTTCAAAGGAATGAAAGTCAGTCGTTGGGAGGTTTTGGCATTTCAGAGAGTTTCGGTGAATGAGTGTGAGACCCCACCGGTGTCTATCTTCCCAATCGCACTGCAAAATGGAGTAGTTGGGAGGTAGAAGAAGGTCAAGAGCATGGGTAGGTGAGGCATTGAGCCACGTTTCCATGAGGATCAGGATGTCAAGGTTATGGGTGAGGATCAAGTCTGAAAGCTCAAGACAATGTTTGACTGCAGAGCGACCATTTTGTAGCATGCAGTTCAGGGAGAAGCTGTTGGCTTTCTGAACTGGCTGGTCCAGGAGGGTAGTTGGGGTTTGTATCAAGTTATGAGGGGGAAGAGCATGCGCTGAAGTGGTGTGTGTGAATTTTAATGTGGTCATAGATGATAGTGGAAATCTGGCAGCTCCCTATGGGAAGGTAAGAGGAGGGGGAAGCAGAATTTGAAGCTACATAATTCTTTAGGAGGTGAGTAGGTCGGAGTTGTCAAGTGGAGGACGGGTTTGTTTGGGTCTGGGTAGGCGACTGTCTCTGGGTATCATAAGAAGGTGTGGGGGAGGGGTCCGCAGATGGTGATGAGGATAGGAGTGGCGGGAAGACAGAGAATCGCTAAGCTGGAATAAAGCTTAGGTGAGGATGTCCATTCTTTGAGGTGTGAGAACGAGGGTAGGAGCTTGTAGAAAAGGGGCCAATTGTGTTCAGTAATTGTGAGAGGACTGTGGTGAACTATCAGTGATGGACCCTGTGGGGTTGAGGTGTAAGCAGGGGAAGGTGCTGGTTGTTGGTGTCTGATGATTGGAGATGTTGGGACAGGAGAGGAAGAAGGAAGGGAGGGGGGTGGGGACTTGTGGGCTGACTGTGGTGAGGAAAAAGAGGTGGCGATAGCAACCGGAGTGAGAGATAATGATTTGTGGAAGGTAGGAGAAGAGTGGTGTGGAGATGGTTTGTGGGAGGGATGTTCACGGTCTGGGATAGGCGGAGGGCAGTGGGTTGTGGGACAGTCTTGGGTGAGAACAGGGGTCCCCTTGGACCAGTAAAGGGGGAGAGTGGGTGGAGGGTATAATGGGTGGATGGAGAGGAGGAACATGGAGGATCGTAGAAGGGCCTGATGTTGGGGTAGATTAAGTCGATTGTGTCCAGGATTGTGGCATTGGCTTGGAACATGATCTTTCCATTGTTGTAAATAGCTATAAAGAGTTTGCCTGAGGGGCCAAAGGGGGAGCAACATTTGAGTTTACGTACACTGGAATGTTGGGAGCTCTACTTAAGACAATGAAGCGGCTCGGGCTACTAATGTCTGATATATGCATCTGTCGCGGCTTGCGGGTGTTACAGGGGGCAGGGCAGCGTGTGGGTGGCAGGGAGGATGGCAGGGGTATATATTAATAAAATAAAAAATCAATAAATAAACTTACCAGCATGCCCTGCTCTGTCGCTGCTCCTCCGTCTCCTCAGCATGCTGCAGGCACAGGCTCTCAGCCTGTGGCCAGACGGAACGCTGCTCAGAACAGTGTTAGGATTGGCCGTGAGCACGCAGCCAGGGCGCTCCCTGGCAGACTGGGGAGCCTGTGCAGTCTCTCCCCAGCCTGGCAGCACAGTGCTGGGCTGGAGAGAGCCTACTGCACATGTATGTTTGGCCGGCCCAAGAAGGCCGGCCAAACATTCATTCGCACTATGGGGAGTGCACAGTGCACTCCCCTCACCCCTGTCATCACCAATGCCCTGCCCCTTTAACAATGAAAGGATAATAAACTTAGTTTATTATCCTTTCATTGTTAAAGGATATGCAGCGGTTGCTGCTGGCTGGGGGGGGGATGCTTCTCTGCCATAGCGGAGGAGCCTCTGCTGGTGCTTTCTTTAGGCCAAATTGCTAAAAGATTTCATCATGGAAGTTTAGCTACTATTTCTGATGGGTATTTCTGACTGTATATTCCACAGCTCATAAATCTTCCCCAGGCACAGGAAAGGATTTTGAAAACTTGCATTAGAATGGGCGGGTGGCATCACACAGTTTCAGCCTTGGCTCCCAAACCTCCAGAGCCTATTACTTCATTGTGCCATATAAGACACCACCTTCCATGCTAGCATTAGTTCCTTTTTTCACCACACCTTTAAGCGTGTGTTTAGAGACTTTCTTTTTACTTTATAGTGCTTCAAAATATTGTTATGTTTGACAGTGTCCTGTTAGGCCAAATAAACCTCAGAGTGCACTGATTCACAAATATAAACTTACGCATAAATGTGGGTTTAATATTTTTTTGGCATCCACAAACTGCAAGTTTAATTTTACTAAACGTAATTTTACTACCGCAGAGATTCTGCAGTATGGGCATAGAACTCTGCAAAGAACAAGAAGGGACAGGTTTTTATCTATGGGATCTCCAGTCCAGTTTTATTTTTATTTAAATACATTTGGTCCAGAAAGTTTGGACCATTTAGAATTAAAAAAAAAAAAATAACAATCTTACATAGTTATATAAAATCCGTTGGAATCGCAATAGCGCATCATAATTCATAATAACAATCATTCAAGATACTGTAAAAATCTAATAATCAACTAACATATAAAATATTTCCGTAAAATCCTTACAACTAAGGTTAAAATCGAACGTAAAATACGACAGTTGGCAAATTTTGGCATAAAAAAACGTCTCTCTGAGCTTGAGCGATCTCAATTTGCTCCTACAAAGGGCCACAAATTCTTACTAAAATACAAAAAGAATGTCACATATGAATTAATAGGTTCAAAATAATGACAGGTTACGTGGCATGTTTGGAAAATAAGAGGAGGAACGAAGGAATATGAATCTTGTTAAAATCTCCCTCTATAAACAAACAAGGGCTCGGACTAGAGCTCTAAGGGCCCTTCACAGAAATGAGCCTAGGACGGATACACCAGGCCTCCGATAAAAATTTGGTAACTGAGGAAGCTACCAGTGTGGATGTTTCATATTTGCATGTTCTGTTGGCATTGGCTCTGTCCAACAGTGAAAAGTTTTTACAGAGGGCGATAATCCACTTTCCTCTAGGACTCTTGTATAAAGGACAGAAGAACAGAATATGCTTGGTTGTTTCTTTATAATGAGGGCAAGATATACATCTGTCAGTTGAGGGGTCTCTGGCTGACCAGTGGGCCGTATGATTATTAATAGGCAGGGAACCATATCTAAGCTGTAGATAGAGGGCACGAGCATAAGGTGGCATAGGGAGGTTCATGAAAGTCTTGGGCCAGGGTTCATGTTTGAATTGGAGGAATTCTGTAGTTAGCCTGCCCAGCCCGTTTTGGCGCAGTATATCTTCGTTGACTTTTTCCCAGTATCTTCTTTTGACAAGTTGTCTTGCATTATTGGGAATAAATTCCGGGTGTTCCCAGTAATGGGAGAGACCTATTTTAACCCAGGCAGATGTAATCTCCTGCAACCATTAGATTTTGATCAGGCCCTGAGGAGTAGCTATAAGCTCCCTCACCGCCGCCCTGTATGGTTTGAGTTCGGCAGTTTTCCAAAGACGGATCCAATAGGAAAGCGATCTCAGGGCCGCTATGGTTTTGATGCTGTTTAATCCTAAATCGAGCCTGAGAGGAATCATTGGGGTACCTACCCCTAACCAGGAAACCTGTCTGAGGAAGTTGTTTTCTTTTGTTTGTAAAATAGCCAATCTTCTATGTAATCCCCAGAGTTCCGCTCCATACAGGGCTGCCGCACGGATTTGGGCATTATAAATCTCGGCAATTGTGATCAGAGGGGAACTCAGAGCCTTTCTGGACCTACGTACTAGGGCCCCACCTCTTTGGCTTAAGA
Source organism: Pleurodeles waltl (assembly GCF_031143425.1). Classification (NCBI taxonomy): domain Eukaryota; kingdom Metazoa; phylum Chordata; class Amphibia; order Caudata; family Salamandridae; genus Pleurodeles; species Pleurodeles waltl. The sequence goes on from NC_090437.1 coordinate 102,642,756, forward strand.
TAAGTGCCCCTTTATCAATGGCTGCCTCCCATTTTCCTGTGGTTGATAATCGAATTCCCAGATAGTCAAACTCTTCCACTTTCTCAAGCGGGACTGAATTCATTTCAAATCTGGCACGTGGTCGTTTTCTTAGAGTGCTGTATATCATAAGTTTCGTTTTTTTTAGCATTAACGTCAAGCCCAAAATCCCTACAGAAAACACAAAATTGGTTAACCAAACTTTGGATCCCCATGGGTGATTTAGCTAGCAAGATTGTATCGTCTGCGTACAATAAACAAGGGATTTTTTCCCCGCCCAATTTGGGCGAGTCGTTTGTGCAATTCTCCAGATAACGGATAAAGTTGTTAATATAAAGCAAAAAAAGAGTAGGAGCTAGAACGAACCCCTGCCGGACTCCTCTGTTGATAGCCACAGGATCTGTCAGCTCACCCTCCTTGCCACATCTAATTAGAGCATAGGTGTTGTCATGAAGTCGGGTGATAAGGTTCAAAAGACCTGAAGGGACCCCCATATTAGAGAGTGTTGACCATAGCATGTTCCTGGGGATCAGATCAAATGCAGCTCTCAGGTCTATGAAGACCACATACAGATTCCCCCCCCCCCCCCCCTCCCCCCCTAAGTCCACATTCTTCCATTTAATTGCCAGGAATCTCAGGACTTGGTCAATGGTACTCACAGCAGGTCTAAACCCTGCTTGTAGATTAGATAGGGCATTAGATTCCAAGATCCATTCATCGAGGTGGCACAAAAGGTGTTTAGCATAAATTTTTTGAAAATTGTCCAGGAGACTGATCAGACGATAGTTAGCTGGAATATTGGGGCTACCTTTTTTAAAGATGGGAACTATCTCAGCCCCTTTCCATGAGTGAGGGATAGGGCCTCCTGCTGCGATTGCATTGCAGATTCGTTTGAGATAAGGGGCCCATATGTCAGGTCTTGTCTTATATAAATCGCCCGGAATCTTGTCAGGACCTGGAGCCTTTCCCCAATTTAGTGAATCTATAGCGGCACTTGTTTCAGCTAAGGTAAATATGATCGGGTAGCATCTTGGATTATTGGAACATCAAGGGACCTAAAAGATGCCTCAGGTGGACCTGCATATAATTGTCCAAAATGCTCAACCCAGGCTGCGGGAAGAATTGATGTGCCAGGTACAGAGGCGGAGTCTCCACAGTTTTCTGCTATTAATTCCCAAAACCTAGAGGTATCTTTTGGTTTAGCGGTTTCCAGAATAGCAGCCCATCTAGCCTCTTCCCAGCTTCTGCGTGCCTTGGTGCATTCGTTCTTATAATCTTTTCTAGCTGTTCTTATAGATTCAACTTGACCTGTTTTTAGAGCTTTCAATAAAGTGAGCTGTGCTTCCCTACATGAATTGTTAAACCACCGTGCCCGGCACTTTTTCTTGGGGTTGCTGGTGATCTCTTTTGTGAAAAGATGTTTTAGGGAATCAAACAGTTTACTGTGGGCTGCTAATAGCCTATCACCCTCATCATCTTCTTTATAATGGAGCATACACTCCATTTGATTGGCTAGCAAATTGTATATTGATGAGAGATGCTCGGGGGATGTGGTAACAGACTCCAGTTTTATGTTGCATTTATTATTTGATAGAGCTAGCTGTTGGGCATAAGCCTTAGAGTGGGGTATCTCAAGTAAAGGGAATAGGCCTCTAGTCGATAGAATCAGTGGGTCGTGGTCACTCTCTTTATGCTCTTGTACTCTCATATCAGCCATGTGGCCCCAGAGTCGAATATCGAGGAGTATATAATAAATCTGGCTTCTAGACCTTCCTCGTTTGAAAGTGGGATGCAGATTTGTGTCAGAGCAGGAGCGACCATTGCAGGCTCGAAGGCCATATGTTAATGTAATATCAGCCACTAAACGAGCTGTTTTATTCAATCTCGGCCTTTTATTAGAGACTGTGGAATCCCCCAGTAGGCATCCTCTTCTTGATATATCTCTTGAACCAGGGGGTTGGGCTCAAATGTAACGTTGAAGTCCCCTCCAATCAGAATAAAATGAGATCAATTATTTTTAAGTAAGCTATCCAATAAAGATAGAGCATCGTAATCTACGAGGCTGCCCTCACTCCTGTTGTAAACGTTGATTATTAGTAAAGATCTCTCCTCGGAGATCGTTAACAATAGGGCCTGTAAATCAGGACAGCCCGTGTCTATTGCTACAGCTTTACATCTGAGAGAACTACTTAGCCATATGAGTAGCCCTCCCAAATGTCTCCCGGAGGGCGACCCTCGAGCTGGAACCCAATAGCTTCTAAAACCTAATCTGTGTTTGGGACCCATCACCCAAGTTTCTTGGAATAGACATAGTAGATGTTCGTCGATAAATTGACCCCATTCCGAATTTTGCATTTTGCTTTCCAGCCCTGCTATATTCCAACTGAGAACCTTGGCAAGATCATTAGTTTTGATGTATCTAACTTCCTTTGGGGGGTGTTTCATGCTAAGGGCAGTACAGCCGGGAATCATACTATTCCCCGCTGACATATAGTTGCCTGTATCTATGTTGTCCTGTGTGATGTGCACTACGCAAAGTGGTGAACCCGATGAATTCATATCTAGTGGGGTATCTAGGCAGTAGAGCCCTGGATCCCTAGAAGTGGTTGTAGAAAGATGAGCCCCCTCCTTATTAGCTAAATGAAAAATGTTTTCAGAAGTTCCCCGATTATCAGGGTCCGTCAGAGACCGTGAGATTGCTAAAATAGGAACATTGAGGACATTATGGTTAGTGTGCTCGGAAACAAGAGTGTTGGAATCCTCTCCCCTCGGACCATCACATAGTCAATCTATCTCCAAGAGCGACAGCGGTGGATGTCTGGGACCAAGGTCAGGGCTAGACCGAGTCTCAGTGTCAAGGGAAACTTTACAAAACAATAAAGGTTGCCTATTCATGGATGGCCGTGCGGGCGGATAAAACGCTTGTAGTCTACATAGAGAGACCCTGCCTGCTAAAGGATATGGTCTGTCTGCATTTAACACAAGCTGCCGTACAAGAACAGGGGAGTTGAAATTGATGACAATACAATCCCCTGTTCCGATCTTTTCTAGAGAATACACCCACCCAACCCTTCTCACAATCAAAATCGAGGATGTCATAGAAAATGCAAACCCCGCGTTGGCATGCAACCAGTGGATAACCTTATTTTTGAGCTCAGTGAAAGATTCCGAGGATTTGGATTTAAGTACAGGCACATTAGAAATAACCAAAACATATGGGCATGACTCCGGGGGAAGTTGCAGTGCTCTTATTCCAGTTGGACCAATGGTCTGGGTCCTCTGCGAGGAGCCAGAGGGAACATGATCACAAGTGGAATTAGAGGTACCAATACTAGGCACTGAATTTAGCTGAAGGGATATCCTATCTAGAGGATGGACTGGAGCCATCAGCGGAAAAATAGACGGATTGTTTGGTGCTCTGGCAGAACTGGTTGTATCTCGATTTATAGAGGGAAAGTGGCTCTAGCTCATTGGGGCAGGTCGTCTGTTAACACTAACCTGCTCCTGAATAGGGTAAGAATGGTACGAATGGGGTAGAGTATCTATAGTAGGGGGGGTACTGGCTTCTGGGTCTTAATAAAAACTTCTAGTTTCTCCTCTATTATTTGAAGGCAGGTTGAAATTGGAAGAAGCAACTTAGAGATCTCTTCTCTTATAAGAACCCTAATAGACCCATTTAACTGTTGGTCGATGGTGAGGAGCGAGGAGGATGGATCCATAACCTTGTTAGGGAGCTGGGTCGAATGAAGGGGGCTCAAAGTCCTGGTACGTTTATTTATAATGACGGGCTCCCTACGTTTCCTCTTGCCCTTGGGATTGGGAACGACGGTGGTTGGGGGCTTTCGCTTGGAAGAGCTCCTAGTCGGCGGAATCAGCGATGCAGGTGAAATGGAGTCATGTGGCGTTTCTCCCTGAGACTCCTGAAGGATGCCTACACGGGAAAGGGAGAGGGTGGTCGATATAGGTAGAGATCCTGTATGCGAGGGGGGCTGTATGGGAAGGTCGTCGTGGGCTGCAATAATGGCTGGAGAAGATGGAACAGCTAAACGGCGCTGCACCAGCTCTATTTCTTTCTCTAGAGCCCCGACGGCCTTTTGTAAAAAAATCATCTAGGGTTTTATTTGATCCAAGCTTCTCTTCGACCCCCCCCACACGCCGCCGACCCATCTTTCTTGCCTTGGGGTGAAACCCGAACTATAGGGATGCAAACAAGCCCCTCTTGCTACTGTTGGAAACCCCACACCGTGAGATAATTTATACACTCCACAACCCCTACTGCAGATGGCAAGCAAACAGAGGAACCCCCAAGAGCAAGAAGAAGGGACGTGGACGGGCGCAGGACGGTCCAGTGCGCGACCCGTGACAGCGGGCGTGCAAAAAGACTTGAAGGGGCTGTCCATGCCCCAAACACCAAGGACCAATGAGCGAGGGGGGCCTGGCTCCTGCCTCGCGAAAGTCAGCAAAATCCTGTAAGCGCGACCCGCGACAGCGAGCGCGCAAAGAGTCTTGAAGGGGCTATCCCCGCCCCAAACACCAGGGACCAATGAGCGAGGGGGGCCTGGCTCCTGCTCCTGCCTCGCGAAAGTCAGCAAAGTCCTGTAAGCGCGACCCACAACAGCGGGCGCGCAAAGAGTCTTGAAGGGGTTGTCCCTGCCCCAAACACCAAGGACCAATGGGCGAGGGGTCCATGGCTCCTGCCCTTACCTCACGAAAGTCAGCAAGATCCCCTATCCACAGAGCCGGCACAGCTGCAAGACTGAGTCCTCACACCTCCCCTTACAGCCCTCCGAAAGTAGGATGTCAGGGGGGTGGCCCAACCTCTGTCAGGCGCTGACGGGCGCAGGACGGGCCTTCCCTTGGCCCGGGCTTCGCCCGGGCGCCACACACGCGCATCCCACGTGGTGGGAGCGCGAACAGGATTTTAAAGGGCTCCTGCCCTCACACCAGTCGCCGCCTCCTCCTCCTGCAGCCCAATGCGCTTCCCACGGTAGCGGGAGCGTGAACAGGATTTTAAAGGGCTCCTGCCCTCACACAAGTCGCTGCCTCCTCCTCCTGCAGCCCAACGCGCTTCCCGCAGTAGCGGGAACGCGAACAGGATTTTAAAGGGCTCCTGCCCTCACACAAGTCGCCGCCTCCTCCTCCTGCAGCCCAACGCGCTTCCCGCGGGAGCGCGAACAGGATTTTAAAGGGCTCCTGCTCTCACACAAGTCGCCGCCTCCTCCTCCTGCAGCCCAACGCGCTTCCCGCCGTCCAGTTGTAAAACTGCTATCAGTAAAATTAGTAAAATTAAACTTGTTGTTTGTAAATAACAAAAGAATATGAAATTATATAAAAGTGTAAGTTTACCTTAGTAAATTAGGCCCAGAGTGTCATGCTTCATGCGGTGCTGTACTTGCCTAAAGCAGTTGTCAGTCAGTCAGTCTTGGATCATCCGAACGTCTACTTTGTGACATACACGACCTTCTGCCTTCATAGTTGATAAAGGAGAGGGAGTCCTAGCCCTACATGGCTGAGACATGCCAACAAATAATTTCCAATCCAAGCCCCTGTCAACAAGAAATCCTAAAAGGGAGAACTCCACTGAGAAATCCTTACACAAATACTAAAAACCACTGTGGTTAGTCAACTGGTTACAGAGACAGCATGGCCCAACATGTCGAGGGCTGGAATAATATTAGTCTCACAAAGTTAGGTGATGTCTGGTCGGGTGGGCACATGAAGGGGGTTATTCTAACTTTGGAGGAGGTGTTAATCCGTCCCAAAAGTGACGGATTTACCACCAGCCGTATTACGAGTCCATTATATCCTATGGAACTCGTAATACGGCTGGTGGTATATCCGTCACTTTACCGTCACTTTTGGGACGAATTAACACTCCTCCAAAGTTAGAATAACCCCCGAAGTCTTTTGTAAAGCTCAAGGAGGAGGTAGATCTACATAACACTCGATTCTTCCGCTGCCTGCAGCTAAGATACCAACTGAACCCACCTTGGGTCCTCTCAGAAACATTCCTGGAATTCAACTCCCTAAAGTAAATGATGGGACTTATGAGATGCAATGGTGTATCCAACTTTACAGATCTCTTTTACTTAATGATCCAGACCCTTTAGCTAACCTACAAGAGGCATGGCAGAAACCTCTAGGGGAACTGAACGATGATGATTAGCGGGAGGCCAAGATATCTCTGCAAGAGCTGGTGATCTCAGCCTGCTTACAGCTGATCCAATTTAAATTCCTGCTTAGCACTTACTATATGTTGAGACTATGGAAGGTCACCAGTAGACCAAACCTGAACTGCACTAGATGTTTAGCAGAGGAGGGGATGTTCATGCACATCAGTGGCGGCTGGTGACATTTGAAAGTGGTGGGGCATAATAGTGCGGGATGAGTGCCCATTGGTGAGCATGCGTAGTGAGTGAGCCTGTTCGTCACAAGGGGGGGATCGGGGGTGGGGGCGGACTCTCCCCTGGGAAATGTTTGAAAGAAGAGTGGGCAAATGGTAAATTTTCAAGCAAATCTGAAAGCAAGAAGGTTAATAAAGCAATTGTGAATGTAGTTATGACATCAATAAAGAGATTCCATATGACGTAGGTAGCTGCTTATTCAGTATAACCAGAGACTTCACTTCACAACCCCCAAACACACCCACTCACCTGTAAGCACTATATATATATTTACTTTTGCCTTCTCAATATTTTGGTAACTGTGCACCTCCTTCGCACACAGTTGCACAGAATCACAATTGCAACTGGAATAAGTGACTATTACTCTGTTTGTTCAGTAGAGAGGCCATAGACCCATTGACAGGTACTGTGAGAAATTCGTAGTGCCTTCAGCCTTTGCTTCAGAGCTCTCAATGGTGGCCCGTTAAAAATGCCTGAGGGCAACTTAGTTCAAAGTATGCACTGTACATAGAAATAAGCTACATAAAAAATTCAGAAATACAACATCCTGGAAATAGTGAGCACTCTTAAGGAATGCAAGATTAAGTAAAACATGCAAAATATAAACAGGAACTAAATCACTGACATGCAATAGCTTAACGTTTTATGCATTCATTTGTTCAGAAATTGATCAGTGTTATTTGCCAGCTGTGGATGGATTGGTGGATGCATACAGGTCTGTATGTATGGATGGATGACTGGTGATGTGGATGGATGGGTGAGGGGATGGTTGTGTTTGAAGAGGATGAATGGATGAATAAGAAAATATGTTGATGGGTTAATGAATGAATGGGTGGGCTATGGATGGATGGAAGGATGGATGAGGTTGTGGGGCGAATGGAAGGAAGAGGTGGATGGATGAATTGGATAGAAGAACAGATGGTGTTGTGGAAGGATGGATAACCTGGTGAATTGAAATATGGCATGGATTGATGAGTGAACGGATGGTCAAACAAATATTTTTGGTGGCAAGATGGATGGAATGGATACTGGAAGAGGTGAATTCATTCATGGATCCCTAATGGAAGGGAAGGAGGGAGTGCCACACGGGGAGAATTGAGACTGGGAGGTCTAGCCCTTTGCCCGGTAGGGTACAGAAAAAGTCAGACCCAGGCACGGGTACGGGGGGGGTTTAATGTCCCCTGGTGCAGATGGCATGTCTGTGTCCAGCAGTGCAAGGACACGCAAAGGTCATGTGACCCCTTATCCCAGAGAGAAGCTGGCTCCCCTCTGCAGTTACAAACTGGGGGGAATTTTAATGTCCCCTGAAGCAGATGGCATGTCAGTGTGTGCAGCAGTGCCAGGACATGGAAAGGCCATGCTTGCCCCTTATCCCAGAGAGGAGCTGGCTCCCCTCTGCACTAATAATACTGGGGAAGTTTTCATGTCCCTGGGAGGAGATGGCACGTCAATGTGGCCAACAGTGCAAGGACGTGTAAATCCCAGGTGTTGTGTCCCTTATCCCAGAGGGAAGCTGACTCCTCTCTGCACTTATAATACTGGAGAAGTTTTAATGTCCCCCGGAGGAAATGACACATCAATGTGTTCAACAGTGCAAGGACGTGTAAATGCCAGGTGTCCTGTCCCTTATGCCAGAGAGAAGCTGGCTCCCACGTTGTCCAACTGTGAAGGGATGTGCAGTGCAGACCTTGAACTGTTGGGAACAGTGATGTGCCATCTCTGCCTCGTAGCTTTCCAACTCCCCCAGTCCCATACGTGTAGATGGGAGCCAGCTGCTTTCTGTGGACTCGGGAATCAGGTGGTCTCTGCACTGCAGGTGCGCACGCAAATACACACAGACACATACTAACCCACCCATGCTAACACACACACACACACAGCAACACACGTGCGCATACACAGATTAACACACATGTACGCTATCCTACACAGAAGCCACACACAGAGGTATACGGAATCTGCACTGAGACTTGTGACCTTAGGCAGGCACGCAGGCAAATACACACACATACTAACCTTCAGCTACTACACACACAGTAACACGTGCGTGCACACCCAAAGAGTAACACCCACACACTCAGATACACACAGACTGTCCCTCATTTATTTTCAACTCAGAAGAATATAGATGTGTTTGATATAACAATGGGACACAGTATCACTGACTACAGCACACCAAAACCTAGAACACACACTAATTTCCACGTTCTGTCTTCCACCCACAGACGGGGCAATTCACAAACACAAGTTCAGATGAGGAGCACAAACATCCCAATTTATAAGTGTAAAGCCACATACCATGGTACTTGTACTGGGGTAGCAACATTTCCGAGCTGCAAGCAGGCTCTCCAACGATATGTCAAGGAAAGCGGGGCTGGTGCTTAGCTAAGTCTTTATCTGCTGCCCCCATGTCAGCGCGTGGGCCCCACACGATGCCACAGCTCCTGCTGATCAAGCGGAGAGTCAGTGGACTCGAATGAACTGTGTCATAAAGAAGCGCCAGCTTAATAAGAAGCCCGCCCTCTGACAGCCTTGCTGATTGACACACAGTCTCGGGCAGGACAGGGCTTAAGCCTAATGCGCCCACGCTGTGTTCAATCAGCGAAGCATGCCTTTCATCGCAGAGGGGTGTGGCTTTATGGTGTCGAAGCCCAAAGAGGACCAGGGCTAGGAGAATGTAAGCCCTGTTAAACCTGCCACAAGTGGCACATGCGCACTAAGCACTAAACTTGCCTGACCCTGCCTGATGAACCTGTACACAAGTACTGTACCATGAAAATAATAATATAAACAAGATAGAAGATAGGAAATATGGCCTGGGCGGAGCCCCTACGCCCTCATGAAAAAAACGCCCCTGATGCACATGATGTGGAGTGTTGAAATTGCGCTGCGCAGGACAATACAACTTGCCCCTAAGATGGCACAGCTCTGCATCAGGGAGCAGTGGGAGGGAATAGGTGTGATCCACTCCTCCTGGGACTGAGGCACATGCTGGCTAAGAGGGACACAGTGAGAAATTGCAAATCCAGAGCGCCCATGGATTTAGAAGGCAGGAATGGACTACTGTTTAATCTTGGGAAGAGAGGTATGCAAAACCAGGGGATGCCTCTAAAAGCATCAAAATATGAAAAATATATTGGGGTCCTGGGGATGACATTCCCAGTCAGGGGACACACTACCTCTAACTTGCAAAATGACAGTGGGTAGTGAATGGCACTGTGGTATGATGCCCTTCAACCCTCCTCCCCCCCAAAAAAAACAAAATCAATTAACAATCTGGTGTGTACCTGGCTGTATTGATCAATGAATGCTGATACCGAGGCTGCAGTTGAGTGCCGCCAAATGTGTAGAATGTCTATCACTACATCTAAACAACGTGCTGTATGCTTATGTTTAAAAATGCCAATAAAATGTTTTATAAAAAAAAAATCACTAACCGGTTTCTTGATCTCCTAGGAATTTTCTCCTGTTTCATGGGCAGGTCTAAAAGCAGGCAGTGGTGTTCTGCAACACCAGCCTCTTTTGTTTTCTTTGGTGCCAGTGCATATGTTGGAGAAATGGCATCTGGAGTTTAGGGAATTGTCTGCTTACTCTGCTTATTAATAGCATGTGTGCCTTGTACTCAAACCATTCTATAGATTTTCAGAATCGCTCCAACGTATACTGGTGTATCTTATTTCCTGTAGCAGCCTCTCTGGTACCCTGATCCTCTCTAGGCAGCTCCCACCTCTGTTCGATAACCCTATTTGGTGTTGTTCTAAAGTTCTGGTGGTACTGCTGGCATCCCCCTTCTCTTTAGAGGCTCTCACTAGTTGCTGGCATCACACTTGATGATGTTGACTCCTTCTGCCTTTAGAATAGTGTATTTTGAGGATGACTCCTTTGCAAACCTCTGCTGCAGGCTCAACAGTTCACCAGGTTGGCTTCACTCTTGTGCACAGATTCTGTTGTCATCTTGATACTCTCCATTGTGCCTCACACTGAGAGTAATGGCAAAGCAGATAGTCTTTCTTTCTGCATACTATATCTATAAGGACCTCTACATTGATTTGCTAAGTTTAGGGCTGGACACTTCTACTGAACTCAGTTTGGATTGTCTCTCTAGCCGTCATGTGGAAGAGGTTACCTCCTTTGCATAAGTTTAACACACAGGTGCTAAAGTGCTGGAATGTCATCTTCCTTTGAAGAGTCCAAGGCTAACTTTTTGACCGTGATTGTGATGCTTACCTCTTCTTCCTCTGAGGTCTTTTGGCTCATTAAAGAGGTCCTTTTGAACCAGGTGTTTATGGTTTTGGGCAAACCACATCAGCCAATCATTCCTACTGTCCCTGCTGAACAAGGAAGCTGTAGAGTTGGTAGCCAAAGCAGAAACGATTCAGGGATAGAATTCCTCCTACTTTCTAGTCCTTATGGGTAATGAGTGTTTCACTCAGTACCAGTGTGCAATGCTTCCCTTCAGCCGTACATCAGCTCTTTATGAAGATCATGTTGGTAGCTGTGGCTTATCTGCAGAGGTTTAGGATACATGTGTTCCTATACCCTGACAAAAAGTGGTTGAAGGCGGATTCCCCACAGATGTCAGATCACCTTCAGAGCGTGATATCTTTGCCCTTTGACCTTGGGATTCCAGTTGATTCTCACTTGCAGCCTGCTAAGTAGTTGCTTGTCATTGAGTTGGCTTTAGACATCATTGCTCTGATAGTGGTTCCCTCCTCTCCATAATCAGTCTGAGATATTCGGAACATTATCCTGATATTTTGGGCAGAGGTTTTCCTTCTAACCATCACAGTACTGCACTGGTAGGCCTTCTGCATTCTTCTTGTCTCACATGAGCTATGGGGTGCAGCAGTAGGGCAACCTTTTGAAGAAGGTTTTTTTTTTTTTTTACTGGTCCAGTGTCAGAATGTTGGAGAACTATCTGACCTGCAGAAAATGCTTCCATATTCTGCCAATAGAAGCCACTGTTGTGCCCATTTTCCTGTCACTCAGATTATGAGATCTAGACAGCATGGGGATTTGTGGTATCTGGTGTGGGCATGTGACCTCCTAAATTAGGCTCAGGTGACATGTAAAAGAGCAGTGACATCTACTACCCTCAGAGGTCGACTGAAATCTTTTGACTCAGGAGTAATAAGATCATCATATCTTAACAATGAGAATCAAACCATAAACAGCAACAATAAACAATGAGTCAGACATTTATATGCACCATGACCTATGTGGTCATAAATCAGTTCAGTAAAGTTTAAACATGTATTGCCCTTATATTAATACTAAAGTGGCGTAAATCATGTGCAAAACAAATGATGGCAATACAGAAACATCACAGGCTGTCCAAATAGTCTGAAGAATCTCAATCTTATAAGAGCAATCATCATTAAACACTCCAAAATAATTATACAGAATAACAGAATTATTTGAGAAAAAGCAACAGATTTAATTAGTTGAATTGAATATTTATTAATTGATTATTATTAATTCAACTGCACACCTATTAGGTCAGACATCCTACCTACCAAATTCTAATTCGAAAAGCATGTGTGGGGCTGGGCTTCGTACATGCCAAAATGTTAAAATAAGACAAAAATTAATTTGGAAAACATCTAACTATGGCACTAACAAAAATGTGGTTGGATTTCCAAGGGAAAAACTTGCAAAGAAAAACAAATGCACATTGATTATACCTCTCCTAAAAGAGACAGCAGTTATCAGAGTCTGTCAGCAGAGCACAGAAACAGGGAGGTCTTCAGTAATCAGCATCAGGAACATGGGAAAGGTGCAACAGTTCAGTAATGTTGGACCTAAAGTATCTGAACTGTTAGAATCGTAAGCGTGTAAGTCTAACCATCACTGCAACTAATTCTCACTCAACTGCACTACATCATATGAGACTTTGCTAAATTAAAATCCCATAAATCAATAACTAAACTTCTATAGGACAAGACTATGATGTGTGATAGTGAGCAACCAAATGAATTACGTCCTTTCTCCGGTTTGTAATCTTTCTTCATTCCTTCTTCAAGATAGGGCCATGTTCACACTCCTCTCCGGTTGGCATTTTCTGTAGAATATTAACATTGTAGAAAACAGCACAGAACATGACATTTAGCTAACATTACTTCCTACCAGAAACTAAGGTCCATTGTTAAAACTTTCAAATGATATCACCCAGAAGTACAGAATGTGCAGAGTAAAGCAAACAGTAGAGCTTACAATGGGATGCCTAATAAACAATGTTTTCAAAAGCTTTTCAGTACAATCAGCATACCATTTCAGCACTGCATTCATGGAAAAATACTAAAATTGAGGCCTTTTAACTAATGCTAATACATTAAGAAATAAACATTTTTTAATATTCAAACAATAATGAATATAATATTTATCATATAATATTTGCAAACCATTAGTTTTGTTTATCAATATTAATCATCTTTTGTTAGTACAATTGATTATGGTTCATCAAAATAGATTTTCACAGTCATTTATTATTTCACTTAATGTGGCGGACACCATGTCAACCACTTTTCAAACATGCATGTTTCACATTTCTAGGACGAATTTCTCTGGTTAAGCCTTTTAGTACACACTAAATGTTAGGTTTTGGTTACTCATAATTTATTAATGTTTGCTCTCTAACACTGGTCACTTGCAGAGCAAAGGTTCCACATCAGTCTGCTTGAATTGCAGGTGATTCAGTTAGGCCTAAAGGCGTTTATTTCCTTGGTTGAAATTTTCCCCAACAATTTGACAAGCCTACCAACAAATAGGGTGGCATGGCGTCTTGTTTTCTGTTTCTGGAGGAACTAAACCTGTGGTGCTGGGCCTCTAAACACAATGCCCCGTTGTCTGCTTCTCATCTGGAAGGATATATTGGTGGATGAACTAGCCATGTGTTATATTTCAAATTGAGTGTTGTCTCCATCAAGTGGTGGTTTGCGTGCTATTTGGGGCATGCCACAGGTGGACTTGTTTACTGCTCTGGAGAATGCTTATTGTCCATTGTCCCAGGCCTGCCTCAGCATTTTCCCTTATCTTGCTCTTTTGCGTGGAGAGAACCTTCTGTTGTAGTGAGAAGGTAAGGTGATTCACCTGAATCTTCCCAGCCTACACCTTCATGCTAGGAGATTGAACTATGCACCTTGCCTTCAGCCTGCCTTCAATGGTTGTGGATTTTGTTTTTGCTGCATGCTGAATGTCGACCACATAGGTTTCTAGTCACGCTTTGTGATGTGTGGGGAGAAGGCTATTTTGATCTGCTGAATACACTCCTTTTTTTTTTTTTAAGGTTTGCACTTTTTTTTTTACTCATCAAGGCTCTGAACTGGGCGTAGGGAAAGGTAATGTTGCCTTTATTGTCTTCTCCTTGTGTATTTTATTAGCCTCTGTTGTTTAAAATACCTGCTGTCGTGCGTTTTTTTAAGAGGCATCACCAATACCTCTCCTCCTCCATGCACCTAATTTGGTTGTCATTTTTTTTATGGGTTCACTCTCTAAGCCCACGGGCAGCTGTTGTCTGAGGATCCCTAATCTGAAGACGTTCTTATTGCTATCACTTCAACTTTGCAAGTGGGCAAAGTGCAAGAATTTCAAAGCATCCTCCATTCCCTTTGTTCCTTCTGGGGAAGTTGATGATTCGGATGCAGGCATCCTTTCTGCCTAAGGTATTTTACCAGTTCTATGTCAGCCAATGCAGTGCCCTGCTGACATTCTTTCCTCCTCCACATGGACCTGGATGCTATCAGTTGGACTTACCTCAAGCTCTGAGCTTTTACAAAAACAGAACTAGGGAACATCATGTTGATGATCAGATGGTACTTCACTTCTTTGTCCAAGAAGAACAAAATTATTATAGAGAAAGGAGGATTCCTGCTGGATTGTCTTCTTCATTAAGTTGGCTTATGACCTAGCCAAGTAGGAGCCACCCTCGGGCATCAGGGCACATTCTACTAGGGCAAAAACTTTTTTAGGTGTGGTACGAGGTGTTTACATTATTTTCATTGGTCCTATTACAACTTGTGCTTTGGTTCACACATTCATTGGGACACTACTGCATTGACACCAGCATCTGCAGGGTTTGTCATTTTGCCAAGGCCTAGCTGCAAGACCTATAGGTGTAGTCCTTTTCTAAGAATCCTTGCACTATGTCACTGATTGGGGAAAAGTTTTCTGTATGCAGTTTTTTAGTATCCCCTTTAATACTGCTGACATAGAATTGCTACAGTTGATGCAGGTGTTGTCCTTTACAGTTAAATGTGCCACTCTACCATCTCTTTTATGACATTTAGCTTCTTTCTCATGACCCTTTTACCTTTACAACAGTGAATCTGCATCTCTGGGTGGAAATGAAAGGGAATGCACATGTCAATGCTGGTAAAGGGGCCTTACTGTGAAGGTGCAGGGGTGCCAGATCTGTCACTTGCCTCTGAAGCTCAAGACGTCTGTATAGTGAATATCTGGTTACAGATACTCAATGACTAGCATGGCCTAACCCAGCAAGTTTGCTTATGTGTCTCACTGGTGAAAGGAGACTGTGGACATGATGTGCTGCTGTGGGCTCTCTTTAATGCTTCACAACATCTGTAGACATATGGGTTTCATATTCAGCTCTATATGATGCCTGGTTTAATAGTGGTCATACACTTCACAACCAAGATACTATTCCTTTCTCCTCTCCACTCATGGATGTATGCTGTGCAGGGGATCCTACTTCTGAAAATACTTTCTTCAGGAGCAGCTAAAGTAGCAGCAACACAAGACTTTTGTTGATCCACTACACAGTCCTCGAAAAATTGTACAAATGTTACCAGACCTGCAGGTCTAGTGACTTAAATAATCTACTCGACCTAACTGTAATGCTCTTGACCCATAAACTGGTTTCAAATAATGTAATCCTAGGCACATTATTTAATTCACTGAGCTGAGCAGGAGTGGATGTGGCCTAACAGCCTGACCTGCTGACTTCGAAGCTGTAGGAACCAGGTTCCAGTCTCGGTGTCGGTTTAACATCCTGTGATTCTGGGCAAATCACTTAATCTTACCTACAATTCAGCACCTTGAGACCAGTGTGTAATTTGCTGCGCTTTACAAATCTTGGATTTATTAATTTATTTACTGAGCCGCAATTTTCTTCTTGATCACATATGATAACACCTTTAAGTAAGTCAGTGCAGCATGCCTGATGTACAAAAACCTCTTACTCAGTAGACCAAATGTTAGCTCCATATATAATACAAATCTAGCCGCATATAGGATACACATGACCCCTGACTTACCTCTTAGTCTGGGCCACTGGAATTATGAAATTGTGCTACGGTTTTTGCATAGTTATAGATTTGCCACATAATCCATCATCTGCTGCATAATCTGCAGATTTGAACAAAAAATGTTGTTTCTAGTTCAAACAGTTCAAAAGTTACTAAATATGCACGTATTGCCGCACAGTGAAAGCCATTTGCAAAGCTGGACTGTTCACCTTTCTTTTGCTTATTGCTATATTTGAGTGTTAAGATGGTACTAATGAGGTGCACCCAATGCTCAGAGAGAATTATCAAGTTTAAAAATGACAAAATCACAAAGTTATCTTATTACAAAATGTGATGCGTTATGCCACACAATTTGCCTTTTCTTACTGATCCCAGGCGCATAAATTGGTTCTCTCCTGCTGCATAATGACCTAGTGCCCCTGTAGTTCCTGCTGCAGTGGAAAGTCTCCAGATGGGATCCCAGGTGGCCCTGACCATGTCACTTAGATCTCAGAAGCAGCTGTAGTCTCTGAGGGTGGGGTGGATGTAGCTGCCCTGACTGTATGGCCCAGAAATCTGGAGGAGTACAGACAATAGCCTTATATTAATGGGATCAAAGTTAAAGGGCTGAGGGATACAGGCGCAGGTGTCACCATGGTGACTGAAAAACTAATATTCCCAGAATAGTATTTGACTGGTGAAACTTTCACAGTCATCAGTGTTGACAACCAAGCTTAGGTCCATTCCATCGCATTGATATCCTTAGAGTGGGTAGGGGTGACTGGCCAGAGGAAGGCGGGGGTATCCTCTGCAGTTCCTTTAGCCTGTATGGTAGGAAATGATATGGCGTCCGTCGACAGAAAGACCCATGCAGCTATGCTGGGTATACCTGAATTGGTGTGTGTCAAAGCCAGAGCACAATGCAAATCCCAAGGTGAAAAAGAGGTGCTGGAGTCTGGAATAATGGCCCTGCCCTCCAAGAGAAAAGGCAGGAAGACTGGTAATCCAGCTTCTGAGCAGCCCCAAGATCAGGTCCCCTCTCCTCAGGGAGAGGACCCGCCAGCCCTTGAAAGAACTGAGCCTTAGGAACTTGGGCCTTGAACAATAGAGCTCCTGGGCCCGGGAAGACCCTCTAGGGAAAAGCTGTGTCAGGGACGGAGAACCTGTATCCGTCTTGAGAGCCTGAGACAGCAAGCTGCAGACCAGGAAAAGGGAGATATCTGTGGCTTCCACAGAACCTATTGGGAGATTGGACTCCTGTATACTGAGGCCAGAGCCCCCAATACTGGTGCCACTAAGAGAGAGGCAGTGCTTCAGAAGTATAGAGAGTTCCTACTCACTTTGGCTCATGACATCCCCTTAGCTGGGCATCTTGGCCAGGCCAAAACCTGGAGTAGGTTAGTACCTCACTTCTACTGGCAAGGTATGTCCCAGAAGTTGAAAGGAGTTTTGTAACTCCTGTATCACCTGTCAGGCCAGTGGCAAGAGAGGTAGCTACCCAAAGGCCCCCTTCATTCCACTTCCAGTGGTTGGGGTTCCCTTTGAAAGGGTAGAGGTTGACGTTGCCCCCCAAGACCTTCCAGCAGCATCAGGGAACAGATCCATACTGGTTGTAGTGGATCATACCACCAGGTACCCTCAAGCTATCCCCCTTAGGACTACCACTGCTCTCTCAGTTGCTAGGGCCCTGATCAGTATTTTTACTAGAGTGGGCTTTACTAAGGAGGTGGCATCAGTCAGAGGTAGTAACCTCATGTCTGCGTACCTCAAGGCAATGTGGAATGAACGTGGAGTGACTTATACGTTCACTATCCCATATTACCCACAAGGAAATTGTTTAATTGAGAGATTCAACAAAAACATACAAAGGCATGATTGCAGGACTCCCTGAAAACCTCGGAAGGAGATAGGACATCTGCATGCTTTTCACCTATTGAGAAGTGCCATCCTGTAAGGGGACCACTGTGTCTAGTGAGGGAAGGCTGGGAGAAGCCTCTCAAAGAGTCCAAGCAAGGCATTGTGGACTATGTGCTTGGCCTATGTTCTAGGAGAGCTGAGTACATGGAGAAATCATCCAAAAACCTTAAGGTCAGCCATGATCTCCAGAAGCTCTGGTATGATCAAAGGGTTGCCATAATGGAGTATCAACCAGGGCAGAAGGTGTGGGTACTTGAGCCTGTGGCTCCCAGGACACTCCAGGACAAATAGAGTGGCCCTTACCCAATCCTTGAAAAGAAGATCGAGGTCACCTACCTGGTTGACTTAGGCACTCCTACGAACCTTCATAGGGTCATCCATGTGAACCACCTGAAGCTCTACCATAATACAGCTGATGTGGCCATGCTGATGATCACTGATGAGGATCAGGAAGAAGAGAGTGAGCCTCTCCATCACCTCCTCTCCCACAGCCCCAAAGATGGGTCAGTTGATGTAGTAGTCGTTTCAGACACCCTTACTGCCCAGCAGCAAGCTGACTGCTGGCAAGACCATAACAGTATGCTGACTTCTTTTCCCTCACCCCTGATCAGACTCATTGGTGTGTCCATGATGTGGACACTAGTGATCTCATGCCTGTCAAGAGCAAAATCTATAGACAGTGTGATCAAGTGAAGGATAGCATCAGAGCCGAAGAAGTCAAGATGCTGGAGCTAGGGGTATATGAACTCTTTGACAGTCCCTGGTCCAGTCCAGTGGTCTTAGTTCCCAAACCTTATTCCAAGAGAGGTAAACCAAAGCCAAGGTTTTGTGTGAACTATATAGGTCTCAGTGCTGGCACTGAGACAGATGCTCACCCCATGCCAAGAGCAGATGAACCTATTAACAGGCTAGGGGCAGGCATGTTTCTCAGAACTTTTGATTTAACATCAGGGTACTGCCAGACTTGTGTGACCCCTGGAGCAAAAGAAGGAAGGATTGGAACTTTCAACCCCAGATAGACATTATTAGTTCACTGTTATGCCATTTGGTTTAAAGAATGCCCCTGCCACCTTCCAAAGGTTGGTGAACAAAATCCTAGCTGGGGTTGAGGCTTTCAGTGCATCATATCTTGATGAGATGGCTGTCTTAAGCTCAACTTGCCAGGAGTACCTGATCCACCTTCGCAAGGTCCTTGAAGCTCTGCGAAAGGCAGGCCTCACAAGGCAAACAAGTGCCAGATAGAGCAGGGCAAGATTGTATACTTGGGTCACCTTGTAGGTGGTGGCTAAGTTGAACCACTGCAACCCAAGATCTAGACGTTCTGGACTGGGAAGCTCCAACCATCGAGACCCAAGTCAGGGCATTCCTTGGCTTGACTGGGCACTACGGGAGGCTTGTAAAAGGTTATGGTACCATTGTGGCACCCCTCACAGAGTTGACGTCCTAGAAAATGACAAAGGAAGTAAACTGGACAGTGAGCTGTCAAAAGGCTTTTGAGGCTGTGAAGGAAGTAATGTGCTTGGAACCAATCTCAAATCTCCAGATGAGTCAAAGCAATTCATAGTGCAGACTGATGCCCCTAAACATGAGAAAGGAGCAGTCCTGTCACAAACCAATGATGATGGCCATGACAAACATGTTGCTTTCATGAGTAGGAGGTTACTCCCCAGAGAGCAGTGCTGGAGTGCCATTGAGATGGAATCCTTTGCTGTGGTCTGGTCCTTGAAGAAGTTTAGACCATACCTGTTTGGTTCTCACTTCTTTGTTCATACTGACCACAGGCTGATGCAAATGAAAAGTGAAAACTCCAAACTGTTGAAAGCACAGACCTGGGACTGATCACTCCAATGTACATGCCTTTCCAGGTTTTTCCACATAGATAATGAAGACTATCTTGGGAAAGGTTAGTCTTAATCTCTTCCGTTTTTTGGGGGTGGAGTTGTGTAGGAAAGTGCCCCTTTTGATATATCACCTCCACGTTTTGCCTGGTATCTGATGCAATTTTGGTTGATAGTGCACTGGGTTCCTGCTAACCAGGTCCTCAGTGGTTGGTCTTATTCTCTAAAACTGTGCAATTGTTCCCCAATTGGTGATACCTTTGGCACCCCTATAAGTCCCTGGTAAATGGTACCCCTGGTACCTAGGGCATGGGTACCAAAGAGGGTCCATAAGGGCTGCAGCATGTATTGTGCTACCTTTAGGTACCACTCACCTAGCACATGCAGACTGCCATTGCAGGTTCCGTGTCTTGGTGCTGTTAAAAGTGAAAATACGACATGACACACAGCCTGCGTCCCATGCCCCCAACACTGCATGCAATATATGTAAGTTATCCCTGCAGCAGGCCTTACAGCCCTAAGGTAGGGTGGATTATATTACATGTGAGTACAATTCTGCAAGAGCAGACATGCCGCCACTATGTCTTTGTTGATTCTCAGATATAGTGAGTGAACAAGAAAGCCATTTTAATTACATGTGCTGGACACTGGTTGGTATGAGTTCCCCAGCTACATGATGGCTTAACTGAAAATAGGGATGTTTGGTATCAAATATCCCATATTAATAAACCCTCACTCATTCAAGTGATGGATTTGATTTATTAATACATGCACCCAGAGGGCACCTTAGAGGTTCCCCCTGAAAACCTACCATCTACTCGTGTGCTGGTTGATTAGTTCTAACTAACTTGCCACCACACAACACGTTTCTGACCCCCAGGGGTGAGAGCCTTTGCTCTATGGTGGATGGAAACAAAGCCTGCTCTGGCAGGGGAGTTGGCACACCACTCCCAACAAGATGACCTGCAAATCTGCATTCCTGGGCAAGGTGCTTCAAGGAAGCCCACCGCCCTTCATATTTAAATTTGGCTTCCCTCAGAGGAGCCGATGCTGACCCCATGCCCCAGGGCCCATTGGACACCTGGACAGGTGGGAAAATTAGTAGTCAGAGAGATGTGCCCACCTCCCAGGTCAGTCCCACCCCTCTGGTGAGCTGCCTGATGTGGACACAACTTTTGAAAACCTGCCATCTTGGTGATGGCTGAACTAGGAACTCTGTAGCAGGGATATGCCCTCTTCCCTCAGGAAGTGGTCATATAGAGGGTGTATGACCCCCTGGGAAAGTGGCCCATTGTCTCCTACCCTACACTCCCCAAAATACTCCTAAATACATTATTTAGTGGAGCCCTGGCACCAGGTAATCAGATCCTGCTGATCTGAAGAAGAAGCGGGAACTGAAGACCAGTTACTGACTCAACGCCAACCCTGCTAGCCTACCTGCCAACTTTGACAATCGTGCCACAGTCGCCTCGTCCTCCAGCTGCTGAAACTTCTAAAAACCCTGGAAAACTGCCTTCATCCCAGCACAAGGGAATTCCTGTGGAGTAGCAGAGCTGCTCCCCGGCATCCTTGCAGGCACCAAAGAACTGCTGACAAGGACTCTGGGCTGCCAAAATCGCCACCGGATGCCACCACTTCAGAGTCTTGCAGCCCTGTGTTGAAGTGGGCCAACGGTGCCAACCAAGTCCCCTGTCTCTCTAGAGACAAAGTCCATTGTGGGCTTCCCCACAGCGACCTTCACTCTGATGGCTGCAGTCTCTTTCTGCAGGCCCCTCTTAACTGTGAGTACCTCCTTCGACAGCTATCATGATGGTCCACTGCACCCACACACCCCAGACCTAGGAGAAGAGTCCCACTGGTGTCTCCGCATCCCCTAGGTTAGTGAGATTTGAGCCTACTTATTGGTTTACCAGGACTGGTCCCCCGATCCACACCTGCAGCCAGTTTCTGTGGGCCCCCTCCACTGCGACCACCACCGGTGACGGACCCCTGACAGTCCACAAACCCACTGCACCCAGACACCCCGGACCGGGGAAAAGAGGACAACTGGTGCCCCTACATCTCTGTGTATCGCAAGACCTGAGCCCACTCAGTGGCTCACCCTAACTGGACACCTAGTCCTAACCTGCAGCATCTTTCCAATTGGACCAATCCCCATTGACTAACATTGGGATCCAACACCATACTACACCTCTGCACTTGGCCATTCTAGTGCCACCCAGTGAGACCTGCTGTTGTGGGCCTGACTCTTGCCCAATACTCACCTTAAGTCCAGGAGATTGGTCTTATAAGTCGCTGTACTCTACCTGTTTGCCATATTTGTTGTTCCTCGATAGGATAATATTGCAGTTTTCAAGAATTGCACTGTGTTGACTTTTCTATACTGTAAAGATTTCGGGTGCAAAACAGACTTACCTGATCATATTGATTCTGGTGCCAAAACACATATAAAGATACTTGTTACTTTTATAAATTGGTGTCAATCTCCTTATTAAGTTGTGTGCCTCATTTATTGACTGGGTGTGTATCTGCAGATATCTAACATTCCTTTCTGAAAAGCCTAAGACTGCTCGACCATACTGCCCTTTAAGAAAAACACCTTGGGATTGCTAGAACAAGCCCTGTCCAATAATGAGGGAACCCCTGGACTCTTTGCACGGTATATCTCATTTTGATATACCATATAAAGAGCTAGTTTCCTACAATTCTCCTAAGTTAAAAGTGTGGGCTCTGTCTGCTACCAGGAAAGAGGTTCTTAAATTTTGTCAAGGCAGGGAAGACTCCTTCAATCCCAATTGCATTTTGAATTTCTTAGTAAACCCTGAAACCACAATTTTTGTGGCTAGTATCTTCAGTGCATTCTTCTTAGACATAATTTAAAGAGGTTACATAGTTCTGATCATTCTGTAATCGTTGTTTTTTCAGTGTGGTTTCCATATCTCTCCTTATGTCCAGGGCTTCTTTTGCATATTCAGTTCCTATATTTTGTGTTATGTTATAAAATTTGTAAAGTGTGACTGCTGCCTAGGAAATGGCATCCTGGCTGTAAAGCTGCTTGTGCCGGTCTTCTATTCTGACAATTCTCACATTCTCCTAACCTGGAACGATAATGTCTGTTGCCCAATACAGATTTGAAGCGTGTTAATCAGCCGTGTTTCAGTGGATGCACTTGAGTAATCTCCAGTGCAACACTAGCAAAATAGAAATCAAATTGTCCCTAAAACCACAGATGAAGAGTGTAGTTGGGACTTTCTTCAGATTACTCCAGTTTCTGAGGAAACGTTTGTTCCTGCTTCGTTCTCCCTGTCTAAAGATGGTAGTCCATACCCTTATAACATCTTGGCTGGACTATTGCAATGCTGTAGACTGGGATCTCCCACTCTACCAACTGAAGAAACTCTAGTTGGTGCAGAACGCCACAGCCCGGCTTCTGCTTAACCTCCCAAAAAACAACTCTATACATGTCCATCTCAAGGAATTGCAATGGATGCCGATTCGGTAGCGAGTTAAGCCTAAGGGATTGGTGTTGGCCCATAGAGCCTTCTATGGTTCAGGTACCAGCTATTTAACCAAAAGACTCTCACATTATCATATGTATGTATCTTTGCGCCCTTCAGATGCACTTTTGGCAGTGGTACCAAGGACTAAGAGGAAGAAATGGGGAGGTACCTGTTTCTCGGTGCTGTCTGCGTCTGCCTGGAATGCGCTTCCTCTGTATCTGCGTGCCACTAAGGATGAAGGTTCCTTAAAGTGCAGCTTAAAAACTTGGCTGTAATTGTGCCTTCTAATCCCTGATTTTCTGTTGGAACAGTAGTCAATGACCTTTCGCACCGGGAAACACTATACAGTGGCCATGCGCTTTACAAATACCACTTTGATTTGAAATTTGGTGCGATCTGGAGGACATCTCATGGCTACTTAAGTACCCATGTTTTTATTATCTTCTTGAAGTGAGTGAAGTTAGTAACCTGTATATTGAAAGGTGGCAGATCCTTCCAGTTTGTGGCTGGCAAGTAAGAGCACCACTATGACTGACAGACCTGGGATTTTGTGGCTAGGAAGCAAGTCAGAGTATGTAGAGCATGGGTGTAAGGCAGTGGACAGAGAGATTACGTTTCCTATGAAATTGACTATGATCATTTTGGGCCCTGTGAGCCTTAGGCCTTGTAGCAGGGAGCTTCCCTCTGTTGCTTAGGTATGAGGCATGTGTCTGCATTTTGAAACATTAATAGCAAATGTAGAGAGAGGCCACAATTTTTAAGTAAATTGAATTTGACTCGGTCCAATTAAGAGGTAACCAAAGCCTGAGTAACTGTTTTTCAATAAGTAATAGGAAGGGAACTGAATGTTTTTAAAGAATCCTAAGAATGGAAAAACAGTTGATTGATTAGTTGAGCCATAGATAAGACTTGTTCAGTGAGGACCCCTAGATTTCTGGCTGAAGAAACCAGACCAAGGGAATTTCGAAGTTCGAGGGGCCAAGAGTAAGCACGTTTTTTTCTATTTTGTTGGAGTTAATCTTAGGGCAGTTTGTTTGCATCTAGATGCCTACAGACACCATGGTTGAGTGAAATTTGACTTGGATTTCACAGTAGTTTTTACATAGGAAACAACATTTTGTGTTTTATCTGTCTAATAGACAATCCCAAAGCCAAATGAGTGCACTAGCTTTGCCAAGAAGGAGATGTAGACATTGAAGAGAGTGGAATTTATTGAGGATCCCCGAGGGACTCCACAAGGAGTAGGTACTGCTGAGAAAGAAGGAAGAAAGGACGTCTGCTTGTGTTCTGGCTGAGAGAGTAGAACACAGCCAGTTAAGGGCCTTATTGCAAATTCTGATCGTCAGTAGTCAAGACAGAAGAATAGAGTGAG
Source organism: Pleurodeles waltl (assembly GCF_031143425.1). Classification (NCBI taxonomy): domain Eukaryota; kingdom Metazoa; phylum Chordata; class Amphibia; order Caudata; family Salamandridae; genus Pleurodeles; species Pleurodeles waltl. The sequence continues at coordinate 102,667,047 of NC_090437.1, forward strand.
AGACCTTCATCCAATATCACTGGGAGATCCAAAAAGACCATGGTGGCACCTTGGTCCAGGATTAGTTCTAAGTTTGTCAGTGACAGAAACTAGAGCAGTTTCGGTTCTGTGAAAGACACGAAAGCCAAATTGAGAGTAATCTCAAGTTGACTTCTGAGTAGCATAAGAGCTGTTTATTGACTACTTTCTCTGAGAGCTTTGCAGGTAGCGCAGAAGGAAAGATTGGGAGTTAGTTGACTGCAGCGTTAAGATTTGACAACAGCCTTTTAAGATCATTAGGACTTGAGCATATTCCAAGTCTCTGTGCCAAAGCCGAACAGATAGAACAATCTTGGGAACAGGAATAATGGTGTCAAAGGCATGCAGGGGGAAATGAGGCGAGCAAGGATCTAATGCAGAGCCAGACTTTATCATAGAGAGAGTGACTATGGTCTCAGCCTCAGTAAGCGGTTGGAAAACAGGTAGAGAGGCTCCACTTGGAGCAAAAAATATGCAATCCAAGGATGATGATGTCTAAATCTTATGCAGTTTTGCTATCTACAATGTGAAAAAATAAGAAAGACTGGTACAGAGTTCCTGGCAAGAGTTAATCAATTTAGTGCAGGCTTGTATCGAGCTGGCAGAGTTAATAGCAGCCTGCACCATCTCAGCTTGAGGTTGTGACTTTGAAACAGCAATGAAATTAGGACAAGAGATTCTGGACCATGAAAGTTCTGTGAACGAGTTGATGTGGCTTAAGTTGTCCGGCTTAAGAATAAGAGTCCAACAGAAAAGTGAGCATTCTCGGTGAGCAGCAGTTAGGGCACAGCCAGAGTGCTGTGAAGATTGGTAAAGACTAAGTTGAGTTGATGTCCTGTTAGGTGCGTGATTTGAGATACAATTTGAGAGAGCCCTAGAGATGGCATTAGGGCATTGGAGCTAGTTTTTCTAGATGAATATTCAAGTAGCGGAGTACATTCATATTAGAGGTTGTCACTCTATGGGGCACAAGATGATATTCGGGTCTCAGACTAAAGGAGGCACATTGTTTTGGGGGCTGATTAATCAGGGTGCCAGAGAAAGAAGATGCACGGTTTACTTGATGATTAAAAATGAGACATTCTGCCCTTGGGACAATGAGGATGTCTGTTGCTAAGCAAATAAACTTAGAGCAATAAATATTGGCCAGACTGCTTCCTGGCATAAGAGGATTGGTCAAGGCATACCATTGAATAAGCCACTGGATTGGCGCAATTTCAGGGTTAGGTGATGAAGGCAGCCAAGTTGCCATAAGAAAGAGAGTGAGTGAGTGAGTGGAGATGAAGTGCTAAATGTCAGGTGTTTGGGGAGGATCAAACGTTATTGGAGAACAGATGAGGCCTATTGTGGGAAGGGTAGCCATAAGGGGCTGGGGAAAGCAGATACCTGACGGTTGCTTGATGCCTGGCTCTGCCTCAGCTCAAAGTCCTCTGGCATCTTCGAACACAAAACAAACCGATCTTGGTCTTTCACTGAAAGAACTCATCATGTCTTCGCACTCCATTTCACTGCCTGGGATGTAGTTTGTACATGGTCTCCAGCTTTTCCTCTCAATTCATTGTGCAGCCACAGATTAGCAAAACAAACAAACGGCATCCACAGACGACCCACATTCTCGAACACAGCTTTGTGTTGTCTATTAGCAAGCTGACCTGAAAGTAAACAGCGTTTTGAAAAGCATATGAAACGCAGAAGTGGACCATAATAGCGGCCATCCATTGGTTCTGACTAAAGCTTCACAAGACTGCTTTTTAGGGGCGAGCACAAAGCACTCGTTCCCTGCTGTAATCTCTCTTTGGGCTTCTAACCACACCCATGTCACGTCAGTCACTTTCATTGGTTTGTGGGCTTGCCTTTTGAAATCCGCTTGCTTTCATTTGTGAAAGGCATGCATACATCATGCTTTTTCCGGTGTTTAGCCCACAGCACTGGTAAACTACTAAAAACTTACGAGGCTCGATGTTTTCAGGTTGGTTTCCGGACTACTTTATCTTTTTATTTTCCACGCAGCGCGATTGCACTCCATTTTTCAGTAATCAATTTCAGCGTGTTTATGCTGCATTTGTTTTCCTTTTAACTTTTTGTCTGGCAAGAACAGTCTGGTTAGGAGTTTACAACGCTAATAGCCCTTTAGTTACCCATCATGTAGATTTATTGTACGGACTCTTCAATACTGTAGTGAAATACATGTTAGGCTTCAAAGACAAAAAGACGAAAAAATAAATAAAAACATTTGCATTGTTTATCGGGTCCAGTCGTAGTAGGCAAACCCTCGTTAGGCAGCAAGAAGTTGCACTCCAGGGCTCCCCATGCTGATGCCTACATAAGTCAAAGCATCTGGCTATAGAGGTGAGGGAAAAATAATGCTTTCTGTGCTTACCTCGTACTGAGAGGAATGACCTGAAGAGCCACTGCACCTCGCTCCTTAGGATCATCCAAAGTGGAAGACCCAGGATGTTGTGTTGATTTGAAGGACTCTAACCTACTCCAGAAGTAGCTTACCTGTAGGGGATTACGCCTTCCTCAGTTGGGGGAAAGGAGAATTTCCAGACACTTCACCACAGTGCCCCATAATGACTGCGCTTGTGCTCTTTCTTTTTGCCCCTGCTGCCCTCCCCACACTGACCACGGGCATTTCTCCACCTCCAACTGCACCGTTGTTTAATGAGGCACTGCAGTGCAGGCAGTGAAATGTCTGTTGGCAAAACAAGTAAAGTACAAAGTCCACGTACCAGAAGGAAGTGCAACCTGGCAGGGTAATGGTGGCTAAGCTGCTGCCTGCCCAATTTGTCACCCTACGTTCAAAGCAGGCAGCCATAGAGCGGTCAAAAACTGGAGCTGTGCAATCCTAGTGTGGGGCATGACTAGGCTTCCCATCTCTTTTCTGGTCACACTGACATCTCATGAACTCATTTTCATATCCAGGTTTGAAGTGTCTTTGCTTGGTTGATGTTCTAAATCAGTACGAACCTTGGTAACCTCCACTGAGTTTTTGCTCACAGAGCTTATATGCCACTGTGCGCACATTCAACTTCTCATCCTTGAGGCAGGGCCAGACTTGCTGTACCGGGCATCGGACATTTCCCTGGAGGCTGGAAGTGTGGGGACTGGTTTTGTCATTGGGGCCAGTTTTGTTATATCAGCACAATATCGGCCCCCCAGTAAAAAAAAAAAAAAAAAAAGCAGCAAGCCAGTATAATCCACTCACTCTGTTTCCAGCCACCTAGGGCCAGCCAGTGCTTCACAAAAGTACTCAACTTTTGTGGGGACAACTCTGGCAAAATTGCAAGGGCTGCTTTGGGTTTCCTGTCCGGCCCTGCCTTGATGTGCATAAAGAGCTCCCACACAACTGAACCTTTTGATGCACTCTGCAGCTCCAACATTTCTCCTGTACATTCCACCTTTTCCGCTGCTATTGTATCTAGCCCTGCCATGCCTTCCTGACTCTTTTCTTCAATTTTTGCCATTTTGGTTTGCAGGAATGATAAATCTTCCCCTTTCCCAAGTGTCCAGGCCTCTTGCACTAATGGAAGTAGTGGAAATGCCCTCTGGTTTCAAGCAAAACAGGTTTTGTGGCCTCCAAACCAATCAAAAACCAATGAATCCACAAACAGCAGATACAACAGAAAGTCTAGCCTTCATTAGTTGGTGAAACGGGTCCATTGTCTCATAAGGGTGGCAACGAACTTGGTGCATAGCAAAAACAGTTAAGTATAAATCTGTATGGATGGGTCTGTGTCGTAATTTCAGAATGTGGAACTAGGAAAGGACTAGGGAGAGTCTTGTTATCTAGATAACATTATTTTAAAAATGTTAAATGCCCCCAAAAGCGGCAGTCATCCACAGGCTAGTTTTAATAAGCAACTGACTCACCACAAAAATGCCTCCAGCTATCGTCGACCTAAGCAACTAGATCAGGGACTCAGTACACAAGAAATGCCTCTCACAATCCACACACAAAACCACTGAAATTCGCTATTTGTAGTTCACAGTGCACACAAAGTACACAATACCTATTGTATCCAACCATGTTTTATACTTTCTAGACTGCCTTTTTAGGTTGAGCATAACAGCGTACAAGTGCTGCTTTTTTAGGGTAGAGTGCAAAGCGCTCCTTCCCCTGCTGTAATCTTTCTTTGGGCTTCTAACCACACCCATGTCACGTCAGTCACTTCCATTGGTTCATGGGCTTGTCTTTTAAAATCCGCTTGCTTTCATGTGTGAAGTCATGCATACGTCATGCCTTTTCTGGTGTTTAGCCCACCTACACAGCACCGGTAAACTACTGAAAATATACGAGGCTTGATATTTTCAGCATGGTTTCCAGCCTTCTTTATCTTTTTATTTTCCACTTAGCACAATTGCACTGGGGTTTTCATAGCACGATCGTGCTCAGTTTTTCTGTTTTTAATTTGAACTTTATAGCGCTGCATTTTTTTTCTTTTAATGTGTGTGGCAGGAAAAGTCCGGTTAGGAGTTTACAATGATAATAGCTCTAACTCGAGCAAATGCGAGACCAATGCATTGCAAATACTTGTTGATTAAGTGAACACTAGTTTGACTTGAGGATGAAAATGCAATGCTTTGTAAATTTTACTGCAACGTCAACAATTCTAGCTGGATCTGCTGCAAGTGCACAAAGAGTGGGACTGGCAGAAGGGTGGGGCTTGTGTTTATTGTTGATTTCTTGGGCCATATAGGGTCCTTTAGCATTGCACCACAGCCAAGGATTAGATAGACATCCATTAAGGTTGGTTTCCACAGTTGTGTACTAATCTGAAAGGTTGTAATTATGTTAGGCTGAGTTCCTTGTGAAACGCACAGGCTGGTACTGTTTAGAGGTCTTTAAACCAAATCTTAACGGTTATTGTTTAGTTTCATGATATTAAAAGCAACAGAAATGCTTGGGCGCACCATGAATAGTAAAGATTAATGCTTATGTGTTTTCTGTCTGTGTGCTTTTGGGAAGGCAAGGTCTTTTAGCATTTATGTTTACCCTAGTAGTACAGTCTAGCAGGCAGGCCATTTATGCTCAGTGATGGGCCTGAGCAGGGAAATTCAGTTTTAACTAAAGGAACTGGCAGGCAGCACAGCAGAAAACTCAGAGTATATCAAGTCAGTTATTTCACTGCCCATCCCACCCACACGTCACACCACATTCACTGCTGCTGGGTTTTTGCCTTTAACCCCCTTGATGGCTCACCTGGAGTAGGAGGGCAGATATGGAGATGTGGTCAAGGACTGTATATAGGGTTAGGTGAAGACTGCACTCATCTGGACTGCTTTGCTGAGAAGGACTGCTGCCCTGCTGTTGCCCTGCTGCCCTCTGACGTTGCTGAGAAGTGCTCTCCCAGGGCTTGGATTGAGCTTTCCTCCTGTTTTCTGGAGTCTCAGGACCAAAAAACGTAATCTCTTCAAAGAACTCCTTGTGCGTCAAAAATTGATTCACAGCCTGACGGAAACGAGGCACAGCCCGTCTTGCAACGAGGCTAGCGCTGCACAGCCGAACCGGAACGACGCAGCATGACTTCAGAGAGAAGAATCAATGCAGCACCTGCGGACGGAAATTCGACGTACAGCCTTACCAGATCGACGCACAGCTGAACAGGAATGAAGCAGCCCGACTACCCGAGTGAAGAATCGATGCAGCACCTGCCATGTGACAGAAAATTCAATGCCTCTCCATACTGGATTGACGCAATGCCTTTGACTTCTTCCTGCACGCCCAGGATTTCCACGCATCATCCCTGGGTGTCAAAAAGATCCCCGCATCGGAATGAGGAACCAAGCCTTCACGCCGGAAATCAACACAAAAGCCTCTTGCAGCGTCGAAAGAAACAACGCATCGTCTGTGCCGCACAAGAATTTCTGATGCACCCCTTATTTTTCCACACTTCTTCGTGTGTGTAATTGTTGACGCAAACCAGGTACTTTGTGAAACCAAGAAACAACTGTTTATCTAAGATTTAAGACTCTTTTACATCTTGCAAAAGTGATATCTCAACTTGCCCTGATTGAATCTTTATCTTTTTGACCTTAATTTAACCAGATAAAGATATCATATTTTTCTAAACCTGTGTGATGTATTTTTGTGATGTTTTCACTGTGTTACTGTAGGATTTTTTGCACAAATACTTTACACATTGCCTTCTAAGTTAAGCTTGACTGCTCAGTGCCAAGCTAACAGAGGGTGGGCACAGGATAACTTGGATTGTGTGAGACTTACCCTGACTGGGATTGTGATCCCTATTTGGACAAAGGTGAATAGCTCTGCCACCTAGAGACCCCATTTCTAACAATTACAAAAAAAAAAAACTCAAAATAACATTGAGAAAATTAAACCATAAAACAAACAGACTCTGTGCCAGCTGCAATCCGGTCTCAACTGCTTCTGTAGCAGTTATGACAGGTGAGTGGCTCCTCCTGAGGATTATGTCTACATCTTCTCCTTCAAGTTCCAAGGTCACATTTGCCACAACTGCATTTTTAGTAGAATAAAGCAAAACCTCTCCCAGAAGGGCGACTTCCCCATGAACTCCTAGGCCGTTGACGTGCATACTTCCCCCCTTTGTTAACACATGAGACACTTGGTGCAAAAACGGCTGCAGTTTGTCCACATAACAGGATTACACAATACTGATCAAAAATTAAAACCCCAAGCATAACCCCGCATTGCCCGACACCACCTTCTGACTGCCTTGAGTGATAGCCCTATTTTCTGCAGGGATCTAGCACCTATGCAGCTTCTAGGCTACACCATGCTGCCAAAGTTGTAGTGGGTGGCCCTTGTGCCTAGCCTGGGCTGCCAGCGCTGTGTCCACCCTCTGCTAACTCCTTGCTGACCATTGGCTTGCTCCCTGTGACCAAGGTCATGCACTGGAGCAACTGCTTTGGCTATTGCGATCCCCTGCTGTTCCTCTGTGCTGTCTCCACCCAAGCCCACTCTACAGTCATGGCTGCAGCGCCTCCATACCTGCTGCAGGTGGATTTAGATTCCATGAAATCTGAAACTTGATCCATCTTGTCTTCCCTTCTTGATGACTTTATTGTGAAAGAAGAAAACAAAATAAGTGATGGGTGGGCTTCTTGAATTAATCTCAACCACTGATAATTACTTGGGGCCATACCAAAGTCTAGTGTTTTTCTTTCCCCTACAATGCCTCCTGAGATTAAATGCAGCCATATCCAAATCAGCCTCAATTCTGGTCCATTCGAAACATCCAGCTCAAACTGTCAAGTTAGGTCCTCAGTTAACCGGAACACATGCAAACTATGACCGGTTTTGCCCTAGTTGGGGCTCCTCAGTCAGGTGCAGCCTGGTTCCAACCTCAGATTAGACTCAGCCATATGCAAATCATCCTTGATGCTGCTCCAGAAGGAATAGAACATTCCGAACTGCTAGGCTTATTTTGTGGTCTAGGATTGCAATCAAAATTTCCTACTTCTGTTGACTTGTATTCCATGAAATCTGAAACTCACCCCAACTCTGCCCCTTTCTTGGAGGCCTTTATTGTGACAGAGGCAAATCCCAGGCTTCATTGAGTCACATTATAAAAGTATGATTTGTGGCTAGTCAAAGTCTGTGGGACCACTGCTTCCGTTTTTTTCTCATGTATGGTTCCTGTATTCATTAATTATCTTCTTGTCAGTGCCTTTTGATCCGCTCACCTTAGCATGAATTTACAAAGAGATGTGAGCACCTTAATTGCACTGAGCTGCATATAAACCTCCTGCGTAACTCACATTTTGTATTTACAAAACAAAAAATTACAGTCCTAAACGGATTTACTCTCAGTGGTCCATTTGTGAGTATTCCAGAACAGGAATTCCTGCCTAAGTATGTGAACAGCAACACACCTGAGATATTGTGGGTATTCCTAAATGTTTAGTAGGCACATAACCACTGTTGGCACGGTCAGATATTTACTCCACTCAGTGGAAGGAATGATGCCTTATCTAGGGTCTGAATGGGAATTGATGTAAGGAAAGGGGTGTCTTTATGGAGCAAAAATACTTGGATTGGACTTTGACATGTGTACACCTCTTGCATATATGCAGGCAGAGTTGGTTGTGTAACTTGAAACTCACAAGGTATTCTAGAATTATTCTAGAACTACTTGTTGTTATCACTGACAGCAGCTACTTCCCAGAAGTACACTCTAAATTCTCTGTCAATTCCAAAAAGGTAAAAAACACGTCCACCAACTGTACTTATTTGACTAAAGGAATACATTTTTCACTTTGTCTGTAAACGGGATCCCCGTTCAGCAAATATCAACCCTTCCACCATTACAGTTATTATTAAAGGATTGAAATGTATGGAGCTTGAGTTACACAGCTGTGCCTCAACAAATGTCAGAAGCATGTATGTATTTAAAATGTAACTGCGAGCAATGGGGTTATTAATTTGGGAGGTACTCCTGGAAACACTGGCTCAAACCCCAGGCAGTCCACATATTGTCATGTGTAAATTTGAAGCAATCTAAAACAAAAGGAGAAAAAGAGGCTGAACGCAGTCCCACATCTGCCTCTAGAAACACATACTAAACACAATAGGGACATGGTTACCTCTTTGGGAACATTCCAACGAATGTTGTGAATGCTCCTCTGGAGGACATTCCTCCTTGTTACCACTTATGAGACTTATTGCAGTTCCACAATTTACCTCCTCTTATATTATTCACAAGGAGTAAAAATCTAATCAAATTTTATTATCAGTGCACTCATGTATAATAAAATGCATACAATCAAACCATTGGTCTTAAAAGAAATTGATCCATAAAAATAAAACCATGGAACTTGTATCCCGTTCAATAAACAGGCGTCATTGATGCTGGAAGTTTATTGTGTTTGCTCCCTGGCTGAAGGCTTGTTACAGAGTCTTGATGTCAGCTGTGAATGCATTGGCCAGGGCGCTCTCCACACCCTCCAGATATCTCACTGTATGGGTGATCAGTTTTTGGTTGGTTGAATTAAGACAGATTACAGTTGCATGTCTGCATGTACGGACCCCCGGATGAACCCACAGTGTTCTCAGTAGCCTACCGTGCTCCTTCAGGGTCCTTGGGAACAGGCAGAGCATGTGGGGCACCGTTTTGGGTGTTCACCCGCAGAGCCAACAAAGTCTGTCTTTTGGTTGCCGTCGCCATGGACTCTCATGTATTCCTACTGGGAAAAAACCCCAAGCAATAGAGTAAGTATTTCCTCTTGATACTGTAGGTTAAAGTTTCACCCAGATATGACTGGGGAGCTAGGATCTTTTTGCTGTTTAGGAAAAGCCAGAAGTGGTGCTTTTTCTCAAGGGCTGTCTTGTCTTCAGTGAGGGGCAGAAGCCTTGTTGTTTTTTGGTTAAAACTTAGAAACAATTATGGTTAAGGTCCGACGTCCATGGGCTCTCGATGTCAAACTACTTTATTGAGGTATCAAGGTATATTCTTGCAGGTGAGCAGGGTTTCATCATTATTTCTTCCCAGATGTCATGGTTTATGGTGGCCGCAGTCCTTGTTTTGTGAAAAAAGTTGGTAAAAGCTGCTCTCCTTTCTAGAGACTGTTTGAGTAGGCCGAACTCCAACCTTAACTGTGCTGGTGATGTGTTCCTTGGGAGCCTGAACATTTGCCTGATGCTCACTACTGTAGCCTCCATGACCTTTGAATCCCTACGGCGGAGTTCAATACTGCCATAGGCTAATGTTGGAACCACCTTAGCTCTTGCTACATGTAGCAGTGGGCTGAGTGTGTACTTGCTCAGTTTTGTTGATAGTGTCGGTAGCCCCACAGAGAGCACACACCCCTTCTGTCTTATTTTTTCTTTATGTTCGAGAAGGGAAACGTGATGGTCAAGCAAATGGCCGAGGTATTTATAAGTTGCTGTTTCTTCAAGCGTACTTCCACTCAACCCCCAGGTTGTACCCCCTTCAGGGATCTCTTGCCTATTATCATGATTTTAGTTTTTTTATGGTTGATTTCCAGCCCGTTCTCAAGGGAGTATGGTCTTTCATGGCTTTCAGGAGATATTGCATGTCTACCCTTGTTCTGCTGAGCAGCACAACGTCCTCTGCATTCAGTTGCTTCTACCCCAATCGTGGTGCATAGGAGTTGACTGAAAATAGTGCTGTTTAAAAGTCTGCCATGAAGAGATTGAATAACATAGGGGCCAAGACACAGCCCTGTTTTAGGCCTCTTATCATTGGGATCTTCCTGGATAGGTTTGATATGTTGCCCAGTTTAATCCTAACCCACATGCTAGTGTACAGGGTCTCAATGGTTTTCATCAGTTACTGTGGGATTTGCCAGCATTTAAGTTTTGATTGATGCTGTCAAAGGCTACATTGAAGTCAATGTAGCAAAGAAAGAGCCGGAGCTTTGCGACCTTTGAGGAGTATAATATGAGAGACAATGCCATAATGTTGGTGTCCATTCCTGAGTTACTGGTAAACCCTGTTTGGTTGGGGGTATTATTGATTCTTGACCGACCCAATCGACCAGATGCTCAAGGAGAGCGCTGGCGTAATACCTTGCTTCATTGTCTGAGTGCGATCAGATGGTAATTACTGGGACCCGCCTTGTCACCGCCTTTGTGTATTGGAGAGATTATGGATCCCCTCCAGGATACTGAGATTGGTTTGCCGGCCAGGGCATGGTTGAAGAGGGGGGCCATGACTTCAGTCCACTTGAGCAGATCCAGTTTATAGGGGGTCTGAGGAACTCAGTTTGGGCCAAGGGCTCCTGTCTTTCTCCCTGTGTCTATTAGCCATTGGATGCCTGCACAGGAGATGGCGAGTTCGCTATCCACATTACTGGAGCTACATGTGGCTGGATTGTCAAGCTTGGTTGTCCTGCCTAGGGCACTGATGATAGCATGATCGTTGACACCTTTGGTTTGCTGGAAATGGAGTTTCAAAAAGGTTGCCCAATTCACCTCTGAGATGCTTGAGTCCAAGACTGGACCTTGTTGGGGTTTCAGGGCATTTACAGTACTTCAGAATTTGGTGCCATTCTTGTGTTTAATGTCCCAGATGAGGTTGGCCCAAAATGTCTCCGTGTGTAGCCTCCTGTTTCATCTTTCCTTTTGCTTATTTCAATTTGGTGAGGTGGCATTCTTGATCGGGAAACCGGCAGACCAACCAGAGTGCTTGATTAACTTTCCTCTTTAGCTGTTTCAAATTATGCGAGGTGTAGGACTTCTTTGTGACTCGTGAGATTTGGCACCTGATAACCGCATCATTTCTGGCAAATTTCTGGGTCTATGAGTGAATAAAACCCTCCCATTTGTCCTTAGTTGACCCTTCTCTTCTTTGGGAGGCTTTTAAGTGCTTGCCAGCTTCCTCAGCCAGGGAAGCTAAAGAAGTAGTTGCCCATTTAATTCTTTTCAGCTGGCTCAGGTATTTGGTGCCAGCAGGTTCCGTGTTGGTCATGTGTAAGGCTGGGGTCGAATTGAAAGCCACTTCCTGTGTTAGGTGATCGCTTTTGGACCTTAGACCTACTTTGAAGGAAGAGACCATTTGCAACAGTTATAGGGAGACCCAGGTGAAATCAATTAGTGAGTTTCCATATGTGACGTAGAAAGATAAGGAGGGGGGATCTTTGGTGAATCGGCCACTTAGTGCTCTCAGACCTAAGTGCTCAAGAGAGCCAACTAAGGCTGTTCCGATGTTGCTTCATTTTGCTTTATTACTCAGTGCTTGTCCCTGAACATGCCACTGGTGTTCCTAGGCATCAACGACCTAGTTAATTTCTGACCCTTCTAGCAGGTTCATGTTGACTAGTTGACTGTTACTGGTAGTGGAAGGAGTGGGTGGAAGCCAGCCACTTGAGTGATGTGATCCACAAGCGAGTTTGACATTTCCTCTTGATTTTTCTGTCTCAGAGCATATATATGTTGACTAGGATTAGCCCTTGCTCCTTTCTTCTGTGTTGATAGGTCAGGTACACAATGAGAGATTTGTCAGTGTCCGAAGAGAACATCTTGCAGCTGGCCTTTAGAGCAGTTGACAGATATACCCCCAGACCTCCTTTCCCACAGCTGAATTTGCCTTCCTTAATTGTAGGAAGGAGGGCATGGGAATAGTCAGGGATGGAGATTAGGTCCAGGGCCCAAGTTTCTTGTAGGGCGATGATCGAGAAACCTTGAAGATAGTTGAGTGTTTCAGGATCTTGCAGTTTGTCCTTGAGGTCATGACTGTTTCAGGAGCAGAGCCTTAAGCGATGACTGTCAAGAGCCTCCTACCCCCTGGGGTGGAGATTCAGTTTGCAGCTTGCATCTGGTTGAGGATGCAGCTTACCCACTGCCAGTCGTCTCTCTCGTTGCTCTCTTTCTGTTTCTGCGCGTGATGTGTAGACCGGGAACACCCTGTGGTGTTGGAGTCTGATCCCAAGGGCAGACCTCTTGCGCCCTGAAGGACCATGTAGGGAGCCACAGACAACCTCCTTTTTGTCATCCAATGTGCTTTTTGGTGGCCTGAGATGGTATGGATAACCGGGGTCATCTACCCCCTTCCAGGATGATTCCTCACTTCTTGAAGTGTTTGCTTTCCTTGAGAACAGTCTTAGCCAGGGTATCGGACAGCAAGATGACTTTGTTTGATTAATTGTTGTAGGAAAGTACCATCTTTCTTGGCATGTTACCCCCAATTTCTGCCTGTTTGTCAGTGTGTTTTTACTGTCTCACTTGGATCCTGCTAGTCATCCACAGGCAACAATTGCAATGATGACCGGTTGCGTGGATCTCCTCTCATCCTGAGCTGCTTTTATCCTGCATCACAGGTGTTGGTCTGGAGTGATCCTCTCTACCAGCTGTCAAACATTGGTGAAGGTAAGCCCTTGCCTTCCCACACAAGACAGTCCACCCTTGCACTGCATCTCTTGCAGCTACCAAGGCTTGTTGGCATCTGCTCCAGGAGATCTTCAGGCTCCCTGTAGCCCCAGCACTCTTCCCTGCAATGCACAGCCCTCTGAGTGCTTCTCCTGCGGCATGGGACCCTTCTTCAGTTGTGCTGCATGGGCCTCTCTGTGACTCCTGGGCTCCTTGCCTGTGGGTCTTCCGTGGGGCTGCCTTTTCTTTTGTGGACTCTGCCTGCTGAGAGCCCCCTCAGGCTAACCCCAATTCCCCCCCCATGGCTTGAGTCCTCCTGGACCTTGCTGGACCCCGGAAGCCCCACTTTTTGTCTACCACAACTCTTGCCCTTGCCAAGGCTTGTTGGCTTTTCCACACCACAGACTGCAATCTTCCTTCTGACGTGGGACATCGTCTGCATTCTCCAGGAACTCTTCACAGACTCCAGGATGCATTCCAGACCGTCTTCGTTCCACCATCGACTAACTCCTGCAACCACAGATGGGTGTGTAGTGGCTCCTGCCATGGCCAGACCGTTCTCTGAGACCTGGACTTGGTCCCTTCTCTTTCAGGTCTTCCTCTTCAGGAATTCATCGCTGGCTCCTTGCAGTCTTGTCTGGGTGTTGCATTATCCTTATTTTCAGTCCTTTTGGTAGTTTGGGGAAAATCGGATAACTTACTTCTTTCTTCCTGGTCACTTGGGAGGCACTCTGGTACTTACCTTTGGGGTTTCCTAGTTCCTCCAGCTCCCCTCTGCCGATTGCACTCCCTTGGGTGGGGACCCGACATTCGCATTCCACCTTCTTAGTATATGATTTGGTCCCCCCCAGGCCTTCATTATTGCCATTGCATTTCAGTGTTGACTGCAGTGGTATTACTGTGGTATTTGCATGTCTCCTAGATAAGCCTTGGCTGCTCATCCACAGCTACCTCCAGAGAGCCTGGTTCTAGACGCTGCCTACATTTCAGTAATAAGAGGATACCTGAACCTGGTATAAGGTTATAATACCTTAGGTATTTACCACACACCAGGCCAGCTTCCTACACACACATCCTTCTAAGGAAGAGGAGAGACTCCACCGTCTGGACCCCAAACTAGCATTAACGTTCTATCTTGATCTTATAAAAGAGATCCGAGTGGACGATCAATTCTTTGTAGGCTATGTGTGTGCTAGGAAAGGTCAGGCAGTGCAGAAGAGAACCATCTCCAGATGGGTGGTTCTCGGCATTAACTTGTGCTACGCATTGGCTAAGAAGCAACCCCTGGAGGGCTTGCATGCTCCTTCTACCGGAACAGCTGCAACCACTGCATTAGCACACGGAGTTCCAGTCCTGGACATCTGCCAATGCAGCAATATCTTTGCACATGTTTACTAAACACTATGGCCAGGACAGTCATGTCCAAAGGGACGGCTACTTTGGCCGTTCGGTCCTGCAGGACTTTCTAATATGATCTTGATTTGCAGACCCACCTCCGGGGATTGTATTGCTTAGGTATCTATTCTAAGGTAAGGAATCTGCAACTAGAAGTCTCTATCAGATGAGCAAGTTACTTACCTTTGGTAACAAATTAGCCGATAGAGACATATTCTAGTTGCAGAATCCTCACCGATCCACCCATCCTCCCCGCTCTGAGAACTGATTTTTAGGGACAGGGACTTACCTTTCAGGGCCCTAGTTTTAGTGCACCAGTCAGTGTTCTTCATGGCTCTGCGCTTCTGGCGTGGAAAGTCAACGTCATATCCGGCTACCACGACGCCAATGACAGACACAGAGTCGACAGACGCCGCCTAATAGCAAGCAAGGGTGTTGTTCGAAGAAAGATCTTCAGATCCAGACTGATGGGGGAGATTCTAAGGTAAGGAATCTGTAAGGACAAGAATATGTCTCTACCAGATAATTTGTTATCAAAGGTAAGTAACTTCTGTCATATTTGTGATTAAATAACCCATCCACCAAAATCTAAGTCAGGTCTTTATTCACTTTTTTGGAAGCAAGAATCCTCCAGTGGGGCAAGGTTTCAAGCTGGAGTCGTACTCCTTTGGTGCAGTGTCAAGCTGAACAATTTTTCAGTTTTGCAAATAGCTAAGAGCAGGACACACCTTGTTTTCATGTCGCCTTGGGTCTGACCACCCTCAGCAAGCATCAGCACCTTCAACATGTCCTTCAGTGGTGAATAAAAATGTCAAAGTCCCAAATTTTTCTAGGTTCTGGAAATGTTCCTGTTGGTCAGTCCAAAACGCCCCTAGCAGCTCAGAGCAAACTAGTCTTCTGAGAGGTCTACTGCAACATCTAGTACTCTGTGGTCTTCTGACCCTCTTGAAATCAGAGCTTCTTCTGCTTTTTGTGTGCATTAGGCAAGCAAGCAGGACGCCAATCACTTGACCCTTTGTGCGTTCTGTCAGGAGTCCTTGGGTCTTTGTGTGATTTTCTTTTTTTTTCTTCCAGCAGGGCCTTCTTCTTCAAATAGAGTATTCACAGGTCAAGGAATGTGCTTAGAAGGTGGTGGCTTTATTAACGATGCTAACCGGTGATTGGCCATATTTAACCATCCATTCCTAACTAATGTTTTACGGGTCATCCACCTCCTTTTGCAGCACTTCTTCTTAGCTTTTCTTTGGGTATTACCCAGGCGATCCTGTTTCAAGATGGCAGAAACCAGCTGCCACCAAGCAGGTCTCCCTTCAATGTCTAAGCACCACTCTCCTATTTAGAAAAACTCCCCTCTCCTATGGCAGAGTCAAAATTGGTTATCTTCCCTGCTGTGACTGGTGCCTTGCTGTCTGTAGGGTCCTGGGGATGAATACCAGAAGCCTTCCCTGGCACTTTCAATTCAAAAGAGGTAGTGCCTAAGTTGCCCTTTGTTCTGGCAGCTCTTCATGTTCACTTCCAGATAATTGACCCCTGCGGAGTGGTCAACAGAACATTTGCTCTTCCTTGGTTTGTAGACAGGCTGTTCCTCTCTGTGCCAAAGGTTGTTAACTCTCCCAGCTAAGCATGTGTATTCCAGATCAGCAAGTGCGATCAGTGGTTTTAAGCCAATTCTGGCTTGGGAAGTTTAAAATATGTTTATAAAGTTACTTTTACACTAAAGATGTTGACAATTAAGTAGGAAGTAACTTTGAAGCACTTTTCTACTTTTTTCCTCAGCGGAGACAGGATTTAAAGATTATAATCCCATCTAGGCCTATTCAGGGAAAAAGCGTGCAGTGTGTGTAAACGAGCTTTGGGATTTTATTTTACTGTGGGAGCACACTAACCCTAATATGTAGTATGTCCTATTTTTATATATGAGCACCCTGTCTTATGGGTTTACAAGTAACAATTTGTAAGTGATTTAAGAATATATAAAAGCAGGCTTCTCCCCACACAGAGAAGGTACTTTTCTTTACTTTGTGTCATTGCGGCGGATTCACATTGCAACACAACCATGGCACAATTGTGCTTTTGGCGGACATATATTTTTGCCCTACATATGACTGGTGTAAAAACACACTGCAGCACACAAGTGACATTTAACATCAACGCAATAGGGTCATTTCCTGCGCCATCTACAGTGCTTACAAGACAGATGAATAGCGCAATTGAGTGAAACCAATTTTCCCACTACTATTTTAACGTCAGAGTCCATGCGCTGTGGCATTGACTTCATTGTCACCTTGCACAGACTGCTGATGCCAGCAAAATAGGTCCGGAAAAAGGCAAACAATATGGGATGACCATACAGAAAAGGCGAGTTTGCTAGAATATCCCAGTGTGCATGTTGTTGATGTTGGCCTTCTTCAGAATTTCACTGACCAGCGTTGACCCCGTTTCATGATACCTTTGATAAGAGCTGTTGGTTAATAGAGCCCCGATTCACAACGTTTTTTCTGTTAATAACTGTGTCTTCTGAACTTCTTGGAATAAGTCTCGTTTATGACAAATTTATGCGAATCTAGTGTTATGTTTAATTCAGACAATTGAGAAAGATTTTTTGCAGATGACCATACAAGGAACAAAATTATGCTCTACACCGACATTGCATACAAAGATGACCCTTAACAATAAAAGGAACAAAACTATACACGATTGTTACATTATAAAATTGGCCTAGTACTGGGCACAACTGTTTCCTGATATTCCAATATTTTTGAAATAGTGCTGGTGATAGCTGTAAACAACAAAAGATTGAGTAGACGATAAGAAGTGAAAATCAGCACCTTTGTTCCATTTTCTATGTGGATAATAGTTGCATTAGAAAGCATTTCTTAACATCTTTGTGCCTCTATGACATTTAAAGCAATTGGCACAACTATTCCTGTGCTCCTACTAACGCACATAATTATGAAACAAGACATTGTGGTTTGGTATCCATGGAAACTACCTCAGCAGTAATATTACCGCCTATCCAAGTAGTTGCCTTTTGTAGGATTAAGCTCTTGAACATTATTCCCTGTTAAGCCTTTTCCATTCACACGATAAACTCAACAAAAAGGTTTTATATTACTATTGGAGGCGTTTATTTTTTTAGCATAGGTGTTTAGAAAATCTTCTGACCCCTGTTTCCTGAATTAATGTATGCCTGCCACTCTTGTGGGTGCTTTAAGACATATGATTATGTGCTCTTTGTTCAAGTGGAAGACTACGTACAATCGGGCAGTATGGCACTCGTCATATGCTAAAACTACACTTTGAGTGCCAGTGGAATGCTTTTTTTAATTTAAATGACAACAGATAAAGGTATCCTGTTTATGATGCAAATCAAACGCATTTTAAAAGATTTTTACATTTATTTTATATTCAACACGAAATACACTGTGACATCTATTCCTAAACCTAAAATACTCATGGTCAGGAGGGCACCAAAACGTGTGTAAAAATCCAGGGTGCGCACTTGCAACCAGGAATCGCACCATATTATTATTGGGGTTCGTATAGCACAGTCTGCCAGATTTGTTTTTCAGCATAACAGTAACGGTTTGTACTTGGACACTTGTGTTTCTTAGTGTTTAAATCAGGAGCAGTTTCATATTCTGTACGAGGGGGTGAGGTCGGCGGTGGGGGTGGGGTGTGGGGGGCGGCAGAGTGTTTAGGCACACTGCAGACAAGGGCTGCTGGGCCCCACCCATGGTGGTCGAAGATGTTTGTCAGTGGTGTCCTGGGATCGGTCCGTCTCACTATGACTGGAAACTGGGCAAAGTAACCCTTTCCTCACTTATCTCTCAAAGTAGTGAGTGCAGCCACTTAAAGGCTTCTGAGGGAGATAGATTGGGGGGTGGGGGGGGGGCAAAGACTCAGGACTCAATGAGAATGCTGCCGTTCCAGAAAATACTGTCCACCCTAGTTCTTGTCTATTTAGAAAAGAAAGTACTTCGAAAATCGCAGTGGTAGGAAGTACTTCACAATTAGATAGCACTGGGCTTATACTGAAATGATGAACCGATCCCAGTGCCCTCCTTAAAGCCCTACAGTCTCTTCCCCTCAACCTGGTCTAGGGTGGTCCCCTTCAGTAGGTCAAGTTTAGGTAAAAGTAAGCACAGGTGCAAGTTTCACAACCGGTTGCCCTGGCATCTGGTGGATCGGTTTCTATCGTTTTTTAGACCAAAAGAGTCTCAGTAAAAATAATAGATCCTTGACTTGCTTACATTTACTGTCTCTGCAGCTGCGCCTTGCTGTTACTTGTTTGGTTAAGGACTCGGCCTGACGGGTGCTGGCTGGTGTGCACCTCGGTGCAGGTTGACATTTTTGGTGGCATCTCCTCATCCTCAGCAGCAGTCCCACTTCTGTCTCCCTTGCATACCATTTCAGGCGTTGGTTTGGCAGGAAGGACTGATGAGGGATAACCTTCTGAAAGATGTGACCTCTGGGGGCAGGTGTCCTTGACAGATGGGGCCTCTGGGCCCTAGCAGATGCGCCTTTGGGGTGATGCTGACTTCTGACTTTGGCAGTTTATGGTTGCGCTGCATGATGGCAGCAACTGTACCAGACCTCTCACTGTAGATGGGTCGGTTGGCCTGGAATTATGCAGTGCAACGTCTTCATGTAGTTCACCACTAGAGCCACTCTCAGGCTCTTAATACTTAAGAAGAGTGTGTGCACCATTCACATGGGGAAATGTAAAAATTAGCTTTTGCGCTGTTACAGTTTTTCTTACTTTTTTGCTGAAAATTGATTATATAGATGGTGAAATCTTTTCATCAATTTGTGGAGAAAGTTACTCTACGCCAACTGTTAAACTATATGGCGGGTAAATGGGTATCCATGTATAGGCTGTATCAGTTTATTGCTGATGTTGAAAAGGGTTACTCCAGTAAGGTTTCCTTGAAAGAAGGGAAACGTTTTCTTTCTTATAATTAAAAAATGTATTAAGTATTGTGTGCTACATTATACTAAAAGTTGTTTCGGTGTGCCTGGAGGCCTCCAGGAAGATTGTTATGCGAGACCATTTTCCTATTAAATGTTACTTATTTTATTGATGGAAGTCAGTAGACTGCCATTTAATATTTGAAATCGGCAACTGGTGCAGAAATGAAGTGAATCAGTGAGTTCAGCTGCTGCTGGAGATTAAATGGTTTAGATTTGTATCATCTGGTCAAGTAGGACTTCAACATGCTCCTTAGTTGACTATTTTCAATGGAGCGTGACCTAATAGTACATGGAGTACCAGCTTCATTTTTTGCCAATTTTCTCCTTTCTTAATTTCCTCAGGGAACATATAATGTGAGATTGCTGCTTTTCAACTCAGTTGTTGATTCCGCTGTAGCCTGTCTGTCTTTATGTAGTTTATGTGCATGATATTGGTTGCTGTTTTTTTCATTATCTTCCTTGTGCAGACCTTACGAAGATGTTGCTAATACAATCAGCTCCTTTATAATGCCCCCGCTCTACTTTGGAGACCTACATTAGTAAAAACTGGTTAACACATTTCCACTCAGATTTTCTGACATGGACTTTATTAGCGGAAGTCAAATTTTAAGACCCAGAGAAGTGTATGCAAAAAGCAGAAAAGGTAGTTGTCATTGCCATTGGAACTTGGCATGTTAATATCCGTGAAAACCGTTCAGCTCGATGAACGTTTTTTCTCTCACAGATAATGTTTGTTTTTTCTCCATTATGAAACAAATTAGAAATTCAAACATAATTCAGCACTACAATCACTAATATTTCATTCAAGAATTCCTCTCTCGTTCTGTAATATGGTTTACAAATAATGGTTGTTGTTTAGTCTCTGGGTAGCTGTTTCCCTTTGTGTCTTTTTGTGGCATTTTTTGCCTAACGAGAATAAATTGAGATCTCTTCGCTTTGGAGAACTTCATCTCGAGGTACCCTCAGACAGATATCTATTCACAGGAGCTAATTGTGCCTCAGCAGTTTTATTTTGCTCAAGCCTCCTTTTAATGTTTCCATAGTCTCAGACACCAGTGTGTTTTCGGGAGGGCTCCTATTTTTTTCTTCCAGAATGAAGGGAGTGTTGTTTTGGCCTCTGCCAAACAAATCTAAATAATGAAGTGGTTGGATTTAGGTCGGTACTTCATTTGTGGTGAACACAAACCTATGACCAAGAAGGTAAAATAGGTAGGAAGCAGGTATCCTAGCATGTTTTTCATGGCGCTAATATTTCAGCTGGTATTTCAACCCAGTACATTCTAATGTGGGTCTGTTCCAACATACATGATCAAATTTGCGTTAACATGAGAACCCCTCTAACAGAGTTTGTGGGAATATTTTATGCAGGTATGTTGGATATTAATACCAATTATACATAACCGCACAGTGTGCTTCTTTGCCCAATAATCTATATATGTTCTTGAAGATTGCCCTTCAGTGGAATTTCCATTTTAGGTTATTAATGTTCTTGTTCACAACTCCTTCCCAGTGAGTTCTTTTGGTACTGGTGGGGTTTTAGAATAGGTCTAGTAACATGGTATGGAGAGTCAAAAATCACTCTCTTCTTCCTTTTCCGCATTTTTTCCCGGGTTCAGCTAGCTGTCATTTGGCTCACATCCTACCTACACAATAGAACAAATATTATACACACCCATTCTCTTCTAAACCATACAAGAGTAAAGCAGGTGTCTCTCAAGGCTCAATCATCTCACCCTTGCTTTTGAACATCTACATGAAATCACTACCACATCTGACCAATGGTTTTGAAATCGCCTTATATAACTATACAGTTGACACACAGATATGACTGAAACCTGAAAGCCCAAAAGACATTAAAACATCAAAACTCTTTGTTTGCATCTGTGCCACCGACCAAACGATGACTTAGAGCCACCTCCAAATTGAATGCTTCCAAATCAGTGAGGCTCACCTTTGGAAACTGGAAATCCTGAAACCCTCTCTACTCCTGGCCTGATGATCTAGGACCACCCCCAAAAATATCCAAGGAGGTAAAAAAAAATCCTTGGCATTACCATGGATGCCAAACTGTCAGTGAATCCATATGTGGTTAAGGTAGCCA
The DNA here is from genome assembly GCF_031143425.1 of Pleurodeles waltl. NCBI lineage: Eukaryota > Metazoa > Chordata > Amphibia > Caudata > Salamandridae > Pleurodeles > Pleurodeles waltl. The sequence continues at coordinate 102,688,346 of NC_090437.1, forward strand.
AATCAAGTGTTCTCACAATGAAAACACTAAGAGGCATCTTCCTGCACCTAGGATTCCCACACAAGGTTCATGCTACCATCTGTCCTGTCCTATCAGAATTGGATTTCGCTAATGGAATGTATCACAGCTCAACTTTGTCAACCATAAAAAGACTACAAAGAATGTATTACTCTGCCGCTAGACTCCTCCTACATGTAAAGCCACATGCACACATCTCTTTTGCCTTGAGGGTGCTACACTTGTTACCGGTTTCCAGAAGATCCTCCTTCTAGCTGCTTTGTATCACACACAAAATGGCAAAGAACCACTGTTCGTCAAGAAAATAAAAAAATACCCACAACCTAGATATCTATGCTCAAGAATGGTTCCCCCTCATAATTCCTACATACAAGAAAAAAATCACAGATGGAACATCTTTCTCTGTTCAAGCAGAAGACCTATGGAATTCCCTACCCACAAACATAAGATCCACAGACAGCCATCTCTACTTCAGAAACTTAGTCAAAATCTGGCTCTTCTCCACATGACCATAATCACAGCTCAAGAATGTACCACAACAGTATACTCTTACTTGACAAATTATACTTACCATGATATAGGAAACAGCTGTCGGACAAATGATATATTACACCACAGTATACATGTGTATATCAGACCATGTCACAATTGCTGCTTCTGTGTACATATAGGTGCATATATAGAAAAATATGCCCATCAGTAATACCTTATTAGTTAAATAGTTATCTGAAATCATAAAAAAGTACTACATGATAAATGTGGACAGCAGACCATGTAAATATTACCACTTTCATGTACATATGGCTATTTATATGTAGGGGTTTAATGAAGCAAACAACGTTTTACCAAGCATCATGCTTATACATGTATGTGTCTATTATTTACTTTTTGCTTTTATTAAAAATAATCTGTCCTTCCCATCCCTTCTCCCTCTGAGTCATCCTAATCATCTGACTACTTTCAACTCCCATCCTTCTAAATCCTTTACCCCTCCTGTTAAACTATGCTACTTAACTAGCAGGTGCACATAATTACTTACAAAACAACTCACAACTTCCCCTTTTCAAATCCGCCCATTTAATTGCTTCCCAAACTCTACTAAAAACACAAGAAATTAAGAGCACAATTGTAACACTACCAACGCACAAGAAAAAAATAAAATACAATTTTTTACTAACCCAGCAATACCAGAGTTGTATGCTACTTGCTTCAAAAAGCACTTCAATTCCTTGTCAGGGGTCATAAGCGCTATATAAATACATTTGCAATTTGCATTCACACAGTGTCTGATCTGATTATAGTTGAATCTCTCAGCTTCTTCTAAATGGAATGTCCTTTTGCCTTCCGCAAACATTTTGATATTTCCATTATTGAACATATCTGAGGTAGTTAAGCACTCTTCCAACTTCAAGTATCAAATTATCCTGTCTGAAGGGCTGGAGTGACAGCAACGTGATGATGGATTGGAGTGTATGGTGCTAGGAATGTTATGAGATCTGCAGATTAGTCCAGTTCATCCCAGACGGAGGGTGCAGTGCTTGTTGGGATGCTAAGGGAGCATTTGGAGATCTATTAAGTTTGGCTTTCTAAATTATGGTCCTGAATAGTTTTTCCCACTACTGCTGATCCATGTGGGGCCATAGCTTGCCAGACCACTCTATTGGTATCATAAATTGTGCTGCTTTGTAGTAGATAGGGAACTATGTGAATGAGAAGCTTCAGTTTGTCTTACGCCAACTAAATCTTTATAGGCTACTCAAGTTTCCCCTTTTCTGTATGAACACTAGAATCATCATTTTAAAGGTGCAAAGAGATCTTTCAGGCGATAAAACAGTTAATGCTTGAAATAAGTATAAGACCCTCAGTAGTACATTCATTTTGATAACATTTATCCTCTCCACCCATGACAGAACGAAAGGAGTCCACCTCCTTGGGGCTTCTCTCAATGAGCAAAGAATCACCAGCTAATAGGCATTATATAACTCAGACATCTTTGGGGTCAGGTGTTTGCTCAAATATCTTAATTCCTGTGTCGACCATTTAAAAGGTTATTTTGAACACCATGCCACCTTCGTATGTCACCCTAAGTGGGATGAGGATGCCTAGATATTGGTCCTGTGTACACTGTGTCACTGGAACTAAGCTAAAGGCAGCCAGTGAGCCCATATCAAGGGTAAAACCAGTCCTGCATTTTGCTTTGGTTCAGGGAAGACCTGGCTTGGCAGGTGTGGCTGGACTGTTTCCATTAGAGCAGGGTCAAGACTGATTTGCAGATAGCAGGGTTCAAACTGAGGTGGCATGGTGTGCAAAATGATGATGGACTGGGATGTAGTTCCAAGTAATTACCAGTGGCTGAGGTTAATTCAAGCATTCCTTCCATCACTTTTTGTATGCTTTAGTATGTCACCCTAAGTGGGACTGGTATGCCCAGATGTTGGTCCTGTGCACACTGCATCACTGAAACCAAGCTATATGTATCTGATGAGTTCATAACAAGAGTGAAACCGGTTCTGTTGTTGGCAGTTCGGCCTGCACTGTTCCAATTGGAGCAGGGTCACGACTGCTTTGCATAAAGCTGGGTTCAAACTGAAGTGTCATGGCATGCAAAATAATGATGAACAGGGATGTGGCCCGAGTAATTACTAGTGGCTGAGATTAAGTCAAGCATTCCGTCCATCACTTTTTGTATATTTAAGAACCATTTTAAGCAGTCATTGGTGTTCTCTATTTTGGGATTATATGTTTACCCTTTCTTTCCCTTCCCCTTGCAAACTATAAACATGAACCTTAAACTCCAACCACCTTTGCTTTTCTTCATGCATGCACCTAATACAATTTCACCTATTGATTGGTGAAGTGCAGTAAGGCCAGCTGTTGTGGTCTGCCTCTAAACTGGATGTGAACATGACCAACGGGGCTCCATGACCTCATCATTATTCTCTAACTCAAGATACCATTTGTGGTACTGGAATTAAAATAATCATAAGTATGTGGAAGGAAGGTGGCCCTACTCTTAAGAAAATCCTCCCTGGTAATTCCCTAGTCCTCTCGCTTATACCATTTCAGACTAACACCATTGTATTGTTTTTCCTGCTTGGTGGTTTCTTTGTACCTTACTTGTCGGTTTTCACATGATTGTATACTTCTCACCATTGTTTGGCTCTTGAGGTTTGCCAATGACTTCGTAGGGAATTTCAAATTTGACCTGGACTTTACAATGACTGGAGTGTTACCAGTGGCTTGCTGGGCCTCATCAAGGTGAATTTCCAGGATTTTAGCTGCTTGACATTCACCCGTGCAGTGATGAGTTTTGTTATTATACTCAAAGGTAATGATGAAAAGATACGTCCATCCTCATTTGATTTTCTCCTTTCCGAGTTTTTCTGTCACTGGGCAAAAGTGGTGGCTTTGCATCAGCTTCACCTGGGATGTATATTGAAATACACAGCATTTACAAGCCTTATACATAATTGTGGTTTTGCCTCATTTTGTCAGCAAAGCTATTTTCTTTTCCTTGAAGCTTTGCAATTTTACCTCTACATCTCTTGGGCCTCTTATCTCTTTGGGCTTCCTGGGGTAGCCTGCATGGTTCCGACTCCTATTCTATGCTAGTCTTGCATAAATTGTCTTTGCATGCCGGATTTTCTCTGTCTTTGCATTTGGTTGTCACTGACTCATTTTGCATCTTTATTTCTCCATAGTTAATAGGGTTGTCTTGTTAGCCTCCAAAGTCTCAATTTTCTCCTATGTTTCTAGGGCCCTCAAGCCCACAGAATATATATATATGCTCTAAGAGTGTTTTTTGTGGCCTTTATTTCAGCATTTAGGTCTGCAAGACCTTTCGTTAGATCAGATTTTAGTTATTTTCATAGGTCAGTTTTGAGAGCCTGCAGGCTTGCTTCAAGTTCTGCCTTAGTAAGTTCCATTTCTCACGTGTGTTGCCCTTGGGGTCCGCACCTGCTTTCTGCTTGGATTACTCCACTTGATATTACAGTAAAGGAGCAACAGACCTTCAGTGTAGTCTTCTTTGGAAGCATGTGTCTTTGAAACTTTTCCCCCGTTCCTGTTCTGGTGTTATCGAGCACCACAACCCCCTGCCCCATGCTGCCTCTGTCATAGATGTTCATCCACAATGGCCTCTGCCTTGCCTTCCTGATTTTAATTTTTGTGGCTTATTTCTACTTGCTTCTTGTCTCCCTTTCTACAAAAACAAGCACCTTCGCCCAGGCTTGTCTTGGATCGCCATCTATCGGACCATGAACACTGCTCATTTTGGTGTTGTGCGCTCATTATGCCTTCTGCCTCAGCCACCTACCACTGTCATTATTTCCAGACTTTCAGCAGTTCTTGATTTTGGTTATGGAAGCATTTCAATGCAGAGTGATTGTTCTTATGCTGCATGGGGGTCTGGTACTTTGCAGCCATTCACAGTGATGTAATTGCCGTGAACACGCCCCTTAGTGGTTTTGCTGATTAATGTGGTCTGTGAAATTGCTTACTATTGCTCACAGATTTGGAGTATTAATACTAATTTTCAAGTCAGACAACAAGAATTCAAACCTTTGACTCTAATTATCAGATCAATGGAGGTGTTGGCTATCCATAGTAAACAGTATGTTGCGAATAGATGGGCTGGGAGTGGCCATACGTGGCAGAAATTGAGTAGGAACAAAATCTGAATGCTGTAATAGGTGCGAAATGTTAGCTGTACTGCTCTGCTCAAACTGCTAAGATCTCTATGAATTTTAAGCACAGACTCCTCTACTATAAATACCTACACTCGGTACAATGTATGTTGAAAAGACTGCTTAAGATGAGCCCAGAGGTTAGTCACACATGTCAGGGATGTAAGGCACCCCATGCTGACTTTCTGCATTTAGCGTGGAGATGTCCAGGAGTTCCTGAATTTTGGATTACTGTGTTTGATCTTATCAATGCTTTTAACTAATACATTAAAAGGGTTGAGATGCAGGATTGTGGCCATGTGAGTCTCAGTAGGTGGCACTCCATGCCAAGTCAAGAAAACCCTCATAAGACAAACTTCTGTGTCAAAACCCTAAAGATATATTCACATTTAAGAGTCATTACAGAAGGCATATGTGGTAGTTAGTCAAATCCACATCAGTAGTGCTAATTTTTTTTTACATTGTGAGCATTATCCTCATAACAAACTTTCAAATCAAGTAACTAGCTAGAACCAAAATATAGTTATTTTCGTAGGTCAGTTTTGAGAGCCTGTAGGCTTGCTTCAAGTTCTCCCTTAGTAAGTTCCATTACTCACCTGTGTTGCCCATGGGTCTGCACCTGCTTTCTCCTTGCATTACTTCACTTGATATTGCGGTAAAGGAGCTAGAGACCATCTGTATAGTCCTCTTTGGAAGCATGTGTGTTTGAGACAATAGACCCCATAGTGAAGTAGAACTAGCACTGCACCGTTCAAAACTCAAGGCAAGTCTAGGTATAAATTCATTAACAGATTGACATAGAGACTGCACAATTTGTAAGGCAAGAAAAGCTTAAGTATAAATCAGCAGGCAGACCAATATGGAGTCTGCCTTTACAAACGTAAGCAGAAAGTCTGGCACAGACATTGCAAACTCATTTTATAGGTTTCTGACAGTGAATACAACACTCTCAACATAATGAGATCTGATATAATTGGACTATACTAATAAAGTAACTTTCACATAAACCAATAGTGAGTCCAGAAAATGTGAACACCTTCTTTCATGCTTAATTATAATAAGACGAACATAGAACAGTGAATAGATCACAGGACATTTATGCAACAAATCAAAACAATGCTTAGCGCAGACTCAAGCAAAGAGCCTTGAATATGTTTCAATTACAGGAACATCCTTCAAGGGGTTTCCTTCTGAAAGGACACAAATTAATACATTTCAGCTCTGCAAAATAAGCACCACCTCAAGATGAATATCTGTTTCACTTAATTTCTGAAAAGAAAAAACACAGAGAAAACGATGCTCATAGGAAACTCCATCATGTCATTTTTTAAAGGTACATTTCTTTCGATCACTGCAAAGCAAATGTCAATGCAGGGTTGACTTCAACCTAATCATGTCAACTGAAGCCTGGGTATTCTAACTAAAACATATTTAAATTGATCAATATTTTCATTTAAGTCAAAATGCGCTGACAATGTGATGCAAGAGATGGTTGATGTGTCACTGGAGAGATCACCTGTTTTAGCTCTTCTAAGTTATGTAAGTAAGGTACCAAAATCTTGTAGAAAACTAGTGTCAGTGGCTATGTTAATAGCCAAGTGAAAAAAATGCTATGACATTTGCATAAACTATGACTTTAGTATAATTCTACAAGGTTTACTTTCCCACCCATGGGTGACACAAGTGAACTTGGCTCAGTGCACCAGTGCAGGATGTGAAAGACGGGTTATTGTAGCCCCTCAGAACTTCATCCAGTGCAATGTTGAAGTAGAGATATTGCTTCTGGGTTACTAACAATCCCTATAAAGGGATCAGGGACACCATGGTAAAAGAAACAAACCTATTTTGTACTGCACAGTATCACACTGCTCTTAGAAGAATAGACACTTTTAAATAAAAGCATTTTTACGACAGGAAAACCCTGTTTCTCAGTATGTGTAAAACAACTATGCAAGATATAATTCATACAGCAAGAAGGCACATTGTAAACAACAAGAATAAAATTAACATTCCTAACATGTTAAAAATGTCTTCTAAAACCTACTGCTGTGTGTTATACTGAGAAAGGATGGAAAGCAGAGCAACTTGCAGTCTAGATTTTCTTAGGGAGTAAAAGCATTTCATACCTTGTTGATGGCAAGGGCTGTCGTAAGTTGAGACATGAAGGCAGTGTTCCCTGCTGAAGGCAAACGTGCTGCAGTAGCATCCTTCCTCCAGAAGTTAGCTTTATCAGCACTGAGAAAGATGTAGCATCTTTGCACAAGCAGTAGGTGAGACTGTCTTCTGGCTAAAACGCTAGCAATAATCTGGGTGAAGGACCTCTCTGGACAAGTGGGAAATGGCCGTACTTCTACAGGGAGTGCAGAATTATTAGGCAAATGAGTATTTTGACCACATCATCCTCTTTATGCATGTTGTCTTACTCCAAGCTGTATAGGCTCGAAAGCCTACTACCAATTAAGCATATTAGGTGATGTGCATCTCTGTAATGAGAAGGGGTGTGGTCTAATGACATCAACACCCTATATCAGGTGTGCATAATTATTAGGCAACTTCCTTTCCTTTGGCAAAATGGGTCAAAAGAAGGACTTGACAGGCTCAGAAAAGTAAAAAATAGTGAGATATCTTGCAGAGGGATGCAGCACTCTTAAAATTGCAAAGCTTCTGAAGCGTGATCATCGAACAATCAAGCGTTTCATTCAAAATAGTCAACAGGGTCGCAAGAAGCGTGTGGAAAAACCAAGGCGCAAAATAACTGCCCATGAACTGAGAAAAGTCAAGCGTGCAGCTGCCACGATGCCACTTGCCACCAGTTTGGCCATATTTCAGAGCTGCAACATCACTGGAGTGCCCAAAAGCACAAGGTGTGCAATACTCAGAGACATGACCAAGGTAAGAAAGGCTGAAAGACGACCACCACTGAACAAGACACACAAGCTGAAACGTCAAGACTGGGCCAAGAAATATCTCAGGACTGATTTTTCTAAGGTTTTATGGACTGATGAAATGAGAGTGAGTCTTGATGGGCCAGATGGCTGGGCCCGTGGCTGGATTGGTAAAGGGCAGAGAGCTCCAGTCCGACTCAGATGCCAGCAAGGTGGAGGTGGAGTACTGGTTTGGGCTGGTATCATCAAAGATGAGCTTGTGGGGCCTTTTCGGGTTGAGGATGGAGTCAAGCTCAACTCCCAGTCCTACTGCCAGTTCCTGGAAGACACCTTCTTCAAGCAGTGGTACAGGAAGAAGTCTGCATCCTTCAAGAAAAACATGATTTTCATGCAGGACAATGCTCCATCACACGCGTCCAAGTACTCCACAGCGTGGCTGGCAAGAAAGGGTATAAAAGAAGGAAATCTAATGACATGGCCTCCTTGTTCACCTGATCTGAACCCCATTGAGAACCTTTGGTCCATCATCAAATGTGAGATTTACAAGGAGGGAAAACAGTACACCTCTCTGAACAGTGTCTGGGAGGCTGTGGTTGCTGCTGCACGCAATGTTGATGGTGAACAGATCAGAACACTGACAGAATCCATGGATGGCAGGCTTTTGAGTGTCCTTGCAAAGACAGGTGGCTATATTGGTCACTGATTTGTTTTTGTTTTGTTTTTGAATGTCAGAAATGTATATTTGTGAATGTTGAGATGTTATATTGGTTTCACTGGTAATAATAAATAATTGAAATGGGTATATATTTTTTTTTGTTAAGTTGCCTAATAATTATGCACAGTAATAGTCACCTGCACACACAGATATCCCCCTAACATAGCTAAAACTAAAAACTACTTCCAATAATATTCAGCTTTGATATTAATGAGTTTTTTGGGTTCATTGAGAACATGGTTGTTGTTCAATAATAAAATTAATCCTCAAAAATACAACTTGCCTAATAATTCTGCACTCCCTGTATAGTAAATCTTGTCAGCGATTGGAGTTACTGACATAATAGGAAATCAGTTCAGGCTACACTATTTTGGCTATATGTCTATACTTGTTCTTATTTGACCTTGACATGGTGAAAAGTAGACATTTGCCATGGATTTATGTTGCATCAGGTTTTAAATCTACTAGTTGAACGACCTGGCCCTTTCACAGTTCTTAGGAAGATAAGGTCTGACAATATCTGCATCAAATGACAGACATGACAATGTTTCTGCATAATTTAAGAAAGATGGTGACCTCCATTGTCTAAAATGGTGATGTGCCGTACTTAATATGAAGTCATATGCAAGGGACTAACTGGCTTTACAACATGACATGGCTAATATAATCTGCCCCCTCCCCCACATGTGCTTATTGGCTCATTGATATGGAGTTGAGTAGTGATCACTTTGAGACATATACCACTATCCAGCGGGTTCACTCTCTGCAATCCCAGTGGTCAAGCCCTGATCGAAAATCTTTGGAATAACAGTTTATGCTGTATACCCTTGATGCTATTTAGTTTGCCAGATTTAATATTAAAATGCATGTGTTACTTACATAATGCAGTGCTACCTTTGAGGGAACTCGGGATGACTAGGTGTCCTGTGCTGAAATTAATTGCAGATGTCATGTGTTTTGATATATGTACTGCTCAATATATAGTCTGTGCGTCTTTTCCTTTTTACGACTGTTGTCATATTTCCATTGTTGTGCTGTTGTTGTTACCCTTTTTTAATAACGTTTTTAAAAGATGGAGTATTAAAATGACAGACGAATAGGTGGCCCTCAAAAAGTGTCTAAATAGTCAGCATTGAACTCTTGTGATTTGAGAGAACCACCAGCTCGTGTGTAAAATGTGTAATACAAGTTGCAATGTGGTGAAGTACACCTTATTGATTAACTTTAATATTAGTGGCCATACATACACTGATGTAATGTAAAGATATTTCCTAGAGATAGGGATGATTTCTGGCCCAAGTTTGATAAAAAAAAAAAAGCAGTTCCCCAATGTTTTAATGCTTCAGTGAGTATTTCCAGGGTTGAGCTTTGAAGATGTTGTACGGTAGTGTTCTATTGTGATTCATATGCTACACTAGTCAGACAATTGTCAATACAAACAGTTTCAAAGTAAGGTAAATGTTGAGGCGGCACACATTTTTAGGGTCGAGCCTGTGTAGCATGCGCTTGCGCATGCGTATCGCTAGCGAGACGCTTTAGGAATTAGAAAAGGGCTCAGAGCTCCGACCACGTCACTTCAGTGTCTTTCATTGGTTTGTGGGCTTGCCGGTTAGAATTTACTTGCTTTGATTAGTGGAAGGCACGCATACGTCATTCCTTTTCCGGTGGTTAGCCCTCCTCGAGCGCAGCGACCAAGTACAGAAAACATGCGAGGCTCACTATTTCCCATCAGATTTGTGGACTACTTTTTCTCAATTTTCACAGCGCGATCTCGCTTGGCAGAGGTCGAGCGCTTTGCATAATATTGACCCTGTTACACAGTTAACAACACTTTTGCCGGTTACGTACATAATTGCACTTTTGTCGATAGGTTTCATTACGAGTGAACTGTAGCAGCGCAATGGTGCTTTTTTTTTCTTTTAACGAGGCAAGAAAAATCCGTTTGGGAGTTTACAACTGGTAATATCTGTAACTCGGACAAACGCAACACCCTAGTGCAGAGGTCTTCAAACTGGCAACTGATCCTAGGGGGGGCGCCAGACTCCAAAAGAAGTATTACATAGATAACCGGCCTTTGCTTTGAGCAGAAGCATGTTATTGCGTTTTTAAAAAGGTAACCGTACTTAACTGCAATGTTTAAATAGGCTTAGACATAGTTAAACATTGCGATCCTTATAACATAATGGTGAAAAATTCTGAGGGGGGGCCAAGGATTTTTATTTTCCAACTGGGGTGGACCCGGCATTAAAAAGTTTGGGGACCACTGCCCTAGTGCATTGCAAATGCTTGATTAAAAAGGTTTATTCCACAGTGCTGAGCGAAAACACTATTGGCATCCTGGGCACTATTGGCAGCCTGGTCCCAGCTCCCTTCGACGGGCGCCACTGATTGGCTGGCAGCAGACTTGCCAAGGCCCGATTGGCTGGGACATCCAGGATCCTGTCTGAGAAGCAGCGGAGAGAGACCAGGGACGAAGTCAGGACAGAGAACCTTCAATCTTGCGTACACTAAGGCTCGCAACCAAGTTGGTTTTGTGTAATATTTGGTATCCCCTAACACCGGGTATCTGCTGGAGTCTAGGCACGTTGGTCCACCTCACAGTGCTACGGAGCCTCTGCCGCCGGGGGCATCAGAATGAGGTGCAATTGAGTGGCCGCTCTTTGCCCTTGGGAGGCGTGTGTGCCCTAGTGCAGTGCCAGTTGGCATTTGTTGCTGTTAGGTGCAAGAGGCACCCCTGACACTACCCATGCAGATATTACCTAACCAGTGGCCCTCCCTGTTGTCTCTTCTCCAGCGATGTGCAAATTGACCCCTTTTCCTTCCCCTTGACTTCTTTCAACCCCTCCCCTATTAAGTGGCGTAGCAAGGGTGCCCTGGGAGGTACGTTGGTACGAAAGCAGGAAATGCTCCTTTATGTTTGCCTATTTGGATAGTAAAGTACAACAAAATGGAATTTGGCCCTCTAAGAACAGTTCACCTGCCTCGCTACTGACAACCACGCTCCTGTTTCCCCACTTGCACGTCCAGCTCCCTTCCCTCCCCGCCTCCTAGCTTAGAGTGTCTGCGGTGCTCCCCACTCTCTAAACACTTGCTCATACTTATACAACTCTGACCCGGGCCCATGATGCCTTTCTTTGATACATCTGAAGCTCCCGCGGCTCCTTGCCCAGAAAGTGCAAGAGCACACCTGAAGGAAATATTGTTCAGTTAGACTCAGCTGCGAGCTGTTGAAGATATAATGGGCTCAAATTCCTGGCACGGCATAGGTTAAAATAATTAACCTCTTCTGTTAAAATTCCAAGTCGATATTATTTTAAATCACGTGCTTCCACTAATTTAATGTGTGGATACCCTTTGTGCATTGCAAACACTTTTGTTTTTTCAACATTATGCTATATAAGAAAAAATGTAACTCCGTTTTCTGTGTATGCATTTTGTCACCTACTGGAACTGAAATATGCAAACAAAATGATTCTTCATAGCATGCCCGCAAGTCACAGTGCACAACAAAAATCTGGATTTGATGTGCTATTCGCCTAGGAAACTTAAGAGTTTTGTGGGTCGTGTTTTTTTCATTTATCTGTGGTCGAGTCGTGACCTTTTTATGCATGTATTGACATTTGTAGAGACTGGATAGGAGCCTGTTTTAAAGTGTGACACGTGCCACAGCATATTGCATAATGGTGGCACGTAAGTCAGTGTGGAATTGTATGAAAATCATCCCACATATGCCCAGCGGAAGTCTCCAGATGCGATCCATTCTTAACTGTGCAGAAACAAGCAGTGGCAAAGAAAACAGGCATGGCTTGGGAAGCTGATTTTTTTTTTTTTTCTTTCATCACAATTCTATGCCATAAAAAGAATAATTCATGTCTAAATATGATGTAGACTTTTAATGGAACATTGTTGCTGCTTCACAAGAGGCAGGTGACCTTCAAACAGGCATAGAAACCATTTCAATTGTAGTACGTATTACAGGAAAATAAGATTCTTGTTGGCACAAACAAAAGGGTAGTAATGGCTTTGAATTACTGCAACCTGGAGGCACATAAGGGTGGCTAAAATACCAAAAGGCAAACAATGGAAACAAAAAACATTTGCAAAGTAATGTAATGGCCTGTCTTCCCTGAACCAGTGTACACATTTTAGGTAGATGTGTGCCTAATTAAGAAAAATGCAGATACTCAGTACAAGAGAACCTGTGCCTGAAGTGGGCGCCCATGCTGTATGTTGTGGTGAGTGGAAGCAACATGTGAATGACAGTTGAACAGACTGATGGAAGAAGGACCCTGGTCCAACTCCTTTTTAGGTTGAGCATAGCAGCGTGCAATCGCTGCTTTTCTGACGTGTTAGTATGTATTTGCACTTCTAACCACACCCACCGCACGCCCATCACTATCACTCGTTCATGTAGTTGCCTTTCAGAAATCCTTTGTTTTCATTGGCAACTGATTTAAGTTTGTCTCTCCTTAGGGCGGTTTTGTTACCTCCTTGGCCATGGACCTAGTTACATGGATATTTGCACTTTTACTGATAACTTTGACTGGGAGCGAACTTCTTTTTCCTTTTTTCTCTCTCTTCGCGCTCACGGCGGCATTTTGAATCGGTGCGCTATATCAACTGTTTTACTTTTTATTTTCAGTTTGTGTGGCAAGAAAAGTCCAATTAGGAATTTACAAGGCTAATAGCTCTACCTCTTGCAAACGCGAGACCCATTGCATTGTAAATGCTTGTTATAATACGTAGTTGCCCTGACCTCCGTGGGTCATAAAAGGGATCAATTAAATGTTTAAAAGAGGCGGGGAAGTTCCAGGAACATCCTAAATAGGTAAAATTGCAAGTGATTAAGAGAGGTAATGGGCCAATTGAGGTGAGTAGTGACCTATGAAACAGGCCACACGAAACTTTAGTCCATACTAGAGGCAGGGGGCTGCATGAGGATGCCACAGAGTGGAGGTGCAAATGACAACAACAAAAAACAAATCTTTATTCGGATAAAAAATAATCTTAAAAGAGACGCACAAATAAAATTCAAACAAGTTAGTCACAGAACACTTACAAATTTAAAATAGAGAAATAAAATTCACACGTATTAGCCACTGTCATTCACAGTTTAGATGAACAAGCTTAACTGTAAAAGTAATGGTCAGTAGCCAGTAGAAGAGAAGTCATTGTCATGTAATATGAAATAGTTGGAGATTATTTAACATGTGTTATCCCCATCCGTCAAAAGGACCCTGCTATGGCGACACAGAACTAAAATCCTCATTACTCACCTTCAATACACTTTGAATCTTCAATTAACAGTAAAATAATAGAAATGAACAATAATAAAAACCTATAATATTAGTTGGTGGGAATAGGTTGTTTAAACAACTGATTATTCTACTTCATATGTTAAGGCATCAAGCTGTGAAAGCAGTTGTTTTTCTGTAAATAGCTTATGGGATGTAGACAGATACTCTGAGATAAAAACACATTTTGAATATTACAGATGAAGTTAAAAGGATCTTTGTAAGCAATAAATCTTTCCTGTAAAAGCATTGGTCACAATATTTGTGTCCTCAGGTCCATGTAAAAGTTACAAACAAGAATAAAGTACACAGTGTACTGGTTTGATGTTGAAGCATCCACGGTAAGAAAGCCAATATGATTCACGCACTGGGTGTGCTCTGCTTGAAGGGTGAGTTGAAAGAGTTGAAAAGGGGCAGGCAACTGGCAGCATTAGGGGACGGTGAGAGCGTCATCCTGAGTCCGACCTTGTGACTGATTCTTTGCAGGACTGAGGACAAACTTTCCAACTGGCCGCAAAAGTGGAAACGGTAAATAACACAAGGCAGTCATTGAAAATACAAGGTTTTTGTGCGAAGCCAAAGGTAAAGTGTTCTGGTCTGAGGAGACTGTGATGCCTGTGGTTGGAAGTGGGAGGGTAGACAATCAAACCGATCCAACCTGTCCCCTCTTTACACAGGAGATGAGGGGAATTAAAATGCTCTGAATGGTACTACAACTCAGTGCTTATTCACAGTGCTTAGGGGAACACCGTATTAGGTGGAAGAAGGCAAGGATGCATATAGTATCCATTTATTTGAGCTCTTGGTAGGCCCAGGACAAGACAAAATGAATATCTGGAGGACCTGCAAAAAGAAAGAAATCCCCATAAGGTGCCTACCGGGCTGATCCCATCCATTCCTCGGTCCCAGTTAAGTGAGAATCAGCATCCCATTTAATTCCCATTGTTGTTCAATGGGCAATAGACTCCATAGTTAATTGAAACGGATTAAAATTACTGGAGACACTATGCAAGTTTGAGGAAAGGAAAAATCGAGAACTGTTTGGTGGAAGATTATATAGGGAGGTCCTCATCTTCCTGGTTGTACGAGGCAATCCACCAACACACTTCACCTGAACCCTTTCAGTTCCCCAACAGCTTGTTCCTCCAAATGTAGTGGCCAGGTGGTGGTCTATCCATTCGGCCTTGAACCTCCATGTTGCTTACTTACTTTCTCATCTTCCATGCTAAGGTCTTTACTGTGCCACCAACTTGAGTCTAACGTTGGCACCAATTATTACACCCTATTCAAAAACCTTTACTTAAAGTCCTTATCACAGTCTCGTTGTGGTATCAGTTATCTCCTCCACTGCGAAAAGAAAATCACTTATTTATTGTAATGACTTCCTAAAATATAGTTAAGCTTACAATGCCTGCTTCCAGAGCAGCCATCGCTGAGTGCACAAGTCACATCAGAGAACAATATCCAACTGCCACTTAAACGGGTGACTAGCTTTTTACATTTCTTTTCACTGTTCTTTATTTCGTTGACAATTCACAGCCTGTAGCTATTAAGCTGACACTTGTATAGCGCTTACTACCCATTGACGAAGCGTTTACGTCATGTCATTATTTACACCACTGCTGAAGTTCAGTTCTGGAGAGAATGCATCCTTCATCACGATTCCCCACCGTGAACCGCAGGCAGCGCTGACCTGCAGCGAACTCCTCGTAATTGAGCGTTTCTGCATGATATGGAACCTCTTAAGTGTTTTTGAGTTATTCAGTTATAGACGTCTTAAGAACACAAAAAAGTAATAACTCATTTGATCCTCGCTTTATTCATTTAGATTTTGTTTGGCTGACGCAGTTATTTGGGCTCCAGGGCTAATTGTTACAACAAATGTTTTTCTGAAAACTAAAAACCTACCACAGTGCTTAATTTGGTAAAAAGAAAAGTGCCAGGGCCCAAACTTTTATTTTCTGATGAATATTTCATCGCTCCGATTCATAGCCCTATGAATATCCTCCAGGCTAGATGCCGAAGCTATGCCAGAGCAGTAGCTTAGCAGTGCCCCCAGGTGGTACCTTGCACTTAACTGACGGGATGCCACCTGCACAGAATGTTAAGACTCCTGAATATTTAACCCCTTCGCAGCCAGGCCTTTTTCCCCTTAGGTGCCAAGCCTTTTTTGGCTGTTTGGGGCAATTCGAGCTTAGACCCTCATAACTTTTTGTCTACATAAGCTACCCACGCCAAATTTGCATCCTTTTTTATCAACATCCTAGGGATTCTAGAGGTACCCAGATTTTGTGGGTTCCCCTGTAGGAGACTAAGAAATTAGCCAAAATGCAGCAAAAACTTTGGTTTAAAAAAAAAATGGGAAAATGGGCTGCAGATGGTTTGTGTTTTTCCCCTGAAAATGGCATCAACAAAGGGTTTGCGGTGCTAAAATCACCATCTTCCATCCTTTCAGGAACAGGCAGACTTGAATCAGAAAAAACTATTTACTAACACAATTTTGGCATTTTACTGAGACATACTCCATTTTTACTATTTTTTGTGCTTTCAGCCTCCTTACAGTTAGTGACAGAAATGGGTGTGAAACCAATGCTGGATCCCAGAAAGCTAAATATTTCTGAATAGTAGACAGAAGTCTGAATTCAGCAATGGGTAATTTGTGTAGATCCTACAAGAGTTTCCTACAGAAAATAAAAGCTGAAATAAACAAATATTGAAATTAAGGTGAGAAAAACAGCCATTTTTCTCCACGTTTCACTCTGTAACTTCTTCCTGCGATGTCAGATTTTTGAAAGCAATATACCATTACGTCTGCTGGATTCGTCTGGTTGCGGGGATACATAGGGCATGTAGGTTCATCAAGAACCCTAGGTATCCAGAGTCAATAAATGAGCTGCACCTTGCAGTGGGTTTTCATTCTATACCGGGTATTCAGCAATTCATTTGCTGAAATATAAAAAGTGAAAAATAGGTATCAAGAGAACCTTTGTATTTCCAAAATGGGCAAAAGAGAAGGTGTTGAGAAGCAGTCGTTATTTGCACATCTCTGAATTCCGGGGTGCCCATAATAGCATGTGAATTACAGGGCATTTCTCAAATAGACTTCTTTTTTTATACACTGTCCTACATTTGGAAGCAAAAAATTTAAAGAAAGACAAGGGGCAATAGTTCCCTCAACTCTCCCAATAAAATGGTACCTCACTGGCGTGGGTAGGCCTAATTCTCGCAACTGGAAAAGCAAGATGGACACATTTTTACATTGAAATCTGACAATTTTTGCAAAGTGGCTAGCTGTAGATTTTGGCCTCTAGCTCAGCTGGTACCTAGGGAAGCCTACCAAACGTGCACATTTTTGAAAACTAGACATGTAGGGAAATCCAAGTTGAGATGACTTGTGGGGCTCTCACCACGTTCTGTTACCCAGAATCCTTTGCAAACCTCAAACTTTGGCCCAAAAAACACTTTTTCATCACATTTTGGTGACAGAAAGTTCTGGAATCTGAGAGGAGCCACAAATTTCCTTCCACCCAGCGTTCCCTCAAGTCTCCCAATAAAAATGGTACTTCACTTGTGTGGGTAGGCATAGCGCACGCTACAGGAAGTGCCCCAAAACACAACAACAACATGGACACATCACATTTTCCCACAGAAAACAGAGCTGTTTTTTGCAAAGTGCCAAGCTATGGATTTTGGCCTCTAGCTCAGTCAGCACCTAGGGAAACCTACCAAACCTGCGCATTTTTGAAAACTAGACACCTAGGGGAATCCAGTTTGGGTGACTTGTGGGGCTCTCGCCAGGTTCTGTTAACCAGAATCCTTTGCAAACCTCAACATTTGGCCCATAAAAAAACACTTTTTCCTCACATTTCGGTGACAGAAAGTTCTGGAATCTGAGAGGGGCCACAAATTTCATTCCACCCAGCGTTCTCCCAAGTCTCCCGATAAAAATGGTACCTCACTTGTGTGGGTAGGCCTAGTGTCTGCGAAAGGAAAGGCCCCAAAACACTATCAGTACACATCAAAATCATCAGATACAAAACTACCTGTTTTTGCGGGGGCACCTGCGTTTTTGGTCCTGGACTCAGCAGCCATCTAGGGAAACCTACCAAACCCAGACATTTCGGAAAACTAGACACCCGAGGGAGCCCAGGGAAGTGTGACTTGTGTGGATCCCCCAATGTTTTCGTACCCAGAATCCTCAGCAAACCTCAAATGTAGCTAAAAAATCAAATTTTTCCCACATTTCTGTGTGGGATCACCGCACTGGTACGAATTTCCTACCACCAAACATTCTCCTCAGTCTCCTGGTAAAAATGACACCTCACTTATGTAGGTGGGCCAAATGCCTGTGACAGGGAAGAGCCAAAAACATGTTGAAATTGAGGGGGTCCAAAAGGACAGTTTGAAAAAAAGGTTCTATCACAAAAATGTGGGAAAAATGTGTGATTTCCAGCAAAGTTAGAGGTTGCATTTTGTAGACTTTCTGCCCCCCTGAGGTGTGGATCGGGGTAATTGCCCTATCTGCCTATTGGTGGGCAGAACAACTTTAGCCCCATTTATTTGGGGTGGGTTATGGCCATTCCCACACCGTCTTATTTTGAAAAACAAAATCTTCCCAGACCTTCCAAAAATAGGGCGATCTGCCCCCAAGGGGGGGGGGCAGATATAGCCAACAGTCATGTGCCCCCATGGGGAGCGCTCCTTGCCCAAGGGGCTGCCCCCCAAACAATAACACATACACACACACACCAATCCCAGGTGCCTAAATGGTTTCTGCCCCTCCCCCCCGGGGGCAGATCGACCTAATAGAACTAGTCCGATCTGCCCCTAATTGGAGCAGAAATTGCCTAAAATAAATTTGCCTTCGAGGGCAGGGACCCTTGCCTAAGGGGTCGCTCTGGTTGCGTAAAACTGGCGGCCAAAAAAAAATCCACGGTGCCTAGTGGTTTCTGCCCCACTTGGGGGCAGATTGGCCTCATAAAAAATAGGCCCAAGGGGGGCAGAAATGGGCTAAAATAAATGTGTCCCCTAGTGGAATGACCCTTGCCTAAGTGGTCGCTCCCCTTACGTGAAATTGACGCAAACAAATAAAAATCCCTGGTGTCTAGTGGTTCCCCCCCCCCCCCCCCCCTTGGGGGCAGATTGGCCTAAAAAAAATAGGCTGATCTGCCCCCAAGGGTGGCATATATGGCCTAAATACAATTTGCCCCCTGGGGGAGCGACCCGTGCCTACGGGGTCGCTCCCCATACATAAAAACATAAAGTAAATAAAAAAATAGATATATATCCCTGGTGTCTAGAGGTTTCTGCCCCCTGGGGCAGATCTGCCTAATTATAATAGGCCGATCTGCCCTGGGGGGTGGGGGGGTAGAAATGGCCTAAAAATAATTTGGCACCCTGGGGAACGACCCTTGCCTAAGGGGTCGCTCTCCTTATGTGTCAGTATCATCCCTGGTGTCCAGTGGGTCGATCGGGCAGCAGAAATGCTTGCAGAGACATGAAAGGAAAGGCCTTTCCTTTCCTTTGATGCCTCTGCTGGCCCCCTCCTCCAGAGCGTAAGAGAAATGCTAAGCATTTCTCTTCCGCATGCAATGGGAGGTGACCTCTGGTGAGTGCTGATGTCATCAGACGTCACTGGGGGGGAGTCGGGGTGGAAGGGGAAGCGATTCCCCTTCCAGCCCTGCCCTGGGGGGTGGCCCTCGGGGGGAGCACTAGCGCTTCCCCTGAGCCCGGTACCTGGACGTAATGGTTATGTCCGTGGTGCCTCAGCGCCGCAGCCACGGACGTAACCATTACGTCCACGGCGGGGAAGCGGTTAAAATGGCAGACGGCACACTGGTATCAATTCCTGTTTTTCTGCAGGGCTGGAGTTCTTCTCGATGATTCACCAACAAAGTTCCTCAGATTTCGATAGCGACTGGATCAAATGATTTTATGGTTTACTCTGATGTAGGTGTCGCCGGCTTTAGTGCTGGTGGTGGCTGGTGCAACAATATTTTTTTGGCGCCCCTCGTGACCTTCTCCTTGGATTCTCTCACCTGGCAAAGTGCAACTCTTCTCTCATAGCCCTTCTATTATGTACATTTCATTTGTTTTAAGGCACCTCGAGCAGGAACATAATTCCCAAGTTATCTTGACACTTTTATTGCTGCCTGAGAGCTGGACCTCCAAGGAACTCTGTGGCAGGTGCCTGCGGTCAGCGCCCAGTGCGACCGTTCCAGTTGTACCACCCTAAAGGCCGGCACTGGGTATAGTTATATGTCCTTTTTAGTCCCACACAAGAGCCTCTGTCTGCAGCTCTTTCCTTGATAACTCGTAGGCCATCAGAGAGTGGAAGTCCATGCTATTTTTGAACGAGGCCCGCAGGAATTTTCCAAGTTAAATACTATCCCCTTCTAGTACATTTCCTGACACTGGACGATCCGCCATTACGTCTTTTTTACATCATAGGAAAGATCAGTCCTGTTCCAAGCGAACAGTCCATACAACATTTTTTTCCTTAGAGCCGCTTCTACCACTGAAAAGGTAAAATATGGAATTCCTACTCTTTCACCCAGCCTGCATAGGTCAAAGACTGCTGGCAGCCAGCGCTGGATAACTGCGGGACAGTCTTACTCTCAGTGCGCCTCCCTAGTGTAGGTGCACTCCTGTGGTGTTGGCATCTCTTGCAGCTCTTGCCTTGCTGCCCAACCCCCCGCCTCCACAGGTTCTGGCCTTGGTGCAAATTCTGATGAAGCCAGTGCCCTCCAACACACCAACAGTGGTGGCCGCTAATTTTAGGAGAGAGGGGGGTGGGCATGAAGCACACTCACACTCATTCATTCACACATGCACGTACATCCGTTCACAACACTTATCAACATTCAAACATACACACACACACACCAAACATTCATTTTAAAAAACACACACACTTAACTTCAGCTCGGAGGTCCCAGGAGGGTTGGGACTGCTGCCTTCCCTCATTGGCTGAGAGGGAAGGCAGCAGTCCCAACTTCGTCACAGAGTGGGATGGGGTCAGTGCGACTTCTGACTCCGCCCTACTCTGTGACGAAGTGTCACTGATTGACATTTGCCCTGGGCGCTTCAGGGCTTAAACCTGAAGCGTCCAGGTCGGAGTCAATGGGTGACACCTCCCCTCGTCACCGAGGGGGAGGGCCTTGAGGCATCTTTGCTGAGCCGAGGAGGTCATGCCCATAGGAGCTGTGACCTCTTCAGCCCAGCAAATGTCAGCTCAAGCAGCCAGGAGTCTGCGCAAATCGCGCATGTCTCGCTCCTGGCTGCCTGAGCTGAACTTGAAGTGTGTCTGTCAGACTTCACGAGGGGCAAAAGGTGGGGGGGGCGTAGCCCCTCCGCCCTAAAGGATGGCCATGGCTGCACACCAATCCCTGGCACTCAACACCACCCCTAACACAATCAGAGCTCTTCTCTCAGAGCAGATTTTGGCACCTCTTCAAAAACCTTTGAATTCGGCTGATATCATATGATAAAAAAAATAAAAAAAAGGCTTGGGCCTGCTTTTATGTGAAAACCTATTCGCACCCAAGCCCTTGGCCCCAAAGATATGCTCATATGAGGAACTTTTTGGCACAGACTAAGATGCACTTGACATGCCCAATAAAGACTTTGCATGCACATAGGGTGATGACTCGGAGGCTGGTTACCGCCTGCTCTCTTGCAGTAAAAATGCTGACTAATAACTGGATTAATAAAACACAGTTGGCCTGGACATGCCTCTAGAAGGGGGTATTTCTTCACCATTGTGGGCCTTCTTTAGAAATCATCTTGTCATTCACGTTGGTGGAACAGAATGTAGCAGAAGTGTTAAAATTTCCTTTTCCAACCACTAATGCCAAATCTAAAATCTTAATAGGGATATTTTAACCTTACTCTACAGTTTCAGAGGATCTGATGTTGTTTAACTAGGCACGTTTGTAGATTGTACTGTAAACCTGGTAGAAACCCATCTTTAGTCTGGCAGTCCACAAACATCACTCGACTACACAGACTTGCAGCTTGTGGCTCAAATGTTTTGTCACCAGATCCCTCTCTGTGGAGTGGTATAAGCCTCCCCTGATAAGCTGAGTTAAAGTGCCTTTCTTATGTCCTTTCCAAATCAAGAGTCCAGGAGACAGGACTCTGGGGGCCAAAATACCTTTGCATATTGCAGCCTCACCTGTTTTGCCACGAAAACCACAAATATGTTTCTTTTGCGGCACTGTGCCCATACCCTGTGGAAGCTAGCAATAATTTAGTTATCATATTTTCTAGGCCCATGAAAAGGCCTTTTTCTGATCCTGTCAATGATGGTTAGGACACATAGAAACAAATCCTAAAGTGTGAACTGGTTTCTGTGGATGGCGTAGCTTGATCTATAGGCAGAGTTGTCATCTTATGCCTCAACGCTCAAATGCATACCACTAGGTTCTCAGGAGAAGTCTAACCAACCCTAATGGTCATGCCCCTTGACGGCAAGCAGCTGTTTGGAGACAAGGTCAACTCCTCCTGTTTCAACAATAAAGAGCTGCTTCCTCCTCTACAACCACAATCAACATGACAGTAGGAGAGTAGGCCCCCACTAGGAGGCAGGGCTAATAGGGAAGGAGGAAGGCGCATTTGTGTTTGAGGAAAGTCTCCCACCATACAGCTGCTCCTCAAAAAGAGGAAAGACACTCAGGTCGTCACAGGCATCTGGGAAATAGAAACCCTGTGAGACACCCAGTAGCAAAGCAATAAATGAATCTACGCTGTCACAGACTAGCTGAGAAAAAGAGCTTCACCTCTTGAATTCTTCAGTTAGAAAGGACAGGTTAAACATACTGGCCCTGGTCCTGTTTCTGTTGACCTTAATGCGTGGGATTGGCTGTATTTTGCCAGCTTGAATCTCTAATCTGCTCACTCACAGCTACTACCTGAGGTTCACCAGGTGGTCTCAACATTATCATTATTCACTGTTCTTATAATATGTTTAAATAGGTGCTGGCAATGGTGGTGGCTTCACTGGAAAGGTCTGGTGGGCAGTTATGTCTCTACTTGGGCAACTGGCTGATGAATCCCAGGTTCTCTTAAGTTGGTAATACAAAATCTTCATTTCACTATGACCCTTTTTCACAAGTTGGACTTCACAGCAATGCCCAAATTCACATCTCCTCCGTACACAGAGTCTCACCTTCATAGGATTGGTGCTAGATACAACATGTACGAAAGCTTCTTATGCTCATCTGAGGATTTCAGTGTTTGAATATGATTCAGAATTTTTTATGGCTCAGACACCAATCCTCGATCTTCAGCTCTGTGTGTACTTCAGTGTGTCTAAGAAGGGCAAAACAGTAACTGAGAAAAATATCAGATTGTTACCCTTTGTATTACGATCTGTTCTGTTTTCGCCTAAAAAGACCCTTCAAATGGCACTTGTGTGTACCTGAGGAGGGCAGTGGCTGCTTTCGGTTGCTTTATCCAGAGACATTTTAGGTGGTTAACATCAGCTGAGCAGCCATGTTGTCATCAGGTGATGTTGTGTCTTGTGACACCAAAATTGACATATTTTGGGGGCCTGGGCTGCAGCAGCTAACAGGGGAGTGACTGAAACAGCAGCGGCGAGCACTGAAAGTAATGCACCTGGTATACAATCAGGCTGACAGTGCTGCCACAAAGATGACAGTGAGCTTGCATTTTAACAATCTGCACAAGCTAAGAGCTAGCGGTAAGATCGAGGCACTGTGGTAGGCCTCTGCCTCAGGCTTGTTCTGTCTCTCATGGTGAGTTATTGTACACCACAATAGGAGATTGATTTTCAAGGTCATTGTGATTATCCCTCACCACACTCTCTTGATTTTATGGTTTGTAATCTAACTGTTGATTCCTCATCCTTAGAATATTCCCTGCTGCCAGACTGGATCCGGATCAACAACAGCAATTGTTCACATGAGCTTTCAAGGTCACAGCGTCTGACTCTGCCCCGTATATCACAGTGTGAAGTCATATGTAGGCACCACCCTGCACGCTAACGTCTATTCCTTTCTTTTCATGCTTTTAAACACGGATTCCGAGCTATGCTCCAACCTCTATCATTTGCTCCAATGCCAAATTTCAACAATAGACATCGTGCCAGAGAAAATGTCTTGACCCAAGAAAAACAATTTTAAACAGTGCCTTCACAGCAGGAGGCAAATTTTGGTGACAGAACATCACAATGTTTGTGGTGCTTAAGTTCCGGTAAGGATTTGAAGTTGCACTGAAAATTCACCTCTGCACTCAATGTTGATCAAGAAGCGATAAGAAAAACTCTTGCAGAACATGGGAAAAGGTTGTTCTTGATACAGAAGTCCTGCTCTTGCTCTAAGTAACGGGCCATTCACATGCCAGCTCTTGCTCTCAGTCCAAGTCTTTGGGTGAGTCTAAGTCCAAATTGTGCAAAAACAATATAAGGAGACATAGTGGGATTGCACCCCCCCAACACCAGAATAGACAAAAAGCTGTGAAGATGGTATTTCAAGTGCCCAACTCCTCAGGTGTCTCATGAGGCTTTTTTGAGGCTTGTCCTGGTGCTCCTCAAGCCATTGTTGAATCCCTCCCGCATCATATAGACGCTTCTAAAACTGCCATCCTTTAGATCTTCAAATCAATGTTGGTTCCCTCTGGATCAGTTTAACACCCTATGGAGTTGTGGGGCCACTAGTCTCACTTTCGCTGACAAATCCATCTTAGGCTCTGATTCAATCAGCTGAGCTTACTACCAGTTCATTGCCAGCGCTGGCCCACAGTTCCATCTTGACCCCTGAAGTAATGTCAGTCTTGACCACACCAGCGTCAACTCTGCCTCTGGCTAATCTGGAACCAATCCCAATGCCGTTTTCTGACCTGGAGCTGACGTTGGACCACTGTAGGCCTATGTCATGCTATGAATTCTTCAAAGCATAGCCCTCAATATTGGATGATCCACAGCCTATACCTCACACTGGTATTATATGAGGCTTGACACCCTGTTCGGATCTTCAGACGCAGGTTCAGAGGCTTTAAAAGTTACCACAAAATGATGATGATGAGAGGTGGATAACGTGCTCCCCCCTCACTAAGCTGATGCTGGATGGTAGTTAGACTAACAAACTTCTAGTGAGTTGAACACTTCTCCTGAGACTTTAATTTTTAACCAGCTCTAATCACAGTGGAAATTGCCTCATTTTCAGTGGTTGTTTGCAGGGAAGCTGATGTACTTGATTCACAACTCCCTACAGTTAAAACAGAAGTACAGAGCTTACATCATGGACCTGCCTTATGAGAGTCCCAGCCGGCTTTCAGGCCTACCAAATGCATTAATGGTGGTAGGACGAAACCGTGCTCGGTTCTCCCAGCTAGTTGTCCTTTGGCTAGATGGCTTAGTCTAGCCCCAGGTGATCTGGCCTTTCTGATTCAGCACACAGACTCTGAGAGCTTGCTGGTCCAAGCTCCCACAGCTAAGGTCAACCCTAATGTGTTTCGTTCTGCAACAGTAGATAAGAAGTCAAAGCACATTGACATATATTGCAAAAGGATGTTCTTTTTCACCAGTTTGGCCCTTAGGTCCATGAAGGCTCTCTGTCTCCTGGGCGGATACAAACACACCCTTTGGAGCCTGGACAGCACAATCGTACTGGCCTTCCCTGACAAGTTCAATAACACCCTTGCCTAAAGAATTCAGGACACAAAAGGATCCTTCAAAATATGTCTTGAGGGCCAACCTCAGTACAACGGACTGTGTGAGTCAGGTCATGGGCACTAGTCTTGTGATCAGACGTGCTACCTTGATGTGATCTGCTGGTTTTTCCAGTGTAGTTCATGGATCTGTAAACTGACATGCCCATCAATAATTCAAGACTCTTAGAGAAAATATTTCTGTGCTAGAATGTTTAAGAAACAGACATGTTACTGCCAGTTCCGTAGACTTGCTTTGATTGGCTGGCCAGTTTTACAATAATACAGAAAATTCGGAGGTTATGTGCCCGGCCTAACTTGTTGAGAACAGCAGCCCTCACAACAAACTCAGCAGCCTGGATTTTTTTTATGGCTCCATTGGATGTGGTGGTGGCTGGGACAGCACTCTTCCACCTCTACCTCACCTAATGCAGTGGCTTCCAAGCTGCTTTGACTTCTGCTTGAAGGACCATTATTGGCAAAGGGGGCCATTGAAAGAGTATGACTATCAGAAAAGGGGTATTGCTTGTGCTACATCCTGGTGCTGAAGAAGGACAAAAGGATCAAGCTACTTTTGGATTTTTGCCCCCTGAATGACTTCCTACAAAAGGACAAATTCAAAATGTTCACTCTTGCTCAGGTTCTTTGTACCCTGGACCCAAGGTATTAGATGCTATCCTTGGACTCATGGACTCATAATTAAATGGGCACTTACTCCAGGCCTGCCAACTCTATCTTTGGTTCATCATGGAGCACTGCCATTTTAGATTTGGCATCCTACACTTCAGCCTCACAACTTCCCTTCTTGTGTTTACAAAGATGAGCTCAGTCCACCCTCACAGGTCAGAGATACATATATGCCTCTACCTTCATGAATGGCTGCACAAAGCGAGCTCGCTACAGTCTGTCACAAACCACACCTGAACGCTTTCCCACCCCGTAAACAATCCCAGGACATTCGGGATCTGATCATGATGAAGTTCTTCTGAGGTTTGTTGGACCTCTGTCCTCACACATCCTTCTGGTCTATTGTGCTTGCTGTCACCTGTAGGCCTTGCAGTAGAACTTCTGTGTCCAATGGAGGCCATTAAGGGACTGTCTGTCGAACACCATCTGCATCTTGAAGAAGGCAACCCAAGAGCTTTGGTGGTGGCAAGTGAACACTGAGCTATCACACAGCAGGTGATTCTCCCTACCCCATCCAGAGATTAAAGTAAGGCTGGCTGCATCATCTTTTGGATTGGGAGGTCAACTGAACGAGGTTAAAATCAAGGCTGTCGGGTCCCCTGTGGAACAAAGACTCAATTTCAACCTCCTGGACCTTTCATGCCATCCAGTTGGCCCTGAAAGGTCCAAGGGAAGGTCTTGCAGGTTCTGACTGACAACATGCTTGTCGTGGTACTGCAACAAGCAGGGCGGTGTGAGGTCTTTGATCTTGTACCAAGAGTTACTGCGTCTTTGGAGATGGCTGTACTACCAGAGGATCTCACTGGCAGCCAATCATCTGGCAGAGTCATTGAACATTACGGCAAACAAGTTTAGCAGATATTAGCTGGCAGACCACGGATGGTGACTTCATCCTGGTGTGGTTCAGGGCATCTTCAACCTGTGGGGCATGCCCTTCCTGAATCTTTTTCCCACCTGAAAGTGCACCTTCAATATTACTGCAAGCTGAAGTTCCCAGCAAGAAAGTCCTATAGGGCACGTTCCACCTGTTATGTTATAATATATTGATTTGTATAGCTCACAAGTCACCCAAGACAATATTCAGGCACTTGGGCATGTGTGTAGATAAGAACTTATACAAAGAGCCAAGTCTTCAGCCACTTGCAGAGCTCAAGAAGTGAGGAGGATGCTCTGATGTATAGCGGGAGGTTGTTCCATGTCTTGGGTGCTATGTAAGAAAATGAGTGACTGCCAGTTTGGGGAATGTGTGCGAGCAAGAGTGAGGCAAAGCATAGGTGTCTGTTGGGTTGGTGAAAGTGTATGAAGCTGTTAAAGTATTCTGGTCCTGTGTTACGTAGGTCTTTGTATGTGTTGAGAAGTCTGAATTGGCTGAGCGTGTCAGTGAGAAGCTTGTGAAGTTTCCTGAGGTGAGGTGTGATGTGGGTGCTGTGTGGGAGGTCGAGAAGGAGCCTTGCAGTGGTGTTCTGGGTGATCTTGGGTCTGTGTAAGAGATATTTTGCAATGCCGCTGTAGAGTGTGTTGCCATTGTCTAGCCTGTTGGTGGTGAGTGCTTGTGTGGTGGTCCATCTGGTGTTCTGAGGAAACCATTTGAAGATTTTACAGCATGTGTATGATGTGGAAGCAGGAGGTGCCCACTGCATTGACTTGACCCGTCATGTTGAGCTTGTCATCCAGGATGATCCCTAGAGTTCTTTGTGTCGTCTGTGGGTCTTGGTCCTAGATCCGACGGCTACCCAGTGGAGTCCCATGGGGAGATCACGTTGCCGAAGTCCTTTACCTCCATCCTGTCAGAGGTGAGCTGCAGACAGTTGATTCACATCCAGTCTTCTAAAATGGTAACCTGTGGTGGAGCACATTTCAGGACCCGGACACTTACACAGGAGAAGAATCTAACCTCATGCCATCCATACCTTGGAGTGGTAACCACCATCAGGTTTAAAATGGCAAACCACTCCAACATACAGGGGAAGGGGTTCTGCAGGAAATTCTGTGGAGTAGATTCTATTGACAGTCTAGATCACCAGTAAGGAACTACAATCCAGTACTTGACTCAGGTACAAATAAGCTTATAATAATTAGGTTACTACCTGTATCCCTGTGTTCAGAGTTTGAAAATAAGGGGAATGACCGGAAGGAACTTTCTCCCCCACTTTTGTGGAAGATAGATTAGGCAATGATGAGGTAGAGATTAGACCCGGAAATGATATTACAGAATTATTAACAGTTCTTTTTTTACATCAGGTACTGTCTCTTATAAAGGATTAGCCACTCCCACCTGAGATCAGGATTCTTTAGATCAATGGTGCTCCAAGTACAGTCCTACAGTTTAGAAGGTTGATTTTTTTTAATTGACTTGTTTCTCCAAGTCCACAACAGAAGTCTCAGCAACCTTTATTGAGGTTGTTAGGTGATCCCCAATAAACCATGCCACCCTAATCTCATGGTGACACAAGATGCCCCTCCCCCACCTTAGAATTATCTCTCCATTCACTGCTGTTCCTTAGTGGATTCCCAGTTTCACCACTCACTGGAAGTGGCCTCTGGTCAAATGCCTTCCTTTCATGAAGCCCTTGAGGGAACAACAGTCCCTTCAAAGTTGCTAAACTGTCCAGACTCCAGTTTCAGCTTTTCCCCAAATAAAGAACAGAACCTAAGACTGGAAACTTCTCATACTTGTGAAAAGGCTTCTCTGTTGCAAAACATTCCTGGAGTTTCCTCCTAGCCCTGGTCACTCACTGAATCATCAGCTTGCGTTTGATGCTACTGCCCTGAACCAAAAAAACTGGTGGTTAGCAGTAGGTGGAGCATCATTAAATAACAGAACTCCATCCATGATGGCCACCAAATCTCACAAGGCTTCTCCTGGAAGAAAACAGCCCTACTGATTGAACTGAATGATGTTTCATTCAAAATCTGCCCCCCCACAAAGTTTTGTCTTGTCAAAGAGGAAGGAAGACTCTTGCCATGCACATCCTGAGCCCCTACATCTGGATTTAGTTAATCTGGTGGGGCTTGTAAGCCTGCACAAAGAGACTGTGGTTATTGGTGAGAAATGAGGCAGTTAGACCTGGGGTTCAGACTCCTGACAGCACAGGATTTCTGTATGAGTTTCCACCGCTGCATCTCCTGCCTCGAGATCTGAGAAAGAGTATGAGTATGATGTACCAAGTTTAACTCATTTTGATAGGCCTGGTTTGGGCGATTAGAGCGTTAGTCCCCAACTTGTTCAACCTTTATAATTGTCCTTTAATGTTCTGCCTTTCTGTGAGGAGCACTTGTCTCAGTAAGAGGGCAAGGTCCATCACCCCAGTCTTCTCAATCTAGACCTCCAAGCATGGAGATTGAACTGTGACCAATGAGAAGTTTTGACTAACCTGCTGAAGTTATGGATGTGATTCTTGCAGCTAGGGTGCCCCTGGACTAAATCCATCTACTCATTGCATACAAGGCAATCTGATAAAGCTTATATGTCTGGCCTCTCTGGCTTTTAATACTCGCCTGACCAACCTTCTTTATTTAAGGCACCTGTTGTGATGAGGTTCTTAGAATGTTTGAAGCTCATGTTTCCACTAAGGCCCTTCATTATGCCTCAATGAACCATCACTTGGTCCTTATGTTTATGATGTGCACGCTTTTCGAGTCCATCCATAGTTGCTCCCTATGGCTTCTCACTATCAAGATTATTTTTCTTTTTGCAGTCCCTTCTCCACGCTCTGTTAGTGAGCTGCAAGTGCTGTTAGTGCAACCTCCATACACCACCTTTTTCCTAAAAATTAATGCTGGACCCTGGACTTCCTTTCTCCCAAAAGCTGTTACCACTGTTCTATCTGGATTGCTCTATCAGGCATTCTGCCTTTTTTCTTGTCACCCCCATCCTTCAAAAGAGAAGAGGAAGAGAGGCTCCACCAGATTAATCCGAGAAGAGCCCTCAGTTTTTGAGCACATTAGAGACTACTGTGTGGACAATCAGATTTGCAGGATTTGCTGATGCTAAGAAGGGGAAGGTGATGCCCCATATGGTGCTCTTTAACTCGCTGCCCGTACTGGCATAATAGCACCAAAGCAGGCCCCCTTGCCCATGTTGCAGTGGTGCCTGCGTTATGGGAGTTATTCTCTTCAAGCAAGAAATATCTTCTTGAACTAAAGCAGTCCTATGAGGAAATAACAAGGCGAAAACAGATTTTTCTCCTCATTGCTCCTCTGTTTGGTAGGCGTAGCAATTTCACGCAATCCTGGCTTTACAAACTTTAATAAAAGTGGAATTGCATGAAACCCCTGGATGGATAAACGCGAATGCCCATGCTCCACCCATGGAATGCCTACCACTGAGAAATGTAACTCAATCCAATGCAAGCTACTGCGCTGCATTACATTTCTTTACAAAGCCATGCAAATCAGGCTTGTGTAGCTTTGTAAATCCAAATAGGTCTTTGGGTTGCCATGTGGCACTTTGCATGATGCAAGGGCAATGCAGAGATTTAGCAAATATATGCCCTACAGTTCACAGATTTTCTTGAGTCACCCTTGAACCACTGGAGGAACTTTCAGAAAAGTACCTTTAATTGAAGGTTTTTTGCTTGGTAGCTATTACAAACAGCAAGATGTTTGGGAAAGATATTTTTTGTATACATTTTTATTGCATTTATATAGGACAACATTATCATATCAAATCATCCATTGCAGGTATAAAAACAGTAACAATCCCCCCTCTCACCCTCCCCAACTTGCTCCACTCGAATATACCATGAGATTACAGAGAGCATAAAGGAAATGTCCCAATGAAAAAGTGGAGTGAAGATGACAGCATCACGCAGTCATATACAGTGTTCACACTCATCTAGTACAATTCCTACCAACCAACTGACCCCCTTCTCCTTTACCCTCCCCCAGCTCATGGGGGCAGGGCATCTGGGGAACTAGTATCTCAGGGAGCATTGCTGCCCAGGCCTGGAAGTCATCAACCAACTTGATGTCCCTTCGAAAGTGACACATATGGCTCTACTCTGTCACTCCCCATGTCACGCAACCAGTCAGCCACTTTTTGGGAAAGCAGTAGACAGCCACCTGATAGTTATTCTCTGCTTTGAGAGAATCAAACCCCAAGAGAGAAACCTCCTCCTAAGCTTTTTTTTCTTTGGAACTTGAATCATTCCCAGCAAGCACTGACTAACATCTCTGCAAACTGACCCTGTCCCCTACTCATGATTGCATTCAAGGACTCCAAAAGGGTCTGCCAGAAAGCATCTTAAGTCGGGACACCCCCAAATCATATGTGAAACGTCCTCTCCCTGTCTGGCCCACGGGTAAGTTACTTGTTGCATGAGGTACACCTGGTGGACGACAGTGTATTTAAGCAGCATTCTTCAGCTGAAAGAGGGGCCCCTAGTATCCCATGCCTCTGGCTGTGCATTGGCAGATCTCTGAGGCAGATCCTCCCACAGCACTCTCTAGGCATCCAAGATCAGATTCTGGCCTCCAGCCATATTCAGTATTCTTCCCAGAGTCAGTGATTCCAGTGGAATGCCAGGAAAGAAGGGCCATACCCCTTGCAGTTGCAGTAAACTTAGCGAATTGTAAGAATTGGCCAGTCCCCAAGGCAAACGTTTTTACTTCATCCACAAGGGTGATAAATCTATCATTAGGGTATAAGTCTCGCAAGGTGTCAAATCTACCTGCTCGTCACTTATCGATAGACATTGTACGCAAAATGAGGCCAGACAGGCGCAGTATCCAAACTCTCATGTCTGTGGCATATGGAGCCCTGCGTAAAATCTGTAGTACACCCTCTTCCATGCAATGCACACCGGTCTCTCTACAAACGCCAACAAATCGGGCCCCCTTCCCCTAACATCAAGAGCTCTGCAACAGAACTCCTTCTCAAGTACCGCACAACAATCTCTTTTTCCAGTTCTCTCCGTCATCAAACCAAAGATGTTTGGTAAAGTTAAGTATTTTATTGTGTATGCCTCCTTATTTGAGAATGTTTTGTTCTAATGTTTTATTGAGATTTTTGATAAAACACAAAATCATAACAACATAAATAATTCGATACATGGAGATGTGGGTATTTCAAGGAGCACAGTCACAACAACACAGTAACAATGATTTTAGAGGTGCCGTCAAAGTACCACTTACAGGAATCTGCGCAAGGAGGTTAAGATAAAATTTTTATACAAAATTGGATCCTGTGAATAACAGTTGAGATCGACATCATTTGGAAAACAAACAGTGCATCATTTGGTGTGCTCTCTATCCGAGGATATGAGGGACATAGGAAAAAGTGACAGAGTCACTAAAAGGAAGAAGGTAGATAGAGGAGAGTGAGGGAGGGAAGGGAAAAGTGAGCCATTGGTTGTCTGTCTAAGTCGAGGTATAATATGAGTCCTATGACAGTGTAGGAGGGACAAAGGGGACCCCTTGCGGATGTTACAGATTGTGCATGAATAGGTCTCATGTTTCCCATATGTGTTGCAAAGTGACCCAGGTTACCTTTGTCATGCCATTGGGATATGTGGTAATCTAGGGTAATTAACCCACAGCCACTTTGTTTAGTAAGAGATATTTTTGAAGGATTTCCAGTCAATCAGTATGACTTTAAGTGCGATAGTGAGTAACAGATCTAGTAGAGTGAGGTCTGAATCCAGGAGTTTGATAGGCGGCGCAGCTGAGTACGCGCCAAACAATTACCATTGGGAAATTCAGCAAGATGAAAGTTTTGAAAATGTTATACAGTTGGGAAGAGATAGTCTAGAAAGAGGAGAGGCAGGGTCAGGAAAAATGACACATGTTTAACATCACCAGCCGAAGATTCACAGGCCTAGCAAGTGTCAGACTCTAAGTTTTAGTTTAAAAAAGTTAGCGGGAGGTCCAGTAGAGGAAGTGAGCTGCAAAGAAGCTCGTTTGCACCAGTGAGGGGATTCATTTGTTTTGAAGCCCTCAAAGGCAGATATTTGACCAGGTTTCCGCTGTGAGGGGTGGTGATCCTTTAGGAATGTTAAGAAGACCATTTGTTCAGCAGTGCATGACTTCATAGGAATGTGATTTAGCCAAGCATTTTATAGATCTTGGATGCAACATCGTCCCCTGCTTGATGTAGCTGGACAGTGGTGAGAAGGCAATTTCTGAAGTGGCCCTAACTTGGAAACTTCCAGTGTAATTTGTAGGAAATCATAGAATTTCAGGTTATAGAGGCCTTGTTTCTTTTGTAAAGATGCAAACGATAATGGTTCATAACCCGTAAACAGATCTGCTACTAGAAAGATAACTTTGGTAGCCATAATCGGGCTGATGGTTGATGAATTAGCAATCTGCAGTTTATTTTAGTTCCATAATGATATGGTGGTGGATTTGTGTATTAGTGGATGAAAGTACTTTATCTACAGATAGAAGTGCTGAGGTTGTATATCTGAGTATCCCACTAGAGTGTGGATAGAGTAGTAAAGCATAGTCAAACTTGCTTCTAAAGGGAAAGGATGACTGATGAATTGTTCATCATTGCGCCACACAGGTTTTTTGATGTGCTTAACTGCGAACCAGTGTGCCCCTTGTACAGCAAATAAGCTGTTTGGCCATTTACCCAGTTCGGGAAGTTACACCCACCCTCTTTGCAGGTGACTATTAATTCTTTAAGGCTAATTCTAGCTTTTTTCCTATTCCAAAGGAAATCAGAGATAAGCTTATCAATTTTATAGAAAAGGTTTTAGGACAGTCAGATGGCGAGCATGATAGTCAAGGAGTTGATCAGTGGGGACACCATAGTTTTGACAGTTTCCAGCGTGCCCCACCAAAAACTATGTTTAGGGCTCCATGCGGATGGTAAGTCTCTCATTTTTTCTGTTGTTTTTGATTCATAATTAAGTTACTGATTCTGAGAGGTCATTACAAAACCAGATACCTAGATACTTAATGAATTTGGAATGCCATTGGAAGTTGGAGTTACCGGCACAGATGGGGTGACAATGAATATTTAAAGGTAAGACTTTTGTTTTATTTTTGTTCAAAGAATATCCAGAGAAGTAGGATAACTGGTCGATAATATTCAGTATTGCCAGAATTGCTTTGTCCAGAGATTCGTAAATATTAATATGTTGTCCTCATAGGCAGCTGTTTTATAGGTCACTTCCCCAAGGTGTATACCTGCAATTTTTGTGGAATCATTTAGCATTAATTGAAAGGGATTGATAGCCTAAAGAAATAGTAAGGGGGTTAGGGGGCAGCCTTGGTGACTACCCTGTTGTAGGGCAAAGGGATGTGACGGCACCATTGATTTTAAGTCTACCTGAGGGATTAGAGTACAGTGTCATGGTCACTCTGATGAAGGAGTCGCCTAGGTTATATCTGGATAGGGCGCCTTCGAGAAACGGCCAAGAAACCATGTTAAAGGCTTTCTCTGCATCCAGAACAATAGCAGCTGCTGGAAGGGAAGTAGGTTAGAATGTTTCTCAATTACATGTCAAAATAAGTAGATATTGTCTCAGGCTAATAATTCTTTGATAAAGTCTGTCTGAGTGAGATAGGCCATTTTGGTTATCAGGGTGGTAATCCGATTGGCCACAGGGATGTGGAATTCCTATCACCCGAGACATATTGTTTGGGGTTAAGGGCAACAAGTTTTCATGTTTATTTTGTCCTTGGGAGAAGAAGGCCCAATCCCCTGCATCACAAACCCTTTGGCTGCTAGTTTACACATAAGGGAACTATCTGCAGTTGAGGTAATGTGTGTCCATATGTTAATGCTGTGCGAACTTGTATTTATGGTTCATTAATGAAAATCCTTCATTATTAGGGTGAGCACTGTAAATAAAGGTTTTAAGGTCACAGTGCACTGACAGTTGTTCCAATAAAAAAAAAATAGTGTACGTAAAAATAAATAGTGTACACACGTTTGAAACGTTTAGCAATAGGATGCTAAGTATAATGCTCCCATAATGCTCTCTGATTAGATGCAAATATTTGCAGAAGCTTGTAAGCAGGAGTCATGATTCTTTTCTTTCAAAATAAAATGTTCAACAAAAAATGCAAGTAGGGAAATGTTTTTTTTCGCTACTATTAAATTTTAGGTGCCATTTCACTGAAGCGTCATTTAATAAAATGTGTTGATGCATGCTAGTATTTCCAACAAATATTCCTAATGCCAAATCAGTGTAACTGTTTTCGTGAGGTGATTATAGGAAGCATGAAAATAAACCAGCATTGGCAAAGGCAAGCGATCCAAGATATTTGTAAGTCTTTTGGTTTCGTCAATGCATGTCTTGTTTTGACATGGCTTTTGTAACACTTTATTGTTGTGGGAGCTGTCAGCCCTCACCATTGTAACACACTGACAAAAAGAAGAAAAGCTTTTGTTCTTAAAAAGCACACATTGCCACCAGTGGCATAACAAAGGCCCTGCAGCCCCCTTACAGGCCCCCCCCTCAGCAAATCACCTACCCTGAGTGAGTTAGGAGGGGGTCCCCCTCTATATTCTTTGCAGGTAGCCCCCGCCATATTCTCTATATGGTGGGGGGGGCTCCAGTTTCGTTACGCCATTAATTGCCACAGTAGTTCCTGGCACTAAACAAAGTATTTTGTGTGCCAATATGCTCCTCTGGAAGAACAGAATGCGATCACAGTAAATCCAGCTGATAGATCGAGAGAAATAGAAGTTTAATAAAAAAAATGTCTTTGTTAACACCGGACCTAATTAGGGACCCAATTCTTTAAACAAAAAGTCCCAAAAGTGCACGCATGGTATAGGTCTTTGAATTAGTGCCGTTTATGAATGCACAAGAACTTACAGAAGTAGACCCGGAAATCATACTCCTAGAAAATATTTGTTAACTGTTTTTTAGCACAAGCAAATGTGCATGTGTAGATTTGCTCATGTGAAAATATATTGAGCATTTACAAGTTCACTTTCCCTCCAACCACTTTTTTTCCAACCCTTGAAGAACCTCTACTTCTGCCATTGTCAGGAGTAAACTTCCAACGTTTCTCATTATGGGGCAAGATTAGAGAAGGTGAAAATCCTTAAAACATTAAAATTAGTAGATTTGCAGACTCAAAGGCATTCCAGCCCTGGAACTACTGTTGCTTCCTCCAGCCCCAGTACGTAGATCGCAGAAAGGTGGCAAAATAAGGAAATTGCTATAGTAGGGATTGAAACTGTAAGTATTCTAGCCCTACTATAGTAGTAGCCCTGGCATAATCAGAGAGGCTATTGTCAGAGTGTTTACAAAATGGGATTGCTGCCATAGTTTGTCGCCGCACTACATGGGACCAAAGGGACAAGTAGATTTTTTTTATAGGACAAGTAGATGTGAGAAGCAACCTGTCCCATGGACAAGTAGATATTGTATTAAATTCCAAAACCCTGGGCCAGCATTTTACCATATTTCTTTGCCTCCATAATTATTAGTAAGATAGGTCTACACCTTTTTAGGGTCAGAATGGTCTTTCCCCTCCTTGGGGATGACCACAAGATTAGCCTTACAAGTGGCACTAGACACTTTAACAGAGGTGGGAAACAGTTCAGGGCAGACTCCAAATGACCTATAATTGTTGGGACGAAGGTTTTATAGAAATTGATGGGTAGACCATCCAGGCCCAGAGCTTTACCCAAACATAATCTCGATCGATTGGGCTGTTTAAAAATCATTGGTCTTGCGGAGGGATAGATTTTACTGAAGGGTTTCATAGAAAGTCTAAGCAAGCTTCGCTGGTTGTGTTCAGTATAGAATTTTTTAAAAGGTCTTGTAATCAGTCATCATT
Organism: Pleurodeles waltl; assembly: GCF_031143425.1. Lineage (NCBI taxonomy): Eukaryota > Metazoa > Chordata > Amphibia > Caudata > Salamandridae > Pleurodeles > Pleurodeles waltl. The sequence continues at coordinate 102,725,049 of NC_090437.1, forward strand.
TGTTGTCTGCAGTCTACCATGGTGGTCTTTGATGCTCGGGATTAGAGTAGAGCTTCTTTTGAATTTCAGGCACGCAGCTAGGGATTTCCCAGACTTCTTCAAGTAAAGCAATTTTCTGCCTTTCTGGTTGTGTACTTATAGTGAGTGCATTTACTAATAATGGAGTTATATTCATATTTGAGACATTTGACTGTCCCCATGTCTAGAGGATCAGTTAAATACTAGAGTGCAATTTATTAGCTGTAGTTTCAGTAGTTAACTTGTACAGGGACGTATTTTCAGAAGACAGAATTGTACTTATGTTAGGACCATGCTTTGTTCAGAATCTGAATTCTTCTCTTCGTCAGGATCAAGAGGTAGTTTTCCTTACATTTACTCCCAATCCAGTGTCCTATCATGATATACAGTTAAGTTCACAGGTTTGTTAGAGAGGTTACGATTTATCTTCACAGGTCAGATGATTTTAGATGTTGTGACTACTTGTTCAGACACCTTGGTCAAGCTAAGGGAGGGAACAAATCCTCTGTCAATTTTGAGTCACACAGTTAAAGGAGTGGCTTCTTTCTCCTATACCCAAGAGAATTTTGAAGTTCCAGGTTCAGTGAAAAGTTGGCATAATAAGGATTATGGTAAGTAATCCTTATCAATAAAAGGGTACAAGTTAGAACTAACAGGATAGGCGACCTGACTGACCCTTTGCCAGTCTGCCAGGATTAGACAAGGATAGGTATTGACACTTGCTTTTCAATGATAAACACCAAACCGTTCCGTTATTAGTAGCGGATTACAATTTTAGTTACACAGAGACCTGCGTGGGCTACTGGGTGGTGTTGCAAGATATTGTCTCCATAAAGACTAACCATTAATGAAATGAAAAACAAAATGGTGGTCTTGCGAAGTGTCACAACAATGGAACCCAAACATAAAATAAGTGACTTCCTTCTATAATGCACAGCCCATTTTGGCTACCTTAGAATGAGGTTTACCAATACACAGTCTTGGTCATCGCAAGTTGAGAAACAAGTTATTGCTATGAAACAGCTTGGTAACGTGTAAAAACATAAATGGACACATCTCCCTCCAAGTTCTAAAATATAGTTACAGTGCAAAAAGAGTATCCTTTGCTACTGATGCCAGTGAATTACGGGGGCACTGTAATGATGAAAAATGTCATGTGATTAAGAATATGTTTTTTAGTTGCTAGAACTGGAGACTTTAGGCAGGGGTCTCTAACCTTTTCTGTCGTAAAAGCTACTTATGTTCAATGAAAACCATCCAGAGCTACGAATATATACTGACCTCTTTAGCCATATTTACATGTTTGTTTTAAATATACACTTCTCAGTTTTTGTAGGCTGGGCTGCACTCAGGAAAGCTACTTATAGGTAGCTTGAGAGCTACTCGTTGGACACACCTTCTTTATAGTATAACTTAGGCTACAAATGGGATCTACTAAAGACCAGGGGCAATGCCGAAGGAGTCTCGCCCCACTGACTATTTGAATATCGTTTTATTTTTTGGCTCAGCCAGCAGGTGCAGGGAGGGACGGGGCTGGGCCTGAGGAGGTGGGGGGGATGAGGACTTGTGCGCACTAAGTGCGCATGTGTATTTGGACGGCCTAAGATGGCTGTCCAAACTCACATGCACACTTAGGTTTCTCCAGCCCGGCTGTGTACACAGCCAGACTGGAGAAAGTACACAGGCCCCAGGGCTGTGTCTGAGCAAAGTTTGAATGAATGTAATGTAATCAAGAATTACCTGAAAAATGACCCTTTTTTAAGAAATGCGACCTGTACTCCCACCAAGATTCATTGAGTGTATGCCATATAATAAATCCCTTACCTGGACAATAAACTATCACAGGTTATGTAAGAAAAGCCTAGAAAATTACAGAGTGGAGATTACACATATTGGGCTATCCATCTAGACTAATGTGAAAATGGTGACTGCCGTGCTGGTCATTAAATGGCACTCCTGAGGCTGACATATGCTAGGAGTGTATTCTTAAATTGTTATTATCTGTTACTTATTTTATTAAGTTCTGTTTTAATGTGCCTAATGTTTAGCTAGCAATTATATAATTAACGTACCTAGTAAATCTAATGTGAGCACAAAGAAATCATGATACGAAGCGTAGGGGAACAAAATGACATAATACTTGCTATAAATCTCAAGGGAGTGAACAGTACTCTAGGTCATTTTCACTTAAAATCAAAATTGTAAAAGCAACAGATTTATTAACAAAGACTCTTAATAATCCCGTATCCCAACCCACAGGCATGTGTCTACAGCAATGGCACATAAATACGACACAAATCAATCAAAAAATGTATAGAGCGTGCTACTCACCCGTGAGGGTCTCAAGGCGCTCGGGGGAGAGAGGGAAGAAGGGTCACTGTTCGAACAGCCATGTCTTCAGTTTTTTTTTCTGAAGAGCCAGAGGTCTTGGGTCTTGCGGAGGTCGGTGGGGAGGGAGTTCCTGGCCTTGGGGGCGAGGTAGGAGAAGGATCTGCCTCCTGTGGTGGTGCGTGTGATGCAGGGGACTGTGGCGAGTGCGAGGTCAGCAGATCGGAGGTGGCGGATGGGAGTGTGGAAGTTCACTCTTTGGTTGAGATAGGTTGGGCAGTCGTTGTGGAGGGACTTGTGCCCGTGGATGGGGATTTTGAAGGTGATCCTCTTGTCGATGGGGAGCCAGTGAAGGGATTTGAGGTGTGATGAGATGTGTTCATGGCGAGGAAGATCCAGGATGAGGCTTGCGGCTGTGTTCTGGATTCTCTGGAGTTTGTGTTTGAGTTTGAGTGTGATGCCAGCATAGAGAGCGTTACGGTAGTCTAGCCTGCTGCTGATGAGTGCGTGGGTGACGGTCTTTCTGGTCTCTCTAAGAATCCATTTGAAGTTTTTTTTCAGCGGGCGGAGTGTGTTGAAACAGGAGGAAGTGACGGGGGTAGGTTCGGGGCCTAGTGCGGTGGGCCACCAGGAGTCGTCCCATATGGTTTTGTTGGGTCCAAAAATGATTATTTCGGTTTTGTTGGAGTTGAGCTTGAGGTGGTTGGCTGTCATCCAAGTGGCGGTGTCGAGGAGTGCAGCGTGGAGGTTGGTTTTGGTGGTAGTAGGGTTGCGGGTGAGGGGGATGATGAGTTGGGTGTCGTCTGCGTAGGAGAGGATGGTGATTCCGTGTGGTCAGAGGATGTTGGCGAGCGGGTCATGTACATGTTGAAGAGGGTAGGGCTGAGGGAGGATCCTTGGGGGACACTGCAGATGATTTTGGTGGCAGTGGATTGGAAAGGAGGGAGGCAGACTTTTTGGGTTCTATCGGTGAGGAAGGAGGTGAGCCAGTCTAGGGCTTTGTGTCGAATCCCTGCGTTGTGGAGGCGTGTGCGGAGTGTATGATGGCAGACTGTGTCAAAGGCTGCGTAGAGGTCTAGGAGGATGAGTGCGATGGTCTCACCCTTGTCGACTCTGATTCTGATGTCGTCAGTACATGCGATGAGGACGGTTTCCGTGCTGTGGTTCTTGCGGAAACCGGACTGGTTAAGTGTGTTGTTTTCCTCCAGGAAGTGGGATAGGCATGTGTTTACTAGTTTATCAGCAACTTTGGTGGGGAAAGGGAGGAGAGAGATGGGGCGGCAGTACAACAAATTGTACCCTAAAAGGGTTCTGCGTGAATTTAACACCAACAAGCAAACATTGTCAAAACCAGTGGTGAAAAGGCACTACGAAGCTACAGAAACAGCAGGGGTACAGCATGGGTTAAAGCATGAACCACAGCAGTATAAGCAGGACACAAGTCCTAAACAAGCATTTGCAATGCAATGGGTCTCGAGTTTGCTCGAGTTATTGATATTAATGCTGTAAATTCCTAAGTGGACTTTTCTTGCCACACAAACTGAAAATAAAAAGTAAAAAAGCTGCATTAAGCCAACTGATTCAAAGCACCACAGCCGCCATGAGTGTGTGCGCGAAGAAGAGACACAAAAGGAAAAAGAAGTTCGCTCCCAGTTAAGTTATAGGCAAAAGTGCAATTTTCCATGTAACAGGATCGATGGCCAAGGCGGTAACAAAGAGGGACAATCGTAAAGCATTACCAATGATAACAAAGGATTTTTGAAAGGCAAGCCCATGGACGAGTGTTAGTGATAGGCGTGATTAAAAGCCCAGATACATACCAGCCCGTCGGAAAAGCAACGCTTACGCGCTGCTATGCTCGACCTAAAAAAGAAGTGGGGGGGGGGCAAACCAAGTTAGACAGTATACAAGTGACATCATGGTGCATGACGTCACAGAACGTGACATAATGGCTTGTGACGTCACAAGTGGCATCACAGGAAGTGACATCACAGGAAGTGGCATTACAACCCACTAACCTCACAGGAGGTCACATCACAAGAAGTTGCATCTGATCTTACAATCTCACACATGTGCTTAGCAGGTCTATAATGAGTAAGTTTGAGCCAATGACCAAATTTAACTAATGAGATTTTGTGCTGGAGTTGTGCCAAAAAATGACACAACCCTGATACAAAATCTAGGCCTCAGTTTTAAAATCTATGTTTTGAAATGTCTGCCACAAAGAATTTGACACAAGGAGAAACTTAGGAATACATCTGTTTTGCTTAATTGGTTGCAAAGACTGTATTTTAAATCATTATCTTAGACAAGGCCCCTCTGCAGAGAGCTTTGTATACCCCTTAAATCTCAGGGAATAATAATAATGGTAAGATAACTTGTTTGGACGATGTGCCTTGTGTCTAGTCCCAGTTTTGAATACAAGTAGCATAGAGGGTTAATGTGCCTCTTGCAAAGCACTTCATGTAATATTCAGATGACCATTTTTTATTTTATGTAGATAGGGAAGTAGGCTATTGCTTTTCACACACATCCTTTAGTTGCTGGCAGTTCAGAAATGGTAATCCTTCTAATATAGCACAGTGAGCTATAAAGGACATGTGACTCCTACACTGTGTGACCCTCACTGCCTATGCAACATGTCCTGTACATAGATTTACACTTTTATGATTTATTGTCAGTGTATAATGTGTACATGTGATGTAAAGCGCTCTGACAGCCTGCTTTGGGATAAGTAGCACCATAAAAGACATTTTTAAAAAGTGATATTTAAATTGCTATTTGTGTAAATACTGGGACAGAACAACACTTCTGTCATTCTTTCACTGTAAGGATATTTCTTATATACAGGTACTGAACAAAGTCAAAACCATGCCTCCCCTAAGTACCTTTGAAGTGACAACAAGCTGTGTGCCTTTGTTTCACCTTCATTGCATTTGCAGATAGGTGTGAGGCTCCAGACAGCTCCAGCGAGAACAAAAGGAGGCCTATTGGCCACTTAATTATGGCCTTTGTTTTGACCACAGCTCAAATTTAGAATAAAAAAGCACCTTGTCGCTACCTGCATGTTGCTGCTCAAAAGGAAAGCCGACAAATTGCAGGAGCTTCTGAATGTCACACTGGGCGAATTCAGCATACTACAATGCAGCACAGCTACTTGGCCTGCGAAAATAGTGGGGGGGACGGCGTGTTCCCGCATGTATCCCGACTTGTGCCCTGGGTAAAAGTTTTGATGTGCTGCACAAGGCTAGATCAGCAGCAATGCAAGATTTCCTCACATAAAAAGCAGGTAACTGGCAGCGTGAAGAAGTGCTCACTTCCCTCCACATACACAGGACCACTTGAATTATACTGCAGAGGAGGACCGAATTATGCAGCAAGGTTTATCAAATCATACAGCTAGAAATGACGCAGCGTAATGCAGCACATTTTGTGAAAACGTTGCCTCATCATTCTGACATTTTAACACATCTCAACACTATCTGGGCAAAGGATTCAATTCATTAGTACCAGCCTGACACCCAAATGCAGCAATAAGTGACAGAAATATAGCCATGCAACCTTTGCTAAACTTTTCCACCAGGCAGCAACATGCATTGTTGCCTTTTTTTTTTCTTCATTTTTTTTTTTTTTAGTGACCTTTGATTATTTTGACCTAGAAACAATTGTTTTGTAAAATATGCAGATTTTGCAGCCGACGGATTATATAGCAATTGCAGTAAATCCATAATTTATGCAGACAATGGGGCCGCAAAATCTTGTAATTCCAGTGTCCCTGCATGTGTCTAACAGATATAGTACTGGAAGTAGCAGAAGTGCAAGATTCCTAGCAACAGGCACACCTTGGGCGTCAGAACAAGATTATTTTGTCCTTGAACATATTAACATCTTGGAGTTCTCCTATACACTGACCTCATAATGATCGCGGGAGGGGCGGAGGTACAGAGAAGTGGAATAGAGATTGTAGTAGATGGGAAGGGTGTGCAGGGTTGTTAAGGCAGAGGAAAGTGAAACTAAGAAGCACAGATTTTAGTCCAGTAAGGTGGGCAGTGGGTGTGCAGGGCACAGCTGAGGGATCCTTACTCAATATGGAAAAAGGAAAATATTCCAGGGGCAAAATGTTTTTAGGTGCTTGCAGACGGTGTTGAAAATGCTAAGTTTTCCAGATATCAAGTCTGCTTACTCTTGATTCCACCAAAAACCTTTTTCTGCCTCCACTCTGCTTTTCCTGCCTCTTTATCTCAATCATGCTAGTTTTTAGGTCGAGCGTAAGGGTTCGACCTTGTGTATACTTTTACTATACTTCTTATGGCATAAAGCAATTTCATTTGTTGGTTTCATTGTCCTTTAAAAATTCTTGCTTGCTAGTGGTCAGTTCTGATTTTTTTTTGCTCCCTCCTTTGTCTGTTTCAGAGCAGTGACCAACTACGGTATTATTCCACTTTGGTTTCTTAATCGGTTGCTGTGAAGGACTACTTTTGACATTTCTTTATTGCTCACCTTTCACTGTATGTGCTTTAGGCTGGTAGCTGCCTGTGTTTTATTGCACCATTCCATAACTCCCACCTCCTCCCTTTTGCTGACAATTATTTTGGCTTTATTCCAGTGCTGTCTTAGTTTACCACTGGCTCCTAAAATAAGTCTATTTTACAAAAGAAACACCTGATGCCTACAAATTTAGCTCACTGCTCACAAACGCCACAATATGCCCTTTCTGGTAGAATGTAACTAAACCTAGAAGTGATGATGTGAAACTTGCAGAGCCTCATCTGGAGTCTCTCTCCCCAGGTTCCCTCCCTGCCAGCCCTCAGAGACATCTGCACCCAGGGCATTGCTTATCTCCTTTATTGGGGCAATAACTCTTCTCAGGCTGCTCCTCTATTGATAACTTAATTAAAACTTTGTTGAAATGCGAGGCAAAAATGCTTGCAAAACGTTTCATTCTGTTAACATAAAAAAGAAAAATACTTTTCCAGCCTTATTTTCCAATTTCTGTTTAGACGTTTACACAATTCGAGGTAGTGCATTCATTGTCTCAACTCTCCTCAGGGGCTTGTGATTTCTGATGTCAGTAGTCTCCAGTGACCACCAAAACATGGCAGGAAAAGCCAAAATTATGAGGCAGGGTTTAGCAAATGATATGGCAAGAAAAGTCCAGTTCTGAACTTGCAATGCCAATAGCTCTAACTCAAGAAAATGCGAGACCTATTGCACTGCAAATGCTTGTTTAACTTTGCTTACTACCCGTTTCTGGTCTTCCTCGTCCTCCTTCCTTCTCTTTTTCTGCCTTTTCTCTCTCTTGCCCTGGCTCTTAGTCTGATGATGAAAAATAAGTCTCAGTACCAAAAACAAATGATCATCGAACATGTTTCATATTCAGTGAGGAACCAGAGTGACAGACTCGAGGCAGAGAGAATAAATGAGAGGTCTGAATGATTCAAGTTGATGGGGTGCGCCTACCGGACGTGCCTATACTCGTTACCTGCTTGTTGGAAGAAAAAACAATAAAAACATATTTTATAAATGATTCAAGTCCCTAAAGAGATGCTTGCTCTGTTGTTAGGTTTAACACTCGATAAAACATGATGCTGCATTCTTTCAAAACTTAATGGGTTCATTACTCGTTATGGGGGTTGCACCCAGAAGGAAAATAGTTGGAAGATTTCAGAAAGTCATGTTTAATTAACAAGGTATGGAAGAATCCTAATGTTCTAAAAATACTATATACTCCTAAGGGATGTGTCTTAAATATTCCTTGTCCAGCTTCTTTACCTAAAATAAATGCAATCTTGGCAAAACCCAGAGGGATATTTAGAATGTTTGGATGACAGACTTAAAAGCTTGGCCTTTCGGAAAAGTAGGTACCCAGTAGCACCAGTGGATGCACATGTGGTTTCAATAGAAGTAAGAGAGCCTATGTGATATATTGTATCTCTGCAGAAGATGAATCCTGTGACCAGGAATGGAACCCAATTTTTGTACTATAAATGGTGATCTATTTGCCACCTTCAGTGTACCTGACATAAAACATCTTCAACAGAAAATAAACTACCGTCTTGAATGCTGTCCGATGTATTTGAAATATTCCAGGAAGATGGCAATAGTATTATGTCAGCTGCTAATATCATAGTGTTCCTTATTATTCCATCTGCCGCTGTGCCGTGGAATCCTTGCCCACTGGGGCGCAGCTGTTTTTGTGGCATGGAGGCGGTTCACTAAAGTACCTATAGTTCTGCACTCCTGGAACAATAAATGTAGTTGGTTGCTTGTCTGAAAGCTGTTTAGGTTTGCACGGTTTATTTAAGCAATCACGACACCTCAGCGCCAAAGTGTGCACCTAATTCAATTAAATGTACGTTTATTATGTAAAGATGAAACAGCATTTCTTGGTAAAAGTTGACATTTGTTTCACATTTTATTTTCAAAGGCGAGGCGACTGCATAGTGCAATCACCTAGTGGAATATATCGGAACCTATGTGGGCCGTAATAGTAAACTGTAATTATAAAAGGGTGAATGTTTCCATCTTCTGTAGGGGATCGTTGTTATGAAGGCAACGCTGTGTTTAACTACCAGTTTAACTGTAAAATTGCAAAATAATGATCGTTCTTTCATGAAGTTGTATGGACAAGAAGTTCTAGGCTGCGAGAGATAAGGTTTGCAGATACAGGTTACTGAACGTGACTTATAAGTCAGAGTGCACAGTAATAGCAAAATAGCAACAAATCAATGTGCAGTCAAATACTAATTTTTATATTAAAAATTAATATTTAATTCCTAACTGTGTGCTTTCAAAGGAGTATTACGACATTCAGAAGCAATAACACAATCTCCTTGAGTTCAGGTTATAGTGTTTCACTGGCCAATCCCTGCCCCACCCACTCCTCGTAATGGAGTTCGGGTTGTTCCCCATTTATTAGAGGCCACATTCAGAGAATGCTTACTAGTAGGCCATACTCAAGAGTCCACTCCGACTCTCTTAGAAAGTAGTTAAAAGTGTCTGTGGTGCCGCAGCACCTTTAACAGCTAGTCTCCCGGAGTTAGGAAGGCCCATAACAAGTCTTATCTGCTCCAGCATTGACTCTTTCAGCATCTTAGTGGGCGCCTGACCATAGGCACTTGCAACGCTTCAGTCCTGCTCATTCGAGTCAGGCTGCATGTGGAATGTGTGTCAGCAGGTGCAGGCTTTCCCTAAGCGTGATCGGCCGGCTCCAGCAACGATCGGAGATGCTTCTGTGCTTCTTGCACGGTATGTTTAGGGCTCCCCAACAGGGAAGGGGGGCGGATCATGGTGCTCTCAAACTGGCCCCAATGATGTGGCGATGAACTCTTAGCATCCACCTCAGTCCAGGGGACAGGTTGGGGGCAGTCGTCAATGCTTGTTTGACCCATGGGTCTCAGCTTTCAGTTCTCCGGGCAGCACCTCCTGGTATACAGGGTTGCCACACTACCTGCAGGCAAGGCGCCAGCCCTCACTGTACAGCAGTCTATACCACAGCAGCCCCTCATGGCATTCGGGGTCTCCGTTGTAGCCCACATAGGTTTTGGCACTTACAGGCAGTGCTAACTTCCCCAGCGATTACTCCTGGCATACAGGGTCACTGCAGCAATGCAGTGTAGGTTTCCCTCTGTCCCATGACCCCAGCTTGCATCTATGTTCACAGAGGCCCTCTCCTGGCATACAGGGATTTCTGACCAGATCTGCACACAGTCAATGACCTGATCAGGGCAGCAGCCGCCTCCTCACTCCTCTCACCAGGAGTATTGTCAACAAGGCTCACCACTAGACCTCACTCCTTCCAACGTTCTCCTCTTCCTCACAGAGCACAATGGTTTTGGCTAGCATGCATGCGCTCGTGCTCCATGCTTCAGAGCAGGTGGCCTTGGCTTTCCTAGTTGATATCACCTCACCGAGGCAGGGAGACCAGCAGGCCTTGGCCCCAAGTCCTGGTCTCAGACAGAAGTCTTGCAGAGCTTCCTCTCCTCACATAGCCCGTCGTACTGCTTTCCAGATGACTAATTTTTGGGGTCTCGACTGCTGTTTCTTATAGTCCATTCCATTTCCAGACATCAGATGTGATTTAGGGTCTGGCTGTTTGAAGTTTCATGTTGGGGTTTTGCTTCTTGTAGGAGACACCAAAGCTGATAGCTCCTCAACACAGCCCATAGGAGTGACTAGTGTTCACACCTGGATGTAAAGCGTAGTGGAAAGTTCATCAAAAGGTCAATCCTGTGCTCCCAGCCCCACAGTTTGCGTCCCTTATCAGCCCCATCTCCTTCCTATATAGAGTCAAGGCCATTTCCTTGTGATTTCTCACTGACTCAAAGAGCACCCTTTGAAGTGTACAGCGAGAATCTCTTTCTCCCTTCTCTAGGTTGTCCTGCCAAGCTCACAGGAATGGAGCAATATACAAATCTGTCTGGGGGATTCCGCTACTCTTCATGTGTTCACCATGCAGGTCTGGGTTTTCCAAAATGGAACCCCGGGTCCGCCTTGTAATGTACCATCATAGGCACACTTAACTCAGTGTATGTACACAGCACACACTATCCAGCACTGTTACCGCCATGTATTGTGCCACCACAGAAACACATTTACTCTGCGTGCACTGCTCAGTAATGTAGTCTTTCTATATTCTGGCATGGTGTGCTACATGCAAACACACTGTGCTAGCCCACGCATTCACGATGAGCGTGTGCCACACCAGTTCACCTTTCATGTATTGTGCTTCATGCAAGAACACATACACCGAGCACATGCTTTCTCTGCACACACACTGCACAGGGCTACAATTATCATGTAATGTGTTCCTCTCTGGTATAGATACACCCAGTACAAGCACTCACAATGCATGCAATGTACAGCACTGCTTTAATCCTGTTTTTTACCCTTCCCGGACACACATACATCCAGCACATAATCACCACTCCTGCACTGCACAGCAATTCTCATTTAACTGAGGGCCAAGTGTCAGTTAAGCACACAGCAGCAGAACTTTGAAAAGGTGAGTTAGCAGGTAGGTCTCACTTCAGTGGCACAGTCTAGAAAGGGCCTGTTTACTTCTACTGATCACTGCACAGTATGATGACACCACTGCACGTGTGCTGCTTAACTCTTAGTGAAGGCAGAACCCTTCCACCACTATGAGGGTAGTGCTTGTAGTGCCACTCCCTGACCAACAAGAATGCAATCTGTGAGACAGGCCTATGTCATAACGCATATCTGTGTTTGCCTATGACAATAAAATCAGCATTAGGGATCCAAACATCAGTACAGTTGGGCGCTCAGGGCTAGGATACATGTCCGTTACCACATGGAGGACTTTTCCATCCCAGCTGATGCCCCTTCCCAGATCAGAACACCCCGAACCAACTCTTAACCTGGAGAGGTTGGGTGGTCAGATCAGTAAAACCAGTGGGAAAGTTCCCCAACATTCCTGTGGCTCAATCTGGCTCTGAACTTCACTATATACTCTAACCCGTGCAACAAAATAGACCATTTCAACAACTTGAGTTTCTCTCTCTTCATAGCCATCAACCATTTTGGTGGCTTGTGATCTGTTTGCACCATGAAGTTAATGCCAAACAAATATGAGCAGAACTTACTCAAAGCCCACACTATAGCAAACCACTCCTCAATAGCCACCCAGTTCTGTTCTCTAGGTAATAATTTCCTACTAGTAAAGGCTTTGAAAAGCTTTCTACCTTTCTCATAAAGCTGCTTGAGATGCCTCAAGTGGTCCTTCCTTGAATTGCTGAACATAACAATATCATCAGGTAGGCCCCACAGCACTCTTCCGGCCTTTAAGAGCATGGTCACCAGGGGCTGAAAGGTGGCAGGAGCATTCTTCAACCCAAAAGGCATCACCTTGAACTGATACTGACCATCTGACATAGAAAACACTGGCTTCTCCTTAGCCTTTTGTGCCAAACCATCCTGCCAATATCCACTGGTCAGTTCCAGGGTGCTCAAGTATTTTTCTGCTCCTAACCGATCCACAAGCTCATCCGCTCTTAGGGTTGGACAGGCATTGGTTTTTTGTTACCTCATTGAGGGCTCTGTAGTTCACACAGAACCGAAGAGTTGGTAGACCCTTGCTTTGGTACTAGAGCCACAGGACTAGACCAAGGACTACAAGGCTTCTAAATGACCTCAGGTCTAACTTCTTGCTGAAGTTCACCTTAATGCATCCCCAAATCAGGTAAAACATTATGTAACTTCTGCCCTTTACTGGCAGACTGTCACCTTTGTCATGCACACAGACTGGTGTCATCAACACTCTCTGTTAGTAAGCTGTTAATCCAGAGGCTAACTGAACCCCTTCCACAGTGCCATCTATCATGTCACTATGAAGTAAGTCAGGAAGAACCTCGCTATCTTCCTCAACTTCCTTTACTATAGCCATGACTTTCACTGTGTAGTCCTTCTAGAGGTAAGGCTTCAGCCTGTTCAAATGGACTTCCCTTTTAGGTTCCCTTGTAGCACATTTGTCCACCAGGTAGTTTCCCTCAGAAGCCTTCTGAATTCCTTTATATGACCCACACCTTTTGTTTTCCAGCGCATTGGGATAAATAGGATTTAGCACTGACACCTCCTGACATTCCCAATAGTCAGCATAGCATTCTGGTTATATGATTTTGTCATCCGCGCTTGGCTAGCCTGAAGGTTTTCATTTGCCTGACTCATGTACTGCGCCATCAACTTCCAAGGCCAATCACATAGTCCATCACATCCTCCTGTGGAGTCTCTGAGGTTCCTTCCTACACCTCTCCAACTAAGGCAAGTGGAACCTGCACCAGGTGTCCATACAGACCATCTAGGGAACTGAACCCTACTCCCTTCTGCACAATCACTCAATAGGCAAATAATAGACATGGCAGAGAAGATTCCACTTCTTCCTGAGGTTCTCTGAAAGAGTGTGCATCATGCTCTTTAGTCTTTTGATAATTTGCTTGACCAAACCATTGGTTTGTGGGTGGTATACAGTGGAGAAGTAGTATGTCACACCAGCTTTCTCCCACATCTCTCTCATGTAAGAAGAGATGAAGTTGGTTCCACGGTAAGAGTTTACCATCCCTGGAAATCCAATCCTAGAAAAGATCTCCATAAGAACTCTTGCTGCCAACCTTGCAGTCAGGCTCCTCAGATGTGCAGCTTCAGGGTATTGGTGGCATGATCCACTACAACCATGATATAGTTGTTACCTGACTTTTGGAGGGGTCCACTGGACCAACCATGTCTATTCCCACCTCCTTAAATATAACACCTAAAATTGGTAGAAGCACTAATGGTGCCAAAGTCTGTCCTCCTGCCTTACCACTCATCTCAGAAGTGGGACAGGTTAAAAAAACATCTGTGTCTCTGTCATCCCTGGCCGCTAGAACAGAAGGTCCAACCTATCTTGGATTGTTCCATTCCCCAGGAGTCCTGCTAATGTCACTTCATGGGCTAGTGACAACGGGATGCTCCTGTGCACTGAGGGAACCTCTAGCCTTGTGATAGTTCCTGGCTCAGTATTTACTGGTTCACTATAAAGTAGACCATTCTCTCAGCCAACATAGTATTTTCCAACCACTCCTTTACTGACCTGTTCCTGGGTATCCCTCATCACCCCCACAAGTCTGGGACACTCCTCCTGTGCCTTGCAAAATCCTCTTGGGTTGGCCCCAGCAGCTAACAAACTCTGCAGCTTTGAAAGCAATCAAGGCTCCAGCGGCTGGTCTGCCTCAGGAGGCTCATCCTTCCCTCCCTCTTGATCAGAATAGATTATCTTTGTGGTAGTGCCTTTTGGGAGTCTTCCCTTTCCTTCAAACTACCATGTCCTATTTCCTGCAAATCAAAAATTATCCCAGTCTAATCAATCAAAAGATTTGTACAGTGCTTGTTGTCACCCGTTAGTGTCGAGAAGCTGGCAGGGTTCAGTCATTTAACCTTATAGCCAGGTCTTCAGGGATTTTCAGAACTCTGGAAGAGGTGGAGAGGTCCAGGAATGAAAGGGTAGCTTGTTCCATGTCTTTGCTACAAGTTAGGAGCAGGAGCAACCTCTGCTATGTTGGAATCAGGGGGTGAGGGTTAGAGAAAGGGAAGCAGAGCAGAGGTGTTTGGTGGGGTGATGGAAGGTCAGGCAGTGGTTCAAGCAGGCAGGTTGACAGTTCTGCTGGGCCTTGTATGTGTGGATAATGAGCTTGAACTGGCATCTTTTCTATACAGGGAGCCAGTTGAGTTCCATGAGGTAGTGGTGATGTGGGTTTGTCTAGAAGATCTAGGACAAGACTGGCTGTGGCATTCCAAGTAGTCTGTAGTTGTTGAGGTGGGCTGCGATCCCTTTGTAGAAAAGATTGCTGTAGTCCAGTTGGCTAAGGATGAGGGCCTGGGTGATGGTGCGTCTTGAGTTTGGGGTAGCCATTTCAATATCTTACGATGCATGCAGATGATGAAGAAGAAGGAGGATAAGTAGCCATAGCTGACCTCGGTCGTCATGGTTAGCTTGGAGTCTAGAATGATACCTAGGTTGATGCCTAGGTTCCTGGCGTGGTCAGTGGGGGTAGGAGTAGCTCCGAGTTCTGAGGACCACCAGGATGTGACCCACAGGGAGCTTTTGTTTCTAAGGATCAGTACCTCTGTCTTGTCTATGTTGAGCTTCAGGCAGTTGTCCTTCATCCAGTTAACATCTGTCATGCAGTTATGGAAGTTGGTGTTGGTGGTATCTTCAGAGATGGAGAGGATGATTTGTGTGTAGTTAGTGTAGGATATGATGTTGAGTCTGTGGATTTCAACAATGCATGGCAGAGTTGTAATGTAAGTGTTGAAAAGGGTGAGGCTGAGCGAGGGTCTTTGGGGGTGGTACTCAGATGATTTCCTTGGGCTCAGAGGTAAAGGGGGAAGATGGCCTTTTTGCATTCTTCCAGAGTGGAAAGAGCCAATCTATCTGAGAGCAGCTCCTTGTATACTTCTATTGTGCAGCCTTGTGATGAATATGTGATGGGAGACTGTATTGAAGGCAAACTGCGAGATCTAGGAGGATCAGAGACGCAGTCTCTCTTCAGTTGAGTAGGGCCCGTATGTCATGGGTAGTCGCAGTGAGATTTTCTCAGTGCTTTGGTTGCTGCAGAATCCATTTAAGGAAGGGTCAAGTAAGACTTTCCATTCCAGATGGGAGGAGAGTTGTTGATGGTTTTTTCTAATACTTTGGCCAGTAACACGAGCAGGGCGATTGGTCAGTAGTTGTTGGGTTTGCTGGGGTCTGCCAATGGTTTATTAAACAGTGCATTGACTTCTGCATGTTTCCAGTCCTCAGGGTGGTGAGTATGTCGCTGATTCTGGCTTCGACTAGTTTGGAGATGTGGCGAGGGCGTGGGTCGCTTTAGGCCCCTGAGTGGACAGAGTTCATGATGTACGCAGTGTTCTGTGAGGCAAGCCAGCTCAGTTCGGTTAATCGGATGTCTGTGGTGGTAGCAGGGTTGTTGTGTTGCTTGAAGAAGTCGGTAGCCTCGGGTTGGGGTTTGAAGTTTTTGTAGATGTTGGCGATCTTGTTGTGGAAGAAGTTTGTAAGGTTGTCGCAGAGATTCTGTTAGGGGGTAATGTTGTTTGCTACAGCTGAGGGGTTGAAGAAATCTTTGACAATGTTGAAAAGTTTCTTGCTGTTACTGGAGCTTGATTTGATGCGCGAGCCGAAGGCATTTTCCTTTGATTCTCTTACAGTCTGTGGTGGAGTTGAGGGCTGTCTTGAAGGCGGTGTTGTCAGTTGTGCCCTTGCCGAGGGGTCATCTCATTTCTAGTTGTTTACAGTGTTGTTTAGCAGTTCTGAGGTACAGTTAGCGTACCAGTTAGCCTCCTTGGTGGACCTTCTCTTGGTGTTGTTGCTTATGGGAGCAACACTTCTGATGTAGTTGGTGATCCAATTGTTGAAGTTTCTGCCATTCTGTCCTAGGTTGTTGGAGGAAATGGGGTGGGAGGTGTGGAGGGCATTGGTCCTAATGTAATTGGAGACTTTGCTCCAGCTGCAGTGGGGGATGTTGGGCAGACTAGTGGTGGAGGTCTGTGAGCTGGTGATGTTGAAGTGGACAAGGAAGTCATCCGTCCAGGTGAGCTCCATAGTATGGCTGTACCAGATGTGGTCCCTGGAGGTAAGGCTGGGGTCTAGAGTGTGGCTTGCAGTGTGTGGTGTCGTGGATGAGTTGGGTAAATCTGACATTGTTCATGCTGTCAAGTAGGTTGTAGTGTTGATGTCATTGTGGTCGTTGAGATGGAATTTGAGGTTGTTGAGGAAAATGTAGTTGCTGGAGTCAGCTGCAAGGGGGTGATGATGTCAGTGATAAAGTTGCAGAAGGCTGGATGTGGTCCTGGAGTACAGTAGCAAAGGGACCTTTGGAATCAGAAGTTGAGGTGTTCCATTGTTAGGGTGATGTTGTAATTTGTGCTGGTGCATTGGATTGATTACTTGTGAAAGATGGCGATCCTTCTGCCAGGCTTGTTGATGCAGTCGTGGTGGTTGATTTTGTATCTTTCAGATATTGTGATGTCTGGCGCTGAAGTGGTGTTGACCTACATCTCAGTGAGGAAGAGGACATCTGGTATGAGGGTTGAGATGAGGTCCCAAATCTCGGTGGTCTGCTTGCATGGTGAGCGTGTGTTGAGAAGGGCACATGCAAGTTGGTGTTTTTGCTCAGTTGGTATTCTGTGGTGTGTTCGGGGTGGGGCTGGTTGGTGGGCTGGCTGGAGTGTGTCCTGTGGCAGGTTAAATGGCAGTGGGTGGAGGGGAAAGGTCTAACAGTGGAGCGTGGGTCTGCACAGTGGCAGTGCTTGTTGCTGCATCTGTGGTCTAGAGTGCGGACCTTAGAGACGGTGCACCTGCGGAGGTGGGAAAGCCAGGGTTTGTGCCTGGACGGCACAGGGAGCGTCCAGGCACAGACAGGCTTACCTTTTGTGTGCCTTTGGCATGCCAGCGGTGCTCCTGCTGTGTGATCGCACTGCAGCCTACATTAAGTAGGTCCTGGGCTGGGCACGGCTTCTATTGGCAAAATAATGGTGAGCGGGAAAATCTGGTTAGTGGCTGTCACTTGGTTATACGGTGGCTACTTCATCTGGTTGGAACAAGCAGGAACTGGAGGTCACAGGCAAGTGGCAGGCTAGCTGCACAGGTGCCTACTAGTGCAGTCGCACTGCAGCCTGTGTTAAGTATGTCATGGAGTGGGTGAGGCTTCTGTGGGTGGGAAGAATGGTGAGTGGGAAACCATGGGCACAGTTGGTATCACTTAGTCAAACGGCGGCAACTGGATCAGTCTTGAACAAGCAGGAGCTGGAGGCAACAAGCAAGTTGCAGGCTAGGTGCCCAGGTGCTACTAGTGCAGCTGCTTGGCAGCCTGCATTAAGTAGGTCCTGAGGTGGGTGGGGCTTCTGTTGGCAGGAAGAACAGTGAGTGGAAACCTGGATGGGAAATCCCAGTCAGCGGCGTTGTCACTTGGCCAAACGGCAGCTGCTGGATCACGCTGGAACAAGCAGGAACTGGAGCCACAGGCACGTAGCAGGCTACATGCCCAGGTCCCTACTAGTCCCACTCTGAGATTGATGTGTCACCTGTGCTCTGGTTGACACAGCAGATATCCAAGCCATAAAGGCTTCTGGTCCTGGCACCAAGCCAAGGGCAAATAAATCATTGCCCAAGAGACATCGAGCTACTTGTTTCTTCCTTGCCGAAACATCAATAATGACATCCTTGCCATTGAGCTCAATTTCAACCCTGGCAAGTGGATACTTCTTTGCCCTCCCTGATGACTATCAGTTCTCTATCCTTGGTTCCAGGAAGTATCTCCTTAGGTTTAAGGTAGTTCCTCTCAACTATAGTGCAGAAGACTCCAGTATATCTCAGGTCAGGCACTTTCCTAACATTGGTACTAACTTCCTGCACAAATACCATTGTGTGAGGATGAATGTGCTGCACAACATTTGGGTCCATTTCTCAAACGTTCATAGCGCAACCGGTCACTCTTTGGTTACTTCACCCACGTGTTACATACTTGCTCTTACGGATGCCGCTGGGTCAGGTTTTTTCACCCAACAATTTCTCTTAAAGTGTCCCATCTGGTCACACTTAAAGCACGTCACCTCCTTAGACTTGGAGGGACAAAGATAAACTAAAAAAGGCATTTGTTCATTGATGATATTTTAGGGTGCAAAATGTTCACTTAAGAGTCTTGTCAGGTAACTGCGCTAGGAGAAATTCAGTATTGGTCTCAGGATATACAGCTCAGGATGGACCAGTTAGAAGTTGATCTGGCCTCTAGCAGCAGTAGTATGTCCCTGAGAATTTTAGGGGCTAAATACTCAAAATTGGACTGCTGCAGTTAAGGTTTTTAGTTAGTGGAAGCTGTGGCCAGGGGGTAAGGTGGACACCAATTGCTAGACTCCAGACTCCAGGCTCATATCTTCTTAAAAAGCCTGCCACAATAGACATACTTCCTCGGCGAGGTGATCTCTCGAGCAGCTGCAGTTCTGCCCTGGCTGCGGGGAACATTTACGCACCTGGCTGCTCATGCTCCCAAAGGGGACACTGTTGGACCCAGTTTGGATGTAGAGAGTGGGGCAATGTGGGTTGAGAATCTGCTAGCAGGAATGTTGCTCAGGGCCTGGCATGACATGCAAACTTTTTGAGTTACGGAGGAGGCAAAATTGTGAGTCTGTGACGCGAGAACAGCTGCACATCCTGAGGGAATCACTTACACCCTTATGTGTACTAATCCCAGGGGGGCACCTACAGTATTCCCCTGACAAGAAGCAATTGGCCCTGCATTGTACCAGGAGGTCCAGAGGCACATGAACTGTAAAGATAAGTAGAGACCAAGGAGACAGTGCTTGGGAAGCGGTGGGGTGGATGCATGGTGGTGTGGCTTCTGGCCCAACAGCATTAGTAGACAGCACAGTGGCAGAGACCCAGGTTAGACTCAGTCATCATCCCATGAGGTGGCCTCCCCACCTTATCCTTGCCTGGGGGTACCGGGGTACTGGAAGGTTTGGGCTGGTGGTCAAGATGATCTTGGTGTCAGGAGCCAGCTCCCTGGGTCAGGCTCTGCTGCTGCCTCTTGACAGTTGAAATTCCTAGATGCACATGGGGATGAAAGAGAGCAGTTCAGTGCTCCCCGTGAGCCTGAACTGTCTCGGTTTGAATGGATGTGCCCCCCCCCAAAACAATGAAGCATTACATAGCCGCCAAACCTATTTCTTGTGGTGGTCTTAGACTAACCCTATCCGTCATGAGTAAAAACATACCCATTAACACCCAACAGCAAGGTTGCATGGATAAATTCACTAAAAGCAAGACAAGGGCAGGTACCATGACAATTCAGAATTTTAGGACACACGCAGGCTGAGATATGTTGACCTTGGAAGGCGCAGTTATGCAGATTCAGGCGACAGAGACTTGCCTTACTTGCCCGAGAGGAGAGAATGGAGGATGCTGATGGGAAGGTGAGGCATAATAACCTCCACTTTTTGGGTTTGCCTGAGAGATTGAAGGAAGCCACCTAGAACAATGCCTGGGAGTCTTATTAAGATTCCTAATGCCACAAGAGAACTTGTTCTCATGTTTCGTAGTGGCTCAGTTATAAAGACAAAGACAAAATATTAAGTGGTACCCAGGAAGGTGGCAATTCTGTTCAGCTTACAATGGATACTTGCCATCCCAGTCTACACAAAGCTGTTGTAAAAAATAGAGGAAATCATTTGAAAGCCTCAAATGCAGATTCTGCCTTGGAGTTCAGACACATGCTGCTTTTCCTGTTTAAACTCGAGGTGTTGCACCAGGGCAAGTATTTCTTCTTTGACTGCACTGAGGTGGTTTGAGAGGGATGAGGAGAGTTCAAAGTCAAGATGGTACCCAACAAACTGAGCACAGCCGAAAGAGCAGTTGAGCCCCCTGGAGTTCATGGTTGTGAGAGACAAGGAAGCAACTGAGGTTGAGCTGCCTGTCCACAGAGAGTGGGCATGGGATGGTGTGTTGTGACCGAAGGGCTGCTTCTAGGTCAGGCTCAGCAGTCTCAGTCTTGGCCTTGTCCCAAGGATGCTTCCTCCTAGCGTTCTCCCACAGAATCACCCAATCCATTAGCCATCGCCTGGGACAATCCTTAATGTAAAGCCTCCAGCAGGCTCTGAGCTGCTACCTCAGGAACAGGGGAATACTCTGTCTTCCCTCCTGAAGATTTACCAAACAGTTTTATGCACCAGCATGCGGACACATGTATTGTCTGCTAGGAGGTTCAGCCATATACCTGCTGCCAAGACCCAAATTCCAATGGTGAAAATAAAATTACCACAAATATATCAGGATTTGTAACCTTTTAGACATTGGTTCCCTTCATTTGTCTAATTGAGAATGGAACACGAACATAAGTGATGTGTTATTATTTACCTTTTTATTGAATGTTAAATTAACTTGGGGATTCCTCTGATATTGGTTGGAACATTCCTCCTGTATCCGGAAGTATTCCATTACCATGTTTCTGAGAAGGGAAATAGATGCTATTTGTGTGAAGTGAAGGGTGGGGGTGAGTTGGGTTTCAATGCTGGAGTTTGTTAGTTCATTCACTTTTACCACTTTGATTCTCTTTGGGTTCATGATCACCAAAATTTCTGAGAGTTTACTACGACTCCAGCCTACGAGTATCTATGCATGTCACTGCCCATCCGAGTGCCGTGTTTTCTGCTCCACACCAGTATGGGCCATTTCTTGGAATGTTGGTGGCTTGAACGACAACATCAAATGTGAAGCAGAAATGAAGGTAGCAAAGCAAGATAGCCTATATATCCCCCCTCTCTCAGGAAACCTACCTTATTGACTTCAACTATCCCTTCTTGGGCAGATACAGATTTACTAACATCCTTACTCTTGGTTTCTTCAGGGGCTCCTGAGCCATAGTCATAAATGTATTAGAATCTCCCCCTACCAGAGCCACAAAATATGGAGGGATACCCAGGGGAGATCTATCATAGTCACTGGTTCTTTCAAAGGGAGTTCTTTCTCATTTTGTCCACTCTTCCACCCATTTTAACAGCTTTTCTTTCTACCATAGGCATTTTACTTATTGAAGTACCCCGGGCCTTCTTTTCGATCATTGGAGACTTTGGCCCTCATTTCAACATTGGCGGTAAAAGCCGCCTAGCACCGCAGCGATGGCTGCCAAAAGCCCGTCGCTGCGGCTACGATCCGTTCGCCAAATTATGACCATAGCCAGATTTCCGCCACAAGAAGGGTGGAAATCTGGCTTTGGCCACACTGGTGGATGGTGGTAAGGTGGCACTGCTACCACCAGCAGCGCCACGCCAGGAGCCCGCCGCCAGCCGTATCATGACACATGATACAGCCTGGCGGTGTTCTGCTGGAGGGTGCTGCAAGCGGTAGCAGCACCCCTTCCCGTTCCCTGCCGGAAGACCCTTAGCTGCAGGTAAGTAGGGCTTTCGACAGGGAAGTGGGATGGGGGTGTTGTGTGTGGGGTAGTGTGCATGTATATGAGTGTGTGCGTGAATGCGACTGTGTGTGTAGTGTTGTATGCATGGGTGTATGCAGGTGTGAGATTGCGTGTGCAAATGGAAATGTGAATGTGTGTCAGTGAGAATATGGATGTGTGCGAGAATGGATGCATGAGTGAATACATGTAAGGGGGTGGGGGATCTAAAGGGGGTAGAGCATTAATAGAGGGGGGGCGTCTGGGGAGTGTTTGGGTGGAGTGGTGAACCTCCTACCAGTGACAGGGAAGGAGTTCTCTGTCACTTGTAGGGACAACCGCCATGGTTTTCGTGGTGTTGGGACACCACAAATACCATGGCGGTAGGCTGGCTAATAATGCCGCCTGCGGTACAATGGCGGCCGCCAGAGTGGAGATTATCTCCGGCCCGGCGACTGCTACTGTCATGGCGGTACGAATGGTAAATTAGCGGGTTGGTTGCAGCCAACCCGCCAGTGTCATAAAGTGGTGGTATGTACCACCAGCCTGTTGGCGGTACTACCACCACATTATTGCCTACCACCGGGGTCATAATGACCCCTTTAAGAGGGTCATGGATTCAGTGATTTTCTCATACACAGTCATGACTCATTTCAGACCCTCTTCTGTTTCCACCATTTTTGATTATTTGTCTAGGGTACATGGATGGACCATTGCACCTTCCTCCCCAACTCCCCTCCTGTACCTCCTTGAAGTGATAAAATCAAATCAGTATCTCCAGCCCCTGATGAATCTAGGCGTATTGCTATCTCAGAGAACATAGCCCAGCTCTGCAGGCTGTTTACATTAATATCTGAGGAGCAAGGTAGTCTTTCTCACTGAAACTTGGCTACATGGTGAATCTTCCCCTGATGTAATTCAGGTGAATTCTATTGGATGCAAAAATAGCTAGGATTGATAGAGCAGGTGAAAATCAGTAGAGGAATAGCCTTAATTTAAAAGAAAACTTTAATTGTGTTTTCACATACCAGGCTGTGAATGTTCTCCCTTTTCTATCACCCTTGCCCATACTTTTACCTTGCCAGGTGTCCTAGCCACACAATTTCTAAAAGCATTTCCAAGTGCTCTGTCTTGCATAATATTAAACAAGCCCAACTTTACATTCCTGTGTGGCTTAAATATACATGTTGATAAGTTTAGTTGTGCAGTTGCAAGGAATCTCCTACAGGACCTAGCTTCCCTACAATTAATTCAGTTAGTTGAATGACCTGCACAAAAGACAGGTCACCGACTGGACGCAATTTTTAGCCTCACAGCATTACTAGTAATGTGTCCTAAATCAGTCACATGGTTGAATCACTATATCATCCCTATTATTCTTACCTCTCAAGAAGGAAAAACTTTACACCCTCACTTAAGGAAGCTAGATTGTTAATAGTTGAAATTAGACCTTAATAGTAAGAAATAATCTTCAATTTACCCAAACAAAGCTAGGAAAGTATATTAGTGAGACTGCTCCAAAATTTAATGATTGGATTACCTTCTCCATAGACAAGAATATTCAGCTTAAGACTCATAAAAACTGGTTGTCACATGAAATGCGCCCCATTGGTTTAATATCCATTTATAAGAACTGAAGAAGGAATGTAAACACAGGGAAAGGAAGTGTAGAAACACATGTGCTACAAGCTGTAAATCAGAATACAAAAAAGCAGTAACAAAATATCACTGTGCAATCAGAGAGGTGCGTTCTGCCTACTGTGCTTCACAATTAGACAAGTCATCTAATTCATCTAAAGAAGTATTTAATATAATTAATTCTTTGGCATGCAGATGGACAACTGCGGTGGTGCAATCTAAGAACTACTATAATGAACTAGCTAACTTCTTATTTTTTTTAAAACGTCTATGATACATATGCCCTGTTCTCAGAAATCGTAATACATCTAGAGGGCTCAGATAAGGCAGTACTCATGACATCCTGCCTGGTGAAACTCTCTCAAAATGTTCGCTTATTAGTTAGGAAGATTTAGCAGGATTAATGAAAACAGTTAAATCTGTTCTCTCTGCTGAATCCGGCACCACCTCCTATTCTTCTACAAGGTATTTGTTACATTTTCCCTGTTTTGGCAGAGTGAATGAATCCCTCACTTCAGAGTGGTGTAGTGCCTACTACTTGGCAACATTCAATTGTGAGGCCTTTGTTAAACAAGCATTTGCAATGCAATAGGTATTGTGTTTGCTCGAGTTAGTTATTAGCGTTGTAAATTTTTAACTGGAACTTTCTTGCAACACAACCGGAAAATAAAAAGTAAAACAGTTGACATAAGAGAGCCGATTCAGAGCGCCGCTGTGAGCGCAAAGGATAGAGACAAAAGGAAAAAGAAGTTTGCTCGCAGTCAAAGTTATCGGCAGTAGTGCAATTATCCATCTAACAGGGTCGATGGCCAAGGCGGTAATAAAAGCGCGCTGAGGAGGGACGAACGTAAAGCAGTTACCAATGAAAACAATGATTTTTGAAAGGCAAGCCCATGAACGAGTGATAGTGATACATACCAACACGTCTGAAAAGCAGCAATTGCACGCTGCTATGCTCAACCTAAAGAGTCATTAGACTATAGGTTAGTAGAAATTTATAGGTTGATATCCTTACTTCCGGGGATAAGTAAAATCTTAGAAAAACATGTTAATAACCATCTTTCGTCATTGTTGGAAAATCATGGTGAGTTTCTATCCCACCCAGACGGGTTTTAAGCCTGGGCATGGTACAGATACCACGCTTTTGCAGTGATGGCAGAGCTGAGAAAAATACTTGACCATTGCGGCTCAGGAGCAGCAATACAGCTGGATCTGAGGTCAGCTTTTGATACTGTTTCACACACCGTATTACTGCAGAGACTAAAGTAGGCAGGTGTTGTCGACCAGGTCTTGAACTGTTTTTTGTCTTTTTTAATGGATAGAAGGTTCCAGGTATGTGTGAAGCCATTTTATTCGAAGATCCATTCTTTGAAGTGTGAAGTACCTCAGGGATCTACTTTGAGCCCCACACTTTTTACTTTATACTTACGTCCACTTGCAGAATCATGCAATCTCAGGGTCTCACAGTTGTGTCATATGCTGATGGCACTCATTGTTACCTTTCTCACACCTGATACAACTCATAACTCTGATCAGCTTAAGTTGTGTCTAAACGATGTTACGGAATGAATGTCAGTTAATTGTCTCAAGCTAAATGGGGACAAAATGAAAGTTATGGTGGTTGGTAATGACTTCAATCATTGGTCACTGATGTGCTGGCCAGATTCCTTAGGCAGCCTTCAAATCCCCAGAATACAGTCAGAAATTTGTGCATTTGCCTGGACAACTTGCTCATCTAGGAAGTTGAGGTACGAACTTTGTCAGCTAGTTGTTTTGGAATCTTGAGAGTTCTCAGAGAATTTTTTGAATGTCTACCTTTTGCCTAATGGAGACTTCTGGTTCAGGCACTAATTCTCTCCCGTCTAGATTACAGGAACTCACTTTACCTTGTAAGTCCACAATATGTGGTAAAAATACTGCAGGTGGTGCAAAATGCAGCTGCACGTCTTTTGCGAAAGATCCCAAAACACACACCAGTTTTCTGCCTGTTAGCCTCTCTTTCCTGGCTACCTGTTAAACAAAGGATAAGGTTCGAAGTACTCTACAATGGCCTACCAAGCCTTGTATAACAAATGTCTTTGACTACTTAGTCATTCGATACAACCTCATATTCCTGAAGATCTCTGCGATAAACTGATTTATACCAACTGAATCCAAGATCCAGAAAGTTAGAAGTGGGAGTCAGTCTTTTGTATATCTCGCCCCTCCAGACCTTGGAACGCTTTACCTGACAAGATACACAAAACTAAGGATGAATTGAATTTCCCGAAAGCAATTAGAAACTTTGCTGTTTGTTCAAACCAGCTAAATACGTTATTGATAATAACTACACAGCGATGGGAGGCCTATATGGGCAGCCATATTCTTTACAAAAACCTAGACTAGACTTCCCTCTGGCTGGCTAAAGGCATGGCTAGGTGCATGCGTCTTGAAGAACACATCTTCTGAGTTTGTGGATGTAGTCAGAAACACCAAAGGTTCCGGGTACCATGGCAAGAACATTTTCAGTAGACATATGTGGATATGACTTGGCTTACCATTAAAGCCTCTGGTCATATCTACTTTGCATGTATGCTGACAATGTTTCCACCATACTTGTGATAAAATGATCACAGCCAATGACGTATTAATGTTTTCATTGTTAATTTGCCCTGTGGGGCTTTGTCTTTACGTACTATAAATATCGATTTATTTTTTATTTAAAAAAAACATATATATATTTTGGGTTAGTGGAGGAATCCACAATAACTAGGATGCCCACTTGAGCCACTAGATTACCATTTCACTTAGTGGAACTTGGATTTAATAGTAACATTTATTGTTCAGACTTTGCCATAAAATAACATATAAATAATTTGTTATAAACAATATACGCTACATAAAGTCCTATGGCATGCATTGCTTTCTGTCAGCCTTACTAAAGGAACTAACTGCTTCCTATCTAGAGGAGAGCAAATGTTTTTGCTACATGGGATTGAGTATTCTCTTTTGCTTGCAGCGTCACTGCTACTAAACGGTCAAAAAATGCATCTCATCTTATGACTGTAGTAGAGCATAATTGCAGGAATGTGTTCCCCTCCTTGTACCCTGCTATGTACTTGCTCTAGCTACCAGCAGGAGAGTATGGTTCTGAATCAACAAAGAATATTTCAACTTTCTGGTCCCGTTTTTTTCAATGTAGGTTCTGTTTTCAAACTTCAGTACCTTCCCCCCCCAGCTTTGGAGAAAGGAGAATTTCTGTCTTAACAGTTTTAGGATTCTGAGACATGTTCTAGTGGATAAAAGCATGATTTTCACCCCAGGCATCTAAGACATTATCGCTGCACAGTGAGTTTCCCGTTTCGGTTAATGTGGTTTGAATATTGAGATTTCTATCCGAATTCTGCATGACTTTAGTCTGCTTGAGAGTTGGAACCCCTCTAAACCTGAGACTAATTTATAGACCCATAATAGGATTGTTTGTTCGAATCATAATGATAACTATAATAACTCTATTTCCCTTCTGTTGGTGCTGCTGGTAAGGTTCCCCAAACGTCTTTATCCTATAACAAAATCTGGACGAAAAACATTGTAAGCAACTAGACTATTGGCTACTAGCATTGTTTTTTTTTTTAAATACCCCTGCCACTACCCATTGGGTTGCATTCCAAGATTACACATCGGTGTATTCCTCAACAGAGTTCATGTTTACTTAGCAGTACCATTTGATAAGGGCTGCTATGTAGGTAGCTGTATTTGGGAGGTTTACAGATTGAGGGAAATCAAAGCTCTGTCATCAGCATAAAGTAATGTGTGACAGAAAGAATTACTAAGTGGTGCAGCATCTGGATTGGAAATTCAGTCAACTATTGTTGCTAACATAAGGCGAAATAAAGCCCTGGGCAAGCAACCAACCCTGGCAAAATTCCTTTCTGGATTTGTAAAAGCAGTTCTCTTTGTAATGTTACCCGAGTAGAAAACTGAACATAAACTAGGTATTTTGTGATTATTAGGTCCTAAAGCAGCGGACCTGTTATGGAATCAAAGACTTGGACAAGGTTGAGGAAAATCAGCAGTCCTTCCAAAATACCTACATACTTCACGGTGAAACGTTTGAGAACAAGGTAGTGGTCAGAAGTGGAATGATTTTTCCAAAACTGACCCTCTTTGGAGGGGTAATATTGTTTGCTTGTGTCTATTCTGTGACAGTTCCCAACAGCATTCAGTGCACATTTTGCCTTCCGCATACAGTATGGCTATTAATGTATAAGAGGCTGGGTCTGTTATTCTTACCATTATGTAAATTGACATTGTGGTATATTCAGGAGAAAGCCTGCTGTTGTACCAATACCACGGCTCTCGTGTAGTTGTTACGGCCATTGCCCACCAAGAAGAACAATAGGAAGGGAAACATCAGAACCCAGGCTGTTCATGCCTGCATAGTTTCATGTTTTGATAGAGCTTAAGATGGTTAAAAGCCATACTATATGGGTATGGTATCAATTTATTCTTTCTTGTTTGAGAATGTTTTTATCAAATAGAAGTTAATAAAAGTAAAGTGGATAATGCAACAGCTACTATGGAAAGATCACCTTTTGTTCATATATTTTAAGAGCCAAAAGCTACCTTGCCCAAAACGACAATTTAGCATGTAGGTACTTTTAATTCTGGCTTTCCAGCATTTTCTAATCTTAAAGTGAATTGCTCCTGTTCAGAGTTTATGTTCTTCCGTAATCCTTTGTTTTAATTCTGGATCTATTTTTCCCATTATTCTGTGACACCTAAAATCAGTTATTAACTTGTACACTTTAACAATGTGTTTATTTCAAAGCATTTTTGAAGAACCACATGTGAAAGGGACTTTTTGGAAGTAAACCAGATTACCAGCTATTTACTTTTATGGCTGTGAACTCATACCGTAAATCATACAGACAAAGGTTTGTGTACACTTTTCTTCCCATAAAATGATTCGATTTTAACACTGTATTAAATTAGGTATAAATACCAGCGAAAGGTAATCCATAAAAGCTCATAACGTGGTTTATAAAAAAGTATGCTTGAGCTTACCTTCTTCAGGTCCCCCCTTTAACTCTGAGTACAATGAGATTCATGAAATTGGACAATTTATTACGAGTTGTATTGGCCCTACTATTTAGTTTGCAAGCACCGGGGTTCACAAGCGTGACAGCAGCTTCAGTGGGCAATGTTTTAGCGTGTAAGGTTGAAGCACAAGGTATTCCAACTGAAATAGCCCCAATAGGTCCCCAGAATCCAAGAGACCACATCAGTGCTTGGACCATTTCAGGGAGGCTGGTTGCAAGGTCCCTTTGACTTTTTGGAGGCTCAGTTATTATATACATCCTTCTCACAAACTTAATTTCTAGCGGCCTAACCTCTGAATACTTCTTGTACGCACATGGTTCTCTACACTGAATAATACAATTCTCTGCTCCTTCCAAGAAATGGCAGCAGAGCTGTCCCCATTCTTAAGGAAGAACAGCAATCACCAGAGTTTGGTTGATGATCAATCCCTTTCAGTGCTGGACTCTTGAGTCCAGACATACAAAGTAGTGGGTTGGGCAGAAGCCATCATTCTACCTAATTTGAGGGCATTGGTAGGAATCCAGAGCAAGCCAAACTCCAGCTATATTTAAATTACAAACACTCCTCCAATTTGTAGAGAGTGCTTGTTGCTGATTTGTTTTTTTAACCTGGGGAACAGACTGGTGCCAATGTTCAAGAAATAGTGATTTGGATGTAGAGACCTGCCCTCTTGATCAAGCCCTCTTTATTGTTAGTTATTGCTGAGCCAAGCACATTGGGAAGGCTGTCAGGACGCAGTCGGTGGGAATATGTGCTGGATAGGAAATATGGACTGACTCATAGTGGTGAAGCGAGATGCGTCTTGGCATTGTGAGGGGTGAAAATTTATAATTTGCTTCTGGGATTCCAGAGAGACCTTCAGGGGTAGCTTAGCCATCTCTTCTGGGGCAGTGCAGCATGAGCCTTTACTCTGAGTCAGCAAACAGCTTTCATGATGCAGCAGAGTCATGAGGTGAGAGTGTGTTCAGTAACCTCTGCCTGATTGCGGTAGCAGTGTTGTCATTGTACTTTTAACCATCTGTTCAATATTGGCTGAGGCAGCTGCTTCTGTCAACATTAGGCACAGGGAAAAGATGGATGCCACACTTTTCAAAGCAACTGTGAGCACAGTGAGGCTACCTACAGACACGTTCAAACACATCTCCTCAGTTAAGAGGGGGCAGAGTTACTCATGCTCTTAAGCACTGTGCGAGTCCTGTGGCACGGGGGCAGGAAACATCGCATTTGTGTTTTTGCCACTGCTGGGGTGGGACTACATTTCCCAACAGCCCCAAGCCTACAGTCAGAGGAGGGGGCAGAATAACATGCGCTCTTAAGCTCTGTGCGAGTATTGTGGTCCGGGAGCAGGAAACTTGCCGCATTTGTGTTTTTGCCGCTCTGCTGGAGTGAGACTACATCCTCCAGCAGAGCGGCAAAAGCCCACAGCCAGAGGAAGGGGCAGAGTAACATGCATTTTTGAGAGCTGTGCGAATTCTGCAGTGCAAGAGCTGGGAACTTGCCGCATTTGCGTTTTTGCCACTCTGCTGGGGTGGGACTACATCCCCCAGCAGCCCCAAGCCCACAGACAGAGGAGGGGGCAGAGTAATTCATGCTCCTAAGCGCAGCACGGAAGCAGGATGCTTGCTCCCTTTCTGTTGTTGTCACTCTGCTGGGATGGGACTACATCCCCCAGCAGCCCCAATCCCACAGCCAGATAAGGAGACAGAGCAATTCTCACTCTTAAGCACTGTGGGAGTCCCACAACGCGGAAGTAGGAAACTTGCCATATTTGTGTTTTTTATTTTTATTTCTGCAGGTGCAGGACCATATCCTCCAGCAGCCCCCAGGCTCACAGTCAGTGGAGATCTCAGAGTAACTTGTGCTCTTCAGCTCTGTTCTAGTCACGCGGCACAGGATGCATGCAGGACTCATCCAGGGGGGTGCCTGGCCACTCCCCTTTCATTGGTCGCAAGGTTGATGCGTTTTCGTTTTTGTCTCCTTCCTGAGGCCTTCCTTCTGTATCTATAGTACCATTTATTTTAACTTGACTAATGGGGAAGCACAAGGTAACAGAGGTGCAAGGTAATCCCCCCACGCCCGCCCCTAGATCTTCCAGAATGACACTATATGTATTTCTGCAGAGAGCAGTGGGTGTCATCAGTATGGAGATAGAGCTGGCTGAATGCTGGATGTTGCTCTCCTCTTCCCCCTCAGTCCTGTCTTTGGATGTGGGAGTAGTATAAGGGGATACCTTCCATCAAACCTTTGACAGATGCCCCTGCTCCGTGATGACATAGGCAATGACGTGTAGGCACTGACGTGGCTGCCGGCCCCGTGCTGATGTAGGCAGTGACGTAGGTGTGTCACATGGGTTTCGACATCATGGGGTTACGTGTTAGTCATGTGCCAGGGTCCTAGCCCCTGTGTCTAGGTCTATGGGATGTGTAGAATGAGGGCCTTGCTGGTGTGCAACTTGTTTCGGAGCCTAAGAAGACAAGTCTGGACATGTCAGTCATTCAGGACCAAGTGGCTGCTTGGGGGCCTCCTCACAGGGCGGATCATTGGGAGTGTAAGGCCAAACCTCCACACTGCTGGCTAATCCAAAAAGAGGAACTGGGCAAATGCTGCAGAGGTTGTGACATATGTTTAGTGTTACGCGTAACCCCTCAATGTATCAGAGCCATCAGACGAGTATGTGACCGCTATGTGTTGTAGAAGGGGTATGCCCTTTTTGAACCACTAAATACATATAGGGAGCTGGTTAGAGCAGTATGTCAAACCGTGAACCATTGCTGAAATAGGTTGCCAAGGCAATATGAGAAGATACAACCCACTCAACAGAAAAGCTGCCTCCCCAGGGGTCCAGAACACTATCAATAGATATTATCAGACCCTAACACTGCTGGTGTTGGATGAGAGTGCACAGCAGGCTGCCCCTAAAGATGGGGTTTCTGATGTTACCAGTTTTCAAGAGGAACTTTGCCTGTGGCTTGAAAAGCTCAGCCTCAAAGATTTGCCGAAACTGATATCCCCGATTAAGGTTGACAGCAGCGTCAGCGAAGCCTCGAAAGACAAATTAAATGATGAAATCAACTTCAGCGACACTGAAGATGATGAAGAAGGTATAGCACTACCGAATTCGCCAGTCTATGAAGACATGGGCTTTCAGGAGGATCCTGATCCAGAGGCAGTCATCGTACAACTGGCAAGTGTAAACGCCGAAGCTGCTTATACACCAGTGGACCTATGCGACTCGCAAGATTTCAGAGCAGCCGCTGAGTGTAGTGAAAATGCTGAGGTTAGTAAAAAAAAAAAAAAAACCTATAGACAATTATTGTGTATACGCTGATATCATACTTTTAACTAATAGTTTGTCTTTTGCTTTCTGTTTGAACCGTAGAATGCAACTGCAAAAACAGACGCACTAGAGGGGTCTATGCCAAAGGTTAACAATGTAAATTTTTACTGCTTATGCTGTTCCAGACAGTCTGAAAGTATTACAAGCCAGAACAAAGAGCCACATAAGAAGTGTGTTTGCACCTACAATAGAAGTGATTTTGAAAAGAAAACTCCAGGCGTACCCTATGAAGCCATATGGCCTGGTAAAGGTTTTGCGGCGACCGTTGTGAACACATGTTAAACGTGACTATTATAGCCTGTGTTACAGGCATAACATTAATGAGCCACAGCAGGAGGCTCACGATGGTCTATACGAGACGTACACTGCAAGAACAATTTGACACATATGTAGCTGGTTAGACCCACACAAGGTATATACGTTGTTAAGGGTGGTGTACAGGTTGTCACTTGTGAAGAAATGTGTCCATGCTGATATGATTATGGTCTTGGCAACAGCGGTCAATGAGATCAGATATGCTGTTGAGCCCTGCTCAAAACTCGAACATATGCATGGGGTGTGTACCTATTTTGACAAACATTTGATAGAAAAGGTCAAAGAAAGACAAATGTGTAATATTTATTATAAAAATAGAAGAATGAGGTCTTTAGCCCCACGAAAGTTGTTTAAAAAAAAAAAAAAAAAACAGAGGTTGTGGATAGCAGACCAAACTGTGTTAGTTAACGCTACATACTTACTCATCTTTAGACGAGAATCAGAGTGTCACAGTGCAAGATGTCTATTATTTACACCCAGGATACATTTGTATCAGGAGATTGATATATGTGCTGGGTAAAGAAAGAATAGCTGAAATACACCCTGTGACTCTGCATTTTTTGAACATTTCGGTACCTTCGGCTATGTTGCAGTGCGACAGCCTGTGTGTATCGCCAGCTGGTGTATCAACGGGTGGCTACCGGCAAAGGATAAATACTGGAGCGCGTACAAAGACCATGTGCTTGAGTTGAGACTTTCACCATTAACTGGGCTACACCGTGCTTTGAAACTCATGACTGAAGATTATTTCACAAATAAAGGTTCTATATTGTCCGACCTAGAACTGTATGAACTGTTGAATGCTGTCAGTATCTTGGTCGTCCAGAGTTATAGGCAGGGGAAGCGGGAAGTCATGTCTAGAGCTATTGAGTGCATAGCTATAAAAATATCAACGCTTTTGACGCTGAGACCTAGTAAAAGGAACGGTTCTGAGTAATATGTGTAACGTGTCGTACTATGTATATGTAGTCCAAAGGCCTCACAGTGTCCAGCACTGTTGACAGCTATAAGCTATGTACCTCAAAATGTCAAGTACAATGTGTTTATGTTGTGCTGACACATTTAAAAAAAAAAGAATTAGGTTTAATAAAACGACCGTACACAAAACAAACATCTTTCATTTCATGGTCGCGGTGTGTGAAAGCATGATGGGGTCTGGTTTAAGGAAGCTTTATTACGATACACTAGGGGTTGGAAGCTTCAGAAACACCGAAGCTCTGTTTAGAAGGGCTTGCATTGAAAAGGAAACTGTAAACTGAGGAGGGGTGAAGACTTGGTTTTTGGGGGAAGAGGTGTATACACTCCACAAACTAGCCAGGAGATGTTTTAAGAGGATGGCCACAGTTGTTAGCGCGCAGCTAGATTATCAGTGGAAGGCTGACATAATCAGTCGTCAAGATCTAGCAAAGCATAACAACAATGCAATGTATATGTTAACAGTCATAGATGTATTGTCCAAGTACGCCTATGCAGAAGCGGTAAACGCTAAAAGGGGTACCAGCGTCACCGCCGCCTTTAAAGTCACCTTCGCGAGCGGTCGAGTACCTCAAACACTACAAACAGACGCTGGAAAATATTTTTTTAATAAACCCTTTCAGAAATTATTAAAGCAGCACGCTGTTCAACATTTTGTAATGCACACCGAGGGGAAAGCAGTGGCTGTAGAACGTTATAACAGAACTTTAAAATCAAAGATGTGGCGATATTTCACAGCCAGCAATACCAATAGATATGTGGATGTTCTACAGGCTTTTATAGATGTTTATAACGCCAGTTACCACAGGACCATCAAGATGTCTCCAGTGGAGGTAACAGCTGATAATACGTTAATGGTGTGGAGAACTGTGTATGGGAGTCATCTTGTGGCGAAGGTCAAGAAACCTGTTTTAAAAGAAGGGAATCATGTCAGGGTTTCAAAGTTGAAGGGTGTCTTCACCAAAGGATAAAAACAGACTTTTAGCAGCAAGATATTTATAGTGGAAAGTGCAGAGTTTAAAGAAGGGGTATATATTTACAAGTTGAAGGACTATGACGGGGAAAAGGAAACGAGTTTCTTTCACAACGAAGAGTTACAAAAGGTGCCCCATGATCCGAACAGGGTGTATAGGGTTGAAAAGGTTCTGAAAAGGAAAGGCTGCAGAGCTAAGAGACAGGCGCTGGTTAAATGGCGAGCTGGCCCAAGCAATGTAACAGTTGGGTTTTGGACAGCTTGCTGCACGGGGTGTGAGGTCATGCTATAAGCGCTGAGATGGAGACCTCACCTTTTTATATTACGCTACCGTCCCAATGCCTCGAAGGACATGTTCCCCGACAATCAGATTTGTAATTATACGGTGAAACTGGCTAAACCGGTGGACCTAACGGAGCTACAGTACCCTAGTATGTAGAATACATTTACAAAGCACTAGGCTAAATTTATCATAAAGCCCTCTCAGGACTTCTTGAGCTTCCCCGTGAGTTTCCCACATGGGTATTACACCACCGTCGCCGCGGTGGTCAGCGCCATCAACAGAGCGGCGTTGAAGGGTATGCGACTATACATCTGGTGTCGGATAACATTAGAAGAAAAGTGTTTCTTAAGGCCCCGGAGTTCGATACCAGGTTTACCTGTGCCAGTAAATTAGAGAGGGTTTTAGGGAACGTACAACATGTGAAAAGACAGGTGGATCCAGATCCTACGTGTCCCGATACTAACAGCAGATTTTATACACTCTGCATGTATAGCGATATCGTAGAACCTCATAAGATAGGGGATAGTTATTCGCCGTTGTTGAGATGGGTCCCGATGAACGGAGAAAATAACACAATGGTTAAGATACATCACAAACTCCACTATGTGGCAATTTCCCAAAAACATTTTGACACAATAACCATCATGGTTTACAACGATCAGTCAGAGCAGGTGGCCTTTAAATACAGGAAAATTATTGTTAAGCTTCATTTAAGGCAGCACCGCAACAGTGATTATTAGGCAGTTGCGATGGTCATTGTGAAAACATGCGGGATCCCTCTATGTTCAAGGGACTATTGTAGAGTTCAGGACGGCTATGGAAGACCGCCACCCTACTTTCAAGGGGCCCCTGTTATGTACGGAGCCGGATTGGAGGGCTTCTTTCGGAGTTTGTTTAGAAGAGCCATGAGAAGAGGGTACGAAATTGCAAAACCTCACGTTAAATCGGCTGCTACGAACTGTCACAGAGCACATGAACAAATAGCCCCAAGAAAGAGCTGGGTTGTTGTACAAGGCGTGTGCGGGTGTTAAAAGGAAGCAAAGCATTTTGAGGCGCAGGAGCCCGCCAAAGCCCTATAAAAAAATGGAGGACTTCTTCAAAAGGCCCACACAAAAGAAGAGTCGTAAGACAGAAGAGATCTTCCAAGAAGAAGAGAGCACGCTCTAGTGCAAATATTTTTTTAATCCGCTATTATGGCCTTCGTACACTGTGCCTCGGGTGAATGCGCCTTGGGTAAATGCGCCAAATCTGAGCTAGATTTGTTTTCTGTTAAACCTACACAGACCTGCATCGAAAACTGTTTTTTCATGGAAGAATCGCCTTTAGTCGCTCTGAAGCCTCTGGGGCCAATAGAGTTTTATGTGTCGGGGTCCACGGATATGTATTTGGATCTCAACAACACTCTGCTACACCTCGTCTGCAAAATAACCAAAGCGAATGGCACCAGCATCGAGGCTGATGCTGAAGTGGCGCTGATCACCTACCCCGTCGCAACCATGTTTAATCAAGTGGACATTAACCTGGGCGATCGACTCGTCATGCAAAGTGATAACATGTATGGCTACAGGGCCTACATAGGGAGTATTTTAAATTACAGTCACGAAGCCCTGGACACACAGCTTTCAGTGAGGCTCTTCTTAAAAGATACTCAAGCGCATCTTGAGGACACGACGTTGGACGGGGGCAGCAATGTGTTTTTTTTTTTTTTTTTTTTTTAAAAGAGCCAGCTTCGCCTCTGGCAGTAGACAGTTTGACCTCCTGGGGCGCATACGTTCAGACCTTTTCTTCCAAGATAAGCTTCTCGTCAACAGTATAGATCTTAAGATCAAACTCAACCACAACAAGAATGCGTTCTGTCTCATCAGCGGCAATACGGAGCAGTATAAATTGGTTATATTGTCCGCGGGCCTGTTTGTAAAGAGAGTGAAAGTGTCACGAGCGTCAGACTGGCCCACCCGAAGCTTTACAACTATCAAATGCCAAGTACGCCATTGAAAGGGTGGCTGTGAAGATATTCAGCATCCCCGCTGGTACTAGTTTAACACAGCAGCACAATCTATTTCTGGGGCAACTCCCGAAACTCATCATCATAGGGTTTGTGGACAATATAGGTTTTAGTAGGCTCTATACCTCTAACCCTTTCAACCTCAAGCACTACGACATCAACAACGCCGCTTTGGTCCACGAGGGAGGTGTTATCTGTGCAAAACTGCTCACCCCGAGTTTTGGAACATCCAATTTTGTCAGGGAATATCTCGGTCTGGTCTCGATAATGGGGAAACATCTGCGTGACTCAGGAGTCATTGTTTCAAGAGAGAGGTATAGGGCCAGCTACACGCTGTTTGCGTTTGACCTTACTCCTGACATGGAAGACAGTGAGCTCTACAACTTGATCAAATAAGGAAATCTAAAAGCTGAAATACGCTTTACACAGGTGTTGGCTGCCAACGTAAACATGGTTGTATTCTCTGTATTCGACAGCATCATTCAAGTCAATCACACCCGACAGATTATGTTTGACTTTCATTAAAAGATTGTAAAATGGACAACTGTTCAGATACGTGACTTCTTAAGCAAGCATAAATACGCTAATAGATACTTTTTAGTTGTATTTCCTAGCAATGGGCTACCAGGAGTAATAGGCCCAAAAAGACCTCGGACCCTCGTCTTTAACACCCACCCACATTACAAGGGTGGTACACATTGGGCAGCCCTGTTTCTGGATGTAGACAAGGTTATAGCGTTTGACAGTTTAGCAGCATTCCCAGAGCATAACATTTATACAAACCAGATATTCAAATATTTAGAAACAAAAACAAAAGCATTGCCCACGGTCGAGTATAACAAGCTGCGTGTACAGGATTCTCTAGCCATCACATGTGAAGAACATTGTATATATTTTATTAGTAAAAAGTCTGAGGGTATGATGTTTAGAAATGTTTTAAACCTGTATTCTGCTGATCTAGTAGACAATAATGCTATTTTATTAAATATGTGAATGAAAACTCAAGGACTATGTCGAGCGTTGTTAAAACAGAATACAGTGTTTGTCAAAAGTGTAAGGCCTTGTAATGCCTCTATTTGTACTGATGACTGGCTACAATAAAAACATTTTAAACACAAATTCAGACTATGCTTTTTTTTATTCACCCACCACACATTTTAGAACCATTTAAAAAAAGATTACTGTTGAAAAGTTAAGTGTTTATTACAAACAGTTTTCAGCACAGTTACACGGGTAAAGAAATAAATGAAGCAAGACGTTTTCAAGACATGAACCTTTTAACAAAACTGTACAACGGTTTGATTGTCGTGATAACATTAGAGCGATAGCCAAGTGTTCATTTTGAACAGTCTTTTTTTTTAGGCTCCATATGTAGAGCGTTGCTGCTCCTAGACTGTGTTAGCTGCGAAAAGAAGAGCGATTTCGACACGGTGGGACTCATAGTAAAAACACCAGGGGTCCGATCATTCAAACTTTCAAGCCTTCGCCAGTGGTTGGCATTACCGACGATCGTGAAAGGAATGTTGATTCCCGCAGCGGCGCTTAGGAACTGCTCCCATCCTCTAGGAGCATTTTGTGTCGACAGTGTTTTGCTGTGCGTGAGACCTCTGACCAAGATCGTACATGTGTGATTCAGCAACCGGTTGTCCCTTGTAAACAAATTCACCCCGGTCGTTCCAAGAGGTCAGATCTTTAGTAGCAGTCATTTTGCCAAGCAGCATTTGTGCTGCCCCGCTATACCTCTGAATTATATTTTTTAAAAGGTCTTCGACATAGGTGTCCGTGGGGGCTGGGGGTCCTGGTTCTTGAGGCGCCACCGGGTCTGCTGACGGCTGTTCCGTGTCGGGAGTATACAGAGTCAGTTTGTTTTTTTCAGCATTCAATTGTTTGTAATACTGTAAAATGTTTTGAAGGGCTCCTAAGTAAAGCCCCGCTTTGTTGCATGGTTTTAAATCGGTTAGGTTCAAAATGGCTTTGATCTCAGTATCGAGACGCTGCGTCTCGTTTCTGCGTATGTCCCAGACATCAGTTGTAGAAGGACCCAACTGTTCCAGCTGTTGGCGAGGCACAAGGTACATTTTTTGGGTGTGCTCCATCAGGTACTCGACAGGAGACCTGTAATTAGGGGTATAGCTATACCCAGCAGCGCCCCTATAAAACCTCCAGACTGTTTGACCAGTTTCTTTTTAGAAAGGAGCGACGCAATTTTGTTGCTGAGCTTCTTAATAATGTGGCGCTTCTTCAGCATGAGGAACTGGCTCGTTGATATCCAGACATGACCTTTTAGGGTGTTTAGGGCTATTTCTGAAATGGCAGCCACTAAATCGTCCGAAGCAGCACACAGGATAGCCTTTCTTTTCAGGGGCTGGCTGTGACCAACATTTTTAGAAGGTCTAAATTACGTTGTAGCCACCCAGACATGGTAGTGACCTTATATTACAAGGTTTAGAGGGTAGATGTTATAAAAGTCCTGTTAATGGGTCTTTTTAAATGCTTTGGGGACTGTTTTAAGCATGTAAGCGACGGGGAAGTCAGGTGGGAAAATACCGGAGCATAGTCTTCTAGAGTATTGGATTTTAAATCTACCAGTATGTAGCCGTGGGGTTTTGCGGTAGTGTCGTTAAACGCTTCCATGAAAAACTGCGTGTTTCCGCAGTACATCTGTTTAGCTATAATTGATATCTGTCGCAGGGTTTTAAATAAGGCCAGGTATGAGGAGTTGAGAATTATAGAACAACTGCTCTTACCCTTGTAAAACAAGTTCTGCAAGATGTAGCATATGCTTTGATGACGGTGATGTGAATATTGAGTAAAAGCCCTCTCGATCTTGGGGTGGTTCCCGCCTTCGCGTATGAGATCATCCACAATGACCATGTTCACAAGGTGTTTACGTAACAAGTCGTTGTCGTTGAGATTACTGGGGATGTCTTCTATAAATGGGGAACTGTAGGGATAGTTCAGTGTAAAGATCTTGCCAGCAGGAATAAAGCCATACGATGTTGTTAGGGGTCTGAGATAAAACATTGGGAGCGTTTTCTAACAGTTTCTTTATAAAATAACTTTTACCGCTATTTGAGGGACCTGCTAAAATGCAGGAGAATGGGTGTTGCAGCTTGGTTTCCATAGTGGTTGGGGTTCGCCCCTCTAATGTCTTTTAATAACCGTACAGCAGTGTTTTGTAGTCCTCTGTCAGGACCCTTTTATCAAACACAACTCGCAGGGCTTTATACAACGACTGTGTTGTAATTTCCCACCTTTTTTTGGACCTGACTATGCTAGGGTGATGTACGACTAATGCCTTGTTATTTTCGTGATCGCTCGATGCGTAGTACTCGTGCACCAGACCTTTTGTCTGTGATGTTTAAAGTGATACCTTTGACTTTCATGCAAACCTTGTTGTTAGAGGTTTTGTAACTATAGGTCTTGGGTCCAGAGGAGGTGTACTCGAGGATGTACTACTCCTTTTCGAGCTCGCTGGTCAAATCCCCTAGATAATCACCTAGCGCAGGATCTTCATCACCCTCTTTACTCACAAAAATAACAGAGTCTGTGTTGTGGTACAAACAACGATCTTGAAGCTTATCCAACAACCTGCTAAGCTCTAGACGAGTGTGAGCGGTTGTGAGGCACACTATGAAGATGTTTTTATTGTTACACGTTGGGGGGTACTCTTTGGCGTATTTCCAGCATAGAACGGTTGTCTAATCGTCGATACATTTGCAACTGGACGTGTCATAAGACGGGGTAAATAGATACTTAAAATGTTTGTCTGCATCTGTGATGATGGATGTGTGTTTCACAAATTGGTACTCTGGGCGAATTTTCCCCACAAGGAATTGAAACGGAGCTTAGCTAACTGGCGTCTGGCGGAGTTGACCTTAATGAACTCCGGTCTCAGCCTAATACCCTCGTGAGCTTGGTAATCAGCGATGTACTTTTGCTTTGAGGGCTCAAGTTCGAAGGGCATTGCCCAGATAAGTTCTGTAGAGAGAAATGGTGTGTGAGAGGTGCTGGGTCCTTTAATAGAGGCCCCACTCCCATGGGAAGCCCTTTTCCCCAGCTTCCCCCAGAATGCACTCTGTATGTGGTGGTTCTAAAGAATATTTCTGGCCTCAGACCATTAGCAATTGAGAATAATTCATCATTAAAAAATGAAGTTACGCATTGGTTATAAAAAAAGCACTGGTTGGCCACTAAATTTTGCAAATGAAATTTTAACTGTCTGAAGGACCCCTTGCATTGGTCCTGGCAAAAAGGAAATGAGTGGGTCTGTGTAGTTGTTAATTTTAAGTCTCCCAACACAGTCATTTCTCTATTTAGGTTCTTCTACAATCAGCCCTTGACACTCAGCGATATCCATGTATTATCACTTTGCTATTTTTATAGGCCAAAGGTGCTTTCTCTATATTCTGAACATGGTCTTGAGTTAGGCCTGAAGATTATGAGCCCACTATATAATATTGAGGTTAGGAATTCCTTTGAGGCTCTTGCTTCATTTGAAGACTTGGACTGACTCCTTACTAGCGGGAGCCAATTAGTTCAGTCATCTGTCAGTTTGACAGCAAGCAGCTGATCAGGAAGGTTGAGCCTTCCGAGAGAACCTCCGTAGTGACTACTTCAGACCCCATGTTAAGCTCAGAAGGGAGAAGGGCTGTTTCGAAAGGGTTGAGAACCATGTGGAATATAGCTGAGGTTTTCTCTAAACTGCTAAACCCGGATTGACTTTTAGAAGTAAATAAAGCAGACATTGTATTATTATGGCTTGGGGCACTGAGAACTTCAGCATTAATGGGTATCTTACCAGGGAACTGATGCCTCTCCCTCCCATGCAGGTAGTGCCAAGGGAGGATTGGCTAACCTATGCTCAGTCAAATTAACTAGCCTATCTACTAAAGTAATTTTCTGTAGGCACAATTACCAGCTGTTGTTATTGCAGATCTCGTATAGTTATGTGATGTGATCCTGGTTAATATTTATAACCACATTTTTTTATCCTTGCCTGATCACTTTAATGGAAGAGTTAGAGAAGGATTTATCCCGCCACCTGCCTTATGAAGACAACAGATAGGGAGGATCTTGTCCATTTCCAGCACACTCCCTTTGGGGAGTCCCTGAATACATCGATGTCTATCTGATCCTTGGTATTTGCTAAAGAATATAAGGCACTGAATGCCCCTCTAATCCCCCCCCCCCCCACATACAACAGTGCCTGAACGGGCAGCGCGATCAATTTCATTATGGTTTCCTGCGATCGAGCTAATTTGATA
Organism: Pleurodeles waltl; assembly: GCF_031143425.1. Classification (NCBI taxonomy): domain Eukaryota; kingdom Metazoa; phylum Chordata; class Amphibia; order Caudata; family Salamandridae; genus Pleurodeles; species Pleurodeles waltl. The sequence goes on from NC_090437.1 coordinate 102,766,706, forward strand.
TTAGACTATAATGTGTCCATCTTCTGTATTAGTGGTCATAACCCCTTATTCGTATTGCTGGTTATCCACTTTTTGGGGGCACAAGGGGAGGAAGGAGAGTTTGGCCCCCTTCAAGTCATGCAATAAGAGCGTTAGGGTGAAATGGAAAAGATGGACAGGGAGACTTTCTTGCGAAAGCTAGTGATGGAAAACAGGGACGCTATATCAGCACATACTCTGGAGGAGGAGTCACCCAAGATTATTTCCAGTGCTTTTAAGACTTTATGTATATCCCTTAACACGGATGGTTGAGGTAGAATAAAGCTTTCAGAAAACAACCTTTTATTAGTTGGTTCAATCATGCGTGCACCGTGGCCCACAGGAGACTAAAAGTGTCCCTCTTTTCTAAACCTCGCTGCAAAGATGATGTGCTAAGCGCTAGGAGAATCTATAAATCTACCCTGGAAGCTAGGAGGTCAGAGCTTACAGCAGAAGCGTGGGAGGACTTTCAAATGATTCTCCTCCATTCTGGAAGTTTATTAATCAACCACTATTCTCAGGATATGAAAAGCCCTCAGTAGATATGGTTATGCCAGTTCAGGCCTGGGTGGACCAAAATAAACAGTACTTTTTAACCCTGGCAATTCAGAGCCTATTTTAGATTTTGATGAGGTAGCCTTTGGTAACTCGGAGTAGTTTTCTATTCTTAATGATTCCATTTCGGTAAAGGATGTAATAGTTGCCCTCAACCAGAACCCCACAGGAAAAGCCCCGGGTCCAGATGGAGCTCCTCTCGACCTTTTTAAAGACAATACTGCGCTCTGGGCTTCAATTTTAGCCAAATTTTTTTCAAAGCTTTTATGAAAGAGGCCCCTATTTTGTCTTGACAAAATGCAGTTGTTGTCCTCATTTTTAGGAAGGGGGACAGATACTCACCCTGCTGTTACCACCCAATATCCCTCCTAAATAGTTGATTTAAAATGTTGGTAGAATTATTGCCAAGAAACTTGAGGGCTGGTTGAAGGAAAATCATGCTCTTTCCAAAGTCCAGTTTGGCCTTTGGCAGTGGAACAGTACCCGAACCTTCAGCTGGTCATAAGCAAGTATGTCAAGGCAAGGAGATGTTCCATTCACATAGCAAATATGGACCTCTACTTTGCCTTTGACTTGGTCAGTAGGTCCAAGCTAAGGGGCATTACGGCTGTGGTGGGTATTGATCAGACTGTAATTGGCTTACTGCAGAGGATGCATTGGGATTTCCCCCTCCTATCATATCTTTGTTGTGGGCTAGGAATGGGTGTGTGATGGGCACCTTATTATTTTTCATTTATATTAACTCTTTAGATTTGCTGATTAGGGAGAGGCATGGCTCCAAGGGTGAACTTTCCCCTGCTATTATATCTTTGCTTTGGGTTAGGCATGGGTGTGTGATAAAGCCCTTATTATTTTTAATTTATATTAACTATTTATAGTTGCACTTAAGTAAAGCTGGGAAGGATAAACCTATGGTGAAGTTTAGTGCCCTGCATGTTTTATTGTATGCTGATGACACACTTTTAATTTCCATAACCGCCAATGGACTACAAGCGTTATAAATGCTTTTCTTGATTTTATGGGGGGCTTTATCTTAAAGCCAAACAAAGAAATTCCTTTGTTATGTGCATTTGCCCTAAAAACATGAAAACTTGATCCTTTTTTTGGAAGGGCCTGAACTTTGTAGGGTGAAATCCGTCAAGCACTTTTGTATTCCTTTGGATCACCATTTGAGGTGTCACACTGTTTTTAATAGCAGGGCTGGGTAAGGCTATAGAGTTGTAGAGCAATTTTCACTTTTGCACGCCGACTGGGGCACAAGCCGATGCGTGAAATAATTAGCATATACAGAAGCAAGTGTATTGCTGTAGCAACCTATGGTGCTGGAGTTTGGAAGCTACATGGTTGCTGGTCCTTTGCAGAGGGTAGAGCATACATTTTTATGAAGGCTTCTGGCTGATCCTCAATCTGGCCCTTCTTTGATGTGTCACTCTGAGGTTGGTTTGGTTCCTATCGAGGACAGCATTAACTTGGACCCCCTCTTACTCTGGATTAAATATGGGGTAAACTAGGCCCCTCACTATCAAAAGATATATTGGAAGATTGTCTCTCCCAGAATCACGCCCAAGCTATCCCTTAGACCAATTATATAAAGGAGGGTTTTAGAGACCTAATTTTCCACGACCTATTCTGTAATCTGTTAAATATAAAGCGGGATGCAATAGCCCAGGTAAAGGCTATTTTTAGAGTTAGGAGGGACATCTTTCACCAGCCAAATTTCGATAAATTGGGCAGTTGCATTAATTATAATAGGATTAAAACATTTCCTGTCTGTGAATTTTAGCTGACATTAACTTTTAATCTAAATAATACACTTACTAGTGGCCTTTCCCAGCGATGTGCGGTTACTTGACTCACTGACTGCTTACCCACATGCCCTCAATCCTCCAGACACCTAGGGGACATCAGTTTGCAGGAAGGAGTCAAAGAACAACCAAAAGGAATACTATTCTTTTCCGAAGGCATTGGCTGTGCCCTCCATAAAAAAAAAACCTTTTTCCCTGCACATGGTTTGCCAGTCACACAGCACACATGCAACATGCCATAGGCAAAGCCCATGACGTGTTCCACAGGGAAATAATTAATGGGAGGAGACTACTTTTTACAGGGGATGGTGTTCTCCTCTCCAGTGGCACAGAGTCAAAGGTTTGTACATCTGAACGGAATTCTGCTACCATCAAGCTCCCAGTCACTGTATATTTTCTGTGTATATTGCTGATGTACCCATGGTTCTGAGATCCGTTCGCTCCTTTCCCCACAAAATTAGGGCAGGAGGTCATCTTTCATATATTTGTCACAGATGGCACTGTGCTAATTGATCAAACATAGGTTGGCTTGCAAAGACAACTCAAGGTATTTGCTAAATATTGGGTTGCAAACAATCTAAAAATAAATGCGTCTAAGATAAAGGTGATGTATTTTGCGTGCAACCTGGAATGACCTTGCTTCACCTCCTTTTCTGATTTCTCCTTTCTTCTTTTCTTTACTCTTTTCTCGTTTTTTTCTATTCTTCCATTATGGACTACCCTCTTTTCTCTTTCCCCTCTCGTTCCATTCTACTCACTTGAGACCTCCCTTTTTCTCTCCTCCTTTGTATTTTCTATCTATCTTCATCTTTGTTCTTCCCTTCTGTCTTTTCCCTCAAACCCTAGAGTCTGACTATAAGGGGACGCTCCCTCTCCAGGATACCAGAGGCCACTAGCCTCGAGTGTTAGGGTAAGACATTCGCTTCCCTTGCCTATTGTCCGCCTTGCATAGTTAGCATTGATGCGACTGTTATTTATAATTGCAACTAGTATTCCTGCGTCTTGCATGAATTATGTCACGTGTGTTGTGGTTTGCTGTGCATTACCTTTCACTATCTATTTTGGTCTGTTTTTATCCCATTTACTATAGGTCCTTCCCAGGTATTCCCTTGGTTAAGGTAGGCCCTTCCTCAAACCCCTTTTCTATTGTGATCATTTCTGCAGCGCTTAAGAAGCATTTGCAACAGGGATCCAAAGCCCTGATGAATGCCCAGAGACCCTCCATAGCTCAATTATAAGGGCAGAAACATGTCGGCAACTTCTTTTAGATAGGTGACCTTGTGAGTCATTGCTCTCACACTGGTTCCCCATTTCTTTATAATCACACCACACAGAACCCTCTATTAAACTCACCCGGGTATCTGAGTAGGTGTTTTTATTACCCTAGCATATCTGGATCCCCTTTTCCAGAAATTAAATTAATTTACGCACTCCCTCCTGTTCTTTAAACAGTGAGGTTGAGTCCGCTGAGGTGGCACTGTCCTACCTGGGTGGGGCTAGGTGGTCATATGATGAAGCATGACACTATATAGTGTGTGAGACCACCTAGTCCGTAAAGGAAATCCCCCGTACAGACCTTTCACCATTCCACAGCCCACCTACATTTCACCTCTAGTCGAGGTATATGAGTGGTCTAGTGTCACAATTGATACATTATCGACCTACTTACGTTACAAGAACCCCGTACTCTCATTTGTGATTTAGTATTGTGTTTTGGGAGCTGAGTACGGTGTGTGTCCTCTTTACTCCCATATACTCTCCCTTTGTGTAATATGGGCATTAATTTACTACTGAACAAGGACGTAATGTTACACCTGAATGTAGCATACCAGGAGGCAATCACAAAAGGTCCACAGTGAATAAATAGTGCTATGTTAAAAAAGAGTAAATAAATGCACTGACAACATAGTGAGGCATGGCCTCTCTTGTGCGTGTCTGTAAAACTGACGTTTGTTCTTGAATTTTTGTCCTGAATTTTGACCCTTTGTCCTGAATTTTTGTCCTGAATTTTGACCCTTTGTCCTGAATTTTTAACAGTCCTGTCCAGAATTTGCCTCAATGCCAGGTGGTCACCCTAACGGCAGCAGGAGGACATGCAGGGTGAGCTCATTGCTTTTGGATCTTTCCTAGTTTATCTGTACAGCATATAACTCGTGACTGCAAAGCCATTGATAAAAGCTGAGTGATGCAGCCACCTACAGCCTGCTGTTCTAGGTGTCCCAGCATGCACTTGGATGCCTGTTTTTTTGCGCTGCATGTGACAGTGCATCTGTACCATTGAATAATGTATATTTCAACCCCTTGACCCCCTTAGCCCCCCCCCAAAAAAAAAACCAAAAAAAAAACCCTCTCTGCTCCTTTTGCTGAATGTGGCTGTTTTCTAGCAGGCAATATTGGGAACCAGCTCATTCATAAAGTCATTTTTGGCTCACAAAGAACAGAGTTTTTTTTACAATCACGCCAAAGGCTCAGAGAAGAGTACTTGGTAACTAACGCTTACATGAAAGGTGTACAACCTCGCGTGTTTCGTTTGGAAGTTTAGCACATGCTCAGCGTATAGTGCTGCCCTTGTCTTCAGTATCGTGTAGCTTGTCCCAGGAACTCCATGCAGGTTGTGTGCAGTGAAAATAGATCCCTATTTTTTTTTAATTAACACGTTCCATGCCTGAATTGCCTTTGCATTTTTGTGGCTGCTGTGTAATCCAGCATACATTTAGGAGTACCAATTCATAATACAAAGGAAAAAAACAGAACTGTTCGAGCTGCTTATGCAAGAATGTGGAAAGCTTCTGAGTGCTGGTGTTTAGTAAAAGAAAAGAGAGAGCCCGCCCCCTGCAACTCTCCACAGCCAATGTGTAACGATGCGAGATATTTGTTGTGTATGTCATCATCTACCATTAGAATGGCACTCACACATTTTCTGGTATGTGTCTACTGCATCGTCTGCCATTAATATGGCATAGTTGCTCCACAAGGCATCTGTACTGCCTTCGGCAAATACTTTACACTTCGTTTAAGAGCAAACTGCTTTTAACCAGTACATTTTTAACACATTGCTGGAGGGAAAATACGCTATTTAGTGCCTACTATTAACCCATTTTTCCTGGTTCCTCGAAAGAACCCTGAGCTTAGGCACTACAAATCTATAAAGAATTAGAACATATATACCTTTCTTTGTCTGAGTCCTATCAACAGTTTGGTTTTATGAGTTTGCTCTGCTTTTTGTTCTGTTTTACTCAGCGCTTAATTTGTACATAAAAAAGCGTGCCGGTGCCCAAAGCTCTCCTCTGAAACACGCGGCTGCTGCATTTAAATGTGCGGGCAGGGAATACTGAGGCATAGTAATCCTGAAGCCATCTTGGGCCTCTTTAATCCATTTAAGCCCACTCCCTGCCCCTTCAGCGCACTCTGGCAGCTTTCTACTTTTTCCATTTCTGACGCTTTTTCATTGTTCTTTTCCTCCGTCTTCCCATATGTGTCTTTTGCTTGTAGTAAATGCTTGAGGCAGAAAAATAAGTGCTGGTGCTCCGCACCGGAAACAAGCACAAATTAAGCACTGGTTTTACCCCTGTCCAGTTCTAGCTTACTAGTAACCCCTTCATTCCATTTACTTTAGGCCCCCCCTTAGTCTGTATCTCTTTTTATTGGATCTTGCTTCCTTTTTTTCTACAAATCAGGGACCTAAGTCTGTGAAGCATTTATCCAAACTTAGTTAAACCAGAGCGGGCCCCAAGATCTCCTGCTGCCATGAATTAAAGTGGCAGTTTTCTAAATTAGCAGGAGATACAGTGAACTATGGTAAGTGATGTGACAAAGGAAGGCAATGAACTTAACCAGTTGTAGGGAGAAAGTAGACATAGGAAAGTTAGGAGCTAATACAATGAAAGCGAGAGATAGAAAGGGGGATACAAATGAAGGGGAGAAGGACAGTGTCAGAGGCAAGATTTTTCAATTAACTAGGCTACATTTGGGAAGATGAATCCTGAGGCACACATTTGTGTGTTTTTATTGCCCTTTCTGTAAAGCAGTATTTCATGAGCATCTCAAGTGTTTTGTGTTCTGCCGGTCATAGTATTGAATCCCTAGCAAGGCCATTCAAACCTTTCAGCTTTCTGGGTTGATAAATTGAATACTATTAAATTAGATAATACTAACACCTCTTTCGCAGTCTTCCTAATCTGCTTATCTGTGGTACTAGGCTCTATGTAAAAGTAATTTATTATCGTGGAGTGTGTCCCAGTTAGGTAGGTCAGTGCAGTAATATTTCCATTTTTGGTTCTTCTGTCTGGCTGTGTGGTCAAATTCCAGTGTGTCCTCCAGTCAACCTCTTATTAGGCCTGTGTGAAATTTGTTTCATTTTATTTGCGGAAATGATGCACAATGCGGATCTACAATTTTCTGCTCTGTTTTAGCATGAAATTCATCCTTGTGTCCATTTTGAATATGAGGGTGCTTTCCATGCAAAAAATGTGTAACATCACATGTGGTACAAACAGCTGCATGTGTTCTATTTGCTCTCATACTTCCAGTGTTCACGTAATCACATTTTTAGCTGAGTCAAATCTGTATTATGCACCATGAAGTAACAGAGTAATCCTGAGCATTTCGTGTAACGAACATAATGCAAGAGTCAAGAAATTATGTGAGATTACGCCATCAGAAACACAATTTCGTCTGGGGTTACCTTTTATCCATTCCAAGTTGAGTAAATAAACACCACTGATGTTATTGCCATCAGCATCAAGAAACCATTTTGGGAGTGATTGCTCACTTTATAAAACAGACATTTTCATACTATCCTTGTAGAGATCGTCCAGGTACAAGTTCTAACTTCATGGATGGTCGTGCAGCACATCCTTAGCATTTTTCCCATGTTGCTCCAATGGTCTAAAGTTGTGCAGAGTCACCACAGCACCAGACCCTCAGAGTGACATGGTAGAAACAAACACATGCTTGAATGGTTCACAGTCTGTGCTCGGATTGCTGATCTACCTGTACTCTGTTGCAGGCGCCTGAAAACACAGCAGCAGCTCTACGGTAGAGCATTGTATGCCAGCAATCAGAAGGCTGTTATAGGCCCTGCCTCACGCTTACAGTGTGATTACCAGTATTGGGCGTGACATCATGCGGGTAGCCACATCAGGGTTTGCTGATTTATTGGCCTTGGCCCTATCAGTCGCACTGTTCACGTGGAAGAAACTGGATGCAAGTGGAACCAGGAGGTAGGCAAAGCAGGACCCTTAACATGGTAACAGTAGCCAAGGCATCCTGGGCCCTAGTACAAGCATGGACAATGAGCCCCTTAGCTGCTGTTTGAGTTGTAAAATAGAAATAATCAGGGCTCAGTGGGCACCTCAAGCCGCTGGGCCCAGGTACAATTGCACCTGCTACAGCTCTGATAGCCTTGCCCCTGCACAGTAAGCATGCATAAACATATAGTTATATGGCATTCTTGAATGTTTTTATTGCACAAAATGCAGTGGTATACAATCCAGATTTCACAGCGAACCATGAACCCTGGGAAATAGTTCACTGTTCCCTGTGATATATGGGTTTCATCACCATAATGACTGGCTTAACAACTCTGCAGGGCTTCACCATTGTCAGAGCTGCTTGGAACATGCATCATGGGATGACAAAGATACACATAAAAGTTATCTAAATTATGAAGCATGACAAACACAAATTATGCAGCATTGAGCTGCACATATTTTAGTATTATCGTAAACCATTTGCATCACATACAAAAATGTGGCAAATGCGGTTAATCTTTTATCATGCAGTATACGCTCCAGATAGAGAACAACATCATTCTATTGGCTTTGTGAATTTAATAGTCTCTTCAGGAAACAAAATCTAAACATTCTAATTATAGTGACGGCCCATTGTTAGCTGAACCATGAAGAAAGCAGTTTCCACAGTCTTTCTGGGCTACATACAGAATAGCAAAGGATGAGCATTTTGTTTCCAAAATTTCACATTCGTAACTGTATAATTGTTCTCGTCTTTGTTCCGCAGAAAATCAAGCAGGAAAGGCTCAGCATTACTAGTTTCAATATTTTCCTCTTTGAATTTTTTTTTAAAGAAAACTATCCCGAAATAAAATGTATTATAAAAAATCTTGACAGATAACTTGTAATGTGGAACTAAGTTGTTCTGGTCACAGTTTACAAACCACCTGGCTTGGCTTATGATGTCAGAGAGAGAGAGAGACGGTTGATAAAGAAATGTACAGTGATGAAGGTCAGTAGCTTTATGCACTTCTGTGGCTACGGAGTTGATCACATAATTATGGATTTACAGCATTTCCTGTATATTCTGTCCCATAATGTACATAAATTATTGATACATTTCACAAAACAAAATATTTCTAGCACAATGGGATGAAAATGCTGCCAGGGAATATGTCACAATATTTTAATTTTCTGCAGCAAAATTTCGATAACTTTATTGCATAATTTCGATAACCTTGCCGCTTAATCCTAGTAGTCGTGACAATGTTAAAGCTCCAAAGAGTGGTTTGGGGCCTGTTATTATGATACTTAAAACTATATTTCATAGAGAATTGTAGAATATTTTCCATATGTATATTTATCTTGAATGGTGTTTGTGGGGGGTTGTGGTGTATATGAGAGTTCGTGAATATGTGTCTGGATGATTGTGTGATGTGCCTATCCCTGGTGCAATTTTAGTACTAGCATAATATTATTGATTTTTGACAAATTGCGTGACTCCATGTCCTGAAATTATAATTTCTGATGTGCAAGTTATATTCTGTTCATGTGTGGCACTAGCTCATGTGAGTACTTGATGAAAATGACAAGACAAAGTTGAAACCCCAAAGATACATTTTCTAAAATAACATTGATAAACGTTAGTTTTGAGGGACTTAGTATATTTTCATAAAATAAAAAGCACAAATTCAATAGCAAAAGTGTGCATATGTCTCAGAAACTGTAAAACTGAGGTGTAGGGACAAAATGCTCAATGATCTATTTAAAACTGATTTTAAAATGGCAGTTACTACTGTAATCTGAGAACACAGGCTGAATGGTTGTTGTAACCTGTATGTATGTTTTTATATGTTATTTCTATAGCACAAACCTAGGCAGAAAGCAGCAGAGCGTGGTCCAGGATCAAAGATAATCACAAAGTCAAGAAATGATAGGAGAAGTAGCTGGGTTGTCGATGGTTAATATATTGTGATGCAGTGTTCTTTTCAGAGGCCAGTCTTCAACTCTTTCCTAAATTGGATCTGAGGTTTTACAGCCCTGAGGGATACGGAGATGTTATCCCAGATCACTGGTGCTTAGAGGGGTAAGGCAAAGCCGCCTTGTCTTGTCTTTTATACACTTCTTAGTCTGCACTCTGATGGTGTCTTGTCTGAGTTTCAACACACCCACCATAGATGGTGTGCCGGTCTGCAAGATAAGGGAGGTGTTGGATGTGATGACTTTGTAAATGGTGCAGCTAGTTTTAAAGATGATGAAAGTTTGCAAGGGGAGCCAATGGAGGTCCTTCAGGTTGGGGGTGATGTAATCATATTTCTTCAGGCCATGGATCAGAGGAGCTGCTGCACGTAGGATGCCCTTAAGGAGCGCCAGTGTGGAGTCAGGAGGCGATGGAACAGGATGTTACCACAATCAGAATGCAACAGTGCAAGTACTTAAACAGCAGTTCTAAATGTGCTTTTTGAAAGAAACATTTCCCTTTCTTTGGACGCAAAAGCTGTTACCAAAGTTTCTTTTTGTTAGCAGTGTTTTCTTCAATCCTGTTAACACACTGTAACCTAAAGAATAGCGATGTGCTGAATATGTGGCTCTGTTGTAAGATTGTGAGATTTCTGACAATTTATTTTTCCCACTCTAAAAGAGTGTCTGGTATAACCACGCAACCCTCCAAACTATATGGCGAAAGAGAGGTTTGCAAGCTTTTCTTGCTTGGTCGGTGCAGTTCAGGGCAGGTGTATATACCTGACACTAAACATCACCAGCCACCGCTGCTCTGACGTTCTGGGTTTTAACAATTTCTGATTTTACTGCTCTCTGAATACTGCCCCCTGTCAATCTTTATGCCATCCTACATTGATGTTTGTTATATCCTGAACACATAGGGGTTGTGGTTGTGAGCCAGTACACTTTTTGTGGTACTTCAAATCCTCAAGGGCATGGGTGAGCTAAATTTAAGAAGACAGTGCTCTGAATGCATACAACTAATCATTCTACAAACATTGTGTATTCATGTACAGGCTTTCCATCTATCCATGTGTGTTTGTAAACTCTGAGTTGTTATTTATCAATAAGGGACATCTTTTCCAGGCCTATTATTTTGGTCATTTTAACATATTGCCAGTGGTTTGTAAACCTAATCATGAGCCGGGAATAATTGGTCAGGGTCAGATTTTCACTTATTGTTGAGCACCAACAGGGTACAATCATATGACAAGTTTTGGTCCTACAGTGGTGAACTGACACTAATATGAATATTAAGCTCAGTTGTTTTATTGTATTGACGTTAAAATACAATTACAGTGCACTGATGATTTTGGCAAACATGCTTTAAAAAGGACTAGTGACACATATTTTACCCTATCATTGTTTAGTGAACCAACAGCAACCCTACCCAGCCCTGCTAAGTACCATGCATCAGGGGTTAGTCTAACATGCCTTAGCACACATTATTAGTGGCTTGACACTACCTGACGCTGCAGGGTAAGCTGGGACAGACCGCGCCGGTCGAGAAGAGCTGATATTATAGCAGCGGTGTGCGAGTAATGTGTACACACTTTTGACTATGCCTCTGCAGACACATTTTATCAAGATCCACACTTAAGTGGCCTCAGTCTCTGTGTGAGTAGACTCATTGTTGGTATGAATGTTCACACTTAGTAGCCTGCAGTGCAACTAGCCTCTTACCTTCATGTGCCATGGGCTGGGCTCAGTTTTGCTCATACTGCATTGATTTAAGCTCAACTGAGACCCTGCCGCAGCTGCCTCATATACAGTACCAATAGCCTGCCTGACACACTGTACCCCAGAATCAGTCTCACAGTGAGTGAATCCTCAGTTGTCGGCCCGGCATTGCTTTTAATATGTGATTCCAGGGGGGCTCCCACCTGGTGGCAGAGTCAGTGACACATTCACCTTTTTCTGTGTGTAGCAGCTGCAGGCATGATTATCAAATCTCTTCTTTCCTGTTGTGTGGCTCCCGCCGGGCACCTCCAGAGTGGAGCTGGCACTTCTAAGTCCATACTTGACAGTGACACACATGTCTGTGTGTATGGTCCAATGCAGTCATTGAAAATCCATTCTGGCCCTGTAACTATAGACTTTTAAAAGCACTGCCGGCCTGAGGGCTCAGAACCTGTAGCAGCAGCGACGGATCGTCGTACCAATCTAAGCGGGACAGGTCACGAAAGACCTGGACTCTCCCTGCAATATTCAGCTCCGCAGATCAGGGCCGGCGCTAGGCATGAGCAGTGTGGGCAGCTGCCTATGGCTCTGCCCTCAGCCCACAACATGGGGAGAGTCACCAGTGCCACACAGCCATGCCCTGGCGCACACAAGTTCTCTCGTGCCCCCTACTGTGATGGTTGAAAACGAGGTGTCTCGTTGCAGTTGGGCCCATTGGAGGGTGCCCTTTCTCCAGAGCTTGGCAGCCATGGTGTAGTGCGGCAAGGTCTAAGGGAAATGAACTTGTCCAAGCTGCAAGGAGACACATTCTACAGGTGTGTCCTGCAAAAAAAGCCTCCTGCCCTGCTATTCATTTAGAGGCACAATGGGACGTCCATTGTCCAGCAGATTTAACCCTCTCAGCCTACTCTCACACCTTCAGCCCTTCATGATCTGTAAAGGAGGTGCATGTAGATGGCTAGGAGGGAGGGGCTGCACCCCAAGAAGGGTCTGCACAGTGCAGCTTGAGGAACAGGTTCATCTGTTGAGATGCAAACAGCCCTGAATGTGTCACGTTGTATGGGAATCAGAGGGACCTCCCACATTCCCTTTCCTCCCGGATCCCGAAAAATCCTAGACCTGTCCCTGCTGCAGGACGCTGCCTGGTCACCCCCGGGCCGGCCTGGCCCAGTTAAGACTTCCTGGTTCTTAACCTGGCAGTGAGTTACTTAGGCAGCACTTGTCAGTAATGTGTTGCGCTGTAAATGGGTTAAGGTGCAGTCGGATAGGGCAGTAGGTTTGCCACCTTTTGCAGTGAATGATACCGGCATTTTGTTCAAGCTTTAAGATTCTGCGCAGGACCAGACAGGATAAACAGGATGTTATAGAAAATAGTCTGTATTTTTAAGCTACTTTTCACAATTAGTTTACTTTGCTTTATCAGTTAGGGCCCATTAAAGCAGCTTTGGAACACATTTTAAATTGCTTTACTCTTATGTTTGCAGTTTTAAATATCACTGATAAGAGGGAAAAAAACAGCTTCAAGTGATTTTTTTAATTTTTGTGCTGGAGCATTAAAATACTGGTCAGGCTGATAACAGCCAGGTAGCAACACTATTGGCTAGTTCCTGTCGATGTATCTGCAGCTAGAAGAGTTTGAACCGGCTGGGTTGGGTAGATATTTATGCTGTTTGAACGCTCTGGGCAGGGCTTTGTCGTTCCGTTTGGGAATGGGGCTACTAGATGGGACTGGGCAGGACGAGGCTAGTTCTGTTGGGGGTTATTGGAGCTACAATATGTTTGGCAGGTCCACACTGGTTCTGGTGGATGTGAGTGGGGCTAGAATGGCTTTGAACTGGCTAAGCTGGCTCCGATGGACATAATGGAGTCATAGTGCATTGAGCATGGGTAGAACTGCTGGAATATATATAAGGTTTTAACATACAAGTTGGTCCTGGTTGTTTCTGAAGCTGTCAATAGAGTAAGGATGCACTGGGTTGGGTCAGGCTACTTCCATTGAGTAATGATAGTGTTAGAATGGACCATGTAGTCAGGCTAGTACTTCTTATTCCTCAAAACATGTTAAGTTGTGATATTTAGCTCGTTGTATGGACTTCATTACTTAGTTTTACTGGCGAGAAAGTATCACTCATTGTGTAACATGTTACTCAGCAGAATGCCACTCATAAGTCCACTAAAACCATGCAAGTGTAACACATAAGCAGTCTGTGAACTTGACAGCAATGCCTTCCTATGAAGTCATCTTTAATTAAATCCAGTTTTTACTTGTATTATTGAACCATGTGTCATTTGCCATCATTTTGCTAAAACGTTTTGGCAAGGAACCTCAAATCCAGTGTAAATCTATATTTAAATTATATCCATTTTGATCATTGAAATTGCTACAATATGCAATAGGCACACAAACTATCACAAAGACCTATTTTGAGAGACCCTCAATCCTCTGTAAAGCTGACTTTTCAATCGTATACAGTTTTGTGTAAGGTAATTGACTTAATGTACTCAAGTGTCTACCCTATGTGCAAACGTTTCAAGAAATCTTTCATAATAACTCCAACCTAGTGTTAAAGCATCTTTACTTTAAGTTCAGTTTTGACTAGCATGTTTTAAAAATAACTATTTTCCGCCCATTTCATCCAAAACACCCTGTAATGACACCATACCCAAAAATACTAAATAAAATGTTATCCATTTTAAAATGTCATCAAAATTAAAGATGTATTTTCAAACAGATTCTGTAGGAAGATAAACATTACTTCACACCCGAACCACCTCTTGTCATTATATGGGGCCATGCCCCCCAGAACATATAAATCTGGCTACCGACCTAATTACAACTATGTATTGACGCTATCAACATTCAATAAATTATTGGCTAAATCTACTTCAAGCAGAGGACGGGACTTCGCGCCACACACTTGGACCTACAGTTAGAAGCCAGGAAACCATTATTTTGGCTTAATAGTATGGATAAAATAATGGGAACATCTGACAAAAATCCCACCGGAAAACCCAGATATTTTAACTATAAGAAGGAAAAGAAAGATAAAAATGCTGATCAGTTAGGCCGCAGTTGGGAATGATTATGAGGATTGTTTGAGACTTAAACAGTTGGATCACTTGCAGCAAACTGATTATAGAGTGCAAACGAAAGAATGCCCCTCTAGGATTAAAAAGAACAACACTAGAAGGTGGATCCGAGTCTTTCTATAGTGGGAAACGAAAGCAGAAAGCATGACCCCCAGTCACAAACAGGATGTGGCGTGTCCGTTCCGTAAAAATAGGCAAGGGTTGCACATGCACTTGCTACTATTTTGTGCAACATTTAATGAGGAGAGAAGGATGTTATGACCGGTGGTCAGATCTTTGCAAATCGGGCATGTTAAGGATCTATTATGTTACATAATGAAATGAGAAACTGTGAAATTATGCTCAATGTTGAGAAAGTTTTTTGGTATCCTACAGAAAGGAAATCTCTTGGAAAGTTCACTTGTTGTCCAATGATAAAGCAGTGTAGTGGGAGGGGTAGGTATCTATCCAACAGAACAGGTTAATTACTAATTGTTAAAATAAGTTACATTTTTACCTTATTGGTGGTATTATGGAGTATGGAATGTGGTATTTCTGCTGTGGAATACTTGGATCCACGTTTTGGAGGCATAAGTATGCATGTTAACCTTTATTAGGCATTTTCTACTGCCATGCACTTTATTCCCTAGTTTTAAGACAGGGATATAATTGAAGTGTTTCATATTTATTATAATATCCATATTTTGAATCTATTTGCAATATTACGATGATTTTCTTGTAATATATGTAGTACCAAGACTTACATCTCTGACACAGGGAAAATATATTTTTTAAATATTATAAATCATTTTGTTGGGAACACAAAATATTGTAATATTGAGGAATAGGCAAATTTATATGGGAATGTTCTTAAATAGGCACAATGTGTAGGAAGGTCGAATCTGTTTGTATTCATTTTGTAGTTGTTATGTATTGAGTATTTATGATCTTAATGAACGGTTTTATTTTTGTTTGGCCTTATTTGGCATATCATGAACCGTGATATATATATATAAACAGTCTATGTATAGCTTGGTTTCAAGTCAGTGGCATAGCAAGGCTTCATTGAGCCCTGATGAAAGTAAAATAGCACCATCCCCCACCCTCTTCTTATTTAGTTAAAGACAGCCATTAGGGAACAATGGACTCCCCATGCCCCAGGGTCCTGGTGCCATTGTGCCCAGGGACATCTTAACGATCTTTGGGACGCTGGGTCAAACATATTTTAGGGGGCCCTGTTCGGAACAGGTTTGAATTTATGATTCAGTTTCAGCTCTTTAATGCCATCTTTGGCCAAGTCACTGACAGTGCACAGACACACTCATCCAAATCCCATAAGTGTTTACATCTAATATTTAGTGACAGTGATATGTGTTTTCAATCTTGTAACACAGCAGCAGCAGCTCACTAATATTACTGTAAATAAGCTCTGTAAACACCACCCATTTCTTGTATGTGGGGTCCTGTTTTGATTTAAAAAAGAAAACAAGAAAAAACATTTCATGGATGTTGCATGACACACACATTTGTCAGCAAAATATCTGTAATAAACTCTCATACCTCACCCACATTAAAAATACATTGAAGGAAAACGCTATTTTAAACAATCTGTTTAAGAATTATTCAAGGTCATCAGGGCAAGACTCTGCAGAACAGAGCTGGCTCTATCAGGCCCCCCTGAAAGGCTGGGGCCCTGGGCCAAACCCACTTTGCCCATTCCTTAAAATGTCACTGATTGTGCCTGCTACAATGTTGGTTGTAGTACCCCTTTATGAACTGGCATGAAATTCCCTCATATAGTGTAGGGAATTGCACTTTAGGGTCACCTCTTAGTAAACAGAATACTTTGCTGCTAACGTCAGCGCAGGTATGCAGAACTGTCTTCCGAGCCCACTGGCAGAACAAGCATTTGCAATGCAATAGCTCTCGCATTTGCTTGAGTTAGAGCTGTTGGCGTTGTAAATTTATAACTGGACTTTTTTTGCCACATAACTTGGTCAACCCTGCCTCATAATTTGTTGTTTTCCTGCCACATAATTTCAGTGCCCTTGCATATAACTAAAGCACTTCCATTTACCTTCTTCTCTGTCTGCAGCTAAAAATGAAAATGTTACCATTTAGCATCCTAATTAAAATATGCCATGCTAGTTCCAATAGAATACTACTTTCACCACCTGACCATCAGAGTTGCTTGCTGTCTAACACAATTCCCAAAAAAAGACACAAGACAGTCACGGAGGAGTAACAAGAGAAATAAACTAGAAAGGCCATCCAAATACACCAAGAGTGTTCAAACAGTCATAGTATAATAAGGATGTTAAGTTGACCTGAATGATGGCCATAACTGCAATAAAGAGAGATTAATAAAACACATACAATTATCATTTAAACCCAATAAAAACCTTTATCAGAAATAAACTTTTGGCAGTAGTCTGTAGAACAGCCTCTAGAGAAGACACAATGAAAATAGCATTTGTAAAAAAAAAAAATGGTCATATAGCCATATAGTTAGCCCCTAGAAGGCATAACCACATGAAAATAAATGTCAGAAAGTAATGCAGTGTAACCATATATTTAGCCCCTAGAAGACATAGGGCATTACACATTTTAGGGCTAGCAAGTCTACTGCAATGAAACTACAAACAAGGCCTTTAAAACACAAACTACTCCCAGCTGTAAAACAAAAGTTACAACCATAAGAGTGCTGAAAAAGACACTGAATGGTGGGAGGGGTTATTTTGGGGTTCCAACTAACCTAATGTGGGGACCCAGAGATGATGTAGATAGAGCACATTGTGGTGAACATTTTGAAAGTAGTCATTTTGTACTAGCACCTAGAGTTTTGAGGAAAAATGATTTGTAAAAGTAATGCCCTGAAATGTTGATGTGATGCTTAGAATAACCCCTAGAGGATACCACAAAGACAATAGCATTTGTAAGAAACATGGCCATGTAACCATACGGTTAGGCAAGAGAGGGCATAACCACATGAAAAGAAAATGGCAGAAAGTAATGCAGTGTAACCATATATTGAGTCCCTATACACAATTTCTGAGTTAACAGGCTTACTGCCGTGATATTACAAACAAGGCCCTTAAAACACAAACTGCTCCCAGCTGTAACACGAATGTTCCAACCATGAGAGAGCTTAAAAAGACACAATGGTGGGAGGGGGTATTATTTTGAGGTCCCCACGAACCTAGTGTGAGGACCCAGAGATGATGTAGACAGAAAGAGCACGCTGTTGTGAACATTTTGGTGGTGGTCCCATTGTCCTAGGACCACCACAGGCGGAGTTATGAGGAAAAATGTTTTCTAAAATGAATGGCCTGCAAAGCATTATTGGGCGAGTTTCCCAAGTGCAGTGAATATTGTAGTATCAACTGTCCCGCTGTGTTGGGAGAGCCGCTTTAAGGATTTCTGTGGTTTTGGATGTAAATCATTTATCAATTTATCAATTACAAGTGTTTTTGGGAAAGCTATGGAGCATGAAGAGGAGGGCCAAAAGAAATTACTCTGATTAGGTAACAGTGTGAACAATGTGATCAGCACTTCAGTAACGCCGATGAAGTTCGCTCTGTGAGCCCCATGAAGCACGAGGGGAGAGACAAAAGAAAAAAAAAGGTTTGCCCACACTGAAGTGCATTGGCAATTGAGCAATAATCCATGTAATAATGTCAGTCTGCAATGTGGTAACAAAACTGCCACCAAGGCGGGACAAATGAAAAGCATTTACCAATGACATCAAGGGATATTTTAAAGGCAAGCCCACGAACGAGTGAAAGTGATGGTCATGAGATGGGCATCGTTAAAAGCCCACAGAAGACTTACAACAGGTTGAAAAGCTCGTGCACGCTCGACCTAAAAATACAGGGATGCCAGAAAAAAGTCAGTTACAGCTTTTATAATACACAGTGGTCGACTTTCCGGAGCTCTTATGTATGCAGTTGGTCTTTTCTATTCTTTCTGTGATTGTATTTTAAAAGATAAATGCAAGCTCTGCTTCTGAGGATGGATGATTTTGTAACAAAACATAGTGAGTTGAGTCCAAGGAGCTGAGATCTTAGCGTGTAACCTGCAGGCTATCACGAACAATGGAAGTTGTGACTCCGCCTTTCATTTTTTAAGTCCTTCGATGAGAGTTTTGAGAGATGATGTAGACAGAAAGAGCACACTGTTGTGAACATTTTGGTGGTGGTCCCATTGTCCTAGGACCACCACAGGCGGAGTTATGAGGAAACATGTTTTCTAAAATGAATGGCCTGCAAAGCATTATTGGGCGAGTTTCCCAAGTGCAGTGAATATTGTAGTATCAACTGTCCCGCTGTGTTGGGAGAGCCGCTTTAAGGATTTCTGTAGTTTTGGATGTAAATCATTTATCAATTTATCAATTACTAGTGTTTTTGGGAAAGCTATGGAGCATGAAGAGGAGGGCCAAAAGAAATTACTCTGATTAGGTAACAGTGTGAACAATGTGATCAGCACTTCAGTAACGCCGATGAAGTTCGCTCTGTGAGCCCCATGGAGCACGAGGGGAGAGACAAAAGAAAAAAAAAGGTTTGCCCACACTGAAGTGCATTGGCCATTGAGCAATAATCCATGTAATAATGTCAGTCTGCAAGGTGGTAACAAAACTGCCACCAAGGCGGGACAAATGAAAAGCATTTACCAATGACATCAAGGGATATTTTAAAGGCAAGCCCACGAACGAGTGAAAGTGATGGTCATGAGATGGGCATCGTTAAAAGCCCACAGAAGACTTACAACAGGTTGAAAAGCTTGTGCACGCTCGACCTAAAAATACAGGGATGCCAGAAAAAAGTCAGTTACAGCTTTTATAATACACAGTGGTCGACTTTCCGGAGCTCTTATGTATGCAGTTGGTCTTTTCTATTCTTTCTGTGATTGTATTTTAAAAGATAAATGCAAGCTCTGCTTCTGAGGATGGATGATTTTGTAACAAAACATAGTGAGTTGAGTCCAAGGAGCTGAGATCTTAGCGTGTAACCTGCAGGCTATCACGAACAATGGAAGTGGTGACTCCGCCTTTCATTTTTTAAATCCTTCGATGAGAGTTTTGAGAGGGCGATAGTATTTGTATACGTTACAGAGCTCACTATTAACTTCTAATCACCGTTTGACACATCAACCTACTAAAGGTGTTGATCAAAAATATTCTAGGATATCTATACACATGAAGGAGCTTGTTCATTCACTGGTCTTTTGTTCATGATTTCAGCACAGATCGAAAAGTCATTTGTAATTATAATATTGTCCTAATTAATCAATAATATTTTTTAATAAATTGGCAGATTACAATTATACACAAATAGATTGTGTCTTGATCTCACTAGCTACTACATACATCACATTTCAATATTAACAAATTCCATGCTATTGTTCATGCGCCAATGATTTCCTGCAGATCTGAGCTTGACTTGTTATATCTGACAATTTCAAAAGAAATTTGTTATTGTAAGTATTCCTTCAGTTACCAGAATACTAGGCAACTATTTCTTTCTAACATGCAAGTGACTTTTACATTGTAATTAAACAATAGCAAGTATATAGCTTCCAGTAAGGTTCCAACAGATTAACTGGGGTTGCTTGTTGATGTCTTAACTCTGGCGCACCAAGCGCTCTCATGGTCTTTACTGAGACCTTTCCTTGAATGTGAAATGCCAAGCATATATAGTCAGAGAGGGCTACCAAGCAATCCAGTGGGGGGCTGGTAGAGCCTAAAACCCCCCACCAAGCTTAGGTTACCGCCCTTCTTCAAGATTGGCTATTTATCTAAACTCTGCCGTTTTCAGTTTGTGGCTTTTTGTTGGGTGGATTAGGGATGGCTCAGATCAGCACAGCAGCATGGAGATTTGCAAGAATGCCATAGTATTCAAACTTATATGTTCCAGCTTCCCATACCCTCTTAAAACATCCAGTAGACAAAATTAGTTTAGTGTGGAAGCTGGACTAGGCCTGGCAGTCAAGGGTGTGTCCAAGGGTTAGAAAATTGTAGAACAGACACATTACAGGTTTCCGTATCCTGTCATTCATTAAACATGGAACAGACAATGCGGTGCTAGCACCATCCAGTTAATCTCTAATATTTTGTATTATACGTCTCCACAGTCTACAGTGTCATAACATACATTTGATTGATTGTATTAAATTTCACAAACATATATCCTATTACATTTGTGTTATGTAATTTATTAATTGTGCAAACCATGACGACTGCTCCAGTTTCTTTAATGCGATGGGCCTGCCATTGCTGTAAATTGTTTTATCACAGTGAATGTCAATCCTAATGTGTAGTCGTGACATAGAGGTGTTTTCAGTGAGGTATAGAGTCACGTACACATAGTTGATAGACAACAAGCGTACAGAGGAGTTATTGTAGATCGCTTACAAATGCCTTTTACCCTTTTTTAGGGTCGAGCCTTCCGAGTGCATGCGATAGCGCATGCGAGACACTGTTGTGTTCAGTAAAGGGCTTGGAGCCTGCCTGTCACTCACCATTTGTTGGTTTGTGTGGCACTCTTCTTTACAGCCTCGTAATTAGTCAAGGCATAACTGGTATCATTTCAGTTCCTCTATGTGGAGCAGGGCTCAAACACTAATTGATTTAAACTTAATTATTGTCCGTTCGCTCCTCCCGGCGTGATCGAGGTACTATTTTGTTCTAACTTCCAGTGCCCTGCAAACAGAATGCACGTGACTGGCAAAAACGTGCCCAGCATGGCAAAAAAAATGGCAAAGTTTTATTTTTTAAAGCTAACTTTATTTAATTTTGTTAAGTCGTCTTTTCTCAGTTTCTACTCGTTTTTTTTTTTTATTTGCTCCTGAGCGCTGTTGTCAAAAGATAACAATTGTTGAAATATGCTAGACCCGTTGCACCCGTTGCATTCCTTGGCTGACAGACTTGTGATTAACTTGGCCCAAGCATTCCTGGACCTTTACAGACACAAGCTTGACTTTAGTCTCCACCCCAGCCCTATTAGTCTTACAGAGGCAAGAGGCTGACAAGCTAATGGCTCTGCATGAGTCGTAGCTGCAAGCCTAACATGGCTGATTTTGCCAGGGTTCTGCTAGCCTTTGAGTCACAAGCCTGGGCTTTGGCCGAATCTCCATCAGCTTTACTACCGATGAAGAAGTATTAGCCCCTGAAAAATATGCCTGTTCCACATGTGCCCTGTTCACCCTCAGGGCATTGTGGGTGACTACTGAGTGTGAGAAGACACCTCTGGCCTCGCTGAATGTGAGTCACAAACATTGGCATCGTTCTTATAAAACATTCAGCTACTTTTAAAACACCCAGTAGATAAAATTAGTTTAGTGTGGAAGCTGGACTAGGCCTGGCAGTCAAGGCTAGCTTCCAGAGCTAGAACATTCTAGAACAAAAATCAGGACAGGTGTCTGGCAAGTAATTATAGAACGGTGCTCGGTTCCTATTCTCCTAATGTTTGGCTGTTTCCTTTCTTATTCAGTCCGAATCTGTGAAGGAAGTAGGTGCTTTGATCTCAATACTGTCTTCTTCATCCACAGTTTAAGGTTTCCCTTTTGCTGGGATATTACGCTCCAGAGGTTTTGATGTAAAAACCTTATGCTTTCTGGGAGTTGTCTTGGCTTTTATGTAAATCATTCTGACCGAGACGTCGGTTTGCATTGATTGTTAAAGGATAATAAATAACTGCACTGAGGGTAATTTGCCCACACTGTTCTGCTGTACGTATTTCAGTATGTAATCCACCAGGCACTATTGAGAAGTAACTCGGTATCAGATCTGTGTCCTTTTTGGAAGTAACGGCTGCTTGTACAAAGTAATTTTGCTATTGCAAGTCTTAGGTTTGACATAATCACAGTTTGCTACAACAAATATGGCCTTGTGCTCTGTACTCAACCCCTTTTGCGATTTGGAAAATTCTTTCTGAATCGCAAAAGATGTTCTGTGACTCATTCTGAAATGTAATTGAGAGGAGACATAAAAGGGGCCCTCCTACCTGTGAATCGCAGTGGGATGTATCAAGAGTTTAACACCACAACTGCAGCTGCAAAGCACCGAAAAGCTACTGGAATCTGAATCGAGGTGGTAATTCAGTTTCGTGGGGAAGCTTCTAACTTAAGAATTTGTGGACTGCCCTTAAATAGCACCTGATCCTTTAAGGAACATGGACTGCTTTAAAAGACAAATGTTTTCTGTTTGGGAATATGAACACACGGATGGTAGTTCGCCATCCAGTGCCGACCCCATTCTTGCAGTTTGTAGCCAGCTGCAGAGGGCCGCACATAGTGACCTGCTTCATTTATATAGGCAGCTCGTTTTGCAATCTCCTGCCTCTAATAATTTTCTGATGTGAAGTATTAGAATATAGGTCGCATTCCAAAATGACAAGTAGGTCACCAAAAGCTGGTGCACTCACTACTTGCAAGCTGCCTGAATGTCCAAATCTTGAATGTATTTGGTAGAGCTCTATGCATGTCATCTAGGACATGCGTACGTACCTCAAAAGGTTTTCAGTTACAGAAATTGATCTTTCCATGATTTGCTGGTAATCCTTCTCTGCGCAGTGGGGTGGGTTAGGGAAGTTGTGGCTAATTCATTGAGCCACAAGGCAGAATATTTCCATGATCGGACAGGTAGCTCAGGAGACATTTTTGACTCCCAGAACTCTTCGACCTAGTTTATTTTGCCTCTAGGTAGTCCCATAGACAGGAAAGGGAAGGTCTCTAGGAAACAAACAGGCTGTCTCGTTTACGATTTTCCTGATTATCTCCCATGTATAAGGAGCTTAAAGAGCAGGATTACAACCTGTTATGATCCTGAGTCCTTTAGGCTGGACTTACGTTGTCTGATCTTCGGACCTACACCAGATGTGATTAATTTATTCGAGGGAGATTGCTAATTCTTCGGCTCTATTGAAGGTGAAGCACAATGACCCGCAACCAAAACTAAAGTCTCTCAGTATATTGGACTGGCTGTACAACATTCGGGAAGTGAAAGCCTAGATCTTTCAGAGAAGTACTTACATGAAATTAAGGACAGGAGACATTTCGTCAGACAAACACAGATTTAATAGAAAATATTTGCAAACGGTATGAGTAGTAATCATCTTTCACAACAGGTTTAACTGAATCCTTGTCTTCAATTAACACTATATATCCTGATTTTGGAATTCTTAGGGACTCCTCCGGAGATTCTCAGTCCGTTTCACATCACCTTCGTGGAAATAATGCCCCATTTTCTCTGCTTCCTCCCTTTTATCCTAATTTTCTAGCTCCTGTCCAATTAGTCGTTTAATTTCTATAGTACTTAGAACCTGCTCCCAATCTACATTAGCGCTTTGCAAATAGTAATTAAACAGTTCAATATTGCAGTCCATAAATCAGTATTTAACACAATGATTAATTTGTTGAATTGAGATTCTTTCATTCAACAATCCTCTGGAAATTGACTGTTTTGATAATTGATCATCACATCTAATATTATGCACCTAGTAATGGCAAGCAGGTTGCATTGTGCTCTGCACATTTGATTCATACATTAAATACTCTTGACAGTGGTTTCATTTTTCCTAGTGACACCACTGGCTCAATAACCCATACTTGTAAAGCATATTCAGGGTTTCACTTCGTTTCTATCCCAATAGCTACATCATACTGATGCTCTAACATACCATGCGGAGATTGGTCCAGTTTGTATGCTTCAAACGTTAGCTAATGACTAATCCACATCACCTCTCTATAACTTGCAAAATTACTACTGTCTATAATTTATGCTACGCATATAAGGCATGAAAAAACTCCTGCATATTTTTAAAGTACCGAATACATTAGCAGCAGGATGCTTTGCGAATAATAATCCATGGAGCACCTCATTTTGTACTAATCTTACTGCCTTTTCTTCATTGAAGCTACTGTGGTTACCCATTTGATTTTGTATCTCGTCAAAAAACCAGTTCTGAATGAACATGTTTTTAGTCTGAAGGATAAGGGCCAAATTAATCTGCGTATTTATCGTAAATGAAGACCTTGGGTAATTTATCAAGTTTAAAATATATATGACTGGTTATAATGTAGTTTCTGCTTTTCACTGGTAATTGGTAGGATGTGCTTTTATGCATCTCAAAGCACCAAGGACGTAGCAGTAAAAGTGACCCTGTTTCTGTCATGACATATTGTCTCAAACGCGGTCACTGTCCTTTCCTGCTTCTTTCACGTACAGTGAATTTTGCTACCAAGGACCGATATCCTTAGCAAAGTCAAAGCTGGCCTGCCTGTTTGGGCTGCATCTATTTCAGCCACTGCTCTAGGGCTGGGGATGACTTTTCCATAGCTGGAATTTGATAGTAATTCGTTCTCATTCATTGCTTCCTTTTATAATTCTAGTTAGACTGCTCATCTTTACCAAAGTTTGTGCAAATTAAGGTGGTTGGCTGTTTGAGCTGAGGATTTTGTTATTGAAATGAGTGCAACGAAGAACAAACCTTTGGATTCCCCATCACTGGAGGACAAGGGGAATAAACAGAGCTGAGAGAAATGTGTGATAGGGCAGTATTTGTAGACAAACACCGCTCGCTATCTGATAATAAAATGGAGTTCCCTGTTGGAGGGAAGAACATAGCAAAGCAAAACAGAATAAATGTAAAGTTAATACCATGTCTCAGTCATCATAATTTGGTATAATTTCTTCATGATAGCCGTTTCGTGTTTTGCTCATAAGGATATTCTGCAACATAATAAGACAATTTATTGAAATGGCCACTGCCAAATATCCGGCTCAACTCGGTGACAAATCAGCCTAACTGCTGCAGTGTGAACCGAATGATTTGGATTGTTGCATGATGAATGCAGCCCTCAGTTTCCATCTCAGTTCCATCTGTAATTGGGGAAAAGATTCAGTGGAATACCCATGGCACACTGTCTTGATATATGTGTCTTCCATAATTCTGAGTAAAATCTATTAGAGCTTTCATTGTCTTCCCGGCTTTTGCTACAGTGTTAAGAAAACATGGTTATATGATTGTTTTGGCTGTCTTTAGAAACCATCTTAAGTCTAGCTAGTGGTTACTAAATTGTTGACTACACAAGCATCAAACAGGTTGTATTGCGTGCAACAACTGGCCTAATAGTAGATGCCCCGGATGGGCACATTGGTAAAGTTTGTGGTTCACTGGGACCAATGTACATAGCCTTGCTGTATGCCATGTTCTAGTGAAGTCTACCTATTGACCTGCTACCACTCCCAGCCTCGCCTTCACCCAGGTGTCTGCATGAAGCACAGATGTTTTTTTAAATCTGAAATGATTCTCATCTTTTTTTACATTCTTCACAGGATATCACTACATACATAATGAAAATCGGCTCTAATATTCAAGAAGTTAACAGTTATCTGTCCTTCTTCTGGACCTTTCTGTTACATTTAACAGCACAAACACTAGATCAACTGTACTTCTACCCAAAACAAAACCTCGCCTGGCTAGCCAGAAGAAGTACTATTTCTTCTCCCTCCTTTTGTAAATTGCCAAAATCTCATATGTACAGATAACTAGAAACTGTTAAGCTGAAAAAACACATGCTCCATTGAGATGCTATTGATGTCTTTAAAAAAAGCTGAAGTAATGAAGAATAATCATTTCAAACCATCAGTCTAAACCGAGCTCTTCCACAGTATACTGTCACCCTGTTATGGGAAGATACTGTCTTAATAATAAATATACTCATCCCCCATTTTTTCTAATGTGTTATGTGTATTTAAGTCCAAGTCTCCTGATCAGAAAATGTATCCTGGTTTTCTTATTGTATAATATTTATAATCTGACTTGTCGCAAGTATTGTGAATGTATGTAGTCCATTTTCTAATGCAATACATAAAATCAGTGCATTAAATATATACACAAATTAACCAGTCCATTGTGTCAGTTCATCACTTTACGCAGATGATGAGTACTGGGTGTTCCACATCATCTGAACAACTTCAAAGTGTCAATGTATTGCATAAATGAAATTATTATATTGGCGATGCCATTTACTTGACTACTATGACCTCGAGTTGGATGAAGCGACTCATTTGGAGTTACATCTGCCAAGTCAAGGTCATGGCAAGTTATGGTCATGTCAAAGTAGAAATGTCAGTGTGCAGGTTGTGTTCTGGTGTTACGTAAAATAAATAAGATCTACGCCATAAAAGACAGAGATCTGCTTATAAAATGTTGTACTGCTCTAAATAACATTTTGATTGGACCACTAATTTGACATGCATCTCACTTCCACATGTGGAAAATTGCCAGTAAAATGGATTTTCCACATTTGTAAGTTTTGTGGGTAGCTGGAACAAGGTTGGTGCTGGGGGAAAGTCATTTCTGTGACAATAAGGAGTGTAGTAAATCTCCATAAAGGTGTAACTTAGTATCTGCAAAGATTTTCAATAGTTATTAATCCTGAGGTACATGCTTAACTTTAGTGCTGAAAAGTTGTGAAGCCAGTATGAAAACTGAACCTGAACAATAATGATCATTTTTAATATTTTCTGGAGGTGCAGAGAGAGACTTTTCTTCTTGTAGGAAAATGTTTTCAACATAATTTTTTTTCAGTGGATTTGCAGCTTTACCGTAGTCACACCCACTGGATTTTCAAGTTGTTAGGTATTTAAATCGATGGTTTTTGTAGACATTGGAGCATAGCCTTTGGGAGTGTTCTGAATTTCCAAAAAGAAAGGAGTAGCTTTAGCAAATTAGTAGATGTAAGGATATTATTAAAAGTCAGGGGCCTTATTGTAAAAAGTACCCTGTTGGAGCAACCAGTGTGTGCGTCTGCCTTTTGTTCTCCAGTGCACTTTGACATTACAGAAGGAGCTGCAGATGCTTGCTTGGCCCCTTCAGTAATATTGCTTGCATCAGGGCAAATATGTGCCCAGCAGAGTATTAGGGGTTTTCGCTTATTTAAATGGGAGAATATCCCTGTGCAAATGAATGAAGCTTTTGGGTCTGCATCATATTACACTCCCTGATGCAGAGGCAAAAAAGCACTAAACACTTGGAGGTGGTGCACAATCAGTGCACCCAAGAGGGTATGCCTTCAGAGAAAGGCACCGAATTCCTAGGGACCCCCAGGGATCACCCTGCAGGCTGGTGTCCTGCACTTGCCTGAACAGGGTTAATTTCCCCTGCTTCAAACAGACAGCTGGTCTGCCTGTGGTGTAAGACAGAGCCGGGGTTTCAAACTATACCCCTGTTAATCATTAATGTACTCTCCTCAGCGCATGCACAAACTGTTGAGAGTGTAAGCCTCTCCCGGCCCTTATCATTATTTAATTAGCTGCACTTCCCTGGTCTGTGCCAGGAGTACCCAGTTAAGGGTGCTATGACAATTTAGATCTCGAAAGAGTTATGAATAAGTATCCGCATGTCTTTTGTGGTGAACTGGGGAAGATTCAGAATTATATACACAAAATAATAGTGAAAGATTGGACGAGACCAGTGAAGCACAATTTGAGGAATGTTCCCTTTAGCATTCGCCATGATCTGAAAAAATAATGAGATTCTTTGTGCAGGAGTGAAATTATCGAGCCCATCAATCCTTCAATGTGGTTGTCACCTCTAGTAGTAGCTCGCAAACAAAATGGAGACCTGAGAGTATGTGTGGACCTCAGGTGTCTGAACAAAGAAATCTGGGTGGACTCTCATCCTTTGCATAGTATTAATGAGCAGGGTTGAAAGAGGCTAATTTTCTCTAATTAAGACCTAGCTTTAGCCTATCATCAAGTTGAGTTAGAAACAGAACCTAGGCATTTAGCAGGTTTTGTCCCCCCATTTGGTACATGGCAGTATTGTCGGATGCCATTTGTTTGGGCTTTCGCTGCCTGTTTTTCAGAAATTATGTCAAACTTGCTCAAAGGTATTCAAGGGTTGTCAGTTTTCCAAGATAATGTGTTAATATTTGCTCCTAACAGACAAACACATCATGCTATCATTGAGGAAGTATTCAGAAGATTTCAGAAAAATTGAGTTGTTTTGAGGAGGGTTAAATGTGTATTTCTCACCACTGAGGTTGGCTGTCTAGGTCATTCAGTAATCTTTCAAGGTATTGCCCCAAATCAAGTCTAGTTGATAGCATAATTCAGACCAAGCCACCTGCATATAGAGGGGGGTTGAAATAATTCTTAAGTTTGTGTGAATTTTATTTAATATTCATACAAAGTTTTGCTACAAGATTGAGACATTTGTCACATATGCTAATGAAAGGGGTTGCCTTTGAGTAGAATGAAGAATGTCAAGAGGTGTTTGTTTGGGTTAAAGGACAGTTAATTTCACCAAAATGTTTGAAACACTATGATCCTGAATTACAGGGTAGTTTAATTGTTGATGCAAGCAATGTAGGTTTAGGAGCAGTTATTAGTCAAAGTGATAAGTATGGTGTTAGAACAATTGGGTATGCTTCACATGTTTTAACCGGTCCAGAAAAACAGTACTCGGTTATTGAAAAGGAACTGTTAGCCTGCTGGTGGGCAGTTATGAAATTTAGAAACTAGGTTTAGGGAAGGAAGTTCATAATTCAAACTGATTATAAACCGTTCATTTTCATCTTGAACGGAAGGTAGGCTTTACTCCACGTATTGCTCATTTGACATCAAAACTGTTAGTTTGATTTTGTTCCTGAATATATGACAGGCAGTAAAATTTAGTGTGCAGATTACTTGTCACGTTCCACTGAGTGCGTTGATGTAAGGAATGGAGGACAAGGGGATGAAGATGAAGATGATGTTATTGCAGCAGTGGATTTGTCACAGATGTGTTCTATCTCAGAACAAGAGCAGCATAAGGCTGTAAAAATGATCCTTCTATGATTATGGTCATAAAGTATGTGGAATCTTCTGGCCTAGGGAGAAAAATCTAGATTTTGACATGAAGGCTTATGTAAAAGTAGCTGAGGAATTGTCAATGGAAGATGGATTGTTAATGAGAGCAGCCAAACTAGTACCACCAGTCTCTTTGAGGAAGAACATTATAATTCAAGCTCATTTAGGAGCTACTATAACAAAAGTACTTGTAAGGTTGTCCTTTTGATGGACCTCCATGGACACAAAAACTGAAGAAGTAGTGAATGAATGTGTCATTTGTTTGAGCTATGATAAGGCTACAAAGTTGTATAAACCTCCTGTGTGTCCCATAGAATTACCTTCAACTCCATGGGAGAAAGTTGGAATTTATATTGTGGGACCATTTATTGAATTAGAAAGTTAGCCAAGGTTTGTGTTGGTTGTGATGAATTTCTACACCAAATGGCCAGAAGTGAGGCTTGTAAATGAATTTACATCAGGGGTGGTGGTAGACTTTCTTGAAGACATAATTTTGAAAGAAGGTTTTCCTGCCATATTGGTATGTGGCAATGGAACCCAATTTGTGTCTAGTGAGCTTGAATGTTTTTTAAGTGGTTTAAAACACCTTGCAACTCATTGTTTCATCCTCAAACCAATGGATTGGTTGAGAGGATGAGCAAGGTGTTAGAGGAATGTCTTCAGTGGGCTGTAGCAAACAAGTGTGTTGTGGCCAGTGCAGTTAAGGTCATGTTTTGGCTTGGAAAATGGACTGATGAGAGTGTAAGAAAGTTTGTTGAGGACGTATGAGAAGCAAAAACAGTATTTTGATGATAAAAACAAGGTTGACATTCAAAATTGAGGATGGTGATACTATGCATATCAAAAAACACAGTACAATCAAAATTTGGTCCACCTCTCAAGGTGATAGGAGTAAAAGGTAACAGTGTAAAGATTGAAAGTGGTCAATGGGGGAATATTTGTCACATGGTGAACTAAAGCGAGTGGATGAAGTATGTTTCAAAATGGATGAGTGTGAAGAAAATGTGAAAGATGTAAGGAAACCAGAGAATGTAAGTAAAAGTATGAGAAGGAGCAACCAAATAAAGAAGGTACCTTTATGATTTAGAGTGTAATGTATAATGTTTTCTGAATGTTATTCTATATGAAAATAGCATGTCAGTGTTTCTAAGTATTTTCTTTTAAATCTCTAATTTCCTATGTTTTGTATACATATAGAACCTTCTATACATATTTATTTACTTATGCTACTGTACCTAAATAGTTATCTATTTATATTCGAATTTATCAATTACAATGTTGTTTCTATTTATAAAAGGGGAAACCCAGGTAGTATCTTGAACAGAATGTTGGGAATTGGAGTGAGATGTGCTTGGCTCCAAGCTCCACTTAGGAATGTTTAGATTGACAGTTGGTCGTTAGTTGCTGCCTTGGTGTGCCAGCAGTGACTCATTCCACAATTTCATCCTGAATAAACAAGTCCATGGAATAAACTCACCTTGTGGTCATTCAGGAGCTGTGACACATTTCTTCTTTGTTTCATTAACAGGAACTCCGCTGCCGTCGGCCATGGATGTTTCTGCTACGCTGTCATCCGTTCCATCCCGCTCACAGTCTATATTATTTTGGTCACCGCTTTGCGTTATCATTTGTTCATATGGAGTGTTTTTTCTCCAAAACTCCTGTATGAGGGAATCCATGCGTTCATTACGGCAGCAATCTGTATGTTCTTCACAGCCATGGACAAGAACCAGTCTCGGAGTACACAGGAATGAAAGGATAAGCGCTCCGTTTCTAATCGAGAGGATAGTTATACTTCTGGTTTATGTGCTGTACAATCAGTAATGGAAAGCAATTTGTAAATGACAGATTAATATTGTAAAGCCTGTTCCTTCATGCATTTTATATTTCAGGATCTGTTACTCATTGTATTTAGTTTTACATTGTCTCATTATTTTGCCCTTCTGTTATGTTCTGCTGCGAAAAGTTGTACTAGCAGCATAATATTCCTGTTGTTCATTCTTAGAGTTCATGCTGCTATTTTGTGAAGTGCATAATTTTGCCATGTCTTTATTTTATTTTTAATTTAAGAAGCGACATTTGAGTGTTTGAAAAATACATTTTTGTATTTGAGAAAATCCACAAGATTTTAAGCTCAGGTGCTAGTCCTATGGGTATTATAGACTTAGCTCAGAAGTGTTCTCCAAGTTCCCCTTCTCAGCAGCATGTATTGTAGACTTCTCATACCTATTCTGACGTAGGTTCCTGATGTCGCATACTTGTCAGTACCCTTTCAGTTGATTCACTCTCTGCACCAATAAGGAATCCTGCAGTGAAGAGATTATAGTGTTTTGATCATCTGATGAAGTGGTAATTACAGAATGAGCTGACTTTCTTCTGAGCTAACGGACTGGACAGGCGGTGTGAACTTAAACATTCAAGTCCCATCTTATGCACATCATGGAACATATTTAAGCTCCTTATCCCTCAGTGCCCTTGATTTCTGTACAGTGCAATCTCTCGCCCTCAAAGAGAGGCATATCATTGCATTGGGTAAAATTCAATCAAAATGCAGGGTGACATTACCCCCAGAGCTTGAGCCATTTCCGCTCCGGCAATTAAAATGTGAAAGGAATACCTCACAATCTCAAATATATGTCACTCGTCTGATTTAAGTAACATCTCTTGCTTTATCATTCCTTATAAGAATTCACTACATCAATTTTATATCTAATGCCACAGCATTGAATGGGTAATGGACAGGGTCAGACTGGGATACAAAATAGGCCCCAGTACCAAAAGTAAAAAGGCGCCACTAGCAAATCAGATAGCTAAAATTGCCCCCGCTATGCAGTTGTGCTTGCTGTAGGCAGCATTTGTGGTAATATCAAGGAAATATACAGTAAAATTTGGCATATAAGACCATAAAACATGGCCACAAATGGGCTACCATAAAACATGGCCACAAATGGGCAAACAACAGGTCCAAATACTTACTTTTTGAACCAGGTTTTTCAGTATGTGTTTAACTGCTGGGGAAGCTTATAGGCCCTCATCACGCTATTTCTTTGGCCTCAAAAACACACTGTTAATGTAGTCCCTAGTACTTAACAGAACTATTTTGTGTGTGGATGTGCTCCTCATGAAAGGACAGAATGCCATTACTCAAAGTGAAGTTGACCAGCGGTTCGTGGGTGGAAATACAAAAAAATAAAACACTTACTTGCTGCATGCCGTCTCGGTATTCCTCGCCGCCTCGGTGCTTCTCTTGTTTTTCTCTCCCCACCCAATCCAGACGCTTCTCTCATACTGTTACCCAGCATGAGAGAAGCACCTGGATTGGTCTGAGTGGTCTGAAATGCTGCTCAGCTGGGGACTGGGATCCTGCACTGGTTCTTCAAAGGGGCTGTGCAACACAGCCCGGGTGGAGAGTTCTTGGAAGGCAAGCCAAACCAACATGCACACTTAGAGTGCACATTAATCCTCCTGCCCCTGCTGACAACGATCTCCCTCCCTATGAGGGGGAAGCGAAAAATAAAATGATAATACAAAAGTTGTATTATCATTTTATTTTTCTGCTGCCTTTCAGCAGCAGGGCGACACTCCACTGCCATAGCGAAGCGGCTGCTCCTGAAGCTGACCAATGGCTGAAGTGGGTTGATACAGTGCTGTATGCTCAAGTGGGGAGAAGACGTAAATGACACAACAACAGACCAATAGACAATGTGGGATGGCTGGAAACCTGTGTATAATTTTTATAACATAGAAAGGTCTTGGCTAACGCCAAAGCTAAAAAAGGAAAAATATGCTCCACCGGGGAACAGAGTTCAAGGATACAGCAATGATTTTGTACTTTTAATAAATGCACTTATTGTTTCCATATGAAATTTGTAATGCTTCAACATTTCATTAGCTTCTTTTTTCCCCCAAATAAGGCACCACAGTCTTAACTGTGTCTTGTCCTGGACGGAATCTGCCTAATGGAATAGAACTTTCCCAATATAACAGTCAATCTTTGCTGAGCACTGACTGGAATAGAGAGGATAGCTCTTTATAGTCCTGAATCAATAGGCAAAGTTAACCCATTTTCTAAAATGCAACATAGACTTTATGAATGATCTTTGAATTTTCATTTTACTTGCTAGTGGGAAGGAAATTCAATTCTGTTAAGGGCAGGAAGGCAGGGATTATGCATGTTATTCCTTACCACAATGAAATAGCAGACTAATGAACTTTAACATATGAACCCAACCACATTTTTCAGTGACACAGTGGAATGAACTATGAAAAGATTTGGCAATAACCACTAATTTGCCTTCATTAAGGCTTATGAAGTAGTCTTTTTGTATCCTCTGCCCCGTTTACTGTGTGATGTAGCCATCTTATGAGTTAAAGTTTTGTGGTGCCCTTCCCTCCAAAGTCAATTTTTATTTCTGCTCCACCTATGTCAATATACTGTTGGACTGTAAACATTGAATGTTACCGAACATGCCGATTAGCTCACAAAAGATCTTTCTAACACAAGTGCTGAACTTTGCACGATTGAGTCACATCTCCAAGGCTTCAACTATAGTTTGATAAACCTCATCTATGTGTCCTGAAAATAAATGGCAACTTTACTTAATAGAAAAACAAAGTTTGTGACTGGCTTAAAGTATTCGTTTTTGAACACTGATTCCGTTCAGCAGGTCATGATTTCCTGATATACTTCTGTCTATTTCCTAAAAAGAAGTCCTTCAAAGCAAGGACTGTCATGGTGTATGGGGCCCCATAATGAAACGTACCTAGAGCTGCCTTTTACATGAACCACCATAGTCATCTCACCAAAGCAAGTGAAGAGAGTGAAGAATTTTGGGTGTTTTGGCAGACAAAACATTGAGAACGCCGCCGCAAGACTCATCCTGGGCATCCTGCGAAATAACCTTATTTCTCTACACCACAACGATCTCCACTGGCTTCCAGTCCAGGAAAGATGCAAGTTAAAGCTACTCATCCACGCCTACAAAGCTCTCCACAACACTGGTCCAGCATATGGTCCAATGTATCTCAACAACCCCCTCAACGCCAACCAACCGACCAGACCCCTTTGATCTGCATCCCAGGCAAGAGTACACATTCCCTCACCACAGCCCCCTTCCCTCATCATTGGATTCTGAAGGGACATCAAGACATGGCTCTTTCAGATGAAACAAGCTTGATCTCCTCCTCCTCCTCCTCCCTCCAGCCTGCCCTACACAGCACCTGGATACTCTCATAGGTGATTAGCCATGCTCTACAACTACACATAATCTAACAATTGAGCATACAACTGCCCCAAAAAATCTTATCAGTACTTTTGCTCTCTTAGGCCAAAGATCCTTTTCACCCGACTCATGCTGTCTTAGGCATCGGACTACGCTACAGCTTTCGTTTCCGTGGAAAAGCAGAATATGAAATAAACAGGATGTTGAATTTCATCCTACTTGAAAATGTAAGTATTATTTCATCCTGAGCAGATATCCTTCAGCCAATTTCAGTGCCCTAAACATTTGAAACCCACCTATAAGATAAAAGGCACAACAACATGGTGTTTGGTTGACAGTTCCTTCTTGGATAGACCATTATTATCTGCCTATTATCTACAATAACAGCACGGTGTCTATATCCTGCAGTGGAGAGAGTATCTAGACTTTGTGGATTAACCAGTCTGATTCTTCTCAAACCATTTTAACTGCCAATATATGTTCTCCAGTGCCAGGTCCCACTATCAGATCATGTCTAGCCAGCAGAGCTGCTGATTTATGCAAGTTAACCATGCGATATACTTCAGCCAGCTTTGGCAAAAATTTCAATACAACAGAAAGTTCAAAATGTGGATGATACCAGCCCCTACAAGATTGATGTTTCGTACTAAACTACATTTACACAATGCAGTTTGTGTATCACATCAACCTGGGCCTAGTCATTAAGAATGTAGCTTCCTGCAACGGTCCTGGGACTTTTGAGTGCCTTGTTAAATCTACCAGGTTTTTAAGACCAACAATCAGTTCTGGAGAATACTCACCCCGTGCTTTCATCACATGCTACAGTGCCTGGAAAGGGGATTGGAAAATGCCAAGATAGGACAGTTACTGAAAACCAGGCTTCAGATCTCCACATTGGAGTCATCTGAATCATGTCTGTCTCCTAGCGTGAGACACTGCTCTTTGAATCTTGATAAAGGGTGGAAATTCATATTTAAATGGAAGTGGGCGTTTCAACCTTAAAATGCACAGGCTTGTAGCATACTGATTCCTGCTGTCTGCTGTTGCCATAAACACTCTTGCATTCAGCGTCTAATCACTGGAATCCATCAGGATGGAGGAATTCTAGTGAACAGCAGCATTGGTTTGGTTTGGGAGATAATCTGCTGTCACTCAGATCTTCTGGTCAAGGCTAAGTCTAGTAGCATCCTGGATTTCTTACTTGCCAGTTGGTTGATAAACCATACTGCCAACATTTTGTCAACTCAGAAAGAAAATAATATCTATCGGTGAAACCACCATCTACAGCAACTCCATTGACTGGGTTGGCATAGATGACATCATCACCAGCCTTAAGCATGCCAACGACAGCTCCATCGTCTCCAACCGCGCGGTTAACGATCTCACCAAAGACTGTTCCGTTAACAAAGACACAACTATGGACAGACCCATTGATGATAAATCCATTGCGTAGGTCCATGGCACATAAAAATTAATATCGCTTTTTTACAAGCAATTAATTCGAGTCTCTAAACAACAGTATTACTCTAATAACTTCTCTTTTGGTACCTCAGAATTATGTGTAATTGATTTAAGGAGCACCTAATGGGTAAACGTGAACCCAAGGCTCGACACATATGCCCCATTTAACTCAGGCAATTCTGCTTAATTTTAGTCGATTAGCTAGATTGCAGAAAGGTCCTTTGTCTGTATAAACTACCCCTTAGAAGGTAGGGAGTCCAAAAAAGGTACACAAACCACCGGGTCTTTTATTAGCAAATGGTTGGTCAGTGTTATGGAAAGTATTTATCTTATGTTTTGCATAATCGGTGCATTCCTTAGGTTCAAATGCACCCTCCATCCTTGAAAAACAACACTGAAAAAGAGAGGCTGTTTGTTTTCCTCACTTGCAACCACGATTCAAGGAAACTACAGAAAAACATGGGCCAGCTAGCTTTGAGAAAAGCTATTTTACTCCAGGCCCTGTTTCAAATGACGCAGGTACGCTTTAGGCTTAAATACTCCTAGATGTTACAGACACAAAAGCACAAATATGATCAAACTGTTGAAAAGAAATGTGGTTCCCACTCCGAGTAAATAGACTTTTCCTGGCCCAATGAAACCCAAAACTGTTTTATTCTTCAGGTTCTCACCTTGATGAATATTTCGTTATTATCCACGCACTCTGTCAAAACTGTATGCTTCAGCAACAGTGGTATTCATGCATCTTTAAATAATTTATGTCACACTTCAGTTGCACATCTGCCATGCATACGGTTTATTTTGACACAGGGTTGCCGTTCAAATCAGGCCTCTGTTTTTTTCCAGAAGCCATGTTACTTGTACGACTGTTTTAACTCTACTGGAATGTATATATCTTTTCCATACTATGCTAAAGCAGAAGTCTAGAGACCAGAAGTGCAAAGCCTTTTTGCAGCCACAAATGGGTCCATTCACAGACTTGGGCCATTTGCAAGTGCAAAAGGGCTTTTTCTAATGTATCAAAACCAACTTGCAATTGGGTAACACATTACCAAATCTCAATTAGGGTTCACAACATAATATCGACCTCGCATTTGGAAGGGGTGCGTTTAGGGCATCCCT
This sequence comes from Pleurodeles waltl, assembly GCF_031143425.1. Lineage (NCBI taxonomy): Eukaryota > Metazoa > Chordata > Amphibia > Caudata > Salamandridae > Pleurodeles > Pleurodeles waltl. The sequence continues at coordinate 102,803,724 of NC_090437.1, forward strand.
TCCAAATACCAAATCGTAGCGGTATGTATTAATGTTTTGTGACTGAAATGCGGTTGCAAAACTAATATTTTACTAACACCTCATAGGATGTGGTACCCCTTTGCAAACGGAAAGGGGTTCCCAAGGAACCACTTCCCCTTTGTGAATGCTGAAAAAATATTATTTTCGCTGCCTACTCTTAAAAAAAAAAAAATTATACTTTTAATTTTTTTGTTTAATCGTATTCCGTTTTTCTTTAAGGAAAGCAAGTTGCATTTAAAGAAAAATATAGTACTTTATTAAAATGCAATCACAGACGTGGTGAACTGCTGACCTCAGCTGGCCACCATCCCTGTAATGGCTGCGATTCCTAGTTGGTCACAATTTGTGACCTACCTCATCAATATTCATGAGGTAGGTCGAATTGTGATCCACTACAAGTCAGTAATTTGCAAATTGGCCTATTTGTATATAGGCCCCAAATTACCACAATTGTCGCAAAAATACTGATTGCAAATTGTGACCAGTATTTTTAAACCAGTATTTTATGACCAGTTGTACGTACATCCTAGATTCCTTTCTGCCTGGTGGATTTCCATTACTTTCTTAGCTAGAGGGTGCCATAGTAATGGTGAGGCATAGAGGAACTATAGCACATGTACGTGGGTGCTTATAGAATGAAACCTTCTGCTGAATATTTGGGTAACTTTGCGAGTTTTATAAGACTGCACACCTTTATGTTAATACTTTCTTGGAAGAGATGCACATCAATCCTTTCTGTGACTAGAGAAAATATTTTTTTATTCCTTACAAAAAGATGTTATGGCTAAAATGGAACTGGTACTTAATTTTAGAGGAAGAGAACACACATTACGATTACACTCCTTCTACCTTTGATATTTATTATTCACCATGTGGCAATAACAGTAAAGCCATTGTATCAAATTAATACCTTCTTTCAATAGTCGTTTTCACTAAAAGGGTTCAAGTGTTGCATTGCAGGAATTACAATAAGGGTCATCCATCATGATCTTAAAAAAAAACGGCTCACCTTCCTATTCAGACTACTTTTTCACCTGAAATTCTCCTGCCTCTTGCATTCTCTATGTGGTCATCATGACTGCTGGAGCATACTATGAAAGAGCAATACATAAATACATAGCAGTAAATTAATTCCTATTATTCACTATGAATCCTGTGAGACCTGAAAACACAGATACCTTTACATAAACAAGGGTAAAGGCATTACTATCCGTGTATGTTCCGTAATGGAAGTTTCCTTTAGTCTCCTAAACTTTAATAATGTGCTGCATGACCCTACATACAGCTGCCCCTCTTGCATTTCCTACATATTTTTATTTAGACTGATGTTATGAATGAACTCAAAAGTTGGTTAAAGATGCCCTCCCTTCTCTTTGTTTGTGAATCTGTCCATTGGGCAGAATCTGAATAGATACTATTTCTGCTCAAAAGGTTTAAGTAAAAGTGCGTTTGCAGCCAGTAGCAACTCTCCACAGGCTCCTGCTAAGACATCTCCACTTTCTAAAAATTGATCGGGCCCCTCAAAAAGACATTGAACAATTTTCACTGCAGAGATGTTTGCACAGTGACATTTTCTTTTCGACACTGTTGTTCATCAGTATTTCACCATTCAAAGTGGGCTCGAGGTGGCTCCAAGTCTCATTGTATGGACATTTTCAATGCAGTGTCTTCCCAGTGCTATAGTAGATGTCTAAAATAACTAACCTTTATCAACTCCATTACGCTCTTTGTGATTTTGTCAGTGTTTACTAAAGGTCTGCTAAAACCCATGTAAAAACTTGAACCATTGACTTGACTGGTGCTCGAAGCTGCTTAAAACCAAAACATAAAGGTGTATTTCAGTGCCAGCACTGTCAATTCAAGGGTGAGTCCATCTGTTCTGGGAGGCTGATTTGCTGATGTGAGTGTTACGGCTTCATCTAGTGAGGCTTGCCTTGTTTTTGGGCATCCATTTATTATGAAATGTGTTGGACCTGGCTCACCACCAAACATTTCGCCTTTCTCCCTCCATTTTGTTTGCAGATTTTTATTTTTGTTGGCCTCTGGTCTCTACCCTTTACTGTTGCTAACCAGTGATAAAGTGCTTGTGCTCACTCCCTAAAATGTGGTAGACTTGTTTTACACCTGTTTGGTCTATTTAATTTAGAAGTCCCTTGTAGAGTGATATGCCATTTAAACAGGGCCTATAGATATTAAATGCTATTAGTGGGCCTGCAGCACTTAGTGTGCTGCCCACTTAAGTAGCTCCTTAAAACATGTCTCTGACCTGTCCTTGCAGCCTTAATGCAGCTTTAAACTGCCAATTCGACTTGGCAATATATCCCCTTTGCCAAGCCTTAAACTCCCCTTTTATTGCATATAATTCACACCTAGGGCAGGCCCCAGGCTGCCCATAGGGTAGGGTACATTGGAATTAAAAGGTTGGACATGTACTTTTAAGTTTTACATGTTGTAGTAGTGGAAAAAACTCTAAATTCATTTTTCACTACTTTGAGGCATACCTGTCCCATAAGATAACATTGGACTGCCTTAATACATTTATTAAAGCTAACGTTTGATTGGGGACAGATAAGCATTTCATGTTTGGTTTCTATGAAATTGTAATTAAAAATCCTCATCAATGGTCAAATCAGAGTCTATTGATTCCATTGGTAAAAGAATTATGTATGTGTTGTTGTATAGTCAAATTGTCACGGTGTGAGGGATAGGCTGGGTACCTTAAAGAAGACTTCAGTGTTCTATTTACTACAGTTACTGTCCTAAAGTGGGACTGTACTAGTTTTCAAATGTCATTTGAGCTTAAGGCTTCTTGTCCTGTGAAATATCTAAGGACATTGTTCTTGCAGCTGGCCTTTCATGAGCAGTCGCTTCCTATTTTTGTTCTGTTAATGTCTGTTTTTGAACTTGCTGTTCATCAAGACAAAAAGGATGTCATAATTGCACCTTGGGTTCTCACAAAGGTTAATATCTGATTTCCTTATTGCTCAGAGGGTAGTTTTTCTACTTCAAAACTTCCTGCAAGATATACTATGATATCATTCCAGGCATGAAGTATAAGGGCATGGCTTTTCCCTACACATTAGCCACACATTAAGATAGCTTTTAGTTTGATGACCCCAACTGAGCAGTCACTTCTACTCTACATTTTAGATGGAAGCTGGACTTTAAACTATGCTTAAACAGCTCCCAAATTATATTTTCCTTAGTAATCTTATCCGGCAAGTCATTCATTGGAAGGAAGCATCCCTAAGAGAAGGAGTTGTTGATTGTCACAGCTCCATAACGCACTCAGGCTGTGTGTAGTAACGACTCCGGTAACTTTGTAGTAGGTTCCTTATTAAATCAGCTCCCGACATGTCTTACAGCATTTGCAGCAAACTTCCCAACTCCCTCAACCGCCACCCCGAGAATCTTCACCCCTGTATGTTCCATAGTGAAATTATACCTGCACGCCTAATAGCCGTTAGAATATAGTATAACATCACAATAAGCATGCATTAGCATTACAGCAGGCCGCAATCTCCAGTTTACCTCAGGGCCATCTTTTACACTGGACTGATTAAGGCCAAAATTATGTGAGGACATTTGCATGTGTGTACATCTTGGTATGCTGAGATAATATGTATTGGGCTGTATGGCTTGTTTATATGATGAAATCATGTTTTCTGTTACTCCTGATGGAAACCTATACCCAGAAAGTTTTCAGTTCCTAATTATCTTGGAGAAAAAAAAATGGTTCTAATTTGTGTTTTTGTTGTTCCATTCTCAAGATTGGGGTTTATTTTTTTCTTGGTGAATTTTAAGAAATTTGAAACAGTTGGTGTACATTTAATGGGCAACTTTTGTAAATAAATGATTTCATTTATTTGAAGGAGAAGTTCAATAAAATGTTTTATGATTAAAGGTTGCCTTGAGCCTATTTCATACACTTCCTTGATGTGATTTGCTATCGTACGTACTGTGGGGGCTGAGTGTGTGGATGGTCTTTTAAACTTACTAGAAAGCATTTATGTTCATAATAGTGGCTGATGAAGCAGTTCAGTGTGCGTGCCACCTCTCCAACGATTTACAGGTAACATTCTGGCAGGGTCAACCTAAGCCTTTATTTTTCTGAGTTTGAGCACCATTTGGTCTTATGATACCACCTATTATTAAAACACCTACAAACAATACAGTTCACTTTGTGTGCCTTTTGTAGAATCATTAACATTATTATAGTTTATTGTTAATGCAGTTAGAATCTATGTTGTGCTGGTGTATGAAGGTAAATAGTATGAATGCTAACTCTGGTAAATTATTTAGCAGTGATGATCTTAATAAAATGTGGCAGTGCTTTCTCGGATGGAAATTGCACATGATAGCTTAGTGGGGAAGTCTGTAAAATTGTTAAATGGATAAAGTGCACAGAGGACTTCAGCTTGGCTGTCGATGTTAAATGTTCTGGGTATAGATATTGTTTCTAGTCTTAGAACGTTTACAGGAAATTTGTCGAATCCAGTCCATGACAGCAAGTGGAAAATGGCAACATGCTATCCCCACTTTATTCTGGAGGGCACACATGCTTCCTATCATGCTACTTATTTTTATATTTTTATCAATACATGTGTGGCTAGATTTCCTACGTCTTTGTGTTGCCCTTATGTCACGGAGGGCAATGCAAGGGCTTAAATGAGACTTACTAAGATACACAGAGCCACCATGCATGGTTCTGCGAGGCTTAGTAAATCCAGAGCAATGCAAAGTAGTGCAAATTGCTTCCTTGCATTACTCTACGTTGGGAGGTGTTCCATGGGTGGATGCATGGGTGTTCCAATGCATGCGCCTATGGATTTTGACACCATCCCATATTTATTAAAAGTTGTAAACCTAGAACTGCATCAGAATTGTACGTCTTCCCCTCAGAGCCATAACAGGGAGACATTTTTGTGCAGGAGGTGCCCCTTCCTGCACAAAAACAGTCCTGCCTGTAACGCAAGCACCCTTGCACCATGGTGCAAGGATGGCTGCGTTGGTGCTAGGCAGCACTCGGTGCGACAGCTCAAGGAGAGAGTTGAAATGCTTCAAATCCTAGTAGATATGACACATTCCTGCTCTCTTCCTGTCACACAGCGCAACAAGTTGTTTTGCTGAGTTGCTTTGCATGGCATTTTGATAAACCTGCTCCTCAGGTCACATATCATACTTCTGCTTTGTTTTTTTCCTCTTGAAAATGCAGTTTCCTCTGAGACACACACAATTGCATCTAACGACTATTTCTCCCTCTTAGAAAAGTAAAAAAACAAACAGAAAACATTCTGGCATGCTCTTTTAGATCTGACAGTACAGCTGTAGCTGCTGGTGAACCTCATGTGAGTATCACACACTTTTGAGCCACACGCATGTTTGTTCGAGCAACCTTCAAGTATAGGCTTCCAGGATTATCCATCAAGTTCCAGTATGAGTCCATGCATTTTTGTGGATGTGTACTTTTTTTATGGTTCCTGCTGTAATTGTTGGTATTCTTATCTGAATTGTTGAAGAGATAAAACAAGTTATTTTAGGAGGTTTTGTTTGTTTTTTGCATCTGCAGCATAATTTTTTGTAAATGGTGTTTTAAGTGTGCTCGCTCTATGGAGTCTTTATGCTGATGGACCCTTATGCGGCTGGGCTGCCTTTTTCATGCACAGTACCTGGTAAGGAACCCTGAGCCTGTACTGCTGACAGGCAGCACCTTTAACATCCTGAGTGCTGTTGAGCAACTTGGATCCCCATTTCTCTCCCCTGCCTTTCCTGAAGCAGCTGTAGGGCCTTTCCTTTCCTTTCAAAACATCTGGCGAGCATCTCAGACCCTCCAGGGCTCCCCTGATTCTCCTAACATGTTGGTCTTTTGCAAGCAGAGTGTCAGGTGAGCAACTGTTCCAGAGCCGCCACCCTCCTTTTGCATCTCAACATATGCTGGCAAAGCCATTAGGATATATCTTATAACTGAAACTCAGCCAACAACCTTGACCAGAACTGCACAGAAGTTGCTGGTAAAACATGAAATAAGAACTATTCATTGCTCTTCTGATATTGGTACAGCTGCAAAGTATAAGAACTATTCATTGCACTTCTGGTATTGGTACAGCTTCAAAGTATAGCAATTACACCTACACTGTCGAATCACACTGTCTAGCAAGACACCTATATCTTCACTACAATGGAAATACCTTAGTTAAGATGTTTTTTGTGGTTTAGACTTTATCTTCCTTTTAGGCAATACAATGGCTAATGGAATCATGGAGCAAAGGAACACAACCTGTGCAGGATCTGCAAATCAGTCAGTGAGTCTATTGAACATATATTGCCTGTGCCCAGATTTGTTTGAAGCTTGACAGAAATACCTGAAACCCGTTCTTAGGATGGAGGCACAAGACCAATTTCAAAAGCAACTGTATTCTGTTTCAAGGGTACCTCAACAAAAACAATCTGAATTTTAAGGAACATGTTTAATCTTGGAAGAATGTGTCAAACCAGGAAGATACTATCAAAATGGTTGAATATCATAACTTTTTTATGTATTTCGATTCTCCCAAATTAATTTTAGACTTGCAGTTTTAGGCTTTGTTTTTTTATAAATCTATATTCATTGTTTATTTATTGCAGATGGTCTTAAAGTAATGTAAATAATAAAAACTTCTCATACCTACCCTATGCACAACCACAATATAAAATACACTCAAACTTACCAACATATTCAAGATACATTAAAAGAATACAAGTACCATCTAAACACAGCGGATATGCTTGTGAGAGCATGCAGGGAGGTGTACCACAATCTCTTAGTAAAGTTGTCAAAGATTGCCCCTGCCCCCCATTGGTGGCATGGCCCTTTGTTACATGGCACAAGGCATTCAAAGGGAGTAAACATCAAAAATAACGTTTCTATCTTGTGAAGCCAATGTGACTTCATAAGAAGGACCGGGAATCACCAGTTTAGTTAAGAAGAATTTAGTTCAGGTTATTAATCAATCCAGTATACAGACATGCCAGAAGTATATACAAAAGATACAGCTGGCAAGCTGAAATATCTCAATAGGTTCAGCCGTATCAATCTAAGATACAGAATAGGCACAGCAATATAGATACTTAGAAGAAGAAATAGGTGTTCCATGTAGAAACGTCCGTCCTCTCTCCTAAACATGAGAATGCTTTTGAATCATCTAATCTAGGGTCTAATTTGGAAGCTTGTAAGGTCTATGAAGGTGTCAGCATAGCGAAGATTTCAGTATATGTCTTCAAGAAAAATGAATAAATGTTTAGCATGGAGCTTCACACTTGCAAGAATAAACGAAAGCAGAGAGGTCTGTATCCCTTAAAGTCCAAAGGGAATCAGGCTAACTACTAACTGTGTGAACACCAGTTAAAAAAAACAAGCGCTTCAACAGCATTCATATATTTTCCCACGCTATCAGGAACCAATCAATTCTTTAATCATTGTGTGCGTTTGCAGCAACACCTAGGTTTCCCCTCACATTGAAACAAATTCAGTAACTGCAGCATTAAACTGTTCTGGTATATGATGAACAAGTTGCTTCTTGTTAGACCCAGCTATTTTTGTTCTTCCCAAACCTTCTGCCTTCCAACCTCCTCTCTGCTGACTTCGTTTTTGTTGGCTTTAGGACTCTGTGCCCTTTACCCTTGCTAACCAGTGCTAAAGTGTATGTGCTCTTTCCCTAAAACATTTTACCATTGGCTAATCCACAATTTACATATTTACTTTACTACAGTCCCTAGTAACGTGCACTACATGTGCCCAGGGACTGTAAATTAAATGCTACTGGTGGACCGCCTGCACTGATTGTGCCACCCACTTAAGTAGGCCTTTACACATGACTTAGGCCTGCCATTGCAGATCTTGTGTATGTACAGTTTTTAACTGCCATGTTGACCTGGCAAGTTAACCCTCTTGCTAGGCCCAAACCTTCCTTTTTAATACATATGTCACCTCTATATTAGGCACTGGACAGCACCAACAGCAGGGTGCAGTCTTTGTAAAAAGGGGGACATGCACTGATGTGTTTTACATGTCCTGATAGTGAAATACAGCTACATTTGTTTTTCAATATTGAATGGTCTATCTGTCTGATAGGGTAACATGGGGATTGCCTTGAAATATCTTGTAAGTGTAATTTCCCATTGGGAGCAGATAGAGATCCGGCGTGTGGGGTCTCTGAACTCACAATTTAAAAATACATCTTTTGGTGAAGTTGTTTTTTAAATCATAAGCTTGAAAGTGTAACTTTTAGAAAGTGGGCATTTTCTTGCTTAACCATTCTGTGCCTCTGCCTCTCTGTGGAATACACATTTGGGTCAAGATGACAGTTGGTCTGTTTGTGCATTCACTCGTGACAGTCACACAAAGGGAGCTAAGGTGTATCCTGCATATCCGATGGCCCATCACCAGACTGATGGATCTTCCTGAGCTAGAGTGGTGGGAGGAGCTGACATTTGCACCTGAATAGGGCTGTGCCTGTCCTCACACAAAGCAGTCCCCAACCCCCTGGAGTGTGTTGGGGACCAGGGTAGTGAAAAACGTACCTTTTGTCTTTTTTACTATGGCAAGGCCTATCTCTCCCATAGGTTAACATTGGGATTGCTTTATTACATTTTATAAGTGTAAGTTCCAATTGAGAAGAGCTGGGACCTCTGAGTTTTGTGTCTCTGGAATAACAATTTAAAATCACAACCTGTGGTGAAGTCGGATGTCAAGTTGTAATTCTGAAAATGCCACTTTTAAAAAATTGGCATTTTCTTGCTTCAAATCATCTAGTGCCTTCCACCTGACTTTGAATACATGTCTGAGTGGGTGATAGCTGGGCTCTTGTGCATTCCCTCCAGATAGGCACACACAAAAGCAACTGAGTGTGACTGACTGGCCATCTGCATGATGATGGCCCACCATGAGCAGGATGGGAGGGAGGAGCAGATTCTAAAACCTGAATGGACTGTGCTGTGAGCCCTCACAAAGGGCTGCATAACCCCATTTAGTGTTTCTGGAGCCAGGGCAGGAAGGGCAGGGACTTTGTGCACTTCAAAGGCCTCTCTTTGAAGTTTCCCCCTCTTCAAAGGACCCACTGGGTATTAGAACTGGAATTCTGACACTACCAACTCAGTACACTTCTGGACCGGAGGATATTCTGACAGGAAGAAGTATTGCTGTGCTGCTAAAGGGACTGCAACTCTGCTGGACTTCGATGGATTCCTGCTTTGCCATGCCTGTCCCGCTGCCTGCTGTCCTCCTTGCCTGGGAGTGAGAGGATCTGGATCTTCATCTCTACATCCCCAGAACTAAAGTGAATCCAAGGGCTTTATAGCTTGCCTCCTGTTCTGAAATCTCAGGGATATCAAAGACTTCACTTCCCTCTGCTACAGCTGGTGGACTCTGCCAACTGTGAGTCCTGTACTGACAATTGGTGCCTATCCAGTCATGGGCCTTTGGAAGTGGGTTTCCCTGTGATTATCCAGAAGAATCCATGCATCACTGTCACTGTGCCGATTGGAACTGCCACATCTCTCCTCGGCGCTGACGCATCACTGCTGTCGTTGAGGACCAAGACATCTCAGTACCAACTGCATGGCTCGGAACTGGCGCATCACCCTCATCCCTGACACTTCACCGGCTGTGCAGCCGGATGATGACATATTGTCTTTTTCGCAAAGAATGTGACAGCAATGGCTTACTGACTGCACGGATTAGAACCAATATATTTCCTTCGCATCGCCTCCTCTGCTCCTTGAATTGCATCTTCGTTGTCAGTGCAAGTCTTCACACAAGGTACTGTTTTAGCAGGACAGGGTTGGTCCGTGTAGCCGGCCTGCATTCCATCATGGTCGGCCTGAACTTTGGATTTACCCTGGTCTAGCGTGACCAGATAGCCCTGGTCGGTGCTTTAAGCTTCTAAGCACTACATTTGCAGATATTCTTTAAAAATTAAGATTCTAGACTTCCACCTATTGGATTTCTTTTGTTTTTGTCTTGTTGTGATCACTTAATAAAGATCTATTTTCTTAACTTGGTGTGGATTTTTTATTTTTATTTTTGTATTTTTATTTTGTTTTGTATTGTTTCATAGCATGAATATCAATAGCGCACCAACTTACACCAATAAACTTTAACATTGCTGAGCTTGCAAATATCAATACATCATTGGCAGATAGCACTTTAATTAGCATTTCCAACATATTGTAAGACACGTGGCAGAGATTTAGTACAGTACAGCTAGTCACAGTGCTTACAGTCTCAATACTGGCTTATGAGGTCAGCTTCCCCAGATATTGTTAAATTTACGCTGATATCCTCTGCTTTTGCATGTCACCTTCTCGGCCACCATGTATTGGTCCACACCAGTCCTCCATTCCTGCATTGAAGGTGGCTCAGGTGCCCCACATCAGACCCAGGTTATTGAATAACAACTTGGCTTGTGGGATATCTCCCTCTGTGGGAACCCCTAAGAGTATGTATATGGGGTCCTGTGGGAGGTTTTCCCATAACACGTTTCCTATTTCTGCCATTATCCCCAAGTACCCCAGTATGTCTGTATTATCGGACAGGCCAAAAGTGTATGTTGCATGATCCAGCTTTCCCTCACACACCCCAATCAGTCTGGGGCATCCGCCCTGCTGAGTGAGTGTAGCCTAGCCCTGTCGTAATAGACTCAGTGCAAGATTTTTTGGTTGGATTAGCCGCAACCTTGTTTTGATTGCCACTTCTCTAGGATGCATCAGTGGTGCCTCCAAAACCTTGTCACCTAAGTCCCCAAGATCATTATCCCACTTCTGCTTCAGGGCCTGCAGGGAATCTGGGATATTGTTAAGAATAGTCTTATATATGTATGAGACCGCTTTTTCGTCTCTCTCTCCCATCAACAGTCTCCCCTTGAAAGGCGTGCAGTCCGATATGTCAGTAACATCTAAATTCTCGGCCGCCCATGTATGAGCAAGCTGGATATATTTATATTTTTGGGTAACTTGCAACTTGTAGTACCACTAAAGGGGACCAAACCGCCTTTTTGTATGTCATTTTCGAGGGTCCTGATGCCTATTAGATCCTAGGGCCTGAATCCCTTCAATTTCCCCAGTTCCTTAAATCATGCCCCCATCCATATTGGGTTCTCTTTAGTGATTTGATGAACCCATCCCATACATCTAGTCGCTTTGGTCCATGCTTTTATCATTATGTAGGTGGCTGGTAGTTGCCTTTAGGCTCCCTTCCCCCCATATAAATGGTGTAGATGGTGTAAATATATTTTAGATTGAAATTGCACTCTCTCTAGTGCTTACCTGGGGTGGTCACTCTGCGCATAGATCCAGTCATTTACTGCCCTAATGTGTGCCACCCATTAAAAGGCTGTTATATCTGGTAGGCTATGGGAAGCCTATCCCCCCATTATATGAGTTTCGGTGTGATGTTTGTAATGCTATTTTGGGGAGCCCATTATTCCAGAGTAATTGAGAGTTTATTTTTATTGTATTAGTTAATTAAAACCATAATAGTATTCCTTCAACATAAAATTTTACAGAACAATATTAATGCACTGAAACATATATATTACATAAAGTTATAAAATTGGAAAGAGTTAAATACATTCTACAAATTTGATTTGCTCCTACTTGAAACCGGTTACTGGTTCAAGACTTCATAGCAGTATCTCTGTGTGACCAGCGATGTTACCAAAAGACCTTATTTTCTTTGATGTGGTTACTCATAGTAGATGGATCTTTTCTCTATTTGCGCCCTCCTTATCACAGGCTTGTTTCGGCAGATGTTATTTTACTGGAAAAAAATTCCAAAAATTTAACCAATCTAATCTTCAATATGGTGTTTCGTTGATTGAATGCTTCAGTTAGTGCTTGTCTACAGAATCTCTTCCCTAAGCCATTTAGTTCCTTTTTCAGGAAGCATTTCCTTTCAACAGCCAGGGCTGGGCAAATGCAGACCACATGCATCACGTTTTCTACCGCCAGATGACAAAGGCGGCACTCATGCATGCCCGCTCGTGGTCCCTTCTTCCATTTTGTCAGGAGGTCTAGCATTGGAACTTCACCCAGCCTGAGCCTTAGAAAGCGTTGCTTAATTTTCCGTGAGTACGGGGCAGCCATAAGTGATGATTCTTTGAGAGTTTTATAAGAGTTAAGAATCAACCAGCCATGCAATCTTTTAGTCAGAGCCTCCCTGTCTTTTAACCTGCTTTGTAGTTTACTTGACTTATTGACTGCTTTGTTAATAGCCAAAGTGGGAAGCGACTGGTCCCATACCTCACCTAGGTTCAAGAGGTTTATACTCTTTTCCAGATACCTTTTGTAGTCGCTATTCCCTCTTTCTAAAGTAATTTCCTGCCAGACTAGATTGGCTAAAGACCCTTTTTGGATGCGTCCCAGTTTGTAACAGCATTTGATGAAAGCCGCAGGACGAGCCAGCTACTGCTTAACCAACAAAAATTCTAGTCTGACCTGGGCTGCAGAGGCATGCCTTGGTAACCGAAAGACACGCTTATAGGTCTTTATCAGAAGCTTCTCCAGGAGAACTACCTCCATCCCCCTCATTATTTCGACCCCGTAGGAGAGGGTTGGCAATAATTTTGCTCTCATTATGGCTGTCAGGGGGTTCAGGGCATGGCCACCGATTGAAATTGAGAGCTTGCAAAAGGCATAAGCAAGTGTCTGCGCCTTATTTTCTATTGCTTCTTTTTGTATCGCGTAGTTGCACCTGACATCAACCACGACTCCTAGGTATCTATGGGAGCTTACTTCCTCCTAAGTCTTTCCATTCAGGTACCATTTACGCTGGCTGGTGGGTCTGCGATTTACAGTAATCGTTTTAGATTTGTTATGGAGTAATTGTCTAACCACTACATCAGTCTTGACAGCAATCTCCTCTGGAACCTTATAGTTTGTGTTTTGTAGCACAGATAAGGTCATGGGCATGGTAATCATTAGAAACATAGCAGCCCTCTCCCCATGATTGTTAATGGTAGGGTTTTCCATCGGGTCGCGTCAATGTGGAATTCAGCCAGTACCGTCCTCACGTTCTGCTCTAAACTTACTTCCTGGTTGTATGTGACGTATCAACCTAGGTATTGGAAGCTTTCAGTGTCTACGCTCAGTTGGCAGGGCAAATTGGATGACTGACTGATAAAGGACAGACTTGTCCCAATTAATGGCATATCCAGATTAGGCTTCCTATACAACAAAGAGCGGAAATATTCTAGGGAGTGACTCTTCCGGTTTGGTTACGTGCATTACGATATTATCCGCATAAAACAAGATTTATTTCCCTCTCGTCTGTGGTCCTCTCTCCCATCGAAATCCCTTAATTTCAGGATGAGTATGGTTCAGGCACACCAAAGGCTCTAGCACCAGGACAAACAGGAGAGAGGACCTCCCTGCTGGGTTCCTCTCCATATTGGGAACTCCACTGAGTGTAATCCATTCAAAGGCACCTTTGCCTTTGGGTTTCTATACAGTAATTCGATCCAGGCCTGGAACTTAGGGACCAACCCAAATTTGTCAGAGACTGGTTTAGGAAGGGCCAATTCACCACGTCAAAAGCCTTTTCGGCATCTAGCTTTAGGAATACGTGGAAGTTTAATCTATTGCATACTTAAGCCAGCCAATTGTGCAGCCTAAGTTATACCTAGTGGACCTTTTTGGCATGAATCCAGATTGATCTTTGTGTATCAGAGGGGGTAACACCCTGTTAAGTTTTGTGGCTAAGACGGTTGCTAGTATTTTAGTCTCAGCGTTTAATAGGGAGATCGGTTGGTAAGACCCACAGTTCTCGGCTGGTTTCTCCTGATTTTCAATCTCCACACCTCATAATAAAACTCCCCTGCTATTCCTTTATCATTAGCGTAGGCCCTTATTTCTGTATCAGCTATTCAACTTACCCACCTATTTTTAGCTTTGTGCCAGCTGAGCCACACTAGGAGCTTGCCCACTTTATCTCCCAGTTTATGGAGTCAATGTTGTGTAGTTAGTATGTGGGCTTTGGCCTCATTTTGGACCAGTGCGTGATATTCTGCTTGTAATATATTGAGTCTACTCTGTGCCGAAGGATCTATCCTTGCCCCTAGTGCCTCCTCTGCTTGTTTCAGTCTCCTTTCCAGTTCTTCTATGTCCCTGATTTCCCTCTGCTTTTTGTGGGCTATAATATTCTGGGCCCAGTCCTGTAGTACTGCCTTATAAGCCTCCCAGAGGGTAATCGCTGACTGAACAGAGTCTTTATTTTCTGAAAAGTATAATTCTTGTGTAACAGTCTCCTCCCTGGGTTTCCATGCATTTAACCACCACTTTGTTTGCGAGCCAAGAGGTCTTCTCTCAATTCTAACCCAAAGTGGAGAGTGGTCAGACAGGCCCCTGGTAAGATATTCAGCCTGCTTAATTCTGTGTATCTCTCCTACTGGTGCAAAAATGTAATCTAGCCTGGAAAGCACCTTAGGTGTCCCTGAGAAATATGAATACAATTTACCTTCAGGATGCAGGTGACTTCAGGATCCAGAGATCTGAGGGTCCTAGTGTAGTTACAAAGTGAGCTAATGGTGTAGTTTTGGGGTGCCCGAGGTGGAACCAGTACAGTCTACCTCCGGGTCCAAGACATCATTAAAGTCCCCCCCACCCAGTACATGTAAGGAGGAATCGGTCTCAATGAGTATTGCTGTTAGTTTGTGTAATGTAGGTTTTTGTTGTTGTGGGGGTGCATATACACTCACTAATGTCACGTCTGTCTGTCCCCACAATCCCTGTACCATTTCATAAATTCCATTTGGGTCCACCCAGGCTTTTTGGATCTGGAAGGGGGGTGTTTTCCAGATAAAAAATGCCACTCCCCTGGAGCCTGCAGTGTGTCCTGCGTGGGCTAGTGTGGTGTATGCCCCTCAACCCAGGAATCAACACTAAGGCCCTCATTATGACATTGGCACTTACCGCCACGCTGACTGCCGCCAACTTAACGCTACCGCAGTGGATATCCGTTCACCATATTATGACACACATACACCAATCAGTCAGTATTCAGCCGCATACACACATCCACCACATCAAAGGTCAGTGATAAACTGGCAGTATCAAAACCCACACCGTTACACGAACAGAACTACGCCTATCACATTATGACCCACGAATCACCACGGTTGACATTCAATGGCGGTAAACCATTGGTGGTACATACTGCTGCGCTCAAAAAGGACACACACAAACAAAACACCACCACATTGGACAATTCAAACATGCACCTGACACCCATACACACACCACACCCACACCACTATAAAACATACACCCACATTACCCACAACCCTTTACCATTACAAACCATTGCCACCAGAGAGACATCAAGACCACAGACACAACCAGAGCCACACACCTATACACCACGCACGCACCCCACATCACACACCCAACACTTTACCCAACACACCCTCACATAATACCTATGGCACCACAATGACACCCCCGCATCATAGAGGAGGAGCTAAGAGTCATGGAGGAAGAAATCATCAGGGTAGAGCCACAGCTATTTGGAGCACAGGTGCAGCAGCTATCGATAGCTAGGAAGATGGAGCTATGGTGGAGAATCGTGGGCAGGGTCAATGCCGTGGGACAGCACCCACGAACTAGGGATGACATCAGGAAGAGGTGGAACGACCTACAGGGGAAAGTACATTCCATTGCAGCAAGACACCAAATTGCTGTACAGAGTACTGGTGGTGGACCTCTACCTCCTCCCCCACAACTAATAGCATGGGAGGAGCAAGTGTTGGCAATCCTGCATTCTGAGGGCCTGGCCGGAGTAGGAAGAGGACTGGGATCTGGTAAGTCAACTCTCTACTACCCCCCTACCTGCATGCCATCACATACCCCCACCCTCACTCCCATCACTCCAGCACTTCCCACACACCCCACCATCACAGCTCACCCCTCCCAGTGCCGAGCCCTGTGTGCTCTTCCAAAGCATGGACACCACTCACAGCCCTGCATGGACACTTATCACTAAAGCATGCACACCATAGAGAACTAACCATCCCACCATATACCAACAAAGACAAGTGAAAGCTGCCAGGGCAGATCCAACCAAAGAGGGCAAACCACGGATGCACAATATGTCAGACACAGAAACCATAACACATCATTTACATCCCCACCGGTATCCCAGCCAATGTCACTGAAGAGGAGGTGCCAGCAATATCCAGTCCCCCAACTGAAGAGGCCCACAGTGATGACAGCAACTCTGGGCTTCAGGATCTGGATGACCAACCTGGCCCATCAGGGACCTCTGGGCAGGCGGTTACCCAGGCCCAGTCACACACCACCAAAGAGCCTCCCACATCAGGAAACACCACCACAGCACCCACCCACTGTACCCATACTTCTGTCCCTAGGACACGTCAGTCAGCAGTGTGTCCACCTCTACAGAGACCCCAGGCCACACCTCACACCCAAGACAATCAGGGACCTGGGGTCAGTGGGCACACGGTTGAGGGGACAGAGGCACAGGCCATCAGGGACCCTGGGAGGACTTCTGTGTGCCAGGGGGAGGACAGGCCCGGGAAACCGACTCTCCAGGAGGCACTTGCAGAGATCCTGGGAACATAGCAACATTCCCAGGACACGATGGGCCAGATCCTGGACAACGTGCAGGAGAACAGGCGGCTGTAGGAGGGACGTACCAGGGGATCAGGGATGGCTTGAAGGACATCAACAACACCCTGATCTCCATAGCAGGGCTGATGGCAGACATGGCCAATATAATGAGGGAGGCAGTGTCACACTAGCGGGCCCCTGCCACTAGCCAGACCTCTGAATAGCCTTCCAACTCCGCTGCTGCTAGTGGCCCAGAGGCCCCGCCACAGGACTCACAGGCCACCAGCACCCCTCCCCCTGCAGAAGGAGAACCACCCTGCAAACGTTCCCTGCGATCCAGACAGAAGCTAGAGACACTTGCCAAGACCCCTGCCAGGAAATGACTCTCCTGATTGTCACCTTTGTGCCCCACTCAGTCACCCTGTCCACCTTGAACTGCCATTGTTCCCCTTCCTATGTCCCCTTGGACAATGCACCTATGCTACAAATAGACTGGAACAATACCCTGGACTTTGCTCCATCATCACCCCAGCCCATTGCACTTGCCCCTCTATATTGTAGCACTTCAATAAACACCCTTGGAAAAAATAAGAAGTCTGGAGTATGTCATATTTTCATTTATGCATACATTGAAACAGGTACAAACATTGCAATTCAACTGTACCGAAAATGAGCATAGATTAATGCCCTGTAGCTGGGTGCAGTGATCGCACCAGGAGTGTATGTCAGGTCATCATCTTCTGAAAAATGAATTGCCAGAGGGTACAGTAAGTAGGCATAGAAGTGGGAAATAACAGCATGCCAGTGCCACAGAAATTCAAACAAATGTAAATGAAATGTGAAGTAACACTGTGTTACCTGTGTGTCATTGGAAGTATTGTCTGATGACTGATGTTCTGTTGTCCTCATCCTCGTCTTCTGCCTCCTCATCCTCACTGTTCACAGGGTCCACTGCTGGCCCCAGCATCTCCAGCCTCCTCCTCCTGCAGAAAAGGCACATGGCATCTCAGGGCAAGGTTGTGCAACATGCAGCATGCCAGTACTATCTGGCAGACCTTCTTGGGTGAGTAGCACAGGGATCCACCTGTTAGATGGAAGCACCAAAACCTGGCCTTCAGGAGGCCAAAGGTCCTCTCTATTATCCTTCTGGTTCGCCCATGGGCCTCATTATAACGTTCTTCTGCCCTTGTCCTGGCATTCCTCACAGGGGTCAGCAGCCATAATAGGTTGGGGTAACCAGAGTCACTTGCAAATTTTAAGGGAAAATATTTAGCCACACACTATCCCATATGGCCCACACCCCATACACCAACATATACTGAGTGGGAACCAGGTCTCACCTATTAGCCACACCTTGTGCTTCTGTTGTTGGGCCATCACATTTGGGATGCTGCTATTCCTCAGGACAAAGGCATCATGCACCGACCCAGGATACTTAGTATTGATGTGGGTGATGTACTGGTCTACCAAGCACACCATCTGTACATTCAGAGTGGAAGCTCTTATGATTTCTGAACACCTGTTCATTCTGACGGGGGACAAATGCAATGTGTGTTCCATTAATGCCCCAATTATGTTGGGGATATGTCCCATTGCATAAAAGTCAGCCTTCACTGTGGCCAAATCTTCAACCTGGGGAAATGCAATGTAGCTGCACATGTGTTTAATCGGGGCATCCAGCACTCTTGGCAGCACTATTGAGAATATTGGCTGTGGCATTCCTGCTGCCAAGACTGCTGTCACTTGGAAAGAACCAGTTGCCAGGAAATGGAGCACTGATAGAACTTGCACAAGAGGGGGTATCCCAGTGAGGTAACGGATAGCAGATATCAGGTCAGGCTCCAATTGGGCACACAGCTCTGTGATTGTGGCCCTGTCAAGTCTATAGGTGAGGATAACATGCCTGTCCTCCATGGTTGCCAAGTCCACCAGTGGTCTTTACATGGGGGTATGCCTCCATCTCCTATACATCCGCAGCGGTAGCAATCTTTGGGGCAAAAGAGTGAGGAGCTGGTCACAAACTGAACAATGGAAATACAACAGAACTTTGCATGCTGTTAACTTTTAATGGGTAAGTGTGATTTGTCCAGAATGTCCTAATTTCACCAGTGATGCAGCAGGTTTCCAGGGCCTGCCCCCCACTCCTCTGAAATGGCATCCACCTGTCCTGTGTGGAGGGACAGGTGGAAGTGAGGTAATTCCGCTGATGTGTGCCGTTGCAGGAGGCGGTCGGGAACCGCTGTGCTACTCCTCATTGGTTAACATTGGGCCCTATGGCCAATGGTGATCTACGCCGGCGGTGACGGTATGCACCATCGTGGACGTGACTGCCATTTTCTATCTCATCCCTCACTTGCTACCTGATCTTCAACAAGGGAGGACCTACACTGCATGTGCTGCTGTGACCTGTGTCTGGAACCTACATGGCCGTGTGACTGGGGAGAGGGCCCCAGCCTTCACTTTGGAGGAGTTGGAGAGACTGGTGGATGTGGTCCTACCCCAGTACAGACCGCTGTATGGGCCTCCAGATCAACAGGTAAGTAGACTCTGCGCACAATGCATGTAGCACGAATGCATGGAGTGGTGTGTGTGAAGGCCTCATGTAAGGGGGGTGGGTGGATGTCCTATGGGCAGCGTATTGGTTGTGTGCAGGGCCATGTGTGTGTAAATGGTGATGTGAAGGGGTATGGTGGGTCATAAGTGTAACATGCAGGACTGTTTGACTAATCCCATTTTCCTGTGTGTATTGCCTCTGGAGGTCAGCGCCCATCAAAAGAGGTGCCATCGCCAAGGACGTGCGGACCCTGGGGGTCTATGGCTGGCGGAACACCCACTGTCGGAAACAGTGGGAGGACCTGAGATGCTGGGCACGGAAGACGACGGAGGCCCAGCTGGGGATGGCCTTCCAATGCGGAAGGGGTGCCCGTCGAACCCTGATGGCCCGCATACTGGCGGTGGCCTATCCTGAGCTGGATGGGCACTTGAGGGCATCACAGCAGCCACAAGTGAGTACAGTGTCCATCATTACAACTTACTCATGGTAGGGTGGTATCCGGGTGGAGGATGTGTGCCAGTGGGTGCCCTTAGGCCAGGCCTGACATTGCAGTGTAGGTCCCCTGGTGGCTAGGGTGCAGAAGGGAAAATCTTACAACCTAGCTCGTAGGGATCCACTAATGGTCTGGGCTGGGTGGGTCCCAGGAGTGCTGCATTTGGCGGTGTGAGCCCCTCCCCATGCCTTGGCTGCTAACTATTTCTCTGGTAGTGCTATGGCATATTGTGTAGGGCTGTTCCTTGTGTGTGAGGGTGCTGTGTAGGCCAACTGTGGTGTTGGTGCAGCCATTGACCATGTGTATCCTTTGTCTCTTCCCCCCCTTTTTGTTTTGTCACCCTGTCCTTATGTGCATTAGCATCATATGGCGGAGGAGCAGAGGCACCAGTGATGAAGGGAGCTGCATCCCACAGAATCCAGGAGGTAGGGTCCACTGATGGTGAGGGCACCTGTGGGACAGGGTGAGGGGAGCACCACGGTGGAGACTGAAGGGGACAGTTCTCACACAGATACCTCCTCAGATGGAAGCTCCCTGGTGGTGGCGGACACCTCTGTGACCACCCCAGCTACAGGTACAGCTGCCACCCCCATACCAGCACTACTCTCCCAGCAGCCTCTCATTGTGTTGCCCGTGCCTGCTCACCCAGGAGGGTAGGCATCTCCTTTGCCCAAGGCACCTCAGGCCCTGCCCCAGTGAGCCCTCCTGCCCTGAGTGAGGAGGCTATTGACCACCTGAGATCCATCTCCGTAGGACAGTCAAGTGAGCTTGGCGGCCCAGCAGAGATGGATCCAGGCTCTGGCCTCCTCTCTGATGGCAGTCATTGTCCCTATTTCCATCTCCAACTTCCTCTTCTCAGTCCCATTCTCCTCAACCCCAACCCATCCCAAGCACACAGGCAGACGAGCATGTACACAAGACAACACACAAGAGTGGTACAGGCAAACACAAGCACCACACTTGATCCCACAGGCACTCACACAAACACCATCCAGATGCAGAGACACCAACATCCACTTTTTCTAGTGTCTCCCCCTCCTCTTCCATCCCCCCCCCCCGGTTCCGTCTACACTCACACCTGCATGCACTACATCATCATCCACTGCCAGCATCATCACCACACCAAGCAGAACACACAACTCACTGGCAGCCACCTCCACAACAGCCATGCATACGTCCCCTGTGTCCTCTCCCACTGTGTCTGTCCACCCCCCCTCCTAATGTACACAAACGCAAGCACTCAGACACGCAACAGCCATCCACCTCACAACAGCATCCAGCCCATTCACCTGCACCCAAACTCAGCAGACAGACACCTCCAACAACCACTCCCTCTTCCTCCACTCCCATTCCTTCTCCCTCTTCCCACCCAAATGACCCTAAAAAACTCTTCCAATCCTTCATTGACCTCTTCCCTCCCCCTCCCCCCATCCTGCACGTATGGGCAGGGGAAGAACCACCCAGCCAAGCACCTCAGCCACCCATTCCACAGGCCCAGTCGTCACCACACCAACTTGTGGTGGAAAAGGACCCAGGCCACATGCCCCACCTGCCAAAAAGAGCAAGGAGCCTGCCCCAGCAGGCAAGAAGGGAAAGGACCCTGCCCCCAGCTGCCAGGAAGGCAAAGGAGCCTGCTGCAGCTGCTAAGAAGGGAAAGGAGCATGCCCCAGCTGCCAGGAAAACAAAGAAGCCTGCAGCAGCTGCTAAGAAGGGAAAGGAGCCTGCCCCAGCTGCCAGGAATACCAAGGAGCCTGTCCGAGCTGCCAGGTAGAGCAAGGAGCCTGCCCCAGCAGGCAGGAAGAGCAAGGGGCCTGGGGTAGGAACTGTGACAGAGCCCCCACCACAACCACCACCAACCATGATTGTGCAGCCGTCTGAGGTAGCAGGGGGTAGGCAGGAGCCTCCCCCCACCAGCAGCACCACCACCTCCAGTGAACAGCTGTCTGAGGCTGCAGGTGATTGGCAGGAGCCTCCCCCCACCGGCAGCACCACCACCTCCAATGAGCAGCCATCTGAGGTTGCAGAGGATGGGCAGGAGCCTCCCCCCACCAGTAGCATTACCACCTCCAGTGAGCAGCTGTCAGAGGTTTCAGGGATGGGCAGGAGCCTCCCCCCGCTGCACCACCACCTCCAGTGAGCAGCTGTCCGACGATCCAGGGGAAGGGCAGGAGCCTCCCCCCACCAGCAGCACCATCACCTCCACTGAGCAGCCGTCACCACCGGCAAATGGTATCTAATCCTGCCTCCATGGGCTGCTGTGCGGCCTGCCCCCTGCAAATCCACTGGGTATGACACCCACCTGAGAGACTGTGACCTTGCACTCCCCAGGATCAAGAGCACAGGGCACGAGGCCCCCTCCAGAACCAGTGGGCAAGACACCCACATCCCCAAGACTCACCCGGATCAAGAGCACAGGGCACGATGCCTCCTCCAGAACCAGTGGGCAAGTCATCCACCTGAGAGACTGTGGCTTTGCACTTCCCAGGACCAAGCACAGGGCATGTTGCCCCCTCCAGAGCAAGTGGGCATGTCACCCACTCGAGATACTGTGGCCGTGCACTCCCCAGGACCAAGCACAGGGCATGCTGCCCCTGCAGAACCAGTGGTCTTGTTCTCCCGGCTGAGGTGCCACCCTGTCCGCCTGAGGTGCCTGCCTATTTACCAACTGATGCCCCTGCAGTGTTCTCTCCGTGTTGATGCAGGTGACATGTGTGGCCTTGGACTTTGGCGGGTGGCCATATGGCCTACGAACATTGTGGACTGGGCTGTGTCCCTTTTTCTGTACATATGTATATACCTATTATCTTGCCTAACTTATTTTTCATGCTATGTTGCTCTCATTAAATTCACTTTTTCGCGATTGTTTTGTCCTTGCATTATTTATCTGAGTTACAGGGTAAAAATGTTTTAGTAATGCAGCTGCTTGTGTGTATGGTATTGGGGGGGGGTGCGTGTGTGTGTGTGTGTCACTCTTTTTCCTTCCTTCCTTCCTTCCTTCCTCCCTCCCTCCCTCCCTTGTGTGCTAGGCATCTGTACTCACTGTTGTCGTATTCGCCGGCGTTGGTGTTCGTGGTGGAGCAGCATGTAAAAGTTCATGGGGAAGGTCATATCTCTGCCTCTTCGAAGGCAATTGTATTTCTTGCTGATTGAAGACCAGATCTTGGTCCTAGCTCCCATCCGATTCCTTTCTAGATACAACTGTTTCGCCCCCTGTGTGGAAGGTTTAAGTTATGGTCGCGCTTCAAGCCATCCCCATGCCTCCTCTGGCGTACTGAGAAAATAAGTCTTGTCCATATAAATGGCTCTCAGTTTTGCAGGGAAGAGCAACATGTAGTGCAGGTGGAGAGAACAAAGTTTGTCCTCATGTAAAAATGCAATGTTTATTCTGAAACATTATTGAAGAAGGTTCTTGTATTCTAGACAATATGTGATATTCCCTGAAAAGCTCATATGAAACATTGTATTAACCCATTCTTCATTTTTCCAGGTACCTAGATTTCTTGAGGTCTATTTATAGTCATTTCTTAGGTTATCCATGATTACAGTATAAGAACTCCTAGAACCATAGTCTATTGAAAGTCAATGTGATTATATCTTGACATTGTGTTGTTTAACATCTTGCTTCCTACAGGTCTCTTTCCCAGCTGTTCCCTACCTAATCCCCTTTTCCCCCACTTTGACTCTCTCAGGCTCTGTGGTATATCTATTGGAGCTTTGGAGCTGTCTAGTGGTTGACATGTTGGGAACGTGCGCAGGCCCGAGGATCTGGTCTCCCTGACAGAAAGGGAAGCAGGGATGTGCCTCCCACTGCTACACCAGGCCCTCCGAGTATCCAACCAGTCCAGTGGTCCTGGGATGGGAAGGGAGGAGCATAGAGGGACCCCCAAGGGGGCCACATTGTTGCAGTGTCTATTCCATGTCTTCACCCCACTCACTTATGCTATCGGGCTGACCCCCCTGGGATCTCTCTGCGGAATGGGGGACTTACTGTTTTGGCACTGTTGTCCTACGTATGTGTATTGTATTGTTTTGTAGTATTTATTGAGTGCGTTCCGGCCGTAGCATCGAAGCACTAGGGAGGAAAAGGCTGTAAATCAGGGGGATCCAGATCAAGGCAGAGAATCACAGAGAACAAATGGGGAGACCTACTGCCTAATGTGAAAATAACCTGGTTTTGAGTTGTTTCCTACAGCGGAGATATGTCTCCTCCAGCCTAATATGGGATGGAAGAGTATTCCATAGTTTTGCAGCCACTACGGAAAAGGCTTTATCCCCCCCCCCCATCGAGCCCGGTGTCGGCGGGCTACAGTAATCAGTGGCGAATTCGCTGATCTCAGCTGACGGCATGGCAGAGAGGGCTGTACAACAGAGCTCAGGTAAGAGCAGCCCTCCTGGTGATAGGCTTCATATGTAAGGCACAATGTTTTTAAATTGATCCGTTTTTCGACAGGTTATCAGTGGAGCCATTTAAGTCTCCCACTGGGAGAACCAGTGCGAGGTAGGTCCAAAACCAGGTGAGTCGCCGCGTTCTGAATGAGCTGAACTATATGAAGGGTGCCTTGCTAATGTTCAGCATGAGAGCGTTGCAATAGTCCAATTTAGAAATGACCAGGGCTAAAATAACAGTTGGTTTAAGTTCCTCCTGAAGAAAAGGAAATATTTTCTTTAACATTTTCATAGACCAATAACATGATCTAACAGTCTGGTTGACTTGTTGCTCAAAAGAAAGAGTTCTGTTGAATGTGATACCTAGATTCTGGACCGACAAAGTCGGGGCTGGACAAACGTTGCAAGATGTGGGCCACCAATGTGAGCTTCATGGACTAGCGTCCATGCCCAAAAAAATAATTTCAGTCTTGTCTCCGTTCATTTTGAGCCAATTATGGCTCATCCAGCTATTGATCCTACGCATGCTGTCATGGAATCTGTCTGCCACCTCCTCCCAATTCTGGTTCACAGGAATGATTAACTGAGTATCGTCTGCGTAGGATACCACATGGAAGCCAAAAGAGAGAACTAGTTTGGCTAGTGGAGTGACATAAAGATTGACCAGAGTAGGGCTGAGCGACGACCCTTGTGGAACACCACAGGGAAGTTGGAAAGGTGTAGCCTTAAAATCTCCACAGCTCACTGTGATAGATCTGTCCGTCAGAAAAGATTTCAGGATATCGTGCGCCTTGCCTCGTACTCCAGCCTGATAGAGCCGCTGCAGCAGGAGATGGGGCGATATGGTGTCAAATGCCGCGGAAAGATCCAATAAGACAAGAATGACTTCTCCTCCCATATCCACTTTTCTACGAATAATGTCCGCAGTGGATAACAGAGCAGACTCTGTGCTGTGAGCTTGGCAAAACCCATGTTGAGATGGGCCAAGAGTGCCACTTGCCTAGAGAAAAGCAGCCAATTCAATATTAAGATGTTTTTCTAATATGTTGGCCGTAGTGGGTAACAGGGAGATAGGGCGTAAATTTGTCAAGTCATTGGGTTCCCCGGTGGGTTTCTTAAAAGAGGGATTACAATGGATTCCTTCCAAACGGGAGGGAAGAGCCCTTCCCTTAAAATGTCTAATTAGACCGGTTCCAAGGCAGCAGAAACCAAGTTAGATGCTAATTTTAATATCCTAGGAGGACAAGGATCATTCGGTGAGCCAGATTTAACCCCTTCCAGTAATTCAGAAATTCTATTGGCAGATAAGGGGGAGACCTCGGACAATATCACACTAGAAACAGAGGAAAAAGAGCTATCCACATCGCCTCTGTCGCTTTCCGAAGAGAGGCAGACGAAAGGCGAGTGCAGCTGAAGAATTTTGTTCTCAAAAAAGTTTGCAACACTTTGGCAAAAAGTGGGAGAGTTCTCAAGCCAGGAGGAAACCG
This sequence comes from Pleurodeles waltl, assembly GCF_031143425.1. Classification (NCBI taxonomy): domain Eukaryota; kingdom Metazoa; phylum Chordata; class Amphibia; order Caudata; family Salamandridae; genus Pleurodeles; species Pleurodeles waltl. Next base: position 102,829,264 of record NC_090437.1, read on the forward strand.
GTGGGTGGGTCAAAGTATGGACCACTTTGAAGAGTTCTTTAGCTCCATTTTGTGCTTCCCTGATTCTGCTGGAAAAATATTAAATTTTGGCCTTTTTAATAGCCGATTTATAGTTCTTAAGAGCAGACCTGAACTTAACTCTCTCCCCTGCTGTTTTATGGACCTTCCATCTGCGTTCCTGCTGCCAATAGAGTCTCTATAGATTCTTAGGCTCCTCTGATTACCAGGGGGAGGAAGGGGACTGCCCTATCCTGGAGTTAAGCTTCACCAGCAGGGAAAGCATATCAATGGCTGCCCTGAGCCCATCGTCAAAGTTCTCCAAGTTGGAGAGGCCTCGCCCTCTGGCGTGGTTCCATCCAGACCTCAGGGCCAAGGCTAAGCTGTGTTCCTCCACCTTATGCCATTTCCTGCCTAACCTAGAGACTGCGGGCAATTTAATGCTAGCAGTAGGCCAGGCTGCCCTAAAGGTCATCAAATGGTGGTCTGTCCAATCCAAGGCCATATTGTCAAGGCCTGTCAGGCAACTGTATCGTGTAAAAATGCCATCCAATGTATGGCCTACGCGATGGGATATGTGATCACCTCCTCTTTTCCTCCTCTGAAGCCCTCTGCTGTGTCTCTGATGTCAGTGCGCTCTTCCCGCCGCTGCTTTACTCTGTCTGTTGTCAGCTCTACCTCAGCCCAGGAGATAATCGGCTTTTTTTCAGGGGAGCCAGGGCAGTCTGCACATCGGCAGGCTACCTCAACGAGCTGAGCCAGGCTTCTCAGTCCTTCCATGTGCCCTCAGTGCGGGCGTCTCTCCTGCTTTTACCGATGCCCACCTGTCAGCTGCCATTTTGTGGTCGGCTCACCGCAAGGGTTTCAATAAAGTTGCAGCGTTTGAGGCCGGTTCTGCTCCTCTGTGCCTCCCCAGGCAGGGTTCTTGCATGTTGTTCAGAATGAGGTGGGGGGTGATGTCAGGGGTACAATTAGACTCCATGGCAGAAGATTACATCAGGATAAGATTAGGCCCCGGCCGAGCTCTGGGACTGCACGTCTACTCCGCCATCTTGTTGGCCACGCCACCGGTGTGGATTATTTTTGTGTGGTGTTTTCACTGTTTTACTGTTTGATGTGCTGTACAAATACTTTACACATTGCCTCCTAAGTTAAGCCTGCCTGCTCTGTGCCAAGCTACCAGAGGGTGAGCACAGGTTAATTTATGATATGTCTCTAAATTACCCTGACGAGGATTGTGGTTCATGCATGCACACCTCTGCCACCAGAAACCCAATATCTAACACTTCTCACCATTAGTCTCCATGCTCCTTGCCACGTTTTGCTCCCTAAGCCTTGCTATCCGCAGTCTAATACATGCAATATACCTTTCTCTAGCTAATGAGAAGCATGGTGAGACTCCTGCAAAGAAAGAAAGACTACTCCGTCAAAGCAAAATGTATTTCAATTAAGGCCTGTGTAGTCACACTAACTTAACTAAGCATTTATTATGCACTTTGAATACATGGTTATGCATGCACAAGTGTAACTTTAAGGAATAAATGTAAAATGTGGAGAAAGGAACACATCTTTACATACACAAGTATAACTTGGTGTTAGTATAAATCGTGAATAAGAATACATGTAAGCATAACTCAAATGAACATTAGTGCACACATGTATAAACCCTTTAGTCTCTGCAATGATTACGTTAATGCTTCACACACGTTGATAAGATTAAGGCACACAGTGGATATAATGCCAAATATGAGTTTATGATAGCGTATTTGTGACTTGTAAAGGATGGAGTCTAAATTGCACTACTCCAATCCCCTATCTGATGGTGATGTTACCGCCACAATAACACATATAAATCTTATCAGAGGAGTTCAAATCAAAACATTGAGATTTTCAGCAATTTACGTCAAATGTTTTGTAAGTATTTCATTTTGTCTTAGGATGTACACTGACTCTCCTCTAATTTCACACCCCTTCTCTCATTATTTTCAACCTTTTTGGATTTTGCTCTTTCATCCTTGCCTTTATATACAGGGCCTGGTATAGGTGGGTGCAACCAGTGGGGCCGCACTGGGTGCTGTCCTGAGGGGGGCACTAACTTGGGGGGTGATTGGCAATATCATAAATTTAAAAGCACCTGATGCAGAGTTCCTTGTTTGTCCAGCTTTCAGGCAACAATCAAATTCCCTCAATAACTTGTAATTTATGCCTGCTGCAAAGAAGAGGTCTGTGTGTTATGTGGATAGCTAAGTGGATTAGTAAAGCCATCCTTTACCAGCACTTCAAAACAAATGGAATGTGTGTGAGATAAGCTGTGGAGAGATGAAGGGTACTTTTGTCCGGTGTAGTGAGGGAATCTGAGGAGGAAGTCATGGGGGGGCACCAAAAAAAAAAAACGCACCGCTACAGCACATCCATTTTCATTGTTTCCCGGGCGCTATTAGCTTTCAATTCCTTTAAATCGCCTCTTAAGTCACAAATGTTCTTATTGTATTTCCTTATCTTCTCTCTTTTGTCAGGTATAAAGATACATCATTGCTGAACCTGCAACGTCTTACAGACTCCGTTCACCTTCATGAGAAGAATGTCTAATGCAAAGTGGTTCTGCATTACCATGGACCTAATAGCTTTCACTTCAGTGTCAACAACTAACAATGAACTAGCTGTACTAGTTGTCAACCTATCAAAGTTAGAAAAGTTTTAATGTTTTCGAGTTGCTTGAATATCTTTTAACCAAATAAAGATTTTCTATTACTACTATCAACTATGGTGGACAACCTTCTAATTTTTGGATCATTTAGAATCACTCCTGCAGATGAAATCATTACACCAAATATATCTCCAACTATTTCAGCACCACTGCTGCGTCGTTTAATTCTACCTTGTGTTTCCCACACAGGATCATTTGAATGTCTACATGATAAATCTTTGGAAAAATTTACAGCCAAATAACATGTACCATACCATACCATCATCGGGGCAATGTAAAACATGCATGCTCCCCATAAATATAATAGACTCCAGGAATAACAGTATCTCGTCGTCCCCCCCCCCCCATTAATAAAGGCCAGTTTCCTCCATATTCGAAATTGTGGTCACAGTCACTCCTACTGATGTTTTTACTGTGAATAATAGATGTGACCCTATGCACAAATAGTTTTACTGTGTGTTGCCAATCTAACGCTAGTGCAGCGACAGTCCCTGACTCTTGGTGTTCTAGTTCTTCTTTAGCCAACTTTCCCTTATATCTTTGATCCCATCCTGATTTCTCTAATGCGTCTTTTGCTCTCTTCGTCTCTATTTCAGTTAAAAGCAAGTCAGATTGAGTCTATGAGCATAAACTGTATCTAATGTCATAATTGTTTTCAACTGTTTCCAATAGCATCGGGGTGGTGATTCAAATACTTAAAAATAGGAACTTCAGAGAGTACTAAATCATAATCTGAGAAATTATATTGAATGTGATCTTCATATAAAAGGCTAAACAAAAGGCTACATGTAACACTGTATATAAGGGGAATATGGTGATCCTTTCTGCAGCTGATGTATTTGACTGTGTACATACAAACAGTCCTTGGTGTTCAAAGGGTCAATATATTCATAAAGCAACTAGAAATGAACATTTGAAGAGAAATCTCCTCTCAATGAATCTTCATACAATGCCTTATGATCAAATGTATGAAAACTATCATCTAAAGAGGTCAGATTTTAGGGGTAATGTTGGTTTAAGCTCAGCTAATGTGTCTAATGTAAGTGGGGATAATCCTGCAAGCAAAACAAACAGTACTTCAACAATAGCGAATAATACTCCAACTAATATAAATCTGTACCTGTTAATGTTATTAGTTTTCATAACTTTGTGAGATTCAGACCATTAAGTAGAAATTAGAAGCATACACAGTCTTTTCTTTACTTTTCTACTTGTGAAAATGGGAAAACAAAGTTAATGTGATATACAATGAAATTACTTACAAAGTCTTTGTGACTCTTCTCTAACCCTACTCCATCTTCTTCTAGAATGACATCCTTACGCTCCTTCTGCAACCTGGAGAATCTTCTTAATTCTTTTTAGCAAAGTTAATTTATTGTCTCCAGTGAAACCACAGATCACAGTTCAGTTCAAAAGATCATGTTAATAGCAACTCATATCAGTTTGTTCATCGGTGAAGGCAAATTCAAAGCACAGTTCGTGTCAAACTCAAGTCCACTTTTTTTAATTGGATTTCACTACTGTCCTCCAAATCACAAAATCCACTTTCATTTGCTGCAAAGTATGTCCTTTCAGGGGATGAGTACCTCTGACATGGTACTCTAGCTCTCTTTGATCTTCTGAGTGCAGATCGCTCGTCTTCACTATCACTCAGACCAGAGTCCTCTGAATCCCCTGGGACAGTGCAGAGTTCAAGTTCTGCAAGCAAACTTAGTTTCTCTTTCTCTTGCCTTCTTGGCCAACAGTCTTCTCTTTCCACTCAACTTGACAAAGCACTTGGCCCTTTGTCAGGGTCTAAGGCTTGCTCAGGTAGAGGTTCAGGCCAGGACTCCACAAATGTTGGCTTATCAAGTGCCCCCTCAGGCTGAGGATGTGCTGTCACAGGCTCTTGCTGAGTTTCTGTACTGTGTGCACCCTCTTCTCTCTGTTTCTCAGTTGCAAGTTCCACTTCAGGGAGAGGTGCTGTCACATCATCAAGAGGGCAGTCCACTCTCCGAGTTTAGGGTGCATGAATCCTGTTGGGAAGACCCCTGCACTTAACAGCATTATTCGCCATGAAAATGTCCTGGACCGGCCCTTTACACCGAGGTTCCAAACATGCTTCTCACCAAGATCCAGTTGCCAGGACTGAGGTCATGGCACTGCTACAAACGTGGAGAGGCGGTAGCAGTATTAACCTAGCGGGACACAGAATGGACTACGTCATTTAGTCTCTTTCAATAGTCAAGAACCATGTCATCCATAATGTTCACAAGCTCATTTGCAGGCACTGCAGGCAGCCTCATTGCTCTCCCCATGATTATCTTGTGCGGAGACAGTCCTGTTCTCTGATCAGGTATGCATCAAAGACTCATTAACATAAGAGGCAAAACGTAAGGCCACTTCAGAGATGTTGACGCACACGTTCTTGCCAATCTGGTTTTTAGCGTACCATTCTCCTGCTCTACTATGCCTGAAGCTTCAGTCTGGTAACTGCAATATATTCCTAACTCCACCTCTAGGCCTGCACACAACATTTTCAGGACCTCATTATTGCAATGAGTTCCTTGGTCTGACTCCAGTGAAGTCGGTAAACCAAGACTTGGTATTAGCTTCTTTAACAACAGCTTGGTTACTGTAAGCCTGTTATTTCTCCTGGTTGGGTCGGCTTCCACCCAATGCAAGAAGATACTCACAATCATTGGACCATATCTCAGCCCGTCGCCCACAGGCATCTCGATGAATTCCAGTTGCATCCTGTTGAATGGTCCTCCTAATCTCCTTATATGTCTTAATGTCACTGAGGTTCTTTTCCCTGCATTCATCTGTTGACACATAATTCATTGTTGACATTCCTCTTCAGCCACCAATCTAAATTGATGGTTGAACCAATGTTGTCTGAACAGCCTGCCCATTGCATCCCTACCAACATGTACGGGTCCATGAAAGTATCTAGACATTGGGGACAGAAAGCTATCTGGTAACACTGGTCTTCCATCCACAGAAATCCATATGTCATCATCTTTCTTTACACAACCTGCTCTGGCCCAAATTTGCTGTTCTGCCTTTGGCAATTCTTCCTGCAATGTTTTCACTTCTTCCAAAGTGGAACTCATTGACAACAAAAGGTTGTAGTTGATATCATCTTCAGATTCATTTACTTATTTACCATTGAATGTTCGGGACCCATGAACACAATACCACGCAACCTCATCAGCATATCCATCTTCGCTTTGATGGGCTGAACACTTTACAACTGCAATTTTTGCAGACAGCTGTAATGCCTCAAGCAATCTTATGACATGTCCCCCATTGAAAATTGGGGATTCGGATGACATCATGAATCCCCTCTTTGACCATAACTGTCGAAAGTCTTGAACAATACCATAGCCATACTGACTATCAGTACAAAATAGTCACACTCAGCTGATCAGAGACACAGCAAGCGTTAATATAAGCAATCAGCTCAGCCACTTGTGCAGAAAACACCCCTCAAAACCAGGAGTTTTCTACTACTCCTAAAACCGTGCAGACTACTTAAACAGCTCTGGGTGTTCCCTCATTGTTTCTGAGGCAAGACCCGTCTACAGACAGTATGTAATCGGCCTCTACCGGTGGCTCATCTTGTATATCTGGTCTCGGCTTGGGTGCTGTGACATTGAGACCATCATGCTGTACCTCTCCATCATAATATTCATTATCAGGGAAAAGCATTAGAGTAGCAGGATTCACAGAAACATATTTCTTGAGAGTTACATTATTCACAGAAAGAATGATCTGTTCAGGTTTGATCAGATGGCTGTTTGTCAAGTGCTAAGTGTATGTACTCTTCAGCAATATTTCAATTGAGTGGGGCACAATAACAGTTAGAGGATGTCCCATCACAATACTCTCATATATTTCTGTGCTGACACCTACTGCCGCTACAGCTTTAAGGCATCTTGGCAGGCTGCAGGATCAAGGGTAGCAGACAAATAAGCCACAGGTCTTCGAGCATTTCCAAGCATTTGTGGAAGCACTGACAGAGGGTAGCTCTCCCTCTCACTGAAGAAAAGTGTTAAAGCTTTATTGTAATCTGGTATTCCCAGTGCTGGGACACAACAGAGAGTTTCTCTCTGCCCTAGGAAGGAAATTAAGCAATTTGTTATCCTGTGGTATCAGATCTGACACATCCTTGTGTGTCAGCCTCTGCAAAAGCTTGGCCTCTAGGAGAAAGATGGGTATCAACTAACAACAGTAGCCAACCATTCCCCAAAACATCCTAACTTCTCTCTGGGTGGTAGATGGATTAATCTGAAGACTCGCTGAGATTCTTTCTTGTGATGCCTTCCTCACGCCTTTCTCATTGTGATGTCCAAGATACAGAACTTCTTTCTGACAAGACTGAAGCTTACTTGGGGAAATTTTATGTCTATTCTCAGCCAAATGATTAAGCAATGCAATGGTGTCTTGTTTACAAGCTTCTTGGGTAGCTGATGGCACTAAAAGGTCATAGATATACTAGACTAAGACAGAGTTACAGGGCTTTATTAGGGACTCAAGGTTCTTTTTAAGGATATGATTACAGATCGAGCGGCTTTCTGTATACCCCTGTGGGACATGGCAGAATGCTAAAACACGGTCCTGGAACTGGAAGACAAAAAGGTATTGACTGTCTTCATGTAAAAGTATAGAGAAAACAGGTTGCCACCACATGGAATCTGAAACAAATTCACAGCTGGATTAGGTACCACAGGACAACAGGGACCAACAATGTTATTAATCTTTTGTAGGTCCTGCTTGATGTTGTACTTACCGCTAGGCTTCTGCAGACCCATGCTTGGGGAGTTACATGGACTCCCCATTATCCCCTTTAAAATGCTTTGTTGTATCATTGACTCAATCACCGGGGTAATCCAGTCAAACGTTTTGGGAGTCAGATTGTACTGTGGTGGTTTTGGATATTCAGCATTAGGTTTTACTCTGATGTGGACAGGCTCAACTCCTTTTAAGAGACCTATGTCCTTCCCTAATAAGTCCCAGATTTCAGCATTCACTGTATTTCTAGGATCTGGTGGCAAATCCTCCTTTCTCATCGCAGGATATAATCGGACATTTAGCCTTTGGCTCACCAATTTGAAATCAACATCCTCGTCATGGGCCTGAAACTTCACATTTTTCAGTGTGCACTAGATGGTGCAATTTAACGTGCACAGGCAAAAGATTAACAGTACTAGAATAACACACTACAAACTGGTGATTCTCCCCAAAGAATCCTTTTTTAACAAGTACTTCTTTTGTTGTGGGATTTGTCATTTGCTTATTTGCACCTCTTACAACTTGACCTCTTATCAGAGAGGGGTAGGTTTGGAAACGTCCGCTGTTCTAACAATGGAACGGGTAGCACAAATATCAATCAAAAATGGTACCAGGTGGCCATTCACCTCACCTTCTACAAGTGGAACACTCTGGTCTACCCTTAAGACTGCGCCAAGAAGGCAGCCTTCCTTCCCCCTCAGGCACTGTCATTTTGACAGGACAGAGCCAAACCTCTCTAGTGAATCAAACTTGGGAAACTGCTGAAATGGATTTTGATTTTGGAAGGATTCTGAATAAAATTCAGGGCTTGGTTACAATTAAATCTGTGATGATTTATATTTTACTGAGGCATCGGGGCTTGTGGAATTTGTATCACTGGAGCTGGTGGCATATTAGGACCTTGCATTCTCTGTCTCGGCATATTCTGTGGCTATACAGGGTTGCTAACCTGTGTTTGCATAAACCGTGAATTTTGAGCCTGATTCTCATTCATTACTCTGTTGGGATTAAGACAACATTCCAGCTTCCAATGCCCTAACTTGTAACAATAATGACATGGATTCAGTCTCTTCAATGTTGCCACATCAATCCCAGCACACAGGTCAATTGGAATACAGCGAACTCTACTTTGTTACGGGTAACCATTTCCACCCGGCATCACAGGAGCTCCCTGCTAGTGCACACCTTGCATTGAACGAACTTTCCCTACGTACGGTGGATTCTGCCTCCCTCTCTGTAATGCCTTCATCTGGGCCTGCATATGCTTTTGCTTCAGTCGCTTCTGTTTTATTTCCAATTCATCACTACAATTTTTTGCATATCTCAAGATCTCATCAACTGACCTATTCTGCCGACAAATGAGATGCGTTTGAATCATCAAACTAATCTCAGGTCTCAATCCTGTCACAAACTAAGACACAGTGGGGGTCATTCTGACCCTGGCGGTAAATACCGCCAGGGCCGGGGTCGGCGGTAGCACCGCCAACAGGCTGGCAGTGCTCCGCCGGGCATTCTGACCGCGGCGGTACAGCCGCGGCCAGAAGCGGAAAGCCGGCGGTGTACCGCCGACTTTCCGCTGCCCATGGGAATCCGCCATGGCGGCGCAGCTTGCTGCGCCGCCATGGGGATTCTGACACCCCATACCGCCATCCCCGCCAGGAACAGGATGGCGGTATGGGGTGTTGTGGGGCCCCTGGGGGCCCCTGCAGTGCCCATGCCAATGGCATGGGCACTGCAGGGGCCCCGGTAAGAGGGCCCCACAAAGAATTTCAGTGTCTGCTTTGCAGACACTGAAATTCGCGACGGGTGCAACTGCACCCGTCGCACCTTCCCACTCCGCCGGCTCCATTCGGAGCCGGCTTCCTCGTGGGAAGGGTGTTTCCCACTGGGCTGGCGGGCGGACTTTTGGCGGTCGCCCGCCAGCCCAGTGGGAAACCCAGAATGACCGCCGCAGTCTTTTGACCGCAGTACGGTCTTCTGGCGGTTCCCGCTTGGCGGGATCAGGCCCAGTATTTCTCCGATCATTGGCTTCAAGACTTTCCATTCCACTGTGTTGTTTAAACACTTGTAGCAATCTCTCATAAAAAGCATGCACAGGCTCCTTAAATTCTTGAGTCGTTCTGTCAGTCTTAACCCAATCAAGGTCTTTTGCTGGAATCTTTCCTTTAAAAAAGGTAATCACTCGTTGGTACTTTTTCTTCACCAATGGGGCATGCAATATCTGATTTCTCCAAGGCTTTTTCTCTGGCTACTCTACAGTCAGTTTATATTGACCACAGTTAACTTGTGTAGGAAGGTAGCCTCTTTCTAGCCTTGTTACCCCCACTTTTGGCCTGTTTGTGAGTGTATGTCAGGGTGTTTTTACTGTCTCACTGGGATCCTGCAAGCCAGGGCCCAGTGCTCATAGTGAAAACCCTATGTTGTCAGTGTGTTTGATATGTGTCACTGGGATCCTGCTAGCCAGGACCCCAGTGCTCATCAGTTTGTGGCCTATATGTGTTCCCTGTGTGGTGCCTAACTGTATAACTGAGGCTCTGCTTACCAAAACCTCAGTGTTTACCCACCCATAGGGAGCTCAGATAATTCTTACACAGGACTGCCACTGCAGCCTGAGTGAAATAACGTCCACGTTATTCCACACAGCCATTTTTCACTGCACATAAGTAACTTATAATTCACCTATATGTCTAACCCTCACTTGGTGAAGGTTAGGTGCCAAGTTACTTAGTGTGTAGGCACCCGGGCACTAGCAAGGTGCCCCCACATTGTTCAGGGCAAATTCCCCAGACTTTGTGAGTGTGGGGACACCATTACAAGCGTGCACTACACATAGGTCACTACCTATGTGTAGCGTCACAATGGTAACTCCGAACATGGCCATGTAACATGTCTAGGATCATGGAATTGTCACCCCAATACCAATTTGGTATTGGGGTGGCAATTCCATGCATCTCTGGGTCTCTAGCACAGAACCCGGGTACTGCCAAACTGCCTTTCCAGGGTTTCCACTGCAGCTGCTGCTGCCAACCCCTCAGACAGGTTTCTGCCCCCCTGGGGTCTGGGCAGCCCAGTCCAAGGAAGGCAGAACAAAGGATTTCCTCTGAGAGAGGGTGTTACACCCTCTCCCTTTGGAAATAGGTGTGAAGGGCTGGGGGAGGATAAGCCTCCCCAGCCTCTGGAAATGCTTTGATGGGCACAGATGGTGCCCATCTCTGCATAAGCCAGTCTACACTGTTTCAGGGATCCCCCAGCCCTGCTCTGGCGCAAAACTGGACAAAGGAAAGGGGAGTGACCACTCCCCTGACCTGCATCTCCCAGGGGAGGTGCCTGGAGCTCCTCCAGTGTGTCCCAGACCTCTGCCATCTTGGATTCAGATCAATCAAAGTCGCATAATGAGAGGACAAATTAATATAAAGTTTTCTCAAGAGGAAAAGATAATTTGAATGTGCACATGTTAATATCAATACAATATAAAAGATTTAATATAGAAAATGACCTCATCAACCCCACATTTCGATCCAATGTTTTGGCCGTTTTGGAAAAACAACAATGCGCTATGGACAACAGTCTTCTATAATTGCCTCCTTGTTTAGAGGAAGTGGCTATGTGGGATGCAGAGCACTGCAGATGAAATGACCGGCAAGCAAGCCACCCATTAGCACTGCCTGGAGAGCTGTAGTATCCTCTTTTTTTGCTTGAAACCTTTTATTGTTATTTTCGTATTTATAATTGCATTACAGGCATGTAAAACAAGCACATTCTACAGACATACATTGCAGTAGGGGAAGCTGGAAACAATACTCCTGGCACAATTAGTAGATGTTGAACGCATTAACTGACAATTTACATATCCTCAATTGGTTTCTATTAGCTACATCCAGTACAAGAAGGGAGTGTGTCAGGCCTAGGATTTATTACACAGTCCCCTGTACCGGGCACTCGTCTGGCCGAGCTGCAAGCTGTCCTGGCATATACTCTCAATGGACAGCTCTCTCACATAGCATCATATAAAAGTGAAGATTCAGCATTAACAGCATGTAGTACAGTATAACTACAGAAACAGTTACCAAACCTGGAGTCTGTTTCAAGCACCCCCTCCCCCTACAACCCCATAGTTCTGTCTACTCTGCCTATCTAAGTCCCACAGCATGTGCATGTTTTTCACAATAAGTAGGTTAGGCTACTGGTTTTGTCATAATGTTTCGTAATAAACAGATCAAACTTATGAAATTTGTCATGGCTTTATACAGTGCACTGATGAAGCCTTTACCCTAACATTGGATTTATACTTTCCCAATACCGGCTTTATTCTTGCATTTAGTTATAAACTTACAACTGTGTTGAAAACAAAAACACCTTTCAAAACAATATACATCCCCTCTCAACAGGGCCTAACAAGAATCATCACAGTGAAAACCCACAAGGTTTGTCAAAGTGGATGTCCAGCACCAAAAACCTTGCCTTCTACAATAATAGGCGAGATCACCTGTAACAAAATACCTGTCTATAGACTGTAGCACAATTTGATAACAACCAGCTGTTGAAGGCTTACTGGCTTTAACTAATATGTTCTTTTCATAGTTAATAAGCTAGAGTGACCTTTGTCATAAAGTTCCACAATAAACAGACTAGACCTGTGCTATCAAACACCTAATTCCCAGTGCACCAAAGAGGCACAGTGCTTGTCACCACAGATGATTCAGGCCTTCAGTTTTAAGCATAATCTTTTCCACAAGGGAACCATCTGAGACACAATAAAAAAATTGGAAAGGTATCTAAAATTGCAGTTAGCTAAGCAACATACTCTGTCTCCTAAGATGATTTTACAAGGATTTTCACACATGAAACATTCCATGTTCACAGTTTGTCACACTGAGTGACCAAAACCATTATCTGCTACTATAATCTGTGAAATTCCATATAACAAAATACCTATCTGTAGCTTTTAATGTTGAGTAATAACAATCCAACCTTAAATGCCTATTGACTTGAACATATGTTTCTCACAATAAGTATGTCAAGCCTAGTGCCTTTTTAATAACACTTCATTATAAACAGATCAGGCCTATAGCCATGATCATTGGCTTGCACCATAACCAACTCAGTCCTACTGTATCTAGTATAGGCTTTGCCACAAGTCAAAAAGTAGTATATTTAGTGGAAGCACACAAATTTGTCCCAATCAAATCCTGCAGTCAGAGGAACCAGCATGGTAAAGCCTAAGCCTCTGTCTCAGTTGGACTCTGAAAGCTTTTTTTGTTGGTCACATAAGGTCCTTCAAAAGTTGTGCAGTCCACCCAGACCTTTAAATCTATGTAGATTAGTGTAGGCCTCTCAAACACAAAACTGCACTCTGAAGTTAATAACTGCCCTCTCCCATCTGTGCTTCTGTCAGAGAAAAGCAAACACTGTAAATTATCTCTAAGTTGTCTAAGACACTTTAATAACATTAAAATGTGATGTGTGTGTCTGAAAGTTTAAGCTCAGATAGCTAGATAAATAAAGAAAAGGATCAAAGCTTCGTGAAGGGCATACACTTTTTTTTGTGGAAGCATTCAACTTCTGTGTTAAAAAAACACATACTCCTCGCTACCAACATGTGGTCACAGCCAAAGCCCCTCTTCTGGTAGTGCTTCTTAAAGTCCTTTTTTAGGTCGATTCCATAATGACTTGTGACGGCTGCACTATCAAGCGAGACTACAAAGGGTCAAGCATTTTTTTTTTTTAATGCATCATTAAAAATGGCTACTACACCTGAGAATACTATGTAAACCACACAAAGCACAGCATACTTGTGATTACAATGAAACACTTTAAGAAAAGGAATATTACACATCCACTACCTGTAGAAACAGAATAGTTCTTTACAGTTACCCTTTGGTAGCATGCAACCATTGTCAAACTTGAAAAAGGGAAATATAAGCAAACTATGAAGTTTGTTTCCTACTTCCCGGTGCAGTTTGATTTGCACAATAGTGAGATTTGACCTCTCCTGTAAAAACTTTACTCACCTACTACTAACTATATGTGTTATCATTGAATCAACCACTATACTGTAAGTGCATATAATAAACTCTATTAATAGGGTAACATACAAAAAAAAACAAATAGCAATACATTAAAAATGCTTTTGCCGTTGCTGACTCTCTTACATATCAATGTTTGTAGAAATGATTTGTATTATCATCACACACCCAGCACTGATAACTGGTCAAAGGTTTCTGAGGCAATTGAATGCTTAATTAATCATTGACAAAATCACTGACTTCTTGAATGACGGATTATTCCCGCATTTGGTGATAATAGGCATGTGTTTTATAGGACAAAAATGAGTCCGTTTAATAATAGAAAAGCTAGGTTTCGTCAAAAATCCCCAATAAGAGGGAGGAGCCCCTCTCACTCCAACTCCTTTTTGCATTGGATCTTTTGGTTTTTAATGGATCACAAAATACCTTTTACGAGTCAGAAAGAGTTTCGACTCGTAAGGGGACTTTGATTAATTTTAAAAAGGTGGTTTGCTGCTACAAAACAACTTTATATATTAGGCCTTTAATCCTCCGCTTTAAACTTTCTAACTGATGGCTTTCAGTTATTTCTTAAAAGAACTTGCTTCGCACTTTAAATATGCAGACACTAAGTTGCATGCATGTACGCTTTACTTTAACATGCAGTCAGCTAACAACATGTTTAAAGCCTTACAGGTCCGTTTAATATCTGTACCATTTCCACATTCATAAAAGTAAATAGTGATTTATGATTGTGTTGTATTTAATTAATAAAAATGCTGTGCATATTAACTTATTATTTTCTTGCTATACCTGTTTAGTACACACGTTTTATTTTTTTAGCTTATTTTTATGAAGTATTTTGTAAACAGTGTCGTTATCTCAACAATGCATGGCATGGAATTTTTAGGATGACAATAGCGTGGTAACAGTGTACAATATGTAGACATTCCAAAACGTGTGGAAAACGTGTCACACAGGCAGGTGTGTTGCGCACAGTTACAAGAAAGAAGGGAGGAAAAGAAAGTGAAGAGGAACAACATGAGCATCGGAATTTAGCAATAACGTTCGAGATAGCATTCTCTAAGTAAAGGATCAAGGCGAGTACACCTCATCGGAGAAGAAGGAAACAGAAAAGTATCTTGAATGGGGATAGTCGGAAAGGCACTCCACAGCAAAGGATTAAGGAAAAATGAGATCCCCGCTGTGTGCAGTCGGGCTAAGTTAAAATTGTCTAGAATTGTTCCCACATTGCTATTGGTCAAACAAATCATACATTTACCCTTAGTCCAATGAAAGTAGAACTTCAAATGTAAGACATAACTAATCTGTTTTTCACACGTTGATGATTGGCTCCTCTTCTCCTGTTCCCATCGTCAGATTTGTAAGGAAACTATTTTGTATCTCTCTGTCCTCCAGTCAGTGCATCCATTGTTAGCTCCTGGGAACATTGTTTTCACACACACTAAACCCTACAATGTATCAATAGTTAATACAGCATTTTCTAGCAAACAGTTCTTATGGGAAAGGAAGCATTTACTAGTTTTTGGTCAACGCAGTGGAACAATGCAAGTATTCAGTTCTCTAAACAGCCATTTTATGTGAATTATTTAAACAGTGCAACTTAACATGAGGCTGTGCAACTAGGCCCAAGACCTTGTTAACTTAAGACCTACAATTAAAGCAAATACATAATATGTAATCATTAATATAACATACTACTACTGTATATTAATCTACACATGAGCACATCATTTCATATTGATGAGCAACTAATAAGGACACTTTGTGATTATTGACGGCCGCTCAAGAAGGCACATTTTCCAAGTTGTGCATTTTTTTCTATAATAATTCAAATTCTATGCCGATTCATAATTCGGAATACATGTATATTTATTAGTAAAATTCAGCATTCCCAATCCCTTCTCTGATGACTAAATATGTCATCACATTTACATCTTCCCACAAAAAAGTTTGCTCTGCTACAATTTGTCCTCCCTATGTCTTTTAATTCTTCGCTCCCTTTTCGACTTTTCCCTGAACATTTTTTTTCATTTTAATTTCTTCCCTCCTCTGATCATTTTGCATTTTCTTTGACGTAACCACATGATACAATTTACATGTTCCTCATGCTCCAAATCAAGCAAATTACAGTGATCAATATCCCTTGTATTCTTTTCAGTATTATCCGCTTCCCTAAATTGCCAAGCCAATTTCCCACGGAAGCAGATCCTTTGCCAACTTTTTCCCAAACTCTGCGTTCTTTCAGATCTTTCAAATCAGCACTATCATTAGTCAGATTACTAAGTAGGCTTCTAATTTCTTTACTATTATCAGGAATACACAAGCAACAATGCTTTGAGTTCACCATTTTGCAAACCCCACCATCCTTTGCTAAAAGAATGTCTAACACAAGGTGGTTCTGAAGAGTCATAGATCTTACCGCAGCCGTTTCTGTATCCATTAGTATCATGGCTCTTGAAACATTTGTCAGCATGTTATCCACAATAGTAGACAACTTTTGAATTTTTATAGAATCTAGGATAACTCCTACTGAAGGTATTATTGCTCCAAATATATCTCCATCTATACTAGAGGGAGACATTTTGGGTAACCTTTCCAAGTTCTCACGTTGAAATATCTTTTGGAAAACTATCCCCAAGTAACATGTGCCATACCATCCTCTTGGAAGGGTAATATGCATTGGGCCACAGATGTAAGAAACTCCTGGAATTGCTGGATCCTGTCCATTCAACATGAACGTACATTTACTCTGAAACAAAAACACGTGCCTGCATTCACTCATTCCCACAAACAATGTGTCAGTTCTAGATTTAGGCCTATACACAAAGCTTTCCTACGTGTTGCTCATCTTAAGCTAATTTTCCTTGTGTCTTTATTTCACTAAATGCACAGCCATTTCTAAATGTCCTTTTTGTCTAAGCACTTTTCTAATTCCTCCTTTAATGTGTTTCTCCTGTCATCTGTCTGATCTAAGAAGCTCTTTTCTAAGGGTGTAAGGAAGCAAATTAAATTGTTGCGGTGCGCGTATGCGGTGCCAAACGTTAACATAGGCTCAAAGGATCCTCTTACTAATTCTATAGTGTTCTCCTTAGCTGCTCTACTCAGGTACTTAATTATAGGGACAAATGAAAACATGATGTCATAATTGGAGTAGAAAAAATGATTGTACTCCTGGTTATAGAATCTCGCTAGTAACAGACTACAACTTATTCCATAAGTAAGGGGCAAACTATGATAAGTAACTCCTTCCTCGACTGATGAAAGAATCTGTGTGCAAATATAACAATCTCTTGCATCCATCATCGCAACATACTCACTCAATAAGCGAAAGAAAACGTTAGAAGAAAGTTCTCCTTGGACATTATCTACGTGCAGATATTTCTTGTCTAACCTAAACGTCTCTATTTCTGTGAGTGCAGTAGTTGTCTCTAAAGCTAAGGTATGGTTGGCTTTACTCTTTTCAAGAAGAGTCATACCCACAATCAACACAAAACACAATATCACACATACAATCTCCAAACCAATACTTATATATTTACAGCACCTATTCTTCTTACCCTGATGGTTAAGGTCACTCATGATCTGTAAAGAATCAGAAAGTAGGAGAGAAAAATTATAATTAAGCGCAAAATCAAAAAGAAAAATCTTCAATCTTCTTAAGCAAATATTTACAGCTCTTAGTCTTTCTTCCAGGATCCTTTTTTGTCAAAATCGGTTTAGCAGCTTGTGAAATCAGGTTATCAAAAAGTATTTTCAGGTTGCTTTCAATAGTCTCTTTTCTTTGCACCTTTCTCAGTTTACAGTTCTTAACAGTCAAGTTAATTTATTCTTTCAAGTGCCAAAATATTGACCTGGAATGTCTCGATCAAAACAAAAAGACAAAAATTCACTCTGCCAATCACTTGTTGTTGCATACGCCCATTCAGGACCAGCATACCTTTGATTCCCAATCCTTTTTCTTTTCAATTTGCGATCTCCATTTAACTCTCCATCACTCAAATCTTCTCTCCTTGTCATGTCTACTTCTTCCACAGTTGTTGTCACTGTGATTGTTTCTTATCCCTTTGCATGTGACATCGGCTACTTATCTCCTTTCAATGGACCTTTCGTTAATGCTCTTTTCAGTGTCAGACTTCTGTTCTGCAGGACTTTCTCTTGACGGACCTGCAACTGGTTTAGGAGGAGTCAGATCACAATGGCTTTGATCCACCTCAACCCCTTCCCCCACGGGGTCTGTCGTTTGCTCTGTTTGTCTTTCAAGACCGTCTGCTTCTGGGAGAGCCCTCCTCTGACTAGACAGACTCTCCTGCTGCCTCAGTTGAGGTTGGTTCACTTCCACTTTCCTGTGGGTCTTCTCCTTTGTCTCTCACAGGAGTGGCTGAACCGCTTTCAGTTTACTCAGATTCAGTATCAGGTTATCCTCCTCCTGTCTCCAGTTCTGGAGTTGGTCTAGACGTTGTTGGTACTCTCAACAACTCCTCTTCATTGTCCAACGGACATGCGACTTTCCTCGTATGGCTTGCGCGAATCCAATTTGGAACTCCAGCGCACTTCACAGCAGTGGAAGTGAACAGCACTACCTGATAGGGACTCATCCACCGAGTCTCCAAACACTTCTTCCTCACGTGCTTTCTGTTCACAACCCAGTCACCTGCTCTCAGGTTGTGTCCTTGATCTTGTGACTGTTGCAGTGTGGTAGCCTCCACCTGATGAGAGAAAGAGCAAACCACATCAGCCAGACCTTTGCAGTAGTCCAACACCATATAATCTGTTACGTTCACAAGAGCATTTGCAGGAACTGCTGTTAACCTCATTGCTCTGCCCATGAGGATCTCATGCCGTGACAGACCTGTCTACCTGCCCGGTGTGTTTCTCACTGTCATCAGAACTAACAGTAGTGTGTCAGGCCATTTCAGGTTCGTGGACGCACACATTTTCGCCATTCTTGATTTCAAAGTATCATTCATCTGTTCTACAAGTCCTGATGATTTAGGGCTGTAGCTACAATGCTACTTCTGCTCAAAGTTTAAAGCTGAACATAGTAATTTAATTACTTCATTGTTGAAGTGACTTCCTCTATCTGATTCTAAAGAGACCGGAAACCCAAATTTGGTATCAGTTCCCTAAGCAGTAACTTAGCTACTGTAAAGCTGTCATTTCTTTGTGCAGGGTAAACTTCAATTCAATGGCTAAAGATGCAGACAATCACCAACATATATCTCAGTCCTCACATACAGGCATCTCAATGAAATGCATCTGCATTCTGCTAAATGGACCACCTGCTTTTCCAATGTAGCTCAAATTAACCACTGTCCCTTTGCCTGCGTTTATTTGTTGGCAAATGACGCAACAATGTCAAACTGCTTCGGCAACCTGTCTAACCTTTGGATTGAACCAAATATGTTTAAACACTCGAATCATGGCATCCCTCCCAACATGTGCTTGACCATGGTAATATCTAGCCATTTGAGTCAGCAAACTATTTGGCAAAACCAACTGACATTCTTCTGAAAGCCATAGTTCATCTTCACGCTGGACACATTTCAATTTGCCCCATGACCTTTTCTCTTTCAATTCAACATTATGCTGCAATGCTTTCAATTCTTCTAAGGTATCTATGACATGTAATACATAACTTGGACACATTTTGTCTTCTTCAGATAGCAATTCCTATTTATCCTTGAACGATATACAGTTAAATGCGTAAAACCTTGCGACTTGATCTGCATATCCATTTCCCATTGACAAAAAATCTTGTGATTTCAGGTGTGCACTGCATTTCACCATGGCAATCTTCTCAGGCATTTGAATAGCTTGTAACAGTTCATGAATTATCTCACTATTTTTGACTGGTGAACCAGAAGAGGTCAGGAAACCTCTCTGTGACCGCAACTGGCTAAAGTCATGGACTATTCCAAATCCATACTGGCTGTCCGTACAGTTGGTAACTTTAAGCATGCAGAAACATGTCATCCTCTAGTAAGGCTACCAGTTCCGCCACTTGCACAGAATATACTCCTCGAAGCCAAGATGCTTCAAGCATAGTTGAAATTGTGCATACGGCATACACTACTCTCAGTGTTCCCATGCTGTCTCTTAAACAGGAACCATCAACAAAAATAATTTGGTCATTTTCCTCCAATCGGGTATCTCCAATATCAGGTCTCAGTTTTGTGCACAGATCAGTTACTTTGAGACAATCATGTTCAACATCTTCCAATTTGTCAATTTCAACATTCTCTTTAAGGAGTAAGGTTGCTGGGTGAAGCACTGTACACCTTTTCAATGACACATTTGGGGACCCCAAAATGGTCATTTTGTAATGAGTCAGCCTGGCCACCTGTAAGGTACTGTGTTTTGGTTTGTGTAAGTAAAACTTCAATGGAGTGAGGGACCATTGCTGTCAGGGGGTGTTCCATCACAATACTCTCACTCTGAGTGAGGCTTAGTCCAACCACAGCGACTGAACGCAGACAACCTGGTAAAGCTGCTGCAACTGGGTCCAAAGTAGCCAAAAAATGTGCTACTGGGCAGTTTACACCACCATGGGCTTGTTGTAGTTGGACTCTTGCTGTAGGCAAGACGGCTGGTTTAAGGATGACAGTACTTATGTTTGTAGACGACTCTACCAATCCTACAACAAAACGCAACTGTCGTCCCAACCCTTCTGGCTCACAAGAAGCACCTCACAAAAAATCCAAAACAGTCAAAGGTGATTTGTAGCAGCCATCTCAGGGAGCGTCATGGTTAAACGGAGATTACCCCTTTCTCACATTAACAACATGTCTCAATCACACACAGGCAATGAAGAAGATGCAGTAAAGTTCCAACAAGGTTTATTTTAGTAAAACTGAAATCTGTGTGAAAACCTTTTCTAGTCATACATCGTCACTTCAAGCTTTAAAACTGTGCATACATGTGTTTATACAATGGATGTACTTTATTTGGAAGAAATATTTAATAAACCTAAAACAGGCAAATCTATATTTTTAAACCTTTCCACGTTTCCTCACATATGCTTGTAATGCTCCCCCACCATATCAGTTTAAAACACATCCCTATTATGATTGACTAAGGTATTTCACCATCCTGGGTCTCCGCTCTGTTCTTAATTAACCTCCCTTAGCGAATAGCCTAAACTTCAACATTTCCTGACACTAGTGAATAAAGTTGCCAGTCTTAAACCCATCAGAGGAGCATTCATCAGGAAATTGGGTTGGGCATTGTGAAGAAATGTCCATCTCGTGAGGACAAGCAAAATCTGGGTCTAAGAGAGAGAACCTTATTTTTACTCCAGATTTCAGTGGGTGCAATGTAAGGCCTGAGCTTAGTGGAACGATAGGACAGACCAGACTACAAGCAACCAATTTGGAAACTAATGGTGCATGCTAATGGAATCAAGTGAAATGTTTTACAGGAAACATGGTCATGTTCTGTATGTTGCACTCAAGTACCCTCTAATGTTGGTCAGTTACTGAGGTGAGGAGACCCTCATAACTGGCTTTAAAGTAATCCAGCCCAGAATTAGTCAATACCCCACAACATTTGCTGTGAGTAATCGTAAATTGAGTTTTTTTAGATGGGGGAAAAAAAAAAATCCTGATCACATCTCTTACCTGAAAGTCCGATTTAACGTGTGCTTAAAGTAGCACCCACAGTTTTAACCTTTTTGTTTAGGGTATGGCTAAACCAAACATTTTGGACTGCACAAGAGGTAATAAAGAAGATCTACCATTCTTCCCAAAAATGATTAACTCAGTTTTTTTCTGCATTATGTTGTTAGGATTTGGACAACATCCATTCTTGGATGTTTCTACAGTAGTTTGTATAGCACAGTGCTTGACTTGGGATTTGTGCATGTGGACATCATCTGCATAAGATTCTACATGTATGTAGGAGCCCATGAAAAAAGTTGAAAGAGGTTGCAAATTATTTCTAAAAATAATGGGAAACCAAAGCAAACCCTAGGGGACACCACAAGCCAAAGTAATGTTGACTGAAAAATGTGGCCATTTTGAGATCTCAGCTGAGGTCCCTTGCATTGAGGACAAATAGTCAATCAAAATATCTGATCCATTTTGTTGATAGCTGGTGAGAGATAAAGGAGCATAAGCAGCGAGGGAACCCCTTTCTATTTGAAGGTGATGGCTTCAACCAAAAAGCCCAGCAATGAGATCTTCATCCCTTGATGGACCCTATAACTTGATTGCACTGATGAGAGAATCAAGTGAACATTCAGCATAGCTTGGGCTTTTTGAGTGACACATGTTTCCAGCACTTTGGTGAGAATAAATGTGCTTTGGAGGACAAAGTGAAACCATTCAGTAATAGAAAAGCTAGGTTACTTCAAACTTATGTCACTATGTCATATTTCAATTAATCCAGAGCTTGCCACACTATAATAGATAAGCTAATAAGATGCTTATCTAGAGCAGGGGGCAGTTTCGGAGGTCATGGAGTGTTTTGCCAGGATCTGTAGTTTTGGGTGTAATCTGCTCCTGGACTTGTGTAAGATCAAAAAGGGGAAGACTGTCAAGTGGTTTGATGCAGATTGTACAGCAGCTCATAATGAGCTGCTGGTGGCTTTGAAAGAGTCCCCAAGATAAGAACAGAAAAAGTACAGGGTCAGCGAATGTAGGGCCCATTATAGGCACCCTCCACTGTTAGAGAGGAAGCTTTTTCTTCTCTACTCCAGGCCTGTGAGCTACGTGACAGGAGGCACATTCTGGGCCATGGCTGACCGAAATTATTTTACCAATAATAGCGATTCAGGGGTGGACACAGTGATACTCCCCAGATGTGTGGATGACCCACTTCATGACACTTTATGCTGACCCTAAGGCTGGGGCTTCTTTAACCTCTGGAAGTTTTGGGGTCGCCATGGATTGTTTGTGTTGTTTCTCCCAGAGCCTTCCTTGACACCCCAAATGCAGGTAGCATCCTTGGCCGGCCAAGTGACCACACTTAATGAGGTCCTAATGGCACTACATAGCTGCCCAGCTGAGAAAGCCCCTGATCCTGACAGGATCCCTGCTGACTTGTTTAAAGCCAATGTGGAGCTGTGGGCCCCATTCCTGATGAACGTCCTTAACGTTTTCCTAGCTATTGGTCCGACAGAATTTTGGATGCATGCTACCGTAGTCCCCATATTTAAGAAGGGCTCTAAGGGCGATCCACACTACTATTGCCCGATATCACTGATTAATTCTACTGCCAAAGTAATGGGGAGAGTCCTGTTGGAGTGACTGCAGGAATGGGCTGGGGAACGTAACATATTGTGTGACCCACAGTTCGGTTTTAGGCCTGGGCTAGGAATGGGGAGCAGGCTCTCAATTTATATCTCCTAATTGGTTAGTACACTATGGCCAAAAATGGCAAACTGCACTTAGTCCATGTTCATGGACCTCAGCTCTGCATTAATTATAAAAATGGAACAAAGCTATGGAGTATTTTGTTAGAGATGGGAGTGGAGCAGTACACTGTTGACATCTTAAGGCAACTTCATAGTAATGTAGGAGACCAAGGCAGCCTTTAGCCTCGCCAGGGGTGTGCAACAGGGTGGCGTGATGGCCCTGTTCTTGGGGATTGTCCCTGTGTTGGCGGCCAGTGTCACAGACTTAATTTATGCCGATGACACAGTTTTAATAGCCAAGACAGCTAAGGGGTTGCAGCAATTAATATATTGCGTCTGCCAATACATGACAAACCTCGACTTGAGGGTCAATTGGTCTAAAACTCAGGTCATGGTCTACGATGCAAATATGGAGGAGAACTAATTTTTCATTGTAAATAGTGACAGCGTGCACTATGCCAACATTTGCCTATTTTGCTGTTCTCTTTGACAGTCGTTTGTCATGGGGGTTCCAGAAGACTAGTAGTGCTGTTGTCTTCTCCAGAGCGGTTGAGGCAGTTTTTAGTTTCACCGGTAGACTGGCTCAAAAGCCAGTTAGAGAACTCACAGCTACTTCGGTGTCGAGCTGTTGCTTCCTATGGGGCAGGAGTCTGGGGTATCATTGATCAAGGGGGTTGGAATCTGTCAAGAATGTGTTTCTTAAAAGGCTGTTATCTGTCTCCACCAGTACGAGTTCTTTTATTTGTCATTAGCACATGGAACTGGACCACATTGAGGGTGTCATAAAAAATGCAACCCTTAATACTGTGGTCACAGATATGGTCAAGGGAGCAGACTGTTTTTAATAGAGCCATCCTCACTGACAATCACTTTAAGATTCCTTGGATAAAGTATATGCACAACCCCTTCTGCAGCATGGGGCTTGTTGGTGCTCCTATAGCATTAAAGCCACCTCTATTGTTACACTGAAGAGCACATTTTTAGCTTACCGCATGGACATAAGACTGCAGTGGGAGGCTTCCAAGTATAGGGTCCAAGCTTATGCAAAAATTCCAGCCGGCCCTGGCCTGGCTCCATACCTAGTGTGGGTGGGGAACCAGTGCCATAGGTTGTTGTTGCACAGGTTGAGGTTAAGCACTGTTCACTGGCCTTCCTGACCCAGTGTCTCTATTTAAGAGTTTGCCTAATCCCCTGCAATGGCTGTTCTACACAGAGCACTTTGCACTTCATGTTTTTCTGTAAATGTTATGTGACTTTGAGAAGATATGAACTCTTAACTATTTAAAAAACTAATTAATATTAGGTTTAACAGTCACTTTTAATTATTTTACGTCACTGCAGAATCTGAGGATCTCGTATTGCACAGCCGTTTATATCCAAAGGGCCATCAGGATAAAGTCTTCTATTATTGTTTAAATATTAGCTTTGCATATTCTGATTGGCACTTTGCAATGCTGGTATATTTAACTATGTTTTATGATTAACTGTTTTTATATCTGTACGATTTTATTTGTATGGTTTTTTCTATGCTCATTAATTTGGTCTAATAAAGATTGATTAAAAAATGATGTGTTAGAAATGGGGTCTCTAGTTTGCAGAGGTACACACCTTTGTCCAATTAGGGACCGCAATCCTAGTCATGGTAAATCAAACACAATCCAAATTATCCTGTGCCCACCCTCTGGTAGCTTGGCACTGAGCAGTCAGGCTTAACTTAGAAGGCAATTTTTAAAGTATTTGTGCAATAAATCATGCAATAACACAGTGAAAACACCACAAAAATACACCACACCAGTTTTGGGAACTATAACATATTTATCTTAGTAAATTAAGGTAAAAAATGTACAAGTTGAAATACCACTTTTGCAATGATAAGAAGAGTCTTAAGTCTTTAAAAAGCAACAAATGTCTCTTTTGAGCACAAAGTACCTGGTATGTGTCAAAATTACACGCACGAAGACCGCAGAGGAGATGCGTGGAAAAAGGAAGGTGTGTGTCGGATATCCGGGTGCACACAGACGATGCATTGATTCTTTCCCATGTGGCACGGGATTTGTGTCAAATTCCAGCATGCAGGCTTGAATACTTCTTGCAATTCAGGCTTTTTTGATGCTCAGGGACAATGCGTGGAAATCCTGGGCATGCTGGACTAAGTCACAAGTGCTGCATCAATCCCTTGGGTGATGCATTGGAGTTTCTGTCGCACGGCAGGCATTGCATCTATTCCTCACGCAGGAAGTCATACTGTGTTGTTCCGGCATGGCGATGTGTCAATCTGGTGGACTGTGCGTCGAAGT
This sequence comes from Pleurodeles waltl, assembly GCF_031143425.1. Lineage (NCBI taxonomy): Eukaryota > Metazoa > Chordata > Amphibia > Caudata > Salamandridae > Pleurodeles > Pleurodeles waltl. Next base: position 102,854,422 of record NC_090437.1, read on the forward strand.
TCCGGTCGCAATGCTGGTGCTGCGTTGATCTCCACTTGGGGAGCCAAGCTGCTTCGTTCCGGGTCAGCGATGAGGTGATTCTTTCACCGCCAGACAGGCTCTGCATCGATTCTGGCAGGCTGTGCGTCGATTTTCGCAGCACAAGGAGTTCCTTTTGAAGAGAAGAAGTCTTTTTGGCCCTGAGACTTCAGGAAACAGAAGGCACGCTCAATCCAAACCCTTGGAGAGCAATTCTCAGCAGAGCCAGAGGCCAGCAAGGCATCAGGGCGACAGCAAGGCAGAAGTCCTTCACAGCAAAGCAGCCCAGGTGAGCATTTAGGACAGCCAGGCAGCTCTTCTTGGCAGGTTGCAGGATCTGGTTCAGACTGTCTGTCCTAGGAAGTGTCTTAGTTGGTAGGGTCAAGTGCCTTTGAAGTGGGGGAGACTTGAAAGAGTGTTTTTGAAGTGCACAAAGTCCCTTTCAGTACAGGTCTGTCTGCCAGGGTCCCAGTAGGGTGTGTGGCAGTCCTTTGTGTGAGGGCAGGCCACTAGCCTTTGAAATGAAAGCGTCAAGCCCCTCCACCCTTCCAGCCCGGAAGACACATTCAGTATGCTGATGGGTGCCAGACTGACTGAGCATCCTGTATTTGAGGTTGTCTTGGTTAAATGCACAAGGGAGCTGTCAACCAGCCCAGCCCAGACGTGGATTGGAGACAGGCTGTAAGGCACAGATGGATTTTAAGTGCAGAGAAATTCTCACTTTCTAAAAGTGGGATTTCTAAAATAGTAATATAAACTCCAACCTCATCAGTCAGAAGGATTTTGTATTACCAATCTGGCCATACTAAATATGACCTGTCTACCCCTTTCTGATCAGAATCTACCACTCAAACAGTATATGAGGCTAGTCCTAATGTTAGCCTATGAAAGGAGCAGGCCTCACAGCAGTGGAGAACGAATTTAGAAGTTTTCCACCCCCAGGGCATATAAAACACACAGGTATATGTACTGCCCTTTACCTACACAGCACCCTGCCCTATGGGTTACCTAGGGCCTGCCTTGGGGGGGACCTATATGTGGAAAAAGGGGAGTGTAAGGCTTGACAAGTATTTTGAAATGCCAGGTTGAAGTGCAGTGAAACTGCGCACACAGCCTTGCAATTGGCAGGCCTGAGACATGGTTAAGGGGCTACTTATGAGGGGGGGCACAACCAGTGCTGCAGGCCCACTAGCAGCATTTAATCTAAAGGCCTTGAGCACATGTATTGCACTTCACTAGGAACATACAAGTAGATCAAATATGCCACTTGGGTATGAGCCAATGTTAACATGTTTGAAGGGAGAGAGTATTTGCACTTTAGCACTGGTTAACAGTGGTGAAGTGTGCAGAGTCCTAAAACCAACAAAAACAGTGTCAGAAAACCAGAGGGAGGCAGGAAAAAAGTTGGGAGTGTCCACCCTAAGGCTGTCGGGTATAATAAAATGGTTGTCAATTGTGGGGAATAATGTGGCATGCTGCTTCCACAATAAGCAGGAAAAACAGTAAAAAGACACTCACACATATAAATACACACATATACAGGCTTATCATATAAAACCTCACACCACCTGTGTTCAATGGTTTTGTCTTTGCCACTATGCATAAAATACCTTCTACATTTCAAACTTGAAGTATTCCCACTAAGGTTGCGGGGAATGTACTTATGCACCATAATGCTGGAAATTTGAAGGTGGTAATAATTACAATTAATTTATGTTGAGTAGGAGTTAGACTTCACTTCTGTTCGTCACTTTATTAAAGTTGACCCTCTGTGCAATACAATTTTCAGTTGAACAACATCTTTAGCACCACGGTTTGAATGTACAAACACTTTATACACAGCGAACATAATCGTACACTACTCATAAAAGTAAGTAGAAATTATGCTCTCACACACCAGCAGCAGTAATGATATTAAACTGCAATATTAAAATGAAACCGCTGCTGGTGTTAAAGTACATGGAATCAAACAAATACATAGAATCAAATACAAGTAGAATGTTAATTCAAAATTGTGCTGACAAACTCATAGCTTTTATTGTCACTTTTCATAAAACAGTCTTCTGCTCAGCGCTATGTAGAACCGGTACATTCATGCTATAGAGCAATTAGACCCTAAACATGTTCATTATTTATTTATTCTATATAGGAAATCCACCTTATCTTTTGAAAACTTAAAACAAAGCAGGGCTGCTTCTGTCAAATAACATGACCAAGGTTATAGAAAGGGGAAACCATGTTACCTTATGTGAACCTGAGCTTCAAAATCACAGAAGAGAAATGAATTCTCCAAAAGGATCATTTAAACAACACTAAAACCAGATCCACCTTAATAATAATAGTTTATTTTTAACAGGAATCTCAGCTTTACTCATAACAAAAGATGGCTACGAGGATACAAACAAACCCAACATACATTGATAACTTGTTCATTTCACATAAAGTGGTTGCCCTTCATTCCACTTTGCATTAAATGTAATTCATTCTCCGTCCTTGTAATGGTTTTCTCCATAGGGGTGTCTCCTTTTCAGCTTCAAATTTCGAAGTCCACCCAGAGGCAGTCCTTGATTTTCAAAACGTTGGCCAAAAGAATGTGGGGCTATTCAGTCAATTCTCATCCCAAATGTTCAAAATGGAATGAATCCAAAAGTTCCAATATTCTAAGGAATAGGGAACTCTTCACTTCATATTGGTTGATGCCTTTCGGCCCATTCGTTGGGGGCCTCCTCAGGACATATCCAAGGACTTATTATGGACACTGGGAAAATGCCTTAAAACAAACATATATACATGCAGTTACAGATGATGATTTCTCATATGTTTTACAAATATACTATACACATTAATATTGAACTCTGGCGGAGCAGCAACGCCTTTACATATATGTACATATCCAGAGCACTGTATAGAGACTTTGGGGGTCATTATGAGTTTGGCGGATGGAAAAGCCCGTCCTTCAAACCCCTCCGGTCAGGTTGCCGCCAGTGTGGCCGCCTTCCCACTGGCCCCATTTCGAGTTCTCCGCTGCGTCAGTGGGCAGAAACGGTGTTCCTGCCCCCTGGCCTAGCAGGGAACAACCCACAACATTGTTGCCGGCTCATAATTGATCGGCGGCAATGTTGCGGTGCAGAGGGTGTAACAGCACCCGTCATGCCTTTTACTGTCTGCAAATCAGACGGTGAAAAGCGTGACGTGGCTGGCCACGGACCCCCGTACCCTATCTCTGCCAGCCTTTACATGGCAGTGCAACTGTCATGTAAAAGCTGGCAGAGAGAGGGGCCGTAATCCCCAGGGTGGTGCTCCATGCTCCGCTGCCCTGGTGGATTAGGATCGCAAGTCCCTTCAGTGGAGGGAAACTGACTGTGCTGGGGGCCCGACGTGGCCCAACGCCACAGTCGTAATGTGGGAGTCAGACCTTGACCTGGCGGTCTATGGACCACCAGGGTCGTAATGTTCATCTTTGACTTATGCCTTTAGGCTGTTAGTACGTGAAGTCAGGGAAACAAATTCTACTTGAGGACATTTTGCCCCATGTTAAATGCCGCTCTCCTGACCCCATTACATTGATGTCTACTATTTAACTGCTGGGTCAGCAGATGAAGAATGTTTTAGCATTGTAGGGAAAGTGCTATTACTGCACCATAAAAATATATCAAAACAGTTACAGATCAGGAAAGAATGTCCTGTCAGCATTTTTTAGAGGACCATGTTGGCAGTCTTTTACTGGAGAATGGAGTAAGAGAAAGCACCTCATTTTACATATGGTCATTAGCCATAAAGTGTCAGTAGAGCATGTATTACTCTTATTGGATAAAAAGGAAGCACAAGTCTTCCTTCAGTGTTTTGTGAACAAGGTTCCGCATTAGTCGGACTCAGCTTGGATCTGTAAAAGTAGGCAAATAGAGTAAGAGTTCCCACTTAGGTTAAAAAGTGTCACACGGGTCTGGCATGGGTAGGGCAAAGCAATCAAAACAATTTATAGAGTTTGCTACTCAGTAGACGCAGTACCATGCTGTCTACTTAATTATGTGGCAGGTCAAAGGAGCACATAGGAAATGCCCAGCTATCTGGGTGGATTACAGCTTCATCTTAAAAGGATTCTCATATCATGGCGCTTGGACTCTTATTACTTTAAAAAGAGTAATTTGGACTGCAGTAGGCCAAATACCCAAAATACTAACACATCAATACATGTATTGCATACAGTAAATCCTTGAAATGTACAAATCGTGTGACCAGCGATGTTTGGTCACCAAACTTAAAACCCTTCAAGAACACACGTAATTCAACTAGACCTACAAGTGGTCTAAGGGTATATATATTTACAAGTCTCGATTTCTTAAACACATTTATTACAAAGTCTCTTCATGTTCATTGTTTTGAAAATACCATTTAAATCTTCATGAAAGTAAAGACAATGTACCCCCACATGAATGTAGAGACCAGGTATCCCCACAAAATTGGTATGTGAAACTGATGTATCGCTGCCCCACATCTAATTTGTCAATCACCCAAACATGGCCTTGATCGTTTTATTAACTAACACAAGTTTAGTAGGGCTGTCTTACTTGTTCTTAGTTAATCTGTTTATTAGAGTGAGTACTTTGTCATGATCATTAAGGCCATGTCTCTCAGTACCACATTTTTTAATTAATGTGGCCTCACGTCGTGCAATACAAGATTCAACTGATCCTCCGCTAGGGTCTGGAGTGATTACATCAATAACATACCATAACATATCCTCCACCCCTTGTTGTTTTTCTGTGTAGTGTGCTAATAGTGGTGCCCTTGGGGTACTGTGGTGTTTTCTGCATCTATGCTTTACAATTCTCTTTTTTACTTTCTGTGTCATGAGGCCTATATAATGTATATGATGCAATAGACGGCATTTCTTGTGTCACAATTTGTAAATGTAGCCTGAGTTATAAAATTTCCATTAATTTATGTCTCTTTTGTGTTATTTGTCAGTTTACAGACACTACATGTGCCAGATTCAAAGTGCTCTTGTAAAGAGGATAGAGCGCACATAGACTGCAAGGAAGTTTTTTTTGGGTTGTGGCACCTAGCTCCTCTTACAAAAAGTGGAAAATGTTTTATCCTTTTTTGAAAGCAAAGAGAGATTCAAGTAGGTTCAGGCTATGCTGTAATTCAGAATGTGTTAATGTTTTTTTTTGTTTTATTGGCACAAGTTGCAAGTAATTACTTCAAAGAATATCTCAAGGAATTCCTACTTTTGAGAATGCAGAGACTCTGTGTGGCAAACGTATGCAAAAAGGGTATACAAGAAAATTGGTAAAGGCTGCACTAAAATGTGCATGGTACACTCCCTCTGAGTCCTTACTGCAGCCTTAGAAGAAAAGATAATACAACCCCATGCAAAGACATGGGATGAGCCTAGCAAAACTAAAATAACGTAATAAGTGAGAGTGCCTTATAATATAATAATAATAATGATAATAATAATGATATTATTAAAAATAATAATAATAGAATAATAATAAGTGAGAGTGCCTCTGGCTTCCTTGGATACTACTTTCCTGTCCAACTTCAAAGGGCAGCCTACTGGCTAGCAGGTCATCACTTAGGAGAGACTGGAGTGGCAAGAGAACAAATCCGAGAGGGAGATCTACGTAGGATTTTATTCCCAGGCTTTAAATTACAAAGAGATCTCCCAACTGGTTCAGAGGGCAGTGATAAAGGTGAAGCGCTGTCTTTAGTATATGCCCAGTGAGTTGACTTGATGGGAGAAAGTGGGTATTCATGATACTGGGTCCATTAAAGAGTTCCAGACATGTATGGACACATAAGGGCTGCGAGAAGGCCAGTTTATGCGGTACGTGCAATCAGACACGTGTTCAACATAAATTGTGCAGGTCCCTCTACGCATGGTGTCTGACAAACATTACATACCATCTGGAATGCCAACAAGCTGATCGCTTGCTTCTAGACAGCTCTCCTAGAACCTACATCTCGCTATCCCCTTGAAGACAAATGGGAGGAATGCTTGGGTGGGTACAAAATGATAAAGAATGTCAGAGGGCTCTGGAATACCCCTTGAAAGTCTCCTGGAATGCCTTCTTTAAATGTATTCAATTCAGCATCTACACAGGCCTTACTTTACACTACACAATGCGTGTCAGATTTACCCCAGGGTGACAGAAGCTTGCTCAAATACCACCATTCACCAGCTGAATTTCTACATGTTATGGGCTTGCAATAAAGTACACCCCTTCTTGGACAATGCTATGTGGTGTATTTCTTCTGTAACCAATAAACTAAGACTAGAAAACATTTAAGACTATTTGCTGGTCATATACCCCAGGCCAAAAAAAAAGTTAATGATGAATTTACTGACCTGGCTTTTATACTAGCTAAGTGAGCAGTAAACATGAGGTTGAAATCCATGATGCCCCTACAATTAGCGTATGGGGTTGAGACCTTGATTATTGGTCCAAAGCCGAAAGTTGATGGCTCCACAGGGAAAAAGGGCAGGGTTTGCAGAAATACCTCATTTGGGATGAAAAATTACAGACCTTCAAAGATGACAAGGAGAATGATGAAAAGCCATCATAATTCATAAATACCACTTATAAATATTCTTAAAAGGGAACTGGGAATAAATCACACAGGAGACGTACTATCACATTAGTTCACTGTGCATATTTATCTCTGGCCCACTCTCCATATTTACAACTGGCTGGCTTAACTAATATGAACAATTGTAATACTTCTTGTTATTGTGATTCTGTACCTGTGCTTACCTGCATTGAGGGCAGATATACTGTTTTGTAGTAACCTTGGACCACTCATAGGCAATGAGGGTGGGGAGGTTCTTTGTTTTCACCACAATTAGATTTTTCAAAATCGATCAGCAGTTCCATTAGCGAGTGCAGTAGCCTATACACTGTACAACTGGATGATGGGCTTGTCTAAGCATGTAATACCATCACAAAGTAACTATCACTGTAATGAAGTTTACCATACTATATTGTTTATCATTACTCATTAAAACTACTAAAAATGTTTTATAAAATGTATTCAAAGTTACTAAAAATTATGTATTGAATGAATTTAAATCAGCATTACATTAAATGTTTATTATTTTTTTAAAGTAGAAAGAGATTATTTTACCATTATTTTTTATGGGGGTTCTATTTTAAGTCACTACTTCCATTATTTTGTATGGGAGAGTTTTGCCGTATCATGGGTTTACCATATGTGGCACTGAACTTACTCCAGGTTGGAGCTGAAGTACATTTACTACTGCTTATGTTCCTTTTTGGCTGAAGTTACTTTAGAAGCGCAGATTGTATACAGCAATGGACTTTTGTGGCGGGCACATATCCCTCCCCAAAACCCTCCCTGTTCTTCCCTAACCCCTTCTTATTCCTCCCTATATCTCTCCCATTCAGTCATATATATTACTCACTTTCCAGCCGCTTCCTGTCTCTCCTATTTTTACTACTAAACTTGTGCAAATGTGTGACAGCCTCCACAGATAAGATAGGAGAGGCAAAGACCTCCACAAGTAGGTTTGTGAATGGCATTTTGCAATATGTGAACGGTACTATTGTAGAACTACTAAACCTAACAAAATTCAGTTTGTGAACAGGCTCTTGTATCCTTAATGTATAGCAGTGAGTATTGTACCCATTGAATGAAACAAGTATCACAGAGTACAACAATTTATCATGTTCAGTGATTGTGAGGTCCACTTTGTAAACAAGCTATTGACAGTCTCACACAACTCAACAAATCCACTTGAAAAGCAATGGATTTAGAGAAACTTCAAAGCTAGTTGAAATCCTTGTGTAATGCCTTGACAAAACATTAACATGGAAAAAGGACTTGGAACTGCAGCAATGCACTGAATCTATCTATCATACTAGCAAAGTGATTGTATAATTTAACTTAAATGTATGAGAGCAATGAAAGACCACAAACAATAACACGATGTTCGGTTAAAGGCTTGTATGTAAGATTTGAACACTTTGCATATGTTAATCATCTATAATTCTCAAAAACCTAGGATGTCATTTAAGGCTAGACAAAATCATGGACTAGACATAAATTGTCAGTTCTCCCTTCCTGCCAAAACTGCGGCTCTCCCATCTCATTTAGAGTTAGGGGAATCACCATGTTTTCTGCCAGTGGAGTCTCAAGCCAGGTCCACCAGTGGAAACCCTGACCTTGATTGTCCATCCTCCAAAAAGACTGCTGGGTCACAGTGGCAGTCACACTGATCACCGACTTTCCATATCTGAGTACACCATGCACTGAATAATGGATGCATGGACAGAAAAAAAAAATATATGTACTGCCGCCAATAGAACACCCCACCCCCACAAGCCCGATTTTGTGTCTGAAAAACAAATAAATAATGATCCTGGTATGCAGGGCATTTTTTCTGTTTATTTATTTGTTTTTCTTACACTAACTCACAATTTGAAAGTTTCTTTCAGAAATAATTAATGAACGTAGTGTGGCCAAAAACATGGTAATGCTTGGCATACTGCGGTTTTCAGTGCATCATAAGACATATGGAAGCAATGAAGGCATAGAGATCCTTACCAGTAAGGACAGGATCTCAAAAAGGCTAGTGTCCTCCACAAGTAAGAGGAGGCTGGGTTTTCATTGACCTCTTATGGTGGTGAAATTCTTAGTTTTATATGGAATTAATTAACATTGGCAACAACATCATTAAAGGAGGAATGATTTGAGTGGTTTTGTCAAGAGTACACACTTAAAAACAAAGTCAATACAGATATTCCATCCTACAGGAACATAACAGATTGAGAATGTTGTATATGCCTCAGTTACCTCCTTACGACATGCACCAAGAGGTGCCTAAATAGAGAAAACATGGCAGTATTGAACAAGGAGAACCAATTTCAAAGGTAGAATTACCCCTGGGAATAGGAGAACCCCCCTTCATTCCTCTAGATAATAAAACAGGAATCAAATGCTTTGCTAATGTTACAATAACACTGTTGAAATATCACGACCAGCAGCCATACCTATCTTGCGGACAAGCGCACCATATCTGGTGAACCTTGGCACACTCACAGCCAGGACACCATCAGAGCTTGCAGGCTAAGAAGTGAAAATACAGATACATGCACACATACATACATCTAGTGCTTGTTGAAATGGACAGTATAATACATCGCACAGCAAGATATTTATGGTGTTATTTTTATGACTGCATTCCATAGAGAAGAACATCACTTTAAGTTTAAATCACCAATCCATCCCCTTGAAGGACTAGTCTGTGCTTTATATACAATACACATGAAATCTTAAAAAATATTGGGACTATTTTAGTGTTTGGAGCAGGAGCCCATCAATGTGAATGACATTCTCAATGCACACTGCACTTGACTTCATCCATGTAACTGGTGCCAAAATACTTATAGAAGGAATAATAACTTGGAGAGTTTTATTTCTTTGATAATTTCAACAGCTCTATCAATTCCTTTTTTAAATTTAATATATATCATAAATAAAAATGCACTTTGTATAGAATGTGGATGAGATATTAAAATAAAAGCAGCTCAAGAATAATTCAGTGCTGACTGAACATTATCCTTGTGCTGCCAAACTATTAAAGTGGTGAAACAAAAAAGATATATTTTTAACCCTATGTCAAATTTGGAAAATGTTTTGTTGGAAATAAAACTGTTACTACAAAATCTATTATTTATCAAGCTGAATGTACCACTACATCAAGACGTTACACGTCTTTGGTCAGAAGAAAGAACTCTTGGTTCGAATGTAATAATACTATTACTGATGTGCATTACTGCTGAGTCCACAGAGAGACTCACAATTTTTAACCAAAAGATTACTTTATTTTAGCCTTCTCTCACTTAAAATGACATCTTCTTTAGTGGAAGATAGTGGGGAAACTAAGAACCTCATTAAGAGGCTGGCGGTCACGGTCGGACCGACGCACTCCAGGCGGTCCGACCACCACATTACAACCCTGGCGGTCAGACCTCTGTATACGCAGAATTATTAATGAAATTATTAATGAATATTCATGTATTTTAAGTGTTGAATTTGTGTAGAAATTGTATTAACCTAGAGAAAATTAATGCACGCATTTGAAGGTACGCCCACCAGAGTGACCGCCAATGTTCATGAAGTGTATTTATTAATGGCTTATTAATATGAAATGTTGAGCTTATGTTTGATTAATGTGGTAATATGTCATATTAGGGGTTATGCATTATGTATTAGCTTTATTAATTGTAAGCTTTAAATTAGCGCCGTCTTAGCCTAGTTGCAAGGCCTCTGGTCAAGCTGTATTCCGTGGTTGTTTAATAAAATGGATGCTTAGAGCATTAAATTGTGATTTTCCACTGTACTGTCCATGTGCTCGTAGCTGAAGCTTTTTCTCAGGAGAAACTGCGTGCTAGGAGATGACGTACTTGCTAGTGCAAGAATGTTTAATGTAATATGTTTAAGACTGACTTTCCCAGGAGAAGACAATGAACCCACCAACTGGAGTATAAGCTGCAACAATACTGATACCTGACGAGCCGAATGACGGGAGCAGAGGAGCCAATCATTGACACGTTTTATTGGATTAAGTGTGAACACGCGATCCCCTGACCAATTAGGAAGTGGGAAGTAGTTTTGGGACATCTAACTTAGCCAGGCTGCACCGGGAGGAGAGAGGCCATTCTGGAATAATCTTCTTAACTGTCTTGAGAGTTTAGCTATAGCCTTTCAAACTGCTTAGAGAGACTTTGCATTTTCTGAACTTTGATGCTGAATCCTGATTTATTGCTGATCGAACTGATGTCCTTTTGACAAAGCCTGTCACAGCTTGCTGAACCATCTTGAGGACAGGTATTAGTCAATGATACTGATTGCTAGGTCTATTTGCTTTTGTTTCTAGGTACCAACCACTATTTTGATAGAGCCATAGTTAGATGTTTTCCAAATTTGTGTGACTAAATTGTTTTGCATGAAGTCCAAACATGCTATTCTAATCTGGTGTTAGTTAGGGTTCTCACTGATGAAGTTCGCTACACGTAATAACAGTTGATGTCTTTTTCCTTGCTGAATCTAAATGTATGTAATATCGTTTGCAAAGTTATCTTTGCTAGTAATTTGTACTGTAACTTTAGAATGCGTAGTAGCTCAAGCCTTGATTAGAATGCAATTCTTTCGCCACTTTGGACAGTCAATATTGTTTCTATATGTTTATCATTCAATTTTGAGATTAAGCTATGTGACATTGGCATTGTTAATAAAGGGAAATAAGCATTCTAACTTTTAAATAAAGGTATGGTTATTCATGATTGCAAGGTCGTGGTGAGTGAGAATTACTGACTCCTATTGATTATTGATGTTATTGATCGATTATTGTTATTGATTTGTGCATGTACGGGATATATGGTGGGAAAACCTCAAAGCAAGTTAAAAAGTTCATCGACCTATTCGCGTTTCCCTTGTAAGTTTAAATAATAAGGTCTGACGCGCCAACAGAGATGGTAGCAGAGATTGATGGTTTGTCTCCTTAAGAGCCCATCATAGATGCCCGGTACATGGTTTGTCTCCTTAGGGCCCATCATAGATGCCTGGTACAGGTTGTGTCTCCTTAAGAGCCCACCATACAGTCCAGAGATAGGTAGAAGAGTATTTGCCTCCAGAGATTGTAAGCAAGAAATAACAGGTGTCCCCAGAGATGGTGGCAGGATAAGAGTTAATATCCCACAAAGAGCAAAATAATTAGCAGATTTGGAGAAATTGGTGAAATGTTGGTTTTTTTCAGATTTGATGATACAAAGTGGAGAGAAAATGTGTCCCTAAGTCCTTAAAAAATGACTTCCCAGAATCCTGGAGCTTGCCAATGATTGTTCGAGGATGTTCTCGGCATTCTAGTGACAGTGTGAATGAAGTAGGTTAAGCGCTTGCACAGCTAATGCAAATCGCAGGTGAATTGTAATGTTTGTTAGAGTTTAGGGAGTTTGCGTACTCCAAATTAAATTGTAGAAGGGGTGTGCATACTCCGAAGTGTGAGAGTAGGTGAGAGTAGGCGCTTTGTGCTAAAAAACTGTCCATGTGGTTGTTGGTATAAGGACCCTATGTAGTCTAAGACTCCAGACTATTGAAAAAAATATTTTGACTGGGATCTGGCGATTCCTGTGTGCACCAGTACAGACCCATGCATCAGTCAAGAGTGAAATTTGCGGGTCAAATTTTGCTTGCAAATCAGGGAAACTGATAAAGAGGGAGTAACTGCTAGAGCGAAACAGCCTCAGTGAAAAATCTGTAAAGGTTCTGAAGCGATTGTGTTCCCTTACCTATAATAATCTGACAAATTGTGTTTTGATTTTGTTTAGTGTTTGCAATAAATTGCATTTGTTTAGTGTGAATCTAAGTTTAGGAGGACAAGCCACAAGACTTTGTCATCCGCACTACGTGTGTCTGTGACGTCATTGGAGCCGCGCTGGGATAGGTTGGTTAGTGAGAAGGGTCTTGCACGGATTGGCAGCCATCCGTGAAGCACAAGTGGTTGAGAAGTTGGGTGAAGAAAATTCTGGGATTAAAAGTCACTTCCTGATTTGATTTTGAATAACATAAAGGTCCCATAAATGAACTTTTTCAAAGCTTCAAAGAGTGCTTTAAGGGGAGATATGTAGATTACATTGAGTACAGGGGATATTGCACCACCAGAGGGTATATCAGCTAACATTGTAATAGAAGAAAAGGGTGTTGCGCCATGTCTTTGGTTGAAGCAATGGTACAAAGTGACAGAGAAGGATGGGAGTTTAGCGTTTCCTGCCCATGAAACATTTAATTTGAGGAGCTTAGAGCATCTGAGGAGGGTGCTGTACGACCTGAAACCCCCTCCAAGACCAGCACAGTTCGAGGCATTGGCAATCTGGGAATTAGTAGCAGACAGCAACAGAAATTTGAGAGGAGAATGAGAAAAGCAGAAAAGAGACTAGCAGAGGCTAGGTGGGATGACAAAAAGAGGTTTTGGAGAACTGAGACTTTGCAGGGGATTAAGTTATTCCCAGCAATACCACAAGACAGCGAGAGAGAAGGAAGGAAAGCTACCAGAAAAACAAACAGAAACCCTTCCGGGGATAGGGAGCGGAGACCAAAGGAGTCTAAAGGACCAGTGACATACGAGGAAGAGTCAGACGTTGATGAGTTTATTGTATAGTTATTGAGAAACCGTCCTCTGCCATATGCAGCACAAGAGAGTGGTCTGAGTGCTAGTATGAATCCCACAGCTCTTACCCAGGTTAACACAACGATGAGTCCAGTACAGGTTAACCCGAGCATAACACAGAGCCCAATGTAGAGCAGTCTTAATGCACCTACTACTCCAGTAGCACATAATCAGGTGCCACTGATATATGACCCAAGAATTTACTCTGAGGTACCTGTAGTGGAAACTGCCATGAATCTAATAGTGTCAACAGGACACTTTTTTCCGAAACCAATGTTTGTTCAGACAGAGTCAACTCCACTTTTACTGCCTCAGGTAATGCCAAAGTACACTACGATAGCAGGGACCCAGATAGATATGTCTGTATTGATGAGCCAGAATATGGGAACTTTGCAACCACAGAACTGGAGTATTAGACCAAGCCCAGATGCTGTATCTGTACCTGTTACTATGGGTCTGATTGAACCTTTGTTCGCACAAGGGAAAAACAGTACAGATGGATGGAGTTCTGAGTCAGAATTCAGTGAGGGGAGGACTTAATGAGAATATCAGAGTAGGCTCTCCTGTGGGACCGACATTTGATAGATCAAGATCATGGCTAGACCATAGTCCATTCGGAATTCCCCTGGATACTGTGATAGGGTTGAACGTTAACCAGAGTCTGAAATTACTGACACCACATGTAGGAGGCTGGACTGGCTTGTAGTGAGTACCAAGGGGTACTTGCACCTTGCACCAGGCCCAGTTATCCCTTATTAGTGTATAGGGTGTCTAGCAGCTTAGGCTGATAGATAATGGTAGCTTAGCAGAGCAGCTTAGGCTGAACTAGGAGACGTGTGAAGCTACTACAGTACCACTTAGTGTCATATGCACAATATCATAAGAAAACACAATACACAGTTATACTAAAAATAAAGGTACTTTATTTTTATGACAATATGCCAAAGTATCTTAGAGTGTACCCTCAGTGAGAGGATAGGAAATATACACAAGATATATATACACAATAGCAAAAATATGCAGTATAGTCTTAGAAAACAGTGCAAACAATGTATAGTTACAATAGGATGCAATGGGGAAACATAGGGATAGGGGCAACACAAACCATATACTCCAAAAGTGGAATGCGAACCACGAATGGACCCCAAACCTATGTGACCTTGTAGAGGGTCGCTGGGACTATTAGAAAATAGTGAGAGTTAGAAAAATAACCCTCCCCAAGACCCTGAAAAGTGAGTGCAAAGTGCACTAAAGTTCCCCTAAGGACAAAGTAGTCGTGTTAGAGGAATAATGCAGGAAAGACACAAACCAGCAATGCAACAACTGTGGATTTCCAATCTAGGGTACCTGTGGAACAAGGGGACCAAGTCCAAAAGTCACAAGCAAGTCGGAGATGGGCAGATGCCCAGGAAATGCCAGCTGCGGGTGCAAAGAAGCTTCGACTGGACAGAAGAAGCTGAGGTTTCTGCAGGAACGAAAAGGGCTAGAGACTTCCCCTTTGGTGGACGGATCCCTCTCGCCTTGGAGAGTCGTGCAAAAGTGTTTTCCCGCCGAAAGGACGCCAACAAGCCTTGCTAGGCGCAAATCGTGCGTTTGGCGTTTTTGGACGCTGCTGGGGCCCAAGAGGGACCAGGAGGTTGCAAATGAGACCTGAAGAGAGAGGGGACGTCGAGCAAGACAAAGAGCCCTCACTGAAGCAGGTAGCACCCGGAGAAGTGCCAGAAACAGGCACTACGAGGATGCGTGAAACAGTGCTCGCCGAAGTTGCACAAAGGAGTCCCACGTCGCCGGAGACCAACTTAGAAAGTCGTGCAATGCAGGTTAGAGTGCCGTGGACCCAGGCTTGGCTGTGCACAAAGGATTTCCGCCGGAAGTGCACAGGGGCCGGAGTAGCTGCAAAGTCGCGGTTCCCAGCAATGCAGCCCAGCGAGGTGAGGCAGGACTTACCTCCACCAAACTTGGGCTGAAGAGTCACTGGACTGTGTGGGTCACTTGGACAGAGTCGCTGGATTCGAGGGACCTCGCTCGTCGTGCTGAGAGGAGACCCAAGGGACCGGTGATGCAGCTTTTTGGTGCCTACGGTTGCAGGGGGAAGATTCCGTCGACCCACGGGAGATTTCTTCGGAGCTTCTGGTGCAGAGAGGAGGCAGGCTACCCCCACAGCATGCACAAGCAGGAAAACAGTCGAGAAGGCGGCAGGATCAGCGTTACAGAGTTGCAGTAGTCGTCTTTGCTACTATGTTGCAGGTTTGCAGGCTTCCAGCGCGGTCAGCGGTCGTTTCCTTATCAGAAGGTGAAGAGAGAGATGCAGAGGAACTCGGCTGAGCTCATGCATTCGTTATCTAAAGTTTCCCCAGAGACAGAGACCCTAAATAGCCAGAAAAGAGGGTTTGGCTACCTAGGAGAGAGGATAGGCTACTAACACCTGAAGGAGCCTATCAGCAGGAGTCTCTGACGTCACCTGGTGGCACTGGCCACTCAGAACAGTCCAGTGTGCCAGCAGCACCTCTGTTTCCAAGATGGCAGAGGTCTGGAGCACACTGGAGGAGCTCTGGACACCTCCCAGGGGAGGTGCAGGTCAGGGGAGTGGTCACTCCCCTTTCCTTTGTCCAGTTTCGCGCCAGAGCAGGGGCTAAGGGGTCCCTGAACCGGTGTAGACTGGCTTATGCAGAATTGGGCACATCTGTGCCCAAGAAAGCATTTCCAGAGGCTGGGGGAGGCTACTCCTCCCCTGCCTTCACACCATTTTCCAAAGGGAGAGGGTGTCACACCCTCTCTCAGAGGAAGTTCTTTGTTCTGCCATCCTGGGCCAGGCCTGGCTGGACCCCAGGAGGGCAGCTGCCTGTCTGAGGGGTTGGCAGCAGCAGCAGCTGCAGTGAAACCCCAGGAAGGGCAGTTTGGCAGTACCAGGGTCTGTGCTACAGACCACTGGGATCATGGGATTGTGCCAACTATGCTAGGATGGCATAGAGGGGGCAATTCCATGATCATAGACATGTTACATGGCCATATTCGGAGTTACCATTGTGAAGCTACATATAGGTAGTGACCTATATGTAGTGCACGCGTGTAATGGTGTCCCCGCACTCACAAAGTTCAGGGAATTGGCTCTGAACAATGTGGGGGCACCTTGGCTAGTGCCAGGGTGCCCTCACACTAAGTAACTTTGCACCTAACCTTTACCAGGTAAAGGTTAGACATATAGGTGACTTATAAGTTACTTAAGTGCAGTGTAAAATGGCTGTGAAATAACGTGGACGTTATTTCACTCAGGCTGCAGTGGCAGGCCTGTGTAAGAATTGTCATAGCTCCCTATGGGTGGCAAAAGAAATGCTGCAGCCCATAGGGATCTCCTGGAACCCCAATACCCTGGGTACCTCAGTACCATATACTAGGGAATTATAAGGGTGTTCCAGTAAGCCAATGTAAATTGGTAAAAATGGTCACTAGCCTGTCAGTGACAATTTGGAAAGAAATGAGAGAGCATAACCACTGAGGTTCTGGTTAGCAGAGCCTCAGTGAGACAGTTAGTCACTACACAGGTAACACATTCAGGCACACTTATGAGCACTGGGGCCCTGGGTTACCAGGGTCCCAGTGACACATACAACTAAAACAACATATATACAGTGGAAAAATAGGGGTAACATGCCAGGCAAGATGGTACTTTCCTACACAACCCCCCCCCAAACGAAGGACAATAAGCCTAGCCATGACCTGATGAGTCTTCATTGTCTAAGTGGAAATATCTGGAGAGTCCATCTGCATTGGAGTGGCTACTCCCAGGTCTATGTTCCACTGTATAGTCCATTCCCTGTAGGGATATGGACCACCTCAACAATTTAGGATTTTCACCTTTCATTTGTTTTAGCCAAAGTAGAGGTTTGTGGTCTGTCTGAACAATGAAGTGAGTGCCAAACAGGTATGGCCTCAACTTCTTCAGAGCCCAGACCACAGCAAAGGCCTCCCTCTCAATGGCAGACCAACGCTTTTCTCTAGGGGTCAACCTCCTACTAATAAAAGCAACAGGTTGATCCTGGCCCTCAGAATTAAGTTGTGATAGGACTGCCCCTACTCCTAATTCAGATGCATCAGTTTGGACATAGAATTTTTTAGAGTAACAAGGGCTTTTCAGGACAGGTGCAGAGCACATGGCCTGCTTCAGCTCCTCAAAAGCTTTCTGACAGTTTGCTGTCCATAATACCTTTTTTTGCATTTTCTTGGATGTGAGGTCATTAAGAGGGGCTGCAATGGAGCCATAGTTCTTAATGAACCTCCTGTAATACCCAGTGAGGCCTAGGAAGGCTCTCACCTGAGTCTGAGTGGTAGGGGGAACCCAATCAATAATTGTTTGGATTTTCCCCTGAAGTGGTGCAATCTGTTCCCCACCAACAAGGTGTCCCAGATAAACCACCTTACCCTGCCCTATCTGGCACTTTGAAGCCTTGATAGTGAGGCCTGCCTTTTGCAGAGCCTCCAAAACTTTCCATAGGTGGACCAGGTGATCATCCCAGCTGGAGCTAAAGACAGCTATATCGTCCAAATATGCTGCACTGAAAGCTTCCAGCCCTTGCAGGACTGTGTTCACCAACCTCTGAAAAGTGGCAGGTACATTTTTCAAACCAAAAGGCATTACAGTAAACTGGTAATGTCCTCCAATGGTAGAAAATGCAGTCTTAGGTTTAGCATCTTCTGACAATTTGATCTGCCAATACCCTGCAGTCAAATCAAAAGTGCTTAGATACTTGGCAGATGCCAGTGTATCTATGAGCTCATCTGCCCTGGGTATAGGGTGAGCATCAGTTTTGGTTACCAAGTTGAGACCTCTATAGTCTACACAAAACCGCATTTCCTTCTTTCCATCTTTAGAATTGGGTTTTGGTACCAGTACCACAGGAGAAGCCCATGGACTGTCAGAGTGCTCAACCACTCCTAGTTCCAACATTTTCTGAACTTCTTGCTTTATGCAGTCCCTGACATGGTCAGGCTGCCTATAGATCTTACTTTTGACAGGTAAACTGTCTCCAGTATCTATAGTGTGCTCACACCAAGAAGTGGTGCCTGGCACAGTAGAGAAGAGTTCTGAAAATTGTCCTAGGAGATTTATGCAATTATCTTTCTGCTCAGCAGTAAGACAATCAGCCAAAACTACACCTTCCACAAGAGCATCTTGTTCTGTGGAAGAGAAGAGATCAGGTAGAGGATCACTGTCTTCTTCCTGTCCCTCATCAGTTGCCATGAGCAGGGTGAGATCAGCCCTGTCATAGTAGGGTTTCAGGCGGTTGACATGGAGCACCCTAAGGGGACTCCTGGCAGTGCCTAAGTCAACCAAGTAGGTGACTTCACCCTTCTTTTCAACAATTGTGTGGGGTCCACTCCATTTATCTTGGAGTACTCTTGGGGCCACAGGCTCCAAGACCCACACTTTCTGCCCTGGTTGGTACTGAACCAAAACAGCCTTCTGATCATGCCATTGCTTCTGGAGCTCTTGGCTGGCCTGAAGGTTTTTACTGGCCTTTTTCATGTACTCAGCCATCCTTGATCTGAGGCCAAGTACATAATCCACAATATCCTGCTTAGGAGCTTTTAAAGGTTGTTCCCAACCCTCCTTTACAAGTGTGAGTGGACCCCTAACAGGGTGTCCAAAAAGAAGTTCAAAGGGGCTGAAGCCCACTCCTTTTTGGGGTACCTCCCTGTAGGCAAAAAGGAGGCATGGTAGAAGGATATCCCATCTCCTGCGGAGTTTTTCAGGGAGACCCATAATCATGCCTTTGAGAGTTTTATTAAATCTCTCCACCAGTCCATTTGTTTGTGGATGATAGGGTGTTGTGAACTTGTACGTTACACCACACTCCTTCCACATGGCCTTTAAGTATGCAGACATGAAATTGCTTCCCCTGTCTGATACTACTTCCTTTGGGAAGCCCACCCTGGAAAATATTCCCAGGAGGGCCTTTGCCACTGCAGGAGCTGTAGTGGTCCTTAAAGGAATTGCTTCAGGATATCTTGTGGCATGGTCCACTACCACTAAGATAAACCTATTGCCTGAAGCAGTAGGAGGGTCAAGGGGCCAACTATGTCAACCCCTACCCTTTCAAAGGGAACCCCAACCACAGGCAGTGGAATAAGGGGTGCCTTTGGGGTGCCACCTGTCTTGCCACTGGCTTGACAGGTTTCACAGGACTTACAAAATTCCTTTGTGTCCTCAGACATCCTAGGCCAATGAAACAGGGGAACAAGCCTGTCCCAAGTTTTCATTTGTCCTAGGTGCCCAGCTAAGGGAATGTCATGTGCCAGTGTTAGGAGGAACTTTCTGTACTCCTGAGGAATCACTAATCTCCTGGCAGCTCCAGGTTTAGGATCCCTATGCTCAGTGTACAAGAGGTTGTCCTCCCAGTAAACTCTGTGAGAGTCACTGATATCCCCATTAGCCTGTTTGACAGCTTGCTGTCTGAGACCCTCTAATGTGGGACAGGTTTGCTGTGCCACACTCAGCTCCTCTCTGGCAGGCCCCGCTTCACCCAAAAGCTCAGCAGTGTCTGCTTCCAGCTCCTCTGGTGTAGGTTCTGCACAGGGAGGGAATTCTTCTTCCTCAGAAGTTGAATCCACTGTAGAGGGAGGGATAGTAGGAAGTGGTTTTCTTCTACTAGCCCTAGCTTTAGGGAGCACTTGGTCCATTGTTCCAGGATCCAAGCTTCCCTGTCCTTTTTGCTTTTTGGCCTGAGCCCTTGTCAAAGCAAAAATATGCCCTGGGATGCCCAGCATTGCTGCATGGGCCTCCAACTCCACATCTGACCAAGCTGATGTCTCCAAATCATTCCCTAATAGACAGTCTACAGGTAAATCTGAAGCTACCACAACTTTCTTTGGACCAGTTACCCCCCCCCAGTTGAGATTTACAACAGCCATGGGGTGGCTTTGTGTTATGTTGTGAGCATCGGTTACTTGGTACTGGTGTCCAAGTATGTGTTGTTCAGGGTGCACCAGTTTCTCAATCACCATTGTGACACTGGCACCTCTGTCCCTGTAGGCCTGGACCTCAACACCATTTATTAGGGTTAGTTGCTTGTACTTCTCCAAGTTATGGGGGCAAGCAACCAAAGTGGCTAAATCAATAGCCCCTTCAGAGACTAAAGTAGCCTCTGTGGTCTCCCTAATCAGACCAACCCTAACTAAATTACCAAAAGTGAGCCCAGCTACTCCCTTGGATTGGCTATTAGTAGGTTTGCTCCCACCACCACTGCTATTAGTAGGGACACTAGGTGTAGCAGTAGGGGTTGTAGTGGTAGGAGCAGTGGTGCCTTTCTTTGGACAACTGGGATCTGTTGTCCAATGGCCTTTTATTTTACATAAATAGCACCATGGTTTCTTTTCCTTGTTCTGATTAAAGGAGGATTTGGACCCACCACCCCCACCAGAGTGTTTTTGTGGGCCTGATGAAGACTCATTTTTAGATTTGTCCCCACCCTTGTCAGAAGACTTACCATCCTTCTTTTTGTTGCCATCTTTGTCACCCCCTGTATGAACTTTTCTGTTCACTCTTGTTCTGACCCATTTGTCTGCCTTCTTTCCCAATTCTTGGGGAGAGGTCAGATCAGAGTCCACCAAGTACTGGTGCAACAAATCAGACACACAATTATTAAGAATATGCTCTCTCAGGATCAAGTTATACAGGCTGTCATAATCAGTAACTTTACTGCCATGTAACCACCCCTCCAAGGCCTTCACTGAATGGTCAATAAAATCAACCCAGTCTTGTGAAGACTCCTTTTTGGTCTCTCTGAACTTTATCCTGTACTGTTCAGTGGTTAAGCCATAACCATCCAGGAGTGCATTCTTAAGAACTTGGAAATTATTAGCATCATTTTCTTTCACAGTAAGGAGCCTATCCCTACCTTTTCCACTAAATGATAGCCATAGGATAGCAGCCCACTGCCTTTGAGGGACATCCTGTACAACACAGGCCCTCTCAAGTGCAGCAAACCACTTGTTAATGTCATCCCCGTCCTTATAAGGGGGAACTATCTTGTGCAGATTCCTGGAATCATGCTCTTTTGCAGGATGACTATGGGGAATACTGCTGCTGCCACCATGGGTTTCTAAACCCAACTTCTGTCTTTCCTTCTCTAATTCAAAAGACTGTCTATCCAAATCCAGCTGTTGCTTTTTAAGCTTCAGTCTGGTTTGTTCCACCCTCAACTTATTGAGTTCCCTCTCTAACATTCTGTCATCAGGGTTGGTGGGAGGGACATTTCTAGAAACAGAGCTATGATGGGAATGAACAGAAGGAGACCTGTCCCTTACAGGAGCCACCCTAACAGCTTGGTTTACAGAAACATTACTACCAGTATGGTGAGAATATATGCTTTTGCTATGATGTGAGACAACACTATTTCTCTGGTGTGGCTCATCATCATTCCCAACTATGCTAGACTGTCTAGTAATGGGCAGGCTAGGAAGTTTCTTTCCTGAATCTTTTCCTGGGGGAGTCCCTGAATCAGATTGAGAACTATTAGGTACTTTTTCAACAGATGGGGCACCTATGGCCTTATCCTGTTCTCTAAGCATGTTAAGTAACAGTTCCAAGGAAGGATTCTTCCCTCCACTCAAACCTCTCTCTATACAGAGACTCCTTGCTCTTTTCCAGCTAAGGTTGCCATATGCAAGTTTGGACAGATCAACACTTTTGCCTGTGCCAGACATTTTTTAGAGAGAGTTAAAGTGATAGAAAAAGAGAAAAAAGTTTTCAGAACTTTTTGGAAAGACAGAAAAACTTTTTAAACTTTTAAGAACTTTTTGAAAGTTTAGGAGTACTTTTCAGCACTTAGAAAAGAGTGAAAAGAGGAAATGCAAAACTTTTTGGCTATGTGTATATACACTGACCTTGTTTTGTATATTTTTCTCTTATGAAAAGTACAATGACAAGAGTGGTAAGCAGTCTCAAGCACTTATCCCACCACTGCACAACCAATGTAGGAGGCTGGACTGGCTTGTAGTGAGTACCAAGGGGTACTTGCACCTTGCACCAGGCCCAGTTATCCCTTATTAGTGTATAGGGTGTCTAGCAGCTTAGGCTGATAGATAATGGTAGCTTAGCAGAGCAGCTTAGGCTGAACTAGGAGACGTGTGAAGCTACTACAGTACCACTTAGTGTCATATGCACAATATCATAAGAAAACACAATACACAGTTATACTAAAAATAAAGGTACTTTATTTTTATGACAATATGCCAAAGTATCTTAGAATGTACCCTCAGTGAGAGGATAGGAAATATACACAAGATATATATACACAATAGCAAAAATATGCAGTATAGTCTTAGAAAACAGTGCAAACAATGTATAGTTACAATAGGATGCAATGGGGAAACATAGGGATAGGGGCAACACAAACCATATACTCCAAAAGTGGAATGCGAACCACGAATGGACCCCAAACCTATGTGACCTTGTAGAGGGTCGCTGGGACTATTAGAAAATAGTGAGAGTTAGAAAAATAACCCTCCCCAAGACCCTGAAAAGTGAGTGCAAAGTGCACTAAAGTTCCCCTAAGGACAAAGTAGTCGTGTTAGAGGAATAATGCAGGAAAGACACAAACCAGCAATGCAACAACTGTGGATTTCCAATCTAGGGTACCTGTGGAACAAGGGGACCAAGTCCAAAAGTCACAAGCAAGTCGGAGATGGGCAGATGCCCAGGAAATGCCAGCTGCGGGTGCAAAGAAGCTTCGACTGGACAGAAGAAGCTGAGGTTTCTGCAGGAACGAAAAGGGCTAGAGACTTCCCCTTTGGTGTACGGATCCCTCTCGCCTTGCAGAGTCGTGCAGAAGTGTTTTCCCGCCGAAAGGACACCAACAAGCCTTGCTAGGTGCAAATCGTGCGTTTGGCGTTTTTGGACGCTGCTGGGGCCCAGGAGGGACCAGGAGGTTGCAAATTGGACCTGAAGAGAGAAAGGACGTCGAGCAAGACAAAGAGCCCTCATTAAAGCAGGTAGCACCCGGAGAAGTGCCAGAAACAGGCACTACGAGGATGCGTGAAACGGTGCTCGCCGAAGTTGCACAAAGGAGTCCCACGTCGCCGGAGACCAACTTAGAAAGTCGTGCAATGCAGGTTAGAGTGCCATGGACCCAGGCTTGGCTGTGCACAAAGGATTTCCGCCGGAAGTGCACAGGGGCCGGAGTAGCTGCAAAGTCGCGGTTCCCAGCAATGCAGCCCAGCGAGGTGAGGCAAGGACTTACCTCCACCAAACTTGGGCTGAAGAGTCACTGGACTGTGGGGGTCACTTGGACAGAGTCGCTGGATTCGAGGGACCTCGCTCGTCGTGCTGAGAGGAGACCCAAGGGACCGGTGATGCAGCTTTTTGGTGCCTGCGGTTGCAGGGGGAAGATTCCGTCGACCCACGGGAGATTTCTTCGGAGCTTCTGGTGCAGAGAGGAGGCAGGCTACCCCCACAGCATGCACAAGCAGGAAAACAGTCGAGAAGGCGGCAGGATCAGCGTTACAGAGTTGCAGTAGTCGTCTTTGCTACTATGTTGCAGGTTTGCAGGCTTCCAGCGCGGTCAGCGGTCGTTTCCTTATCAGAAGGTGAAGAGAGAGATGCAGAGGAACTTGGCTGAGCTCATGCATTCGTTATCTAAAGTTTCCCCAGAGACAGAGACCCTAAATAGCCAGAAAAGAGGGTTTGGCTACCTAGGAGAGAGGATAGGCTACTAACACCTGAAGGAGCCTATCAGCAGGAGTCTCTCACGTCACCTGGTGGCACTGGCCACTCAGAGCAGTCCAGTGTGCCAGCAGCACCTCTGTTTCCAAGATGGCAGAGGTCTGGAGCACACTGGAGGAGCTCTGGACACCTCCCAGGGGAGGTGCAGGTCAGGGGAGTGGTCACTCCCCTTTCCTTTGTCCAGTTTCGCGCCAGAGCAGGGGCTAAGGGGTCCCTGAACCGGTGTAGACTGGCTTATGCAGAATTGGGCACATCTGTGCCCAAGAAAGCATTTCCAGAGGCTGGGGGAGGCTACTCCTCCCCTGCCTTCACACCATTTTCCAAAGGGAGAGGGTGTCACACCCTCTCTCAGAGGAAGTTATTTGTTCTGCCATCCTGGGCCAGGCCTGGCTGGACCCCAGGAGGGCAGCTGCCTGTCTGAGGGGTTGGCAGCAGCAGCAGCTGCAGTGAAACCCCAGGAAGGGCAGTTTGGCAGTACCAGGGTCTGTGCTACAGACCACTGGGATCATGGGATTGTGCCAACTATGCTAGGATGGCATAGAGGGGGCAATTCCATGATCATAGACATGTTACATGGCCATATTCGGAGTTACCATTGTGAAGCTACATATAGGTAGTGACCTATATGTAGTGCACGCGTGTAATGGTGTCCCTGCACTCACAAAGTTCAGGGAATTGGCTCTGAACAATGTGGGGGCACCTTGGCTAGTGCCAGGGTGCCCTCACACTAAGTAACTTTGCACCTAACCTTTACCAGGTAAAGGTTAGACATATAGGTGACTTATAAGTTACTTAAGTGCAGTGTAAAATGGCTGTGAAATAACGTGGACGTTATTTCACTCAGGCTGCAGTGGCAGGCCTGTGTAAGAATTGTCAGAGCTCCCTATGGGTGGCAAAAGAAATGCTGCAGCCCATAGGGATCTCCTGGAACCCCAATACCCTGGGTACCTCAGTACCATATACTAGGGAATTATAAGGGTGTTCCAGTAAGCCAATGTAAATTGGTAAAAATGGTCACTAGCCTGTCAGTGACAATTTGGAAAGAAATGAGAGAGCATAACCACTGAGGTTCTGGTTAGCAGAGCCTCAGTGAGACAGTTAGTCACTACACAGGTAACACATTCAGGCACACTTATGAGCACTGGGGCCCTGGGTTACCAGGGTCCCAGTGACACATACAACTAAAACAACATATATACAGTGAAAAAATGGGGGTAACATGCCAGGCAAGATGGTACTTTCCTACACCACAGTCCCTGAGTATAGTGGTACAACAGGTGCCACCTACCCAGGCCAATAACATTGCGCTGCAAGGTTTGACTGCCCAGCAATTGACTGAATGGTTAGACAAATTGAATACCCTGCAGAGTGCTCCCATGGGAGAAGAGTACCTGAACTACACAAGACTAGGAATGGAAGCGGGTGAGCTCATTGAAGGAACTATGGGTGTGAACAGATTTGGGTTCTACACAGAAGCAGAATTGAGATATCTGTCCCCGAAAATTATGAGGGAAGTGAGCAATGTGCATCAGAGACTAGCAGACTTGTCAGAAAAGCATGGCATAGAAATAGAGGACACAAAGCATTTGGAAAGGAGTTACAGGTTAGATTTTGACGCAAAACATTTTGAACACATGAGATCTGCAGGAATGAAAGCACACATTAGGGTGTTACTCCAAAGTGTCCAGACATGGGGAGCCTTAGACAAATGGGAAGGCAGAGGAGCAATGAAAAGAGAGGAAAGGAAAAGGGATTCTGCGGAGCTGACTACAAATGTGCAGCAGGGCAAGGATCTGGTGAAAATGTTACCAATGAGAGAGATTCCAGGAGGGAATTTTGCTCATGTCCTTTGGACCAGAAGCAACATTCTGTCTTTTACAAATGACTATCATCAGAAATCAGTAGAATGGTACCAGCAGACAGACAGGTTCGTGAAACTTGCAAAATGCCTGTGGGAGGACTTGAACAATGTTTTAGAGATAGTGGTCCCAGCTGATTTGTGGATCGAGTGCAAGAGGAGTATAGATTGACCGACAAAAGAACCGGAGAGAGATCAGGCTACAGGTGCGCCGTCTCCTGAGGTCTTGAAATATTACTACAAAGTGATTGAATTTTTGAAAACAAGAATTTTGCCCCAAAACAATAACTGGCAGAGAATAGACAGGACAGCTCAGGAAGCAAAGGAGTCGATACATGCATATTATGAGAGATTGCTGCAGTCATTCAAGCATTACAGCTGTACAGAGACAATGGAGCCGAAAGACATGATTGTTTTTGTGTTCAGATTTGTGGAAGGATTGACACCTGAAATTAGCCAGATGATTAAGATTCTGATTTGCTGACAAGCAAAACCGATTGATGAGGTGTTGCAGTATGCAAAGTACTGTAGTGACGAGATTGAGTTGAATGCAGAGAAAGCTGAGAGAAAAGGCAATGGTGATGCAGATTAAAGTGGCACAAACAGTGGTGCAGTGAAATTTTCCAAAGCAACAGCAGCAGCAGGGAAGTGTGGTGTTTCTAAATCAGATGAGAGGTAGAGGTCGCAGAGGACTTGGCAATGGAAATTGTACTCCTGATTTTAATTCTGTAGTGGTTCAGAATGATGTGCAGGGAATGAAGAGACTGTTGCCTTGTCACGCTTGCGGATCGGTCAGACATTGGAAGTAGGAGTTTCCGATGATGGTGCAGGAAGGTGTCGTTCACCAAACAAGTGACATCAATTCATTTTAAAACATGAGAAGACCGAGAATGAGAAGTCATAATCTGAATTTTCAGAATAATGCGAATCAAATGCAAGGTTTTCAACCCATGCAGCAGGTGCAAATGCCACATATACAAATGATACAGTTGCAGCGAATGCAACAGCAGGTTCAAATGGTACCTAGACAGCAAATCCAAATACCTCAAGCCCCAATGGAACAGCAGCAGGTGCTGCTTATTTAAAAGGTCACAGGTCAGAAGTCCAACCAAAGTAATAACACAGTTCACCAATTCCCATTACAGTGAGAATGGAATAAACGATGACTGGGTGAGTGAGAGGTCAGATGAAGAGAAATGTGTGCTTGCAGCTTCCTTAGAGGTATATCAGAAAGGCCCATATGTGAAGGGAAAGGTAATGGGTCACAAGGTTTCATTTTTACTTGACACAGGAGCTACGCTCTCTACTGTAAGATCTGCAGAGGTTCCCAATTTGCCCCTTTCAGGAAAGACAGTTCAGATTGTAGGAGTAGTGAATCAGTATTTGACCAACCCAATTACAGAACCAGTTTAGGTTAAAATTGGCAAATTTAAAGGATTGCACAAATTCGTAGTCTGTGATTCAAGTCCGGTATCCCTACTGGCAAGAGACTTGGGGGCATATTTATACTCCGTCTGTGCCGATTGTACGTCAAAAATGTTGACGCACAATCAGCGCAAACGTTGCTCCCTATTTAAACTTTGACGCCTGGGGATGACAAAATTCCGCTGTGTGCATCATTTTGTGGATGTGGCAACCCGCCTTGCGTTAATTATATGCAAGGTAGGCGTTCCTGTCCCAAAAGTGGCTTAAACGGCCATCCATCGTATTTATGCTTTCGGGCAAAAATTATGCACGGCCGGGAGGCGGAGCCAGAAAATGACACACAGCCCGATTTGCGTCAAAAATTAAAGCCTGGGTCAGGGCAGGAGTTAAAATGGGGCAAACACACCTGTATTTAATCAGAACACACAGAACAAACAGCAGAGCAGCAACAGGGAGCCATGGAGGTGATTCTAATCCAGCGTGCACGCAGACGCAGAGCCCAGCAGCTACAACAACACCAGCAGGGACCCCAAAGGCAGCGCAGAAGGCAGGAGAGGATATTCCGCCCAAGAACAACCCTTCAGGGCCTCAGGGAACACGACATCATACAGAGGTACCGGTTGGACTGGCAGGCCATTCAGCAGCTGCTGCGAAACATTGAACAGCAGTTGGCCCCCACTTTGGTGACACCCCGCACCATCCCAACAGAAACAAAGCTGCTTGCCGTACTTCACATGCTGGCAAGTGGCTCCTTTCAAACAACTGGTGCCCTGGTTGGCAGAATATCACAACCATCATTCTCCGCCTTTTTGCCCAAAGTACTGGATGCCATCATTGGACTGACACCCCGCCACATCTGCTTCCCTAACACACTGCAGAAGCAGCAGGAAACAAAACAGGGGTTCTACGCAATCAGTGGCTTCCCACACATCCTTGGTGCAACCAACTGCACACATGTACGCCTTGTGCCACCTGCTGCACCTGAACACCTCTACCGCAACAGGAAGCACACACATTCCCTCAACATCGAGGCCATAGTCGATCACCAGGGATTGATCACCAACATCATGGCTAAATATCCTGGGAGTGTACATGACTCATGCATCTTCCGTCACTGTACCATCAATGAACACTTCCAGGATGGACGGTATGGCAATGGACTACTTGTTGGTAAGTACAAAACCCTACTTATATACTCGCTACACAGCAACCCTCTAGGTCACACAACACATACACCACAACAGCAACATGTCAACAGGAACACACTGAGGTCGTGACATCGCTAGCCATGTTTCTTAAGTCACCATTGAACCTGTCACACATTGGAAATTACTGTAAAGCCTAATGTGAAGACGTCAATGAGTGTGGTTGCCTAAATGTCACTTTGCAAATTGTAAGTGTCCCAATGACCTTTACATTAAAAATTGCATAAGTTTCAAGGTATGGGATGTCCAGGGTACTTTGATATGAACGTGTTAACAACACTTTCAATTTTAACTATGCATGGAACTCTCATCTCACCCCCAGTGAAGACACACGGACACCTGTATCACAAGTCACAATGCTAGGGAGGGCACACTGTACTGCAAATCCCAAAACATACTGATGACAAACGGTCAGCAGACAAACACTTGTTCAGCCAAGGAAACAACACAATACAGATGGTACAGCCTACAAGCATAGGATGTCACATTAGTACACAAAAGAGTCACAGACAACACAAGACAACTACTGCCATGAAAGATCTTTTCAATAGTGCCAGCTACATCAACATGATCCCATTCATTTTCTCTTGCAGCTGATCAGGGGTATGGCATCCAGCCATGGATTATGACACCATTTGGCAACCTAAGTACAGCTGCAGAGCGTGCATACAACGAGGCCCATAGGAGGACACGCAGCATTGTCGAGCGGACCTTCGGCATCTTTAAGTCAAGGTCCCGCTGCCTCGACATCACTGGTGGTAGCCTCCTATATTCCCCCGAGACGGTCTGTGGGATCATCCTCACATGTGCAATATTGCACAACATTTGTATCAGAAGAAACAGTCCCCTCCTGGAACCAGAGCCACACATGCCTGAAGAGGAGGAAGAGGAGGATGCTGGCCTGCAACAGGAG
The DNA here is from genome assembly GCF_031143425.1 of Pleurodeles waltl. Lineage (NCBI taxonomy): Eukaryota > Metazoa > Chordata > Amphibia > Caudata > Salamandridae > Pleurodeles > Pleurodeles waltl. The sequence goes on from NC_090437.1 coordinate 102,883,756, forward strand.
GGGGAACTACAGAACACAGCTGCTGGTATACGCAGGCGGCAACAGATTGTAAATAATTTCTTCTGAATATGTTCACCTTCACCACTTTAGTTAACTAATTTAAATAAAACCTATTCTAATCACCATATCATGGTCTGGCTATTCCTTTTTGCACACCTTCATCTCTACTTATCAGAATAAGAGTGTTACCTCACGGAGCATTGCTGAGATACTGAGTAGGACACGGAACATCCCAGAGCTAATGTGATGCCTAACATACAATGGTCACATACACACACACTCTTAATGACATATATCATGTACATATCTCCTTTGAAGGCCAATAGCAGAGGACCACAACTATTTCACACATACATGTTGAAAGCAATGTCCAACGCAGCAAATGGCACACAACTATGACACCATCACTCAATAAGGGGAAAACAAGCCTCATACATGAGGCAGTCAATGTGCTTTGGCATCACTAACAGGAATGTCTGACAAGACCCTTGGCAGCAGTTAGTCCAACTGCATCCAATATTTGCAAGGAATATCTGTGAATAGAGTTTCATAGAAGCAGAACATAGACAGCACAAGTGCCACACATATGACATGCATTGCGCACATGACATTCCATGCACATGTCAGCCCATTTCCTAACTCCTGACACACCCATGCACCTGGTCACAACCCACCTGTAGGAAGAGGTCCCTGGAATACTAAGATGTGTACCCTGATAATACCTCCTCTACACACACAGGCCAACATTAGCAAACCAGTGTGCTACACCCTTTCCTAAGGTATTCCATTGTCATAGAACATCTGACTGCATGGACGTCAGGTCAATTTATACACTGTCTTCTAGTTTCAAAGCCCTGTTAGCACATGTAGATTGCTTCCCCTTGTGAATATGTCTGTTGGCTCTTAGAATGCAAGTTTCACCTACAGGACTGGTGAGAAACAGATGCAGCCCACACCTGTGATCACCTCCATGCACACCACCCATTTCAAAAAGCACTGCCCCTGATGATGCCTGGAACAGCATTGCCATTATGTCAAATACACCGTCAAGCATTGATACTAATTAAGCCGTGTAACACAGCCCTTGGGTTCATTTGTCACCTTCAAAAACACAGGACGTACACAGTTTGACATGTCAACTGTCTAGTTTGTCCTCAAAACAGTCTCAGTCAGACCACTGATTATGTAACTTGTCCAGTAGCTGGCTCCTGAATCACCTTGCATTCTGTCAGCCTGACTGGCAACTGTCTGTGCGTCACACTAAAGTATCCCTGTGTCTACATATGTACCACACGTGCGTAAGAAAACCTCCCATTCATCAGGGCGCATTGGGCATGGGCTTCTTCCATGCATACACAAATACATTGTATAGCATCATCTGCCTTTTAACGGTACCATTTGAGTTACATCCTCTTGGAAATGCAAAATTCATGGCCCATCCCTTGTCTGGGTTGCATTTATGCATGAATGCCAAAGTGTGACAGTGTCCCAGGGTCATAGGCAGGGATTGGGTACGGGGCTTTCAGCACAACCAGCAACCTCTGATAATGTACATGAATAATACACAAATGTCAGAACCATGACAGTTCACACACAGCATCACAGTGCGCACAACATAGTGATGGGCCGTGTGTGGTGAATAGCTGCAAGAATAAACAGCACAGAGGCTATGATGTTCCCAGATGCAGTGGGAAGTGCAGAGGCCAACCTGTGTACAAATGTTGTAATGACATTTGCCGGAACATGACAATTGAGACATTATCTCACTCAGCGCACCAAGGTTTCCCTGTTAACTGTCTCATTACACGTCTTTAGTGACAGGGTGGGACCATCCACATGTTGGTTCACATGTCCACATTTACTTTACTCACATTGATCAACAAAGGATACTCAGTAGTTACAGGAATAGCTGCCACTGACTCATGATGAGTCCTGGTCTGAACCGTGACAAATTACACCCCAAACAATCTACAGGATCATCATTGGACCACACACATGAACAAGACACCTATGTGCAATTGATCACTGGAAATATGTGGACACGTGCTGTCTTGTATGCTGGTCCACCACAGTCACTTGATAGTTGGGGCTTACTTCTATGGCCTCAACTGTGGTGTCATCATACATATGAGATTGACCCTTGTCTGTCTGTGCAAACAACATGGTACCCACTTCCTCAATGCATGTGTATGACTCACTATGGGATTCATCAACTAGTGCCTAGGAAGCTCTTACCAATACTCTAGGACATAGGATGTAGAAAATGTGGACCACTGACATGAACATGCGTCTGCCATCCATCTGGTGCATGCTATGTCACATGTGGTGTCTACCTTACCATAAAACTTGAAAGTATACTTTACGGGTGTTGTTACATGTATGACTAACACATGCCCTTGCTCATTCCAAATTTGACTTGCATCTTAGGATTGGACACATGGACGTCACATTCATACAACCATATGTACAATAATGCTTCATGTGATATACACACACACTTGGTCAACCAACACATTAGTTGTCAAAGCACACACTTTGACCCAAAGGCATTTAGGTATTGTACATATGTGCGTCACATTGCTATCCTCTCCTTATGACAAACATGCACAATTTGTGCCACACATATATGTAGGCCACACTTATGACCATCTATGACGTCAGCCAACTGTACACATACTGTGAAGGGTGTAGTGGATGATGTTCCGCTGTAGTATGATGTCACACATGTGAATATACACCATCAACACCATACTGTCTTCAATTAGCCAATATCTGATGTGTTCCAAATGTAAAATAACCAAAAAACAAGTAAAAATGCCCCAAACCAGTTAATGCACTGTAACTTTGACGTCCCTAGCGGTGTGCGTCATTTTTTGTTTACCAAAACTGTATTTGCGTAATTTTTTTTTTGAAGCACAGGAGTGAAATTTAGCCCGCATCCAGATATTTGTACAGTCCATGTATCATTATGTGGATGCGGGTTAATATTCACGTCTGTACGTCAAAAAAAATGACGCAAATATAGTTTTGTGCAACAAAAAATGACACATAACGCGAAAAAGGCGGGACTTTACATACAGGAAGTGATGTAATAGGATATCCTGTTTACAGATCATGTACAGTGGGTGTACTTTCACTTTCACTTTGCAGTCTATGATCCTTCTAGACTGTGTGGCTGTGTAGAGAGTGTTGTCCAGAGATTTTGTGCTGTATTTGTCCTGTGTGCTATCTGTAAAGTCCTTTTGTGAAAAAAATATTGTTTGTGTATACTGTAGTACTGTGTTTTGTCTACATTTGTCCATTTATCTTGTATTTTTCTTGTTTGTGGGAGTCTGTTGTGGGTAGTGTTAGTTTGGGGATAGTCGGGCACTTTTAGTGTTTAGGTTTACTTTTTTCTGTCTTTTTACCCCTACTTTCACCCATTTCCCCTTTCTATTTCTTTTACCCCTATTCCTTATCTTCAACTATAAGTATGTCTGGAAGGCCACGTCTTGGCAGGATGGGGGAAGAGGAGTTGGGGGGCTTCATCTGGCTGGTGACACATTTCTTGCCGCTCATGATCCAGGCAGGTGGCAGGGTCATACAGGGGTACCCGACAGAGGCGCGCAGAATCCGGTGGGGAAAGGTGCTGCATCACCTGCAGCGTGTGTATGCCAGCCAGAGGAGTGACCACCAGCTGAAGCACCGGTGGGCTGACCTCATCACCAGGGAGCAGGATCTCTTGGACCACCTGGGAATCATGATTGGTGGCACTGTTGGTGAGTACGACAATTGTTAATGTGCACAATTAAATGCTCTGTAGTGACATCAGGGGATTAGTACAATGTCTGCCAGCTAACTTGATGACTGTGTGTAATTCTGGGGAAATATAAGGTGATCATTGATGCACTATGGCAAGGATTACAATTGCTAGCTGTCAGGTAGCACGTGCTCAGCAAACTTACAGGTAACTTTACCATGAAGGAAATTGGTGCGGCCTTTTTGTCAGCACAGCTAACAAAATAGGAGCCAATCATGTCTATATAGGGTATTATTGACAGAGAAGTACAGATGTACCAACATTTAGGCCAACTATGTTGACGCAATTGCTAGACTGACTTTAGAATCACTACATGATGCTGAAAATGAGTGCTGCCTTCACGTCAATTGATAATAGAAAAGTGGCTCAAACATTGGTCTCATGTGAGTCTGGTGAGTGTGGAAGGAAAGCGTTCACAGAAGTACTATGAATGTGTGGGATTATTGTGTTTCTTGATCTTTTTGGATACATGTCAGTTCATGATTTGAAAACATCGTGAAAAGGTGTAAGGTGCCCTCAGCTAACATCTTAAGATGTTTGTTGGAATTAGTTGAGCCACAATCCAAATATGGATGGCAGTCCAAGTGTATGCACATGGCTTCACATCTCCATGGTTGGTGCAAATCACCCTAGGTGGGCCACATCAATTGACTATACTGTAACAACAGGATGGCTTACAGGAGTCCCAGCCCCTCCCTCTGTACATTGGGCCTATGTGCAATAAATGTGTCATGGCCACAAGGCATGTATGACTGGTAATGCAGTCCTCAAGTAACCAGGCATTGGATGTTTCTCTTGTATGCACATGATGAGACGATTACACTCCATATTTTTTTAGTGATCACCAATTATGGGGCAAGTTTGCAACCACATGATAGTTAGGGCCAATGTATGTGTGCAGATATGTGTGTAACTGTCACAGGAGACCCAAGCTATGTACAAGTTGGCCGTAAAATATCAGATTCAGTACCATCATGTCTGAATGGCTTCCATGTCCTTATTCAGCCTACACATTGTAAATGATTATGAAATTGTTGCACTGTGCACAGATTTTGACCACATTTCTTCCTTTCATACCTTACAGATGGACCGGCACCCTACACTGTGGGAGAGGTGGCGACATTTGAGGACCCCGACCACTCCAGTAAGTGTTGATATGTCTGTTATGTGTTGTGTTTGCTGGTTATGGACTCGTGTGAGTTGGACGCATAGCAAGGTGTGATGCGTTGGGCAAGTTTTTCACTTGTTCCATGAGTGTGAATGCAGTTTTCACATGTTTTGTGTTTCCCAATGCGTATCCAATGGTATCATGTAGGGATTGTAGGACATCCCTGTAGGCCCCACTGTGAGTACAGGGGATAGTCATGTGTCTGACACTTGTATCACCAAGAGTCGCAATGGAAGTCAGCCCCTATTTAGTCAGCCTGTCAGACCCACATTCTCTAAGATTGGTGGAGCTAATAGCTTCCCAATAGACACGTGCTTCACTATTTACCTACGTAAGTTTGAATCAGTAGGTAGAATCTCCTAGCAGCATGTACTTCCACACGTAGTGCTACAAGTATGTGGAACCTGAGTGTAATGGCCTAGGTGTGCATGCAATTCATGATCATGGGTGTTCTAGCAACTCTGTGTCTGATGTAAGTCAGGCCTCACTGGAAGTATATGTTGTGTACTAAGTTCTGCATTTCCTGACATGTCTGACCCTATGAGTGCTCTAGGGTTTGCTGACTCCTAATTGTAGATAGACCTTACCTGTGGTGTGTCTGTAGAGACAAACATGTGTGGAGTTGCCTGTACACTCCTCGGTGTACATGTTGTTGGCAAATTATAGTTGTGTACCCACCGCCCCCCCTCAAACACGGCCATGGGTTTGTGAATGGGTTATGTAGTATTGAGGCTACCAGTATGTTACACATACCTGTGAATAAGTGACGGTTTGGTTGCATACTAGTATATACGCTCAGGTTTGGCACTTGGTACCATACTGGAAAGTCCAGTTACAACTTGCAGACCATGTGGCTTTAGTTTTGCTTTCCGTACACTGACATTTGTAGCCCAGCTCTTGGTGGAGGATATGCAGCATGATTCTTAGATGTTAACTGTCAGAACTCAGATTGCAAGTCAAAGCCAGTTGTTACCCATCTTGTGGGTTGTGGATGTGCTTTGTGTGATGTGACCTTTGTTGTCTGGCCTGCCATATACTCCCTCAGGGACTTTCAATGCTCTGTATCATGATATGAGCTGTTACAAGTACAGTAGATGTAATGTCTGATTAACTTGCTGTGCCGTTTCACACAATGCAGTTACTAATGTAGCACATCTGCATTTGTCTTCACTGCAGCTAACATGACTCCAGACCAGGTCCATGAATTTCAGCGTCGGGCCATGCGATAGCAGCACATCCTGCTGGTGGAGTCGGGGTTCCGGAGGATGGCCCGGCGATATCGCCATGAACGTGCCTCCGGGGCATGGCGAGCCTTCCCAAAGGGTAGGCCTACTTTGCCCACCACAGCCACCACAGAAACAACCACCAATCAGAGCCAGGTGGCCCCACCCACAGTTGCTTCTGTTGATCCAACATCTGCTGGACTTCCTGGCCACAGCATTGCCACTGGTGCAGGACAGCCCACACAGACCTCCTCCACCGGTACCCAGACTGCCACTGCTCCAGCTGTTGACCCTGCGGCCTTCAATAGACTTGAACATAAGATGGACAAAGTGCTGCGCAAGGTGAGCCACCTGAGCCGGGACGTGCGGCACATTAAACAGCGGGTCAAGGATATAAAGAGGACCCTACGGAGGGCCAACCTCTAGACAGTTGAATTGATGGACATGATACCCTCCCCTCCCTCCTCTTTCCTTGTTCTTATAGTTAGTGGGCTTAGGGGGCTTAGTGTTAGGTTAGTATAGGCTGTTAGTTTAGTTAGTGGGTGGGGTGTAGGGGGTCCTGCTTGTTTCTTTTTTGACTTATTACATGTGTGGTTGGGGGGCTATGTTGGGGTTCTTGTGTGTAAACCCCCCCCCCCCAAAATACCCAAATAAATATATATTTGTTTACCATAGTGTAGTATGTGTTTAGGTTAGTATGTGTTGTCCTCAATGTGTCCTGTCTCATAAGGGGGGTGGGGGGTAGATGTTTAGAACGTTTCATTACATGTGATTAGTAAGTGTAGCTTAGGTTAGTTAGGGACAGTTGTGGGTAATGAGTAGTCAGGGTAGATTAGGGTAAGTAAGATTTTTCCTTCAGTTTCCTCATATATGGTTAGCTTTTAATACATATTTGGTTATCCCTTAATAGTATATGTTTAATGGTACTTGATCGTGGGTTTGGATTCAGTGTACATCAATTTGGTACTATAACATCTGTGTCCTATGCTACAAACAAATCCCAACTGAGCTGTACGATTGGCAGCTAGCCCAGAGCTACCTTGCAAAGTGTCTACCCTTTGTTGCAACCACCAATCACAGTTAATATGGATCCCAATGTGTCTCTGTTGATAAGTGTGTTTTCAAAGTCACTAACAGTGCTTCCAGACTTGATATTGGGGAAACAGTTTTAGGTCTGACTGCAGTGTGATGATCATGCACACCCTAATAAGAGGAGTTCTCATTGGCAATCTTGTATTCTTGTCTTCATGACATAATTTGTGACACAGTTCGGCATGATTACCTATTTGTATGTTAACTCAGACACCTTCATTTGGGCAGTTTTTTTTTTGTATTTACTTAGATTAGTGTGCCATGTTTATTGTGTTATTTTTGCATGTTGACAACATTTAGCGGGCACTATTTGATGACTTAGTTATCCCCTGAGGAAGCATTCTTCGGTCCTACACAGCATGGTGGTGTATGGTTTCTCACTTCATCAGATTATTCCCTCAGGATGGGCAGAGTATGATGCAATCATGGTCACTGTGCAGATTTCTCTAACTACATAATATCTGGACAGTTGTATTGACAAGCTACGTAATTTGACAGTAGGCACATTTCAGTTATCTACTGCACAGTTGATATGTCACATTACCCAGAGACAGATTTGTTGTGTAAGTGCTATTTATTGAAAAGTGCTGTAGTGCTATATGTACATTGTCCATGATTGTGAGTCCATTATAGTGATATCTTCCATTGTGATCCAACACAAGGGTTTACCAAAATGCTTTTGTCATGCTGGGGTTGCTGTTTCAGACAGTGCAGAGGGACAGATTTAGCCAATGAGTAGGAGAGAGACAATCACTGAGCTGGGTGACAAGATATACAGTGGTTTGCAGAAGAGTGCTTGAGTACAGTTGTTGTAAGACTGTCATGTTTCAAAACATAGGACTTTGGTAATAGTTGGCCATGTGGCAGGGATTAGTGCTCCCGGGTACTTTTCCTTGTGAATGTGATCTGTTCCATGTCTTCTTCTTCTGATGTGTGTGTTGCCTGCTTTGTCCTTGTTGGTGGTGGTTGTGAAGGGGCAACACACACCTCAGTGTTAGAAGACGTGGAGTCAGACATCCCTGTCGCCGCTCCCTGTGAATGTCTTAAGGGCAGCACTGCTGCAAGGAGGGACTGCTGGTTCTTTAGAATAGCAGTCACATCACGATTGTAGGCAGCTAGGTCAGCCCTGAGGGGTTCAATGTTGCATTTGTGCACGCGTTGACAGGATTGCTGTTGTAGGTGTTGGGTCAACTGTATTACAGCTGTGCTGATTTCCTTCTGGCTTTTCTGCAGTTCCTGCAAGATTGATGTTAGGGTTTGCATAGCTGCTGCCTGATCTGCAAATGACATCATGCACAAACGCACCCCCTCAAGGCTGGCTGCCATATTTTGCATCCCCACCTGCACCTCCTTGGCCAGCTCCCTCTGTACTCCAACTACAGTTCTCTCAAAGCTGGTGCCAGTGTCGTCTGAGTCCTCAGCTGTATTGGAGCTGGCAGGTCTTACAATTGGGGTGGTGGGTGGGTCCTCTGCGATGGCTGCTTGTTCTGTGCTCCACCTTGTGACAGAAGGTGGGGTCTGGAGGGTTTCAAGGACCTTTTGGATAGTCTCCTGGGGAATGTTTATCAGCTCGTCATCCATGTCATCAGGGAAATCTGGGACAGGCATATCGGCAGGAGATCCATCTTCCTCTGCAATGAAACAGGGTACAATTAGTGTGTCTGTGTTGTGGCAATTCTGATGTGACGTGCCTGCCTTTTGATCAATTCACTTTGTGATCTTGTTTTGTGTTAATATCTGCAGTCCTTCAGATGGGCATTGTTTGAGGCCTATGGCCCACCTGTGTGTCACATGTATGGTATTGAGTTATTAGACTTGTCAGCCTCATCGCCTCTAGGTGTTGATTTTAGCCAAATAGAGAATTGCGACCTTCTTTTCCTACTCGACCCTCCGTGTACATCCATTCTCATGGTGAGACCTTTCACTGGCTGTGGGTGTTCTGATGGCCCTGGCAGCACACTTAACAATCTGGACCTGCCCCAATCCCTGATCGTTCACATCGACTTAAATGTAATTGACATGTGGCATATCCTATGCATGGCAATGTTATGAACCAATATGGATGTTGACATTGTTAATGGGTCCTGCTGATGTTGGGTAATGTGTGTTACATTGGACTGCCCTGATAGTCGTATCAGTGTCCTATTTCCTCCTCTGACTGTGCAGGTGTATTTCAGTGACCAGTTACATGTGTCCCCTCCTCTATGCTGTTGTCTGAGCAGTATGACATTTGGGATGTTGCCTTGTTACCCAGGCACAGGATGGACCCTGACATATGCAGCATGGGTGTGTCCTTAGTGCTGTGTCGCTCCTATTGTTGTTTACTTTGGCTGATGTTTGTGACAACTATGGGCATTGACATTTGAGTGTACTGGGGCCTTTGTCTTGTTTCAGGGGATTGTTGCAGATGTCATCCTCACCCCCTAATTTAGGTGTGTATGATCCATGGGGAGGTTACTGCCATTGGCAACTTGAGCTGCACACAGATCAGTGGTGGTAGTGGCAACTGTTGTCGCAGTTACATTGCAGTTGTCGGTTTGGCTAGAGGATTGCTAATAGGGCCCTAGTTAATTTAGGGGGTATGGTGGCTGACGTGTGCCAGGATGTCAGTTTGACGTTGTGTCCTTCCCTCCTGGGATGTCAGTTTGACGTTGTGTCCTTCCCTCCTGGTGTGGCTTTCCCTTTGCTCCATCGTTGGCATGACAGCATGCCCCCATGGGACTGTTGTTGGTGTAGTGTAATGGTGTGCCCCAGCTTCTGTCTGTGCAGGCCATGCCCCAATGCCATGCCCCTTTACCCATGCCACTCCATGTATATGTTGACTTCCATTGCCTTTTTTGGTCGGTATCCCCCCGCTTGCAGTTAACATTATTGCATTATAATTCCCCATGCGACTTACCCTGCATGTGCGTTGTCTCCTGGTAGTCTGCGCTGTCCTGTCCTTGAATCCCTGTGACGATCTCCTCAGGGATGACGGCTGCGACCATCTCCTCCATGTGGTCTAGGGCCTCCTGGTGTGCTGGACTCCCCCCTCCAGTCTGCAGTGCTGCCTTCCTGTTCCTTGCCATCTTTTCGTTGGTCCTGCGTTTGCAGTCATGCCAGCGTTTCTTGCACTCAATGACTGTTCTGCGTACTTCAGCCACACTGTTAATCTTGTCAACAATTTGTTGCCATATAGCCTCTCTCCTACTGATTGGCAACTTTGAGGTGACAAACAGTTGGTGCTGGTGTTCCGTCACCTCTTTAACCAGAATTTCCTGCTCCTCTGCACTAAAGCTACACTTTCTTTTCTTCTTAAAAGTGTCCTGGTTCTTGTGTGGGTCCTCCTGGCTGGTTCCTGGTCTGATGTCATCTTCCTGGGGTCTGTAGTGGCATCTGGGATCCATTTTGGCTCTCCTCTGGTGAAATGGCTGTGTTCGCTGTGTTTTTTGATGCTATTGCGTCAAACAAAACGGCACATATCTGGTTTGCGGTGTCGTAAATCGACCCACAGTCATTTCCGCCTCGTTAACGTTGTTTTCCTTTACGACTTGACGCCGCGGTGTGCGTCAAAAATAATGACTCCCACCTGTTGTTTGCGCCGCCGCGCGTCAAAGTATAAATATGATGCCCGCACGGCGCACCAAAATGGCGTTAGCCGGTGGTAATATTTTTGACGCAAAACTGCGCCGGCGCAGTTTTGCGTCAAAAAGTATAAATATGGGCCTTACTGTGTAAAACCAGGTGCTCAATTACTTGTTCAAATGATGAAATCGAGATACAGATGAATAGTGATGATGAGGATGACCCAGCTCCAGAGACAGAGTATGAGACAATAAATGAGGAGTACTCCTGATTATTTGCTTTCCAGTGCTCACAGTGAAGGAGCTTCCTCCTGATTTACAGGGAACAGTTAAAGAGAAAGTGTGGGATCTGACAGGGAAAAAGATAGGTCTGGTAAAAGGAGTTGAGGCAGTTAAAGTTCCTGTAAAGCCGAAGGCAATTTTTCCTCAGATTACCCAGTATCACATGCCACAGGATATTCTTATAAAGGTTGCTCAAATAATTGCAGAATTTGTGAAACAAGGGGTCTTGAAAAAAGTGTTGAGCATCACGAGTAACTCTCCGATACTGGGATTGAAAAAACCCGGTGGGAAAGTTCGAATTGTCCGCCATCTGAGAAAAATAAATGACATTGTGATCAAATGTTGCCTCGTGGTGCCAAATCCAGTTGTGATAATGTTTCAGATTCCATGTGATGCTGAATGGTTCACTGTCAGAGGCTTGTCACAAGCCTTCTTTTCTCTGCCTCTTCAGACAATTTCTCTTTTATTTTAAATTTTTAGACCAAGTTTACTGCTGGTGTCGAATTACTCAAGGGTTTTCAAAGTCACCTTCTATATTCAATCAGATCTTGAAAAAGAATTTGGAGTCGTTGGAATTACCTTTACAATCGACATTGGTACAGTACATTGATGACCTACTGATTTCATCCAAAACGAGAGATGAATGCAAGTATGACATGATTGCCTTGCTGAACCGTTTAGGAAAGAATGGTCTCCACATAAATTGCAGTACTGTCAGAAAGAAGTGAAATACTTGGGTCACCAGATTGAGAAAGAAACAAGAATAATATCCAGAGAAAGGGTCACAGCCATATTGCAGATGAGCCCCCCAGCCCACATAGAGAGATGTCAAGATGTTTTTAGGGATGGTAGGCTATTGTCGCCAATGAATTCCCAATTTTTCAGTCATTTCTAAGCCCTTGCAGAAGCTGACCCATAAGGAAGTTACCGATCACCTAGTGTTAGACCAGGCTTGCATGAAAGCGTTTTCTGAAGTGAGAGAGAGTGTTTGGAAAGCTCCAGCTTTGGGTATGCCTGATTACACACAGTCCTTCAAGTTGTTTTGTCATGAGTGTGTGGCATGCTCCTTGTCTCTCTTAATGCAGGCCTATGGAGGTGTAAACCGCCCAGTAGCATATATGTTTCAGCTAATTTTGACCCAGTTGCAGCAGCTTTACCAGGCTGTGTGCAGTTGCAGCGGTTGGACAGAGGCTCACATAGTGTGAAGGCTTTGTGATGAGACATCCTTTGGTTATTATGGTCCCTCACTACATTGAAATCCTACTTACGAAAACGAAAACCAAGTACCTAACAGGTGCAAGTTTGACCAGATACGAGACAAGCATTTTTGGGTCACCAAATGTGTCATTGAAAAGATGTACAGTGCTTAACCTGGCAACCTTACTTCGAATGAAAATGTTGAAATTGAAAAGTTGGAAGACATTGAGCATGATTGTGTTGAAGTAACTGATCTGTACACAAAACCGAGACCTGATATTAGAGATACCCGATTTGAAGAAAATGGCCAAATTATCTTTGTTGATGGTTCCTGTCTAAGAGACAATACAGGAGTACTGAGAGCAGGATATGCCGTGTGCACAATTACTGGTATAGTGAAAGCGTCTTGGCTTCAAGGAGTAAATTCTGCACAAGTAGCGGAATTGGTAGACCTTACTAGAGCATGTCATGTTTCTGTTCAGCTTAAAGTTACCATCTATACGGATAGTCAGTATGGATTTGGAATAGTCCATGATTCTGGCCAGTTGTTGTCACAGAGAGGTTTCATGACCTCTTCTGGTTCGCCCGCGAGAAATGGTGAGAGAATTAAAGAACTGTTGCATTCCATCCAAATGCCTGAAAAGATTGCGGGGGTAAAATGCAGTGCACAGCAGAAATTTCAAGACTTTATGCCAATGGGAAATGGATATGCGGATCAAGTCCATGGATTTGCGCTTTGAACTGTACATCATTCAAGGATAAGTGGAAATTGTTACCGAAAGAAGATGAAACATGCCCAAGTTTTGCATTGCAAGTAATTGACACTTTGGAAGAATTGAAAACATTGCAGAATAATGTTGACAGGGAGGAAAAACAATCATGGAGCAAAATGAAATGTGTGCAGCGACAAGTTGAATTGTGGGTTTCAGAAGAGGGACAATTGGTTTTGCCCAACAGTCTGTTGTCTCAAATGGCTAGGTATTCTCATGGTCAAGTACATGTTGGGAGGGATGCAATGATTCGTCTATTCAAGCATAATTGATTCAATCCAAGGTTTAGACAAGTTGCTGAAGCAGTTTGCCATCGTTGCGTCATTTGTCAACAAATGAACACGGGAAAAGGGACAGTGGTTAATTTGAGCCACATTGGAAGAGCAGGAGGTCCATTCAGCAGAATGCAAATGGATTTTATTGAGGGGCCTGCGTGTGAAGGTTTGAGATATGTGTTGGTGATTGCCTGCATCTTTAGTCATTGGATTGGAGCATACCCTACACAAAGGAATGACAGCCTCACAGTAGCAAAACTTCTGTTTAGGGAACTGATACCACGTTTTGGGTTTCCGATCTCTTTAGAATCACATAGGGGAAGTCACTTCAACAATGAAGTAATTAAATTGCTATGTGAAGCATTGAACATTGAGCAGAAGTTGCATTGTAGTACCACCCTGGGCTAGTGGAACAGATGAATGGTACTTTGAAGTAAAAAATGGCAAAGATGTGTGAATCCACGAATCTGAAATGGCCTGACGCGCTGCAGTTAGTTCTGATGACAATGAGGAACACACCTGACAGGAAGACAGGATTGTCGCCGCACAAAATTCTCATGTGTATAGCAATTAGGTTGCCAGAGGAGCCTGCACATGCACTTGAGAACATTACAGATGATAGGGTATTGGACTACTGCAAAGGTCTGGCTGATATGGTTCGCTCTTTCTCTCAGCAGGTGGAAGCCACCACACTGCTACCGATCCAAGATCAAGGACACATCCTGAGGGCGGGTGACTGGGTGGTGGTCCGAAAACACGTGCAGAAGACGTGTTTGGAGCCTCTGTGGAAAGGCCTGTTCCAGGTGGTTATGACCACTACCACAGCTCTGAAGTGCACTGGAGTTCCGAACTGGATCCATGCCAGGCACACGAAAGAAGTGGCATGTCCTTTGGACGATCAAGAGGACGCGCGTTGTGGACGCCGGCTGAAGGAGGGGTGGGACCCTTGGCCCCTTTAAACTTTGATTTGCACGCCCGCTTCGCGGGACGCACATTGTGGACGTCAGTTGCTGGAGGGGCGGGACCCTTGGCCCCTTTAAACTTTGATTTGCGCGCCCGCTTCGCGGGACGCGCGTTGTGGACGCCAGCTGCTGGAGGGGCAGGACCCTTGGCCCTTTAAACTTGATTTGCGGGCCCGCTTCGCGGGACGCACGTTGTGAACGCCAGCTGCTGGAGGGGCGGGACCCTTGGCCCTTTAAACTTAATTTGCGCGCCCGCTTGGCGGGACGCGCGTTGTGGACGCCAGCTGCTGGAGGGGCGGGACCCTTGGCCCTTTAAACTTGGTTTGCGGGCCCGCTTCGCGGGACGCACGTTGTGAACGCCAGCTGCTGGAGGGGCGTGACTCTTGGCCCTTTAAACTTGATTCACGCGCCCGCTTCGCGGGACGCATGTTGTGGACGCCAGCTGCTGCAGGGGTGGGACCCTTGGCCCTTTAAACTTGATTTGCGCGCCCGCTTCGCGGGTCGAGCGTTGTGGACGCTGGCTGCTGGAGGGGCTGGACCCTTGGCCCCTTTAAACTTTGATTTGCGCGCCCGATTCGCGGGACGCGCGTTGTGGACTCCAGCTGCTGGAGGGGCGGGACCCTTGGCCCTTTAAACTTTGATTCGCGCGCCCGCTTCACGGGACGCGCGTTGTGGACGCCAGCTGCTGGAGGGGCGGTACCCTTCACCGTTAGAGGCCGGGCTGGGCCACCTCCCTTTCATCTTGCCGAGGATAGTGAGTTTTTTTTTTTTGTTCCCTTTCCCTTTCCCTTTTGGTGACTACTTATTGTATTAGTCCCTGGAGACTTTTTTTTTGCTTGAAGCCCTTGTCTCAAACTGTGTGTCCTGCTGCTACTGCCCTCGTGAGGAGCTATTGTTTGTTAAATGGGGCGGAAAAAGGGCTAAGTATCTGGAGCCATGAGTAGTGGAGGTGGCAGGAAGGGCAATGTAAATACTACTTTGGACTCCTTTCTTGCAAGAGCGGTTGGGGTCGTGACCAAGGAAATTGACTTGGCAGAGAGGAGGCTATCTATGGAGATCGAGGATTGGGGTCATGTCTCATTAGCCAGTGATCCCTCAGTGGTTTTGGAGGAGGAGGGGGTGGTGGCCCACCATGGAGGTGAGCTGTGTGCTGTATCAGAGCGTGACCATGCAGAGAAATTAGGGGACTCTGGTGACCCAGGGCCTTTGAGAAGAAGCAAAAGGCTTTTGCTGTCTTCTCCTGTGGCCTGTTCTATGGATAAGTGCAGCCCCCCACCAAGGAAGAAAAAGAAACTGAAGAAATCTGTCCCTAAAACGAAAGCTTCTCTTGTGGATAGTTCCAAGAAGCTATATGGGGATGTAAAATCCAGCGAGCTAATGAGCTGTGATGCAACCATTCTTTTGCCAAAGCTGAAGGAGATGATTGAGGGTATTTTGACACCTGTAATGGCAAAATTATCGGTGATAGAAAAAGCAGTTATTCGACTAGGTGAACTAAGAAGCCAAGGGAGCCATTTTATGGGGGGGTGTAAGGCCCTGTGTTGTGTATCTCGTCCAAGTATGGATGAGAATCTACAGGAGGAAAATGCTGGGCCCCTGGGAAGTTTGCCTCAGCATCTAGATAACTTGTCGAGTTCTGGGGACAAGGTGCCTGCATTCAATCTGTGTTGGCCCCAACTACCGCCCCACCAATGGGCAACGGGGCCCTGAATGGTCTGAGCCTCGGAAGACAGCCTGACAGTGGTTCTGCAGTGGTTGGGGGTTCCTGCCCACAGCCGGTTGGGAAGTCCAATCAGAATCCGTTGAGTAAAAAGTCTTCATTGGCCCTTTTGGATCTCCCCCCGGCATGTGCCCCATATGTGGTAGTACTGACAAATGTTCCTGCTCTGGCCCGTGGGGCAACAGAATCTATGGCTCAACTAAAAAATAAAACTGGCCATTGGCTGAGCAAAAACTGCTATTTTTTATGTAAGGATCTTGATGATGTCTTGTTTGTTCGAAGAATTGACTGGATTGGGCCAAGGGAAAAAGATGGGGTCAAGGATTGTGTTATTATAAATGTCAGATACCCGGGCCTGGCTCAACGGCTTCTCTCCTCATATAGTCAGGCCTTTTTAAGGGCAGATTCAATTGGTATGGCCCCCCTGGGATACTTTTACAATCATATGCAACTGGGCGCTGATCCCTCTCCTGACCTTGGAAGGATCCCCGCCTTAGGCCAGAATGCCCCGTGGAAAATTTGCAGGAGAACAGATTACAATATAAACTTGGACTTGGCAGGGGTGGATTGACAATGCACCAAGACCGTGATTGCGTTCGAGGGGGTGGGCTCGAAGTGCAACCTTATTTCTTGGAATATTGCGGGGTATGATGCCAAGATATCTGATCAGGATTGGGTTAGGCGTGTGGCTGAATATGATATTATTATGCTGCAGGAAACATGGTCTGAGGGGCTGGCTGCTTGGGATGGATATGATAGATTTGCCATCCCAGCAGCTCAGTCCCTCGGAGGTCGCTCGAAAGGGGGCCTGGTTACCTTAATACTTTTCTCCAAGATAGTGGCTGCCTTCCAAATTAATTGTAACCACCAGGGTATGTTGCCTGTTTGGGTCATTTTTTTCTAACAATTTTAATGTTCTGTTGGTTAATTTTTATAATGCTGTATGGGATGGGGGTGTCAAATTGGGATCCTTTTCTCCATTCTCCAGGTGTTGAAATATAGAATGGAGGAGGTGGGGTTGGAATTCTGTGCCATTGTATCAGGAGATTTTAATGCTAAGCTGGGCAGCCTCAGTACAATGGTAAAACCCTTCGACTACGACTGTGGGGACTACTTGGTGGATGACATTCAGGATATGAGAGGTAGGGCTTTGACCACGGAACTTAGGAAGTTGGGCCTTTTGAACTTCCGGGAGATTGAAGCAGTAGATTTTCACCAGCTCCCAACATTTGTGGGTAGAGGGTTTGGCACCACAATTGACTACATTTTTGTGTCTCTGTCATTGAAAAATCTGATTACTGATGGAGAGGTGCTTGGTGAATGTATGAGTGATCATAACCCCCTCACAGTGTGCTTGAAACTTCCAGGGGCTCCAAGTAAATTAGGGCGGGTTGGTCCTGTAACCGTGAAGATAAGAGATCAGGGTAGGCGATTTGGCTGGAAACAGGTAGATGCCCAACAAGTTATTGAGAGGGTGGTGGCGGGAAAGTTACCCTTGTTCATGGACATACTTTTGAGAGAGACTCCGAGCCCAAACGAAGTGATGGATGCAATAGCTGAAGTAAACATAGAAGTTAGAGACTGTTTATTCTTACTAGACAGTCGTCCTAACAAGCGCAGAGGTGGCTGGTTTGATAAGGTTTGTTACGATGCCAGGGTAAACATGAAAATGGCCCTTAAAGGAAATCCCAGAGATCGGTCCGCGGTGAAAGCAGCAAGAATTGAGTATAAAAGGGCCCTGAGGGAAAGTAAGGATAGATTTAAAGCAAAGGCCTGGGCAGATTTGGAGCGCGCCTCAGTCGTGAAGGATCCTGGCTTGTTCTGGAAGGTGGTAAACAGAGGTTCCTTTGCCACAGAGACATCTGAGGGCCTGGGCTGCAATATTGCACGGAGGTTTGGGTAAATTATTTCTGTAGAATTTTTGAGGGATCCCCCTTAAGAAATAATTGGGAAAAAGAGGGTGTGGTGGTTCCCAACTTAGCGATCAGGTTTTCGCTCCAGGAAGTTATTGATGCACTCCAGGGCAGTGCTAGTAATAAAGCCCCGGCCCCGGATTCCATTCCTATGGATTTGTATAAAACTTGCCCTCAGCTATGGGCACCTGTTCTTTTAAATGTTCTTAACGCGGCAGTTACTGTGGGAATTCCTGCTTCTTGGAGGAGGGCCTGTATCATTCCAGTCTTCAAAAAGGGGGATCGGAACGAGCCGAAGTCCTATCGCCCTATCTCCCTACTTGACTCTTTTGGGAAGATTCTGGGGCGAATCATCTTAAGGCGTATTGAGGCTTGGATGGCTGAAAAGGATATTTTGAGCCGGCATCAGTATGGCTTTAGGGAAGGTCTTGGCACTCGTGAGCAGTGCCTCAATCTTCTGATGATGATTGGGAAATATAGGCAAGATAGGAAGGGCACCCTCTATCTTGCCTTTATGGACCTTAGTTGTGCCTTTGATAAGGTAAATCGGTCCATATTGTGGGAAAGGCTAGGTCAGTTAGGGATGGATCCTGATATTGTGGAGCTGCTCCAGTACCTCCACTCAGGATCGGTTGCCAACGTGAGGGTGGGGTCAAATGGGGAATGTTCAGAGACTTTTAGGCTCACCAAGGGTCTTCGTCAGGGGTGTGTGTTGGCCCCTACTCTGTTCCTCTTATAAACTAATGGATTGTCTGACTTCTTGGTGGAGCACTGTAGGGATGTCCCAAAGGTGAATGGCACTAGTGTCCCGGTGTTGACATATGCGGATGATGCGGTCCTTATGGCCTGCACTATGAACAGTCTTCGTAAAGCTGTTAGAGCCTATGAATCTTATATGTCAGGCTTGGGCCCAGAGATAAATGATAAGAAATCGCATTTTATGGTATGTGGTAAATCTATGAGCAGGGTTGGGGAGCTAAAGGTTGATGATCAAACTATTAGTAGGGTCAATGAATTCCCATATTTAGGGGTAATCTTTGATGATAAAGGCTCATGGAAACCTGCTATTGCTAGAAGGAGTATGCTCTTCCATGCCTCAGTTGGTGCTACTTTTGATTTTGCTGTAAGAGTAGGAAGCAAAGCCATTAAGCCTCTGCTTGAAATCTATAGACGAAAATGTCTCCCTGTCCTGTTGTATGGTGCAGCACTCTGGGGGTACATGGACACCCGAGTTCCCATTATTGAAGAAAATCGTTTCTGTAGAACACTATTGGGCGTTGGTCAAAATACCTCTGGTTTCTGCCTGCATCTAGAATTAGATCTTGAGTGTGTGCAAAATACTATTCAGCTGGCTCCCCTTTTGTTATGGATTTCGATTTGGAGAAATGATTTTGCTATTTTTAATAGAGAGATTTTAAGGGATTGTTTGGCCTGCGATAATGTAAAATGCATTCCCTGGCTGATGTACATAAGAAAAGTAGCACAGGAGTTGGGGCGGCCGGATTTGTTTTACTCTCCCGAGGGTCTGACTAACCAGGATAAGAATTGGGTGAAGGAGAATTTTTTAAGAATGCGGAGGGTTGAAAGAGAAGGAAAGGAACTAGGGAAACAATCGGTTAGAGATTTTATTATGTTAAAATGGGGGTGGGTCCTGAGCCCTACCTCCTAGTAATAAATGACCTGATGGAAAGGACTCTTATTACTCGATTTCGTTTGGGGGTCATTAGGAATAATCTCTGCTTCCCGCTTGGTCAGTATGGTGTAAAATCTATCAGACCGTGTCCCTGTGACGGGGTGTCACTGCAGACCTTGTCCCATTTGACATTATTCTGTTTTTTTACGCACCTTTTAGAAGACGTTTTTTATTACCCCTGCTGAGGCCAAAGGGATTTGTGCAATTTCGCCCTGCTTTTATGTGGCTGCAAATGGCCTCAGATGCATTGGTATGGCGGGGTTTGGGATTGTTTTTGAGAGGAGCCGTTATCTGGCGTAATAATTTAGAGTTTTTTTAAGGGACGTTCTAGATTATTATTCTTGAAAATGATGTTTGATCTGTTTTTAAATTATGATTATGCTGATTTTACTGTTTTATTGATATTATGGTTATTTATTGCTGTTTATGTAATTTAAGGGTTGAATTATTTCATACCGAATAAAAAAAAGCCTCAAGAGGAGTTGTTGAGAGTACCAACAATGACCAGACAGGCCTCAGAACCAGAAAGAGGAACTGAGGCCGGATCTGAGCCCGTTGAGGACAGTTCAGTCACTCCCGTGAGAGACAAAGGAGAAAACCTTTAGGAGGGTGACAGTGAGCCAATCTCAATTGAGGCAGCAGGGGAGTCTAGTCAGAGGAGGGCTCTCCCAGAAGTAGCCATATTTGAGAGACAAACAGAGCAAACACCGGATCCCAAGGGGGAAGGCGTTGAGGAGGATCAAAGCCTATACGATCTGACTCCTCCTGAACGAGTTGCAGGTCCGTCAAGAGCAAGAAGTTGTTTCAAGTTCAACACTGAAAAGAGCATTGACCAAGGGTCCACTGAAAGGAGATAAGTGGCCGGAGTCACAAGCAAAGAGAAAGAAAGCAGTTGTTGTAACAACAATCGAGGAAGAAGTAGATATGGCAAGGAGAGAAGATCTAAGTGAAGGAGAATTTAATGGAGATCGAATGTTGAAAAGAAAGAGAATTACAAGTTGAAGGTACGCAGGTCCTGAATGGACGTATGCAAATACAAGTGAATGGCAGAAAGAATGTTTATCTTTTTGTTTTGACCGAGACATTCCTGGTCAATATTTTGGCACTTAAAAGAAGGTAACAAACTGAACTGTTGAGACAAATTTGAGATAAAGTGCAAGGAGAGAGACTCTGTTAAAAGTAACTGGAAAAGACCTTTGTAACTTGATTTGACAAGCTGCTAAACTGATTTTTGACAAAGGATCCTGGTAGTAAGACTGAAAGCTGTAAAGAACGGCTGAAAGAAGTTTTTTGTTTTTGATTTTTGCTGCATAGTTATAAGTTTTTCTCTTCTACTTTCTGATTCTTTACAGATCATGAGTAATATTATCCAGCAGGGTAGGAAAAACAGGTGCTGTAAATACATGAGTGTTGGTTTGGCAATTGTGTGTGTGATATTGTGTGTGATATTGATTGTGGGCATGACTTCTTGATGAGAGTAACGCCAACCTCAATTCAGCTTTAGAGACAACTACTGCATTAACAGTGATAGAGAAGGTTAGAGGAGAAGTATCTGCTTGTAGATAATGCCCAAGGGGAACTTTCTTCTAATGTGTTCTATCGCTTGTTGAGTAAGTTGAGACGATGGATGTGATAGATGTGAAGAATTGCTCTGTGTGTACGCAGATTCCTTCATCAGTCGAAGAAGGAGTTACCTATCATAGTTTGCCTCTTACTTATGGGATAAGCTGTAGTCTGTTACTAACAAGATTCTACAACCAAAAAGACATTCAGTATTTCTACTCTATGTGTTTTCATTCGTCCCCATAATTAGGTATCTAAGGGGAGTAGCCAAGGACAATGACATAGTATTAGTGAGAGGTTTCTTTGAGCCTACGTTCACTTTTGGCACTGCTTACGCTCACAGGAATAACCTGACATGCTTGCTTACACCTTTAGAAAAGAGCTTCTTAGATCACGCAGATGACAGAAGAAAGGCATCAAATGAGAAATTAGAAAAGGGCTTAGAGAAAAGGACTTTTAGAAATGATTATGCTTATAGTGCAATAAAAACACAAGGGAAATTAGCTTTAGATGTGCAACACGTAGGGAAGCTTTGTGTATATTGGCCTAAATCTAACACTGACACTTTTATGGGAACGAGTGAATGTAGATGTGTTTTTGTTTCAAAGTAAATGGATGTTAGACTTTTCATCCTTGGCGTGGTCTCCCTTAAATTTTTGCCTCTGTTTCCCAGGTTGTTGATGTGTGCTGGACTCTGATTTGCTGTTTTTGTTACTCTGGGCACTTTACCACTGCTAACCAGTGCTAAAGTGCAAGTGCTCCTTAACAAAATGTGTATGTAATTGGTTTATCCATGATTGGCATATTTGGTTTACTAGTAAGTCCCTAATAAAGTGCACTAGAGGTGCCAGGGCCTGTAAGTCAAATGCTACTAGTGGGCCTGCAGCACTGGTTGTGCCACCCAGATAAGTAGCTCTGTAATCATGTCCCAGACCTGCCATTGCAGTGTCTGTGTGTGCAGTTTTTACTGTAAATTCGACTTGGCAAGTGTACCCACTGGCCAGGCCTAAACCTTCCCTTTTCTTACATGTCAGACACCCCTAAGGTAGGCCCTAGGTAGCCCCAAGGGCAGGGTGCAGTGTATGATTAAGGTAGGACATATAGTAATGTGTTTTATATGTCCTGACAGTGAAATATTGCTAAATTTGTTTTCACTGTTGCAAGGCCTGTCCTTCTCATAGGTTAACATGGGGGCTACCTTTAAATCTGATTAAAGCGTAGATTCCCTTCGGGAGCAGATGGACATGTGGAGTTTGGGGTCTCTGAGCGCACAATTTAAAAATACATATTTTAGTAAAGTTGGTTTTAAGATTGTGTGTTTGAAAATGGCAATTTTAGAAAGTGAGCATTTTCTTGCTTAAACTATTTCTGTGACTGCCTGTTTGTGGATTCCCTGTCTGGGTCAGTTTGACAGTCGTCTGGTTGCACCTCACACTAGACAGTGACACAAAGGGGGTATAGTCTGCATTTCCTGATGAGCCACCTGTGCTAGGAGGGATGAGAGGAGTGGTCACTCACACCTAAAAGGGCTGTGCCTGCCTCACACAATGCAGTCTCCAACCCCCTGGTGAGTGTCTGGGGCCTGGCCTGGGCAAGGTAGGATTTCACATTCAAGAGAGACTTTGCTTTGAAGTAGGCCTAGTTCAAAGGTGAAATTGGGTATAAGAAGGGCACCCAAAACCACAGACTTTGGAACACTTCTGGAAACCAAGAGGAACCTCTGCCTGGAGAAGAGCTGAAGAGCTAAGGAAGAAGAGCTGCTCTGCCTGTGACTGTGCTTTGTGGAGCTATCCTGCAGTTGTTGCTTCTGTAGTAGTAAGAGGGCAAAGATTGGACTTTGTGCGCCTTCCATCTTGTGCCAAGGGCTTGATTTAGAGCTTGCCTCCTGTTGTTAGAGGTCTCGGGGACAGCAAAGACCTCTCTCTGCCAGCACCTGGAGTCTCTGGAGAGACTCCTACTCTGCCCTGTGGTGCCCATCCAGTTCCTGGGACCCTGAAAGGAGAAGCTGGCAGCCTAAGAGGAAGAAATCCACGCACAGAGCGCTGTGCAGGGAAAAGATCGACGCAACTCCGATCTGCGGCTGAAGAAACGATGCGCCGCTGGCTCTGCGGCAGAAAATCGCCGCTTGTTGGAAACGAGACCGAAGAATCGACGCACGGAGCTGGAGAAACGACGTGCAGCATCGCTGACAGAGGCTGGGAGATCACAACCCGCGCTGCGTGGTTTTTGGATTATCGTGCAGCTTGATTTCCAATCCAAATGCTAGGCATGTAAAAACAATGCAAGGCCTGCCTGAGAGTGTTGACTGGATCAACGCATTGCTCTCTAGCGGAGAGAAGAAACGACGCGCCCTGACCTGATGAAAGGAGGAACAACACAAGGTCTCGCTCGTGAGTGAAATCGATGCATCACAAGCCCTTTTTGACACACACTCGCCCGTGCTGGGTTATTTTTTACGCACCCAAAGTACGTTTTCACGCTAACAGTGTTAGTGTGTGTTTTAAACTACATAAAGACTCTTTTTGCTTTTTGATTGATAACTTGACTTGTGTATTGTGGATTTTTGTCGTTTAGGTCTTGTTTTGTTTAGATAAATATTTCCTATTTTTCTAAACTGGTGTTGTATCATTTTGTAGTGTTTTCATTAAGTTACTGTGTGTGTTGATACAAATACTTTACACCTAGCACTTGGAAGTTAAGGCTAATGCTCTACCAAGCTACCAAGGGGGTAAGCAGGGGTTAGATGAGGGTGATTCTCTTTTACCCTGACTAGAGTGAGGGGCCTTGCTTGAACAGGGGGTAACCTGACTGTGAACCAAAGACCCCATTTCTAACAATGGACATTTATGTTGAATGGACAGTATCCAGCGATTCCTGGCATATATTACATCTGTGGGCTTAATGCTTATTACTGTCTTCCAAGAGTATTAAATGGTACAGATTTTCCCCACTGGATAACTTAAAGAAATTACCGAAATTGACTGAGTTACATCACATTAGAGAAAGGAGAGAGTCTCCTTCTGGTGTAGTGGGAGATATATTTGGAACAATGATTCCTTCAGTAGGAGTTGTTCTGAATTCGATAAAGATTCAAAAGTTGTCTACTATTGTGGATAACATGCTGACAATTTTTTCAGGAGCCATAATCCTGACAGATACTGAATTAGCTGCAAAAAGAGCTATGACTCTTCAGAACCGCCTTGCGTTAGATATTCTTTTAGCAAAGGATGGTGGAGTTTGTAAAATGCTTAATTCGAGGCATTGCTGTTCGTTCATTCCTGATAATAGTAAAGAAATTAGAAGCTTACTTACTAATCTGACTAATGAGAGTGCTGATTTGAAGGAATTGAAAGAGCCAGGTGTTTGGGAGAAAGTTGGCAAAGGATTTGCTTCAGTGGGAAATTGGCTCAACAACATTGGGAAATGAATAATATTGAAAATAATACAAGGGATATTGATTATTGTGATTTGCATAATTGGAGCATGGAGAATATGTAAACTGTGTAGAATGATTAAATTGAAGAAAATGATCAGAGGAGGGAAGAAGTGAAAAGAGAAAAATTGTTTGGGGAAATTCAAAAAGGGAACAAAGATTTGAAGGGTGAGAGATGACAGAATTTTAGCTGATGCAAAAATCTTTGTGGGAAGATGTGGTATGATGACAAATGTAGTAATCTGAGGAGGAATTGTTAATGTAGAATTATTGATGAAATTATCAATGAATATCTGTGTATTTTGAGTGTTGAATTAGTGTAGAAATTGTATTAACCTAAAGAAAATTAATGCACACATTTGAAGGTGTACCCACCAAAGTGACTGCCAATGTTCTTGAAATGTACTTATTAATGACTTACTATTATGAAATGTTGAGCTTATGTTTGATGAATGTAATAATATGTCATATTAAGAGTTATGCATTATGTATTAGCTTTATTAATTTTAGGCCTTAATTTAGTGAGGTATTAGCCTAGTTGCAAGGCCTCATGTCAAGCTGTATTTCATTGGTGTTTAATAAAATGGATACTTAGAGAATTAAATTGTGATTTTCCACTGTACTGTCCATGTGCTCGTAGCTGAAGTTCTTTCCCATGAGAAACTGCTTGCTCTGAGATGAGGTACTTGCTAGTGCACCAATGTTTAATGTAATGTGTGTAAGACTGACTTCCCAGGAGAAAACAATGGACCCACTTTCTGGAGTATAAGCTGCAAAAATATTGATACCTGACGAGCCGAATGACGGGAGCGGGAGAAGAGGAGCCAATCATCGACATGTGAACCATTGTACTAGGAAAATTGTAGATTTGAAGTTTTAGTTTTATTGGACTAAGTGTGAACATCCGATCTCCTGACCAATTAGGATGTGGGAAGTAGTTTTGGGAAAGCTAACTTAGCCAGATTGCACTGTCTTGAGAGTTTAGCTATAGCCTTTCAAACTGCTTAGAGAAACTTTGCTTTTTCTGAACTTTGATGCTGAATCCTGATGTATTGCTGATCGAACTGATGTCCTGTTGACGAAGACTGCCATTGCTTGCTGAACCATATTGAGGACAGGTATTAGTCAATGATACTGATTGCTATGTCTAATTGCTTTTGTTTCTATGTACCATCCACTATTTTGATAGAGCCATAGTTAGATGTTTTCCAAATTTGTGTGACTAAATTGTTATGCATGAAGTCCAAACATCTAATCTGGTGTTAGTTAGGGTTCTCACTGATGAAGTTCGCTACAAGTAATAACAGTTGATGTCTTTTCCTTGCTGAATCTAAATGTATGTAATATCATTTGCACAGTTATCCTTGCTATTAATTTGTACTGTATCTTTAGAATGTGTAGTAGCTCAAGCCTTGATTAGATTGTGATTCTTTTGCTGCTTTGGACAGCCAGTATTGTTTCTGTATGTTTACCATTTGATTTTGAGATTAAGCTATGTGACATTAGCATTGTTAATATGGGGAAATAAACGTTCTAACTTTTACATAAAGGTGTGGTTATTCATGATCACAAGGTTATGGTGAGTGAGAATTACTGACTCCTATTGATTATTGATGTTACTGATTTTTTATTATTGATTTGTGCTTGTACTGGATGTATGGTGGGAAAACCTTGAAGTGAGTCAAAAGGTTCATCAACCTATTAGCGTCTCCCTTGTAAGTTTACTTAAGAAGCTCTGACTCGCTAACACGTCCAGGGGACCGCCGTCATCACAGGGAATAAGGTTCCCTATGGGTTGACAGCAGGTGGACTTGTGGTCAGCCAAGCCGCTGAACTCAGCACGACGTGCTGATCATGACTCCTGTTTCCGCTAGCCTTTCAATGGCGTGCACTCCGCCATGGAAAAAGTGTATAGAGCATCTGTCTGCATATGTCACAATTCCAGGCACTGCAAAGTGTCTACTGTAGGAGTTTTAGAGCTACTACCAGACTCTTCTACTGAAGAAGATGTACACCAGGCTTAAAAAATCCAGATATAAAGACAGAATATCTTTGGAAAACTGAATGAAGGAGAAATGGATAATCTACAAAAATATATACAGACATGGAAAAAGTGCAGCTCTTACACAAACTTCTAAACCAGGATCACTAGAATTATGTCATATAATGACCACAAACTACTCTGAATAGTCAGAACATGTCACATAATCAGGGTCAGATTACGACAAAAAATAGGCGTGCATATCAGTATAAAAATGGCCACCATTAGCAAACCACCTAGCTCAAATAGTGACTGCATTTGGAAATCTGGCCAGTTTCAGACTTGTAAAGACACACTTCAAGGGTATTATGCAAGATATGGGAGAATGCACTTATTTGTGTATGCTGCAAGCAGTGCATGTCGTAATATCATGGAACTCAACAGTAAAAACAAGCAATGCCAATGCCTATAGGCCTGGCTTTACAAGAATGTTGTATGGCAATGCAAAGCATTTCAAATAAATACCATGGGAATAAGTATGTATGTTTGTGTAAGCAAACATCTGTAGAATAATATTGGTGTGAGTAAAAAGGTCAGGTGACAGGTGCCAAAGGCAAGTCTGTCTGAGCCCGTTTGCACCCATCTGGATCATGCTCAGTGCCAGGAACCCTGGCTGTCAGACTACCCTCCAGTACTCTGGCCCCAAACACAGGGCCTGGACCTCGGGTGCTACAACAACAGTTGCGTCGCTTCTCCTCGCTCTATGGAAGGGCCGTTCACCTGCCACCGCTGTCACTCCACCTGCAACTCAGGAGCTCTCGCCTTCACAGATACCTGTGCCTCTCCCACTTCGCCGACTGCAACCTCCCCCCCCAGAAACTTTCTGATGCCACCTGCTCAATGCCTGGACTCTGCAAACACGGCACCGAAGTCTGAGATACCATCACCATCCCTGCCTCTAACACGATTGTCATCACAGAAACCTGGCTCAACCTCTCCTCCTCCCTTGACATCGCCACCGCAACACCCAATGGCTGCAAGATAGCACACCAAAACTGCACCAACACACACAGCGGAGGTGCCACCATCATCCACAAAGAAACAATCTGATGTACCACCACTGAGGACAACATCACACCAACCATGAAACAACTCAATTTCCAATTCCACACCAACGACAGAAAGACCATCAGAGGCACCCTGGCCTGCAGACTCCCAGGACCACATACCAGTTACTGGGATGTTATCACCAGCTTCATCTACTCACTAGTCATCAAGCCCAGGCACTACGTCTTCCTCAAAGACCTCAATTTCTCCTGGATGACCCCAGCAACACTAACTCTGCCAACCTCCTGGAGCTCATGAACAACATTGCCGAGACCCAGCTGCTCACTGACCCCACTCACAGAGCAGGACACACACTGTACCTGAGTTTCACAACCGGCAACAGAGTTAAATACAGCATGCCGCAGAACTCACCTGGACCAACCACTCCATCATCCACTTCATCACTGCAGGATCACCACGCATTGCCACCAGCCCCCACAACACCCTCTTCCGCAGCTGGAACAAAGTAACACAGACACAACAGATGGATGGCCTCAACAACACCCATCTCAACCCTGCAACCAACCTGGAACGAGCAGTCCAGAACTTCACCACCTGGATCACAAATGCCGCCAACGAAGGTGCCCCAATCCAACAAACTAGGACCCACAGAGTCACCAAACAAGCCTGCTGGTTGCACCAGAACTCAGGCCAATTAAACACAGCTGTAAGCTCCTGGAGAGAAGATGGCACACCAGCAGAGAACCACTTAGAAGCTAGCACCAAACACACCAATGAACTCTTCAGGAATATTAGATTGGCTGCAGAATACTGCTTTGCTAGCCGAATGGTGTATTTTTAAATGGATAATGTTGTACGATGGAACCAATCATGCCCTTACCACGACTATGCCATTTCCACGCATGCCTTTGCAATGAAAATGTGAGTTATTTTACAGGTAAGTATAAAGATTTTATATTACACACACACATAGTTTTTTGTTGTAAAGGCATGCATGGGGAAGGCAAATAACTGTGGTAAAAACAATTAACAGGTAAGTATAATTCCTTTATTTATATCTATACTTATATATATATATATATATATATATATATATATATATATATATTTTTTTTTTTTTTTCACATAAAAAAAAAAAGGTTACAGGGACATTGTAGTCAGTTGATGTTTTACCCATACAGATCCATTGAAATTCAGCAGTTATAATTATACTTATAGTTATGTAAAAACACTATAACTTCTTGCCCATAGTTACTCTCTGGCACAAGTTATAGTTTCTTCAGATAAGTATAAGTATAACTATAACTGCTTAATTTCTATGGTGTTACATGGCTAAAACATCAACCTAACTATAACGTCCCTGTAACCTTTGTTTTTTTCAGAGAATGTCTTTGTTTTATTTTAATGTGCATGTTAACATTTCTCTCAGGTTGCAGCCTTGCTTTTTTCCTTGGATTTGAGGAGGGTCTGATGAGGATTCAAGGATCAGCGGATCAGCTGAACAATGGGCAATTTTTTAACATGAGGGGCCCCTAAGGGGCTCCTTCATGTGTCCTATGGGGTGAGGATACCTGTATCCTGACCTCTTATATGTTTTTACACTGTTTTTTTCAAACCCCCAGCCAATGTGAGAAACAAAATGGCAGCCAAATTGTTCTGTCAGGTTGTGGCCAGCCAATCAGAGCCTTGCTTTTCCTCTGGATCTGAGGAGGATTCATTCCTCTAGGTGTACAAATTAATTTTTTCTTTAATAACTCCAAAACTACTGAATGGATTTACATCAAATACCGAAAAAAACATGATTTCTGGACCAAAAGCTAAATTTCTCCCAAATTTGGTGTAATTCCTTCTAGCGGTTCAGGCTGTAGTCATGTTCAAAATCCCTGTGGGAATTAAAATGGGAAACATCCTTTTTTTTTCGCCACCCCCGTTTTACTTGGACCCTGTTTGACAGATCACCCCAAAACTTTCCATGTAAAACAAGACCCTTGGGCACATTTTTTGGAAAATTATATAAAGATTAATCAAATAGGCCACCGACCGCCCTAACATGTATATAAATATATATTTTTTACACTTCCCTGCAAAGTCCTTATCCTCCTTGCCAGGATGTCCAAAGCTGTCATTGAGAATGATCCTGCTGCATATTAGGTGCCTTTTTAAATTTTCACCTGGTTACCATTAGAGCCAAGTCAATGGTATTTGCATTTCCTAATTGCCCTTTTTGCGACCAGTAGCATTTAGGAAATGCTATGTACATGCGTTTTTTGATTTGCAAATAATAAATCTTTATTGGCAATTTCCATGTGCGTTCTGTGATCTCCAAGCACCACGTGGAGGACCAGAGGACTGGTGTTGGTTTTCCCAGCCCCCAACACAACTCTTTCCCCGGGAGGAAAAGGACTTGTAGATCCTACATCCTGAAGGCTTGATTGGAATCCCTAGTGGAGTGGAGTCTTGTAAGTTGCACTTAGCAATGTGTCAGCAATCACAAATGGAGTCCTGCCCTTAAGTTAGACATTCTGGCCTAGATTTAAGAGGGCATAGTGCCATTCCAATGCCACATTAGCATACTTTGTTTACAGTGGTGTGGCGTTGGAAGGCCAAAGATGCAGCACCATATTTACAAAGTGGAGCAAGGCTTGCATTGCGCCACTTTGTAACCCTTTGTGCCACATTATGTCTGCGCCAGGCATAATGTATGCAAGGGGGTGTTCCGGTGCCAGGGGTGCTGAAAAAATGGCACGATGAAATCTAAGATCTTTCTTTGCGACATTTTTATCAGCATCTTTCTGCTAGGAGCTGGCTTTAAAGGGATGTTCCCATTGTTTTCAATGGGCCTCTGGGTACTTGGTAGGATTAGCGTCAACATTTTTTACGCTAATCCTGCAAAGTGCCGGACTAGCGTCAAAACTTATGATGCTAGTACCCCTAACTACCACCATGGTGCACCGTATTTTAAATACTGTGCACACGTGGTGGCGTTAGGGGGTGCTAAGGGGCGCAAGAAAAGTGGAGCACCACTTTTCATAAATCTTTCCCATAGAATAGTTCAACACACTTATCAAAACAGATAGATCTAAACTTGTCTCTACAAATTATCTTGTTTTGTACCAGTCACTAGCATCATGGTTGTGTATTTGACAGTCACCATGTCATGCTATGGATTAAAATGTCACTTGTATATCTCAAGTATGTTGACGTCTTCTCATAGCTACACTGAAGTGATGTGAATGCTCACATAATTCATAGTCTTTTGAATCCAAGATTTCCTACCACGTGAAGTGACATGCTGAATATAAGCAGTAGCCACACACAGTTTACTTTCCACTGTCCATATGATGACCAATGACAGTTTCAATATTAAGTTGAACCACTGTTTGTCTAATGCTTTGTAGTCTGCTAGGCCTTGGAAATGGTCCAGTACTTTATTCAACTTACCACTGTGTTGGGTTGAATGTCTGCTACATATAATATACAATTCAGAAAAAACACTTTTGCATTTTAGACATATCTACAATATCATCACTTGAGTTGGCATATGAGTAAATCAGCCTGCATATATAAAACAATGAAAATCACACAAAGGCCTATTCAGTCTACTAGTTTGTTTTTACTTTTTAGGTTGCCCCATGTATAGATAAAGACACTTATGATGCACAAACTAGATATTAATTACATATTCTCTGCATTCTTGTCAGGTCCAACCTCTGGGCCAGTGGACCACCATATGCCACCTATAACACCTCCACTCCAGACCAGGAGCAAGCCTTCAGTGAGGACTCCACTCCTGCAAGTCCAGGTGATCGTGAGCTAGCTGGTCCATTTGGTCTGTCGGGCACTCTGCCCACACCTACACCTTCCACCCCAGCTGAAACACCATCTCAGCATGAGAAAACCTCCACTTCCGATGTACAGAGGGGCTACACACTAATTGTGTGCTCCCCACCCTGTCCTAGCTGCTGTTGAGCCAACACCACCTCCAGTTATGCCAGGACCCAGGGGGATGGGGCACACTGCTTCAAGGGCACAGGGTAGTAGAGGTAGGGGTCGTGGGAGGGGATCTGTGGGCCACCTGAGGCCACCGGGGTCACACACACTTGAGATGAACAAATCTGATAAGCAGACAATTTGCACACTGATGGAATGGAAGTTCTTCTGATTGAGGTATACCTGTTCGCTTTGCGTGAGGTGGCACCAAGGCAACATTTGTGCCATCTATTGCTCCAACCATGAGGTAGTCCACCCAAAGCATAAAATTCTCCCTTCATAGTGGCCAAATCCTGTTGTTGTTTGAACTGGATGTAGCAGTTGAAGTGTCTCAGCATTGAAGAAAGGACTTCTTGTAGCACAGCACTGAAGGTTGTTTGGGACATGTCCAAAGATACTGCCACAGTTTATTGAAACGAGCCACTGACCACACAATGAAGTATAACCATGAGTTTTACTATTGGTGTGATTGCTGTTGAATCATGTTATGAGGCAGGAGATCAGGTTCCAGCTGGTGACACAAATCCTGCATAGTTTGCCTATTTAGCCAAAACATTTTTGTAACATCCCTTTGCTCTATGGTGGCAAGGTCTGGAAATGGCCTGAGGCTGTTGTCTCCTACCCGTGCCTGGGCTCAAATGTTTACATGTATGCAAAAGAAAATATCAGCTCAACTGGTCACTCCACAGCTCGAAAATCAACACATCTGTTATCTTGGTAATATTATGAATTTCATTGTGCCATTTACGTACATACAATGTTTTCAAAATAATTTCTAAATTCAAAAACAAAATTTTCCCATCTAATGTTTTTATATTAAGTGCACATAATACATTTGAAATGTATTATTTGCACATATTACTTTTCAAAATACCACCAACTGAGGTATTACTTCCCCCACAGCATTATCATTGTCAAACACAGTCACTGTTCACTTTTAATGTGTCATATTTTGCCAAAAACAGTGTTGTCTGTATCTGACATTTGTAAATACACAAGTCTCCATTTTGAGTGTTGGTGACGCACTAACAATTAAATAACTACACAGCTTCACACCCTTAAAAGGGCAGATCCCTGACCTTGCCATCAGGATATTTGCTACCTGACAGCCATTGGTGGATGTTTGCCATGTAGTAGGTGGTACCCTCCGTTACAGACCCTGCCTCAGGCTAATGTGTGACGGCTATACACAAAAGCCAATGGCTATGTCCGTCTCCATCACAAATCACGTCCGCTGTGTACTTGTATGTGGTGTATTGAAAAAAAGCTCACTTGCCTCCTAACACTGCAGCCAGCAAGACCTCCTCATTTCTGCTGCTGTTACCGACCTTTGGGAGCCAGGATGCCAGGCAAAGCAAGTGACAGGGTCCCGGCCTTCAGCACGGAGGACTTGGAGGTCCTTGCCAAGGAGGTCATGTCGCTGTACAGCCAGCTCTATGGGACCCTATAGGAACAGGTACACTGGAAAATAATTGGGAACTGTTTGACTTATTAACTGTTTCTATTTTTGTCCAAAGGCTAATTTGTCCATTTTTGCTCATGAGTGAAGTGCTGTGATTGAAGTGTAGTGAACTGAATGATTTAGCTGGGCACAGAATTTGTTTGCAACTGTTAGAAATGTCTGTGCATGGAAATGTAAAGCCACATGAAAGGAGAAGCTGTAATATCTGTCCATGTAACTCACAATTCTAGATTCATCAGACAAACTGTAGGCCCCTTGCTACTAGTAGCCAGTAGACAGTTTACCAGTAGCGTGAGTGACAAAATACAGCCAATGTCAAAATGATAGTGATATTAAGTGGATTTTTTTAAAAGTTCTGGAGTTGTCTGATGACGTCCTATCAAGTGGGATTACAGCCTATGTTGTGGAATAGGATGCTCTGTATGGTTTAAACATGTCATAGTGCTAAATATGGGGTGATGTTATTTCCTGTGTGGCAAGTTCAAATGCCACAGGCTCTCAATCACCCATACAAGAATGTCCCATTCCTGCACACACCTTTCATACATTCCCCAAATCTCTGCTCTTGCTGACACATAGCTTCCCTTCCATACTGCAGTTAGTCACTGTATGTAATGTAAACTGTGCGTTCTAACTCTTAGGAGTTTAGGCATGAAGTCAATGTAGCTGTGCAAGGGTTATGTGCAAGGATTGTACAGGTTGTTTACCCTTTAGTTGCTCACAATGATTTGAGTAATCGGAGTGGGTCTCACAACAGGAAATTTTAGTTTTTTGTAATTTCTTTATTGACAATTTAAACGTAATGCTGATTGGTTCCTGAATACCAGTTTTCACAGCTGGTAAAACATGTCATGCAATACATTGTAGGTATTCACTCATCCAGTGGCTATAACCCACCATCCTTGCATCAACAGGTGAGGGTCCTTTCCCACCCTTCTCACCCCTCACCCCCAAGCTTCCATGGCATTGACAATGCTTTTCACCACTTTGATCTCATTCATCTTCAAAAAACATATAATACATTAGACTAAACACTTGAATTCCCATTCACACCCCATTGCTCTCCCTCAGGCACCCGCGTTGAGGTCACAGACTATGAAACTGGAACTGAAGGTTCCAATATAGTCTGTATCATTGCAGCACAGGCAATCAGGATGTCCTGTGCCTTCTCATCTCATCTCGTTCTGTGCATGTGAGCTTCCTCTGCTCTTGCCCATTCCACTATATCTGTTACCCAGGCATCCCTTTTAGGCGTCTAGAGACCCATTCAATGCGTTGCAATACATTGCTATGCCTTGGCGAGACCCAGGATTGCACATCCTCTACTGAGATATATTGGGGGATTATATGGGATTAGCCCTAATATACATTGATTAATCGTGTGGTGGATGTCCCTGGTTTTATCTGGGCTAATATCTGGAACCAAAAGGTGACAAATTGTGGGCAGCTTCATTGGAAACTGCAAACCGCTTTACTCCGCTGAGCAAACTACCGGACGCCCACGATGACGGGCCCTGCTGTGATGACCGGCCTTCAGCCCAGCTTGAAAGTATGGGACATGACTGGGTCAGAAGGTAATGCAACTGAGGGAGGGGGGATGACTTTGGTAGGCAGCGGACATATAAGAACTTTAACACAGACTGCTACTCACAATTTTGAAAATACTGTGAAAACCTTTACAGGGATATACTTACTGTCAGGGTTGTAGGGATCTGCAACCCAGGCCTCCGTGGATTGCTGAGTTCCGTTCTTGGGACCTGCGCCAAGCGGGGACCAAGGTTTTTGGTCAGTTTAGCACACTAAGTACACACAAAATTCATCTGTACGAACACTAGTTTTGGGGGATGGTAATATGGGGTGGGGTTTACGACCCTCTTAGTAGACTGTTACATAGAAGAGGTTTAGGGCCAGATGTAGGTAGGTTTCCTTTTGCGAGTTGCAAATTGCGAGTCCCAGCGACTCGCAATTTGCAACTCGCAAAAAGGAAATGCAGAAAGGTGTCTCAGACACCTTCTGCGACTCGCTATGGGGTCGCAAAGACCCACCTCATGAATATTAATGAGGTGGGTCGCAGTTTGTGACCCCATAGCGAGTCTAGGCACTCACAGGGATGGTGGCCTGCTGGAGACAGCAGACCACCATGTCTGTGACTGCTTTTAAATAAAGCATTTTTTTTTTCTTTTTGCAGCCCGTTTTCCTTAAAGGAAAACGAGCTGCAAAAAGAAAAATTACCGAAACCATTTAGTTTTTTTTTTTTTCAGAGTACCTGCTCTGAAAAAAATATATTTTTTTGCATTCACAAAGGGGAAGGGGTCCCATGGGGATGAGTTACCATCCACTTCAAGTGGATGGTAACTGCAAGTTGGTTTGCGACCGCTTTAGAGGTCACAAATCAACTCTACATCGCGATGCGGTTGCAAATAGGAAGGGAACACCCCTTCCTATTTGCGAGTCGGAATCACATTTTGCGAGTCGGTACCGACTCTCAAAATGTGACTCTGCATCGCGGAAGGCCTTTTGCACCTCGCAAACGGTGTTTTTCGCCGTTTGCGAGGCGCAAAAGGCTACCTACATCTGGCCCTTAGTGACTACTGCCCGAGGGCGGGGGAAGTTGGAGACATTTTACTCTTTGTTGCTGCTCTCTTCTTTTTTTTCAGCAGTAATGTACATTATTGTTCTGCTTGTTGACTTTATTACCATACAATTCTTGTCATTTGGTGGGTTGCGGGGAGGGGGTGCACCCGAGAAGAGAGACACAGCAGTGGGGAACCTAAGCCTTTATAGGATAAGAGTATGGTGACTATGATTACACCAAATGTTTAACATGAACTCTGGAGTACAATATAAGATAATATTGTGGCATGTGAGAGGCCTAAATAACACACTGAAATGCAGCAGGGTTCTGGCGTACCACAAACACTACGGAGTAGTAATAGACTTCTTCAGGAAACTTACACATGAGGGACTGAATCAAATCCCTTCAGAAATGGTGGAGGGGCAAGATCTTCATGACATCCTATTCTGGGTGTGCTAGGGAGACTTTGATATGGATAGCCACAGGGGTCCCATTTTTAACCACAAAATATGTGATAGATCCGGGACGGCGATACACTATCCTGGAGGGGGCTTTACATGCCCACAACCTCTGCCTAATTACTGTGTATACACCCAATATAGATGATGGGGACTTCCTGGGCTCTGTAATTAGGGCAGTGGAGGTTTCACCTACATCCGAAATCTTACTGGCCGGGGATTTCAACTGGGCTTTAGATGGTAACTCAGATAGCTAACCCCCATATTAGCTCAAGTTAACCTCAAGTCTACGACCTTACAAGTCATATACTTGGTGGGAACTACCCTGATCAATGTATGAAGTGTTCATCACATTAATACCTAAGCAAGGCAAGGACCAGCTAGACCCAGGATCCTATTGGTCTATATCAATGCTCAGTTTGGAGTTTAAGCTTCTTAGTCAGATTTTGTCCCATACTTTCCTTGTCTGGTCCACGGAGATCAGTCAGGATTTATTCCCAGAAGGAACACCCTATGTAATATACGATGTCCGGCTCATGTGATGCAGGCTCCCCACATCCAGGAGGACAGTTATGCGCTGCCCTTCCTGGATCTGGAACAAGCTTTTGACTCCCTTAATTGGGAATATGTCTAAAGAGTGCTAGAGAGGTTGGGAGTGGGGACCTCCTATGTGACTTGGATCAAGTTGCTTTACACACAACTATAGGCTTTAATCCAGATGGGACGATATATCTCCGACTAATTTATCTTACAATACGGCACCAAACAGGGTTGCCCCCTGTCTCCCCTAGTTTTTGTTATAGCTATGGAACCACTAATATGTAGCCCCTGGCAGACACTTGCAGGCTGGGATATAACAGTGCATACAACAGAACATATAGGCCCTCATTCTGACCTTGGCGGGCGGCGGAGGCCGCCTGCCAAAGTCCCGCCGTCAGCTTACCGTTCCGCGGTCGAAAGACCGCGGCGGTAATTCTGACTTTCCCGCTGGGCTGGCGGGCGGTCGCCTTCAGGCCGCCCGCCAGCCCAGCGGGAAAGAGGCTTCCACGATGAAGCCGGCTCGGAATCGAGCCGGCGGAGTGGAAGCTGTGCGACGGGTGCAGTTGCACCCGTCGCGTATTTCACTGTCTGCGCAGCAGACAGTGAAATACATTTAGGGGCCCTCTTACGGGGGCCCCTGCAATGCCCATGCCAGTGGCATGGGCACTGCAGGGGCCCCCAGGGGCCCCGCGACCCCCCCTACCGCCATCCGGATCCCGGCGGTCGGACCGCCGGGATCTGGATGGCGGTAGGGGGGGTCGGAATCCCCTCGGCGGCGCAGCTTGGGCGGCGGTACACTGGCGGGAGCCCGCCAGTGGTGCCGGTCCGACCGCGGCTTTACCGCCGCGGTCGGAATCCCCATTGGAGCACCGCCGGCCTGTCGGCGGTGCTCCCGCGGTCCTCCGCCCTGGCGGTCTTTGACCGCCAGGGTCAGAATGACCGCCATAATTTCTTTATATTCAGATGATGCACTGATATATTTAAAACATCCTGATATATCAGTTCCAATCTCTGGAATGTTATGCAAGAATTCTGGTAGTTCCTGGGGCTCCTGGTGAACATATTCACATCAATGCTGTTCCTACCTGGGAACCTGATTGGCCGCCCACCTGAATAGTTACCCCCATCCATCCTGCCTTGGCAATCAGATGGAGTTTGGTACCCGGGTGTCCACATCGCCCACCAGAATGAGGAGTTTTACAATATCAATATGGGGTGGATCCTTAGGGCCTAAAACCCTCTGTAAAGTTTTGGAATACACCCCACTTTCCTTAATGGATAGGATTGCTCTCCTAAAAAATTGTGGTGCTGTCTCGATCTTTATTTGTAAT
Organism: Pleurodeles waltl; assembly: GCF_031143425.1. Taxonomy (NCBI): domain Eukaryota; kingdom Metazoa; phylum Chordata; class Amphibia; order Caudata; family Salamandridae; genus Pleurodeles; species Pleurodeles waltl. The sequence goes on from NC_090437.1 coordinate 102,921,814, forward strand.
GCAGGACTCATTTCATGAAATCCCCGGGGTGGTTTAGGGAGCTGAATAAAGTGGCTGTGGAACTTCTTTGGCAGGACCGGAGATGCAGAGTGAGTCTGTCAACCCTTTAATGAGAATGGGACAGGGGAGGGTTAGAAGTTCCGTAATTTGAACTGTAGTACATAGCTGCACACTTACAAGACGCAGTGCACTGGTTGGATGGGGAACACAACTGGAAGCGGGTGTAGTTGGAAGGGTCTCTTGAGGAACACCCACTGAAGTAACACCTTATGTGGCATACCCCCGTTTCCTTATGTAATTCACCTGATGGGGAGAATATGGGAGAGAGTAGTTAGATGGGTGCTTGGGAGGGCACTTTATGCCCCAGATATCGATATTTGTATACTGTCCCCATTTGCACAAATAATATATAGAATGTCGGTGACTGGATGGCAGGAGACTTATGTTTTCTGACCTATATTCGGGGGCGGGATATTTATCACCTGGCAAGAGGCGCATGAGTCATTTCACCTACATGGAGGTCAATTTATAGAATATGCTAAAATTGCTGCAACAGCAAGAGAGCTGTGGCCTTCAGTCCCAGAGGCTCTGGCACAATCTCACATTTGGTCACCCTGCTAGCGATGGTCGGGGGCACAAACTCATCACACATTTATATCAAGCACTGTGGGCAGATAACAAGGTACAATCACTACCAATAGAAGACACATGGCAAAATGATCCATGCAGGTATAAAGAAAGTGGTGGTGAGCACTCGATCTATCTCCTAAGTGCCTGCACGCTGAATACCCCTCCAGGGATCAGAGATGTCCGAGGTGTGCCATGTAACTCGCTGATCATATTCATGTGGCCTGGCACTGTTCTTCCATAACTGCTTTTTTGACTGAGGTCCTTGCCCAGTTGAATAGAGCCACAGGCTGGGAAATCCTGAGGAATGCATTTTAGGCTTCCTCCCTATCAACCCAAACAAAAAACTCAGTAGACGCTATGCCTCATTGGGCCTGATAGTAGCAAAGCCACGCATAGCAATTCATTGTCTGAGCCCCCACTGATGAGGCCTGGATGGGGGATATGGCAGAATAGGCCAGGGCTGAAGAAGTGCACATAAGACGAACCAGGACCGATGCAAAAGCACAAACTGTTTTAAATGTCTAGACAGTCCCAACAAGCAATGGAGGACTAAAGTTAGAGTTGAGGGGTGTCAGTCTCTACAGATCTATACAGACCTACAGATCACGACTAATGTACTGCTGCACCTCCTATGACTTAACTATGATAACAATGTGGGAGATATTTCAACTGTATCTTCTCGGAAGCACAAGGGTGGGATCGGGGGGATATGGGTATTGGTTGAATAGCAAAAGGTGTTCATTGTGTTGCTGTGGGATTGTAATATATGCACGTTGTTCAAGCTCCATTATAATTGTTGATGTAATGTATTACCCACCAATACGCAATACAAGTTTGTACTTTTTTTTGCAAACATAAATAAAAATAAAAATGAAAATAAAAATGTAAACTTTGGAAGTGACCCTGCAGAACAGGCCATTTTCCAACAGCTCTCATTTTTGTCAAAAATGTTCTAAGTCTCAAGTTTTGGATTATGGCTATCTGGGGCACCTTTTCCGCTACCACCAAGGGTCCAGGACTAGGGTGGCATGATTTGGGGGTTAGGAGTCACTTAGGCTGAGTCCAGGTGTGGTTTCAAGATGTTTGGAGTCTTTTCTGTCCCTGAGGCTCTGATCAGGAGGCCAGCCAACTATCCCTTGAATTTACTCTGGTAGTCCTGGGTTCAAGTGATTAAATAGGGCTCATGCAGCAGGGCAGGCTTCTGAGGGTTCCAGGGAGGCTCCAGGCAACAAAGAAGCCTTCCCAGGTGCAGTAAAGCAGTCTTGTGGGGCACACAGCAGGCCACAGGTGCAGGCAGTTCTCTGGGAGTCCTTCCGTAGGTCCAGAAAGTGAACTTAAGAGTGGGTCTGAGGGTCCGATCTTTATACATTTTGCCTTCTTTAAAGTGGGAGAAGTTTCTAACGAATTCCTCTTTGGAGTGCTTGAAGTTTCTTGACTCGCCTGCCCTGGCTACAAGCTGGCTACATGAAAAATGCAGGGGTGACAAGTTCTTTGTGTGAAGCATGGCACAGCCTATTCAGTTGCAAGTGAGGCTGTGCCCAGCTCCACCCCCTATCCTGCCAATTGATGGCCCATCCAGACACACTGAATCCCTCACTTGTGTGGTTCTCTGAGAAGAATAAGCAAAGTCCAACTTCCAACTATACCCAGCCAAGTGACCCAGGAACAGGCTGCAGGCACAAAATGATTAGGACAGTGTAGGAGGCTGGCCTGGCTTGTAGTGGGTACCAAGGGGTACTTACACTCTGTACCAGGTCCAGTTATCCATTATTAGTGTAGAAGAGGTGTTTCTAGCAGCTTAGGCTGATAGAAGGTAGCTATAGCAGAGCAGCTTAGGCTGAACTAGGAGACATGCAAAGCTCCTACTATACCACTGGTGTCATATGCACAATATCATAAGAAAACACAATACACAAATATACTAAAAATAAAGGTACTTTATTTTCATGACAATATGCCAAAAGTATCTCAGTGAGTACCCTCAGTATGAGGATGCCAAATATACACAAGATATATGTACACAATACCAAAAATATGCAGTAATAGCAAAAGGAAGTAATGCAAGCAATGTAAAGTTACAGTAGATTGCAATAGGAACACATAGGTATAGGGGCAACACAAACCATATACTCCAAAAGTGGAATGCAAACCACGAATGGACCCCAAACCTATGTGAGCTTGTAGAGGGTCGCTGGGGCTGTAAGAAAACAGTGAGGGTTAGAAAAATAGCCCACCCCAAGACCCTGAAAAGTAGGTGTAAAGTGCACCTATATTCCCCAGAGAGCACAGAAGTCGTGATAGGGGAATTCTGCAAGGAAGACCAACACCAGCAATACAATCAAAGTGGATTTCCGGACGAGAGTACCTGTGGAACAAGGGGACCAAGTCCAAGAGTCGCGACAAAGCCGAGAGTGGGCAGATGCCCAGGAAATGCCAGCTGAGGATACAAAGAAGCTGCCACCGGATGGTAGAAGCTGTGGATTCTGCAAGAACGAAGAGGGCTAGAAACTTTCCCTTTGGAGGATGGATGTCCCACGTCGTGAAGCTTGCAGAGGTGTTCCCATGCAGAAAGACCGCAAACAAGCCTTGCTAGCTGCAAGGGTTGCGGTTAGGGTTTTTGGATGCTGCTGTGGCCCAGGAGGGACCTGGATGTCGCCACTTGGATGAGGAGAAAGAGGGGGCGCCCAGCAAGTCAGGGAGCCCTCACAGAAGCAGGCAGCACCCGCAGAAGTACCGGAACAGGCACTTGGAAGAGGAGTGAACCGGAGCTCACCCGAAGACACAAAAGGGAGTCCCACGACGCCGGAGGACAACTCAGAAGGTTGTGCACTGCAGGGTAGAGTGTCGGGGACCCAGGCTTGTCTGTGCACGAAGGAAATCCTGGAAGAGTGCACAGGAGCCGGAGCAGCTGCAAATCATGCGGTACCCAGCAATGCAGTCTAGCGTGGGGAGGCAAGGACTTACCTCCACCAAACTTGGACTGAAGAGTCACTGGACTGTGGAAGTCACTTGGACAGAGTTGCTGAGTTCCAGGGACCACGCTTGTCGTGCTGAGAGGGGACCCAGAGGACCGGTGATGCAGTCTTTTGTTGCCTGCGGTTGCAGGGGGAAGATTCCGTCGTCCCACGGGAGATTTCTTAAGAGCTCCTGGTGCAGAAAGGAGGCCGGCTACCCCAGAGCATGCACCACCAGGAAACAGGCGAGAAAACGGCAGGAGAAGCGATACAAGGTTGCAGTAGTCGTCTTTGGCTAGTTTGTTGCGGTTTTGCAGGTGTCCTGAGCAGTCAGCGGTCGATCCTTTGGCAGAAGGTGAAGAGAGAGATGCAGAGGAACTCTGATGAGCTCTTGCATTCGTTATCTAAAGAATTCCCCAAAGCAGAGACCCTAAATAGCCAGAAAAGGAGGTTTGGCTACCTAGGAAGGAGGATAGGCTAGCAACACAGGTAAGAGCCTATCAGAAGGAGTCTCTGACGTCACCTGCTGGCACTGGCCACTCAAAGCAGTCCAGTGTGCCAGCAGCACCTCTGTTTCCAAGATGGCAGCGGTCTGGAGCACACTGGAGGAGCTCTGGGCACCTCCCAGGGGAGGTGCAGGTCAGGGGAGTGGTCACTCCCCTTTCCTTTGTCCAGTTTCGCGCCAGAGCAGGGCTGGGGGATCCCTGAACCGGTGTAGACTGGCTTATGCAGAGATGGGCACCATCTGTGCCCATCAAAGCATTTCCAGAGGCTAGGGGAGGCTACTCCTCCCCAGCCCTGACACCTTTTTCCAAAGGGAGAGGGTGCAACACCCTCTCTCTGAGGAAGTCCTTTGTTCTGCCTTACTGGGCCAAGCCTGGCTGGACCCCAGGAGGGCAGAAACCTGTCTGAGGGGTTGGCAGCAGCAGCAGCTGCAGTGAAACCCCGGGAAAGGCAGTTTGGCAGTACCCGGGTCTGTGCTAGAGACTCGGGGGATCATGGAATTGTCACCCCAATGCCAGAATGGCATTGGGGTGACAATTCCATGATCTTAGACATGTTACATGGCCATGTTCGGAGTTACCATTGTGACGCTATACATAGGTAGTGACCTATGTATAGTGCACACGTGAAATGATGTCCCCGCCCTCACAAAGTCCGGGGAATTTGCCCTGAATGATGTGGGGGCACCTTGGCTAGTGCCAGGGTGCCCACACACTAAGTAACTTAGCACCCAACCTTTACCAGGTAAAGGTTAGACAAATAGGTGACTTATAAGTTACTTAAGTGCAGTGGTAAATGGCTGTGAAATAACGTGGACGTTATTTCACTCAGGCAGCAGTGGCAGGCCTGTGTAAGAATTGTCAGAGCTCCCTATGGGTGGCAAATGAAATGCTGCAGCCCATAGGGATCTCCTGGAACCCCAATACCCTGGGTACCTTAGTACCATATACTAGGGAATTATAAGGGTGTTCCAGTATGCCAATGTGAATTGGTGAAATTGGTCACTAGCCTGTTAGTGACAATTTAGAAAGCAGAGAGAGCATAACCACTGAGGTTCTGATTAGCAGAGCCTCAGTGAGACAGTTAGTCATCACACAGGGAACACATACAGGGCACACTTATGAGCAGTGGGGGCCTGGCTGGCAGGGTCCCAGTGACACATACACTAAAACAACATATATACAGTGAAATATGGGGGTAACATGCCAGGCAAGATGGTACTTTCCTACAGACAGGAAAATGCCAGCTTGCTAAAAGTAGCATTTTCAAAATTGTAACTTAAAATGCTACTTTACCATTAAAGATGATTTATAATTACAATTTCTCAGACACCAAACATGATATGTTTACCTGTTTTCAATCAAAAGTCAGTGCTTATAATATGTAATAAGGCAACCCAATGTTATCCTCTGGGAAAGATTGGCCTCACAGTAATGAAAAACAAATTTAGGAGTTTTTCACTTCCAGGATATTTAAAATCTAAAAGTACATGTCAGCTGTACAACCCTTTAATTACAATACACTTTGCTCAATGGCCTACCTAGGGCCTATTTTGGGGTGAGCTATATGGAATGAAAAGGGGGTTTAACACTTGGCAAGGGGATTATATATTTCTGAGTCAAATTGGCAGATTAAAAACACATTCAGGCTATATCGGTAGACCTGGGATACATTTTAAGGTGCTACCTGGGTGGTGGCACAATAAGTGCTGCAGGCCCACTAGTACCATTTAATTTACAGGCCCTGGGTATATGATATACCACTCTACAAGGGACACGTAGGTAAATTAAATATGCCAATCAGGTGTATGCCAATTGTACCATTTTAAGAGAGAGAGCATAAACACTTAAGCACTGGTTAGCAGTGGTAAAGCACCCAAAGTCCCGTAGCCAACAAAAATGAATTTCAGCAAAAAGTGGAGGATAAAGACAAAATGTTTGCGGGAAGTCTACACTAAGGCCTAACTGACAGGTCCAACTGATTTAAAAATCACTATTAAAAACTATCCCATAATTTTACATAATCTTATATAAAAGACATGTGCAGGGCAGAATGCAAACTATACATCCTATATACTTTAAAGACTGCTCTGTGATGTAAAATAAACACACCAGTGTACATATTGGAGCTCCCACTACACCTCAGTTCCAAGTAATTGAGGGGCATATTTATACTTTTTGGTGAAAAACTGCACTAATTAAGTTTTGCATCAAAAAGTTTTGCACCAGTTTGCACCATTCTTGAGCACCACCCAGGCACCGTATTTATGGAATACTGCACACCAGCGCAAAGGGTAGGCTAGTGTAAAAAAAAAAATGACGTTAGCCGGGTGGGGGTGGCAGTATGGGAGAAGGGGATTTTGCACCAAAAAATTACGCTAGGCAAGTTAGAGGAAAAAAAAAAGTCTAACCAGCCTAGAGTAATTTTCTGATGCGTAGCCTTCCATACCATATGACTCCTGTCTTACAAAAGACAGGAGTTATGCCCACCTCCCCAGTGGCCAGCATAGGGGACCAGGGTCCCCTGGGCATGGCAATTGCACCCAGTGCCATGTAGGGGGGCCCATTTCAGGGCCCCCAATGGCACTTTAAAAAACAAATACTTACCTGGGATGGGGTCCCCCATCCTCCGCTGTCCCTCTGGTGTGGGTGGGGTTTTCCCTGGGGCATGGGGAGGGCACCTGTGGGTTTATTTCATGGTGTTCCACCCTGGAAATAGGCCCACAGGTCCCCTAACGCCTGCCCTGACCCAGGCGTTAAATAATGGTGCAAAGCTTGGCTTTGTACCATTATTTGACCCTCCTCCCCCGTGTGTGATTTTAGCAGGGGGGGATAAATATGGCGCTAAGGCCATAGGCCCTCATTACAACCCTGGCGGTAAATGCCACCGACCGCCATGCTGAAAGCCGCCAACATATCGTGACCGCAGCGGTATACCGTTACGGGTATTATGACCCACACAGAGAAATCTGCCACTATACAGACACCCACACAAGTCCGCCAGCCCAAAGGTCAGTGATAAACTGGTGGTACCAACACCCACACGTTAAGCCAACATAAATACGCCCACAGCATCATGACCCACGAATCACTGTGGTGGACATTCAACCTCGGTAAACCACTGGAGGTACATACTGACACGCTCAAAATACACACACACTAACTAAACAGCACCACATTGGACAACTCAAACTACACACACCTGACACACATACACACACCACACCCACACACACACAACACTATAAAACACACACCCACATTACCCACAAACCCTTACAACAAAAATATTGCCAACTGATAGAGAGACAAGCCAGGAGCACCCACTGAATCAGAGCCACAGAACACCATCACTCATACACCATCCACGCACCTCACAGCACACACCCCAACACATCACCGCACACACCCTCACACAGACCACTCACACTACACCCATGGCACCACAAAGACACGCCAGGTTCTCAGAGGAGGAGCTAAGGGTCATGATGGAGGAAATCATCCGGGTAGAGACAGAGCTATTCGGATCACAGGTGCAGCAGACGTCCATTGCAAGGAAGATGGAGCTATGGCAGAGAATCATGGACAGGTCAACGCCATGGGATAGCACTCCAGAACAAGGGATGACATCAGAAAGAGGTGGAACGACCTACGGGGGAAGGTGCATTCTGTAGTTGCAAGACACCAGGTAGCCGTACAGAGGACTGGCGGTGGACCCCCACCTTCTCCCCCACAACTAACAACATGGGAGGAACAAGTCTTGCCTATCATGCATCCTGAGGGCCTCGCAGGAGTAGCAGGAGGACTGGACTCTGGTAAGTCAAATCTTTACTACTACATCCCCCACCCTACCTGCATGCCATCACAAACTCCTTCCCCAACCCTCACCCCCATCACTCCACCACCTCACATATACCCACTATCACACCCACCCATCCCAATATCAAGCCCTGCATGCAAAACCACTGCATGGACACCCATCTGAGACCTACATGGACACCCATCACCACAGCATGCACACTAGTGACAATCACTTAGCCAAACCAATAACATCTCACACAACCCAAAGGTGCCTTGCTAATAACAACCATAGGGGGAAACATATCCATGCACAAGATGGCACACGCCGATACAATAACACTGCATTTACATCCCCACAGGACCCCCACTCAACGTCACTGGAGAGGAGGTGCCACCAATATCCAGTCCCCTCACAGAAGAGGCCCACAGTGATAACAGCAGCTCTGGTCGCCTGGATCAAGAGGACCAACCTGGCCCATCAGGGACCTCTGGACAGTCGGTTACACTGTCACAGACCCAACCCACCACAGAGCCTCCCCCACAGGAAATACCAGCACAGCACCCGCCCAGCGGGCCCATACCTCTGTCCCCAGGACACGTCAATCAGCAGTGTGTCCACCACTACAGGGATCCCAGGCAACCCCACAAACCCAAGACAATCAGAGACCTGGTGTCAGTGGCAGTGGGCACACGGTTCAGGGGAAAGAGGCACAGGACAACAGGGAAGCTGGGAGGACTGCTGTGCGACAGGGGGAGGGCAGGCCCAGGGAACCGACTCTCCACAAGGCATTCACCAACATCCTGGACGCATACCACCATTCTCAGGAGACCATGGGTGAGATACTGTACAAGTTGCAGGAGACCCAGCTGCTGCAGGAGGGACAGTACCTGGGGATCAGGGAGGACCTCAAAGACATCCACACCACCCTGGTCACCATTGCAGAGATGCTGGCAGACATGGCCAACACCATGAGGGAGGTGTTGGCACAACAACAGGCCCCTGACACTAGCCACACCGATGAACAGCCCTCCACCTCCGCCGGCGCTAGTGGACAGGAGGTCCCGCCACAGGACCAACAGGCCACCAGCACCCCACCCCCTGCAGAAGGAGAACCACCCCGCAAACTGTCCCTGCGATCCAGGCAGAAGCCAGAGAACATTGCCAAGGCCCCCGTGAGGAAATAAGACTCTCCTGAATGTCACCCTTGTGTCCCACTCTGTCACCCTGTCCACCTTGTACTGCCGTTGCTCCCCTTCCTATGCCCCCTTGGACAATGCACCTGTGATACAAATAGACTGGACTCTACCCTGGACCTTCCTCCCTCAGCAACCCAGCCCATTGCAATACCCCCTCCACTTATTAGCGCTTAAATGAACACCCTTGGAGCAAATACAAGTATGGAGTCTGTCAAATTATTGAAATATGTATTAGTTTAACAAGCTGTAAACATTGCAATTCAAATGTACAGTTATATATACACATAGGTATGACCTGTAGTGGGCAGCAGTAAACACACCAGGAGCCAGAGTGGGGCACAGAGATCTGAAAATAGAGATGCCAAAGGGTACAGTAAGTGGCCATACACATAGGGAAATCAGGCTGCCATGTCCAATGTCTAACACAAAACTGCAATTGAAAGTGAAGTTACAGTGTGTTACCTGTGTGTCACCGGAAGTACTGTTGAATGAGTGAACTTCTGTTCTCCACATCTTCTTCCTCTGCCTCCTCTTCCTCACTGTCCACAGGCTCCACCGCTGCCAGAAGACCATCTCCAGCCTCATCCTCCTGCAGAAAAGGCACCTGGCGTCTCAAGACCAGGTTGTGCAACATGCAACAATGATCTGGCACACCTTCATGGGTGAGTAGTGCAGGCATCCACCTGTCAGGTGGAGGCACCGGAATCTGGTCTTCAGGAGGCCAAAGGTTCTCTCAATTATCCTCCTTGTTCGCCCATGTGCCTCTTTGTAATGTTCCACTGCCATTGTCCTGGCATTCCTCACTGGGGTCAGTAGCCATGAGAGGTTGGGGTAACCAGAGTCACCTCCAAATATTGAGGGATACCTGTTAGACACCCACTCACCCTTAGGGACAACCCCACACCTATCTACCTACATCAGATGGGTGGGGACCATGGGCTCACCCATTAGCCACACCCGGTGCCTCTGGAGTTGAGATATCACATGTGAAATGCTGCTATTCCTCAAAATAAAGGCATCATACACAGAGCCAGGATACTTGGCATTGACATGGTAAATGTACTGGTTCGCCAAACACACCATCTGCACATTCAGAGAGAGAAAGTTTTTTCTATTCCTGAACACTTGTTCATTTCTCCGGGGGGAGGGGAACAAATGCAATATGTGTACCATCAATGGCACCAATGATGTTGGGGACATGTCCCAGGGCATAAAAGTCAGCCTTCACTGTGGCCAAATCCTCCACCTGGGGGAATACGATATAGCTGCGCATGTGTTTCAGCAGGGCAGACAACACTCTGGTCAGCACGTTGGAGAACATTAGCTGAGACATCCCTGATGCCATGGCCACTTTTGCTTGGAAGGAACCACTTGCCAGGAAATGGAGCACTGATAGGAGCTACACTAGAGGGGGGATACCTGTGGGATGACGGATAGCTGAAATCAGGTCTGGCTCCAATTGGGCACACAGTTCTTGGATTGTGGCCCTATCAAGTCTGTAGGTTAGGATAATGTGGCTGTCCTCCATTGTCGCCAGGTCCACCAGGGGTCTGTATATGGGGAGATGTCCCCATCTCCTAGTCATCCTCACCGGATGAACTCTAGGGTGGAAAACAGTGAGCAGAGGGTCATATTCACACATGTGTGAAATTAAAAATGCATTTTTCCCTTTACAGAAACAGTATGTGAATATGAAAGTCAGTTGATGTGCCAATGTCTGCTGTGACGCAGTTAGGTGCCATGGCCTGTGCCCCCCTGAAATGGCAGCTGCCTGACCTGTGAGGAGTGACAAGTGGAAATGAGGTAATTCCGCTGGTGCTGTGCGCCTTTGCAGTCGGCGGTCGATGACGCTGCGCAACTTTGCTTTGGTTATCATTGGGCCCTATGGGTTCCAGGAGCCAATCGCGATCTACACCCATGGTGACGGTACCCACCGCCGCAGACGTGACCATCATTTTCTATCTGTTCACTCACTTGCTACCTGACCTTCAACAGGAGAGGACCTACACTGCAAGTGCTGCTGTGACCTGTGTCTGGAAGCGACAATGGCACAAGTGTCTGGGGAAAGGGCCCCCGTCTTCGCTTCGGAGGAGTTGGAGAGACTGGTGGATGGGGTCCTACCCCAGTACACTTTACTTTATGGTCCTCCAGACAAACGGGTGAGTACACTGTGAACATGATGCATTGGCCATGAATGTATGGATTGCTGTGAGTGTAAGCCTCGTGTAGGGGGGCTGATGGGTCCTGGACAGAGTGCTGCATGTCTGGTGGTCAATGTCGGTGTGTAAGGGGAGGGATATTGTGGGCTATGAGTGTAACAGTCCGGACCGTCTGACTAATCCCTTTTTTCTATGCAGATTTTTCTGCAGGTCAGCACACATCAGAAAAAGGGTATTTGGCGTGCCATTGCCAAGGAGGTGCTGACCCTGGCGGTCTTTGACAGGTGGAGCAACCACTGCCGCAAATAGTGGGAGGACCTGCGCCGCTGGGCAAGGAAGATGGCGGAGGCCCAGCTGGGGCTGGCCTCCCAACGAGGAAGGGGTGCCCGTCGTACGCTGACCCCCCTGATGTTCCGCATCCTGGCAGTGGCCTATCCGGAGTTGGATGGGCACTTAAAGGCATCACAGCAGTCACAAGGGGGTGAGTACAGATTCTGAATCATGACTTTGTGCGTGTTAAGGTTGTACCTGGGTGGGGGATGTGGGCTGTGGGTGCCTGTAGGTCAGGGTGAACTGGCACGGTAGGTCCCTTGTTGGACAGGCTCTGAAGCACTCCAACCCAAATAGGGTTAGTGGGCATCTCCTACTGGGCAGGGTCCTGTTGGTTTCAGGTGTGCAGCCAATGGCATTGAGCAATGTACCCCATGGGCTGGTGACTAGCTTTGTAACTGGTAGTGCATGGCCGAGTGCATAGGGCTGATCCCTGTGTGTTGTGTACGCCAACGGTAGTGTTGTTGCTGGCATTGACCAAGTGTATCCTCTGTCTCTCACCCCTTCTTGTTTTGTCACGCTGTCCTTATGTGCATTAGCATCATCTGGCGGAGAAGCAGAGGCCCCCGCGACGGAGGGAGCTGCATCCCACATGGGCCTAGAGGCCGAATCCACCGACAGTGAGAGCAACAGTAGGACGGAAGGCGAGGGAAGAACCACGATGGAGACAGGAGGGGACACTACAGGCAGGGGCAACTCCTCTGATGGAAGCTCTCTGCCGGTGGCAGAGACCTCTGTGCTCACCGCAACAAAAGGTACAGCCGCCACCCCCGTACCAGCACCGCCCTCCCAGCAGCCCCTCATCGTGTTTCCCGTGCCTGCTCACCCAGGATGGTGGGCATGTGCTTTGCCCCAGGCACCTCAGGCCCTGCCCCAGTCAGCCCTGCTGCCCTCAGTGAGGAGGCTATTGACCTCCTGAGATCCCTCACTGTTGGGTAGTCAACCAAACTGAATGCTATCCAGGGTGTTGAAAGGCATTTGCAACAAACAAATGCACACCTGGAGGGCATTCACTCTGGCGTGGCGGCCCAAAAGAGAGCATTTCAGGCTCTGGCCTCCGCACTGACGGCAGCCATTGTCCCTGTCTCCACCCTCCCCCCTCCAACTTCCTCTACCCAGTCCCAATTCCCTCAACCCCAGCCTATCCCAAGCACTGCTTCAGAACAGCATTCACCCACATCAACACACAGAAAGGGCTCAGGCAAACACAAGCACCACACTTCATCTCACAGGCACTCACACAAGCACCATCCCCATGCAGATACACCAACATCCACTGCCTCCACTGTGTCCCCTCCTCCTCCTCGTCCACCTCCCTCCCAGTTGCTTCTTCACTCACACCTGCATGCTCTACATCCTCAGCCACTACCTCCATCACCAGCACGCCTATCACTACACGTTCCTCACTGGCAGTCACCACCCCCACATCCATGCACACGTCCCCTGTGTCCTCTCCCACTGTGTCTGTGACCCCTCCTCCGAAAGTACACAAACGCAAGCACACACCCACCCAGCAGCCATCCACCTCACAACAGCATCCAGCTCATGCACCTGCACCAAACACAGCAGACTGACACCTCCTACAATCACTCCCTCTTCCTCCACTCCCAAACATTCACCCTCTTCCCACCCCAATGTCCCTAAGAAGCTTTTCCTAGCCAACATTGACCTATTTCCTACACCTCCCCCTGTCCTTCACCTCGGGCCAGGCTGGCCAGAACCCAGCCTAGCACCTCTGCCACCAAGTCTACATCCGCTGTGGTTTCTGCAGCTGTCAGCCCAGGCCAAGCCTGTGTGCCACCAACAACTGCCAAGGCAAAGAAGGTTCCGCCACCTGACAAGGGCAAGAAGGGGACAGCATCCAGCAAGGAGAAGGAGGCAGAACCAGCCAGCAAGGCCAAGTCAAAGACTCCTGCTGCCAGAAGCAAGGAGGCACCACCATCTGCCAAGGGCAGGAAGGGGCACAGAACACCAGCCAGGGCACTTCAGCCGTCCGAGACTGCAGGTGAAGGCCTGGAAGCTACCACCACAACTGCCAGCACCACCACATGCAACGCGTTCAGCACCGCCACCTGCACCACGGCCAGCACCACCACCTGCACCGCCACAAGCACCGCCACCTGCACCGCCGCAAGCAGCACCACTGCCAGCAGCAGCAGCCCCTGTGGGCAGCCATCCGAGGCTGCAGGGGAAGGGCTGGATCCTCCCCCCACCACTGGCAGCACCGCCACCTGCACCGCAGCCAGCACCGCCTCAAGCAGCGCCACCTGCACCGCTGCAAGCAGCAGCACTGCCAGCAGCAGCAGCCCCAGTGGGCAGCCGTCCGAGGCTGCAGGGGAAGGGCTGGAGCCTCCCCCCACCACTGGCAGCACCGATACCTGCACCGGCACTGCCACCACTGTACAACCATCACCGCTGGCGGATGGAGTGTAGTCCTCCCTCCATGGAGTGTCATGCATCCTGCCCACAGAAAATCATGTGGGTCTGACACCCAGGTGAGTGACTGTGACCTTGCACTCCCCATGTGCTGCATCACAGGGCACAAAGACCCCTCCAGAACCAGTGGAAGAAGGCATCCACTCACCCTATCCTTGCCAGGATGAAACACACTAGGCACAAAGCCCCCTCTAGAACCAGTAGAAGAAGGCATCCACTCACCCTATCCTTGCCAGGATGAAGCACACTGGGCACAAAGCCCCCACCAGTGGAAGAAGGCATCCACTCACCCTATCCTTGCCAGGATGAAGCACACTGGGCACAAAGCCCCCTCCAGAACCAATGGAAGAAGGCATCCACTCAGCCCCTCATTGCCAAGATGAAGCACACTGGGCACAAAGCCCCCTCCAGAACCAGTGGAAGAAGGCATCCACTCAACCTATCCTTGCCAGGATGAAGCACACTGGGCACAAAGCCCCCTCCAGAACCAGTGGAAGAAGGCATCCACGCAGCCCCTCCTTGCCAAGATGAAGCACGCTGGGCACAAAGCCCCCTTCAGAACTAGTGGAAGAAGGCATCCACTTACCCTATCCTTGCCAGGATGAAGCACACTGGGCACAAAGCCGCCTCCAGAACAGTGGAAGAAGACATCCACTAGAGAGACTTTGGCCTTGCACTCCCCAGGAGCAAGCAGTGGGCAAACCATTCACTTGAGAGACTGTGGCTTGCCACTCCCCAGGAGCATGCAGTGGGCAAACCACCCACTTGAGAGACTGTGGCTGTGAGGCAGGAGTCAAGTGTGGGCTTGGCCTATGTGTTTTGGCCCACTGGGCCACAAACATTTTGAGTGGGCACTGTCCCGCCTTTTGTATATATTGTTTATATTATAAATATACTGTTTTTGATTTCTGAACGTATTTCTAAGTATTTCTAGTATTACACTCATTTGACTCCATTCCTTTTGTCTTTGCGTTCTTCCAGAGGGTTACGGGGTGTATATGTAAAGTTGTTGCATGTGTTTGTGTGTATGGTGTTGGGTGTGAGGGTGGGGGTGTTGCGTGTTGCATGTGTGTGTCACTCCCCTTTTCCTCCCCTCCTCCCCTGTGTGCTAGGTTCAGTACTCACCGTGGTTGTCGTCGCCGGCATTGGTGCTCTAGGTGTTTGAGCAGATACAACAGCATGGGGAAGACCTGCAGCTCGGGCTCCATGGCGTTCTGGTTCTTCCTTGAGTGTCGAGAGGTGAGTCGTTTCCCTTCAGACCACTGTTTCCGCCGTGCTTTTGATGACATTAGTACCGCCCCGGAAAAGGTGGCGGATAGGCCTCTTGTAATACAGTGGGCGGAACCTTGTCTTCCGCCTGGCTGTTGGCGGTAGCCGCCGCAGTGTTTGTTGCTACCAACGTGGCGGTCGGAGTGTTAAAGTGACTGTATGTGTTGGCGGATTCCGCCATGGTCATGATTTGTTTTTTTATACCTCCAGCCTGTTGGCGGTGTTACCGCCGCTTTAACACCGACCGCCAGGGTTGTAATGAGGGCCACAGAGTCATTTTCTTCAGTTCGGACCTGGTCCACCATTTGACACACCTGTTAACCACATCTGGAGTGGTGACGCTTTCTATAAGTGAGGCACTGATTTCATTTATTCCAAAGCTGGGGAAACATTCTCACCCGTGAGGCTCATATAGACCCATTGCGCTTTTGAACCTCCTTGCCAAAGTTTATTCAAATATTTTCGCTGCCACATTGGATGATCTGATGCCTGATTTGATCCACCTCCATCAATCCAGCTTTATTAAGGGAAGACAAACCAATGACAACTTGAGGAGAGTGATACGCCTAGTGGGCCGGCCACCAATAGAAAAATACCTGCAATATTGTTGAGTCTCGTTGCTGAGAAGGCGTTTGCCTGGGTAGACTGGTATTTTTTTATTCCACACACCTACATACTATGGCCCTCATTATGACTTTGCCAGTCTTTTCACAAGACCGCTGGGGCCGGTGGTCTTTCGACCACCACATTCCGAGTACTGAAGGATTTCCACCACAGTTTGGGCAGAAATCCTCCAGTGGTCGTGCTGGTAGTCAGAGGCGCAGGGGCGGTTCCACCACCGGCCCTACCCCGCCAAAAGGACTCCGCCAGCTGTATTACGAGCAGTAATGCGGCCTCACGGTGTCCTAATGGCAGGGCGCTGCTGGTGGTGGAAGTGCATGTTCCCTCCTTGCCGTTCAAGGTAAGTCGATCATCTGACAGGAGAGGGGAGTGGGAGGGTGGGGGTTATTGTGCGTGAATGGGTGTTGTCTGCGTGTGTGAATGTAAGTGTGTGTGCATGTGTGAGTGGGTGTTGTCTGCGTGTGTGAATGTAAGTGTGTATGCATGTGTGAATGGGTGTTTGAATGCATGTATGATTGTTGAAGTGAGTGCGTGTTGGAATGTTTATGTGAATGCGTGTATGGATGCAGGTGTGTGAATGCATGTATGGATGTGCGTGAGTGAATGCGTGTATGAATGCGTGTGAATGAATGCGTGTATGTAAGTGGTGGTGAATGAGTGTATGCGGGTTGCGTGTGGGTGTGCGTGTATGCGGTGAGGGGGGAGGGAGGTGCTGTTCTGGAAGGGGGAGAGGGGGTTGCTGGTATGGAATAGTATGTTGGAGGGGTATTGGGATTGCAGTGGGGGATTGGGGGAGTCGTTTGCCATTGACAAGAAAGAAATTTCCTGTCAGTGGTAGCCTTTCCGCCAGGGTTTTCGTGGCAGTGCTACCGCCGCGGAAATCTTGGCAGAAAGCCGACTTGTGATGCTGCCGGCGGTCTTCATTCGGAGTCGGAGATGCTGATATCCGGCTGTCCAACCGGTTGTAGATGTAGGTTAGCCGATCCCAGTTGGATCGGCTGGGATGCTGTGCAAGTCCTGGCACACACACATAAGGTTGGCATAAGTAGTTGATTGGTTGCACTGTTTGTCCATGGGAGGGAGGGGAGGGCACTGTTTCAGTTATTTATTTTGGGTTGTTCATTTGACCTAGTAGTCTATCAGCAGCAGGAAGGAATTGCATGGATGAGACAGAGGTGCACAATATTGTACCGGTTTTGGGATGGGGGTGACTACAGGCTGTTAACCTGGAATGTCCAAGGACTGGACACTTACATCAAACAACACAGAGCTCTCACTTTTCTTAAACGTCACATTAGCATAGCATGCCTGCAATAAACACATTTAAATGACGCAGGCACCTCTAGATTGGCCAAGAAATGACCAGGCCAGGTCTGTCATTCATCCTACTCTACTTATGCTAGAAGTGTACTGGTATGGGTTACTTTGGGGATTCCCTTCTCTCTTACATTTTCAAAGGCAGATGTAGGAGGTAGGTATGTCCTTATCTAGGGAACTCTGGATGGCCAAGACCTGAAGATTTTGAACACATATGCTCCCAAACTGATGATCCCACATTAATTTACGCTGTACAAGACCTAATCACCCAAGAGGTTCATGTGCCCCTACAGTGGTTGGGGGACTTTAATTGCCTAATGGACTCAGACTTAGATAGAACCCCCTCCTGGGTGGAAACAAAACCTCGTATGACAGCAGCACTCTGGAAAGTTATGGCGAATATAGGATTAGAGGATGCATGGCACCTATAACATCAAATGCAGAGGGTATGTACTTGCCACCTAGTAACGCATAATACACATAGCAGACTGGATAGGGTATTAGCAGCAGGGTGTCGTAGACTGGAGGACATCAGAACAACTCATCTGGCATGTTTCTTGTCAGATCATTCTACTGTTAGCTGCATTGTGGTGATAGGAGGCAGACTGTAGGGACCTCCATCTTGGCGACTGTCAGTGGATCTCCTCGAGGAGTGGGACATGAGGCACTTTCAAAGTCCTTGACAGGCAACTTTGCAAGAAACTGGGGCTCCACCAGGAGTAGATCAGCGGAAGAGGAGGCTCTTAAAGCAATGTTACGGGGTAAAAGCACGGGATTGACCTGCATTATGCAGTGACAGCTGCAGGCTGAATTGACTAGGGAGGAGTCAGCCCTGGACGAGGTGCAGACATTGCACCCATGTATAGCAGAATCACTCAGGGAGTAGCATACATTTTGCGGGTGCATAACAGATTTTTGGAGCCGTCTCGATAGGTACACCTTAAAACAATATTAGCAAAGACCGCATCGAGAGGGAGACAAGTCTGGACAGCTCCTCGTCTGGATCCTCTGTAGAGAACATACACTGCCACTCATAACACGTCTGGGCACCACAGGAGGAGGTTTTGTCATGTCCAGGGTGGGAATTGTAGACATGTTTTGCACACACTTACAAAAAGTCCATACCGCAGACCTGAATACAGCCCCTCAAACATACTCTCCCTTTCTGGAAGGTTTAGACCTCCCTAAGCTTGGAACGGTCACGATAGAGGCATTGGATGAGCCACTAGTCCTGGAAGAGGTCAGAACAGCATTGCCATTGCTGCTTTGGTCTAAGACACCTAGGAGAGATGGCTTCCCAGTGGAATTCTATCAGGCGTACTCAGCCCCTTTAATGCAGGGCCTCCTGGAGGTTTTCTCAGAGGCTATGGAGGTAGGGATACTGCTCGTAACCATGAAGGAGGGTGAAATCTGCATGCTACTTAAACCTGGGGGAGCAACAGACAACCCTACTGCTTATAGGCCTCTCACGATGATCAATTCCGTTGTGAAGGTGCTTTGCAAATCATTGGCCCACCGTTTAATGCCCCACATGATGCAATTAGTCCATGAGGACCAGTGCAGCTTTATCCTATGCCGCAGCATCAGCATGAATCTTCGACGATTGACTCATATCCTGTACGAGGTTGAACACCGGGAGAAGAAGCTTGCTCTGGTCGTGATTGACCTGGAGAAAGTCTTCGACATGGTGGACTGGGGCTACCTGCTCGAGGTGCTGATGCTTATGGGCTTAGACCCATGGTTATGTGGTGGCATCCTGTTGCTTTACAGGTAACTGACTGCAAGGGTGTGCATGGAGACATGCCACTCAGATCCATGGTGGCTGGGCCATGGAACACGTCAGGTTGGCCCTTTGTCACTGCTTCTATTTGCCCTTGCAGTAGAGCTCTTGGCAATTTGGGTGCATAGGGACCTGCAGGACTACAGCATACTAATAGGGCATACTCTACGTATCATTTCACTGTATGCTAATGATGCTCTGTTCCATTTCTCCTCCCCAGCGATGCTGTGCCAAAACTATGGCGGATCTTGGACGACTTTGGGAAGATTTCAGGTCTTTGGCTTAACCATGATAAATCCCTGTTGTTACCTCTTGCCTCATTAGTCAGAACTCCGATAGATCAATTGTCCGTGCTGGGACTTCGCTGGGAACTGACATAGTTTAGGTAACTTGGGATAAAGGTAGCGCACACACTGCAGTTACAGCTACAACTAAACATAGGCAGTGTTTTGGCTGCATTGAAGTAATCTGTTACCTTCTGGAAAAAACTGCTGCTCTCCTTGATGGGGAGGATGGCCATTGCAAAAATTGTTCTTCTCCCCTGATGCCTGTTTGTGCTGCAGATCTCTGTGTCCCCTCTTCTCAAGGGTTTCAAAGCAACCAGTCTCCACCCTTCTCTTGTTACTATGGGTGGGCCAACGCAGTAGAGTGGCCTTGGTTACAATGACTAGATGGTACGAAGATGGAGGCTGGAGGTCCTGTGCCTTGATTTGTATTGCTATGTTGCCCATCTTCAGTATGCAGTTCACTGGCTGGACCCAGGGAATAACTGGGAAAAACATTTATTGTCTAGCAGCATTGAAGTGGAACGTTTGCCCCAGTTGCTAATGGAAGGCACTGGACTTCCAGCTGACATTCCAAACATAATTAGACAGCAACAATCTTGCAACAATCCACTCATGTACTCCTGAGATGGGCCCCATTCCCTAGAGAACATATAGTTTGGGCATTGAAACCGGTCTGGCAGATAAAGGAGGGCATGTCCTTCAGGGCATGGCAGGATGGATGGTGCACCTATTTAGGAGGATCTCTATCCAGTGGAGACTTGTATCTCCTTTGTGGATGCCTGCTAAGAATTCTCTCTCTGGTCTGGTCAATTCTCTCTGGCCTTGCTGAAATTGCTTGGGCAACCTGGCCATCCTACCCAGCAGCGCCCACACTTACACAAACTCTGGGAATCCTTCTAGCCTGTGGTTCAGGCTGCCATTTGATTACACTGTTGTACAGAGCCATATGCGCAGATGTGGAGGAAACTTCTTCCACTGGCCCGCATGACCTAGGAGATTGATTTAGATGACACTTTGGGTACCAGGGACTGGTCGCAAGTTAATGAGCTTACACACTCTGTTTCATGTAGCACCTGCTTTCAACTGATACATTATAATTTCCTTCAGAGAACATGTTTAACACCCAGGGAACTATATCGCATATCCCCTTCCTGAGCTAATAGTTGTCCCCGCTGTGGTGCGGGAGATGCAGACTTCCTACGTTTATCTTGGCGGTGCAGGTGGGTACAGGACGTCTGGACTCAGGTGGTCGCAGACATAATCAGGATTACATAACTACACATGACATGCACCCCACAGTGTTGCCTGCTGGACAACATTATGGGCCTGATTTTAACCTTGGCGGACGGCGGAGGCCGTCCGCCAAGGTTCCGCCGCCAAATGACCGCACCGCGGTCACAAGACCGCGGCGGCCATTCTAACATTTCCTCTGGGCCGGCGGGCGCTCTCCAAAAGAGCGCCCGCCGGCCCAGAGGAAATGCCCCTGCAACGAGGACGCCGGCTCAGAATTGAGCCGGCGTAGTTGCAGGGGTGCGACGGGTGCAGTTTGCACCCGTCGCGTATTTCAGTGTCTGCATGGCAGACACTGAAATACTTTGTGGGGCCCTCTTACGGGGGCATGGGCACGGCAGGGGCCCCCAGGGGCCCCGCGGCACCCCCTACCGCCATCCTGTTCATGGCGGGTTTCCCACCATGAACAGGATGGCGGTAGGGGCTGTCAGAATCCTCATGGCGGCGGAGCACGCTCCGCCGCCATGAAGGATTCTCCCGAGCAGCGGTAAGTCGGCGGGAGCCCGCCGACTTGCCGCTTCTGACCGCGGCTGAACCGCCGCGGTCAGAATGCTCGTGGGAGCACCGCCAGCCTGTTGGCGGTGCTCCCGTGGTCGGTGGCCCTGGCGGCCACCGGCCGCCAGGGTCAGAATGACCCCCTATGTCCCCAAGAGGCAAGAAAATGGCGTACAAGTTTCTGCAGTTGGTGTTAGTCTTAGCCAGATAGAAGGTAGCTATCACATGGATGGGGCAGAGGGCACCTGAGATACCAGAATAGCGCAAGGATGTCACGGAATGGACCCTGGTGGAGGAGACTCACATGCAGCTCAACAGGTGCGATGAAAGGGTGGTGGATGATCTAACTGAGTGGAGAGACCAGTGTACCACATTAATGGACCCCAACTCTGATATGGTGTTGGAAGACAGCAATGATACAAATGAATGATTGTGGTGAGGCTTGGGACTGTATGGGGAGCATAGAGGGTGTAGTATGCAGGGACCCTGCTGATGGGGGTCACTAGACCATGATCCCTGATTTCCCCAGTAGGGGACTGCAGCAACATTTCACATGACCTTTTCTGCCGAAATGTCACACCACATTATATGTGTATCTTTTATCTTGCACATCACTGACTGCTGATTTTCTTTCTGTAGGGAAAAATCAGAAAAAGATGAGACAAAGCTGGGGGAAAGGGGAGAGATGGATAAAAGAGGAGCAGAATCCACAAGACAAGGTTAGAGGCTGGTTAAGAGATGAAAAGAAGAGTAGAGCATGAAGGGGAAAGGTGGTGTAAGAGGGACAGTTAGTGAGAAAAGAGAGGTGAAGAGTAGAGCAGGGAACCGAAATGTCCATGTAAGAGGAGCAGGATCAGCAAAAGACAGTGGGAGGCTCGGTGGAATTATGAGAGGTGAAGGGTAGAGCATGGAAGGAAAAGATGAATGTAAGAGTGGCAGAACCAGAAAGAGAATGTAAGAGGCTTGGGGAGAGATGAGATGTTAGGAGACAATCACGTAGGGTGAAGTAGATGTAAGAGGGGTCGAACCAGCAAAAGAGGGTAGTAGGCTGAGCAAGAGGTGAGGTGACAAGTAAAGCATAGAAAGAAGAGGTAGATATGCCTAGGCAGAATCATTAAAAAAAGTAAGCAGCTGTAGGAGGGGTAAAAATGCATTTGAACTAGTGTGCTGCCATGAACATTGAGTCATCTGCAATTCCCTGTCTCTATTTTCCATATAAAACATTGCCTTAGTTTTGAGATGTATGTCATCCTTTGCAAAGGTTTTTCATCTAAAACCATCCTCGAAGTGTCTGCAGAATTTCAGCCTGCTCTCTGTGCACTCTTAACCCTCTTGACCATTTCAATAAATATATCTCCCAGTGGGACTCTTTTCTACCTATCTCCTGCCTGCACATCTAAACATCATCGCTCCTGCCTCCCCTGAAAATTGTGGTGGGGGATTCTAAAAGGTCCACTGGGGAAATGCAAGAACCAACCTGACAAAGCATACTGCCCCACGAAATAGTGCAGGCCCAATGCCCTGGAGTAAGGCCTGCTGGTGAGTCGATCTGGGTGCTCGAGAGTCTTGAATGGAAGAGTCAGATGCCTCTGATGCAGCATTGACAGAGACTGGATCCTTCCACCTTTTCTAGTACCGTCACGTACATCATCCCACAATACCTGAGTCTCCATCTACTGCCCTGGCTACCTGGCCTGCGGCGAGGCTGAGAAGTTCAAGAGTGAAGACGCTGGTTGAGGCCTACTCCTTGACTGCTAACCTCATCTGGAAGCCGGAGGAGGGACTGCACAATAGTGCCGATGGGGCCTGGGCGTAACTACTGCTGCATGAGACACAGCTGGCCCATTGGGAACCCTATATCCATAAGGCATGCTGACATGGATACTGCTTTAATGGAAGACAGTTGTATCCTCCTCTGGCAACCTAACTTTGGAAAGTACACCACCTTCCACAACTTTGGTGGATTACTCAGCAGAAAGGGCAGCAATGGCAATTGTTCTCACTGCTACTCCCAAGTTTGCCACCCATTTGACTGTGATGGAGGTATGCTCTGATATCTTCTAGAGACAGTATACGTTCAAGAAATCCTCTGGCCAAAAACATTGCTCGGTGTTGTCCCCTTTAGGGCGAATGGGCAGGCTCTGATCAGCTTCACTTTCCTGCCACCGGGTGCAGTGGTTAAGCAGGTCCTGCTCTGTGAGCCTATCTAGCGCCCAGATAAAAAAGGAACCCTATATGTGTGTGAAGCATCATTTCTCCTGACCTGATACTGGGTGCAGTGTCCCTCGCCATATAGTTTTTTTCCAGTAGATACAGGCTATCTTTACGTAGGTAGAAGGTAGAAGTTATTCTTTAAGCAGATCCTTCTAAACCTACAGTCATCCATTATTGCCCTGGTGGGATAACTGAACACCGTTTTTGTGTTTTCAGGGTACAGGGTTAATTGGGAGAAAAGAGGTGATACCCCAGTTGGATGTGACAATGGCAGCCTGTATAGAGGGAGTAAAAATGCCATGGGTCTCCAAAGAGATGAAATACCTGGATATTCTGTTGAACAAGGAGCTGTCACACATGGTGGAGAACAATGTATTGCCCCTCATAGCTAAGTACAAATGGGATTTTTAGAAATAGGCACAACCTCGGTGATTGCTATGGGTACAAGCCTTTAAAACAGTTACAGCTTAATGTTACATTTATGTTATAGGCATGTTACCCATCTCTATACCACAGACGCTATTACGTCAAATAGATTCAGAAATTCAAGTCCTTTGTGTGGGGTCAGGGTAGGCCTAGACTTAGGATGTTTAAACTCTACATGCATATCGAAGCCAGAGTATTGAGAATGCTGCACATAGGCACCTATTACCTGGCACACCAGCTGTCTCAGCTGGCTTGTTGTTTACCCTACATTAATGACCACCAAATTAGGGTAGCAATGGAACAAGGCTTTTTCATTGGGGCAACAGGACTAAATATATTACAGGCATTTAAGCACACACACACTTGATATGGAAAGATTCGCACTCTGCTGCACACTGACCCCTTGATTTATGCTTTGGATCCCACTTTGGGGCAATACGATTCTGTGCATGTGCAGCAGGACAGCGAAGTGGCGAGATTGGAAAGAAAAAGGATTCTACACTATCAATCAACTATTTTCCGGGCACAATATTGCACATTTCCCAGAACTGAGTACCAGATATGGCATAGAGCAGCAGCAGTTGTGGAACAATACGCAGATGGTGCACCGACTCATGGAGTGCCTTGGCAAAGAGCCCCCTGACCCGACACCCCCCGCCTCCCCAATCCATTCCCTCCCAGGCACATGGTGGTGTTTCCAAGGGATTATATTGGGATACCTGTGGACTCCTCCAAGACTATACATTCTCCCAGCTGACTCTAGCAGACTCCAAACAGCACTGGCCGACAGGGCTGGTGTGCACTGACATAATCTAATGGCTCATTGCTATGGGAATCCAGACTGACATTTTCCTACTTTAAACTCCTTCATAATTGGTCCCCTACTGAACTGCACAGGGCGGACGTGTTGCCACAGACTCTGCTGGAGATGCAGAGGAGATGGCTGCAACATGGTCCACATATTGTGGAGGTGCCCTAGGATGGTGTACACTTGGAATGAGGTGTGAAGGGTGCTTGCTGAAATAGACTACATTACACTTATCCCCTCCATTAGGGTGGCTCTACTTCATGACATGTTGGAGAGTGTGGTTCCATTTAACACAGAAAAAGGTGTGTGATAACAGACTTGGCAACTGTGAAGTTATGCATCCTCAAGTTTCGGAGGAAGCTGGTATCCCACATTGTTCTCAGATGAGGTACTCCATTTGTTGGAGAGATCCAAAATAGCTGTATATGAAAGAATTGTTTCTAGGATGAATGACCAGATGGACTTTTACAATCTGATTTGGGAACAGCTTGCCTCCACCCGGGCTTAGTCGAAGCATCAAGGTCAGAAGCAAAATCTGGTTGACCTCCCTGATGGTGGATGCTGAGTCTCCGAGGGCGTTAGCTGCTTTGACCATTGGAAAGACTGGAAGGAAAGTAGGAATTTGGGTCTGGTTTGCCCACATGAATGGCTTGGGACTTTGGGAGGTGTCATGTGCTACCCCTTCTGAACCAAAGGGATGGTGCAGAAGTGGGGAGGGAACATAATATTGTTCATTAATACTGTTCACTGCTTGTTGTTTATTTTTTATTGCTCACAGTATCTCTGTCTGGTTAGATTCACCTTTTCAGTGTACTTCTTGCTCTGTTTTTCTTTCGGATACGCGTTGTGTTGAGTCCTTCTGTAATATCTTTCGATTGTATACGATTGGGAATAATGGTGGGACTTCCTGCATGTTTTTATGTTTCTATAAAAAGTTAAAGATTTTAAAAAGGGAGAGCCAACATTGCAACACTGTACTTCATGCTCCGAAGGCTCTAACCTTATCACCTTATTGCATTTTTTCATGAATAGGTGATGAGATTGGGCACTGTTGAAACCCAAAAGTAATATCAGCCCAAGATGGTTTACACCACACACACTAGCTTTTTGATTGTTATACAGCTGCCCATTCTTGACACAAAGTAGGAGCAGAAAAGTAAGATGAAAAAGTGCTTGCCAAACAGCACACAGTATGGCCACATGGAAAAGGCTGAGGTTAAAACCATGTCTCATGGACCACAATTGGGGTGACTGTGATTATGGTGGCAAGGCCAAGAAACTGCCCTTCCCATGGAAATGTCACCATGTGGTTGGTCCTTTTCGCATTTGTAAAACATTGTTTATATTTAGCATATTTGGGTAAATTGGCCAAGCCAGGATTATATGTAAAGCTTTCTAGTTCCATGCTCAAAACATACCAATCAGCCACACCTATTGGTGGTGTTTGCCCATTACAGTGAATCGCCCATCTTGTTAGGGGTCCTTTCAACATGATTTTATATAGCACTCGCTGACTGTACTGGGCATGTTTTTGAGCTGCCCCTACATTTTTTTGTAATAGGAAAAAGGCAGAAGTGTATTGTGAGACCATTCCCTTAGTTCAGGGGCAATAGATGGTTAACTGGCAGCATATGTGGGTGATACCGTTGTTTATGATTGCTGTTGCAGATAGTAATAATATTTCATTTCATTTCAAAATGAGTTATTAATTTTGAAAACTTCTTTATAAAGGTGGTGATTGCAAGCATTCAAGGCTTACTCCGGGGGTGGTGAAGGTATAGGAACTCAAATACAACATGTCACATTAATCATACCCAGTAAGAGGGACTGGTTTAGAGAAGATGGGTATGGAATGAATCACCAAAAAATACGTTCTATGACTGAAAGTCTCCTAATTCCAAGAAAATGTCTTTGGGTATCTCTGTATTTGCAAAGTGTCCTGAAAAGGGATAACCGAAAGTAGGCCACCCTGCAACAGTTTAGTGCTGCGAGGACCGGGGAAGAGGGCTGATTTCAGACAAGTAAGGCGGAGAATCGACAGTTGTCCAACAGTCCTATGGCCGGCTTCAGCTGCTGAGATTTTTTAAAATTAAAATTGGCACCCCATCTCCCCCTGATGAGCTGCTGCTGCACAACCTGAAAGGCTGATACACAGAGTCAGTCTAGTGATGCTCACAAAGTCAGCTGGATCATTGTCATGTACAGAATGAAAATGGGCCCCGGACTGGGCAAACATGGTATGATATGAGCTTCTTCCCATAGCAAACTATCCAAAAACTTAGGAAGTGACAGTGAGGCCTGGGTAAACTGCTGCTTATAAGCTGCACAGTCGAATTGGCCTTGCTTAGGAGGCGAGAACTAGGGGGAGTGTACAGGAGAATAAGGAGGCGGCATGGGACTGACTGAGGAATGAGGTGGAGCATTCCACAGAGTCCATCAATTAACACTGTGTGCTCAGCCAATCATTGAGCCTATGTGAGTAGGTGCCCAGTAGCTTCAGGAAGGCATATCATGTAGTGCGGGTTTGAAGGACCAAAAGTGTTTGGTAAGGCAGCGAGGGGCGGGACAGAAGTAACTTGTGGATAATGGAACTGGTCTTAAAATGATCTTGCATTAAAATACCTCATTAATCAAGATCCAGTGGGTTTACCTGAGGGAAAGAATATATTGCTTCCTAGGCTAAAAATGAGTCGAACAGCAAAGGCCTAAAACCTTCACAATTTGGCAAATGTCTTGCAGATTGTCAGACACATTACTTCAAATTTTTAGAACTGCAAATCTCTGAGATAATAGCTTAATTTTGAAAGTCAAGCACCACCTCCTCTAACCTACCTATTCCACCATGCTAGATTTCATTTCCTTATGGGGATACTGCACTGAGTTTGCTATAAGCCCCTCTTGTTTTGCTGCTTTAGTTTACTGCATGTCTGCTTAGTGACTAGCTCCCAGTGTAGTTTTTTCCCTGGATACAAATTACTGTCCTTTTTAGCCATCTCTTCTTTATACCTTTAAGTTACTACGGCTGTTTGCATTTCTTAAAAATTTGAGAGTAATTGCTCTGTTTATGTGCTCAATGTACATGTAAGGTCCAGCCTTTGGTCTTCTGCCAATTTATGAGCCAGCCCCCTGTATATTTCACCATGGCGTCTCGTCCTCTTATCTTTTACAATCTGCTCTTTCTGTTGTTAGCTGCAGCACTTGAAAGTCACTCACCGAAAACAGTGCACAGAGCCAGCTTCAGGCAGTGCTACTGAAGTAATTGCAGCGGGTGCAGCCTTCGGGGGGAGGCACTGTATTTGCAAGTATGTTATGATTTTAAAAGCACCTGCTGCAGCGTTCCTTGCCTCCAGCATTTCTGGGGGATCAATAAAAATGTCAAGATAACTCTAGTGATTAATCTTCTGCCTAGAGAGAGAGATCGGAGTTTTGGGGGCCACTGTTAAAGGAGGGCAGTGAGGCAATCCATGGCAGAGGTAGTCATGGTGGGGGGGGGTTGCTAACAAACATTGTCGCACAGGGCGCCACCAGGGATAAGGCCGGCCTTGACATTGCGCATCCCTTTACATTGATTCCCCCATGCTTGCAGATAAACAAATGCCTTATAGTCCAACTTCACCAGCATAATGGAGAGTTGGCAAGTCACCTGAAAACACGTTGTATATCTTTGGGACAATCTGTCTTGAAATTTCAATCTTGCAATAATTTCGAAACAATTAGTGCAATGGAGTAAAAATATCAGTTTTAGAGAGACCTAGGCCTAGCTTTTCTACCCAATCTGATGAATGTATTGTATTTACACATAGCAGATAACAGAGCTTTGAAATATTTTAACTTATTTTATCGGGGTTATTATTTGTATTTGTAGCCATTTTAGAGATATCCACGCTAGACAGGCAGCTTCTTACAAAGCTGCTTCAACAATGCCAAAAAGTGAATGGTCAATTGACGTCACTTCCTAAGATGACACTTCTTGTGATATTAAGTCTTATGCAAATCAGAGGGGCTCCACATGTTCCTATCCTGCATTGGGCTCCACATATTCTAGAACCGTCCATGCCTTTAAGTGAAGCATTTATGTCTTTCAATTACATTTCAACATACTATGAGCATAATAAACATCACTACACTGATTAATGTAGTAATGTGTTTAATATGGTTGCAATTCAATACTAGTTATACAGCATAATGTAGTTTCTTCACACAATACCACAATTTCAAGTGTGTTCTGCCATTCCTCAGCCTGGGGCACTACATACCCTGTTTTTGAATATTATAATGGTTATTATCCATGAACGTGAGCTGTTGCTGATTATTTGGGTATTGTTCTTGAAGCGTTTTGCATCCTTACGTCTTTGGGTGTTCCCATGTACTGCATGCTTGACTTATAGGATGATACCCCATGTCTTCCTGGATATGTACATGGAAACAAGTACAAGCAGTGTAGTTTTGAGCAGTGCTCTCTCTGGCGGTAGATATTTTATGAACCACATACTCTTTTTGATGAGTCAAGGAATCCATGCAGTTCACCTAACAACACACTCAGATAAATCAGTCGCTTCTGTTACGTTCTGGCTTCTGGGCGCTTTGAAGTGCATTTCTATGGCGGCAATAGCCTGGATGTTCTCTATTAGTTGTACTATGGTATATTTCATTATGATTATTTAATTTTTGTACATGTAGTAAACATTATGCCCTATGGCACATTCAAATTTAATTTCCTAAAGGTAACATTTATTCTGGTAAACTAGTGATTTGGATCACCATTTTTAATGGGATTTCTTGATTTAGGGTTTGAACCTTCGTTGTATTCAGCATATTGGCTGTTTACCTGGTTAGCAATGGTGGGCCATTATGCCTCTGACAAGGGGGGCTCCAATTAACAAATGTAGGTTTACATGTTTAGATTTTCACATGTTTAAATTTACTCTACACCTAGGAGTAACATTGCTACTTTATGCTAATTGTCATATTTATTTAATTGTAAAGTTACTCCTAGGTGTGGATATACATGTCGCCACCCTCTTAGCTCAGTATGCATAAATGTAATTTGCAACTGTAAAGTTACTACTAGTAACATTATGTTAGACCTGTCAGACTTAGGGTGGTCACCCCTAACATTTTGCCTGCCTCCCTCCACTTTTTGGACACTGTTTTGGCTGCTTTTAAGACTCTGCACACTTTACCACTGCTAACAAGTGCTAAAGTGCATATGCTCTCTCCCTTTAAACATGGTAACATTGGATCATACCCAATTGGACTATTTAATTTACTTATAAGTCCCCAGTAGAGTGCACTATATGTGCCCAGGCCAGTAGATTAAATGCTACTAGTGGGCCTGCAGCACTGATTGTAGCCACTTAACCTTGTCTCAGGCCTGCCATTGCAACGCCTGTGTGTGCAGTTTCACTGCCAATTCGACTTGGCATTTAAAAGTACTTGCCAAGCCTACAACTCCCCTTTTTCTACAAATAAGACACCCCTAAGGTATGCTATGTGTTCGTGGTCAAATAGTAGAAAATAATCATACAATACATTTAATACAATGAAACCATAAATTAATCATTGGTATCATATTTCATTTCTCAGATTAATTGTATTAATTTATTTATCAACAAAAAGGTCTGGGCCAATTTTTTTTTACAAATCTATGGACATACACATACTTCCAAAAACATGTATCAATACCCTAATCAACATATATAGACATAAATCACCATGTATAAGGTGCTTCACAACTCTCCCTTGTTCCAAATAATGTGCTTCTGTACTAATTATCACATTAATCAATATTCTAGAGATAGTTGCCTAATTTATTACATCTTCATTGTTTTTATTTTCAATCATTCCTTTAACAGAGATGTTATCCACACTCCTCTAAGGTCTAGCCATTTTATTGGCAACCTCTCAAAAAGACAAGTTGGCGCGTTTCAGCCCCATCTCTAATAGGCCTCCTCAGGACTACTGGAGAGGTAAGTACCTAGTGAATAGAAACAGTGTAAATTACTTACACTCCACATTTAATCTTCAAATCCCTTCACCGTGAACAGTGGGGAGGATCTAAAAACTATATACAAACTCTCCCCTTTCCGTGAAATCACCTTACACCATGCAAATTAACCCATGCATTAGTTACAAATCAAACAATCATGATTCCAAGTTTGAAATTTCAACCATCATAATTTCAAGTTTGAAACTTCAAAAATTAGAAACATTTTTTTTTAAAATTGTTAACGGCCCATTCACTTTCCAGTGTGAACTCGAAACACTCTGTGTGACCACCTACTTGTAAATCACAAGCAAATACCTTATCTAGATAATCTATTCATGTCTCCTAAAGGCCATAATTCCCATGTCTTAAAAGAACGAAATACATCAAAAAGATTATTTGAAGCGGTCTCCAAAATTTATATTTATTATTTATTACCGATCCTTTAGTGCTTAGCATTTTTAGCATTTTTATTTCCTTTGTTCGTTTGGAGGGTGTTTTCAAAAAGCTTTCCTCCGAGCTTGTGTCTGCCGCCGTGTTACCACAGGCGAATGGTGGCCATTTTGGGTAAAGACTGGTAAACTACTTTGGCCACTATCTTAAAGCATGTCTTTGTCAGATCTATTTGTTTGCTGGCTACGTATAAATTCAGAGAACTTCAATAAACTTTCCTCCGAATTTATGAGCGAATCGCCAGCCAGCTGTAGGTTCTCAACTCATGTCTTTTCATTCATTCTGGCAGTCATTGGGGGCAATAAAGTAATAAAATGCCTTTATCCATTACGGCGGCCATTGTGGGCAAAAAAGTGGAAAGCTACCTTTATCCCCAGCAGCGGCCATCTTAAAACATGTCATAACAAGTCAATTAAAAAATAGATTAATACCGGCCTCAGACGATTAAAATACTTATACTACTACTGCCGTGCTGCCCAGGGCTATGAAAACTCGATTTTGATAATCTCAGTACCCTCTCAATGCTAAACATCAGTTGTCTTTAAGCATTTACCAAGCTAGATAGGCCTCTGGGTGTCCCATCATCATCCCAATCATATAAAGGACAATATTTTATCTCCTTTTACTTGATCCTGTTATCTGCTTATATTTATGCTCTGTACTTAAGTATTATCAATTAGATCTTATTAAGAGCAGAATTTGTGTACCTTGCCATTGTCAGCTATAATTGTCCACATCCGTAATTTTTGTATATTAAGCCACTTGTGTCTTAGACAACCTATATACTTGAAGCATCCTAGTGTATGTATATTTTGCGGACTAGTCAGATGATCTTAACTAATCTTCAATACATCGTTATTATGCAAGTCCACAAAATCCACCTAGACAGCAGCATTTATCTCAAATAAGGTTCCACATTTTGTCCAAATCGTTCAGACCTTGTCTTGCCGTACCGTATTTCTCTATAAATCTTGCTTCCAATCTGGTCAGGTTCGTGGAAATAGTTGATCCATTGTTTTTAGGCTGTACCACCTGTAACACTGTCCGCCAGATCTTGTCTGGTTTGTGGTTCAGTTCAGGATTATGTGCAACCAATGTCTCATTTCTCATTTCGCATATGATTCTTGATCTATGTTGCGGGATTCTCACTTTAACTGGCTGGAATGTTTGTCCTATGTATGTCAAACCACAAGGGCATTGGATACAATAAACCACATTCTTGGTGTTACAATTAGAAAAACATTTTTGAAAATGCACTGAAACATTCACATGCACCTCTTTGGTTTCACTAGTAAATTGACATGCCTCACAACTCATACATTTGTAGTGTCCCTGCAATGGAGGCAGCTGAAGCATTGTTCTCAAATCTTTCTTTCTTTCTAAAGGGAATGATGCTCTAATCCAATGTTCACGTAAAGTTCGTGCCTTTTTGAATAAAAATAAAGTCTCTCAAATTTTAATTCGCTCAATATTCTCCAGTTTCCATCTATAATAGATCTAATTCTGTTTGCTTTGGGACTAAAGGTGATAACGCATGTAAGAGTACTGTCTTGTTTTCTAGTTTTAGGAGTAAGTAAAGATTCTCTTGGAGCGAACCAAGCTCTTTTGGAGGCTGCCTTCACTAGTTTTTTGGGGGGTGACCTCTATTAACCAATTTGTTTATTAGTTCTCCCGCATTCTTCAAGTGATCATCTTTGTTACTGCAATTTCTTCTAATCCATAAGAACTGACCATATGGTAGATTTTCTTTTAATGTTCTTGGATGACGGGTCGAGAAGTGTAATAAAGTGTTACAATCCGTTGTTTTTTTATATAAGCTGACTAGTAACTGACCATCTTTAGAAAAAAAAACATAAGTCTAGAAAATGTATTTTCTTAACATCATAATTCATTGTGAACTTAAAGTCCACTGTACATTGGTTAAGCCATTCATGGAAGTCTATTAAGACTTCCTTTGTTCCTTCCCAAATCATGAATATGTCACCTATAAATCTGTACCACTTACTGATGCTCTTTATGAAAGGGTTTAATTTGTCATCAATCCTCTTCCTCTCAAAGCAGTCCATAACCGAATTCGCTATCTCTTGGGCAAAGCTACAGCCTATAGCTACACCTTTGACTTGTAGATACATGGTGTCTTTGTACCTAAAAAAAATCTTTTTACGACAGAGTGTAGCTAAATTTGTAAGAAATTCTTTGGGAGTATCCGTTGGGGGTAAACGTGTTTCCAATGTTTGTCTGACCACCTCAATAGCCTCATCTTGGGGAATATTTGTATAGAGGGCTTCAATATCGAAGGTAATTAAAATCTGATTATCTTCGTCGTATGGTATATTCTCGACTTTGTTTATAATATCCATTGAATCTCGGATATACGCCCTAGTTTGGGCTACAAATGGGTTAAGGAAGACATCAACGTATTTTGCCAATGACTCCAAAATTGATCCACATGCTGAGACAATAGGTCTCTCTGGTGGATTCTCCAAGTTCTTATGGATTTTGGGTAGAATATAGAAATTAGGTATTTTACCCTCACTTTGATTCAGGAAGTCTAGTTCTTTTTTGCATATCCAATTATTCTCCATGGCTTGTCTAGTAATTAGTTCTATTCTATGCTGTACATCACAGGTCAGTTCTTCAATAATCACCCAGTAGTGCTCTATATTATTTAGCTGCCTCATCACTTCCTGGTCATATTATTCTCTGTTCAGAATCACTATTCCCCCTCCTTTATCAGATGGTTTAATAATGATATTCTGATTATCGGACAAACTCTGAATGGCCTCCTTCTCGACCTTTGTGCAATTCTGTTTAAAATATTTTTTTTAGTATTCAAATTGTCTATTTCTTTCAAGACAACCTCTTCAAAGACTATTAATTCTTTAGGCATGGCATTTGTTTCTGGATAAAAAGTGGATCTCAGTCTCAAACCCGTAGGGTTCTCTCGACCATCGTTGTCGGAGTCTGCAAAAAAGACTTTCAATCTCAGTTTACGTGAGAATCTCTATACTTCTATCTTACTTTCCACCGGATCCTGATTTTTTAGGGGTACAAATGACAGTCCTTTACTCATGGCTTGGATCTCTGATTTTGTAAGGGATAATGTATAGAGATTGTATAACGGGATAGGGTCTTTATTGGGATTTAACGCCTGTATGTTCGCCTCCTGGTCTGGAAAATCCCTTGTTCTTGGTATTGACTTCACTGTATACCCCTCCCCTTCCTACCCATAGGGAAGGGTGCTGTGTAGGCAAAAGGCAGGACATGTACCTATGTAGTGTACATGACCTGGTAGTGTAAAACTCCTGCTGACTGGTGAAGTTGGATTTAATATTATTATTTTAGAAATGGCACTTTTAGAAAGTGAGCATTTCTCTGCTCTTAAATCTTTCTGTGCCTTACAATCCACGCCTGGCTGGGTTTAGTTGACAGCTACTTGTGCATTCACTCAGGCACACCCCAAACACAGGATACTCAGCCTTACTTGCATACATCTGAATTTTGAATGGGTCTTCCTGAGATAGGAGGGTGGAGGGCCTACCTTCACACAAAGGACTGCCACACCCCCTACTTGGACCCTGGCAGACAGGATTCAACAGAAAAGGGACCTGATGAACATCTAAACCACTCTTTGAAGTCGTCTCCCCCACTTCAAAGGCACATTTGGGTATATAAACAAGGCCTCTGCCCCTACCAACTCAAACACTTCCTGGAGAAGAAACTTGTAACCAGAACCTGCATCCTGCCAAGAAGAACTGCCTGGCTGCCCAAAGGACTCACCTGGCTGCTTTCTGTGAAGCAAAAAACTCTCAAGGGGTGATTTAATATTGAGTAAATGGCACTCTGTCTCAAATTATCCCAATAATTAACCAAGAAGTGCCCTTCACTGGGAAATCCCCCAAAAAACCCAGAATGATAACAACAACTGTTATCCAATATAATGAATTAGAACAGCACTCATCTAATATTCCTGATACAAAATACTTCGATAATTATAAATGTCCATAAATAAAACAGTCCTCCATATATTCAACTGTAATGTTCTTTATTCTTCTTGAAAGTTCTTGTATCCAAAATTGCTCACATCACCGTCCCATTTTACCGTCCCAGTCAACACGTGTTTCGTCTGGGGAATACCCCTTGACTTCTTCAAGTCTTTCCACAACAAACAATTTCAATGCATACAATATAATTATGTTTTAAAATGTAAACATCAGTCTAATAACCCCTCACCATCCAATGTGACTTGATGTACAATCACATGTGAAAACCGTGATTCCAAACATTGTGCAATAAAATACCAATCTCTAATTTACAAAACAACAAATCCCTATTTGCACACACCACTTCGTGTGAAGCCAAAATTGTATAACCCAATTAATAGAAACTTACCCCCCTATAGATAGAATCAATATGTGAAAAACATACTTGGTGATGCTTATGAGTATACACATTAAACAGTATCAATAAAAGATATCAAAAAAAGAAAGAAAACAATATCAGAAGGGGTGGATAATACCTTATCTCAAAATGGTCACTCTCATAGATAGAAATCTGTGTATTTGTTAATCATCCTTTTAATTGTTATACTGCCATAGGTGATATGTAAATATAAGGTATGTTTGTATTGTCTTAATAGACCAGGTCCCTTTTTAATACTTAATATAGTAGTATCCACCAATAGCAGTGCTTACCTTACTCTGTATATTTACTTGCATGTATTAAGTTTATTTGGATGCCCCAGATGTGGTGGAGGCGTATCCTAAGAAATGACAAAAGTTATTCAATACCATGTGTGAACGTTATTCAAACTTTCTCCCTTCTCACCGTATGAATTTGTACCTTCTCTTACTGGCCTACAATCTACAATCCCTGAGTGCCTCCGAAAATGTATAAAGGGAGAGCGTGTTGCTTATCGGTGTTTTTATGCCCGCCCCCTAAGGCCATAAATATTGAAGACAGACTCATCCTTATGATGCACTAACCTAACGCTCACTCGTACAGCCTGTACAATCAATGGTCTCTTAATATTAAATGGATCAAAAATACTCCATTAGGTCGGTGAGTAAAACGGTCTGCTTACATCCTCAAAGTATTCAGATCGGCCCCCTCTAGCCTGAGACATCGAAGACAGACTAATCATTAATATCTTACTTTACTGGGCTTGCTCAAGGTTACACAAACATTGAGTAACCCTTCTCTAGTCGACAAATCAAATCTCTTATTCGTCCTAACCTTCATATACAGGATCAGTCTAGATATCTTATTGTGCTGTTCGCGTGTACTCAAATCTTCTGCTTAATTTATACACCCATAAAATATTCTGGATACATAATAACTACAGTATGTACATGTGTTCTATTCTTCAATCATATACCATCCATTAATCATGAATAGCAAACCCGCCGGCCGCATTACAACATCCCCGCCGGCCCAGCGGGGATGTCGGCCGTAACATTGCAGCCGGCTCCGGAGCCGGAGGTGTTGCGGACGTGCAACGGGTGTAGCTGCATCCATCGCGCTTTTCACTGTCTGCTGTGCAGACAGCGAAAAGCAGGGTGGGGCTGTGCCTGGGGGCCCCTGCACTGCCCATGCCAAGTGTCCCCGCGACTCCCCTTCCCGTCAGCCTTTCCATGGCGGTCTCTACCGCCATGGACAGGCTGGCGGGAAGGGGAGTCATAATCCCCAGGGCAGCGCTGCAAGCAGCGCTGCCCTTGCAGATTATAACCCCCAGGGTCCCTGCGACTCCCCTTCCCGTCAGCCTTTCCATGGCGGTCTCTACCGCCATGGACAGGCTGGCGGGAAGGGGAGTCATAATCCCCAGGGCAGCGCTGCAAGCAGCGCTGCCCTTGCAGATTATAACCGCTGGGACAACGATAGCAGAAAACCACCGGTCCTGGTGGTGTGACCACGGCGCTACCGCCACGGTCAAAATATGGCAAATTGTACCGCCAGCCTGTTGGCGGTACGATCGCCAAAACAACCCTGGTGCTCTTTGACCGCCAGGGTTGTAATCAGAGCCTTTATACCACTTTTCAGTGATATCTCAACATATACTTATTGCATTTGACCTGCATTTATCCTGATAAATACGATATATTTTTCTAAACACTGTGTGGTGTATTTTTGTGGTGCTATGTTGTGTTATTGTATGATTTATTGCACAAATACTTTACACATTGCCTTCTAAGTGAAGCCTGACTGCTCAGTGCCAAGCTACCAGAGGGTGGGCACAAGATCATTTGGATTGTGTGTGACTTACCCTGACTAGATTGAGGGTCCTTGCTTGGACAGGGGGTAACCTGACTGCCAACCAAAGACCCCATTTCTAACACATTACAATTGTTTTTTTGTCCAGCTTTCTTAGCGGAGACCTGCGCAACCAGGCAATAATTGGCAATAATGGGACGAGACCTCCACATGGAAAGGAATAGGAGAATTACATACACCTAAATCAAATCGCAGACACTTGACACCCAAATCACTGCCGATAACATAAATACCGCCCACACTCTAGGCTCTTCTTTTTTTATCTTTTTGCCTTTTAGATCCTGCAGCCACCAGATTCTTCTGCAATAATACAGTATGGTACAAACAACTGCATGGTCTGCCTCCATTCACCATCAGTAGAACACAGAAGGCATCCTTATTTCAAGTGGTGATGGGCTCTAACAATACATTGGGGGAGGAGGAGGAGATCACCCTAGGGGATATTAAAAAGAAGTGGGAAGATGATGCAGGTGAAGGGGATGTTTTCTAGTATGCATCTGGCACAAAATGTTCCTGGAAGGGCACCTGGATCCTGTCTCATCTCATCCCCCTTGAGAAGGCTGTCCTATCCACATGCACTCCCCCTCATGATATTGGTAGCCTCTTCGAAACAACGCTAATGTGGTGCCAGGTATGAGCCTGAGCCTGAGCTCCTCTCTCTCACTAAAAACAAATGGACAATCAACTCCAGCAAATCTGTACTTCCCTCAACCCTAAACTATTAGGCACACATCACTTACATATCCATCAAAAACACCCTTTAACACAAATCCATAAATACCTAGATGTTCTGATTACGTTTCCTTTACTTGCATTATTTTCATACATCCACTCTATTAAGTAGATTGGTAATTGCAAGTGCAGCACAACAACACATAAGGCAGGGCTCTCTTCACACTTGATTTGTGAAGCACTAACAATATATTTTATAATATGGTTTAATGGTTTTTGTAATTGTAGTCAAATCTGACCTTGGCATGTTATTGGTAAATCATTCCATAATCATACACCTCAGTTTTTTTTATTTTTGAGACCCTGTGTCGTGGTCCCGTTTACCACCTGCCACAACATCTACTCCTAGCACCACCTCCAGACCAACTGGCACCACAGAGCAAACAGATGCTAGAGATTGGTAATAAATGTCTGCTATTTTGGGTGTGGGCCTAACCTCTTTATTTGCAACTGATATCATAGCTGTATGTTTTTTGTTACGCATTTCTAACTGACTGGGTAGCTGTATGTATATTGTCACACCAACCTATTTGCACCCTGGTCAATATGTAATGCAGTTATTGAATAAGTTATATTTTGCCTTATAAAACTGCCCTTGACGGGTTCGAGGCAAGATGGCGGCCGCGAGTCTCTAGCGGTCGGAGGTTTTCTTCTCCCCCGGCTCCTGTTTGGCATTTGTGTTTTCCCCGCTCGCGGAGAGAATTATGCGGGCGGTTTTTGACTGGGGCACGCCTGCCTACACTTGCGGTAATTACCCGCCAAGCGGCATTACCCGCGGAAGCAGCAGAAGCTCCCTGGGCGACCTCGGTGATTTTGGCCATAACGGCCGCGGTTTCGAGGTTTTGACCTTTGTCATCTTTTTAGCCCCACGAGGCAAACATCAGCGGATGGCCCCGAAGGCCGCACGCGCCGGCCGGCCGAAACCAGAGTCGCAGGATCGGCGACCTTTGGACTCTCAGCCCCCCGCTCGGGGGGGGACATCCAGGGGCAGCAGCTTTGGAAATGCCGGCAGCTGTGAGAGTGCGTTTGAGGGCAAACAGCCAGCACCAGGGAGTTCTGCTGCCCTGGGGCAGACGCACAGGGTGAAAAATGGCGCAAAACCAATTGGAGAAAAGGAGGAAGGGGTGACTTTACCTCGGATGTTTAAAATTCCTCACAATTCAGCCCCTACTGGGGGTGGTATCACTATAAAGGCCTCTGATTTTGGATCTACACAAGATGTGGCCGCACTGACTGTGGAGGGTGACAGCACTGGCCCAGGACGTCTGGCTTTTCTAGATAGTGGGGGTTTGCCTCAGGTGAAAGTCGATGTTGGTGGCAGACGATCCCTGGACGCACACAAAACTGTAAGTTATACTGCTGGGGGATTTCCACAGGCTTCTGCTCCTTGTGCTGGGGGTAACGGTCTTGCAGCAGCATCTGAGGGGGAGGCTGATCAACCGTTACATGCCCCTGGGTACCAGGGTAATGTAAGGCTTGTGCAGGAATCGGTGACAGGGGCAGGGTATTGCGAGCAAGCAGCAGCAGCATACTTATTGCCAAGTACCGACCCGCCAACGCTGGCCTGTACTCTGGAGGCGATCCGTGATTTCCGCAAGGCAGGGAGGATTCGTTAGTTCAGGGTGAAGTTGGGGAGAATTCTTTTTCTCTGTCGGATCAATCTCGAGACTCAGACGAGGCCAGCACCAGCCCCTCCATAGACTCAGAGACATGTGACAGCTCTATTTCTGTGTTGAGGGGTACCGCAATTAAATGTCGACCAAGACAGAGTGAGGTATCTAGATCAGACAAAGCTGGAGAGTCTAATGAGAAGAGGAAAAAAAAGAAGAAGACGTGTAGGACGACAGCTATGTCCTGGGATTATACAGGAACACAACAGCTACTGCACAGTTTGGATGATCTCTCGGTGGCCCCAGCCCATTCAGAGACCGACGCTCTGAATGCAGAGACCGTTTCCCCCTCCCCTTCTTTGCATCAGACCATCATGGCACAGCACAAGCAAACGCAGAGGGACAGCAAGAAAGCCAGGGTGGCCACGAAGCAGCTACAAGTGGCAGTCAGCAAGATTGCGAAGACATGCTCTGAAATTGGGGAGCGGATTGCTGCTATTGAGTGTCGGGCGGACGTGCTAGAGTCAGACCTGGGGGCGGTGACAAAACAAGCTGCTATGCATGAGACTCAACTCTCTGATATCCAGTGGAAAGTAGAGGACTTTGAAAATCGGCAACGTCGTAACAACTTGCGCTTAATAGGGATACAAGAAGGAGTAGAAGGGCAGGATTCAAGGGCCTTTATAATCAGATTGTTTAAAGCAGCATTTCCGGAGCAGACTGGATGGGAGTGGGAGAAGGAGATACAGAGAGCCCATCGGTTTCCACTACATCTGAGGAATCAACAACTAGCAGGAGTAAATGGAACAGCCCAACAACAGCCTAGGGCCTTTATTGTTTATTTTGGCAATTACTTGCTGCGCCAAATAATCTTCGAGAAAGCCCGCCCTGATGCAAGGATTAGCTGTGAGGGTTGTACATTTTTCTCCCGTCCCGACTTTTGCCATGCTACGGTAGAGAGACGCTGGTGCTTGAGACAACTGATCAGCTCCTTCCAGGAGAAGGGAGCCGAAGCTTATCTACTGTCCCCGGCCCGACTCAAGACAATATATAAAGGGTCAGTACGAGTGTTCTCATCCGAGATCAAAGCCAAGGAGTACTTGCAGTCTTTGACTTAATTGTCTATATGTGGTTCATAAAAAACGTTTAAAAGAAAAAAAGAGGAGCAGGGTTAAAAAGAAAAATGAAAAGGGGGTGATAGGGGTGGGCAGCTCGGGAAGAGAAGGAGGAGGGATTCTCTTCTTAAAATGGTAGGCTTATGGGGGTTTTGTCTCTAGGGGAAACAGCTTTTGTTAGTAAACTTGTTTAATTTAGGAGTAGCCGCAGGAGCCCTGAAAAGGTGGGGGGGCTTGTCCATCTTACAGACTACAGTCTGGAAGCCTCATCTGGTAGGGTGGGGGGTGGGTTGGGGGGTGAGGTAGGATTTTCTTTTTTGGGGGGGTGGGGGCAGGTGGGGTGTTTTGGGGTTGGGCAGGTTTTGCATGGGAGGTGCACAGAAATATGTACTTGAAGGCACAAGAGTTTATTAGGTGTATGATGAAACAAGATGTAAGTTTGGGTGTATTTACTAGAGCTTTCAATGGGGGACTGTAATGTTCTGCGGGTGGCCACCTTAAATATAAGTGGGCTAAATGATTCCAAGAAAAGACGCCTTGCCATTCATGAGCTCAAAACATTAAGGGCGGATATAATTTGTTTGCAAGAGACGCATGTTACCCCGACTAAAAAGCATCTGTTGGACTTTCCTGGTTTCCAACTAGTGGCGTACACCACTCAAGAAACTAACACTAGAGGGGTTGCAGTACTTACACGGCGGGATCTTCTTAAGGTGGTTAAGAAAAGGGTTGATAACATGGGCCGATGGGTTATAATAGAATGTGCTATGGGACAATCGAATTTTACTGTGTGCTCTATTTATGGCTCCAATTTTGATGATCCGGCTGGTATTAATATGTTGAATACTGAACTTGTGCTTTGGGCCTTACCGCTTATTATATGTGGGGACTTTAATATACATACTGAGACTAATATCCCCTTACAGAATCAGTATTCATATTTGGGATGGAAACCGAAGGTGTTTCGCGCCTTGCAAACCTTTTGGTGCAGACTCATGGCCTTGTGGATGCATGGCAGCATTGTATGCCTATGGATCCTGGGTACACTTTCTTCTCTTATCCGCACCGAAAGTCTGTCCGGTTAGACTATTTTTTTTTGTCGTCATCGCTATGTGAAGGACTTTTCGTGGAAAAATTCCCTAGGGTCATATCTGACCATAATCCTTTGGTAGTACAATTTCCGGACTTGCGTAAAGAGCGACAATTAAAACCCTGGTCTTTTGACCGGGGTTTGCTGCTTGACTCAGCTTATGTGTCACAGATGAAATAATGGATAACGGAATTTTTGGGTTTTAACAGGGACACGGTCCCACCGGGGATGTTATGGGATGCTTTAAAGGCTGCTATCCGCTGGGAAACCCTGAGCTATGCCCTTAGGCGGGAGAAACAATGCTACCTAGTTATATCTGCGGCCCAGATTGAATTGGCTTCTCTGGAGAGTCAGATAGTTGGGCTGGCAAGGAACAATGCTCCGATACAAGATACTTTGGATAAGATTGTGGCCATGAAGGCCAAGATCACTCAGCTGTATCTAGATCAAGATATTATCAAAGCCCAGACTCGCAGGCAGGAGTGTTATGAGTTTAGTGAGAGGGTGGGTAAGGTGCTTGCATATAAGACTAGACAGAAGGCGTCTCGGAGCGCCATTTTGGCAATTAAAGATAGGCTGGGGCAGGTTGTGTGTGGAGATGCGTCGGTATTACAGGTGTTTAAAGAATATTATTCTGTATTGTACCAGCAGGAAAATCTCTCCCCGGATGACAGAGACGAAAAGATTACTCAGTATTTGAGTGATATCCCATGTCCAAAGTTAACGCAAGATGAGGACTGTCAACTGACTGCTCCCATTGAGTTGGATGAGATCCCAATAGAATTCTTTAAAACCTTTTTTTGAGGAATTGAAGGATGAAATTCTGGCACTCTTTACGTCAGTGCAGGCCGGAGAGCGGGTGCCGGGCTCATGGCTGGAGGCCAATATTGCTATATTCTCAAAAAAAGAGAAGAACCCACTTTTACCAGGCTCCTATCGACCTATTTCATTGATAAATGCGGACGCCAAATGGTATGCCAAAATTCTTGCGGTTAGGCTCAGTCGAGTTATTGGTGGGCTTGTTTCCCCTTGGGTTTATTCCTGGGCGGGGGACCGCCGAGCATGTTAGGTGTGTTATTAGCATGCTAGATGCTTCTCAGGTTATGGCGGCCCCTATGTCATTAATATTATTAGATGTCGAAAAGGCTTTCGATCGGGTGAGCTGAAAATATTTATGGACAGTGCTCAGTAAAGTTAATATAGGGGCAGGTTTTATCAGGGCTATACAAGGTCTATATCAGAAGCCCCTTGCTTGAATTCAACTAGCCGGGGCAACCTCAGATCCCTTCTACATTACAAGAGGAACCAGACAGGGGTCCCCCTGCTCCCCCTTACTTTTTGCACTTTATATAGACCCTTTTATTAGGAAGCTATTGCGAAGTACTTTGATCTCGCCCATGGTAATGGCGGAGGGCAGGTTTAAAATCTTGGCATATGCTGATGATATAGCTGTCACTACACCTGAACCAGGGAGGGCGATTGAAGAAATAGAGAAGCTAGCCGCGGAGTTCGGCGAGATTTCGGGCTATGCATTAAATGGGAGTAAATGCCAAATACTGGGCAATGAGTGGGCCATTATTGAAGACAACAGGAGGGCCAATCAAGTGACTTATCTAGGTGTCAGATTGTTGGCCAATTTTGACCAGATAGTGGAGAGTAATCTTGCCCCTGTCTTAGCTAAAACCAGGAAAGAGTTGCATCATATGAACAATTTACATTTAACGATTGTTGGTAGATGCAATCTTATTAAAATGATCTTTTTACCTAGGGTCTTATATTTTTTCCGCACTATTCCGCTGGAAATTAGCAAAGACTGGTTCAAACACATGGAGAATTTAGCGAGTAGCT
Organism: Pleurodeles waltl; assembly: GCF_031143425.1. Classification (NCBI taxonomy): domain Eukaryota; kingdom Metazoa; phylum Chordata; class Amphibia; order Caudata; family Salamandridae; genus Pleurodeles; species Pleurodeles waltl. Next base: position 102,965,435 of record NC_090437.1, read on the forward strand.
TTATTTGGTCCTTTAAAAAAGTATGGCGGGCATATAAGTACTTAGTGCTACCCAGAAAGAGGGGGGGGGTGGGCGGCCCCTCACTTTCTTTTTTATTACTGGGTATCTGCACTGCAATATATTCAACCATTAATTAGCCAACATGCTGATAACAGAGAGTTTGGCGAAACTTGTCCTACTATATATAATATGATTTGGGGAAGATATGCCAATGCAGCTTTTCTGAGAACAGTGGAGCCTAGTTATTTAAAAAAAGTTAAGTTCAAGACTGTCTGGGCTGCATTTAAGGTGTGGACCAATGTTAAAAAAAAAAATGGAATTGGCCGGATTAATTTTTATACCCAATTTCGAATTCTTCTGTACTTCCTGATATTTTTAAGGATGAATATTGTGCCAGGTGGGCTCAGTTGGGTGTTCGGCGCATTGGTGACTTCTATGGGAACACCCACCTTAAATCTTTTGAAGAATTGACAAGTGAATTTTCATTGGACACTAAGGATTTTTTTAAATATTTGCAAATTAGACACTTTTTGGGGGTAAATTCTAGATCTGCAGCTGGGCAGCTGGGGGATAGAATCCCAGTTATAGATGGCGGGTCTGCTCGCTTTATCCTCTTTTTTTTATTTAATGCCAGATGATTTGAGCAAACAGGCGGAGAGGTGGGCTCGGAATATAGGAGTTTCTGAAGTATTATTACGGACCTCTTTAGATATGGCACAGCGGTTTATATTAGCCGCTGGGCCACAAGCCCAACATTATAAAACTGTTTTTCATCTATATTATACCCCCACTAAGCTATTCAATTGGGGCAGTTCAAGGGGGGTGGTGTGTCCCAGATGTAAGAGTGTATCGGCCGACTTGGCACATATGTTTTTTAGTTGCAATAGGCTACATGAATTCTTTACTGATATGGCCAACTTTTTAACTAGGCTTATTTATCAGGAGGTGGTAATTACGCCGCAACTAGTATTATTGGGAATTGATGGAGTGGTGTACCTAGAAAACTCGCAGAGGTTCTTGTTTTTAGCTATGTCTGTGGCTCGCTGCTGTATTACATCTGATTGGCTGGAGTCGACCCCACCAACTTTTAACCATTGGCTGGCTCGGATGTGCTCAATGTTTTATCTGGAGAAGGGCTCTTATGCGTGCAAGGGCTGCACGCGCAAACGGATTGGTGAAGCTATTTGGGCCCCGTTTGCACAATGGTTAGGTAATAACTGAGTCATGTTTGTAGGGGATTTATCTATTTAAGCATGTTCAACTTTTGCACTTTATTTGTATTTTAAGGTCTCTAATAGGTTCCTCATGCTTCCCTTTTTAGTGGTCTTATTGTCTGCTGCATATTGATGAAACAAACATATGTAATGATGTGTATTTATACAACGTATTTATTGTATTTATTTAGCCTTCTCTTTGCTTTGGTTTTTGTACATTGTGCATCTTCAAAAAATTTAAAAAATGAAACAATTACCCAATTGAAAAAAAAAAAAAAGAAAAAAAACCTGCCCTTAAACTTGGAATTGTAAGGGAAGCAGTATAAGATATGTTAACCCTTGGTCATTTGTGGTCAAGATCCCTTTTAGAGCAGTGGTGGAACAAAACTTGAGCCCCCCTGCAAAATACAATGACGGGGCCCCCATGCTCTGCACCCAGTCAGGAGCACCTTGGCCAGGGGCCAGCTGCCGATGCACAGTGCTGGAGGAGGCCCCCTGGAGCACGGAGCCCCCACCCCCTGCACCATGGGAGGTGCGGGGGTATTGTTATGCCATTGTTTTTACAGTTTGTCGATAATCCATGAACATAATTCTTCTCTCTATAGCAGCTGGATCAGCAGATACCTTGGCAACACCAACTTCAAGGACATTTGTTCAGCAGCTGACATCCAGAAATTAAATATCTGCGGCTCGAGCTACTGAGTTGACATTGTTGAGATATAAAAATTCCATGTCTGCATCAACCCTTATTTTTTTCTGTTTACATAGAAGTATGTTTTTTTTCTGAAGAATGTCAATGTAGATCTTTAAACACAAAACTATATTTAATGCATGTCAACGTTTTACATATTCTTTTTGAAGGTACTGGAAACATTGTACAGGACGATGTAGCTGAACCATCTACAAACAAGCCATCCAAGGAGAATCCACTTCTCTTTCAAGCAACTTACTTAGGGGTCAACACTGCTCAAGGATAAGTAGAAGCTGGTTGAAGAGAAGCTGGAAGAGGAGAAGGGCACTGTTTACCCCACACAGGACATCTCTTGGACGGCCACTTCACGGCCAGCTAGCACTCTTCCTCCAAAATAAGTTCTCAAGTTTGCCAGTCCCCAGGCATTAGCTAAGCAGCCACAGATGCTTGTTCAGCCTACACAAGACCGCTTCCACATTACCCAGAAATGACATGTACCTATGTACAATCCAATCTCCTACATACTCCCCATTGAAGGTGTATCTCTGGTTTTCTCTCATTCACCTTAGGGGGAGAACACCCACGGTGAGGAACAGATATTCCTCATTCATCATCCTCCCCCAGATGGCATACCTCTCTATAATGGTATGATCAACCTGCTGGCCATGTCAGGCCTGCCATGCATGCAGGGGGAGGGGAAGGGAGTTGGTATGATTAATCATGCTCTACGGGGGATCTTTTTTCCACCAGCATTCTGATGTGTGGTGGATATTCATGCAGTATTGGCTAGACTCCATGAGATAGCTAATTCCCATAAAAGAATCCTTCAGATACTTTACAGGCAGAGCTGTGCATTGGATAAGGTTTGAAATGTTACGAAGACCTGGCAAAGATGCATTGAGAACTCCAAAGTTTGAAGGAAGTGAGTACAATGAAGAAGCCAAATGCCCCTTCAATTATATTAATCCAACAGTAACTTTCTATCCTTGTAGTCAAAGAAAAGAGGAAAAAACAGTTAAAGTTTGTCTATTGTATTACAGTACTACTTAAAATTAAATTGTACATACATAATATACAAAAAGTATACTCAAAGCACCTCTGTGTAGTAAGCATGCCACATACTTTTTTACATGGGCAAAAAAAAAACTGTCAAAGGCAAGGCAACGAAAGGTACAAGAGGTCTCAAAACTGATCTCTGCAGAGTAGTCAGAAGAAAGACAACAGATTATTTTCCAAGGTTGGCCTCTTAGTAACTGTCAAAGTTTCAGTCCTGTTTCAGCAATTTCCCAGTACCATCATCAAGAATGAACATGGTGTGGGTCACATAGTTTTGGACGGACAGTGCTGATTAACAAAACATAGGTATAAAAAAGACAAATTTCAGATTTTCATCAACAACATAAACTTCCTTTTACACAAAAGTGAACCGGCTCCTTTGTGAGATGAGTGCCATTGTGAATCATATCTTCATCATCATAAATTTTATTTCAGCATCTAGTGTCAAAAAAAACACATCGCACCACAACAAATAATAACTTAAAATTCATTAAATTCAACTTGGGTAAAAATAAATAAAACATGATAATGCACAAAATGCAGTACAATAAAAGAGGAGTGTGGCAAAGCACAGTTCTGGGATACAGTACTGGTGCAGAAATGAACATGTAAGACTGTTGGGACCTGGGGTTAGGCAGTCAATTTCCTTCTGATGCACCACATTCCTCCAAGAAATTTGGCAACTGCAATGGCAATGGGCAGACTCAAGTCTGATTCTCATGGCTGCAGTGTGATCTCGGGTCCCAAGCCGTTGGCAGGTTGGAGTGAGCCATTTCCTTCGTAGGGGAGCATAGAATGGGCATGCAAAGAGAACATGGGCAGATGACTCCTGGTGCAGGTTGCAGTAGGGGCATAACTTGTTACTAGGGGCCTTATTCTGCCATCTTTTGGTAAAGGTTTTTAGAGGGAGGGAAACTAATCTGAACTGCATATAGAGCTTCCTATCGGTTGGATCAAGAATGCTGTCCAGGTAAGGTTCTAGCAACCAGGTAGACTTGAAGTCCAGAAACTCAATAGTTAGTCGTTCTAATGAGAGAGAGCAAGATATGTAGACTGGGATACCCACTCTCAGTAGCAGGACTTCACTCTTTCTTTGGTCAGTGGTGGCCCTGTGTATGAAGAGTTCCATGAGTCTCCCATCCCAATGGCAATCAATGCTATCTTAACTGAATGGATCCACCGGATCTTATTGGAGGTGTCCAAGGAACAAACATCCCTAAATGCAGTGGCACAGGAAGAAAGTTCGGAAGTTGCCCTGATTCTCCTCCAAAACAACAGCGGTCTGAGACCGAATATGGCTGCTAGTGGTTTGCGGGCCAGATCCAAGTGCAAAGGAAGAAGGGGATGCTCAGGGGCAGGGAGGTGAGCTTTCTCATAAACATATTCTCAGTACGGGTAAGCTCCTTTGCATCCTCAAAGTCCCAGAGTTCGACCCTGTAAAGTGCTGTGCTAACAGACTTCATATTATAAATATGGAGAGCAGCAGCTATTGGTCGTGTAGTTGATGCATGGTGCTCCCTTAGAAGGATGCCCACTAGCTGGCTAAATGTTAATGATGGAGAATTGATATGGGCTTTCCAAGAAATTGAGTCAGATAGTTCCCAGATGTTCAAAGGTGTTAACTTGTTCTAATTTAGACCTGCCTAGGGAAAGGTTCCCCCTATATGATCTGTGAGGGTTGTTTACCATGAATGTGGTTTTAGAGGTGTTTATTCATAGGCCTCTCTTGGAGCAGAAATAGTCAAATTGATTCAGCGAGGATTGGAGGCCCATCAGGGTTTTGGATACTATCAGGGTGTCGTCTGTGAAAAAAAGTGTTAAGTGTTGTGATCTTTTTATTGCCTAAGGCTGGTACGTCAGAGGGCTGCAAGGTGAGGTGTTGGATGACCTGATTCAAATAGAGGGAGCAGAGAGTTGGAGCTAGTACACAGCCCTGCTGAACGCCCCTGACTACTTTGATCGGATCGGTGAGATCGCCCTGGTTCCCACAGCGTATTTTTATATAGTTGGCCTCATGTAGTTGAATTGTTGTGGTCAGGAGCCCTGGGGTCATACCCATCTCTTTGAGTACCTCCCAAAGTTTACTTCTAGGGACCAGATCAGATGAAGATTTAAAGTCTATGAAGGCTATGTAGAGAATCCCCTTCCTTATCACTACAACCTTCCAACACAAAAGCAGAAACCTAAACACCTGATCTATGGTGCTTGTTTTAGACCTGAAGCTAGCCTGGAATGGTGATAGGATGTAATTCTCAGAAATCCACCCTTGGATTTTCGATAGTAGGGCATGGAAAAATACCTTTTGCGCTGTATCGATGAGGCTTATGGGCCTATAGTTGGCGGGTCGGGACCTATTGCCTTTCTTGTAAATGGGTATTACCTCAGCACCCCTCCAGGACTTGAAAATGGGGCTCCCCTAACAATTGCGCTGTATAAGAGAAGGATGTACTCAGCCCATTTATCGGTGTTGTGAAGAAAAAGGTCACCAGGAATGCCATCGGGTCCAGCGGCTTTCAGTCTAACTATATTGTTAATTGCATCTCGGATATCTCCCAAGTTGAACAAACCATCCCTGTGGGTGGTATTCGGTTGTGGTGGAAGTGGAAGGACGGAGATGGCTGCGACTTGGCTTTCAACATTATAGAGAGAGTTGAAGTGTTGGAACCAGCCTGAAGCCAAAAGGATCTGGAATCCCTGCGTTCACATGCAACCTTCAAGAGTCTCCATCTTTCCTCATCCCAGTCCTTCCTGGCCTTGTTCTGCATCTGCTTGTACAGATTCTGCAGAGTCCTAACTCAGGTGACATCCTTTTGTTTGATTGCACTGATTAAATGTGTTAGTACCATCAAGCAGTCTCGATTGTACCAGTTATCACCCTCACAGTGAGGAGCACTGCCAGTGTTGTGGGCAACTGGCAAAGATAGTAGCTGTTCCAATCTTTTGAAAAACTCGGTGTGTACTTCGGTTAGAGAGAAACTGTTTCCCACATCTTCTCTCATCGTGGATATCAATGCTACGCAGTGTGTCAGGTCTAAATCGATGGAAGAGAGAATGCCATCTCACAGGATCACCTTGCATCATCTAAGTCGCCGTCTGCTGTTCTCAGCCTGGACCACCTTGGCTACTTTGGCAGTGGATGTTGCAATGGGCGCCCTACCCCACGGTGGCTCTAAAGTAGGACAGAATGGATTGTGGTCACTGTCCAATTGGGTCCCGACTACCATGTCATCTACCAAGTGCCAGTATCTAAGGTCCATCGGTATATAATCGCTGCAGCTCTCCCCCTGTGTGCCAGTGAACGTGTGGGTGGCATGCTTGTCAGATTTGATTCTTCCATTTACAGCCCTTCAGCCATGGCCAAGGGTCAGGACATTTAGTTGCAGGGCAGCCAAGTGCCACTACTTGATGGGGGGGAAGCTCCAGCCTAGGTATGTGCCATATATTATCTTCTTCCCTGAAATCACCCATGTGGTCCAGATCGAGGGGTTCAAAGGTGGAATTGAAGTCCCCACTACAACGAGGGCATGTTTGGAGGGTCTTTCACCCCTGGCATAGATGTTGAAAATGTCAGTGACAGTGGACCTTGTTCCCTTGAGACTGATACCAAGACTATTAGAGCTATCAGTGGGTATCAGTTTCACTACGCACTGTAGTGCGACTTTTCACCCATATTAGGAGGCCCCACTGATGGACGGCCCGCCTTGCTGGGAACAGCGGGTATGTGGCTGGTTGCATAGCCAGGTTTGTGGGCAGGTTCGATTAGTCAGGTCTCCTGAAAGATACATATGTCATGGATGTCGACAAAGGTGCTCCAATGAGGCAACGGGAGTTTGGATTTGATACCTGCCACATTCCATGAGACAATCTTTACTTTCTAACCGGTGGTCATTGGGCTGGGCAATGGGAGCGGGTTTGCCTGGAGATCTAGGGTGGCTGGTGCGACGATATTGAGAGAAGCGGTGGGGGTCATCCTAATTCTCTGATCGGAGATGTCTGCTGGGTGGCTGATGGTGCAGAGGCAATTGTCAGAGCTTGTGCTGCTATCAGGTCTATCATAGGAAGCCTTCGCCTCAGGCTCTGTTGGTCAATCTATCTTGGAACAGACTGTGGCATCATATAAAGCCACTTGGGAGGGTAGCACACAAAATGGGTTGGGTGACTCGAATTTGAACTGTATAGTGGACCCATCTGCGGGATTAGTTCTTTGGTCTAGGGCTACTATGTCATAGGCTAGCTGCCCATTGTCTAGAAGAAGCTCAATGTAGTCAAACGAGGTGCTCAGAGACCTGTGCCATCTGGCCCTAAGAATATCTTTTCTAATTACTGAGAGACATCCTCTACTGTGTTGAATCCAGTGGGTGACTTTGTTAATCAAGGAGTCTTCCCCTTTCCTCCCCCACGAGAGTTAGATCTGGGCACATTGGCCATAAAGATTTTCCGAGGAGGAAGAGGGGTGGTCATAGGAACATGTGTACTGCCAAGGTGACAACCCACCCTTAATGTGAGAGGTGTGAAATGTAAACTTTTGTTGTGGGGGTTGGTGAAGAGAGATTCAATTTGCACACCTACTGGTGTACAGGGACCCGATGTACGGTCTCCGACCGAGGTCCTAGATAAGGAGTCCTCACGTGGTAGACCTGGGTGGCCTCCATGGTGTTTTGTATGATGGAGCATGGTGGAAACAGATGGTGGCAGAGCGGCGATGTTGGTCAGAACTGGGGTGGTGGCACTTTCCCTAGCTATTCTCCCTCTCTCTTCCATAAGATGCCCCACTGTAACCGCAAGGCCGCCTATCATACACTTAAGGGCTACTATTTCTGCCCTGAGTGTTTGTATGCAACCTACCAAGTTGTCATTTGGGGGAGGAGGATGGCTGGTTATTAGGGAAACCGCCTGCCCTAATCTGGGCAGGCGGAACTGTGAGATCCTGAGTTGTAGGTGGGTCTGAGGGACGTGATAATGGAAGAAAGTGATTGGTACAGGGGATGGGTGAGGGAGGAGGCACTATTGCTGAGTCATGAGGGGAACCAGAGCTAGGGCCTGGGTCTGCGGGGTTATGGGGTGCTGTGCTGATCTTGGTCCTCATCCTTACCCTGGCTTTGTTAAACATATTAGATATGATTTCCTGATTGCAGGTCCATGGTTGGGTTGTGGGGCACGGTTTGGGACTCGATAGTTGGTCTGCACCGGATAGTAGAACTAATATTACCTTGCAATCAACTAGGAGGTCATCAATGCAGTCAAGTACTTCGTAGCAGCCTGACTTTTTTGAATTTTTCTTATGCTCCCCCCCCCCAACCACAGCTGGCCCTCGGTTGCTTTTCTTTTGCCCAAATCTATGGCAATGTATTGGGATGGGACAAGGGGCCTGGGATGGTGTTAGGGGAGGGCCAAACGGAGACAAAACTATTATGGGTTGCAGAAAAAGAGAACCAGCCTTAGGGGGTGGCCCTGCTCCTGCCTCAGTCAGACGCAGACGGGCGCAGACGTCCCACACTGCAGTATGCCACCTCGCGCTTTATAGTGCTCGTTGGATCTGGCAAGTGGGAGCAGGTGATGCACAAGATGGCCGCCTCCTGGGGCCACAAAGCAGTCTGGGATATGGAGTCCCTCTGGTCCTGGTTGGCGCATCCTGTGCTGCAGTATGCCCCCTTGCTCTTTATAGCGCTCATTGTATGTAGCAAGTGGGAGCAGGCGATGCACAAGATATCCGCCTCCTGGGGCCACAAAGCAGTCTGGGACATGGAGTCCCGCTGGTCCTGGTTGGCGCGTCCTGCGCTGCGGTATGCCCCCTTGCGCTTTATAGCGCTCATTGTATGTAGCAAGTGGGAGCAGCTGATGCACAAGATATCCGCCTCCTGGGGCCACAAAGCAGTCTGGGACATGGAGACCCTCTGGTCCTGGTTAGCGCGTCCTGCGCTGCGGTATGTCCCCTCGTGCTTTATAGCGCTCGTTCGATCTGGCAAGTGGGAGCAGGTGATGAACAAGATGGCTGCCTCCTGGGGCCACAAAGCAGTCTGGGAAATGGAGTCCCTCTGGTCCTGGTTAGCGTTTCATGTACTTCATTTCCAATGGTAATAATTTGGTGTGTTAAGTAAGTCATTACCTAATAGAGAAACCTATATACCACATCACGTTAGGGCAGTCAAACAGATATACAGTGCCTTCAACATATGTGTTAGAAATTGAGTAAGTACCCAGCTCAACTAATAATCACAGTCTTTGTCAGGATGAATTGCTAAATAATAAACATGAATTCAGCACCCCTTATTAGCTACAGCACAGAGCAGACAGGCCTAACTTAAAGGCAATGTGTAAAATATTATGCAGCACTAAAACAATAATAAAGGTGAAAGGCAAGACAATAAAAAACAAAAAACTGATTAGAAAAATACATTTAAATAAACACAAGTAGACCAAAATGACAACAATCCAATAAGTGGAACCAGAGATATGAATAGTTAAATTTTTAGATAGAAATAGCACCAAGAACACAAAGTGCCAATTACAGTCTAAGGTTGCGACAGAGCAAGACCTAGGCACAATTTGATGTGGACTGCAATGGCACGCACATTGGATACACTAATCAGGTTCATCCTGGTCAAACCAGTCATATATTGCTTGTTTTCCGGTTCAGAAAATACCTAGCTTGGTAGTTTGGGCTGGATTGTTCCTATTGGTGCAGGAACAAGACTGATTTCAATAGTCTGGGTCTAATCTGAAGTGGCAGGGTGATCAAAAACATGATGGACTGGGATGAGGCTCTGAGTACCCAAGGGAGGGATTTATCCAAGCATTCCATCCATCACTTTTTTGTTTACTTCAGTCTGACACCTTAAATGTGACAAGTATGCCCAGATGTGGGTTCTGTGCTTACTGTGCCACTGGAACCAAGCTGCACCTGACTGAAGAGTGCCACTGAAGAGCCCTAGTGAGGGTGAAGCCAGTCTTGGGTTGTTTTTGTTCTTGTTCAGAAAGATCCTGGGTTGACAGTTCCAGCTGGACTGTTCCCATTAGAGCAGAACCAAGTCTGATTTGCATATGGCTTGTTCTAATCTGAGGTTGTATAGTAGTCATAAAAACAATGAGCTGGTATGGGGCCCACATATTCACCAGTGGCTGAGAATAATTCAAACTTGAATTCTTCACTTTTTTGCTTGTGTCAGTGCGATGTGTTATGCTCAGGTGTGGGTCCTTATGCTCAAGCTGCATGCGGCTGAAGAGCCCTACCTATTCTGAAACCTGTTGTAGGTTTTTGTGTTCTGGCTCAGAAAAGACCTGGCTCGGTAGTTCTGGCTGCACTATTTTTATTGGAACAGGACCAATGTTGATTTGTATATGTCTGGGTCTAATCTGAGGTGCCATGGTGGGGGAAATTATGGTCTGAGATGTGGCCTGAGTAATTACCAGTGGCTAAGTTAATTTGGATATTCCACCCATCACGTTTTTGTTTACTTCAGTATGACGGAAATGCCCAGACATGTGCCCTGTGCTCACTGTGCCACAGGAACCAAGCTACATCCTACTGAAGAGACCCACCAACAGTGAAATCAGTTGTGCATTGCATGTGTTCTCTTTCAGAAAGGACCTGGCTTGACATTTCAGGCTGAACTGTTCCTAATGGAGCAGGACCAAGACAGGGCCAAGACAGAATTGTATTAGGTATGTCTAATTGAAGGTAGCATGGTGAACAAAAGACGTGGTCTAAAGTAATTACCAGAGGATGAGAATAATTTAAACATTCCATTCATTATTTTCTTGTTTACTTCAGTAAGATACCCTAAAAATGATGGGTATGCCCAGACATGGGTACTGTGCTCACTGTGCCACTGGAACCACGCTGCATCGGACTGAAGAGCCGCAAGTAGGGCAAAACAATAATTGGATTGCTTGTATTCGTATTTGCAAAGAACCTTGCTTGGCGTTCACACTGTTCTGTTCCTGTTGGAGCAGGACCAAGATGCATTTGCATATGGCGGTCTAGTCTGAGTTAGTATGGTGGGCAAAAAATTATGGGATGGGCTGCAGCCCCAAGTAATTAGTAGTGGCTGGGATTAATTTAAGCATTCCACTGATTACTTTTTTGTTTACTTCAGTGCAACTCCCTAAAAGTGGCGGACATGAACAGATGTGGATCCACTACTCACAGTGCCATTGGAACCAAACTGCACCCACTGAAGATCCCCAAGTAGTGAAAACTGTTTTTTGATTGCTTGTGTTCTGGTTCAGAAGGACCTGGCTTGGTGTTCACGCTGTTCTGTTCCTGTTGGAGCAGGAGCAAGATGGATTTGCATATGGCGGGTCTAAAATGAGGTAACATGGAGGGCAAAAAATGATGGAATGGGGTGTAGCCTCAAGTAATTACAAGCAGCTGGGATTACTTTAGGCATTCCATGGATACATTTTTTGATTACTTCAGTGCAACTCCCTAAATATGGCAGGTATACTCAGACTTGGGTACCGTGCTCACTGTGCCACTAGAGCCAACCTGCACTTGGCTGAGGAGCCCCAACTAGGACAAAGCCAGTCCTGGGTTGCTTGACCTCCGGTTCAGAAGAGACCTGGCTTGCCAGTTTGCATTGGGCTGTTCCTATTGGAGCAGGACGAAGACTGATTTGCACATGCTTGGGTCTAATCTTAGGCAGTGTGGTGGGCAAAATTATGGACTAGGATATAAACCTGAGTGGCTGCGTTAATTTAAGCATTCGACCTATTACCTTGTTGTTTACTTCAGTGCAACAGGGATACAGAAACATGGGTTCTATGCTCACTGTGCCACTGGAAACAAGTTGCATCTGACTGAAGAGCCCTAACTAGGGCAAAACTAGTCATGAGTTGCTTTTGTTCTGGTTCAGAAAAGACCTGGCTTGACAGATTGGCTCAACTGTCCTACTGGAGTAGGACCAATGCTGATTTGCATTTGGCTGGGTCTAATCCGATGTGACATAGTGAGCAAATTATGATGGATAGGGTTACTTTCCTGATTAATTATTAGTGGCAGAGAATAATTCAAACATTCTACCCTTCACTTTTTTGTTTACTACAGGATTCCACAGGGGCACCTCAACCTATAAGGGAAATGCCACCTGCCAATCCCAAAAATAAGTTGTTTTGTTAAATTTCACTACTCTTTTCCTAATTCACTCACTGATAAACTTTTTTAAATATAAAATACTCCGTACCTTTTTTCTTGAAAACCTGTGTCTGTTTTTTAATTTAAATGTATCTCTCATGTCTTGGCTATGAAGATGATAGATGCAATGAGGAAAATATGTCAATGTCATTCTTCACAACCAACGCATGCACAAGATTCTACATAGATACCTCGGCCTAGGAGGGATATATCACTTGTCAACCTAACACCATTACCACAACCACTGGTCCCACCTCTACCTGCACCTCAACCTCCTCTACCTTTGCGATCACCAACTCAGCCGCCCACAAGACAGGCACACTCAATCAGTCTCACCACCAGTATTGCTTAGGTGGAGTAGTAGGATAAACCTCCCAAGATAACTTTTGTGCTCTGTCTATAACACACTCACTGAAAACATTTTTGCAAAAAATACTGTATACCTTTTTCTTAAAAACCTGTGTTTATCTTTCATCTGTGTTGTTTGTTTGATGTTGAGGTTACTACATAGGAAAGTGTTATTTGTGTTAAGTTCTTTCTCTATTACCTAAGTGTATTGCATTTAAAGATTTCATTATGCTTTTGGAAACATCTTCAAAAATAATTCAACTTTTGTTTCATGACATACAATGCATTTATAGTCATTTATTTAAGCAAGAAAGTCATTTTTGTTTCACATTTTATAAATTTGGAATATATAATTAAAAATTGGGTGCGTTTGTTTTTAACAATGATTGGAGGAAAATGAAAACTATATTTGGGACTTGGCAAAATAAAACGAAGTATTGCTTCAGTTGTGAAATACTTACTTGGGGGGAGTTGGGCAAATAATAAAAACAATTCGGGAAATATCAAGGGAGCCAACCATACATAAAGGGGCTGATTTAAAATTTAAAACAATTTGTCAAGAGACCATAAAAAGCAGTCCACTCAAAATATTTGTAAATTAGTAAAAACATCTGAAAAGTTCAAAATCCACATTCACTGTCAGAAACAATAATAAAGTCATACCCCATACAGATGGGGTGTCGGGGTCAAGTTCCTGGCATAAGGCAACACAATTCTGGGAAATCCTCTGTTTCACTCTTCACCACAACAAAGTCCTACTCTGATGCAGACGTTACAATTGTTGGCCATGGCAGCAGCAGACATTCCACAGGAAGAAGGAAACATAGGGGAAACAGGTATTTCAGGAATCTTGGGAAATGGAACAACAGGATGTTAGGCAGGTATAGAAGGCAAATAAGATGTTAGATGCACTTTCAAGAAGGTCATGAGGCCACATAACAGTTGAAGCTGTTTAATGGCCAACTCTTTGGACACCACTGGTTGGTCGTTCTCAAGGTTGTGAATAGCCTCAATAACTGGCTCCTTCTGGTTGGTAGTGCCCACATCCTATGGCCCCTCAGTTGACTTTACAGCCTCTATCCAGTGTGTTTAATTAATTATCTTGCTTGCCTTTGGGTGGGCACATTTTTGGTAGTTGTGTATGCTTTGTCCTCCTTGCTGGTAGTGGATAGCTGTCTTGCCCACCTTGCAGTTAAGGATCTTCTTCTGTACCTTGCATCCTGCTATGTTGATGGTTGACCAGTTTGGTCTGCTGAGAATGAAGTTGAAAATAATAGAAAGACATTTTGAATACATATGTTCAGTACTACATATCAAAATAACTTTATTTAAAACAGATATTACATCATTAAATGAAAGAGATTACATTGAGTATTTTAACTAAATCTTTTAACAAGCCAATGTTTATTTATAAAAGCTTACACACTTTCAAATTATAATAAATGTTAATATCAATAAATTAAATTCAATCAGACATTTAATGGAGGAGAAAGGTTTGTAAACAATGGTAATTTGTTGCCTAATCATATGATTACATTTTAAAAATGTTTTTCACATTGCCTACCTCACGTATGAGTATACCTCCTCAAAGTTAAAAAAGGTTTCGAAAGGATTATATATAATTTTTTTATTTTGTGCGTAAACATTTGAAAACTATTTTGGTAACTGTGTGAATTTTGTATATTTTATGTAAACATATATGGTGGCTTAAAAGTAAGATAAACGTACACAATGTCAGCATCATATAAACAAACGTTGACAATCTGGAAATGTAAAATTTCTCATGTTAAAGTTCTGTTTTAACTGTTATGTTGTCACAAAATATCAAAAGTGAAACACGTTTTCATTATGTCATGAGAAGAGTAATATTAAAATCAACAAAAAAGAACACATTGTAAGCAAGCTAGTATTTAAACTTTCATACCTTTCATAGCACACAAATAACACATGTTAAATACAACATGGAGTGTAAGAACAAGGATCAGACTGCACACATGACTGGGCACCACTCTCAAAACTCATGTTCTCTACAAATAAAACACTTAAGCCCATATTTAAGAAAAATGACGCACAACGGCGCTAGAGCAGTTGTGCTTCAAAAAAAACTACAGTGCGCTAATGCCATTCCCTAGCGCCATCTGTGCGCCATATTTATAAATTATGTGCAATGGTGCTAAGGAAGGTTAGCGTAAAAAAGAATGACACTAACCACTGCAACATGCCATAAGTAAAAATGACGCTAAAACAGCAAAAGTGGCGTTAGAACATTTTGCGGCAAAATGGGTTAGTGCCATATTTAACAGAATTAGCGCAAAAAAACAAAAAAAAACGTGCAAGCAAGAAAAAAAAATTGGGAAGACAAGATGGAGAATGCAGGCCAGGAGTGACCACAGGGAGATCACAATCAGCCAAGTACCAGCAAGGAGGGTTCAGCAAAGTCCCAGACAAAGGAGAGGAGGAGAGGAGGAGCGGAAGTGTTGCTTTAGTGAGAAGGGGCATGACATCTAGGTAAGAGCAGTGACGGAGCATCAACACCAGCTCTTCGTCACTTCCAAATTGCCAGTAGGTAAGAGAGAGACTATATGGCAGGCAATAGTAGATAAAGTAAACAGTGTGTCAGAGGTGAAGAGGACAGTCACTGATTTCAAGTTCACAACTAAGGGGAAACTGACCAGGAACCAAAAGGCAGCACTGCAGACTAGAGGTGGAAGTCCTGCACCTCAGGAAGAGTTAGATGAGCTAGAGGAGATGGTGGCAACGGTCATCCTGGAGGAGCTGGTCACTGTAAATTGCAGGACAGGACAGCTCAGACTACCACAACTTACCATAAATGCAGGGTAAGGTGCAGGGGGGACTATCTGGAATCTCACAAATGGCAGAAGGGGGAGGCACACAGGACACAATGCATGCCAAAGGGTTACATAGGACACATAGGGCCAGAATCAAAAGGCCTCATCACCACCCAACCCTCACTTTTAGTGAAGCTCTGGTGGTGCTATGCACTCCTACGTATACACAACGTAGTCTTAAACCACTTACTGTGGCTTGAACCACCTTGTAAATATGCCCCCTACACACACAGCACTTTGCCTGGAAGGTGCGTGCAATCAGTGTGGCTGTGGCTGTAGCTGTGCCACAACAACACCCATTGGATATTGTTGTTGCCCCAGATCCAAGACCACATGTCCACCAGAGACGGTTTACTAAAGTCAACACCACCCCAGGGGCCGGCTCAAGATGGTGCAATAAGGCAAAATGCATTCCATCCTCCTTATGTCACTGCCCTTCTCATGTTTGCTGCATCCTGCAGCACACATAGAAATGCTACTTATCATAATAGGGTGAGGGACACCTTCCTCCATATAAACAACCTATCCCCTCAACTGAGGCACCCTTGCACTATGGTGCAAGGATGCCTGAGTTGATGCAGGGAAAACAAATCTGCGCAGGAGCTGGGGGAAATGCAGGGGTGTGCCGTATTCCAGAAAACATGGCGCGTCTCTGCCTTACAAGTGTGGCGCAGTGCAGTGCAACTATAATTGTGCAGAACCGAGCTGCACTCCTTAAGAAAAAATCAGGGCCTTAGTGTGCAACATGTGAAACGCCACCCACACAGGGTGGTCCAACAATAGCTCTCACACACCTCCACACTCCATTTGGGAATGGGCACAAAAGTGAACTCCTACTACATATAGGGCGTCTGTGATCATCATTTGTGCTGCTGTACAAGTAGCTTCAATTCCACTATGTAATAAGGTTGTCTGAGTTGTGTGAATGGTTGGTGTTGTGCATAAAGGAACACCTTCATGTGTAAGAACTGGCACAAGTGGTATCAATGTTGCACTACGGGCACAATATCACTAGCCTGTAATG
Source organism: Pleurodeles waltl (assembly GCF_031143425.1). NCBI lineage: Eukaryota > Metazoa > Chordata > Amphibia > Caudata > Salamandridae > Pleurodeles > Pleurodeles waltl. The sequence goes on from NC_090437.1 coordinate 102,981,750, forward strand.
CAAATGTTCCATCATACAAATAGTTGCCCATGTGGATCCAAGCTGCCCATTTCCCTTGTGCCACATCAACAGTCTCAAAATGCATGCATTGATCCACATTGTGCATCCTTACACCAACACATGCCTGTGGCAGATATGTTGTAAGCAAGAAAATGCCACAAAATTAGGGAGGAACGACATAATGGGGCAGACAATCCAAAATGGTTGCACTGTGCCATCCAATTAGCACATGAGGGGCCTGCAAAAGGCAGATGACAAAGTAACACAGCATTGCAAGCTATTGACCTACCTGTGATTTGCTGCACGAGTGCCATCATACATGGTGCCAATGCAGTAAAGCACCAAAAGAGTGACAACAAATATTACACTACTGTGGGAATGTCCACCATGGTGAATAGAAAGGTAAATGACATGCAACCATGGTGTCAGTTACAGGGGCAATGGGGCCTGCAAGGAGGATGGGGGTGTGGGATCAATGAACAAAATACATTGAAAGATTCCCCCAACACATAAGTAACAACTACAGCCTGGGGTCTGTAACATGTTACTGAGCCTCCAGTAGCAAGTAAATGATGAGCCATGTCAACAGCCACTACAGTCAAAGATTTACATTTCACTATCTCATTGCAAAGGATGATGCCTTACCTCCTGCTGACCTGCCTGTCCCGGATTTCACAGATGACATGGATGACCAGCTGCCAACCATCAATGAAGAGACTCTCCAGGATGTCCTAGGTTCTCTCCAGACACCATCACCAGTCACAGAGAGGACAGAAGCGTTGCAGGGTCTCCACATGAACCACACAACCACCAACACAAGGGCACCAACCACTCCTGCCACAGCCCTGGACTCTAAGGACCCAGATATCACCTTTCAGAGGACAGTGGCAGAAGTCCAGCGGGAGCTGGCTAAGCAGGTGCAGGTGGGGATGGAGACCATGGCAGGCAGCCTAGAGGGTGTGCAGAGGGGCCTCAGTCCAAATAAGGACAACTCAGCTGCCATCAGAGGCATCCACTCCCTGCTACCTCGACTCGAGCAGTCCCTGGCTGACATAGCTGCTGTCATGAGGCAGAGGCTTCAACAATTTATCTTCCAAAGTGGCAGCAGCCTGATAGACAACAGGCTGGGGGCTATACAAAGTACCCTGAAAGCCATACAGCGGGAAGTGGCCTCCCTCAGGGAAAACATGGCTGCCTACCACATGATGTTGCTGTAGTGTTGAGAAATCAGCAGTTCCTCTTTGCTGCAGTGATGCCTTATGCATTCCCTCAAATGGCAGCTTCCAGGACCTTTGATTCAACATCTCTATCCCCTGATGTGTGTGTGGCCCCCTCAACGTCTACATTAGCACCACCCATTGCACAGGAGGCACGGCACACATCAGAGGATGAAGATGTGGAAGGAACAACATTCACACTGAATATAACATGGTAGAACCAGTCTGTGCCATATGGACAATATCTCCTTAGTTCTGTGCTTAAGATCATGTCAGTGTTGTGACAGCCTGCAATGTGCCCTCGTCACTCAACTACTGTTGACTTATCTGATATAGACTGTTATTATCTCAATTCCCACCTATGGTCAATTTGGACACCTCCTCACTAATGCACGTTTCTCCTAGCCATGTCTCATCACATGTCCCTCACCCCTGGTCTCTGAATGTGCAACAAATGGCTCTGGATCTCTCATGGGGTCTGTGAACGAGATGTTTTATTGCTTTGGAAAATACACTTGCACATGTAAATGAATCTCCACATACACGTATCATGTCAATTTTTAGTGTGATCCATCAACTCATCTAAATGTATGCATTGTGTGAAGCTATGTCAATGAGAACAGAACCTAATTACATGTGTGGCCTACTGTCAGATAGAACACCACACACTAGGACTCTACCATGAAAAAGGTGACTAATATGTTGTGGGCTACAACCAACTTACAGAGCTTTAACCCCTTTGCTGCCAGGCCTTTTCCCCCTCAGGTGCCAGGCCTTTTTTTGCCTATTTGGGGCAGGTTGTGCTTAGGCCCTCATAACTTTTTGTCCACATAAGCTATCAACGCCAAGTTTGCATCCTTTTTTCCAACATCCTAGGGATTCTAGAGGTACCCAGAGTTTGTGGGTTCCCCTAGAGGAGACCAAGAAATTATACAAAATACATTAAAAAAATTGTTTATAAAAATGGGCTTCAGAAGGCGGCTAGTGATTGTTCCCTGAAAATGGCATCAACAAAAGATTTGCAGTGCTAAAATCACCATCTTCCCAGCTTTCAGGAACAGGCAGACTTGAATCAGAAAACCACACTTTTTAACACAATTTTAGCATTTTACTGGGACATACCCCATTTTTATTATTTTTTGTGCTTTTAGCCTCCTTCCAGTTAGTGACAGAAATGGGTGTAAAACCAATGCTGGATCTCTACAGCTAAACGTTTCTGAAAAGTAGACAAAGTTCTGAATTCAGCAAGGGGTCATTTGTGTAGATCCTACAAGGTTTTCCTACAGAAACTAACAGCTGAAATAAAAAAAATATTGAAATTGAGGTAAAAAAAACGCAATTTTTCTCCACATTTTACTCTGTAACTTTTTCCTTCGATGTCAGATTTTCAAAAGCAATATACTGTTACGTCTGCTGGACTCTTCTGGTTGTGGGGATATATAGGGGTTGTAGGTTCATCGAGAACCCTAGGTATCCAGAGCCAATAAATGAGCTGCACCTTGCAATGGGTCTTCTTTGTATACCGGGTAATCAGCAATTCATTTGGTAAAATATAAAGAGTGAACAATAGGTATCAGGGAAACCTTTGTATTTCCAAAATGGGCACAAGATAAGGTGTTGTGAAGCAATGGTTATTTGCACATCTCTGAATTCCGGGGTCCCCATACTAGCATGTGAATTACAGGGCATTTCTCAAATAGACATATTTTTTACACACTGAGTTACATTTGGAAGGAAAAAATGTAGAGAAAGACAAGGGTAAATAACACTTGTTCTTCTATTCTGTGTTTCCCCAAGTCTCCCAATAACAATGGTACCTCACTTCCGTGGGTAGGCCTAATGTCTGCGACAGGAATCGCAACATGGACACATCACGTTTTTACATTGAAATCTGACGTGTTTTTTGGAAAGTGCCTCGCTGTGGATTTTGGCCTCTTGCTTAGCCGACAGCTAGGAAAACCTATCGAACCTGTGCATTTTTAAAAACTAAACACCTAGGGGAACCCAGGATGGGGTAAAGTGTAGTGCTCTCGCCAGGTTCTGTTACCCAGAATCCTTTGCGAACCTCTAAATTTGGCAAAAAAACACTTTGTCCTCACATTTCAGTGATAGAAAGTTCTGGAATCTAAGAGGAGCCACAAATGTCCTTCCATCCAGAATTTCCCCAAGTCTCCCGATAAAAGTGGTACCTCACTTGCGTGGGTAAGCCTAGCGCCCACGAAAGGAAATGCCCTAAAACACTTTGTGGACACATCAAAATTATCAAATACAAAATTACCTGTTTTTGGGGTGGGGGCACCTGAGATTTCGGGCCTGGGCTCAGCAGCCATCTAGGGAAACCTACCAAACCCAAACATTTCAGAAAACTAGACACCCGAGGGAGTCCAGGCAGGTGTCACTTGCATGGATTCCTCAGTGTTTTCTTACCCAGAATCCTCAGCAAACCTCAAATTTAGCTAGAAAATCACATTTTTCCCACATTTCTGTGTGGGATCACCGCACCGGCACTAATTTCCTACAACCCAACATTCCCCTCAGTCTCCCGGTAAAAATTATACCTAACTTGTGTAGGTGGGCCAAGTGCCTGTGAAAGGGAAGAGCCAAAAACATGTTGAAATTGAGGGGGAATCAAAGTGGGTCCAAAAGGGCAGTTTGAAAAAAAAAAACGTTTTTAGGCTGACAAGTGGGGCAAAAATGTTATCGGTCTAGATGCAACAATGCTGGGTGGTAGGAATTTTGTGGATTCCAGGAGATTCTGAAAGGTTCCATCACAAAAATGTGGGAAGAATGTGTGATTTCAAACAAAGTTGGAGGTTTGCAGGGCATTGTGGGTAAGAAAATTATGCAGAGTGCATGTGCATGTGAAGCACACCACCCTGGACTCACCCAGATGTTTAGTTTTCAGATGTGTCTAGATCTCATAGAAATTTCTACATGGCAGTGTCCCAAAGTCCAAAAAGTGCAGCCCAAATGTAAAACCAAAACCCCAAATAATTAAATGTCGTCTTGCTTGCTGTGGGATAAGATGTTTTAGTCTGCGGGGGAAGAGCTGAAAGACTGTTACCCTGTTCAGTTGGGGTGGGGGCATAACCATGCCAATATTGGTTGGTAGCCACCATGCCACTATTTTTGTTTGAATTCCCTGGTATCTAGTAGGCTTTGTGCCCCCCCTGGGGAGTGGATCGACGGTAATTGACCCATCTGTCCACCAGTGGGCAGAACAACTTTGTCCCTATTTGGCCATACCCCCACCCTCTTTCTTTGAAACAAAATCTTCCCTGGTCTCTTTTGGGCTTTCTGTGGGGCAGATGGGCTTTACAAAAATAGGCCAATCTGCCCCCAAATGGCCAGAGTAATGTGCCCCCATGGGGAGCTACCCTTGCCCAAGGGGCTGCCTCCCCTAAACAAAACACACATACACACACACACCAATCCCTGGTGCCTAAGTGGTTTCTGCCCCCCCGGGGACAGATGGGCCCAATAGAAATAGGCCGATCTGCCCCAAGGTGGGCAAATATGACCTAAAATAAAATTGCCCCAGAAGATTGACCCTTGACTATGGGGTTGCTCCCTATCTGTAAAAAAAAAAAGAAACCTTGGTGCCTAGTGGTTTCTGCCCCCCCCTTGGGAGCAGATCAGCCTAAATGGCCTAAAATAAATTTGCCCCCCAGGGGAGCGACCCTTGCCTAAGGGATCGCTCTCCTTGCGTGAAACTGACTAAAAAAAATCCCTGGTGTCTATTAGTTTCTGCCCCTCCTGGGGGCAGATTGACATAAAATAATATAGGCAGATGGCCAAAAAACTATTTGCCCCCAGGAGAGCGACCCTGTGCAGAAAAGGCCTAATAATTAATTGCCCCTCCCCCCGGGGAACGGCACTTGCCAAAGAGGCCACTTCCCTTATGCATAAAATGAAATAAACAAAAAAAAATAATCCCTGGTGCCTAGTGGGCATTTCTGCAGCCTGATCATGAAGTGATAGGGCTGCAGAAATGGTTACAGAGACATGAAAGGAAAGGCCTTTCCTTTCCTTTCATGCCTCTGCCTGCACCCACCTCCCAGACTCTTCTGATCCAGCACGATGGGAGGAGACCTCTGATGAGGTCAGCGCGCAATGGTGTGCTGACGTCATCAGATGTCACAGGGGCGGGGTGGGGGGGGGAAGCGATTCCCCTTCCATCCCTGATGGGGGGTGTGGGTGGCCGGGTGCAGGACGAGCTGGTCTCGTCCTCGGCACATGAGAACCGTGGGCGAGGACGAGACCAGCTCGTACCGGGCACCCAGGGGGTTAAAAGCATGTAACACATATCCATGCAAGTTGACATATGGCATTATTGGGTCAGAATCAAGTGTCTGGAATTCTTCCTGATGAGAGCACCAGTACAACTAATATCTGTGGAACAGAAGAGGCAAATGGCAGTGACCAACAGCTGTCAGTGTGACAGGATACATACCCATAAATAAGTTTCAGAAATATGTGACACACTTTACAAGATTTCTTCTGACAGACCTCACCGTTGACAGTTGAAGTTCCATACTTAACTTTTTAAAGATTCTGTATACATATACATTGTGAATGTCATGAACTGGGGATGACAAATGTTTTGAGTAGCTGATGTCATATTGCAGCCAATCTGAAAGCTCCTTGGTCATAGGGGATACACATAGTCAGACATGTAAATCAATACAGAAAGCATACCCTAAGGCATTCCTCTAACTTGGCCAGTGCACACATGAGAACACACAGACACATAATCAACATGTAGACATAACTGTTTAAAAATAACAGGATTTATTGTAACATTCAAACAACACCTTATTAAAACCTAACCTAGACACTATCCTACACTGAACCAGTCTACGATAACTTATCTAAACTTGCCTGTTATGTTTTATTTTCATGTATTGCATGCTTTAGGCAATGTTACACTTTTTATGTTTTAAGTTCTGGAACATTTATAGCAGCATAGTGTGTGTTCTGAAATGAAATGTAGAGGGTTGAAGACAGATAGCCAGGATGGCCAGTACTGTGACGAGCTGAGAAGAGGAGTACTGTGCTGCTGGAAAAAATATATTTTCTAATACCTTTCATCATGTTTGGAACTGATTTCTACAAGTGGTGATGAGCTGGAGAAACACTTGTTATTACGCAGCACAGGGGCAGTGTTTTCTCCTTAGGACCTGTGGTTTCCAGATTTCTATTTCTACATTGTCAGAACACTGAGTAATCTTCAAATCTTTTCGAAGTGTAAAAGCAACAGGACTGACAGTGCGGTGTCCAGTCGTGTGGTAATACATAATTTTTGAAATTATTTACATTCTGTGATGAAGTCTTTAGGCTGCAGTTCATTTGTAAACTGTAGCACGAGTTAGTTCACACTGAGAGCTAAAGCTAAAGCGCGGGCTTTACCTTCTCAGCAGAACTTTTGAATGCTGCTAGCAAGTCTTATTGCAGTACTTAAGTGGATCCTTCATACACAGTACATGTACATTTAAAGGTGAATGTACCTGGTTTCACATTGAGAATGGACCTCTCTCTGTTTCTCTTGTGGAATATGATGCAGCGTCTCTATCGTCACATGATATAACAATAAAATGGAATAGAAAGAGGACCTTGCGTTTTCTTCATTTCACTGTTAGCACGCTAGTTCCAGTTATTGTGCAGATCAATATTATATTTATTCTACAGCGATTTGCACACTCATGTAATTTGAAGTACAATAATTTACTACTGTTGACTACAGCGATTTGCAAGCTCATGACAATTCATTCAGCAAATACAAGTAATTTTATTATATTTACTAACCACTATTTCAACTAAGTAGATTCAGTGATTTGCACACTTCTGGTGCAAATTTCCAGTATCTCAGTGATTTGCACACTATTTACACATTTGAACTATGCAGTTTGAACCATCAACCAAATTCTTACAAAACAAAGGTGATCTACCTATTCCTTGGGCGATATGGAAAGATGAGTTTCTAACATGTATGAGGGCTATTGATGAGGAATACATGTCTCAAGAAAGAAAAAACATTTTGTTACATTGTTTAGGCTCAGAGGAGCAAATGATATTTAGGACAATTCCACCAGTTATCACTCAAGAACAACAAGAGGAGGCAGATGTGTTCCAGGAAGTATTGTTAAGATTAGAAAAGAGATTTAAACCAACTGCAAGTATAGCACTTAATAGATTCAAATTTTACACTTGAGTACAGACAAGTGAAGCGACGTTTGATGAATTTCTAACTGCATTACGAGGATTATCTTTGCATTGTAACTTTGGTGCAATGAATTATGAGATGAATAGAGATCAAAAAATAGTACATGTCAAGAGTGAAAGTATACAAGAACAATTGTAGGTAATGGGAGAGTTGAAATTGCAATATGTAATTACCACAGCTAAGGCATAAGAACAATCTGAAAGGTGTATAAAATCTGTGCAAGAATTTGACAAAGTCAAAAGGAACAAGCGTGATTATGTATGTGCTACAGTGAGTGCCAATGCACGAGGCAAAATGTTAGGGAAAAAAGTATGAGAAACATGATAAGTTGGAGAAGTTTGCATGCTATCGTTGTGGTAGCACAAGCCATAGTGTGTCCTCTGCTAATTGTCTTGCTTTAGGCAAAGAATGCAAGCATTGTGGCAGGATTGGGCATTTTCGCTTGGGTGTGTAAGGATTTGAGAAAGGGATATACGCCTGTGAAGGGTAAAATGGCATATATGAGCAATGCAAGGTCTAGTGAGTGTGAACACAAGTGTGGGTGTAAGGATGACAGTGAAATAGGTATGGCATTGTCTCCTGAAAAAATATGGGAATTATGAAAATGGTGAGATTAAAGGCCCTCCCAAATGCAAAGTATGGATAAAGGACATGGAACTAGAACTTATGACTGACTAGGTATCATCCTGGACAATTGTTACTCAAAGTTATTTTGTTCAAAAACTTGGAAAAGTTTGGAACATAGAAAATCTAAAGATCTCTGACATTACAGAAGAACGTTTTGATGGCACAGTAATTGATATTGTAGGTTATGTAGAAACTGAAATAAAATTTAAAGTGAGATGTGCAATCATAAAATTGTATGTTGCAGTGAAAGAGGTAACTGTACTAGGCTGGAAGGACCAGTGGAAACTAGGAATAATATTGAATCCAAAAAGTTGGGATCCAGTGTTCATAATGAAAAATGGTGAGGAGAAAGAATGGATAATATCTAAATTCCCACATGTATTCACTAATAAACTGGGAAAACTGGAAGGGTACAGTCGAAAGATCAAGGTAAAAAATAACATTACAACAGTAGTACAAAAACGTAGTAATGTACCGATAGGTGTGAGGGAAGAGTTAAAGCATATGTTGTCAGAGATGTTTAAGGGAGATGTTATAGAGGAGATAGAGTCCTTACAATGGGTTTCTCTGATAGTTTTGACCCGAAAAGCAGGCACATCTTTGAGATTATGTGTAGATCTTAAAGCTGTGAATACAAATATTGTAGTGAACTGTCATCCCCTATCTAATATTAATGAAGTAGTTAGCATGCTTGATGGAGCCAAGATATTTTCCACTTTGGATTTGAGGTCGGCGGATCACCAGATTTAACTGACAAAAGCTTCACGCCACCTCACAGCATTCATCACGCCGATGGGGCTAATTCAATTCAAGAGAATGCCTTTTGGGTTGGCTTATGTGGTGTCAGTATTTCAAAGGACAATGTTTTATTTATTCAAAGACATGCAAAACAATGTAAAGTGTTTCCAAGATGATATTTTGATATTTTCTAGGAATGAATGGGAACACACAAAGCATATTAAAAGTGTGTTAAATATTGGTTTGACTTTAAAGGAGAAGAAATTTCATTTTTCTCTAACTCAGTGGAGTATTTGGGACACACATTGTCAGGAGAGGGAGTAATACCCCAAAAATCACTAGTGGATGCTATTATCAATGCTCCTGCTCCTGATAATCGTGAAAAGTTGCTGTCCATCGCTGGGCTCAGTGAATACTATAGTAAGGTTATAGCAAATTTTGCTACTAAAATGGAACCACTTAGAGAGCTTACATGGAAAGGAGTTGAATATGTGTGGACGGATAAACAAAAATCTGCTTTTAAGATGATAAAGAAAGAAATTGCTGAGGCACCTACTTTGAAGCCTTTTCAGAGTGGGTGCACAATGTATTGTTACCGTAGATGCCAACATGTATGGATTTGGGGCTGTGCTATCTCAAAAATGCGGAAGTGAAATATGGAATATAACATTTGCATCTCTACTCTTACTGATACTGAAAGGAGATATTCAGTTAATGAAAAATAATTATTGCCACGTATCTGGGCGATTGAATATTGCCACAATTATATATGGGGCTCATGTTTTGTGTGAAAAACAAACCAAAAGCCTTTGGAGGGAATTCTTTCTCCAGGTGGTGGGAGGAATGCAACAGCTCTAATAGCCAGATTAATTTCATGATTACATGAATACTGCTATTCTGTGGAATATGTTCCAGGAAGAAGTAATATGATGGCTGATTGTCCATCACAACCTCCCCAAGAGAATGTAAAGGATATGGATAAGAACCAGTGTGAGATGGAAATTGATATTGTGTTCGTATTATCTGAATATATGACTGATGAATTTAAAGGTATAGATGAAGAAGAATTAGAGTTTGATGGAAAAGATTTGGTTTTACAGGAAGTTAGAAAATAAATTATGCAAGAATGGCCCAACAAAAGTATACCTGCAGAAGTAGCATTGTTTCACAAAGTAGTGGATGAGTTGGAAATGGAAGGTGACCTCATGCTCAGGAAGGGAAAATGTATTCCACCAATGGGCATGCAGGAGATGATTCTTAAGTTAGCTCATGAGGGGCATCCAGGAATGTCTTCTATGAAGAGATTTATACAAACATGTTTTTGGTGGCCTGGTCTGGATAGTATGGCAGACAGAGCAGTAAGAGAATATGAAGTATGTGTGAATAGTGCAAAAATGTTGAAACCTGTACCTGCTCCTCTCCAGCCTATACCTTGGCCAGATTCACCATGGTAGAAATTGGGATTTGATATATCAAGGCCATTTCATGCATTACCCAGCAAACTTGTTACGCTTTGGTCTTGGTGGATTATCATTCCAAATGGCCAGAGGGGAAATTAGTTTCTCAGGCTTGATCGGGAGATTCCAACAGCTATCATCCTCCTTGATCTTAGCGCTGTCTTTAACACAGTTGATCACAACATACTACTTCAGAGATTAAGGGAGATTGGAATCACCGGTGGCGCTCTGAGATGGCTCTCCTCTTTTTTGGAGGGGAGATCGTTTAAGGTTCTTGACCAGTCATTCTTCTCTAGTTGTGTCAAGAGCAGCTGTGGTGTACCTCAGGGCTCATCTCTAGCCTTACATTATTTAACATTTATATGTCCCCTCTGGCAGAGATAGTCAAGCCATATGGTCTGTCATTAGTCTCGTATGCGGATGATACCCAGCTGGTATTTTCATTATCATCCAACTCCAGCTCCAATTGCGTGTTACTTGGTCCTTGCCTTCAGGCAGTGTCAGAACAGATGTCTGAATGCAAGCATAAGCCTAATGAAGACAAGACTGAAGTAATGATACTAGGATACCATCCTCTATAAGGTGCTAACCCCACTATCCTAGATTCCCTGGAGGATCTGCCCTCTCCTAAGGAATAAATTAAGAGCCTAGGAGTTTGGCTTGACCCTCAACTTTCTTTGGACTATCATGTTCATAAGATCGCCTCTATTTGTTTTGGTTTGTTAAGGCTCTTGAGGAAGGTTTTTAAAATCCTTCCTTTCATTGCAAGGAGACTTCTTACTCAGGCTCTTATTCTCTCTCGGCTGGATTATGGCAATGCACTGTATCTTGGTTCACCTTAATATGTGATAAAAAAGCTTCAGGTTGTGCAGAACGCCTCTGCCCATCTTCTTCTAGACATACCAAGACATGAATCAGCCAAATCAGCTAGTGCCTCTCTTCACTGGCTTCCAGTGGAACAGCGCATAAAGTTTAAAACCTTGTGTTGTGTCCACAGGGCATATACAACAGATGCCCTCCCCTGTTAAGGACTATAGCCTCTTTCCATAAGCCCATCAGACAGCTCAGGTCTTCGTCAGCAGCCCTAGCCTCAATCCCCAGAGTAAGAAAATCTAAATGGGGCGGAAGGTCTTTGGCTTGCCTTGGAGCCAAATTGTGGAATTCTCTTCCTCTTGGTCTTCGCCTTACCAGTCATGAACTTACTTTTCGGCAAGCCTAAAAACCTGGCTATTCAGAGGATAACCCTCAGACTTTGTCTTTCACACCTGTGATTAGCGCTGTGAGGCCTCCGAGTAGCCATGCGCTGTACAAGAACCTATAACATAACATAACGTAACATATTTTTATTTATTGCATGCTCTATGCAATGTTACACTTGTCATGTTTTAAATTATGGAAGCTTTATAGTGTGTGTTCTTGAATGGAATGTAGAGGGTTGAAGAGAGATAGCCAGGATGGTCAGTACTGAGATGAGCTGTGAAGAGGAGTACTGTGCTGCTGGAAATAAAGATATCTTCTAATTCCTTTCATCATGTTTGAAACTGATTTCTACATTACCCCTACAGTTATCTATCCTGACCTAAGCTTATTTGAAACATTTAACGACACACACCAAACATTGTCCCTCCACCCCCTTTCAGATACAAGATACGAGTAGGCAAACATAAACTAAGGCTACACATATACTATCCTAACCTATATCTTAAATAAATATGTATATTTTTTTGAAAGATATTTTTATATATACACATAGAACCCTATACATAACCCCCCACCCAACTCCCCAAAACAAAAAGAAATACTAAAACCCACCCCCCAACTATGCTTACTCTGTCCTACAACTAACCTAATCCATTTAACTGACCCATCACTACCCACCTAAAGCCAACTAAAACTGATAACAAAATTCAACGGGAGAAGGAAAGGAACTGGGAGGCTGTGCAGCAACATGTTCAGAGCTCCTTCAGCTTCTTCTTACAGAACGTCAGCAACCTGTGATTCCTTGCATTCTTCTTCTCTAGCTGGTCCAACCTTGCCAATATGGCATCCATGTCCCTCCACATGTCCGCCTCAAAGTTCGAGGAAGTGGATGCTGCAGGTGGCTGTTGCAGTGGCTGAGTGGGCATAGGTGCTGATGATGCTGAGGGAGTTGGACCAGCTGAGGCCCCCTTGAGGCCCCCCTGATTCCAGATGTTGTGCCCGATGTGCTCTGCACAGTTGCTGCCTGTCTTGATGGTCCCCCATTTGGAAAGGCAGGCCAAACCCCTGAATCTCACGCCGATACTTTCTGGTACCCTGCCTGTACCTCCTCGATGTGGCAGAAATGCTCTGCCCTCTTTTCAAAAGCACGCGTCTTTGCTGTGGTCATAGTGACAGCTTAACCATGAGAAGAACATGGCATCACATACTGCATTGGACAGAGGTAGACCAAACATGCAATGTACACAGCATCCTCAGATGACACATTCTCTCCACAGACATTCCACAACAATGTAAAACTCCAATTCTAGACTAAACTTCCTGCCAGCCATCTACCGTATCATGTACATGTCACTGGGCTAACGGCAATCCATTGTTGATCATTAGGGCCCAGATGTAAGTGGACTACTGCCTCCTTGCACAACATTTGTGTCATCATACTAGTGAGGATGAAGTGGCCCAACAAGGCTGAAATCCCTCTGCATGCGTTCCATCACTTTGACATCACTTGGCTACATCATGCCTTGGGGAATGCATCATGGATGCAAGGTGGGGTACACTGGATAGTCGGACAGAAAAAATTGACACCTAGAATTCTAAGGAATGCCAATGCATCATTCATGTGTCATTGGGTTAACACCTGCTTAGAGCAGCCCTTACAAGGGGGCACACCATTGCTCACAATGGGCCCCTATGTACAGTTCAGGGTTAGTGCCCATATCATTTACCCTAAGCCTGAACAGTACATCTATATTTTCTACAGGTTTTGTACCTATTGCCCCTTACCCTGTGGTATAGTGTGCAATAATTCTCATGCAGCACACACATGGTGGCTCTATGGGTACCCTAAGAGGCAAAGGAAGAGTGGCACTGCACTAGGTGTAGCTAAAGTATTCCCTCTTATTGAACTACGTGTGCACATGCATGTCTAACATCTCCTAAGTACCAGGCATGCACTCAGCATCCACATTCTATACAAACATGATGTGATCAAGCCCACTCACAATTATCATGGTGGGTAGATCATGTTGGTAAACCTGCAAACATCTAGTTTGCAACAATCTGTAGACGTGTCCCACATCCACCTGGAGCTGAGTTGTATTCTCATTGTGTGTGCAACTGACTGTTGACAAGCACAATAAGGCTAGTTCCAGGGCCGCTGCCTCATTTGGGCCCAAATGTATACTCTGTTTGCGCCAGATTTGCGTAATTTATTTTGGCGCAAATTCGGCACAAACTTAACTCCACATTTATACTTTGGCGCTAGACCCGTCTAGCGCCAAAGTTATGGAGTTTGAGTCATTTTTTGAACGTAAAACCTACCTTGCGCTAATGACATGCAAGGTAGGCGTTCCCGTGCAAAAAATGACTCTAAGGCATGTGCGCCTTATTTATTCTCTGGCGTCAAAATGATGCACAGGAGGAGGCGGGCCTTAAAACATGGCACCCAGCTAGATTTGCACAGTTTTTTTACGCCTGGGTCAGGGCAGGCGTTAAGGGACCTGTGGGCTCATTTCCATGGTCTCTGACGATGGAAACAGTCCACAGGTGCCCTTCCCTGCACCCAGGGACGCCCCTGCCACCCTCGCCCACTCCTGGAGGACACCCATGAATGGGGGGACCCATCCATGGTGAGTGCAGGAAAGTGCAGGTAGGTATATGTTTTTTTTTATTTAAGTGGCATAGGGGGCTTAACTTGCCCCCCTACATGCCACTGTGCCCAATGGCCATGCCAAGGGGATAGATGTCCCCTGGGCATGGCCATTGGGCAGGGGGGCATGACTCCTGTCTTTGCTAGACAGGAGTCATTTCCATGGGGGTTGTGTGTCAAAAAATGGAGCTAGTCAGGTTAGAGCCAATATGTTTTACTCTAATCTGACTTGCAGCATTCTTTGGTGCACAACTCCAAGTCTTCCCTTCGCCTCTGCTGCCCGATTACCGTCATTTATTTTGACGCTAACCAGGCCGTAGCGCTGGCTAACGTCATTCCATAAATAAGGCACCTGGGTGGCGCGAAGGAATGGCGTTAGCCGTCGGTAAGCTTTTTAACGCAAATCTGCCCTAGCGCTGATTTGCGTCAAAAAGTATAAATATGGGCCTTAATCTCTGTAGTGTAGTGAGGCACCGGTTATGCAAGTGTCTCCCACCTAGAGACCTCAACACATGTACATCATCTGTACCATTTCCAGAGTCACTTAAAGCAATGTGTGGCACATAGTGCTGTAAAAAATGCGGTAACAAATATGTTGGCAACAGGCACTTGAATCAGATAAACAGCACCTCTGAAACATATCTTGACTGACATCACTGTGTATTTGGGCATGCTTCCTTTTTCATAACACCCACAAATCCATTGCAGCACTGGTTGGCACTTGTGCAACAATATATGCAATCAACATCCTCAACGTTCCATCAGACATGATGTCTATATCCAAACTCAGATGATGTCATCTCATTGGTCAGACATGCCATTTAAACATTGCATTGCACACATCATACCCTCTCACACAAAACCCTGGAATGACACAAGTGACGCACAAAGTGACACTTACTGGCTGTATCGGGGTCTTCAAACTGGGACACTTCTCCAATTGTGTAACGAGGAGGTCCGTCTGCAAGACATGATGGGAACACATAGCTTAGTGATTTTTGAACGTTTCAATTCTGTCTGTAAGACAAAGGGACAGATTATTGAGGCCCTAGCACCACCAGAGCATCACTTTCCCTGACGGGCCTGTGGTGCTTTTCACTGTGCTTATGTACAAGGATCTGTGATGCAGCTGTTTGTTGCATAACCTCTTGATGTACATATGCAGCAGCATGACACAATATTATGCATCAGGGGGCATGCAATAGTTGTTGAAGTGGCCGTCCTATTGTAACATCCATTGCTTTTAACGCTGCCCCAGATGTTGAAGACATGTTATTGGTTGGCAGCGCAAAAGACTAACAACAGCCCAGGGGTGGTGTAAGCATAGCGAAGTGTTGAGGAATGCATTGATTGATACGTCTTGGTTTTTTGCTTCTTATATGTGTGCCCAATTTGAAGGCACACACAGTAGAGGTGAAATGCAATGGATGTTTGCTTATGTGCACGTAGGTGTCCCTTCCTGCACATTAACAAAATAACATAACAGATGTCTTGCCACTACTATGTGGACTGCATTATGCAGCACACATAGAAGTGGCATATTGCCATTGTAGACTGTTTATTCTGGAAGGAATACCTACCTGTACAAAGACACTCCCCTCAACACAGACACACTTGCAATGTGGTCCAAGTATGCCTGCATTGGCGCAGGATGCTGAGTTATGTGCCAGTGCAGGTGCAGATGCAGGCCTGCCTCGTACTCTCCGTAATAGGTGGCAGGGATGTGTTACAAATTCAGCACAGCACTGTGCGGCACCTGTTCCACACATATGTGGCACATAGTAATCACATAAGAACATGCACAGATTTGGCTGCCAGACATATGTACATGTTTCAGATACATATGTACAACAATATAGGGGGACGGGATACTGGCCATCTGATAAAATATTGACTCTTGTAGATGATCTATGTGAAGAAGCAGCCAACCACTAGTTGCTTGCCTATTTACATAGACATAGCACCAACACATACCTCCATCGTATGAGTGCCATATGTTGCAGATGGCACCCCATGGTGTATGTCAGGACACTGGTTTTGGGAACCCTGCCAGTATGGTTGCACTTGGCATGTTTTGCACTACACATAAATATGCTACACGTGCAAAGCGGAAATTGGCTACTTGATGACATGGTAACAGTCATGTGAACAACCAGCCTTAGGCAGGTATATAAGTTGACTCAAATGAAGGAACATTGTAACCAAGTTGATGTTGAGTCTAAATTTTCTGGATGCCACCTACAGCAGGAATACACAGCTTCTATTTCTCAGGCCTAGTTCTGCAGTAATATGGCACCAACCTTTCACACTGCCACAATGCTTGCACTTGTCAAATAGTTTACATATTGATAGGTAGTAGTTACCTCCCTTGGCAACATTACCTATAACAATATTTAGACACAGACATAGCATAATGAGGCATTCATTCCTGCTTACATATTTGTAAATGTCATGTCACTCTGCACATACATGACTCTCGCCACACACACACACCCATGACTGGCAATAATCCTGCATCATGTTTCCCATCACTTCAACTTTACTTACCCCATTTACACAGTTGTAATGACCTTGATAAACATGTAATTTTGTGCGTATGAAACATGTAGCCTTGCACCATTGCACATGTGTGTTTGATATTTGACACTTTATGGGGGTATGTGTGATACACAATGTGCACAAAGAGGAATGTGCATGTAGTCTGCACCTGGTGCATAGCTAAGCTATTTTGTAAGGTTTGTAAGTTTGTGCCGCTTTTGCATCAATAAATGACGGTAAATTTCCTATCCTGACAAAACATGCTGCGGCGAACCGTATGTCCCCCTGTCATGCACATGCAAATTAGTATGTTGCAATGCGAAAAGGGGTACTTACCAACTGGTCCATCAATTTGAATCATCAGGTGATCCAAGAGATCTCGCTCTCGTGCTATCAGGTCTGCCCAATTGTGCTTTATTTGGTAGTCGGTGCACACAACTCCAAAAATCCGGCATACGTGGTGGAGCAGCTTGCTGCACCGCAGGTTCCATGCCTCTGTAGGGCAGCCCTAGATGACCCGGCCACCCAATCTCAACATCATGGGGAGGTAGTGTATTACCAGCTAGATGAACCCTCCCAGTTCATCTCCACCCATCCTTGGTTCTTTCCCTCTCCCTGACATATTGCAGTTCCCCCTGCCACAATTACAATAGCCCCAAAAATAATAAGAATACTTCACATAATTCCAAATACCACAACAGTCTACGCTACCCCAAGACAAACATCCGACAATACAATAACAATGACAGGACAAACACACTACACAACCCACAGCAAAATAACAAAATGCACAGGACAGGACAGCAACAGGACACAGCACAAAACTCTCAAAATCACTACTCCCTGACCAGCACCAGCTCCACACAACCTCTCACAATCACAGACAAAAAGAATGCATTGTTTTTTTTGATGCACGACGGACATACGTGTTTTTTTCCCCATTAAGGATGGCAAGGCCTGTCTACTTGCGATTGACACGCAGGGGCCTGATGTCCGTTTGTTGAATAGCTATTTATGGAGTATTGCCGTCTGTGTTAAAAAATGTTGACATATGACGGTCATGCATGTTATTCCTCCCCATGAAGGCTGACAAGGTCTGTCGACTTGGGATTGACGTGCAGGGGCCAGGTGTAATTTTTTTGAATAGTGACGTATGACAGGAATGCGTGGATTTTATAGGGAAGGCTGACAGTGCACCCAGATTCACATATCTTGTTACAGGAGCTATGCATGTATGTAGTCAGTATGGTATGGCTATGTGTGTGTGCCTGTGCATTCATGTTGTTATGGTAACATCGTAATGTGCATACTCAAATTCACAATACCAGGCCTGTACCGTTGAAGTGGTACATGTGTGCTGAGTATTCAGACCTATGTGTGCAAGCCACAAACTTGGTACATACAATCGACCACAACATGTTTGTTATGACTGTTACATACAATGGCATACAACTGTGTAGCAGGGTTGGAGTCAAGCAATGATGGCACCCTAGACATAATTGCTCCTGTGGAACTTTGTGTGCCCACACAAACCCATGGTTGCATGTTTGGACGCAGGTTGACATTGCACAACTCAGCTCAGTCCACTGTGCACATGCAATCAGGCCTCTGACTGTGTCATGAGTCAATGCCGCCTCAGCATGGGAGTTAGTGGATGTTGGGCGCGGATCTCCCCTCATCATGATAGCTCTTCAGCAGAGCTATGTGGAGACTCCTGCAGACAGACACCTGCACAAATGTGATCCCATGGCCTGGTATTACATTTTTCCTTTGGGGTACTTGATGTCAGGCTTGCCCTATCATGTACAGGGGTCTGGCTACTTGTTCGTGTAGGACATGTCTCATCAAATGGCATGGTCTGACACCAGTGGTTATGCATTGTTTGTATTTATCATATGCAGATTGGTTAGGCGAAGTATCTCTGGTACAACTTGTTTATGTTTACCGACCTAGGGGACAGATGATGTCATCTGTCATTGCCTTCTCTCAGAAAAGAATGTGATGAGCAGCTGCATCATTGTTGTTGTTGCAAACATGAATGGGTCATGAACTGACTAGACATCCTCTGTGAATAAATGTTGGGTGATTACAAGGTGACATTGTTGTGTTGCACAGTCAGTATTAGTCTATGTATGTACACTCTCCAACATTACCGGCAAATCTTGTTTGGAACAGATTTGGTTCTACATTGCTGGAATTCTTTAGCCTGCTTACCTTTTGTTCACATCTGCTACAGCAACATTGTCCGGTCATACATGGATAGAATGCTTCGCGTGACTTGTGTAACTTGAAGATGTACATATCTTGTTCTACTGGCTGCGTGATAGTTTCCCTCCTATTTCTAGGCGTTGCTAGATCACATGACTTCCACACACACATGACAATACACCAGCCACTGCACTTGTGTAGTGTCCAAGTGACCTCTCCATGTAGTATCTCCAAGTGTATGAAGGAGTCTTTCAGCTGTTATTCCACATCCTTTGGTGTACATGGGCATGCACTCAGATCTGCATTTCACAACCTATGCCACTTTCACCATGAGTGTTTATTGTTGTTGTTTGAAGTCATCTCAGCTATGAATATTAATTTGGCACATGCAACATTTCTGTCTCCTTCACCGATACAATTTAGGATGGGTCTGGGATATGTTTGGACATTGCAAGTCTTACATGCACATCCCAAACCAGATTGCCATGTGGGAGACCTAGAAATGTTATGGTATGTGTCCCAGTCGGTCACCTTCTCCTGGTCAGGCATGTGATTGTCAATGAGAGGTATGTTTTCATATGTGGTTTGTGATGGTATCATGCAGGCTATACTGGGTTACCCAGAAGACACATATCAACCATTGTAGGTAATTGCTAACCCTTTCCTACCTAGGCCATGCACCGGAACATCAGTCTTCACATGTATTTCCAGATTAGCTGCAGGCATATGTCAAGACAACACAATTGTTTGACATGTGTGTAAGAATGTACATTGGAAGTGCTACAGACTCTGCCTACCTTCCACCCACACATTCATGTGGTGGTGCATTCTCTCTTTTTGTTGATCATTCCAGGTTATGGGGCATATGTGTGGAGAGTGAATCAGCACCCATTGCTGCTCCACTTTTCTTGCAACCCATAGCGCACTCCACATCCAGCGTGTGAGACAGCACACCGTGTGGCTGGGTTGCGGCCAATAGTGCTCACAATATGTAACACCACTGTCATACGGTGCAGTGTTAGGGTAACACTGTTGTCTCTTACCCTGACCAGTCCATGATGGTACATTGATACCAATGGTGTTCCCCCTTGTCACACCTGCTCAGTGCAGGCGTTACAGCTACCCACCTGAGATGCGACACAGTTTAGTTCCTTATTTTGAAGAACACCATTTTGATAATGCCCCTCCTGTATGTATGCCCTATTGCATACCTCTTGCCTGGCTTAGCCATGATGTGGTGCAAGAGTTTGGAATTGGCCCTATGCCTACATTACACCACTTAGTATTTCTGGTGCATGGATCTAGGCCTTCGACGGTCACATGAGCATGAGTTATGTTATGCTGATGTGCAATATGGAGGTGCTAGACCGTCTTACATCACAACCTATGTTCCAACATTCTTAGTGACTGTTGTGGTTTTTACCAGTTCTGTGAGATATGAGCAACTTACAAATGTTATATGTAGCAGAGATTGTGTACATCAAGGACAATCTGGTGCAAAGTGATTTTATGGTGATATGTACAAGGTGATTTTTGTTGTACAGTGTCTAGGTGTAGAAGTTCAGCACAATATGTTGTCTCCTGCGAACTTCTGCAGCACATTTTGTTGTTCCCCCTCCACCTGTGCTGCACAATTATCATCCTCCTTCTCATTGGGGGCATATACCAGTTCATCCCAGGGGACATTAATCCGACTATATATGTTATGCAAGATTGCACCTACGTGGATCATCTTGCATACTAGGGGTGGTACATACAACAGGCTTCCTCCTGTCACGACCAGGCATCTGAACATTGACTTCAGGAGCCCAAATTTCCTCTCCACCACATTTCATGTCCTTCTGTGCCCTTCATTGTATACACGTTCTTTCTCTGTTGTCGGGTTGCCAAAAGGAGTCATCATCCATGGCTGGATGCCATAACCTTGATCAGCTGCAAAGGAATGTGAAAACATGTGTCTGTTATGTTTATTTATGGTGTCATGCATGCCACCGCAGATGCTAGTTTTAGGAAGAATGTGACTCAGACATGCATCTGGTATTGTGTGTGTTTCTGTTTTGTAGAATGTTTGCATTGGTGTGTGGTGGTGAACATTACTATCCTGGGTTGTGGATCAGGAACCTGGTGATTGTCATATTAAATATGGACTGACAGTTGAACCATGCAAATTGTGTACTGTGTTGTCCATATTTGAGGTTGTGTCCTAATGTTAGTGGAACATACCACCTCCTTACACAACAGTAACATCATTTGTATTGACATTATGATAGCCCTACAAGGCCAAACTCAGGCCACCATGTTACCATGTGGAACCACGCATGCAGTGCGACACATAGCGACCCTTTGTGGCAGATTATGCCTGTGCCAGCCAGCATGTGTACAAGTGTGAGATTCACACAATAGGAGGACTAGCAAAATTGGTGCAGAGGATTCTCCAAGGTTCGTAGATATGATTTATCACAGAAACTTACAACAACTGCACAGAGCAGGCATTAGGAGTGGGCACACCACAGTTTAGAATGGGTCCCAATGTATTGTGCATGACATGGTCAGGTATTTCCTCAATACTCCTACAGAGTCCAACTATGCCATCCATTATCTTGACACTATTGCACCTACTGTGCACCATGGTGCGCCATTTATTGTATACGAACCCACATGGTGGTGGTAGGGTGCGGCAAGGGGCACAAATGCTGTGGCGCTGCTGTTGATGTTGTGCCACTTTCCTGACATGTAGCCCTCTGTCCCTTTACGTTATACCTGCGGATGAGTGATAGTCTGGGACTTTGAACCTATTTTGTGTGTTGTGTGCTATGACACAGGTGTTGTACCCTGTGTGTAGCATGTGTTTCCCACCCTTTTCACTTGGAATAGCTCCCTTGCACACAGTTTACTTGTTGGCAACTGCTGGCTGCCATACATATCTGCATGTGGATCACAGGCACAGTGTGACACCATTGTATGGTTTGTTTAGTGATGTATGGAAGCGTTTTCAGACACCTGTGTGATAGGAGAGGTAATGATGCGTTTTTCGGCAATGCCCTGCATCGCATGACCAGTCTTGCTAACTCTCATATCTCCTCATTCAACTGCATCTTTGGCCTCTCCCAGTACATTGTCAGTAGTCCAGCTCGGACAGTGCCCTGTTGGTACCCTGGTGTCATGTTAGGGAGTTGCAGCATTACCAGGTATGATTGTAGGAGTGCTGTGAGGTGTCCATCCCAAACATGGTCATTCGTGGCTGGTGATGTTTTATTCCTTTGTGTGCAGCACAATGCACCAGACAAGTGAAAGTGGACACAATGGGAACGTCAGGTATGTTTAGGTGATATGTAGTTGGTGATGGTAACACTTGAATGGCATTTTTTATTGGTGACATCGGAGGTTTCTACACCCTGACAAATGTGGGGCTATGACTATATGTGGCCTTCTTTACGTTGACATGACCAATGGCATCCACATCGCTGAACTTTTCCTTGTTCTGTGCAATATGTGGGGATCTGTATTTATTTGTTAACCAGTGGACACTTGTAGTGGTTTGGGCTCAGATTCTGTATGCAAAGGAGAAATAGCTCCACCTGTCCTTCGTGTGGTGTGCCAGTCAGGTTGTGGCTGTATTACGTACATATGGGTGTATATGTGTGTGATGTGCATTGAATGCGGTGTAGTGTGGCAAGTGGCATATGTGTTGTTGTCTGTACATCTATGTTCCCCTGTCCATGTGTGTTTTGTGGGGTGTATGTATTGTTTGTCCTACAAGGTTGGTGTGTTGTCTGTGTATTGATTAGTATGGTGGCTTACCTATGAGTAGACCATTGCCATATTGTCCATCCAGGAACCGCATGTTGATGATGTAGTGCCTGTATATGTATGCATCATGGACGCTGCCAGGATATTTGGCTAGGATGTTTGTGAAGAGCCCATGGTGGTCCACAGTGGCCTGCACATTTATGGAATGGGTGTGTTTACGGATCCTGTAGAGGCGTTCCGTGGCAGCAGGTGGCACAAGTTAAACATGGGTGCATTCCAAAGCACTAAGCACATGTAGGAAACCAGCATTTTGATAGAAACCTTGCTTGATCTCCTGCTGCAGTTGCTGGGTGTTTGGGAAGCAGATGTGGTGGGGTGTGAGGCATATGATTTCGTCCAGAACCTTAGGAAGGAAGACCAAGAAGGATGGCTGGGAGATGCCACCCACTTATGCGCCAGTTATCTGTAACAATCCTGTCGCCAGCATATGGAGGACAGCCAGGAGTTTGGTAATGGGTGGAACAGTTGTTGGAGTTTCCATCCTTGCAGTGATGTCGGGTGCAATGTAGTGCAGCAGGCGTTCAATGTTCTCCTGCTTCAGACTGTAGGTCCTGATGACATCTTGTTCCCTGAGCGCAAGGATGGTTGTGTGCTGTCAAAATGTCCTCTCCCGTCTTCTGTGCTGCCCTTGTGGCTGCTCTGGTGGTGTTTGGGGTTGCTGTGGTGGTGCTGGTAGGACATGTGGTCATCGCTGTTGTCTGCAGCATGTAACAAGCTGGAGCATTAACAGTTTCATGTTGTCCAGGAGCTTGCCAATACTCCTTTTGTGTGTTTTCCTTATGTAGTAGTGTGCGGGCCTCATTTTAACGCCTGGTCTGACCAGGCGATAAACTTTACCACTAGTCGGGCTTAGCATAATTTTTTGGGACCGGTTCCTTAATGTGCGTCGTTTTTGCATTGGACAGTAAATAGGGTGCTGGAGGGCTAGCGTCATTTTTTGGAAGGGAACACCTATCTTGCATATCATTGTTGCTAAACAATGCAAGGTGGAGTGGCGCTCCCAAAATATGATGCAAACTCAGATAATTTGTCAGTAGACAGGTCTAGCGTACAAATATAAATATGGTGCTAGGTTAGAGACGCTTTTGCATCACATTTTATGGCACAAAGGTGGCTCCAAGTTTTCTTAAATATGATCCTTAACGCCCATTTCCGGCTCAAACGCTTCCATGGGAACATGGAAGAGCAGTTTCTCCAGGACCCTCCTGTACACTGGTGCCATGCAAGGGTACCAAGAATTTGGCTTGAAGGATGAACCCAGAAGGTCCTTGACCTTCAAACCAGCCAAGCGACGAAGGTCCTGCAAGCACTACCACCATTCCCTTCCCTCAGGGTGTGAACAACCACAGCACAACAGTGTAGCTAATGTATTTCCAAATTTGGGCATGTGCTGCACTGCTCAGCTGGGTCTTTGGACCTTTGGACAACCCCCTAACAAATTATCTCTAATTCTTACTCATGAATGGCGGGGTGGGGGTTCATCTTGTCCCTTAGCCTTGTTGGGGGTTTGGATTGCTAAAGTAGCAGCAGGATGCAGTTGTGATGATAGAATTGCTTAGAATTACTACAAAAATGTTGGCTTCTTCTTCATGTGTGTAATTTCCTGTTTGTTGCAGCAGATGGAGAACTCCGCTCTGAATCCTAATATCAGGTGTCCCCATATGGGCCAGAGACTCTGCACGAGGGAGGGAAGCCCCTGCATGCAATAGAAAAACCTCCAAAGAGAAAACAAAAAATGGTGAGGATGACAAATATTTAACAGAGATTGCGTGTGCCATTTATGTGTGAGTATATCTGTTCTAAAGTGTGAGTGTACTATTTGAGAGTTCATACTTAACTGTAAAAAGTGTTTGAATGTTATAAAAAATGAAGTGGAAATGTATTTAACTAGAACATAACATGTTTGTTGATGATGCAATGTAAATTGAACAGATTTATCTCAGTGTGGTATATATGGACGGTGTGGTATTCCACCCTTCATCATTGATAAGAGACTGCCTAACCACATTACTGAACCAACCTAACTAGTAGCTCAAGTAAAGCATGGCTTAACTAGTCAAAACCGCACCACTATATCCTTCCCTCTGTTCTGTGCCTCAACATGGATATCTGAATGTAGGTGCAAATGAGGATCTGGGTTTATATCTAAGCCCATGAACATGGTGATGTTGTGGAACACACAAAAAGCTACAATCTTACACACAACTTCCAGGGAATATACCTGCACTCCCCTCTATGGTCAAGCAGTGGGTTTCAGGGCAATGTGTGGGAATTGTGTTATAGTGATCAATGAGTACGTTTTATGTGCCAGTCCCAGATGCACATGTAGCCCCAGTGTGAGATGTTTTACTTACCAAAGACCACATGTCACAGAAATCCACAAAAGTGAAGAGGTGTTTACAAGTTGGTTAATGGGAAATATTGCTGATGCCTATGCTTCCAGAAAAGCAAAACAATTACAAGAGCAACCCAGAATGTTCACGTGAACCTAGGTATAAATTGTAAGGAAGGGTATACTGTGTTGGTCTACATTACATGTAAGCTTCAAGAGGGACTGGCAATTGTTAAGATAATGAGTAAATGGTTTAAGTGTGTCATCTGTGCCTTTTCAAATCATGAAGATATCATCAATATACCATTTCCAACAGTGTATATATTGCTGAGAAAAGTGTTGCGATTTGTGTTGATAACATGCGCTCCAGATGGCCACCATACAGATTCGCCAGGTTTGGAGCAAAAATTGCTCCCATAGATGTACAAGAGCATTGTTCATAACAGTAGAAGTAGTTGTTTTTGGATAGGGCAATCTCAAGTAGTTCAATTTTGAAATGTGTTGGAACTTGGAAAGGGGCAGGACGTGTGTCTAAAACCTCCTTGATCACTTAATTGCTGTCTTTTTGAGGAATGTGGGGAAACAAAGACTCAATGTCAAGGGTTAACAAAAGCTCATAGGTAGGGACATACCACATGCCTTCAATTAGATTAATCATGTATTTGCTGTCCATTACATAGGTGTCTAAAAGAGTGACAAAGTCCTTATTAAAGGCATTGATATATTCACCCAAGGGTTCAAGAATGGAATCACAGCCAGACAGAATAGAACGACCTGGAATTCATTGTGTTTTTATACTGATGTGTGGCTAGTTTGAATTTCAGATGCTTATGTACAGAGCCAAGAGACAGTATTTTTTCAATACTCATCCCTAACGGCAACCATATTGTAAAAGCAACCAGTAAGTAAGAGCGCTCCTTATTCATCATGGTATTAATTATAAAAAAATCATAGCACCTTTTCTTGTCACGGTCTGCACATCGCTTCCAACCGTTGGCTGAAGAACTTGAAGGAGCACCCGGTCTTCTGCTGGTTCTAGACTGACCAAGATAAGGGCGACCCTTTCTAGTAGCCACAATGCTGCTTGACTGGAAACGCCAAAGCAGACCGTACCCTCCAGAAGGAGTCCCAGAGGAACAAAAATCCAAATGTGGGAAAAACCCCTACACAGGAACTCTTAAAAAAAAGGAAACAAGATAATGAAAAAAAGGAAAAAAATTGAATATTCTCTAGCCAAGAGCAACAAGAACTGGAGAAAAACACAAAGAAACAGGAGCGAGGATCACCACCAAGCGGAAGTGTTTGCAATGCAAGGAAGACAAGAACTGAAGGGCTTATATACTAGGAGACAGGAAGTGACAAACAGGAAGAAAGAGCAACACCATCTTGGATTGGGAAAGGCCAAATAGAAAAGAATAGGAAAAAAGTATCAGTATAAATGGAAAAAAGAAAAAAGGCATGCTGGGAAAAAGAACACCAAGAAGAAGACAACATGGATACCAGAACAAGGAAAGAAGCGAAGTGGGAAGAAAAGAAGAAAAAATGAAGAAAGAAGAGGATTCCCCCCAGGTAAGGAAATAAAAATATCAGGGAGGCAGGCTGGGACAGCAGCACGACCAGGAGCACGAAATGTGCTTTCTGGACCGCACCGCAAGAGGAGGAACAAAAAAACGCAGGCTGCGGCGATGCCGGTGCTCCGATACTCTGAGCAGTGGCCCGACCGTGGCTCGAACAAGGGACGCTGCGGCAGAGCACGGCATCACAATTCTATCCTTTAATATGTTTCTTCATATTAATTCCCCAGGTTAGTGTTTGTCCTGATGAGACCCTGGTATCCTTCCTTCTTTAGGGTCGAACAATTGTGGACAACTAACAAGACTGACCTTACCTTTCACTATTTAAATGAAGAGATTTGCTCTCTGGACTTATGTGTTGAAACTCTATATGGAGGCTGTCTTTGTAGAGATACACCAAGAATTGGAGAAATACCATTGATTCTTTGACTGATTTGTGTTTCTTTGTGTTTTGTGTGGTGTCCTTTTTCACTTGAGGTGCACTTATTTCACCATTGCATCTCCTGTAAATATCATAAAAAAGATATTTTATGCCTTAACGATTGCTCACAACAATAAAAAGTGTGCCTCTTTGCATATTTGAGTACTGGTTGCAATGTCAACAATTAAGATTTTTATGACAGATTACCAACTGTCTACATTGTAGCATTTTTTCAGATTAATTCAGCAGCAGGATTTCCTGCCTGAGTGGGTATATTTCTTAGAGTGAGTTTCATGTAATGTATGCTTTCAGAAAAGCAACGTCCACCAGTAAATCAGTTCTTGGCATCGCACACAGCCTGCACATTGATGGAGTGCCAGTGGTATTTGTTAAGGAAAAGGTGTGCTGTGTGATGAGGTGGCTGAAACGCCAGATGGGTGCAGCCAATGAATACGCCTCACATGAAGCTATGTATTACATGTTTTTATTCTTCTGTGTGTAACTGCAAACTCAACACTCTAAACCTTCATTCAATTCACCACATTCTAACACTTCCGTCACAGCTCTATTGATTCCTCCAGGAGCCAAAAGGGTTCCGTTATTCACACTCAAATGGCAGTACATCTCCATTTCTGTTAAATAAAAAATGAAAATTTTGTACAAACATATACTGTTATAGCTCCTTGATGAGCCTTCTTGGTGCTCTGATTACCCATCCCAATCAAATCTTCAGACACCGGGAATCATCAACAGAAGTGTCCATGATCTGCGTTGGTGATGTAGGGGCAACATCAGTCTGAGGTTTTTCAATTGTCTGTTCTGAACCAGTCTCTACCTTGACATCAGCAACTGATGAGTGACGAGCCCCAAGTGTGAAATACGAGAAATGTCACGTAATGGATTTTCCAGGACATTGAGCAGTCACCATGAGTCTTTTGCTGCTTATAACATGGAATGGCTCAGCATCAAATGGAGCATCAGACTTTCATTTTCTCGGCTGACGCACAAGCACTTGATCTCCTCTTGTGAAGCAAATGTCTTTAGCATGTTGTCCTTTGTCTGCATTGGCCATCATTTTCTTTTTACGGCCTGGGTATTTTATACAAGTTTCTTCCTCATTTCTTGATCTTGTGTTGGTCCAATAATGTAACTTAGTCGTCATTGCTCTCCCAAACATCAACGTTGCAGGGCTTTCACTATGGTCGAGTGAGGAGTTGAACTGTAAACTCATATGGTATAATTCACGACAGTCTTGAAGTCGCGCTTTTGCATTGCAGCACACTGAACAGCTTTCTTTAATGTATTCTTGAAACATTCAATAAGGCTGTTAGCCTGTGCCACAGGAGGAGTGCTACTCTGATGCTTCAAATTAGGCAGATTGAGAAAATCTCTGAAATCTCGAATATTGAAAGAGGGGCCATTGTCAGATTTTAAAGTTGCAGGAATGCCCCAGGTTGCAAAGGTGACCTCTAATCTTTCAATGACCCTTTTCTGAGTGATAGATGAGAGATCTTCTACTAATGGAAAATGTGAGTATTCATCAACAATCACCATCAGGTGATGTCCATTGTCATGCGGACCGAAAAAGTCAACAGCAATTCTTTCCCAGGCATAATTTGGCAATTCTGACATGCTTAAGGGGTGTTGAGTGGTTTGTGATGACAGGCAGTTACAGAGATGACTGGCCTTTCATTCTCTTTCAACTCTTCCATAGAGGTGAGGAAATCAAACTTGATCTCAGAGAGCTCATTTTGTGGCAATGATTCCACAATGTCCTTCATGGGCCACTTCAATTATCTGTTGTTGCAAACTCTTCTGGATAACGATCCTTGAACTCCTCCGGTTAATGGTTGTGTGTGTCACGGACAGTTCATCTTTGACATTTGTAAACTTCTGGTGTTCAATGTCACTGGTAAGAGGTCGAGTATATTGATTCCATGACTGATGTGTAATTATGTCTTTTAGGCCCGTATTTATACTTTTTTAGCGCCGCATTTGTGCCATTTTTTGACGCAAAATCAGCACAAACTTACAAAATACAAGGCACTTTGGCTTTTAGATTACCAAAGATGGTCAGCAATGCTTGATGATCTATCAGAAGCGTAAAAGGTTTTCCATAAAAGAAAAGGTGGACAATGTTCACAAGCCCACATTACTGCTAGACTCTCTTTCTCAGGTTGTGTATAAGCGCGTTTAGTCTGGGACAAACATTTGCTTGCATATGCCTTAATACATCTTCAAGAATGTGGGTGTCCCCTGTGCTGTGCAAGGATCGCACCTAACTGGACTGGTCTAGCGTCAACAACAACTTTTCAGTAGCATTTTCAATAGCTTCCTTGAGTCTCGTGAAGCTTTTCTCGCATTTATGTGACCAGTGAAATAAAACATTCTTTTTTGTCTACTCTCTCAATGAAGCACTCACAGTGGCAAAGTCTTGTATATATTTGGAGTAGTAACTGGCCATGCCAAGGAATGAGCATAATATGGAAAAATCTTGTGGGAGACTGGCAGTTGACAATTCTTGCACTTTAGCCTGATCTGTTGTCATGCCCCCATCTGAAAAGATATGGCCAAAGAATTTTAGCTTTGTCTTATTGAATTCACATTTCTCAGCATTCAGCGGTAAACCTGCATCAACAAGTAAACAACACACCTGCCTCAGAGCTTTATCATGCTCCTTATGTGTAGCTCTCAAAACTAATATATCATCACTATAGTTGAAAGCATTCATAACAGGCTGTATGATACTTCTAATTACATCTTGAAAAATCTCTGCAGCTAATAGCACACCAAAACTTAGGGCCTGATTTAGATCTTGCCAGTAACAATCCTGCTGCTGATTTTCCGGCTGAAAAGCCGTCCGCCATTTTGACGGTCCACCTGTTGTATTTAGATGATGGAGGTCCCATAGATGAAAGCCAGCACTCACACTGTCGTCTTTGCCAAGAAACACCGCCCATGTTGGTGGCAGGAGAGGTAAATTTGGCTGACGTTGGGACCCCCAGCCACTCTTCCCGCTGTGCCGATTTGGATGTGCCTTACCACCCAGAAAAAAAGTGGCAGCCCGACCTCCACTTCTGAGTAGGCAGATTGGGGGTTAAAAGGGGTGAAAACTCCCCTTTTTGGCCCATTTTGACTTCTGATTTCTACTGGACTTGACTGGACAAGACTTGCCAACACTGCTGCCACCCATCCAAGGACTCAAAGGTAGGGACACAGCATTGCCAGGGTGCGTTGGGTGGGCACTGCACTGGATGTTGGGATCACTGCAGGCATATTCATGTTACAGTAAGTTTTTTAAATCACTGTGACATGCATATGTCATGGAGACAATTGTGTCTCACATGGCTGGGGGCCCACTGACACAACAAGCATATCGCACACATACAAACCTGTCATTGTGGTGTCATCATTCACTGCAAAATGAATGCTCGCAACACAATGACGGTGCATTCACACTGGACAACAGTGTCCATATTTGCGCATTGCAAGGGGACCTCTATTGGTAGGTTTGTGGTATCTGTTGTTTATGTGAGTCAGTACATATGTGTTTGTGTGTGTGTGTGTGTGTGGATTGGCTCTCTTAGATGGAAAGAACTGGAGTGGGTAGTGTGGTTGTGTCTGTATGTGTGTCACTTGCATGTGAGACTAATGTTGTTGTGCATTTGTGCTGCCATGTGACACATTCAGGTAAGTGTTGTTGTGTGGCGGATGTTGTTCTGATGTGTGTAGCCGGGCTTCTGTGTGAGTGTGTTTGTGCAGCTGAGTGTATAGTTGTTTTGGTTGTTGTGGTTGTGTTGTGTGTGGGTGCAGTGTCAATGGTGTGTGTATGTTGTGGCATGGATGTATGTCAATGTGTGTTTTGGGTATGTATGGGTTGTTTCGTGTTAGAATGGCAATGGGTTATTGTGTGAATGTGTTGTGTAGTGTGTAGTGCAAGGGTACACCTATGGCTAAGGGACAGTGTATGTGTGCCACTAATCTCAATTCCATAACCACTGTTTTGGATTCCGTTGCCGTCTCCCTCAGTCATCAATCCATCCCCAGTCAATCCGCTTGCAGAGCTGTAACATCTAAATACCGTAGACAGAACACCGTTGACTTGAAGGACTTTTCAGGTCCACCACCGACATGGCTTGGCAGTAACACCGCCAAGATCTAAATCAGGCCCCTAATCTTTTGTATCAAAACAGACCAATATGTGTAGAAAAGGTTGTAATGTCCCTGCAGTTCTCCTTGAGTTCCAACTGACGATACCCTTTATTTAAATCAAGGTGAGAGAAGACCTTTGTACTATTCGATTGTGTTATCATGTCAGCAATGTGCGGACCTGGATGTCGTTCTCTTTCAGTTGCCTTGTTTTGGGAACTACCACTACTGGGGAAACCCATTGTGTGGGACCAATAGAACTCTCAATGATATCATGTTCAAGTGATTTTAGTTTCTTTTCAACAACTTTTCATAAATGAAATGCGATTCTTCCTCATTAATATGCCATTGTACATTTGTAGTCTTAAGTTTTCCTAACTGTTAGACTTTGCATCCTTGGCGTGGTTCCCCTAACTTTTTGCCTGTGCTCCCCAGGTTGTTGATGTGTGGTGGACTCTGTTTTTACTGTTTTTTTTATACTCTGGGCACTATACTACTGCTAACCAGTGCTAAAGTGCAAGTGCTCCTATGTAAACTATATGTGTAATTGTCTTATCCATGATTGCCATATTTGATTTACTAGTAAGTCCCTAGTAAGGTGCACTAGAGGTGCCCAGGGCCTGTAAATCAAATGCTACTAGTGGAGCTGCAGCACTGGTTGTGCCACCCACATGAGTAGCCCTGTAAACATGCCTCAGACCTGCCACTGCAGTGTCTTTAAGTGCAGTTTTAAACTTCCAATTTGACTTGGCAAGTATACCCTAACCCTTCCATTTTTATACATGTAAGGCACCCCTAAGGTAGGCCCTAGGTAGCCCCATGGGCAGGATGGAGTATATGTTAAAGGTGGGGCATGTACTGGTGTGTTTTACATGTCCTAACATTGAAATACTGCTAAATTCAGTTTTCACTGTTGTAAGGCCTATCTCTCTCATACGTTAGCATGGGGGTGTTTTTAAATAACTTTAAAAGTTCAAATTCCCTTTGGGAGCAGATGGAAATTTGGAGTTTGGTGTCTCTGAACTCACAATTTAAAAAAATGTATTTTAGTAAAGTTGTTTTTTAGATTCTTAGGTTGAAAATGCCACTTTTAGAAAGTGGGCATTTTCTTGCTTTAACCATTCTGTTGCTCTTCCTGTTTGTGGATTCCCTGTCTGGGTCCGTTTGACAGCTGGGCTGTTTGTGAATCCCCTCTAGACAGTGAGACAAAGGGAGCTGGGGTGTAGCCTGCATATCCAATGAGTCATCTGTGCTAGTGTGGAGGGAGGAGTGGTCACTTACACCTGAATGGGCTGCGCCTGCCCTCTCACAATGCAGTCTCCAATCCCCTGGTGTGTGTCTGTGACCTGGCCTGGGCAAGGCAGGGTCTTGTGAACAACAGAGACTTTCCTTTGAAGTATGCCTACTTCAAAGGCAGAAAGGGGTATAAGTAGTGGACCCAAAACCCCTGAAAATTAGATCATTTCTGGAACAAAGAGGAACCTCTGTCAAGTAGAAGAGCTGAAGAGCTGAGGAGGAGTGCTACCCCGCCTATGACTGTGCTTTGTTGGGCTATCCTGCAGTTGCTGCTTCTGCCTGTGAAGTGAAAGTGAAAACAGAAAAGTTGTTTGGGGACTGAGTTAATTTCTTATGAGTTCTGTCTTAATATGAATGGTTGGCGTTGAAATGTTTTTCACCTGTACATGAATGGTGAAGTTCGAGACAATCACTGCTTGCACTTACCAGGTGAGTTGTAAGCCTGGTTTTAAAATTCAAAAGGATTACCTTTTAAGAAAAAAATATATTGGGTGTTACAAGACAAAAAAGAACCTTGCTGTAAAATGAAACAGGATTTGCTCTAAAGAAACCATTTTTTATCTCTCAAAACAATAATGTTGATTATTTTCCAATGCATTTCTATAAACGGTGACTCCATTATTTTGTATACGAGGGTGGTGCAGTTGACAGTGGTTGGCTGGTGCTGGATTTACTTCCAGGCTGAGCTGGGGTACGTTTGTTACTGTTTTTGGTCCATTTTAGAATGTGAATAGCTCTGTATCAATAGCAATGGTCTTATTCATTTGTGGGTGGGTGTTTATTCCTCCCTTAACCACTTCATACCCCTCCCCAAACATCTCCTATTTTGTAGTAAGTATTTCCCATTTTCAACCACTCTCTCTGTCCCTCCCCTATTTGCTACAAAAACGTATGCCAAAGTAGTGCTTAATGTGAGCCAGTGGTTGCCCCTGGGGGCCAATGGCACTCACTGTTGGACCTGGACTTATTTTTCATCATCAAACATTTACCGAGAGCGAGAGAAGGAAAAACAAAGGAAGTGAAAAGACGGAGGAAGAGAAAGAAGGATAAACCATCATAAAGGGTGAAAGCAGAAACCTCCAAGAGTGAATCAAAGAGGCAGGGTGTGTCTGAGTGTGGATAAAGAGGCCTGAGCTGGATCTAGTACTGTTCAGCTAAGGGACATTTAACTGTATCGGGCGCAGGCTGCTGAGCGGAGCTTTGAGTGCAGCCCTCTTTATTTACAAATTGAGTACTGTGTATAGGTCTGCAGAGATTTCTTTATAGAGAAGATAGAAGCAGCGGAGATCTCCGTACGCAGGTTTGTAAATAATATATTGTTGTACTCGAATATTAGTTCTATAGTACTATTGACCCTACCATAAAGAGCAGCTTGTAAATAGGCCCTTTTGTGTGCATTGGCTACACTTTCTTCACTGACCGTTCTGTTTCTCATTTTGCAATATCCAATAAATACGATTTCGCTATTCCTACTGTAAGTGAGTAGTAAAGACACACAACTGTCTAAAAATGTTTTTTTTGTTGGGTGGCGACGACATAATGTAGCTTTCTGGTTTTATACATAGGGTACTTTCTGAAAGAGTTACCGTCTGTGGGTGAAGATGTCTGACATGAGGGGCCATTGCTTCATCAGACAATAGGTGCATATGGTTTATCCTTGCTTCAACTGCTATTTGTTATCGTTGATCCAGACTTTACAAAAATGGAGCCTTCACCAAGAGCATCTGTCCTACATTCTACAATCTGCTCGAGCTTTAACAGCAAGCCTGCACAGCATTTTCTGAAATTTTCAACCACAACTAAGCCCAGCAAATTTGAGAACAACTTGATTTATAATCACAGCACAGGTGATTCCCGTCTGCACGCTGGAACATCATTTTCTTCTGTCTCGCCAGCCACCTGCGCCAGGGGATTGTATTCTTTTGGAAGAAGAGGGACCTGATGAATCCAGATAAAAGGAATTGTTGAATAATAAAAAAGGGAAGTAAAATAAAAACACAGTTCTGAGATGTGAATATTTATTATGACAGAACCCCTTCTGTAATGAAGGCTTTAGTAGCAGGGCAAAATGAGGCATAGTTAAGAGTAGTTGTACTCTGCCTATAGATGTGCACAGTTTTTAGTAAGGGTAGTATAAAGAAATCATAAAATGTCTAACCAGCATATGAGCTAGGGCAATTGATGAAAATTATGTAGCTTTTTATGTCCTTAATTCCATATTCACCCTTGAAGCATTGCTAAATGAAGAATATGAGCTACACGTTAACCAGTGTTCCTACTTTCGAGGACATTAACATAGAAAATAACATGCTGTTTCTAAGCAGAAAGCACATAAGTTAATGCGAGTGTTGCTGAATTGCTTGTATTTACATGAGATCATCTTTCAATTGACTCTCTTCAAAGCTAAGAACATCCTTGACCAACCTATGGACTGAGAAATGCAAGCCATTTAAAATCTCGCATTTCCATTGTGATATAGAAGACACACAATTGCGTCATTTGGCAAGCCAGGCCAAAATTCAGAGGTGTGAAGCAGGATACAGGTTGCTCACTGGTTACCCGCTTTCAAAGTGTTTGTTACGTTGTTCAGCGAAGACAGTGCTTAATTTGTGCATGTTGTTTCCGGTGCGGAGCACCGGCACTTATTTTTGAGGGCCGGGGCTTAATTTTTTGCCTCAAGTATTTATTGCGAGCAAAAGACACATTTGAGAAAGACGGAGGAAAAGAAAAACGAAAAAACGTCATTAAGGAGAGAACAGAAAGCTGCAGGAGTGAGCTAAAGGGGCAGAGAAGGGCTGTAAATGGCTTGAAGAGGCTGGAGATGGCTTCAGGATTGCACTGCCTCAGTATTCCGTGTTCGCACATTTAATTGAGGCAGTCGCATCTTTAAGAGGAGGGCTGTGGGCACCGGCACCTTTTTATTTACAAATTAGGCACCGAGCGAAGAGCTACAAGTTAGCTGCATGTCCTCCCGGAAACGGGGCACCTAACTGACTGGTAAGTGCAACGAGTCTCAGGAGCTCCTCACGATTAGTGTGATACATCAGACCTTGAATGCTATCTGACTTTTTACACCTTTAGATGTCTGACAGAAGCTCCTGCAATCACTCAATACACCTATACACATAAGTGCAGACATAGAAATGTGGTTCAACTGATTTAGGCATTGAGTGACAGGGTTGTCCACAAGCAGTGGTATCAGCCACCATCATTTCAGATGTGAACACTCTAAAGATGTAGCCCCCGCAACACACACACATTTTTTTTTTTTTTTTTATCAGAATGGACCCCACCCAGCACGTCCTCTAAGGCCCTGATGACTGATAAATAACAATTCTATGCGGTACGTTATTTATAGGGAGCAATAAGTAGCACCTATGACGAGTTTGTGGGGAATAACATGCAGATGTTGGTGCTTAATGCACCAAATATCCGCATGCAATAATGTACATATTTCCCCTATAAATTCCAATGAGAGGCCCAAAAAATAAATATGGATAAATACAGGTAGAAAAGAAGGGCCTCATTTACAAGAAATGACACAATGCTGCCACAGCGCAGCATTGCTTCAAAATGTTTTAACGCCGTGAAACAACAGATCCTAATGCCATGCTTGAGCCGTATTTGCAAAACAGCGCTACATGGTGTTAGGATCTGGGCAGCATAAAAAAATGATACCACCCAGTGAGGAGGAAAACAACATCTTGTTCTGTGAGGTGACGCAGCATCAACATCAGCTATTCGTCACCTCAGAATTGCTGTTAAGGAGGAAAGATGCCATATGGCAGTCCATAGTGGCCAAAGTCGACAGTGTGGCAGAGGTCAAGAGAACAGTCATTGACTGTAAGAAGCAATGGCATGATTGCAAGCGCAGAATAAAGGAGAAACTGGCCAGCAACCGCATGGCAGCATTGCAGACTGGAGGTGGAAGTCCAGCACCCCAGGAGAAGCTAGATAACCTGGAGGAGATGGTGGCAGATGTCATCCCTGAGGAATTGGTGACCGGAGTCCAAGAACACAGCAGCGCAGCATATAAAGAACTACAACAACTGCAGGGTAAGTCACAGTGGGGGGCAATGTGGTCACTAAGCAACATCAAAAGGGGGTGGCAGCAATATCTCTGCACCAGAATGCATTGTCTGCAGGCTATAGTGTAGTATGCTGGCGCACTTATGATTAAACAGCAAAGATATGTAATGTGCCCTGACCTCACACAATTAATACATCCCAGACCACAACCATTGCATCACTTTTTTCACTGTATGAGGGGCAGCATCATTCCACACTTACCTCACGTTAGGCCTGATTTATGAGGCACTAGCGGCACTCTGCGCCACAGTGTCAATGTTAATTGACGCTACAGAGGCGCAGTGTGCCAGCCCATATGTACAAGGCCACTCAAAGCCACCTTGCATTGCTTTTCCTGGCCTTGTAAATATGGACACCTTTCATGCATAACACTGCATGAAATGGCCATTCCATGGGTTTTGCTTGTGATGTTCT
Source organism: Pleurodeles waltl (assembly GCF_031143425.1). Lineage (NCBI taxonomy): Eukaryota > Metazoa > Chordata > Amphibia > Caudata > Salamandridae > Pleurodeles > Pleurodeles waltl. The sequence goes on from NC_090437.1 coordinate 103,018,693, forward strand.
CATTCACCAACCAAGGAACCTGAAGGAATTTCAAGCAGTCACAGATTTACAAGTCTGGGAATGTGTCACACTCATATGCCACTTCAGGGGTGACATAACAATGATGCAACTGGGAGAAATAACTTCATGTCGTCCTGTTTGTACCACTTTCTATCTGTGCTGCAGCATGTAGCACACATAGAAAGAGTAAAACATCTCTTTGGATTGTATCTTGGGCAGGAAGGTGTCCCTTACTGCACAAAAAATATTCATCTCCACAAGGCAGGCATCCTTGCACCATGGTGCGAGAGTGCCTGTGTTGGCACTAGGCAGCAACTTGTGCACAAGCACAGGGGAGAAGAAAGAAATGCACCTTGGCTTGCAGATAAGGTGCATTTCTGTCCTTTCCCGGTGCACCACCCGGTGCCACCTGCCACATAAATGAGGCCCTTTGTGCATCATGTACAAGAAGAAAAAAACGCACTGCAGTGTAGTCAGCTATCTCACTGTGCAGCGCTGTGTCATGTAGAAAGTGCAGGGATGCATGGTATGCACTGAAATTCAAGGCAACCCTGCACTTTCCCCAGCAAATCGTGCACAAACTGCTGCCTAGCTCCAATGCAGGCATTCTTGAACTATGTAGCTGCTTGATCTCACTTGCGCCTATGCACAATAATCTAGGATGGAAATTCTCTGAATGGAATGGTTGTGTTACAGGGCAAACAACTCATCTGAGAGGGGTCAGGTGTGGGCAATGGGAGGCACACACACCTAGGGGCATGGCAAGAGACACGTCTATTGTACCCTGCATGAAAATAAATTGCTCCCAGCTGATGTGGCGGGTAGGGGAGTAACACACAGGTGGCATCTGCCATGGAAGGGACTACAGGAACTCATCACAAAATAGCAATTGGAGGGTGGGTGATGTGAAAAAGTACAACACTGGACCATGTGTGTACAAACTAATGATTATTAGTGGGCATGGTGGGACACTGCTACTGCTCTGCATGGTAGGTGCTGACTCCTCATGGCAACGCTGCATTTGGTCTAAATGGGGAGTCTGTACATATTGGTGAGGTTGGAAATGGACATGTGTACTGCATGGTACCTACACAAATACACATAGATCTGACTGGGCAACTGGGGAGGGATGACAGAGAAAACCCATTGGGGGACCACAACCTACATGTCATGTGGGCGGGAGGAGAATGTGGCACATGCCAGGAAGGAGACTGACGCAACTATGTCTCATGGTGCCACATGTACAATTTGGAGGAGGTCAGACAGGGATTTGACAAAGTGATACCAATAAGCACCTAACTACCACAAATCATGGCACCCATGGAGGAACCTAGACGGGAGTGGGTGGGCCCACTCATGTGGGTTTCAGATGTAGGGACTTAGCACTAATCACTACACCACTACAATGTGGGCTGAGGCCCCAACAATTGCTGTCTGTATCAAAACAGCACTTAGTCCCGCTGGATATGGACATGCATGATTGACCTGTCATAGCTATGCAAGTCTGAATGTATGAGTTGGGTAGGATCACTGTGTGCCACTTACATGTGTACCTGGACTCAAACGTGGGTAATCTGAGGAGGTCTGAGCACATACAATGGTGTGGGGCTGAGTCATATGATGTGGGACAGTCTGCAGATCAACAATACACATCAGGATGTTATGGGGGAAATGTAGGTGAGCCAAATTACCCAGTAGCAAAGAAGTCCATCCTCTCAGAGCTGGAACACAGTGCCTGTGCCAACATGTCTACGACGCATCACTGTACAACTCTGGGCCTCATGTATGAGGAAATGATCCAACTTGGTGCTGCAAACCAGCTCACTGTGCTGTACTGCGTTATTTAGGAAGTGTATGGATACGTGGTAGTTACCAAAATACAACACATGCCTGTACTTTCCTCCATGATGGTGTACTGCCTGCTTCAAGCGCTAACACAGGCACCCTTGCACCATGGTGCACATATGCTGAAAGGGACATGTTCTTGAACTAGAACAATCATGAATGTTGACTTTCACTTGCTATGGTGGTCATTCTAACCCTGGCGGTAAAAACCGCCAGGGCGAATGACCGCGGTAGCACCGCCAACAGGCTGGCGGTGCACCGCTGGGCATTCTGACCGCGGCGGTTCAGCCGCGGCCAGAAACGGAAAGTCGGCGGTGTACCGCCGACTTTCTGCTACCCTTGAGAATCCTCCATGGCGGCGGAGCGCGCTCCGCCGCCATGGGGATTCTGACACCCCCTACCGCCATCCTGTTCCTGGCGGGTCTCCCGCCAGGAACAGGATGGCGGTAGGGGGTGCCGCGGGGCCCCTGGGGCCCCTGCAGTGCCCATGCCAATGGCATGGGCACTGCAAGGGCCCCCGTAAGAGGGCCCCAAAAAGAATTTCAGTGTCTGCCTAGCAGACACTGAAATTCGCGACGGGTGCTACTGCACCCGTCGCACTCCAGCAACTCCGCCGTCTCCATTCGGAGCCGTCTTCATCGTTGCTGGGTCTTTCCCGCTGTGCTGGCGGGCGGCCTTTTGGCGGTCGCCCGCCAGCACAGCGGGAAAGCCAGAATGGCCGGTGCGGTCATTTGGCGGTAACCGCATGGCGGGCGGCGACCGCCGCCCGCCGCAGTTAGAATCACCGCCTATGTGTTCTGTTTAATGCTGCAAACATTGAAATCTGAAACAATTTAGCCCAAGATGTTTGATCTCTTTGTTGCACCACTGCAGTGCCATCCCTGAGGTTGAATAGGAATCTGACACATTTCCAGATACCTAAATCTGGGAATGTGTCACATTCCTGTGGATTGAGTGGGTGTTGCTATGGAACACCCACAGCAACACCCAAGGAATTCTCCTTGTATGCAGTGCAATGAGTGAAAGGGCTACACAATTACAGGGTCAGAACAAGCAATACATGTTGGTGTGGTCTCGTAAATTATGGGTGAGCACACTTTGCCACTGGAGCATCAACATCAATGGCACTCCAGTTGTGCAGTGTGCTGTTAGGTCCTTTGAAAATAGTCCTTTAAGGTTCTCCCTTGGAAACCTTGTTTGTAAACCTGATCACTCAGCTCAACACTTAGCAGATATCAACATTAACCTACCTCCATTTCATTGCAGAGGATGACACCATACCTGCTGCCCAGCTGCCTGTCCTGGACTTTTCTGATGATGTGGACGACCAGCTGCAAACTATACATCCAGATACCCTCCAGGAAATCCTGGGTGCCATTAAGACAACATCTCCAGTCGCAGGGAGGCTAGACAGCGTAGCGGGGTATCCAAATGATCCACCCAACAGCCAACATGCACCACTTGCCAGCTCATCCACAGCCCTGGACTCCCAGGACCCAGCACTTACATTCTAAAAAACTTTGGCGTGAGCTGGCTGATATGGTGCAGGCTTGGATGGAGACTGTAGAGGGTACTCTAGAGGTACTCCTGAGATGCCTCCCTACAAATGAGGACAGCTCGTCTTCCAAACGAGGCAACAACTCTTCGCTCCCTGGCCTCCAGCAGTCCCTCGCTGACATTGCCAGTCATGAAGCTGGGGCATGGGCAAATGCCTAGTCAAAGTGCCACCAGCGAAGTTGCCAACAGGCTGGGGGCAATACAAAATGTCTTGGAGTCCATGGAATGAAAGCAGGACTCCCTCATTGCCACCTTGGGTGCCCTTCACCGTGACGTTGCTGCAGTGTTGTAGACCTTGCGGGTCCTCATTGCTGCTAGGCTGCCTCGTGGTCCCACAGATAAGAGCTATTGTGGACACAGCATTCACATCTTCAGCCCCTGATGTGTGTGTGCCTCCCTCTACTTCAGCATCTACAACACCCCAGTAGCGGGAGACACCCATACATCAGAGGATAAATATGTGGAAGAAACATCTTTCACCAGGAAAACTACCTGGTAGCTTTTCTCCACCCCAAAAACACCCAAAACATAAAAAAGCCCTTAAAAACACACCACCTCTAATAAAAACCACTACGTCCTAAAACTAAACTACACTACACTACCTTACCTAACACTAAATATCTAAAAACCCCAACAACAAAAACAACTATACACAAGGGGAAGGGAGGTAAGTCCAAATTGGGCCCGCCAGCTTCTCAGGGCTTGTAGATGGCTGCCTTGCTAGCACGGAGCATCCCCATCATTTAAACTTGTTTATGTTCCGTGTTCACCATTTGTAGTTTGAGGTCTGCCACTTCCTGGTGCATGCCCTGCTCAAAATCTGCCCACTGGACCTGTGGTGGGGGCTGTGCTGGGGCTAGGGCAGTTGGTGGTGCAGTGGAGGTTGATGGAGCTGCCCTTGCAGACCTACCCCCTGTCGGTGGCCCACGCCTTTCAATGGCAGTGATGGTGGAGGTGTATGGTTCCCATAGTGGGTGCCCCTTGGGGTAAGCCACTCCATGACCCCGATGCGCGATACATCTTGCCCATCTTTCTGCATGTCTTCTCCACCTGGAGGATGTGGGTGTATCAGTCCTTGCGCCTTTCAATGGCATGCCTCTGGGATGGGCTCATGTTACCTGAGTAAACAGTAAGAAAACATGTTAGACAAAGTTTGTCTGGCAAATGAACATCAAGCATGTCATGTAAACACAATCATCACATGATGCACATCACATATCACAAGAACACCTGGAAGGGCAAAACAAACATTCATCTGCTCAGTCTTCTTCTTCTCCATATCGATTATGGTCAAGGTACCAAGCCTAATCTACTGTCACACACTAGCAATGCCCCGTATATTAACACATCTGTGAATTACCATGTCTTCATTGACTATGGCTATGTAAAATTTGTAGTTGGCTTCTCCCTTTGTCAACCCTCACATTTGGCAGAAGCAAAGGCGGGAAACCACACACAGGGTAGGAGGAGTGGTCTCACTGAGCATGCACCACCCGGAGGGGCTTGCAGGCAAAGTGGGCCCTCCATTTCATTTTCCTCCATTGTGGATGGCAGGAAAATAGCCAATGAGGTTTAGGGTAGTGACCCTTACCACAGGAAGTGGTCACTGTAGTGGGTGTAGAAACCCAAGGGTAAGTGTCCCATTGGACACTACCAGGTTCCCCCTAAAACGCCCACTAAATTCAGTATTTAGTGTGCTCCCCTAGACCAATAAAGTAGATTCACCAGGAAGAAAAGAAGACAGCACCAAAGAACCCGACAGCACGAGAACAGAGGACTTGCTGCACCAGAAGAGGCTCCAAGACCCCTGCTTGCTGCACCAGAGTCCTGACAATCGCTGCTGCAGAGGAGCTGACCACTGAACCGACCTCAGAAGATCCAGAGGACCTCCAGGCTTTGCAAATAGGGTTCCATTGAGCACAGCCTCCAAGACCTCCAACTCGCCCTGCATTCAGCCGCCCTGAGCCTTGCATCGTTGAACCTGCTGTGTGCCATGGTTCCCTAACCCCTTACGACCTCGACAGCCCAAGGGGACCCAAAGGCAACACTTTTAAACCTGCAAATCAGCTCCTTTTCCAGGTGGCCCCTCCAAGTGTCCCTGTGCCTGTGCCAAGAGCCTTCTCAGTGCTGCTCTGGCTGGAACTGGGAGCCACCCAAGACTCTCCAGCTGGTACGGCGTGCCCACCAACCTTATCGACCATCCTGCAAAAGAAGTGACTGCTAACCCACCTGTGTGATTTTATATGCATTTTTCTAGATGACCTTCCATTGATTCCTATGGTGCATAATTACGCACAAAAAGACTAACTTTATTAAAACTTTGAAAAATCATAACTCCAAAAGTACTTAACGTATCTTAACCATTTTGGCCTTAATAATTATACAAAGATCTGAAGTATTGTTATAAATTCTGGTTTCGAGTTATTTATTGAGTTTGTGGGGTGCATGATTGATTTTGTGAGTGCAACAAAAGCTTAGCACATCAACTGGATTAGCATAACTGCTCGACCAGCTACCTTAAAAAACTGGAGCATTAAGTGGTCTAATCTTTACCTCTGGAAACCAATGTGTGGTTGCCTGGACCCCTGCACAGTTCCTAGTTTTGCACACTACATAGAGGGCCAGCCTCCTACACATGGAAAACATGTACCCTTGCACCATGACACAAAGGTGCCTGCACTGTCGACCATCAGCAGTTTGTGGGTTGGCACAGGGGACAAGGACAGGAATATGCCCTACGTCATGATAACAGTGCATTGCTGCACTTGTCAGTGAGGTTGTTTGGCGCAGCAACAAGTTACTGTCCTAACTTAGTAAAGGAGGTCCTATGGACACCAGAGATCTCACAAAGACTGTGGCCCTCATTACAACCCTGGCAGTCAGTGATAAAACGGCGGTAATACCGCCAACAGGCCGTGGGTAAAAAAAAAAAGGAATCATGACCACGGCGGAAACCACCACCACATACAGCCACTTTAACACTCCAACCACCATGGCGGTAGCAACAAACACCGTGGCGGTAACGGCCAACAGCCAGGCGAAAGACAATGTACCGCCCTCTGCATTACAACACACCCATCCACCAGCTTTTCCAGGGCGGTACCAATGCCATCAAAAGCACGGTGGAAACAGAACACAGAAGGGAAACGACTCAGCTCTCGCCACACAAGGAAGAACCAGGGCGCCATGGAGCCCACACTGCAGGGGTTCCCCATGCTGGTGTATCTTCTCATACACAAGGAGCATGAACGCCGGCGAAGACGACCACGGTGATTACTGCACTTAGCACACAGGGGAGGGGGGAAGGAAAAAGAGAGTGACACACACACGCAACACGCAACACCCCCACCCTCACCCCAACACCATAAACACAAACACATGCAACAACATTACATATTCACCCGTAACCCTCAGGAAGAGCGCAGGGACAAAAGTAATGGAGTCAAATGAATGTAATATTAGAAACTGTGAGAAATACGTTCATAAAAAAATAAACAGTATGCACAATATATACAATATATACAAAAGGAGGGACAATGTCCACTCAAAAATGTTTGTGGCCCACTGGCCCAAAACACATAGGCCAAGGCCACACTTGACTCCTGCCTCAATACAAAGAGAACACTGTGGGGGCATCAGGTTGAAAACACACAGGCACCTCAGGGGGATGGGCAATGGGGGGGGGCACCTCAGCCGGAGGATGGAGTAAAACCACTGGCCTGGAGGGGGCTACATGCCCACTGCTTGGTCCTGGGGAGTGCAAGGCCACAGTCTCTCAAGTGGGTTGTTTGCCCACTGCTTTGTCCTGGGGAGTGCAAAGCCACAGTCTCTCAAGTGGGTTGTTTGGCCACTGCATGGCCCTGGGGAGTGCAAAGCCACAGTCTCTCAAGTGGGTGGTTTGCCCACTGCTTGGTCCTGGGGAGTGCAAGGCCACAGTATCTCAAGTGGGTGGTTTGCCCACTGCTTGGTCTTGGGGAGTGCAAAGGCACAGTCTCTCAAGTGGGTGGTTTGCCCACTGCTTGGTCCTGGGGAGTGCAAGGCCACAGTCTTTCAAGTGGGTGCCAGTTTTTCACTGGTTCTGGAGGGGGGGCTTTGTGTCCAGTGTGCTTCATCCTGGCAAGGAGGGGCTGAGTGGATGGCTTCTTTCACTGGTTCTGGAGGGAGCTTTGTGCCCAGTGTGCGTCATCCCGGCAAGGAGGGGCTGAGTGGATGGCTTCTTCCACTTGTTCTGGAGGGGGGGTTTTGCCCAGTGTGCTTCATCCTGGCAAGGAGGGGCTGAGTGGATGGCTTCTTCCACTGGTTCTGGAGGGGGCTTTGTGCCCAGTGTGATTCATCCTAGATGGTGCAAGGTCACAGTCTCTCACCTGTGTGTCACACCGACAGGTGTTGCAGGGTCTAGGACGCACTGCAGCCCATGTAGTCACCACTACACACTGCTCTCCGGCGGTGACGGCTGTTCTGTGGATGCCAGTTGTGCTGCAGGTGGCGGTACAGGCAGTGGTGATGGTAGCCTCCAGGTCATTACCTGCAGCCTCGGACGGCTGCCCACTGGGGCTGTTGCTGCTGGCAGTGGTGCTGCTGGCGGCAGGGTAGGTGGCGGTGCTGGCCGTGGTGCAGGTGGTGGTGCAGGCAGTGATGGTAGCCTCCAGGCCTTCACCTGCAGCCTCGGCCGGCTGCCCACTGGGGCTGCTGCTGCTGCCAGTGGTGCTGCTGGCGGCGAGGCAGGTGGCGGTGATGGCCGCAGTGCAGGTGGTGGTGCTGGCTGAGGCGCAGGTGGCGGTGCTGCCAGTGGTGGTGGTAGCCTCCAGGCCTTCACCTGCAGCCTCGGACGGCTGAAGTGCCATGGCTGGTGTCCTGTACCCCTTCCTGCCCTTGGCAGATGCTGGTGCCTCTTTGCTTCTGCCAGCTGGAGTCTTTGTCTTGCCCTTGCTGGCTGGTGGTGCTTTCTTCCCCTTGCTGGCTGGTGTCCCCTTCTTGCCCTTGCCAGGTGGAGGACCCTTCTTGGCCTTGGCAGGTGGTGCTGGCACACTGGCTAGGCTGACGGGAGCCTCCTTGGAGCCTCTCACAGCTGCAGAAACCACAGTGGTCGTGGAATGGGTGGCTGAGGTGCTGGGCTGGGTTCTGGCCACCCTGGCCCGAGGTGAAGGACAGTGGGGGGTAGGGAATAGGACAACGGTGGCGAGGAAAAGCTTCTTAGGGACACTGGGGCGGGAATAGGGTGAAGGTTTGGGAGTGGAGGAGAGGGAGTGGTTGTAGGAGGCGTCAGTCTGCTGTGTTTGGGTGCAGGTGCATGGGCTGGATGCTGTTGTGAACTGGATGGCTGTTGGCTCTGTGTGTGCTTGCGTTTGTGTACTTTGGGAGGAGGGGTCACAGACACAGTGGGAGAGGACACAGGGGACGTGTGCATGGATGTGGGGGTGGTGACAGCTAGTGAGGGGCGTGTAGTGATAGGCGTCCTGGTGATGGAGGTAGTGGATGAGGGTGTAGTGCATGCAGGTGTGAGTGGAGATGCTACTGGGAGGGAGGTGGACGAGGAGGAGGGGGACACAGTGGTGGCAGTGAATGTTGGTGTATCTGCATGGGGATGGTGCTTCTGTGAGTGCCTGTGGGATGAAGTGTGGTGCTTGTGTTTGCCTGAGCCACTTCTGTTTGTTGATTTGGGTGATTGCTGGTCTGAAGATGTGCTTGGGATGGGCTGGGGTTGAGGGGATTGGGACTGGGTAGAGGAAGTTGGAGGGGGAGGCTGGAGACAGGTACAATGGCTGCCATCAGTGCAGAGGCCAGAGCTTCGAATGCTCTCTTTTGGCCCGCTACGCCAGAGTGAATGCCCTCCAGGTATGCATCTGTTTGTTGCAAATGCCCTGTTACACCCTGGATGGCATTCAGTATGGTTTACTGCCCAACAGAGAGGGATCTCAGGAGGTCAATAGCCACCTCACTGAGGGCAGCAGGGTGGACTGGGGCACGGCCTGAGGTGCCTCGGGCGTGGAGATGCCCACCCTCCTGGGTGAGCGGCACGGGAAAATGCTGAGGGGCTGCTCGGAGGGCAGTGCTGGAATGGGGGGTGGCAGCTGTACCTGTTGTTGGGGTGGGCAAAGAGGTGTCCGCCACCACCAGGGAGCTTCCATCGGAGGAGGTGTCGCTGTCGATAGTGTCCCCTCCTGTCTCTGTCGTCGTGCTCCCCTCGCCCTCCGTCCCACTGGTGCTCTCACTGTTGGTGGATTCGGCCTCCAGGCCCATGTGGGATGCAGCTCCCTCCATCGCCGGTGCCTCTGCTCCTCCGCCAGATGATGCTAATGCACACATGGACAGGGTGACAAAACAAAAAGGGGGGGAAAGACAGAGGATACACTTGGTCAATGCCAGCAACAACACTACCATTGGCGTACACAACATACAGGGAACAGCCCTATGCACTAGGCCATGCACTACCAGTTACAATGCTAGTCACCAGCCCATGGGGTAAAATGCCTAACGCTATTAGCTGCACAACTGAAACCCATAGGTCCCTGCCCAGTAGTAGATGCCCACTAACACTATTGGGGTTGGAGTGCATCTAAGCTTGCCCATCAGTGAACCTACCCTGCCATGTTCGCCCTGGCCTAGGGGCACCCACAGGCCCCACCCAGATAAAACCTTAACGAGCGCAAAGTCATGATTCTGATTCTGTACTCACCCCCTTGTGGCTGCTGTGATGCCTTCAAACGCCCATCCAACTCCAGATAGGCCACTGCCAGGATGCGGAACATCAGGGGGTCAGGGTACGACGGGCACCCCTTCCTCATTGGGATGCCAGTCCCAGCTGGGCCTCCACCATCTTCCTTGACCAGCGGCCCAGGTCCTCCCACCGCTTGCAGCAGTGGTGCTCCACCTGTCAAAGACCTCCAGGGTCCGCACCTCCTTGGCGATGGCATGCCAAATACCCTTTTTCTGATGGGCGCTGACCTGCAGAAAAAATACAGCAGAAAAGGTATTATTCATACCGTCTGGACTGTCATACTCATGGCCCACCATATCCCTCCCATCCCCTTACGCACATACATTGACCACCATACATGCAGCACTCTGCCCAGGACTCCTCAGACCCCACCCTACATGGGGCTTACGCACACAGCACTCCATACATTCATGGCCCACACATCATGCACACAGTGTACTCACCTGTTTGTCTGGAGGACCATAGAGTAAAGTGTACTGGGGTAGGACCCCACCCACTAATCTCTCCAACTCCTCGGAAGTGAAGGCAGGGGCTCTTTCCCCAGACACTCGAGCCATTGTCGCTTCCAGACACAGGTCACAGCATCACTTGCAGTGTAGGTCCTCTCCTGTTGAAGGTCACGTAGCAAGTGAGTGCACAGATAGAAAATGGCGGTCACGTCCGCAGCGGTACATACCGTCACCGCCGGCGTACATCGCCATTGGCTCCTGGAACACATAGGGCCCAATGATAACCAATGCGATCTTGCGCGGCAGTTGTCGAGCGCCGACTTCACAACGCCAGTGGAATTACCTCATTTCCACTTGTCTCTCCTCACAGGTCAGGCAGCGGCCATTTCAGGGGTCACAGCTCATGGCACCTAACTGCGTCACAGCAGACATTGGCACATCAACTGAGTCACAAGTTCACATACTGTTTCTGTAAAGGAAGAAATTAAAATTAATATTGACATATGTGTGAATATGACCTTTTGCTCACCGTTTTTCACCCTAGAGTTCAACCGCTGAGAATGAATAGGAGATGGAGACATCCGCACGTGTACAGACCCCTGGTGGACCTGGCGACAATGGAGGACAGGCACATTATCCTTACCTACAGACTTGATAGGGCCAAAATCCAAGAAATGTGCGCCCAATTTGAGCCAGACATAATTTCAGGTATCCGCCACTCCACAGGTATCCCCCCTCTAGTGCAGGTCCTGTCAGTGCTCCATTTCCTGGCAAGTGGTTCCTTCCAAGCGACAGTGGCCATGGCATCAGGGATGTCTCAGCCAATGTTTTCAAACGTGTTGACCATAGTGTTGTCTGCCCTGCTGAAACACATGTGCAGCTACATCGTATTCCCCCAGGAGCATTTAACCACAGTGAAGGCTGACTTTTATGCACTGGGACATATCTTCAACATCATTGGTGCCATTGATGGTACACATATTGCATTTGTTCCCCCCAGGAGAAATGAACAAGTGTTCAGAAATAGAAAAAGCTTTCACTTTCTGAATGTGCAGATGGTGTGTTTGGCGGACCAGTACATCTCCCATGTGAATGCCAAGTATCCTGGCTCTGTGCATGATGCCTTTATCTTGAGGAATAGCAGCATTCCATATGTGATGTCTCAACTCCAGAGGCGCATGGTGTGGCTAATAGGTGAGCCCATGGTCCCCACCCAGTTGATGTAGGTATATTGGTGTGGGTTTGGCCCTAAGGGTGAGTGTGTGGCTAACAGGTATCCCTCGAATATTTGCAGGTGACTCTGGTTACCCCATCCTCTCATGGCTACTGACCCCAGTGAGGAATGCCAGGACAAGGGCAGAGGAACGTTACAATGAAGCACATGGGCGAACAAGGAGGCTCATTGAGAGAACCTTTGGCCTCCTGAAGACCAGATTCCGGTGCCTCCATCTGACAGGTGGATCCCTGTACTACTCACCCATGAAGGTGTGCCAGATCATCATTGCATGTTGCACAACCTGGCCTTGAGACGCCAGGTGCCTTTTCTGCAGGAGGATGAGCCTGGGGATGGTCGTGTGGCAGCAGTGGAGCCTATGGACAGTGACGAAGAGGAGACAGAGGACGGAGCTGTGGACAACAGAAGTTCACTAATCTAACAGTACTTCCAGTGACACACAGGTAAGACACTGTAACTTCACCTTTCATTGCAGTTTTGTGTTTGACATTGAACACTGCAGCCTGATTTCCCTGTTTCTCTGGCTACTTACTGTACCCTTTGGCATCTCTATTTTCAGATCTCTGTGCCCCACTCTGGCTCCTGGTGTGTTTACTGCTGGCCACTACAAGTCATACCTATGTAAATATTACAGTACATTTCAATTGCAATGTTTACAGTTTGTTAAACTAATACGTATGTCAAACAATTGACAGACTCCATACTTTAATTTGTTCCAAGGGTGTTTATTTATGTGCTAATAAGTGGAGGGGGTATTGGAACGGGCTGGGTTGCTGATGGAGGAAAGTCCACGGTAGAGTCCAGTCTATTTATATCACAGGTGCATTGTCCAAGGGGGCATAGGTAGGGAAGCAAGGGCAGTTCAAGGTGTACAGGGTGACAGAGTGGGACAGAAGAGTGACAATCAGGAGAGACTTATTTCCTGGTGGGGGTCTTGGCAATGTTCTCTGGCTTCTTCTGGGTCGCAGGGACCGTTTGCGTGGTGGTTCTCCTTTTGCAGGGGGGAGGGTGCTGGTGGCCTGTTGTTCCTGTGGCGGGGCCTCTTGTCCACTAGCGCCGGCAGAGGTGGAGGGCTGTTCTTCGGTTTGGCTAGTGTCAGGGGCCCGTTGCTGTGCCACTGCCTCCCTCATGGTGTTGGCCATGTCTGCCAGCACCCCTGCAATGGTGACCAGGGTGATGTGGATGTCCCTCAGGTCCTCCCTGATCCCAAGGTACTGTCCCTCCTACAGCTTTCCCAGTATCTGGCCCATGGTCTCCTTGGAATGGTGGTATGCTCCCAGGATGTTGGTGAGTGCCTTGTGGAGAGTGGGTTCCCTGGGCCCGTCCTCCCCCTGTCACACAGCAGTCCTCCCATCTTCCCTGTTGTCCTGTGCCTCTGTCCCCTGAACCGTGTGCACACTGCCACTGACCCCAGGTCCCTGATCATCCTGTTTTTGTGGGGTTGCCTGGGATCCCTGTAGTGGTGGACACACTGCTGATTGACATGTCCTGGGGACAGAGGTATTGGCCCGCTGGGTGGTTGCTGTGCTGGTGTTTCCTGAGGGGGGCGGCTCTGTGGTGGGTTGGGACTGTGGCTGGTTCACCAGCTGTCCAGAGCTGCTGTCATCACTGTGGGCCTCTTCGGGGGGACTGGATGTCCTCTCCTCTCCAGTGACATTGAGTGAGGGCCCTGTGGGGATGTAAATGCAGTGTTATTGTATCTACATGTGCCCTCTTGTGCATGAATAGGCAGTTTGGCAGTACCCTGGTTCTGTGCTAGAGACCTGGGGGATCATGGAATTGTCACCCCAATACCAGAATGGGATTGGGGTGACAATTCCATGATCTTAGACATGTTACATGGCCAAGTTCGGGGTTACCGTTGTGACACTATACATAGGTAGTGACCTATGTGTAGTGACCTATGTATAGTGCACACGTGTAATGGTGTCCCCGCACTCACAAAGTCCGGGGAATTTGCCCTGAACGATGTAGGGGCACCTTGGCTATTGCCAGGGTGGCCACACACTAAATAACTTTGCACCCAACCTTCACCAGGTGAAGGTTAGACATGTAGGTGACTTATAAGTTACTTATGCGCAGTGGTAAATGGCTGTGAAATAACGTGGACGTTATTTCACGCAGGCTGCAGTGGCAGGCCTGTGTAAGAATTGTCAGAGCTCCCTATGGGTGGCAAAAGAAATGCTGCAGACCATAGGGAACTCCTGGAACCCCAATACCCTGGGTACCTCAGTACCATATACAAGGGAATTATATGGGTGTACCAGTATGCCAATGTGAATTGGTAAATTTAGTCACTAGCCTGTTAGTGACAAATTTGGAAAGCAGAGAGAGCATAACCACTGAGGGTCTGGTTAGCAGAGCCTCAGTGAGACAGTTAGGCACCACACAGGGAACACATATAGGCCACAAACCTATGAGCACTGGGGTCCTGGCTAGCAGGGTCCCAGTGACACATAACAAGCACACTGACAACATAGGGTTTTCACTATGAGCACTGGGCCCTACCTAGCAGGATCCCAGTGAGAAAGTGAAAAAACCCTGACATATACTCAAGAACAGGCCAAAAGTGGGAGTAACAAGGCTAGAAAGAGGCTACCTTCCTACACAACCCCCCCCCCCCAAACGAAGGACAATAAGGCTAACCTTGGCCAGTTGAGTCTTTACTGTCTAAGTGGTGATGCAGTAGCTTGGTTACTCCCTTTATCATCCACTATAAGGTTACTTCCCTGTGGGGATGTAAACCACCCTGTTTGAAGTTTTGTTAGCTAGCCAGCAATGTGAACTTATATTTTCAGAGTTCCTATTAGTATGTTTTAGTTTAGAGCAGTGGGATTTGTCCACTGGGCCTATATCAAGTGATGAAAATGCCAGACATGGATGCTGTCTCAATAAAGCCATAGCTGGGCAAAAACTTTGTCCATATGGCTGTAAGAGAGTACAGGGATGCTGTTTTTCTTGAGATGGAGCAGGGCAGGGATGCTGTCCTAAGAGCTCCACACTAGGGCAGGGTTGCTGTCCTAAGTGTTGTGAGGCAGTGCAGGGTTTCTGCACTAAAGTTTCTCTGGGAGGGTTGGAGGGATACTCCATGTTAACCAAAATGGTGCCCTTTTCCTCACCAATATTAGTTATCCCACAGAGAGGTACTTTTACCACAGGGAGTTCAGCTGTGTTAGCTGATGATTCCCTTGTTACAGGTGTCACCCCAGGAGAGGGTTCTCCCACTACAGGAATGGTACCCTAAATGGCAGGGTAGGTAGGGGATACTGTGATGCCCTTTTTACCTGTTGTTGGAGAAGGATCCTGAGTTTTCAGGCCTTTTTCTCTCTTTTGCTTTTTCATTTCAGTAGAAATGAGAGGAAGCAATTCCTCAGGGATACCCAGCATGGCTGCAAGGGTATGAAACTCTACCTCAGCCCAACCTGAGGTCTCTAGGTCATTACCTAAGAGGCAGTCTACAGGTAAGCTAGGTGATACTACCACCTGCTTAGGGCCAGTAACTCTAGTAACTCTAGTAACTCTTAGCAAGGCACCTTTGGGTTGTGTGAGATTTTATTGGTTTGGCTAATTGCTTGTCACTAGTGTGCATGCTGTGGTGATGGGTGTCCATGCAGGTCTGTGATGGGTGTCCATGCATCGTTGTTGCATGCAGGGCTTGGTTTTGGGATGGGTGGGTTGTTATGGTGGGGTATATGTGAGGTGGTGGGGTGATGGGGGTGAGGTTAGGGGTTGTTGTTTGTGATGGCATACAGGTAGGGTGGGGGATAAAGTCGTAAATATTTGACTTACCAGAGTCCAGTCCTCCTGCTACTCCTGCCAGGCCCTCAGGATGCATGATCGCCAAGACTTGCTCCTCCCATGTTGTTAGTTGTGGGGGAGGAGGTGGGTGTCCACCGGCTTTCCTCTGTACAGCTACCTGGTGCCTTGCAACCATGGAACGCACCTTCCCCCTTAGGTCGTTCCACCTCTTCCTGATGTCATCCCTTGTTCTTGGGTGCTGTCCCACTGTGTTGATCCTGCCCATGACTCTACGCCATAGCTCCATCTTTCTTGCAATAGATGTCTGCTGCACCTGTGATCCGAATAGCTGTGCCCGGATGATTTCCTCCACCATGACCCTTAGCTCATCCTCTGAGAACCTGGGGTGTCTTTGTGGTGCCATGGGTGTAGTGTGAGTTGTATGTGTGAGGGTGTGTGGAGTGATGTGTTGGGGTGTGTGCTGCGAGGTGCGTGGATGGTGTATGGGTGATGGTGTTTTGTGGCGCAGATTCAGTAGATGCTCCTGTCTTGTCTCTCTCTCACTTGGCAATATGTTTGGGTCGTAAAGGGTTGTGGGTATTGTGCGTGTGTGTTTTATAGTGGAGTAGGTGTGTGGGAGTGGTGTGTGTATGTGTGTCAGGTGTGTGTAGTTTGAATTGTCCAATATAGTGCTGTTTTGTTAGTGTGTGTGTATTTTGAGCACGGCGGTCTGTACTGCCAATGGTTTAACGTGGTTGAATGTCCGCCGCTGTGAATTGTAGGTCATGATACTGTGGGTGTATTTCTGTTGGCGTAATGGTGTGGGTTTTGGTACCGCCAGTTTATCACTGACCTTTGGGCCGGCGGACTTGTGTGGGTGTCTGTATAGTGGTGGATTTCTATATGTGGGTCATAATACGCATAGCGGTATACCGCCACGGTCACGGTATGTTGGCGGCAGTCAGCATGGCTGTAAGCGGCACTTACCGCCAATGTTGTAATGAGGGCCTGTGTACTTACAAACTGTTCCACCGACCTCGACCCCAAGGTAGTCCGGTAGGTCACATTTTCGTGCCAAATGTCTGCCCACCGATGCTTTAGCTGGTGGGCCGTCCGGTCAAGCTCCAAGATCCATATCAGGTGAAATTGGATCTCCACCAGCACTGCTTCAATGCCCCTGTCCCATAGCCCTGGATCAAATGGCCCACCATGTCCAGCATGTGCAGGAGGTAGTGAGTGATCAACCATATAAACCCACCCAACTCCTCTACACTCATCCCATGGACCCTTGCCTTCCCCAACATGTCTGCACCCGAACCCAAAATGACCCTAATAACAGAAAAAGAAAACCCCAAACTACCCCCAACAACCCCAACAAACTAAACTGCCCCATGTATAAACATCTGAAAATACTCTCTCAAAACAATACAATAGACAAATAAACAGGACTAAGCAGACGTCAGGCACACTACAGAGACAGAATACACCACAATAGACTTCCCCAACAGCATCCATCAACACAGCTCCAACAATACACAATCTCTCTCCACCATTGACAAAAAGACTGTGACTGTAATAGAAAGTGACAGTAACTTTGCAGTTCCAAGATTGCCACATGTCTGAGTCATTGCGTCACTTCCTAGGCTGCTGCGGCATATTTTCAGACAATGCGTTGTTTTTTTTAATGCTCCACTCCTATGCAGGACGCATGATGAAGAACCATGAGGAAGTTCTGAGGCTCTCATGGCACACGTACATTTTTGGCAGGAAATACACGCATCGATTTTTTTGACGCAATGACTATGTGTATGGTGTCATGTGGAAATCATTTTTCTAGTTATATGGGTTGCTGTGTTGCCTGTGAATAGTTGTGTTTCACACACACCTATCTTTCCATGTGTCCAATTTGTGTACAGAAATGGTAAATGGGTTGCGTTACAAGGATGAGACCACGCATATGCCACATCTCCTATGATTTGCGGACACAACACCTTCAAAGGCTTGCCGCATGTGACAGCTATGTGTTGACACCTGAACCCATTGCTTAGTTTACCCCAGGGATGTATGGACTAGCCATGAAATACGGCCTGCACACCCACATTTAGACAATGTAGACGTCAGACAATATGTGCTGCGTTCAAAAGTGCATACAGCAGGCATTCAAGCAAGGGGTGGGGGGTTACAGTGTACAAGCAAGTGCATGATACTTACGGCCTCATTTACGAGGAAATGGTGCAGCACGGTGCCACAAGCAATTTTGCTGCGCATAGCTGCGTCATTTCCAAAATGCAGGAATGCACTGTATTTACCAGGATACGGCGCATACCTGTGTTTTCCCCTGCACCAGTGCTAAATCAGATGCCTAACATCAGTGCAGACACCTTGCACCATGGTGCAAGGATGCCTGCTTTGCAGGGGTGATTGTTTTTGTGCAGGAAGGGATACTTTCCTGCACAAAAACAATCATTAATGGCATGTTGCTCCTTGTATGTGTGATGCAGAATACAGTTCATAGAGGGGCTAATTTGCAAGCCCCTTGGGCCAGCAAACTGTCTTTTCAGATACTCTGGTGGTGCTGTGCCCTGCTCCATATTTACAAGGCAGGGTTAAGCCACTTTTCATGGCTTAATGCAGCCTGGTAAATATATGCTGCCCGATGCAGTTTTCTGCAGCAAAGGGGCGTGCAATGGGTGTTGCTGGTGGTGCACCCAGGCAACACCCATTGTTTTTTTGACACTGCCCCAGATTTACAAGGAAAGATAAATCTGAGGCAGTGCCCAAAACTAACACATCCCCCCGGGTGGCGTTAGAGTGGGCAACAAGGAGAAATACTTTTATTTCTTCTTGTTTTTTGCTGATCTGACCAGGTGTTAAAATTTTGACACTAGTCAGAGTTAGTGTGACTTTTCCTAGGTGTGCATAATTTGTCGAAAAGCATGTAATTACGGCACTATTGTTTAGGAGGGAACACCTACATTGCATATCATTGCCAGTATCTGATACATCCAGATCTGACGCTGATGGAAAATGACCCTAACCCAGAATAAATGATGCTAGAGGCTTTTAGCATCACATTGTAAATCTGGGGTTAGCACTGCTGCAGCGTCAGAAAAAATTACGGTGGGGAGGCACAAAATCCTTGTAAATGAGGTCAAAAATACTATAAAACTGAGAGCCCTAGTCATAACTTAGTGAGGGCGGCCCACCCTCAACAGGCACATACCACGCTTTACTCCCTTTTTCATGTCCATAGAATGGACAAAAGCTCCTCCCTCCTATCCCTTCTCCTGTTTTGTTTTCTGTCACTTTGACAGAAAAGCCACAACTTTATAGTCTCTTATATTTCTTTTTGTTGGTTATATTGTTTGCTGACTTGGATGCGCTTGGCGTGCAGGCGCTTTCGTGTTACTCGGTTGGTGGATGCCATCTCTGGAGCAATTTCAGCCGTTTGCATTGCAGCGTGTCTCTGGATTAGGTCCTGTATTTTGGTGCTCTGCTTGCAGCATGCTCCCTGTCCGTGTACTGGGAGCTGCTCTCTGATGTCGAGAGTGGGCTGATCAGTTACCAAGGATTGTGGCAGGCTCTGGGGCATTCTCTGCTGCACTCATGCACAGATTTATGTTTGCAAGTCTGCACAGCTGGTGCTTATGCAGCCACATTTAATTTCCTGTGAGACTTCGCTGCTAGGCAAGTGGTAATATAGGAAGTGGTGCTGTTAGCACAGTTACTTCCAGTGTTGATGTTTTCTGATTGTGGAATGAAGGTTCCTGCTGGAATTGGTGGCAAGTGAACACAGAAAGCTCATAATATTGATGTGATGGAGGAGGACAAAATCCTCCAGATTTAAAAAGCCCAATTGCAACAGATGATTGACCAGGCTGTAGAGGCAAAATGTGCCAGGATTGAGGTACACGAGGAGGTGGATACTTATTTACAGGGAAAGGCTTTTCAGGACATGCTAATTCACATAAGGGATGTCTGGGGGTTTGATCAGGAGTCTTCCTTTGATGAAGGTTTTCATGCTCATTACAGTGGCACCTACCCTTATGATTTGTCTCTTCACTAAGAACATTATCCTCAAGGAATGGAGAGAGGTGGATAAGCAGAATGTTCCCCATTAAAAAAAAAAAAGTTATCTCCTCGAGGGTTTTGAGGAGGGTTTTCCTTCCATCCCTAAAGTAAGTTCCATTCTTTCTTCCATGGCATCTAGTTCCTCCTCATCTGCGGAAGAGGCTACACTGTCAGATCCCGTGGAGCAGAAGTTGAAAGGAGCTTTGAAGCATTCCTTTGCAGCATCAAATGTTTGCCTCAGGGCTAGTACATACACTGCATGCACCTCACAGGTTCTGCTGAAGTATTTTGGAAGACTTTATGATGTTATCAAGGCAAACAAGGATCCAACAACTTTTGTTGGATGGCACTTTCAATAATGTATGGGCTTCCACATCCTCTGCTGGGGCCTCAGTGGTGGGCCGTCGTGGTATGTGATTCAAGCCCTGGAAGTTGGAGGCAAATCAGAAAGGGGTGGTTCAGAAGTTGCCTTTCCTGGGTCCTAAACTCTTTGGCAAGAAATAAAATTATATTGTACGACGTTCCACCAATGAGAAGAAGATTTCCAAGCCTTTCAGACTCAATCCTGTAAAGAAGTCATTTTTTCATAAACAAGCTTTTCAGGGGCAGGATTCCAAGTGTCCCTTCCGAGGCTGGGCTCAAGATCGGGGAGCTGTGATTGGTAGTTCAAAGTCACAGCCCTCTAACCAGTCCAGTCAGCCTGCTTCCCAACCTTCTTCCCAGTGGCAACCAAATAGGAAATTCTATATGGCAATGGGGACCTTGTTTGACTCTGTTTCCTGAGCGATGGAGGCATTTTGTGTCAGTCTGAGACCAGAGAGAGAGAGGGCCCACACCAAAAGGGGACAGAGCACCGAATCACAGTAATGTGCAAAACTATTTCCCTTGGTAAACAAATTCATACAACCTATACCATAGTATATCCAAGAATTTCTCCCATCCATCCTTCACACTCAAAAATTATCAGTGATAATAAAGGAATACCAAGAGTAACTTACTTATTTAATATATTACTTGACCATACAAAATAGCGGTGGATACCATAACATAAAAACACAAGAATTGTTTAAAAGATTCAAAGAGCCACAATAATACCCTTTGTTGACTCACCACAATATATAGACACACACATATATAGGAGACAAAACAAAAGACACCCTCCCTGGTCTATCACCCAATCACTGCCCCACATATAACATCAACATGCCAGATGACTGATAAATCAATTTTCCAGTCCCAGTTTTCCAAGTTCGTCGACGTGTTTCAGTGGCCTTCACAATTCTCTCACCACCTTTCTCAGGACAATCAAATAGTCTCCCAATATTACTAAAAACATCTGTATAAAAACAAATTACAATAAAATGTAATGTACCTATCCGTACTAGTATCATCATCATAATGAATCCCTTCTTAA
This sequence comes from Pleurodeles waltl, assembly GCF_031143425.1. Classification (NCBI taxonomy): domain Eukaryota; kingdom Metazoa; phylum Chordata; class Amphibia; order Caudata; family Salamandridae; genus Pleurodeles; species Pleurodeles waltl. The sequence continues at coordinate 103,039,719 of NC_090437.1, forward strand.
TCACAATATTTTTATCGCACTAAAATTAATACAACCCTCATATACCCTATTACCATGAATAGTATATGCTAATAAAAATGTTCCTTATCATATAGTGATATAGTGGTAGCCACTTTATAAAGACCCATTATATACCTTTATTAAAACATCACATTATCAAAATATACAGCAATAGTCACTACTCTCCAACAATCACCCATATGTACCCCAGCTTTAATCTTTAATACCACATCTTTCAAACAAGACCAAATTACACTCTCATTTACTTAATAAATCCATAGACAACATACATCACAGGAGTTTCCATCCAGATTTCATAAATTCACATTCAGAAGAGAGTTCCTCATCTCTCTTCTCATGGTAAGATATTCTTTCTATCAAAAACAGAAACAAATTTATATTCAATAATCACCCCCTAACTAAGATGACTGACCACAATGACAGTTGCTAAAACATTCTCCCTCCTTACTTTAACCTAGTGGAGCATTCTGGTATGGGGATACGTTTATCATAATAAATCATCCTCTATATTCCATCATATCCATCTTCCTTATTAATTAGTAAAAGACCTCACTTGGTCTGTAAAACCTAAAAAGGACATAGGCCCTCATTACGGCCCTGGCAGTGGGTGATAAAGTGACGGTAATACTGCCAACAGGCTGGTGGTAATTACTGCCAAATTATGACCGTGCTAATATCTCCAATAGACAGCAAATGTACCACACCGAACGCCAGGGCGGAAACAACAGTCACCACAGCGGTAGATGCCTACAGCCTGGTGGAAGTCAAAGTACTGCCCACCATATTTTGACACACAAATCCACCACCTTTTCCGGGGCTTTACCAACGCCATCAAAAGCCTGGCGGAAACAGAGCACAAAAGTCAACGGGATCACCATTGGAGACACAGGGAAGAACCACGCCACCATGGAACCCGAACTGCTAGTCTTTCTGATGATCTTCTGCGTTATGCTCCACTTGGAACACAATGTCTTCATCATTGAAGATGATGATGGTGAATACAGCCGCCTAGCATATAAGGGAGGATGGGAGGAAAAAGAGAGTGACACACACGCACCACACACACCCGACATACACACGTCATACTCACGCCATACACACAACCATATCCATTTTCAAAAACAATATGACCAGCAGAATCATGCAAGGACAACAGGAATTGATGAAAGTGATTCTAAACAGTCCAACAATAAAAGCAACAATCCGAATTGGCCATGAAACAGATATGTACACTTGTATAAAAAAGGGACACTGTCCAGTTCATAGTTCAAAGGGCCCACCTGGCCACAGGGCACAGTCCAATGCCCACTCGAATCCTGCACCAATCCGGATAGAACACTGCAGGGGCACCAGTTGTCAAATAGGCAGGCACCTCAGGGGAAGAGGGATGCAGGAACAAGCCCACTGGTTCTGGAGGGGGCAACATGCCCATTGCTCTTTGTCCTGGGGAGTGCAAGGCCACAGTCCCTGGAGTAGGTGTCTTTCCCACAGGTTCTGGAGGGGGCAGCATGCCCATTGCTCTTTGTCCTGGGGAGTGCTAGGCCACAGTCTCTGGAGTGGGTGTCTTTCCCACTGGTTCCGGAGGGGCAACATGCCCATTGCTCTTTGTCCTGGGGAGTGCAAGGCCACAGTCTCTCGAGTGGGTGAATACCTGCTGGAGACACGCCGCACAGCAGCCCTGGGTGGCTGGACTATAGGGCATCATCCGGCAGTGATGGCTGCACTGTGGTATTTGTTGTGGGGGGCTCCTGCTCAGCCCCTGGACCCTCTGATGGCTACACTGTGGTGTTGGATGTGGGAGGCTCCTGCTCAGCCCCTGCACCCTCTGATGGCTGCACTGTGATGGTGGTTGTGGGAGGCTCCTTCTCAGCCCTGGCACCCTCTGATGGCTGCACTGTGGTGGTGGTTGTGGGAGGCTCCTGCTCAGCCCCTGCACCCTCTGATGGTTGCACTGAGGTGGTGGTTGTGGGAGGCTCCTGCTCAGCCGGTGCACTCTCTGATGGCTGCATTGTGGTGGTGGTTTGGGAAGGCTCTTGCTCAGCCCCTGCACTCTCTGATGGCTGCACAACCACGGCTGGTGGTGGGGGCCCTGTGACAGCTGCTGGTGGTGGCGGTGTTGGGCTGGCAGCTTCCGCTGGCGTAGATTGCCTCCTCTCCTCCTGGTCATGGGTTGGGGATCTCTTACCCTCTCTGGCAGGGGTGGATGGGCTCTTCCCCCCTCTGCCTGCTGGTGTAGGCTCCTTCCCCTTCTTTCGAACTGATGCAGGCTCCTTCCACTTCTTTCCAGCTGGTGGAGGCTCCTTACTCTTTTTTCCAGCCAGCGCAGGCTCCTTCCCCTTATTAACAGCTGGTGCAGACTCCTTCCCCTTCTTTGCAGCTGGTGCAGACTCCTTCCCCTTCTTTGCAGCTGGTGCAGGCTCCTTCCCCTTGAGTATTGTTGGTCTGGAATCCCTACCACCACGAGTAGGTTGTGCTACCACTGGGCCCGTGGGCTGTTTGGCTGAGGTGCTGGGCTGGGTCCTTGCTACCCTGCCCACACGTACAGGATGGGGGAGGGGTAGGGAAGAGGTCAATCGTGGAAAGGAAAAGCTTTTTAGGGATGTTGGGGTGGGAAGAATGAGGAGTAATGGGAGTGGAGGATGAGGGAGAGGTTGTTGGAGGTGTTTGTCTGCTGGATTTGGATGCAGGTGCATGGGCTGTATGATGTTGTGGGGTGGATGGCTGTTGGGTGTCTAAGTGTTTGCGTTTGTGTCCTTTAGGAGGGGGGACAGACTCGGTGGGAGAGGACACAGGGGACGCGTGCATGGATGTTGCCAGTGAAGTGTATGTTTTGCTTGGTGTAGTGATGATGCTGGTAGTGGATACTGATGTAGAGCATGCAGCTGTGAGTGTAGACGTAACTGGGTGGGAGGAGGAGGAGGAGGGGGAGACAGTGGAGATAGTGGTTGTTGTCGTGTCTGCAACTGAATGGTGTTTGTGTGAGTGCCTGTGTGATGAAGTGTGGTGCTTGTCTTTGCCTGTGCTAGTCTTGGGTGTTGCCTTGTGTGCATGCTCGTCTGGCTGTGTGCTTGGGATGGGTTGGGGTTGAGGAGAATGGGACTGGGAAGTGGAAGTTGGAGGGGGGACGGTTGAAACAGGGACAATGGCTGCCATCAGAGAGGAGGCCAGAGCCTGAATCGATCTCTGTTGGGCTGCCAATCCATCCTGACTGCCCTCCAGGAATGCATTTGATTTCAGCATCTGGGCTGCCAGCCCCTGGATGGCATTCACAATGGTTGTTTGCCCTACAGAGATGGATCTCAGGAGGTCAATAGCCTCCTCACTCAGGGCAGCAGGGCTCACTGGGGCAGGGCCGGAGGTGCCTGGGGCGAAGGAGATGCCTACCCTCCTGGGTGAGCAGGCAGGGTCAACTTGCTGAGGGGCTACTGGGAGGGTGGCGCTGGTACGGGCGTGGCGGCTGTACCTGCAGCTGGGATGGTCACAGAGGTGTCCGCCACCACCAGGGAGCTCCCATCGGAGGAGTTATCAGAGTCTGTGTTGTCCCCTCCAGTCTCTTCTGTGGTGCTCCCCTTGCCCTCCATCCCACTGGTGCCCTCAGCGTCTGTGGGCTCTGCCTCCAGGGTCCTGTGGGATGCAGCTCCTTCTGTCACTGGTGCCTCTGCTCCTCCGCCAGATGATGCTAATGTGCATAAGGACAGGATGACAAAATAAGAAAGGGGAGAGAGAGACAAAGGATACTCAGGCTCAATGACGGCATGAACACCACTGTTGGTGTACACAGCACCCTCACACATAGGGAACAGGCCTACACACTATGCATGGCACTACCAGTGAAATGGCTAGTCACCATGGAATGAGGAGGGGCACACACCGCCAACTGCAGCACACCTAGGACCCACGCAGCCCTGCCCAGGAGTGCTACACTGCTATGTCTGGCCTGGCAGAGGGGCACCCACTGACACTCACCCACCACCCAGATACCACCCCTCCTCCTTTAATGATGGCCACTGTACTCACCCCCTTGTGGCTGCTGTGTTGCCCTCAAGTGCCCATCCAGCTCTGGATAGGACACTGTCAGTATGCAGGACATCAGGGGGGTCAAGGTCCAACGGGCACCCCTTCCTCGTTGGGAGGACATCACCAGCTGGGCCTCCGCAGTCTTCCGTGCCCAGCGTCTAAGGTCCTCCCACCATTTGCGACAGTTGGTGCTCCACCTACCATAGATCCCCAGGGTCCGCACCTCCTTGGCAATGGCACGCATAGTCCCTTCTTTTGGTGGGTGCTGACCTGCAGAGGCAATACAGACAGGAGAACACCATTAGACAAATAGTCCAGCCTATCACACAAATGGCCCACCATACCCGTTTGCATCATCCTTGGCACACACATATCCCAGCCCACAAGATGTACCCTGCCAAGAGGACATCCACCCACCCCCCTTATACGAGGCCTTCACACACAACTCCATGCATTTATACCACATGCATCGTGCACAAGGTGTACTCACCTGTTGGCCTGGAGGCCCATACAGCAGTCCGTACTGGGGTAGGACCCCATCCACCAGTCGCTCCAACGCCTCAGAAGTGAAGGATGGGGCCCTTTCTCCGGTCACACAGGCCATGGTAGGTTCCAGACACAGGTCACAGCAGCACATGCAGTGTAGGTCCTCTTCTATGGAAGATCAGGAAACAAGTTAGGAATCAGATAGAAATTGGCGGTCACGTCCGCTGCGGTGCATACCGTCACTGCCGACGTAGATCACCATTGGCCACTGTACCCCATAGGGCCCAATATTAACCAATGAGGAACTGCACTGTGGTTCACGACCGCCTACCGACACGCACACGTCAGCGACATTACCTCACTTCCACCTGTCCCTACACACAGGACAGGCGGTCGCCATTTCAAGGGGGGTGCGCAGGCCTATTGATTATTGCTGTGTCACATGATAAATAGGCACATACTTCAATAATTACACTGTCCCATAACATGTTTGCACATTGCCGACTGATGTTGTTGCTCCATTGTTCAGTTTGTGACAGCCTACTCATTCTTGTGTCCCTTAGATACCTACTGGTGCGGATGAATAGGAGATGAGACATACCCCTGTGTACAGACCCCTGGTGGACTTGGCTACACTGGAGGGCAGACACAGCCTGACCTGATATCTGCTATCAGTCACCCCACTGGGATCCCCCCTCTTGTGCAAGTGCTATCAGTGTTCCATTTCCTGGCAACTGGTTCTTTCCAAGTGGCAGTGGGCTTGGCAGCAGAAATGTCACAGCCAATGTTCAAAACGTGCTAACCAGAGTATTGTCTGCCCTGATAAAACACATGTGCAGCTACATTGCTTTCCCCCAGGTTGAGGATTTGGCCACTGTGAAGGCCGGATTCTATGCAATGGGACATATCCCCAATATAATTGGTGCAATTGACGGAACACACATTGCATTTGTACCCCCGCCAGAAAGAACAGGTGTTTCAGGAATCGTAGGAGTTTCTACTCCATGAATGTGCAGATGGTGTGCTTGGCGGACCAATACATCTCCCACATCAGTGCTAAGTATCCTGGGTCGATGCATGATGACTTTGTCGTGAGGAATAGCAGCATCCCAAATGTGATGTCCCAACTACAGAGGCACAGGGTGTGGCTAATAGGTGAGCCATGGTTCCCACCCAGTATATGTTGGTGTATGCCAATGGTGTTGGCCATATAGGATAGTGTGTGGCTAAATGTTGTCCCTCAATATTTGCAGGTGACTCTGGTTACCCAAACCTATCATGGCTGCTGACCCATGTGAGGAATGCCAGGACAAGAGCAGAGGAACGTTATAATGACGCACATTGGAAGGATCTTTGGCCTCCTGAAGGCAAGGTTCAGGTGCCCCCAACTGACAGGTGGATCCCTGTGCTACTAACCCAAGAAGATGTGCCAGATAGCAGTGGCATGCTGCATGCTGCATGTTGCACAACCTGGCCCTCAGGTGCCATGTACCTTTTCTGCAGGAGGAGGAGACTGGTGATGCCCCTGTGGTAGCAGTGGACCCTGAGGACAGTGAGGATGAGGAGGCAGAGGATGAGGATGTAGACAACAGAATATCTGTGATGCGTCTGTACTTCTAATGACACACAGGTGAGACAGTGCAACTTCACATTTCTATCACTAATGGTGTATTCTGTATGGCAGTGCTATGCTGGCATTTCCCACTTCTTTGCCCTAATTACTGTTACCTCTGGATATTCATTTTGCAGATGTTGGTGATATGACACATTTTCCTGGTGTGATCACAACAGCCAGCTACAGGTCATTAATTATATGCTCATTCTATGTACAGTTCATTTGCAATGGTTGTAGCTGTTTCAATCAATACAAATTTGCAATACATGAAATACTAGTAGTCGAGTTTTATCCAAGGGTGTTTATTGTAGTGCTAAAATATAGAGGGGAAAGTGCAGTAGAATGGGGTGATGATGGAGGAAAGTCCAGGGTATTGTTCCAGTCTGTTTGTAGTACAGGTGCAGCGCCCCTGGGGACATAGGAAGGGGAGCAATGGCAGTTCAAGCTGGACAAGGTGACTGAGTGGGATACAAGGGGTACAATCAGGAGAGTCTAATTTCCTGGCGGTGGTCTTGGCAAGTGTCTCTGGCTTCTGTCCGGTTTGCAGGGAATGTTTGCGGGGTGGTTCACCTTCTGCAGGGGGAGGGGTGCTGGTGGCCTGTTAGTCCTGTGGTGGGGACCTTCTGGCAACTAGTGGCAGCATAAGTGGAGGGCTGTTCAGATGGCTGGATAGTGGTAGGGGCCCCCTGGTGTGCTGTTGCCTCCCTCATGGTGTTGGGCATGTCTGCCAGCACCCCTGCTATGGAGATCAGGGTGTTGTTAATGGCCTACAAGTCCTCCCTCATCCCCTGATACTGTCCCTCCTGCAGCCACCTGTTCTCCTGCATGTTGTCTAGGATCTGGTCCATCGTGTCCTGGGAATGTTGGTTGGCTCCCAGGATCTCGGAGAGTGCCTTCTGGAGAGTCGGTTCCCTGGTCCTGTCCTCCCCCTGGCACACAGCAGTTCTCCCAGTGTCCCTGTTGGCCTGTGCCTTTGTCCCCTGAATGGTGTGCCTACTGACCCCAGGACCCTGATTGTTTTGTGGGCGAGGTGTGGCCTTGGGTCCCTGTACAGGTGGGCACACTGCTGATTGACGTGTCCTGGGGACAGAGGTGTGGGTATGCTGTGTGGGTGCTGTGGTGTTGGATCCTGATGGGGAAGGCTTTGTGGTCGTAGATCGTCCAGATCCTGAAGTCCAGAGTTACTGTCATCACTGTGGGCCTCTTCTGTTGGGGGACTAGATAGTGGTGGCACCTCCTCTCCAGTGACATTGGATGGGGTACCCGTGGGGATGTAACTGATGTATTATGCTTTAGGTGTCTGACATTTTGTACTTCTGTAGCTTCCCCTCTATGGTTGCTGTTCCCATGCCAGCTTTTGCTTGTGTATGTTGGTGTGTGGTGGTTATGATAGTTTCCCTATGCTGTGCATGCTTAGATGATGAGTGTCCATGCAGGGCTGGGAGGGGTATCCATGCATTGGTACAGCATGCAGCGCTTGGCATTGGGATTAGTGTGATGTGATGGTGGAGGGTGCGGGATGGAGTGGAGTGATGGGAGTGAGAGTGTGTGATGGCATGCAGGTATGGGGGGTGATAATTGTTAAAAGTTGACTTGCCAGTGTCCAGTCCTCCTCCAACTCCAGCCGGACCCTCAGGTTGCAGTATTGCCAGTACCTGCTCCTCCCATGCTGTGAGTTGTGGTGAAGTAGGCAGGAGTACACCGCCAGTCCTCTTTATAGCGAGCTGCTGTCTTGCAGCTATGGAGGATACCCTTACCCGTAGGTCGTTGCACCTCTTCCTGATATCCCTTGTTCTTGGGTGCTGTCCCACGGCGTTGACCCTGTCCACGACTCTCCGCCATAGCTCCATCTTCCTTGCATTAGATGTCTGCTGCACCTGTGAGCTCAATAGCTGTGGCTCTGCCTGGATGATTTCCTCCACCATGACCCTTAGCTCCTCCTCTGAGAACCTGGGGTGTCTTTGTGGTGCCATGGGTGTAGTGTGAGTGGTATGTGTGAGGGTGTGTGGGGTGATGTGTTGGGGGGTGCGCTGTGAGGTGCGTGGATGGTGTATGGGTGATGGTGTTTTGTGGTGCAGATTCAGTGGGTGCTCCTGGCTTGTCTCTCTCTCACTTGGCAATATGTTTGGGTCGTAAAGGGTTGTGGGTATTGTGGGTGTGTGTTTTATAGTGGTGTGGGTGTGGTGTTTGTATGTGTATCAGGTGTGTGTAGTTTGAGTTGTCCAATGTAGTGCTGTTTTGTTAGTGTGTGTGTATTTTGAGCCCGGCGGTCTGTACCGCCAATGGTTTACCGCAGTTGAATGTCCGCCACGGTGATTCGTGGGTCATGATACTGTGGGCGTATTTCTGTTGGTGTAACGGTGTGGGTTTTGGTACCGCCAGTTTATCACTGACCTTTGGGCTGGCGGACTTGTGTGGGTGTCTGTATAGTGGCGGATTTCTATGTGTGGGTCATAATACCCCTAGCGGTATACCGCCGCGGTCACGCTATGTTGGCGGCAGTCAGTATGGCGGTAAGCGGCACTTACCGCCAATGTTGTAATGAGGGCCCAAGTTACTAACATAGCACCATTACAAAACTATCTCCCTCATATGATAGTCTGTTTATACCGTACACGGCTCATGTCACTTCCAGTGTGAAGACCTTCAAATTAACTACAACGCTTCTGTGCTCCTCATGTCAAGCTTTTAATGGCGCCATGATATACGCGCTGCCCTCAATATTGTAGTTGATATCTCCAATCGCTATTGTGATAATTGGACCCATAACTACAACACAAACATATCCACATTTCCTATAGCCTCTCAATGTGTAAAGCTATTCCATTTAATATTTCAACCTTACAAACCATACGGCACCATTACCATAAATGCAACCTCCCACTATAGTCATTTTTCCTCCATTGTCTAGCCGGAATGCAGTCCCTCATAACAACTCTATGGCTATTATATTGCCAATGTATATTTACTTTCAGTATCAAAATATGCATTTTATCCCACAGTATTGGCCCATAAATCCCCGCTTATACAGCAACATTTCCTGGGGCCATTTCCTATAACTTTACATTCGGAGCACTATGCCGCTTAATACTTCTCCCATACAGACAATGCGGCACAATGACAATAATCCTACCCCACTCTGCAATCTTATTACCCCCTTCCAATTTCTAAAAACATCACTTCCAGTATAAAGTCCCTAAAAAAATTGGTAATCTTGGCTCCCAACTTGTCCAGAGCCCCTACAGATAAGAACAAATCAAGGAAACACTCACCCCCTCCCATCTGCAAACACTAACAACTAATGGGACAAGCCCATCTCCCAATCGGACGCCAGTTAGTGGGGATGGGGTGCGTAGCTTGGGGAGCTGGAGGCTCAGGGTCTATGATCCAAGCTTGGACAGTTGTCAATCTTCCATTCGGAGGGAGTTGACAGGGGTGTGGCAGGCAGTCCAATTTTTTCAGCTTTTCCTTCAGAATTATTGTCTGGTGGTGAGGATGTACAATCAGGTGGCACATTGCTACCTTAATCGGCAGGGGGCATCAGATCGGTTCATTTGAATTCCCTGGCATTTGCATGGGCGGAAACCCATTTTTTGTCCTTTGACTGTAGTGTACATCCAGAGGGAACTCAACTTCCATGCGGATGATCTGCGCCAGAATATGCTCTCCATGGTCTCCTTCCACCTGCTGACGGGTCTGGTCAATCAGGTTTGTCTCACTTATGGCTCCCTATGGGTGGATCTTTTTGCCAACCTCTCCAATGCAAGTTGTTTCCACTGTTTTGCTTTGATCACATTACCCAGGAAGCTTGGGCAGTGGATGCCTTGTCTTTTCCGTGGTTGAAGGGCCTGCTTTATGCCTTTCCTTTGATTCACCTCCTTTTGAGGATGCTTCAGAAGATTTGAGAGGAGTAGGTGCTGGTGGTTCTGTTTGTCCTGTTTTGGCTTTGTCGCTCCTGGTTTACGTTACTCTGAGAACTGTTCAGGTCAAACTCCCTTTGATTCCATCAACCCTGCAGTTTCCACTCCTCTCGTTCGGTCTTCTCCGCAGTCTGCAATTGATGGATTGGTTCTTGAATGGCAGTCCTTAAAAAGGCTTGGTTATTCTTGTGGGATGGTGGTTGACATTCAGTCCTCTAGGAAACCATCTACCATTTCCATTTCTTCCTATCTTAAGAATTAGGGTTCTTTTCAGAAGTGGGCTTCTGTTCTTGATTATGATCTGGAGCCAGGAGACCCTTTTCACATTTTTTATTTTTTCCGGGATGGGGTCCGTAAGAATTTAGCTCCTTCCAAGTTGGCAGCTCAGTGGTTGGCTATTAGAGCTTTAAGGGGTCCTTCTGGTGAATCGGATGAGTTAATTTCTTTGGTTACCTGGCTGTTTCTGAGTTTCCAGTTTAAGCTGACTCCTATGCATTCAGTTTCTCCAGTTTGTGATTTGCCCATGGTTCTTCTTGGGTTGCAGCTGGTTTCATTTGAATGTTTGTCTGTTGCTGTGATTATAGGCAAAATTGTTTTATTTTAATGGCAATTACCTCATCAGTTAGAGGAGCTTGAGGTGCTGGTCATCTCCTTTCCTTACCTTAAGATTTTTCCTGATAGGGTTGTTCTTCACCCTGATCGAAGCTTTCTTCCAAAAGTCAGCTCGTAGTTTCATTTGCAGCAGGAGTTGGTTCTGCCTATTTTTGAGGAGGTTGGTTCTAGTTGAGTGCCTTCCCCCCTTGATATTAGGTTCTGTTAGTTGTGTTACATATAGTGTACTGAGATTTTTCACCTTCCTCAGTCTTTGTTTATCTCCTTTTAGGGGGGGTCTCATAAGTGCAGGAAGGTGACAACGCCTATCTTGAGTCACTGGTTGTGGCCAGCTATCTGTCAGGCATACTCTTCTCTTGATTTGATTCCTCTGTCTTCTGTTCAGTGCAGGTCCACTAGCTAGGTCTCAATATTCTGGGTAGAGGTGGGTGGTGTTTCCATCCAAGAAATTTGTAGAGTTGCTACCTGGCCTTCTTTTGATACTTTTGTAAAGCATTATTGATTGGATGTTAATGATTCCAGTACTAATTTTGGCTATAGGGTGTTGTTTTTCTGTTATGAATCAAATTTGTGTCAGTGCAAATCTTCTTTGTCTCTGGCTTGTGATTTCCTCACTAAATTATGACTGGGTCAAGGAGGATCATTTACTTACCAGTAATCTTTATTACCCAGATCAGGTCCTCCTTGTCCCAGTCAATGAACCTCCCTTACCTTTGGCAGATATCCATACAACCGACAGAGGATCATTGGTTGAAACAGAAAAAAGACGAAGATGAAAGCAGTTGCTTGCAGAAGTATATCGGCTAATACTTGATATTTCCATCACTTGGCATATGGACTCAGACCTAGAAAGGCTTTTTAACTTGAAAACGCCAGATATCTGCCAATAATAAGTACTCTAGTCCGTAGAAAACTATTTCTGAACAAGGAACATCACAAAGTAGTGAATTAAGTTGAATTTCCAATGTGGTTGTATGTTGGAACCAATCATGCTCCAAAAAAAAAATCCAAAACACTTTATTCGATTGTTTAACACAATCATAAAAGCAAATAAATATACACATAGCCACAATCAACTTCCTCTTAACAATAAATAGATAAAATACATACCATTATGTCATGAAATTCACTAAGAAAGTTTAAGATCAATAATTCATTAAAAACAATAAAACTAGGTGAGTAGCGATGTTGTCAAATATATATATATATTTTTTTAAATAGAAAACTAATAACGTTACTAAAATCATTCTACATAGAAACTGCCTCAGTTTTGCCTAAAGGTGCGATCTAGCCTTCATGACTGCACACAAGAAAATAGCTAAACCATTGCAAATTTGAACTGATGGAAGAGTCAGCAGATAGAGAAAAGCAGGATGGCACTGTTTGATTTGCAGGGATTTTAAAAATGGTATCACAAACACTTTCCTTAAATCAGAATATAATGTGCAAAATAGGACTATATGCATTGTACTTTGGGGTGACACTGAGTCACAGGGACATTTCACCAGTAATGGACTCCAATCATTGGTAAGCGGAAAACTAACCAGTCGATGGAATATCTCTAATCTTAGGCTTGTGAGGACATAACGGTGACTGGGATTCAATACATATTTCGGTATGGTTCCATACCATCCGATTGCTGCATCAGAAAATTTCTCCTCACACTAGATTTCGTTGACTCGGTAGCTCACCTCCGATCAGCCAAGTAAGTAGGAAACATTTTTTTCAAGGCTTTCTTAGAGAGTATATCCATCTTTTCTGGTGTAAAGTAATACTCAGGGTAGCCTAAGTCCATGAAGAAGTTCTTTATATACTCCAGCCAGGGGATTAGCAACAAGTGACTTAGGCCCATATTTATACTTTTTTAGCGCCACATTTGTGTAATTTTTTGGTGCAAAAATGGTGCAAACCTACAAAATACAATTGCAGTTTGTAAGTTTGCGCCGATTTTGGGGAAAAAAATGACGCAAATGCGGCGCTAAAAAAGTATAAATATGGGCCTTAGCGTTTGGACATCCTCTGTGATTGCCCTGTTCAGAGTTGCAAATTCGGAGGTCCACAATTTGTACCAGAGTAAGATTGGTTGCACTTTTATTAGATCTATAATGTATGTTACCCCCAAATCTGAATGGCACGCCAAGGTTGAGGTGGAATTTGGCATGCTTAAAATGGACTTTAAGAAATAATTTTCTACTATTTGCAAAGCATTACATTTCCTATGTCCCCATAGACCTGCCCCGCACAGTGCAACAGAGACACATTTCGCCTTATAGATAGTCATCATACTTTTGGGGTAGCCCTTCCAACTTTTTTAGAAACAATTTTTATAGACATAATGGTTTTTGCAAAGTGTAGTTTCCTAGAACTAATTGCTTGCGACCAGGTACCTTTGTTGTCAAACATTATTCCTAGGTATGAAAAGGCTTCTGTGTCAACTAAATTGACGCCCTTTAATGTGACACGAGGTTTTTTCACAAATTTTATACCACAGTTCATCATGTAAGTTTTAGAATGATTGATTTTGAGGGCTAGATCTTCCATATAATTGGCAAAAGTTGTCAATAAACGCTGTGAGGCTGCTAGAGTGTGTGCCATAAGAACAGCATCATCAGCATACATAAGTGCTGGGATCTGTTGAGAACCAACTTGTGGAAGGTCTCTACATGCTGTGGATAAGACAACCTCTAGTTTATTGATATATGGGGAGAACAAGAGAGGTGCTAAAACACAGCCTTGACGTAGCCCTTGATTTACAGGGAAAGAGGAGGTACACTCCCTCTGAGACCCAAAGCGTACCCTTTCTTTAGCTCTGGAATATAGTTCCCTAATGAAGTGAACTACAGTGTTGTCTACTCCCATATGCAGCAAAATGGACCATAGTTTACTGTGAATTACACAGTCAAACTCCGAGGTCAGATCAACAAATAATGAGATATAAATTTCCTGACTTGGCCTTCGTATATTTGCCGATCAAGATATCTAAGTTCAAGGCCTGTCCCACAGTCCCTATCCCAGACTTAAAGCCGTATTGTAAATCTGTTAATATGTTATTAGCTTCTGTCCACTCCCGCAGCCAATTTAAAAGGATACGTCCTGCAATCTTTGCAAGTGTGTCGAGGAGTGAGATCGGTTTATAACATGCTGGATTTTGACGGTCACCTTTCTTAAATATTGGGACAATGATAGACTCTGCCCAGGTCGGGATAAAGGTCGTGGCACAGCATGCTCGTAGAACCTGTGTCAATAAAGGGCCCCATAGTGAAATGTTAGACTTATAAATATCAATTGGTACTCTGGGCCTGCTGCTTTCCCACTCTTGCTAGCATTTATGGCGTCAATGACCTCGCTTAAACCAATCAGGCCATTACCATGAATGCATTTACCCCACTGTCATTATAACAAATGCGCCTTTACCACACATTCCTTTCCAATGAAAACTTTTACTACGAATATACCTTTACCACGCATGCCTTTACAATTACAATTTCCTTGTAAATGCATGATTTGTAAAGGCATATATGTGGTAAACGTTTAAGTGGTAAGTATAATATGTATGTGTGCAAATATATATATATGTATCTGTATATATACATTTATATACATTAATAATATACACAGATGCATACATGTATATGTGTGTGTGTATATATATGGTGGTCGCCAGTAGGTAGTTATAGTTAGGCCCATGCATGTTTCAATAGAAAAAGTGCTTTTTGACTTGCTGTCACCGTTTGAAGAATCTTCACAAAATTTCCCCCAAAAAGTAGTGTTTCTTGTTGTGCATGGAAAGTTTCGGGCTGATCCGTCAAGCCGGGGCCAAAAAAAGCGGGGGGGGTCAGAAAAGTTGTGTTTCCCATGTTAACTCCCATAGGAGTTTTGAACACAACTACAGCCTGAACCACTGAACGGAATTACACCGATTTGCTGTAAATCCGTTCAGTAGTTGTTGAGAAATTAAAGTAAATTTGTATATCTGAGGTTGGGACAACTTTGTGACTAATGATGAGCTTGTGCACAGCTATGATTGGCTGCCAACATCTCACCTGGGAAATGTTGGCAGCCATGATGGGACTCAGCTTTAGCCAAGCCCCACTAAAAAAGTTAAAAAAATAAGACAAGAGCCAGGGTAGATCTTAGCTCTGGTGCTGGGATCCCAGACGGGAAGCTTTTTTAAAAAGAAATTCAGCAAATTTGTGATGATTTGGTGAATTTGCAGGAAAAATAAAACAAGTGCAGGCCTCCGCGCTTGTCTTTAAGAAGGTCCTGGGGCATGTAAACTTTAAGGTGGGGGGCACATGGGGCCCCCTCCTAGGGCTGTTTTATGCCCTGGGACTGCCACCTCCCTGGAGCTAAACATTTTATGTATGTGGGAGGGCTGTGCAGCCCCCCCACAACCCCGGGGACCAGCACCTCCGTAGGGGCAATATGAAACTATGTACGGGGGCCACGTGGCTCCCCCGCAGCCCAGAGGACCGCCACCTCCCGAGGCAAATAATCAGTTGTGTGCAGGGTGCCACGTAGCCCACTGCAGCCCCGGGGACCGCCACCTCCCCAGGGCCAATGTGAAATTATATACGGGGTGCACAGCCCCCTGCATTCCCGGGGACCACAACCTCCCTGGGACTAAAATAAAACAATGAGGAGGGTCTGTTGCGGACCCTTGACCCTGGGGACCACCACCTCCCAGGGCAAAAACACTTTGGAAGGGGGGCGCTAAGCCCCCCTTGAAGGTCCTGGGGATTGCCACCCCGAGGGCCGGCTACTGCTATGTCCTAGGGTGCCCACCCTTGGAACATAGCTGTATGCTCTGACTTTGCAGGAGCTTTGACAGCTCCCACCAAGTCAAACAGTTCTCACTTGCAGAAAGTTAACTTTTTATCAGTTTCCCTGCATTCCAATATCTGTGCAGGCAAACAGATGAAAACATTGCCCCCGCAAGAAGGGAGCTGCTATTTAAAGCAGCTCCCTTCTTGTGGGAGCAATGCAGGCTTCCGCAAGACGTGAGGCTCCAGCTAGGACAATGGGGGCCTTGAGGCTCCCCCTGCGGTCCTGTCAATCTCTCTCTTCCATTCCATAATGGGATGGAAGAGAGAGAGAGATTGTTATTGCAGTGGTCATGCCATGCAATCACTTCAAAGTGTCAGACTAGCAAGTTGTTTGGTAAGAATGTTATAGTTATGTTTGGATGCAGAGCAGAACAGTCCTTTCTCGCCTAATGGCCAAGGTCTTGTGCTTTTACTCAGTAGGCTGAAGGTTCAAATGATTGTATCTCACGGCAGTGTGTCTCTTTATTTTCTTGTGATGTGACTGCTAAAAATTCCTAAAAAGTCTTTTTCCCCTCGAAATCTGTGGGTTGAATGTCATAGCTGTGTTTGGACAGTGCACAGTAAGGAGTCACCTCTGGCCTAGTGGTTAAGGTCTCAGACATGCACACTATAAAGGTTAAGGGTTCTAGTTTATGTGAGTCTGGCTATTTTCTGCTTTAATTTCTTTTCATCTAAAGATATTTAAGTTACATACTGAAAGGTGAGCTCACTCTTTATAATTGAGTAAAACATTTTTCTTTTCAATTTGTCTGGAAATATCTCATTCTAAGTATATCATTCACAAAGCCTAAATCACTCTTTCTCTCTCAATCTCTTACTTTCTCTCTCTCTCTCTCTCTCTCTCAGGGTTGTGTGGTCAGGGGGGTTGGCTGCAGGGTCTGGCCACAGGCCAGGCCCTGTGGGCAACCCCACTGTGCATGACCAAAGGCCATATGCTGCTCAAGGTTGGATGGTTATAGGGAGTTGGCCATAGGCCGTGCGCAGTGGTGGTTGGTTTAACGTATACTAATGAAAATTGCTTTGCGTTAAAAAAAACACTGAAAAAACAAAGGTTACAGGGATGTTATAGTTAAGCTTTATATTTTAGAAATAGTATCACTCAGTAGTACAGAAAGTACACAGTTTTAACTTTTGTAGTACCTTGGTATATATGCTTAACATTCATAAACTTTTAGCAAACATTTACAATCACTGGATGATGTCATCAGGGATGTAATTTGAGATGTCATCAGTGATGTGATCAATGATGTCACTGACCATGTTATGAGTGATGTAATATGTGAGATCATAAGCAGTGCATTGCGGGGGGCTAAATTATAGTTAGCTCAGGTAACTATACCTGCTGAATTCTACTGGTTTTGTACGAGTGAAAGGAGAGCATAACTATAATATCCATGTAACCTTAGTTTTTTCCCCTCAATTTCTAATGTTTTTTAATTTCTATTTCCTTAATATAACGTCCCTGTAACCTTTGTTTTTTTCACTGAATTTCTAAGATTTTTTGAATGTTGTTTCCTAACTATAACATCCCTGTTTTTCCAATTTTATTTCCTAACTGTAACCTTTAAGCTTTGACAGTGAGTGTGTGAGTGAGTGCATAACTGTCTCAGTAGGTCTGTGAGTGGGTGTGAGAGAGTCTGAGTGGGTCTGTCAATGGGTGTGTAAGTGTCTGAGTAGGCCTGTAAGTGAGTGTGTCAGTCTCTGAGTGGGTCTCTGAGTGAGTGTATAAGTGTATACGTGGATCTGTGAGTGATTGCATGAGTCTCTGAGTGAGTCTGGGAGTGGATGCATGTATGTCTGAGAGGGACTGTGAGTCAGTGCATGAATGTCTAAGTGGCTCTGTGAGTGGGCGCATGAGTGTCTAAGTGGGTCTACAAGTAAGTGGGTGTGAGATTGTCTGAGTGGATCTGTGTTTGAGTACATGAGTCTCTGAGTGGGTATGTGAGTAGGTGCATGAGTGTCTGAGTGCATCGGTGAGTGGGTGTGTGAGTGTCTGTGTAGGTGTGTCAGTAGCTGTGTGAGTGACTCAGCCGCAAAGGAACTGAACCTGACTGTAAATTACCAAAAATAATCCACAGTTTTGCACAAAATGTCTACCCACTGAAATACTTTCTACTAGTTAATTAGTAAGTGCTACTTCGTTGGTAAATGCCCAGTGTGTAATGGACCAGGAGGAAATGTCTCCAGCGAACTTGTGTGCGTTTGGCAATGTGATTGTTCCTCATGTGTCTTTCTCCGGAATACTGTGATAACATGAATCCTCTTATGAAGAGTCCAACATGACTACAAATACGTAAATCTCCACTAAACCAGGGTCCTTCCTCTTAACTATATGACGTAAGTGCTTCTTTGTTTGATGGGTATATTCTCATATTCCTCGGCATCAAGAACGCACTACCAAAATTGATGGGAAACGCACAGGGGGGCCCTTTGAGCTGTCTATCATCCTGGCAAAAGGTAGAAAGACCATTGCATACTATTAAGGTAGACAGGGCGGAGACAAGAGGGCGGAGCTTCCAGGTGATTTGCACATTTGCATACTTGTAGCAATTTAAAGGGAGAACCATGGACTCTGCTCTCACCAGGAGAGGACAAGAAAGTACCCACTCGTCACAATCACATAAAGATTGTGATCCAATAGATGAAAGATGCCTTCACCTCTACAAAGGATTTCAGATCATTTTATAAAATGGAATCACAAAGTAAACACACTTGCTTTGCCTTTGCTAAGCCCAGGAGTTAGGATAATTTGTCCTTTCAAGAAGTGGAGTTTCAACTGGGGCACCTGCTAAATTTATATTTATAAGTGTTTCCTTTTGAGGTTTAATTTCTATGAACTGAGTACCATGGCCAGAGCATAAACTCACCTGCTTGTTTATCCAACAACAGTCCACAGTGTTGCACAAAATGTTTATCCAACTGGAGTACTTTCTACTGGTTAGTTACTAAGTGCTACCTTGTTGGGTAAATAGCCAGTGTCCAGGAGGGGGGCTGGGCAGCACCTCCTACGGGGCCGATTTTGACCTCGGTACCCCATTCCCCAGGGCCCACTACAATTCAATGAGGGAGGGGGCCCCTGTCAAAGCTCCCACAAAGGCAGAGCAAACAGCCATGTCCTGGGGATGGACACCCCCAGACATAGCAATAGCCCGCCGTGGTTGGTGGTGGTCCCCACGGCCATTATTGGTTCCATAAGGGAGGGCGCGCTGCTTCACATCCAACGTTCAACTTTGCCCCAGGAAGGTGGTGATCCCCAAAGCTGGGGGTCTGCAACGGACCTCTTTAATTATTCGTTTTCAGCCCTGGGAGGGTGCTGGCTCCCAGGGCTGCAGAGGGGCAGAACAGTACCCCTTCATTACAGCAAATTGCCCCCGGAGGTGGCCACATGGACCCACCACAAAGATTCTGTATTTACTACCGGGGAGGTGGTGGACCCCATATAAAATAAAGAATTAGCCCTGGGGAGGTAGTGGTACCCAGCACATTTTTGGCTAATCACCCCAGGGAGGTGGTGGTTCCTAGGGCTAATATAAGCCAAAGGAGGGGGACACCATGTGTCCCCACTCTTTTTCAATCCCCCAAGGTCCGCGGGACCTGGCCCAACCGGGGGCCAAATAAAAGAAAAGGACAGGAGACCACCCTTTTTTTTTAACTCATCAAAATCTGCGGGGCTTTTTAGCTCTGGACGAGTCTGTAAGGGACCCCTAGACCGAGGCTAGCGGCTTAGGGCGACCCTACTCTAGCTACTTTTCTTTTTTTTAAACTCAAGCCGAGTCCCAAGATGGCTGCCAACACATCCTTGTTGAAGTGTTGGCAGCCAGTGAGATATCAGCATGGGTACAGTGGGATCTGTGGAGGATCCATGTCCCTAGATATCTATATTTTTAAATCTCTAATTACTCCAAAACTACTGAACAGATTTATAAATCACAATCTGCAGACCAAGATCTAGCCTCTTGCCAAATTTGGTGTAACTCCGTTCAGTGGTTTGGGCTGTAGGCATGTCTAGAGACCCTATGGAAAAATTAATGGTGAAAACGTATTTTGGGACCCCCCCTTTTTCTCAGCCCCACTTGATGGATCTCGCCGAAACTTTCAGCACTTTCAAGACAGCAGCCGCTCCAACTAAAGTATACGTTTGAAACTTTTGTGAAGATTCGTAAAGCGTCAAAATTATTTGCATAACAAAAAATGCTTTTCCCATGGAAAGTAGGTCCTAACTATAACTACTTACTGGTGACCGCCAGTAGGTAATATATAACACCCCAAAACTCATACCCACCCTAAAAATTCCCTTACTATCAAAAAATCCACACCCATCATAAACCCTAAAAATTCCCTTTCCACCCAAAACCCCATACCCACCCTAACCCCCAAAAATTCCCTAACCACTCAAAAACCCATACATACCCTAAACTCTAAAGATTCACTTGCCGTCCATTACCCATACCTAGTGGTGGTCGCCACTAGGTAGTTACAGTTAGGACTATGTTTCCATAGAAAAAGTGTTTTGTGACTTGCCTATATCTTTGGCACCGTTTGACGAATATTCATGAAATGTTCCAAAAAAAGTGTTGCAGTGATTCTTGTTGAACCAAGGAAGCTTCCGGTTGGTCCATCAAGCTGGGGCCGAAAAAAAGGGGGGTCTTAAAATACGTTTTCACCATTAATTTTGTGGTTTCCATGTTAATTCCCATAGGATTCTTTAGACACATCTACAGCCCAAACCACTGGAAGGAATTACATCAAATTTTGCAGAGAACTAGTTTTGGGTATGCAGATTACGCTTTCACTTATCTGATGTAAATCTGTTCAGTAGTTTGTGAGAAATTCAGGGAAATTAAAATCTGTATATCTCTGGCCATGAAGCATTTGCGAACAAAGATGAGCCCATTTAGGCAATTGCACAGCTCTGATTGGCTGCCAACACTTCAAACCAAGAAGTGTTGGCGCCCCCCCCGATTGCCCCGGGTACCGCTGCCTCCCTAGGGATTTAATTATTTTATATACGGTGGGCCCACAGCCCCCCACTGCCTGGGGACTGCCACCTCCTCAGGGCTTTCATTATTATACACATGGGGGGCCAGAAGCCCCTCCACTGCCCTGGGGACCGCCACCTCCCCAGGGATTTCGTTTTTAAAAATTCAGAGGGGCCTGCCACCTCCCCAGGGCAAATATTTAAAAAGAGAAAGGGGGTCCCAACAAGCCCCAGGGACTACTAACCCTTGGGGCTTTCCTCGTTGGAAAGGGGTTGCCCCTCTTGGAGCTCCTGATGGCCCCAGAGACCACTTCCTCCCAAGGCCGGCTCCTGCTATGTCCCAGGGTGCCCACCCCCAGGGACATAGCCGTTTGCTGTGGTTTGGCTGCAGAAGCCACAGCAAACACTTCGAGTTTTGACAGCGGGACCTGCAAGGCAGGTCCCACTGTCAAAATCCGAAGCTTCATCTTTGTCCCCTAAGGTAGCTATAACTCACGCCCTCACAATGTAATGCCAATTACCCTACAAATTACAGCACTCATGTAATTATTGATGATATCAATGTAATATTTGCAGTAACATTTTTGACAAAAAAACTGCACGGCGGGCGCGAGTTATAGTTGTCTTAGGGCACGACTTATAGTTACTTAAGGTAACTCTAACTATAACTGGTGAATTTCTATGGTTTGGTACGTTAAAAATGTGAGTCTAACAATAAAATCCCTGTAACCTTTGATTTGTTTTGTGAATATATATACATATTAGGAAATAGAATTAAATAAACATAGAAATTCACTTAAAAAAACAGAGGTTTTCAGGGACGTTATAGTTAGGCTCACTTTGTAGAAATTCACCAGTTATAGTTAGAGTTATCTCAAGTAACTATAACTCGTGCCCTAAGGTAACTATAACTTGCGGCCCGCCATACACAGTTATCTCATTTATAGTACTGCAGATGCTACAGTGACATTATCAATGATGTTATCAAAGATGGCATGAGTGCTGTGTAATTTGTGGGGTAATTAGCAGTGCATGGCAAGGGTGTGAGTTATAGCTACCTTATAGGTACCTTCCATGTTTTTTTTAATGTAAAGTCATTTTCATTACTATATGTTAATCCAACCACCACCCCGCATGGCCTTTGGCCTGCGGCCGGACCCTGCAGCCAATCCCCCTAACCACCCAACCACATGCTGGGCATGGACCTTTGGCCATGCATGGCTGGAGTTGGCCAGGACTGGTCTCTCTGGGTGTGAGAATAGGTGTGAGAGGGTGTCTCTGGGGGTGAGAGTGGCTGTGAGAGTGGGTGCATCAGTGTCAGCTCCCACAGAGCAAACAGCTACGTTCTCGGGATGAGCACCCCAGGGCATAGCAGGAACCAGCCCTGGAGGGTGACAGTCCTCAGGGCCATCTGTGGGTCCTTGAGGGGGGGCCAGGTGGCCTCCTCCAACTCTGCATTTAGCCCTGGGGACGTGGTGGTCCCTGGGTTTGCTGGGGTCTGAAATAGACCACCTTCCTTCTTTTTTCATATTTGCTCCAGGGGGATCGGGGTCCCCCGGGCTGGTGGTCCACCCCACATTTGATTTGAATATGTGCCCTGGGGAGGTGGTGGTCCCCGGGGCTGCGGGGGGGGAAAGGGCAGCCAGCCTCCCACATTTGATTTAAAATTAGTGTCCCGAGGAGGTAGTAGGTCCCCGGGGCTGTAGTGGGGGCAAAGAGGCCCCCTGCATTTGATTTGTAATAAGAGCCCTGGGGAGGTGACAGTCCCTGGGGCTGCAAGGGGTCTGGACTCCCCCACCCCTGCATTTTCAAAACCATTAGCCCCAGGAGGTAGTGGACCCTGGGGCTGTGGGGGGACTGGACGGCCTCCCTGCATTCAAAATATAAATGCCCTGGGACCTGCCCCACCCGGGGGCAGCAGTTGAAGCAAGTGCGGAAGCCTGCACTTGTTTAAAAAAAAATGTCAACGGATCTGCAGATCCGCCATGACTCGCAGTGAAAATATTTAAAAATAAAATGCTTTTTCATTCTGGGGGTCCCTTTAGGACCCCAGCCCCAGAGATAAAGGGTCTGGGTGACTCTATCCTAGTCCCTTTTCTTTTTTTTACATTTTGTTTGAGACTTGACGAAAGCCGAGTCCCAAGATGGCTGCCAATACTTCCTTGTTGAAGTGTTGTCAGCCATCAGGTCTCAGCACCAGATCAGGAGGGTTTGTGAAGTCTTTGCGTCCTTTTATATACAAATTTGGATTTTCTTTAATTTCTTAAAAACTACTGAACGGATTTACACCAAATAACAAAAAGGCCTCTTTCTGGAACAAGAGCTACATTTCTGCCAAATTTGGTGTAATTTCGTCTAGTGGTTCGGGCGCTATCGCTGTTCAAAAGTCCTATGGAAAAATGAATGGGGAAAATGCGTTTCGGGACCCCACCTTTTTTCTCAGCCCCACTTGACGGATCCCCCGAACCTTTTCATACAGCAGCTTAAGTGAGCACCATTTTCTTTTTTAATTTCGGGAAGATTCATCAAACAGTGCCAAAGTTATGAGCAAAACAAAAAACACTTTTTCTATAGATTCTAGGTCCTAGCTTTAACTACCTAGTGGCGACCACCACTAGGTAATATATATATATATATATATATATATATATATATACCTGTAAAACCTTTACAACAAATGTGCCTTTACCATTCATGCCTACATTCATTATAATGGCATGCTCAATAAAGGCATACTCATTGTAAAGGCATGCGCGGTAGTGGCATGCGTGGTAATGTAAAACAGGTCCCGCTGTACATGGACACTGAGTTCCCGTGCCAGAAGGGTCATTACTTTTATATCATTAGTGACCTCAGGTATGATTAGGGAAATTTTAAAGGATACATTTTGCTTCTCGGAATCTATATTTATTGCATTCCTTGTTTTAAAATGGGTTTTTAGAAAAGGTTAAGCTGGGTTGAAGTAGTCAGGTATAGTTGAAGCTTATATCTACTCAAAAGAGCCCACCATGTGCTTGTTTTCCTGCAATGGAGATAGTCCCTTCCGTCAATGAAAATCAGACCATAAAAGCACAAGCATAAATAAATTGATGACACATGCGACACACACAAAACGACATATAGCTAAAATCCAAATACAATTTATATGACATAAATGTAACCCCCCCACAACCTCCCAGAATCAATATACTATTAATCAATCATAGAATAAAATGCATTATGCAAAATTTTAAAAATATTTTCATGATCAAATTCCCTCCACGTCTTGCAATTTTCTTAGTCTCAAAGAGGAGGCTAAAAACATGCAACTGCATATGTAGTATGTGCATCAAGAAGTAACTGTAAAAACATAACAGCAGGTCTGACTTGGACAAAGTGATTCAATTTTAACAAAGGACTTAAAAACATACAACAAACAATTTCATAAAAACTACAAAAGAAAACAAAATGCAGTAAATTCTGTGGTGAAAAATTATCACACGTACAAGGTCCCAAGTTATTACTCTATATATAAGATTTAGGGTATGCTAAAAAGAAATGAAACTGATTAAACCTAAACCTGGTTAAAAGATAACGATGGTGGAGATTAAAGGAATAGGTCAAATAAGGTTCAATAAAAGGACTAGACAATAATAAAGAATGGGCATTGACTGAGCTTTTCTTTAATTCAGGAGCTACCCTTTCTAATTTTCTCCACTGTAGAAAGTTTACTTTGGTTCAGGCGATATCATCCTTTATTATAGAGGAAGTTGACTCAAACAAGGCTGATCTGCCTAATTTAAAAAGTGTCCCTATTGTATTTGAACCAATCAATCAATCTCCAACCATCTAGAGCCAAACAGTCTGTGAGAATCTCCTGACCCAAGGTATTTTCTGCACGCACCCAAATAGTCAGACACCTATTCAAAGGGGCTAGTGCAATGAGGCCCGAAATATATGGTAACCCAGTTCTTCATGGACCATAAAGGCTGGTGTTGATGCAGGGACAGCTAATAGATGCCTACAAAAGCAATTTTTGGCTACTTGTAAAGCCTTACTATTGGCATAACCTCAAATGTCACTATTGTAAGTGGCCACAGAGACATATCCAGCCTGATAAACCTTCAGCAGAGCCCCCAATGGCTTGCTACCTTTTCTTGCCGCAAAGGAGACCAGGGCACCAAGAGTTTTTAAAAGGGCGAGCTACTTTGCTCTCACAAAGGTGTCCCATGTAGTACGACCACCAAAGACCACGCCCAAATAAGGATAGGTTTGAACTCTAGACAGCTTATTATTCTGCACATGAAAAGATCTTACTCTAGTTGACTTGGGACCCACTACTATCACCTGGGATTAACTGTAATTTGTAGAGAGATCTAAGTTATTCATTTAGTCCACAAAACCATCAAGTATTGACTGCAACCCCAATGAAGTACTAGCCAACAATATAGTATCTTCAGCATTCAGTAGTGCAGGGATCAACCGTTCACCTATGCGGGGATAATCCACAGGCTTATCAAGCAACCTTATGCCAAGATCGTTCACCTACAATGTGAACAAAAATGGGGCCAATATGCAACCTTGCCAGACACCGGTCCGTAAATGAAAATAAATTGTACAAGCCCCATCCTCATTATAATGCACTACCATCCTCATCTCCCTGTGCAAGTCAACTAAACAACCAACAATATCTTGATCCAGTCCCTTATCCAATAATATCTGCCAGAGCTTAGATCTATTTACCTTGTCAAAGGCAGAGAAGAGATCCATGTATGCTATAAAAAGCAATCCTGATTTGTCAACGGTATATTTATTGATCAACAAAAAAAATTGAGGCATTGATCACAGGTGCCAAGTCCGGGCCAAAAACCGTACTGTAGACCTGACAGAACAGTCCCCTCCCCTCCCCTGCCCAGGTCAAAGCCCTCTCAAGAATCGCCCTATACATCACTCTAACAAACAAATCTATCAGAGAGATGGGACTATAACAGCTAGGAAGATCCCTTGAGGCCTTCTTGTAAACAGGGATGATGATAGACTCGGACCAAGAATGTGGCAAGCCCATCTGCACAGCTAGATTGAAAACATGGGTTAAAATCTGGCCTAAAGACCAGGTGTAGCCTTAAATAGATCAGTAGGTATGCCATCCTGGCCAGGGGCCTTATGGCTTGATAAACACTCTATTGCACACTCGACCTTGGTAATTTCAAAGGTTAAACAACTCTTGACACATACAGAGGCCACAACTAGAGTCATGTTTATACCAGCCTGGGGCACCCCTGTATATATATTCATAATGCTTGATCCAGTCTTCTGGGGCAATGTGGGAGGAAATGTCATGCATACTGTTACCTTCAAACAAGGGTGATTGAAAACTCTCAAAGCTTGCCACTATCGCCATTATTAGATGTCTCCAACAGATCAAACCAACCTGCCTCTGTGGTATCTCTCTTCCTATTCTCAATCGCCTGTGCCATATAGGCTCTATGTCTAATGTGAATGAGGTCATGATCCTCGGAAGTCTTAAGGGCACTCAATATCAACTTGTGACATTTGAAGCATTTATTGTCAAACCATGTTGGATTACAATTAACATGCCACACAGAGGGAAGGGCCAGGGTAGCACAAACCTCCTCTTGTATGGCCAGATAAGCACCCCAAAATGACACATCCCACAGAAAATATCAAACGCTTTCTTTTTACCTGCAATGAGAGATTCCAGAAAGACCACTGGCACAATCTTTTCCCATTGAAGTCTCTTTCCTTGGTCCTTCATTTTGAGGGTCGACTTGCATATAATACCTGACGGAGAAGTGATATAAAACAAACTACCAACATCAATTAACATACAAAAATGACCACTAAAACTAAAGATACTAATAACATAAGAACCAAACCAATCCCCTAATGGGACTGAGCAGAAAATATAATCTAACATGGCTTTTGCGCCATGGTCAACAAAAGTTGCAGGAAAATTACACTCTGGATCTAAGTACACCTCGGTTACAACACACTCCAAATTGAGCTTGGTCAGAATACTATTTAAATAACTACCCACAATACTATGCTCAAGATGCAAGATGTTATAGCCGCACATATGGTAACATGACACAAATGAGTGAATGCAGAGGTGTAAATTAAAATCCCCCACTAAAACAAAACCAACACTTACACACTCCTTGTACTCTATGTCAATTATACGGGGCTAAGGTAACTGAAGCATGCCACAAAAAAAGTTCCATTAGTCGCATTGTAAAAGTTCACTAGTTCAAATGTACCTACCCTGGTAGCTGAGAAAACAAGGGCTTGCACGTTGTGCGACAATATAGGCACCTGTCTAACTCTGCAACTCAAAGAGATAGAAACCAATGTTAAAAGGCCTCCTTTAGGTCTCCCTTCAGACGAGGGCATGGCAGACTTACACCCATCTGTAGGAGGCTGGCCTGGCTTGTAGTGGGTACCAAAGGTACTTACACCTGTGCCAGGTCCAGTTATCCCTTATTAGTGTAGAAGAGGTGTTTCTAGCAGCTTAGACTGATAGAAGGTAGCTATGGCAAAGCAGCTTAGGCTGAACTAGGAGACATGCAAAGCTCCTACTATACCACTTATATCATATGCACAATATCATAAGAAAACACAATACACAGAGTTACTAAAAATAAAGGTACTTTATTTTTATGACAATATGCCAAAAGTATCTCAGTGAGTACCCTCAGTAAGAAGGTAAGTAATATACACAAGTTATATGTACACAAACCAAAATTATGTAAGTAAGAGCAAGAAAAGTAATGCAAACAGTGTAGAATTACAATAGGTTGCAATAGGAGCATATAGGTGTAGGGGCAACACAAACCATGTATTCCAAAAGTGGAATGCGAACCACAAATGGACCCCAGACCTATGTGAGCTTGTAGAGGGTCGCTGGGACTGTAAGAAAACAGTGAGGGTTAGAAAAATACCCCACCCCACGATCCTGAAAAGTAGGAGTAAAGTACACCTACTACCCCCAGAGAGCACAGAAGTCATGATAGGGGGATTCTGCAGGAAGAACAAACACCAGCAGTGCACTGACAACGGATTTCCGGACCTGAGTTCCTGTAAGACAAGGGGACCAAGTCCAATAGTCGCAACAGTGTTGAGAGGGGGCAGGAGCCCAGGAAATGCCAGCTGAAGGTGCAAGGAAGCTGCCACTGGTTGGAAGAAGCTTGGAGTTCTGCAAGAAAGAAGAGGACTAGGAACGTCTCCTTTGGAAGACGGATGTCCCACATCGCGATGAAGCTTGCAGAGGTGTTCCCACGCAGAAAGACTGCAACCAAGCCTTGCTAGCTGCAAGGGTCGCGGTAGAGGTTTTTGGGTGCTGCTGTGGCCCAGGAGGGACCAGGATATCGCCACTTGGAGGAGGAGACAGAGGGGGCGCTCAGCAACTCAGAGAGCCCTCACAGAAGCAGGCAGCACCCGCAGAAGTACCCCAAACAGGCACTTAGAAGAAAAGTGAACCGGAGTCCACGCAAAGTCACAAAAGGGAGTCCCACGACGCCGGAGGACAACTCAGAAGATTGTGCACTGCAGGTCAGAGTGCTGGGGACCCAGGCTTGGCTGTGCGTGAAGGAAATCCTGGAAGAGTGCACAGGAGCCAGAGCAGATGCAAATCACGAGGTGCACAGCTTTGCAGTCTAGCGTGGGGAGGCAAGGACTTACCTCCACCAAACTTGGACTGAAGAGTCACTGGACTGTGGGAGTCACTTGGACAGAGTTGCTGTGTTCCAGGGACCACGCTCATCAGGATGAGAGGGAACCCAGCGGACCAGTGTTGCAGTCTTTTGGTGCCTGCGTTAGCAGGGGGAAGATTTCGTCGACCCACAGGAGATTTCTCCAAAGCTTCTGGTGCAGGGTGAAGGCAGGCTACCCCCAGAGCATACACCACCTGAAAACAGTCGAGAAAGCCGGCAGGATTAGGCGCTACAATGTTGCTGGTAGTCGTCTTGCTACTTTGTTGCGGTTTGGAAGACGTCCTGGAGCAGTCAGTGGTCGATCCTTTGGTAGAAGGTGAAGAGAGAAATGCAGAGGAACTCTGGTGAGCACTTGCATTCGTTATCTGAAGAATTCCCCAAAGCAGAGACCCTAAATAGCCAAAAAAGGAGGTTTGGCTACCAGGTTAGGAGGATTGGCTACCAAGAGAGGTAAGAGCCTATCAGAAGGAGCCTCTGACGTCACCTTCTGGCACTGGCCACTCAGAGAAGTCCAGTGTGCCCCCAACACCTCTGTTTCCAAGATGGCAGAGGTCTGGGACACACTGGAGGACCTCCCCTGGGAGGTACTGGTCAGGGGAGTGGTCACTCCCCTTTCCTTTGTCCAGTTTCACACCGGAGCAAGGCTGGGGGATCCCTGAACCGGTGTAGACTGGCTTATGCAGAGATGGGCACCATCTGTGCCCATCAAAGCATTTCGAGAGGCTGGGGGAGGCTACTCCTCCCCAGCCCTTCTCAACTTTTTCCAAAGGGAGAGGGTGTAAGACCCTCTCACAGAGGAAATCCTTTGTTCTGCCTTCCTGGGGCAGAAACCTGTCTGAGGGGTTGGCAGCAGCAGCAGGTGCAGTGGAGACCCCGGAAAGGCACTTTGGCAGTAACCGGGTTCTGTGCTAGAGACCCGGGGGATCATGAATTGTCGTGGTTCGCATTCCACTTTTGGAGTATATGGTTTGTGTTGCCCCCATACCTATGTGCTCCTATTGCAATCTATTGTAACTTTACACTGCTTGCATTACTTTTCTTGCTATTACCTGCATAATTTTGGTTTGTGTACAGATATCTTGTGTATATAACTTATCCTCATACTGAGGGTACTCACTGAGATACTTTTGGCATATTGTCATAAAAATAAAGTAGCTTTATTTTTAGTACTTCTGTGTATTGTGTTTTCTTATGATATTGTGCATATGACACCAGTGGTATAGCAGGAGCTTTACATGTCTCCTAGTTCAGCCTAAGCTGCTTTGCCATAGCTACCTTCTATCAGCCTAAGCTGCTAGAAACACCTCTTCTACACTAATAAGGGATAACTGGACCTGGCACAAGGTGTAAGTACCTCTGGTACCCACTACAAGCCAGGCCAGCCTCCTACATTGGTTGTGCAGCGGTGGGATAAGTACTTGTAACTACTTACCACTTTGTCATTGTGTACTTTTCATAAGAGAATAATATACAAAACAATTTCAGTGTATGTACACCTAACGAAAATGTTTTGCTTTTCTTCTCTCAAACTTTTTACAAAGTTCTGAAAAGTTTCTCTAAACTTCTAAAAGTTTGAAAAAGTTTTTTTTCTCTGTTCTTTAAAATGTTCTAAAACTTTTTCTTTCTTCTCACTGTCTTTAAACCTTTTGCTATCATGTCTGATGTAGAGTCTGCTCTTAAAATGGTCAATACTACTTATGACAATTTGAATTACAAGAGCCTAAGGAGTCTCTGCTTAGATAGAGATTTAGTGATAGGAAAGAACCCTACAAAAGAGTTTCTATATAACATGCTTATTGTGAATGATGAGTCCCAAGCAGGCACTTCAAATGAGAGGTTAATAGAAGGCTCCCATTCTGACTCAGGGGATCTCTTTGAGGGAGATGGGGAGGGTTATGTTCCAAATCTGCCCCATAGCAGACCACCTAGTAATGCTGGTAGTAATGGAGGCTCCCATCATAGTAGGGGTGTCTTTGTTCCTGGAGGCCAGGTTATTAGAGTCCAGTCAGTTAGGGACAGATCTCCCTCTGTTGTTTCCAATCTATCTTCTGTGTCCAAGCATTCCCAACTCACCCACCCTGAAGACAACATGTTAGAAAGGGACCTGAAAAGGTTGAGAGTGGAAGAGACCAGACTGAAGCTTAAACAGCAACAGCTGGCCTTAGATAGGGAATCCCTAGACCTGGAGAAGGAGAGACAGAGATTGGGGTTTGGACCCCATGCTGACAGCAATAGCAGTATTCCTAATAGTAATCCTGTTAGAGAGCATGATTCCAGAAATCTGCACAAGATAGTCCCCCCTTACATGGAGGGGGATGACATCAACAAGTGGTTTGCTGCAGTTGAGAGGGCCTGTATGGTACAGGGGGTCCCTCAAAGGCAGTAGGCTGCTCTATTGTGTCTATCTGTCAATGGAAAGGGTAGGGATAGGCTCCTTACTGTTAGAGAAAGTGATGCTAACAATTTTGCAGTTTTGAAGGATGCACTCTTGGATGGATTTGGCTTAACCACTGAACAATACAGGATTAAGTTCAGAGACACCAGAAAAGAGTCCTCACAAGACTGAATAGACTTTGTTGACTGTTCAGTGCAGGCCTTGGAGGGGTGGTTACATGGCAGTGGAGTTTTTGACTATGAAAGCCTGTATAATCTTATTCTGAGAGAGCATATAATGAATAACTGTGTGTCTGACTTGATACACCAATATCTAGTGGACTCAGATCTGACCTCTCCCCAAGAATTGGGAAAGAAGGCAGACAAATGGGTCAGAACAAGAGTGAACAGAAAAGTTCATACAGGGGGTGACAAGGATGGTAAGTCTTCTGACAAGCGTGGGGACAAAACTAAAACTGAGTCTTCATCAGGCCCACAACAATCCTCTGGTGGGGGTGGTGGGTCCAAATCCTCTTCAAATCAAGTTAAAAAGCCTTGGTGTTATTTGTGTAAAGTCAAAGGCCATTGGACAACTGATGCCAGTTGTCCAAAGAAAAACACCAAACCTCCCAAATTCTAGTGCCCCTAGTAATAGCAGTGGTGGTGGGAGCAAACCTACTAATAGCCAATCCAAGGGAGTAGCTGGGCTCACTTTTGGTAATTTCGTTGGGTTTGGTCTTGTTAGGGAGACCACAGAGGCTGTGTTAGTCTCTGAAGGTGCCATTGATTTGGCCACCTTGGTTGCTTGTCCCCTTAATATGGATAAGTACAAGCAACTTCCCCTAATAAATGGTGTTGAGGTTCAGGCCTACAGGGACACAGGTGCCAGTGTTACCATGGTAATAGAGAAACTGGTACACCCTGAACAACACCTACTTGGTCACCAGTACCAAGTGACAGCCGCTCATAACAACACTCTTAGCCCCCCCATGGCTGTTGTCAATCTCAACATTTACTGGTCCAAAGAAAGTTGTGGTTGCCTCAGATTTACATGTAGACTGTCTACTATGGAATGATTTAGAGACATCAGCTTGGGCAGAAGTGGAGTTGGATGCTCATGCAGCAATGCTGGGCATTCCTGGGCATATTTTTGCTTTGACAAGGGCTCAGGCCAAAATGCAAAAAGGACAGGGTAACTTGGATCCTGGAACAATGGATCAAGTGCTCCCTAAAGCTAGGGGTAGCAAGGGTAAATCCCTACCCACTATCCCTCCCTCTACAGATGATTCTCCTTCTGAGGAAGAAGAATTTCCTCCCTGTGCAGAACCTTCACCAGATGAGCTGGCAGCAGACACTGCTGAGCTTTTGGGTGGAGGGGGGCCTGCCAGGGAAGAGCTGAGTGTGGCACAGCAATCCTGTCCCACATTAAAGGGTCTCAGACAGCAAGCTGTCAAGCAGCAAAATGGGGATGTCAGTGACTCACATAGAGTTTACTGTGAGGACAACCTCTTGCACACAGAGGCAAGGGACCCAAAACCTGGACCAGCCAGGAGATTGGTAATTCCCCTGCAGTACAGAGAGTTCCTTCTAACTCTGGCACATGACATTCCTTTGGCTGGGCATTTGGGCCAGATCAAAACATGGGAAAGGCTTGTCCCCCTGTTTCACTGGCCTAGGATGTCAGAGGACACTAAAGATTTTTGTAAGTCTTGTGTGACCTGCCAAGCCAGTGGCAAGACTGGTGGCACACCAAAGGCTCCCCTTATTCCACTACCTGTGGTTGGAGTCCCCTTTGAAAGGGTAGGGGTTGACATAGTTGGCCCCCTTGACCCTCCTACTGCTTCAGGCAATAGGTTTATCTTGGTGGTTGTGGACCATGCCACCAGATATCCTGAAGCAATTCCTCTAAGGACCACTACAGCACCTGCAGTGGCAAAAGCCCTCCTAAGAATCTTTTCCAGGGTGGGTTTCCCAAAAGAGGTTGTATCAGACAGGGGTAGCAACTTTATGTCTGCATACTTAAAAGCTATGTGGAAGGAATGTGGTGTAACCTACAAATTCACCTCTCCTTATCATCCACAGACTAATGGACTGGTAGAGAGGTTTAATAAAACTCTCAAAGGAATGGGACTCCCTGAAAAACTCAGGAGATGGGATGTCCTGTTACCTTGCCTCCTTTTTGCTTACAGGGAGGTACCCAAGAAAGGAGTGGGCTTAAGCCCCTTTGAACTCCTCTTTGGACACCCTGTAAGAGGTCCACTAACACTTGTGAAGGAGGGTTGAGAACAACCTTTAAATGCTCCCAAACAGGACATAGTGGACTATGTACTTGGCCTAAGATCCAGAATGGCTGAGTACATGAAAAAGGCCAGTAAAAACCTTCAGGCCATCCAAGAGCTCCAGAAACAATGGCATGACCAAAAGGCTGTTCTGATCCAGTACCAACCAGGACAGAAGGTGTGGGTATTGGAGCCTGTGGCCCCAAGAGCACTCCAGGACAAATGGAGTGGACCCCATCTAATTGTTGAGAAAAAGGGTGAGGTTACCTATCTGGTGGACCTGGGCACTGCCAGGAGTCCCCTTAGGGTGATTCATGTCAACCGCCTAAAACCCTACTATGACAGGGCTGATCTCACCCTGCTCATGGCAACAGATGAGGGACAGGAAGAAGAGAGTGACCCTCTCCCTGATCTCTTCTCCTCCACTGAAGAGGATGCTCTAGTGGAGGGAGTAGTGTTAGCAGATTGTCTAACTGCAGAACAGAAAGCCAACTGCATAAATCTCCTTGGACAGTTTTATGAACCTTTTCAATTGTGCCTGGCACCACATCTTGGTGTGAACACACAATTGGTACTGGAGACAGCTTGCCTGTCAAAAGTAGAATCTATAGGCAGCCTGACCATGTCAGGGACTGCATAAAACAAGAGGTTCAGAAAATGCTTGATCTAGGAGTGGTTGAACCTTCTGAAAGCCCAAGAGGGGAAAAAGGAGGTGAGGTTTTGTGTTGACTACAGAGGTCTCAATCAGGTAACAAAAACTTATGCTCACCCTATACCAAGGGCAGATGAGCTCATAGATACACTGGCATCTGCCAAGTATCTACGCACCTTTGATTTGAATGCAGGGTATTGGCAGATCAAATTGGCTGAGAATGGCAAACCTAAAACTGCATTTCCAACTATAGGAGGGCACTACCAATTTACAGTGATACCCTTTGGTTTGAAAAATGCATCTGCCACTTTTCAGAGGTTGGTGAACACAGTCCTGCAAGGGTTGGAGGCTTTTAGTGCAACATATCTTGATGATATAGCTGTCTTTAGCTCCACCTGGGATGAGCACCTGGTCCACCTTTGGAAAGTTTTGGAGGCCCTGCAAAAGGCAGGCCTCACTATCAAGGCCTCAAAGTGCCAGATAGGGCAAGGAAAGGTGGTTTATCTGGGACACCTGGTAGGTGGAGAACAGATTGCACCACTCCAGGGGAAAATCCAGACAATCATGGATTGGGTTCCCCCAACAACACAGACCCAGGTGAGAGCCTTCCTAGGCCTCACTGGGTATTACAGGAGATTCATTAAAAACTATGGCTCCATAGCAGCCCCTCTCAATGATCTCACTAGTAAGAAGATGCCTAAAAAGGTATTGTGGACCGCTAGCTGACAGAAAGACTTTGAGGAGCTCAAACAGACCATGTGCTCTGCACCTGTCCTAAAAAGCCTATGTTACTCCAAGAAATTAGTTGTTCAAAATGATGCATCTGAATTAGGGGTAGGGGCAGTCTTATCACAACTGAATTCTGAGGGCCAGGACCAACCAGTTGCTTTTATCAGCAGAAGGTTGACCCCTAGAGAAAAGCGTTGGTCTGCCATAGAGAGGGAGGCCTTTGCTGTGGTCTGGGCACTGAAGAAGTTGAGGCCATACCTGTTTGGCACTCACTTCATTGTTCAGACAAACCACAAACCTCTACTTTGGCTAAAACAAATGAAAGGTGAAAATCCTAAATTGTTGAGGTGGTCCATATCGCTACAAAGAATGGACTATACACTGGAACATAGACCTGGGAGTACCCACTCCAATGCAGATGGACTTTCCAGTTATTTCCACTTAGACAATGAAGACTCATCAGGTCATGGCTAGTCTTATTGTCCTTCGTTTGGGGGGGGGTTGTGTAGGAAAGTACCATCTTGCCTGGCATGTTACTCCCATATTTCACTGTATATATGTTGTTTTAGTCTATGTATCACTCTGACCCTGCCAGGCAGGGCCCCAGTGCTCATACGTATGTGCCCTGTATGTGTTCCCTGTGTGATGCCTAACTGTCTCACTGAGGCTCTGCTAACCGGAACCTCAGTGGTTATGCTCTCTCTGCTTTCTAAATTTGTCACTAACAGGCTAGTGACTAAATTTACCAATTCACATGGCATACTGGTACACCCATATAATTCCCTAGTATATGGTACTGAGGTACCCAGGCATCCAGGAGATCCCTATGGGCTGCAGCATTTCTTTTGCCACCCATAGGGAGCTCTGACAATTCTTACACAGGCCTGCCAGTGCAGCCTGAGTGAAATAACGTCCACGTTATTTCACAGCCATTTTCCACTGCACTTCAGTAACTTATAAGTCACCTATATGTCTAACCTTCACCTGGTGAAGTTTGGGTGCAAAGTTACTTAGTGTGCGGGCACCCTGGCAGTAGCCAAGGTGCCCCCACATCGATCAGGGCAAATTCCCCGGACTTTATGAGTGCGGGGACACCATTACACTAGTGCACTCTACATAGGCCATTCTGGCATTGGGGGGACAATTCCATGATCCCCCGGGTCTCTAGCACAGAACCCGGATACTGCCAAACTGCCTTTCCGGGGTCTCCACTGCAGCTGCTGCCAACCCCTCAGACAGGTTTCTGCCCTCCTGGGGTCCAGGCAGCCCTGGCCCAGGAAGGCAGAACAAAGGATTTCCTCTGAGAGAGGGTGTAACACCCTCTCCCTTTGGAAATAGGTGTGAAGGCTGGGGAGGAGTAGCCTCCCCAGCCTCTGGAAATGCTTTGATGGGCACAGATGGTGCCCATCTCTGCATAAGCCAGTCTACACCGGTTTAGGGATCCCCCAGCCCTGCTCCGGTGTGAAACTGGACAAAGGAAAGGGGAGTGACCACTCCCCTGACCAGTACCTCCCAGGGGAGGTGCCCAGAGCTCCTCCAGTGTGTCCCAGACCTCTGCCATCTTGGAAACAGAGGTGTTGGGGGCACACTGGACTGCTCTGAGTGGCCAGTGCCAGAAGGTGACGTCAGAGGCTCCTTCTGATAGGCTATTACCTCTCTTGGTAGCCAATCCTCCTAACCTGGTAGCCAAACCTCCTTTTTTGGCTATTTAGGGTCTCAGTAATATGTCTGCATGAAACATAGGACACAGAGGGTATTTTGTTATTGGATGGTGTAGGAAAGCACCATCTTGCCTGACATGTTACCCCCATATTCACTGTATATATGTTGTTTTAGTCTATGTGTCACTGGGATCCTGCCAAGCAGAGCCCCAGTGCTCATAAGTATGTGCCCTGTATGTGTTCCTTCTGTGATGCCTAACTGTCTCACTGAGGCTTTGCTAACCAGAACCTCAGTGGTTATGCTCTCTCTGCATTCCAAATTTGTCACTAACAGGCTAGTGACTAAATTTACCAATTCACATTGGCATACTGGTACACCCATATAATTCCCTTGTAAATGGTACTGAGGTACCCAGGGTATTGGGGTTCCAGGAGATCCCTATGGGCTGCAGCATTTCTTTTGCCACCCATAGGGAGCTCTGACAATTCTTTTACAGGCCTGCCACCGCAGCCTGCGTGAAATAACATCCACGTTATTTCACAGCCATTTACCACTGCATATAAGTAACTTATAAGTCACCTATATGTCTGACCTTCACCTGGTTAAGGTTGGGTGCAAAGTTACTTAGTGTGTGGGCACCCTGGCACCAGCCAAGGTGCCCCCACATCGTTCAGGGGGAAATTCTCCAGACTTTGTGAGTGCGGGGACACCATTACACGCGTGCACTATACATAGGTCACTACCTATGTATAGCGTCACAATGGTAACTCCGAACATGGCCATGTAACATGTCTCAGATCATGGAATTGTCACCCCAATACCATTCTGGAATTGGGGGGACAATTCCATGATCCCCCGGGTCTCTAGCACAGAACCCCGGTACTGCCAAACTGCCTTTCCGGGGGCTCCGCTGCAGCTGCTGCTGCTGCCAACCCCTCAGACAGGTTTCTGCCCTCCTGGGGTACAGGCAGCCCTGGCCCAGGAAGGCAGAACAAAGGATTTCCTCTGAGAGAGGGTGTTATACCCTCTCCCTTTGGAAATAGGTGTGAAGGGCTGGGGAGGAGTAGCCTCCCCCAGCCTCTGGAAATGCTTTGATGGGCACAGATGGTGCCCATCTCTGCATAAGCCAGTCTACACCAGTTCAGGGATCCCCCAGACCTGCTCTGGCGCGAAACTGGACAAAGGAAAGGAGAGTGACCACTCCCTTGACCTGCACCTCCCAGGGGAGGTGCCCAGAGCTCCTCCAGTGTGTCCCAGACCTCTGCCATCTTGGAAACAGAGGTGTCTGTGGCACACTGGACTGCTCTGAGTGGCCAGTGCCGGCAGGTGACGTCAGGGGCTCTTCTGATAGGCTCTTACCTCTCTTGGTAGCCAATCCTCCTTCCTAGGTAGCCAAACCTCCTTTTCTGGCTATTTAGGGTCTCTGCTTTGGGGATCTCACCAGATAACGAATGCAAGAGCTCATCAGGGTTCCTCTGCATCTCCCTCTTCACCTTCTGCCAAAGGATCGACCGCTGACTGCTCAGGACGCCTGCAAAACTGCAACAAAGTAGCAAGACGACTACTAGCAACCTTGTATCGCTTCATCCTGCCAGCTTTCTCAACTGTTTCCAGGTGGTGCATGCTCTGGGGGTAGCCTGCCTCCTCTCTGCACCAGGAGCTCTGAAGAAATCTCCTGTGGGTCGACTGGATCTTCCCCCTGCAACCGCAGGCACCAAAAGACTGCATCACTGGTCCTCTGGGTCCCCTTCTCAGCACGACGAGCGTGGTCCCTGGAACTCAGCAGCTCTGTCCAAGTGACTCCCACAGTCCAGTGACTCTTCAGTCCAAGTTTGGTGGAGGTAAGTCCTTGCCTTCCCACGCTAGACTGCGTTGCTCGGTACCGCATGATTTGCAGCTGCTCCGGCTCCTGTGCACTCTTCCAGGATTTCCTTTGTGCACAACCAAGCCTGTGTCCCCGACACTCCTTCCTGCAGTGCACAACCTTCTGAGTTGTCCTCCGGCGTCGTGGACTCCCTTTTGTGACTTCGGGTGGACTCCGGTTCACTTTTCTTCTAAGTGCCTGTTCAGGTAGTTCTGCGGGTGCTGCCTGTGGCGATATCCTGGTCCCTTCTGGGCCACAGCAGCACCCACAAACCTCTACCGCCACCCTTGCAGCTAGCAAGGCTTGTTTGTGGTCTTTCTGCGTAAGAACACCTCTGCAAACTTCATCGCGACGTGGGACATCCATCCTCCAAAGGAGAAGTTCCTAGTCCTCTTCTTTCTTGCAGAACTCCAAGCTTCTTCCAACAGGTGCCAGCTTCCTTGCACCCTCAGCTGGCATTTCCTGGGCTCCTGCCCACTCTTGACACTGTCGCGACTATTGGACTTGGTCCCCTTGTCTTACAGGTACTCAGGTCTGGAAATCCACTGTTGTTGCATTGCTGGTGTTTGTTCTTCCTGCAGAATCCCCCTATCACGACTTCTGTGCACTCTGGGGGTAGTAGGTGCACTTTACACCTGCCTTTCAGGGTCTTGGGGTGGGCTATTTTTCTAACCCTCACTGTTTTCTTACAGTCCCAGCGACCCTCTACAAGCTCACATAGGTTTGGGGTCCATTCGTGGTTCGCATTCCACTTTTGGAGTATATGGTTTGTGTTGCCCCTATACCTATGTGCTCCTATTGCAATCTATTGTAACTTTACACTGCTTGCATTACTTTTCTTGCTATTACCTGCATAATTTTGGTTTGTGTACATATAGCTTGTGTATATAACTTATCCTCATACTGAGGGTACTCACTGAGATACTTTTGGCATATTGTCATAAAAATAAATACCTTTATTTTTAGCACTTCTGTGTATTGTGTTTTCTTATGATATTGTGCATATGACACCAGTGGTATAGTAGGAGCTTTACATGTCTCCTAGTTCACAATAAGCTGCTTTGCCATAGCTACCTTCTATCAGCCTAAGCTGCTAGAAACCCCTCTTCTACACTAATAAGGGATAACTGGACCTGGCACAAGGTGTAAGTACCTCTGGTACCCACTACAAGCCAGGCCAGCCTCCTACAATTCCCTGTAGAGATATGGACCACATCAACAATTTAGGGTTTTCACCTTTCATTTGTTTTAGCCAAAGTAGAGGCTTGAGGTCTGTCTGAACAATAAAGTGAGTGCCAAGCAGGTATGGCCTCAACTTTTTCAGTGCCCAGATCACAGCAAAGGCCTCCCTCTCTATGGCAGACCAACGCTTTTCTCTAGGGGTCAACCTTCTGCTTATAAAAGCAACTGGTTGATCCTGGCCCTCAGAATTCAGTTGTGATAAGACTGCCCCTACCTCTAATTCATATTCATCAGTTTGAACAATGAATTTCTTGGAGTAACATGGGCTTTTTAGGACCGGTGCAGAGCACATGGCCTGTTTGAGCTCCTCAAAATCTTTCTGACAGCTAGCTGTCCATAACACCTTATTAGGCATTTTCTTACTTGTGAGATCATTAAGAGGGGCTGCTATGGAGCCATAGTTTTTAATGAATCTCCTGTAATACCCTGTGAGGCCATAAAAGCTCTCACCTGGGTCTGAGTTGTAGGGGGAACCGAATCCATGATTGTCTGGATTTTCCCCTGAAGTGGTGCACTCTGTTCTCCACCTACCAGGTGACCCAGATAAACCACCTTACCCTGCCTTATCTGGCACTTTGAGGTCTTGATAGTGAGGCCTGCCTTTTGCAGGGCCTCCAAAACTTTCCAAAGGTGGACCAGGTGCTCATCCCAAGTGGAGCTAAAGACAGCAATATCATCTAGATATGCTGCACTAAAAGCCTCCAACCCTTGCAGGACTGTGTTCACCAACCTCTGAAAAGTGGCAGGTGCATTTTTCCAACCAAAGGGCATAACTGTAAATTGGTAGTGCCCTCCTATAGTTGAAAATGCAGTTTAGCATCCTCAGCCAATTTGATCTGCCAATACCCTGCAGTCAAATCAAAGGTGCTAAGATACTTGGCAGATGCCAGTGTATCAATGAGCTCATCTGCCCTGGGTATAGGGTGAGCATCAGTTTTTGTTACCTGATTGAGACCTCTGTAGCCTACAAAAAAACTAATCTCCCTTTTTCCATTTTTTGAGTGAGGCTTTGGTACAAGCACCACAGGACTCGCCCATGGGCTTTCAGAAGGTTCGATCACTCCCAGATCAAGCATTTTCTGCACCTCTTGTTTTATGCAGTACCTGAAATGGTCAGGCTGCCTATAAATCTTACTCTTGACAGGCAGGCTGTCACCAGTATCAATTGTGTGTTCACACCAGGATGTTGTACCTGGCACAATTGAAAAGAGGTCAGAAAATTGTCCAAGGAGATTTATGCAGTTGTCTTTCTGTTCTGCAGTCAGACAATCTGCAAAAACTACTCCCTCCACTAAAGCATCAGTTTCAGTGGTGGAAAAGAGATCAGGGAGAGGGTCACTCTCTTCTTCCTGTCCCTCAATTGTTGCCATGAGCAGGGTGAGATCAGCCCTGTCATAGTAGGGTTTTAGGCGGTTGACATGAATCACTCTAAGGGGACTCCGGGCAGTGCCCAGGTCTACCAGATAGGTAACCTCACCCTTTTTTTCAACAATTAGATGGGGTCCACTCCATTTGTCCTGGAGTGCTCTTGGTGCCACAGGCTCCAATACCCACACCTTCTGTCCTGGTTGGTACTGGATCAGAACAGCCTTCTGGTCACGCCCTTGCTTTTGCAGCTCCTGGCTGGCCTGAAGGTTTTTACTGCCCTTTTTCATGTACTCAGCCATTCTGGATCTTAAGCCAAGTACATAGTCTACTATGTCCTGTTTGGGAGCTTTTAAAGGTTGTTCCCAACCCTCCTTCACAAGAGTTAGTGCACCTCTTACAGGGTGTCCAAAGAGGAGTTCAAAGGGGCTGAAGCCCACTCCTTTCTGGGGTACCTCCCTGTAAGTAAAAAGGAGGCAAGGTAACAGGACATCCCATCTCCTCCTGAGTTTTTCAGGGAGTCCCATTATCATACCTTTGAGAGTTTTATTAAACCTCTCTACCAGTCCATTAGTTTGTGGGTGATAAGGAGTGGTGAACTTGTAGGTAACACCACATTCCTTCCACATTGCTTTCAAGTATGCAGACATGAAGTTGCTACCCCTGTCTGATACAACCTCTTTAGGAAAACCTACAGTGGAAAAGATTCCCAGGAGGGCCTTTGGCACTGCAGGAGCTGTAGTGGTCCTTAGAGGAATTGCTTCAGGATATCTTGTGACATGGTCCACAACCACCAAGATAACCCTATTGCCTGAAGCAGTAGGAGGGTCAAGGGGGCCAACTATGTCAACCCCTACCCTTTGAAACGGCACCCCAACCACAGGTAGTGGAATAAGGGGAGCCTTTGGAGTGCCACCAGTCTTGCCACTGGCTTGGCAGGTCACACAAGACTTGCAAAAACCTTTAGTGTCCTCTGCCATCCTACGCCAGTGAAACAAGGGGACAAGCCTTTCCCATGTTTTGATCTGGCCCAAATGCCCAGCCAAAGGAATGTCATGTGCAAGAGTTAGGAGAAACTCTCTGTACTGCAGGGGAATAACCAATCTCCTGGCTGCTCCAGGTTTTGGGTCCCTTGCCTCTGTGTATAAGAGGTTGTCCTCCCAGTAAACTCTATAAGAGTCACTGACATCCCCATTTTGCTGCTTGACAGCTTGATGTCTGAGACCCTCTAATGTGGGACAGGTTTGGTGTGCCACACTCAGCTCTTCCCTGGCAGACCCCCCTCCACCCAAAAGCTCAGCAGTGTCTGCTGCCAGCTCATCTGTTGAAGGTTCTGCACAGGGAGGAAATTGTTCTTCCTCAGACGGAGAATCATCTGTAGAGGGAGGGATAGTGGGTAAGGATTTACCCTTGCTACCCCTAGCTTTAGGGAGCACTTGATCCATTCTTCCAGGATCCAAGTTACCCTGTCCTTTTTGATTTTTGGCCTGAGCCCTGGTCAAAGCAAAAATATGCCCAGGAATGCCCAGCATTGCTGGATGAGCCACCAACTCCACTTCTGCCCAAGCTGATGTCTCTAAATCGTTCCCTAGTAGACAGTCTACAGGTAAATCTGAGGCAACCAGAACTTTCTTTGGACCAGTAACCCCCCCCCATTTGAGATTCACAACAGCCATGGGGTGGCTAAGAGTGTTGTTATGAGCGTCTGTCACTTGGTACTGCTGACCAAGTAGGTGTTGTTCAGGTTGGACCATTTTCTCTATGACCATAGTAACACTGGCACCTGTGTCCCTGTAGGCCTGAACCTCAACACCATTTATTAGGGAAAGTTGCTTGTACTTCTCCATATTAAGGGGACAAGCAACCAAGGTGGCCAAATCAATGGCACCTTCAGAGACTAAAACAGCCTCTGTGGTCTCCCTAACAAGACCAACCCCAACTACATTGCCAATAGTGAGCCCAGCTACATCCTTGGATTGGCTATTTGTAAGTTTGCTCCCACCACCACTGCTATTACCAGGGGCACTAGAATGTGCAGCAGAGGTTGTGGTAGTGGGAGGTTTGGTGTTTTTCTTTGGACAACTGGAATCAGTTGCCCAATGGCCTTTAACTTTACACAAATAACACCAAGGCTTTTTAGGTTGATTATTGGAAGAGGATTTGGACCCACCACCCCCACCAGAGGATGTATGTGGGCCTGATGAAGACTCAGTTTTACTTTTGTCCCCACCCTTGTCAGAAGACTTACCATTGTTCTTCTTGCCATCCTTGTCACCCCCTGTATGAACTTTTCTGTTCACCCTTTTCTGACCCACTTGTCTGCCTTCTTTCCCAATTCTTGGGGAGAGGTCAGATCTGAATCCACTAGGTAGTGGTGCAACAAGTCAGACACACAGTTATTCAGAATATGCGCTCTCAGAATAAGATTATACAGGCTTTCATAGTCAGATACTTTACTGCCATGTAACCACCCTTCCAAGGCCTTCACTGATCAGTCTACAAAATCTGTCCAGTCTTGAGAGGACTCTTTTCTGGTGTCTCTGAACTTAACCCTGTATTGTTCAGTGGTTAAGCCAAATCCA
The DNA here is from genome assembly GCF_031143425.1 of Pleurodeles waltl. Lineage (NCBI taxonomy): Eukaryota > Metazoa > Chordata > Amphibia > Caudata > Salamandridae > Pleurodeles > Pleurodeles waltl. The sequence continues at coordinate 103,082,651 of NC_090437.1, forward strand.
TCCAAGAGTGCATCCTTCAATACTGTGAAATTGTTAGCTTCACTTTCTCTAACAGTAAGGAGCCTATCCCTACCCTTTCCAGTGAAAGATAGCCACAATATAGCAGCCCACTGCCTTTGAGGGACCCCCTGTACCACGCAGGCCCACTCAAGTGCAGCAAACCACTTGTTGATGTCATCCCCCTCCTTGTGAGGGGGGACTGTCTTGTGCAGATTCCTGGAATCATGCTCTCTAACAGGATTACTATCAGGAATACTGCTGCTGCCACCATGGGGTCCTAACCCCAACCTCTGTCTTTCCTTCTCAATGTCTAGGGATTCCCTATCTCAGGCCAGCTGTTGCTGTTTAAGCTTCAGTCTGGTCTCTTCAACCCTCAACTTTTTGAGTTCCCTTTCTAACAAGTTATCCTCAGGGTGGGTGGGCTGGAAATGCTTTGACACAGACGACAAATTGGAAACTACAGAGGGGGATCTGTCCCTAACTGACTGAACCCTAGAAACTTGGCCTCTAGGAATAAAGGCTGCCCTACTGTGATGGGAACCTCCATTACTACCAACATTACTAGGTGTCCTGCTAAGGGGCAGACCATGTTTAGAACCCTCCCCACCTTCCTCAAGGTGTTCCTCTGAGTCAGACTGGGAAGCCACTATTAACCTCTCATCTGATAGGCCTGCTTGGGACTCATCATTTACAATACACATGTTAAACAGAAACTCTTTTGTAGGGTTCTTTCCTATCACTAAAACCTCTATCTAAGCAGAGACTTCTTAGGCTCTTGTAATTCAAATTGTCATAAGTTGTATTGACAGTTTTAAGAGCTGAATATACCACAGACATGATAGGAAAAGGTTTAGAGATAGTGAGAAGGAAGAAAAAGTTTCAGAACATTTTAAAGAACAGAGAAATACACTTTTTCTAACTTTTAGAAAACTTTTAGAAGTTTTAGGAAACTTTTCAGAAGTTTGTAAAAAGCTTTAGAGAAGAAAAGCAAACTTTTTTGGTTAAGTGTACATACACTGAACTGTTTGGTATATGATTCTCTTGTGAAAAGTACAAAATGACAGTGGTAAGTAGTTACAAGTACTTATCCCACCACTGCACAACCAATGTAGGAGGCTGGCCTGGCTTGTAGTGGGTACCAAAGGTACTTACACCTTGTGCCAGGTCCAGTTATCCCTTATTAGTGTAGAAGAGGTGTTTCTAGCAGCTTAGACTGATAGAAGGTAGCTATGGCAAAGCAGCTTAGGCTGAACTAGGAGACATGCAAAGCTCCTACTATACCACTTATATCATATGCACAATATCATAAGAAAACACAATACACAGAGTTACTAAAAATAAAGGTACTTTATTTTATGACAATATGCCAAAAGTATCTCAGTGAGTACCCTCGGTAAGAAGGTAAGTAATATACACAATTATATGTACACAAACCAAAATTAGGTAAGTAATAGCAAGAAAAGTAATGCAAACAGTGTAGAATTACAATAGGTTGCAATAGGAGCACATAGGTATAGGGGGCAACACAAACTATATACTCCAAAAGTGGAATGCGAACCACGAATGGACCCCAGACCTATGTGAGCTTGCAGAGGATCGCTGGGACTGTAAGAAAACAGTGAGGGTTAGAAAAATACCCCACCCCAAGACCCTGAAAAGTAGGAGTAAAGTACACCTACTATCCCCAGAGAGCACAGAAGTCGTGATAGGGGGATTCTGCAGGAAGAACAAACACCAGCAGTGCACTGACAACGGATTTCCGGACCTGAGTACCTGTAAGACAAGGGGACCAAGTCCAATAGTCGCGACAGTGTCAAGAGGGGGCAGGAGCCCAGGAAATGCCAGCTGAAGGTGCAAGGAAGCTGCCACTGGTTGGAAGAAGCTGGAGTTCTGCAAGAAAGAAGGGAACTAGGAACTTCTCCTTTGGAAGACGGATGTCCCACATCGCGATGAAGCTTGCAGAGGTGTTCCCACGCAGAAAGACTGCAACCAAGCCTTGCTAGCTGCAAGGGTCGCGGTAGAGGTTTTTGGGTGCTGCTGTGGCCCAGGAGGGACCAGGATATCGCCACTTGGAGGAGGAGACAGAGGGGGCGCTCAGCAACTCAGAGAGCCCTCACAGAAGCAGGCAGCACCCGCAGAAGTACCCCCAACAGGCACTTAGAAGAAAAGTGAACTGGAGTCCATGCGAAGTCACAAAAGGGAGTCCCACGACGCCGGAGGACAACTCAGAAGGTTGTGCACTGCAGGACGGAGTGCTTGGACCGAGGATTGGCTGTGCATGAAGGAAATCCTGGAAGAGTGCACAGGAGCCGGAGCAGCTGCAAATCACGAGGTACACAGCAATGCAGTCTAGCGTGAGGAGGCAAGGACTTACCTCCACCAAACGTGGACTGAAGAGTCACTGGACTGTGGGAGTCACTTGGACAGAGTTGCTGTGTTCCAGGGACCACGCTCGTCAGGATGAGAGGGGACCCAGAGGACCAGTGTTGCAGTCTTTTGGTGCCTGCGTTACTAGGGGGAAGATTCCGTCGACCCATGGGAGATTTCTTTGGAGCTTCTGGTGCAAGGTGAAGGCAGGCTACCCCCAGAGCATGCACCACCTGGAAACAGTCGAGAAAGCCGTCAGGATTAGGCTCTACAATGTTGCTGTTAGTCGTCTTGCTACTTTGTTGCGGTTTGGCAGGCGTCCTGGAGCAGTTAGTGGTCGACCCTTTGGTAGAAGGTGAAGAGTGGGATGCAGAGGAACTCTGGTGAGCTCTTGCATTCGTTATCTGAAGAATTCCCCAAAGCAGAGACCCTAAATAGCCAGAAAAGGAGGTTTGGCTACCAGGTTAGGAGGATTGGCTACCAAGAGAGGTAAGAGCCTATCAGAAGGAGCCTCTGACGTCACCTGCTGGCACTGGCCACTCAGAGCAGTCCAGTGTGCCCCCAACACCTCTGTTTCCAAGAAGGCAGAGGTCTGGGACACACTGGAGGAGCTCTGGGCACCTCCCCTGGGAGGTACTGGTCAGAGGAGTGGTCACTCCCCTTTCCTTTGTCCAGTTTTGCACCAGAGCAGGTCTGGGGGATCCCTGAACTGGTGTAGACTGGCTTATGCAGAGATGGGCACCATCCCGTGCCCATCAAAGCATTTCCAGAGGCTGGGGGAGGCTACTCCTCCCCAGCCCTTCACACCTATTTCCAAAGGGAGAGGGTATAACACCCTCTCTCAGAGAAAATCCTTTGTTCTGCCTTCCTGGGCCCGGGCTGCCTGTACCCCAGGAGGGCAGAAACCTGTCTGAGGGGTTGGCAGCAGCAGCAGCTGCAGTGGAGCCCCCGGAAAGGCAGTTTGGCAGTACCGGGGTTCTGTGCTAGAGACCCGGGGGATCATGGAATTGTCCCCCCAATTCCAGAATGGTATTGGGGTGACAATTCCATGATCTGAGACATGTTACATGGCCATGTTCGGAGTTACCATTGTGACGCTATACATAGGTAGTGACCTATGTATAGTGCACGCGTGTAATGGTGTCCCGCACTCACAAAGTCTGGGGAATTTCCCCCTGAATGATGTGGGGGCACCTTGGCTGGTGCCAGGGTGCCCACACACTAAGTAACGTTGCACCCAACCTTAACCAGGTGAAGGTCAGACATATAGGTGACTTATAAGTTACTTATATGCAGTGGTAAATGGCTGTGAAATAACGTGGATGTTATTTCACGCAGGCTGCGGTGGCAGGCCTGCAAAAGAATTGTCAGAGCTCCCTATGGGTGGCAAAAGAAATGCTGCAGCCCATAGGGATCTCCTGGAACCCCAATACCCTGGGTACCTCAGTACCATTTACAAGGGAATTATATGGGTGTACCAGTATGCCAATGTGAATTGGTAAATTTAGTCACTAGCCTATTAGTGACAAATTTGGAATGCAGAGAGAGCATAACCACTGAGGTTCTGGTTAGCAGAGCCTCAGTGAGACAGTTAGGCATCACAGAAGGAACACATACAGGGCACATACTTATGAGCACTGGGGCTCTGCTTGGCAGGATCCCAGTGACACATAGACTAAAACAACATATATACAGTGAATATGGGGGTAACATGTCAGGCAAGATGGTGCTTTCCTACACCATCCAATAACAAAATACCCTCTGTGTCCTATGTTTCCTGCAGACATATTACTGAAAAGGACTTAAGATAGACCAACCACTCCAGGTTATCTATTTTACCTCTGACCAACGCTCTATTCCAAGAGGCCAACTTATAACCTCCCCCACCTCAGATCTAAAACCCAGTGGCATGGTAGTTACAGTTAAGACCTGAGGTAGAAGCCGCCCATCAACATTTTGAGAAGCCACATCCGCTGGCATAGAAATTACCGTGGGGGCCTGGCTATAATCAGCCCTTCAACATATTTAGGAGCAACACATTCCTTGCCTACATCACTAAAAACCGTACTCCCTACATAACAAATGTAATGGGCATCAAGGGGCAAATTCCCCGACCTGCAATGCTCTGCTGGGGATCCATCAAGTACAGACGCAGACTGACCCTTAGTTTGTGTTATACTATCCCATAAAAAGGGGGTCAGTCCACACTATTCTAAACCCCAGGCCTAAAACCTATTGTTTGTTGATAGGACAAACTAATTTCCCAAAGGTTGCCTGACACCAGCTACCCAGTCGGATTTAGAATTACCAGCCGGCTGTGATACAATTGGAACAATGGCTGGTCTGTAAAAAAAACCCTAAGGGCAAGGCTTGCATGCAGGATACAGGAGTTGTCGAAGGGACAAGATTTAAAACGACGGGACAATGTCCCGTCTGTCAAAACTACTCACAATACAATCCACAGGACGGTAATTGGGGGAAGGCCCAATCCAACCAACCATCCTGATCATGATAATCCTAATAGCCAGAAGGCGACCTTCTGGGCTCAAGTTCAACAACCAGTGGGTAATTTTGTTCCTTAGCTTCCAATAACTTTCAATAGTCCCTTTCCTCAGCTCTGGGACACCAGTGAGAACAACAACGAGGCAGGGGAGAGATGCAATTTGACTTGTGCAGTAGAGGAATTGTCATAAATGTGCCTATACTGTACCCCATCCTCCTGCTCCAAAGGAAACCCCTCCACAACCCCCCTCCTTTACAGGCTTTTTCTCCCTAATGAATGTTGATGATGTAGAAATATTCTTACTAGAATATTGTGGAGGTCCAGAACGCAGGGGTATATCACTACGATGACCCCCAGCACCTTCTGAAGCATTTACATTAGAAAAGGGTGGGGAAGTAGCAGCACAATGTCCTCCCACTAACAATGATGCCAAATTATTTTTTCTTCTGGGGGTTTCTTTTCATGGGCAACTGAGCCAAGATCTGTAGCGTTTGCTCCAAGGCCCGCTCCAGAGCCACTGACACTACAAAAAAACAATATGTTCTTTAAACTCGCCTCAGTAGCTGACAATTTAACCATACATTTAGCTAAACATCTATTGACTGCTGGTTCAATCAGAGGTTGCAATAATGGGATAAACTCATTGATGTTAATATTGGTACTATGTGACTTCTGAATGTCGCTATTACTCTCAGTAGGCACCAATGGCACAGCCTTTCCCTTGTGTTAAGTCCTTGAACAGTTAGATAAAAGGCTCCCTTTGTTTCTTTTTTTGTGTTTAGAGGCTGGTGGACCACATGCCGTAGGAGAGACCCTATCCCCCTGCTGTGACAGGGGTTGGTGGACATCAGCTATGGTGTTGAAGTTGGTGCTTATTGCAATAGCATCCATACCCCCTCCAGCCCTCAACCTAGTAGGTCTCAGTAAGAAAACAACATCTGGGGCGCCCGTCGTAAGACCCGCATTATTAACAGATACATCTGATCGAATGCCCAACCTCTTCTCACAATTACTGATTTCATCATTAATCACCCCAGCCACAGTGGTTAAGTAGGAAAGTATGGAAGATATAGAGAGTCCATTGCCAGCAGCGTCCTTAAAAATGTCCCCTTGGCGCAGGCCTATCTTACCACAAGTCAATGGCCTTAGGGATCAAAACCAAGGCTTCTAAGCACCGTTAGAAAACTGCATGCAGGTTCTAAATGAAGAAACCAAGAGCAGTGGCCCGGCCAGGCCCAGCCTCTGACAGGTGCAGACAGGCCGGCACCTTGGGCCGGCTTTGACCAGGCACAACCCGAGAGTGGCCTGTGCTGCGGGTGGCAGAGAGTGCTTATTAGAGTGTCAGTCAGTGGGCCACGCCCCTTTCAGGTGACTCAGGCTGCAATCACGACTCCTGGCATGGTGCCTGGTGGATTAGGTGGTCCAGGGGGGCCCTTAAGGTGTCCAAATAATGGTGCTCCCAAAAATAAACTGCACAAATGACCCGCGCACTGGGCTGTAGAGAGCGCTTATGAGCAAGTCAGCCGGTCAGTCAGGCCTCCTCCAAGTGGCTCAGGCTGCAATCACGCCTCCTGGTGCAGTGCCTGGTTGATAAGGTGGTCAGGGAGGGAGCCCTCAAGGTGTCCAAAACGCGGTGCCCCCAAAAATATGCTGCACAAATGTCCCGCGCAGTGGACTGCAGAAAGTGCTTATGAGCCATCAGCCATCCCCCTCCAGGTGGCTCAGGCTACAATCAGGCCTCCTTGCACGGTGCCTGGTGGATAAGGTGGGCCGGGGGGCCCTTGAGGTGTCCCAAATGTGGTGCCCCCAAAAATATCCTGCACAAATGTCCCCATATAAATATTGTCAAATTAACTTAGAAGTTCACTAGCAACTGAGAAGGGAGGGTGAGTGTATGAGAGAGCTAAGGATGCAGAGCTGCAAATGACATCTTGCAGTACTCAGGGGAGGGCCTTTAAAATGATGGTGACTGGCAGTATAATATCTTTCGGGGAAATGAACGTCACAGACTGGAATTAAAAGAAAACTAAATTTGAGGTGCTATTCCCTAGAGATGGGAGCACTGGACAGTCAAAGGGCTGAGATTGGTGCACAAAGAGTCTTGAGTAGGGTTGCAGTCTTATCATATGTCCATTATCCATTAATATGTATCTTCTGCATAGACCTCACATAATACACATAGCAACTGATTGACTGTTTTTGCTGTCTCATTGCATGCGTACGCGTACACACTATGGGTGGACAATATTTACTAGTTCCTATAGATAGTTTATGGTTGTACTGTAGTGTGGGATCTTCGTGGCATTGTATGGTAAAAATAAATTGGGGAGGTGTGGTTGTAGGAAGCAAGTGGGCTTTGGTAAATCTGTTCTAATTTAGTGGTAGTCATGTGTTCATTTAACTGTTGCAGATTGGTATGTCTTGTCCAGCTACGGGGGCTGGGATATGAGGGGGACAATGTAGTGAGCATATAAGGTAGCAGGAGCAGCTCCTGTTGGGGCAAAGTGGCAGGGTGGGGTCAAAAAACAAACAACATTACATTAAAAAAAAAAGACTTACCTGACTTGCCACTGCTGCGCCGCTCCTCTGTCTTCCCTCACTGCAGGCACAGGCTCCCAGCCTGCCCTACCGCCAACCCTAACGCTGCTGTTATGCTGCCGGCAGCATTGGAACAACATTAGGATTAGCCTGCGCACCCTGGCTTTGTGCTCCCAGGCAGACTGGGAGCCTGTGCCAGCCTGTGTCTGGCCTGAGACGGCCGGCCAAACACACATGCACACTGACGGGAGTGCACACCACTCCCCCTCCATGCTCATCATCCCCTTGGCCCCGCCCCTTGAATAATAAAAACGACAATAAATATTGTTTATTATTGTTTTTATTTATCAATTTCTAGCTGCTGCTGCTGGGGGGGGGGGGTGACGCCCCTCCGCCATAGTGGAGGAGCCACCGCTATAAGGTACTGTATTTTGTATGTTGTATTTTCAGGTAGTATAGCACAACGGTCTTCTCTGACAAGAAGCAGTGACCAGTGTGTAATATGAGACTTAATGGTCCCCAGTGGAAATTAAGGTTGTAAGATGAGGAGATATGGAGTCCCCTTGTTCACATGGGAATACTGTAGCTCGTACTTCTGTGGCATCACCAATTAATGAGGAGCTGTGTTTGTGGCCCACTTGTAAAGGGTTAGTGGGATGGAGAGACTGTAAGAAAATAGAGAGAAGAGTGGAGAGTTTAGAAAAGGGTTGTGGAGTGTCAGAAGGGAAAAAGAGCGATGAGGAATGGACAATGGTTGCAAGACAGAGAGATGGTAGAGAGCATACTGCTAGGAAGATAAAGAGGAAAGAAGATACACACAAGAGAATGGAAAATGAGCTGCAAGAAGGAGGAAGAGGGGATCTGGTAACTGTATAGAAGAGAGAAGAGGGAAGAAGGCACCTAAAAAAGAAGAAGAGGGAACTGCAACAAAGATAAAGATAGAAGTCTGCGGGTAATTGGGGGCAGAAGCAGGTTTGCAAGAACGAGGGAGAATGGATAGAAGTGCAGGAGAGAGAAGAGACGGGTCCAAGGGAGAGAGAGAGAGAGAGAGAGAAGAAGAATGCTGGAGAGGATAGAAGATGTAGGAAAAAGGGTATGTGATGACAGCTATATATTGAGTACGTGTGAGTAATGTGTAAATATGATGAGTGTGTATAAGGATGCAACGGAATGAGGGTTGTGATTATAGGTTTGATGAGGGCATGTTGGGATTTAGGTGAATGAATGCAGGATGTGTCCAGGACCCATATAAAAGGAAAATTGTGTGGGTGTAGGTTCAGGAATTCAGTGGCAATTAGCAGTTACTGGGCTCCAATTATAAGAATGAGAGCCTTATACCTCAACTTTTCTGAAGCTTACTCTCTGTTACACCCAAAGGTGAACACCAAATACACACCTGTAGCACTTGACCCTGTGAACGCTGAATTTTTACTAATAAATATTTACATATTCTGAATGTTGAATCTGCATGAAAAATATGACTAAATATAGAAAATAATGCGCGACTTGGAAAATGTGCCTACTTGAGTGGCCGTCAATCAACACGAAGTGTTGTTATTAATTGCTTATTAATAAGAAATTATGTGCTCATGTGTAGATTAATGTAGTAGTGTGTTATATTAATCATTACGTATTATTTATTTGCTTTATTAATTGGAGGCCTTAAATTAGTAAGGTCTTGGACCTAGTTGCACAGCCTCATGTTAAGTTGCACTGTGTAAATGATTCACACAAAATGATGGTTTAGAGAAATAAATACTTGTATTATTCCACTGTGTTGACCAAATGCTAGTAAATTATTTTCTTTCCCAGGAGAACTGCTTGCTAGAAAATGCCAAATTAGCTATCAGTACATTGTAGAGTTTAGTGTGTGTGAAAGCGATGTTCCCAGGAGCTAACAATAGATGCACTGACTGGAGGACAGAGAGATACAAAATTCTTACCTTTCGAGTCCGATGATGGGAACAGAAGAAGAGGAGCCAATCATCAACATGTGAAAGTTTAGTTATATCTTAGATTTGAAGTTCTATTTTCATTGGACTAAATGTAAAAGTATGATTCTTTGACCAATGGCAACGTGGAAAGTGTTCTGGATGGTTTTAACTTAGCCCGACTGCACTAAGAGGAGAGAGGCTTTTTCCCACTTTGAGCTTGTTCATTCTGTCTGAGGAGCTGAACAATTCCTGGGGACTTTAATTCAACTTTTAACTTTATTACTCAAACTTTTGATGCTGAATGCTGGTCCCTAGACTATGCTTACAAATGGTTTGGATAGTTAGAGTCCCCTGTTCTGAATCATTTCCTTTCACAGTCTGATGCTGATGCTGACCGAACCGATGTCCAATGGACAAAGACAGTCACAGCTTGCTGATCCATACGGAGGCAGGATATAAAGAAATGATATTGTTCTTGATGTAAATTTGCCTTTGGCTAATTTTGATAGAGCCATAGCTCGATGTTTTTCCAAATTTGTGTTGACTAAATTGTTTGTCATGAAGCCCAAACATGCTATTCTAATCAGAAGGTTAGATAGGAGACTCGCAGAGATGTTTGCTAATTATAAACAATAGTTGATGAAGTTTCTTTGCTGAATCTAAATGTATGCTATTTCTATTGCACAGTTATTCTTGCTATTCTGTTGTACTGTAATCCTAGAATGCATAACCATACATGCTTTGATTAAGTTGAGATTCTTTAGAAGATTTGGTCAACCAGTGTTGTTTCTGTATGCATATCATTTGATATTGAGATTAAGTTATATAATATTAGCATTGTTAAAATAAAGAAATAAGCATTCTAACTTTTACATAAAGGTGTGGTTATTCATGGCCAAAGGGGTCAGTCATGGTGCATGGAAAATATTGACTACCGAAATTGATGATTCTATTGATTGATGTTGCTATTGATTGGTATTGAAATTGAGTCCTATGGTGGGATTTACTCTAAGCGCAGTCAAAAGGTCAGTCGAACCTCTAACACGTCCCCTTATAAACTAAATTTAAGAAACCAAATAAGGTCAGATGCCCTAACAGAGATGGTAGCAGAGTATGATGGTTTGTCTCCTTAAGAGCCCATCATAAAGCATTTTGCCCTCCTGAGAAGGTAAGAGAGTAGCATGGTTAGTGTCCTTAAGAGGCCACCACAAGAGTTTCCCCTTTGAAAGTGTACTCCGAAGTGCGAGAGTAGGGGAAGTCGTCGAACTTCACACATGTGTGGTGCTTTGTGCTAAAAAGAATTGTCCACATGGTTGTCGGTATACGTGCCCTGCGAGGTCTAAGACTCCAGAGTATATTGAAAAGTGTATGAGACACTTGGCTTTTGTTGTGATTTGTCTGGTTTAATAGGTCAATCTGGCATGGATGACAAACTGGAGAGTGCGTGTTAAAGAGAGTGAAAGATTTTTCGACTTAGATCTGGCCAGTCTTATGTGCACCAGGACAGACCCACTGATCAGTTGAGAGTAAAATTTGCATAGAATTTTGGTTGCGAATCCGGGAAACTGAGAAAGAAAGAGTAGCTGCTAAAGCGAAAGGCCATCAGTGAAAAATCTCTAAGCTTTCTGAAGCAATTGTGTTACCCTACCTGTAGTAAATGGACAAAATGAGGTTTTGATTTAGTTTAGTTTAGTGCGAATCTGAGTTTAGAAGGACAAGCTGCAAGACTTTGTCAGCCGCTGTATTTGTGAGTGTGACTTAATTGGAGCTGTGCTAGGATAGGTCAGTTAGTGAGAAGGGTCGCACACGTATTGGCAGACAACCAGTGAAGCTCAATTGGTTGAGAAGGTTGGCAAAAGGTATTTTGGGATTGGAAGTCACTTCCTGATTTGATTAAAAGTAGCAAAAAAGTCAGCGAGAATACATTTTTCAAAGCTTTAAAGAGTGCCCTGAGGGGAGATAAATATATTTCAACAAGTTTAGGAGAAATTACACCACCAGAAGGTACACCCGCCTATATTGTATTAGAAGAGAAGGGTGCTGTGCCATATCTTTGGCTGAAACAATGGTGCAAAGTGACAGCGAAAGATGGGGGTTTGGTGTTTTCTGCCTATGGAACATTTAATTTGAGGAGCTTAGAGAATTTGAGGAGAGTACCGTATGATTTAAAACCTCCTCCGAGACTAGCACAGTACGAAGCTTTAGCAATTTGGGAACTACTAGCCAGGCAGCAACAGCAACGAAAATTTGAGAGGAGAATGAAAAAAGCTGAGAAGACACTAGCGGGGTCTAGATGGGACAATGATCAGAGATTTTGGAGAACCAAGACTTTACAGGGAATCAAGCTGTTTCCTGTAATTACACAAGAGAATGAGAACAAACTAGACCATTCCAGAAATAGGGATTCATATCCTTCCGATGACAAAGAGCAGAAATCCACCTGATCTAGAGAGTCTTTGACACACAATGAAGAGTCTAATGATGATGAATTCATTTAACAGTTATTGAGAAATCGTCCCCCACCATATGCAGCACATGAGAGAAGCTCAAATGCCAGTGTAGATCCTACAGCCCCAATATCAGTTGAATTAACCCAGAGCCAGATACAGGTCAGTCATAGTGTTCCAGTTACTTCAGAAATTCAAAGGCCTATGCTGCAAATGGACATTTCAGGAATTGACCCTGTTGTACCCATCATAGATACTGCAACAAACTTGATAGTGCAGACAGGACAGGTTTACCAGATGCAGAGTTTGGTCCAGATAGAGTCCACCCCAAATCGGATGTCCCCGATACAGTCACAGACAGTTCCAGGAGACACCCCCATAACAGGATCACAGACAGAAATATTCGCCTTGACAAATCAGAATGCAGAACCTGTGCACCCACGAGAGCCAAATATCAGACCTAGCCCAGATGCAGTGTATGTACAAGTTACCATAGGTCCAGTCATACTATTGTTTGCACAGGGAAATAATGAAAACACTGAGCAGAAGTCTCTGAACCCAAGTGTTGATAGGGAGAGATACAATATGAATGCAAGAATGTCAACTTCCATGAGACCAATGTTTAATGGAAAAGTTCTGTTAATTGACTTCAGTCCTTTTAGGACTCCTCAAAATAATAAGGTGAGATCATACACATGTCCAAATCCAAGCATGCTGACACCAGAAACCCCTAATTTAACATTACAGAAGTGCCAGGTGTGAGTCATAACAATGTTACGTTACAAGATTTGACAGCTCAGCAGTTAACTGAATGGTTAGAGAGAGTAGCACTCAAGGAGATTCGAGCAGAGGAAGTGCCCTGAATAGAGGCAGAAGACCTAATTGTGGGAACCCTGGGTTTAGACCGGATTGACACATTAAAAAAATGAGTTATGTTACCTATGCAAGCTGATTACTAACTAAGCAGGAATAGTACATCAGAAATTAGCACACCCAGCAGAGAAATATGACTTAGAGGTTGAGAAAACAAAGCACTTGAAGAGGAGTTACAGATTAGATTTTGATTCAAAAGAGTTTGAGAACATGAGAATACCAGGAATGAAAATTCAACTTAGAGAATTAATACAGAGCATTCAAACCTGGGAAATATTAGACAAATGGGAAGGCAAATGGGTGAAGAAAAGAGACAAGAAGAAGAGGGATTCTGCAAATCTTACTGCAAATGCGCAGCAGGTCGAAGACCCAGTGAAAATTCTACCAATGAGAGAGATTCCAGGAGGGAATTTTGTTCATGTCCCTTGGAGCAGAAGTGACATTCCGTTGTTTACAAATGATTATCCCAGGTTGAGGGAGAAGCTAGTAGAATGGTACCATTAGACAGACAGGTTTGTGAAACTCGCAAAATGCCTGTGGGAGGGGTTGGATAACCTATTGGAGATAGTAGTCCCAGCAGACTTATGGATTGAATGCAATAGGAGTGTATATTGGCCGACAAGAGAACCTCAGAGAGACCCAGCAACAGGTGCACCATCTCCTGACATAATTAAATATTACTATAAGGTGATTGAATTTTTAAAAACAAGAATCTCGCCAAGAAAGTAACTTATAAGTCACCTATATGTCTAACCTTCACCTGGTGAAGGTTGGGTGCAAAGTTACTTAGTGTGTGGGCACCCTGGCACTAGCCCCCACATCGTTCAGGGCAAATTCCCCAGACTTTGTGAGTGCGGGGACATCATTACATGCGTGCACTATACATAGGTCACTACCTATGTATAGCGTCACAATGGTAACTCGAAACATGGCCATGTAACATGTCTAAGATCATGGAATTGTCATCCCAATACCATTCTGGTATTGGGGGGACAGTTCCATGATCCCCCGGGTCTCTAGCACAGTACCCGGGTACTGTCAAACTGCCTTTCCGGGCTCTACACTGCAGCTGCTGCTGTTGCCAACCCTCAGACAGGTTTCTGCCCTCCTGGGGTCCAGGCAGCCCTGGCCCAGGAAGGCAGAACAAAGGATTTCCTCTGAGAGTGGGTGTTACACCCTCTCCCTTTTGAAATAGGTCTGAAGGGCTGGGGAGGAGTAGCCTCCCCCAGCGTCTGGAAATGCTTTGATGGGCACAGATGGTGCCCATCTCTGCATAAGCCAGTCTACACTGGTTCAGGGATCCCCCAGCCCTGCTCTGACGCGGCACTGGACAAAGGAAAGGGGAGTGACCACTCCCCTGACCTGCACCTCCCAGGGGAGGTGCCCAGAGCTCCTCCAGTGTGTCCCAGACCTCTGCCATCTTGGAAACAGAGGTGTTGGGGGCACACTGGACTGCTCTGAGGGGCCAGTGCCAGCAGGTGACGTCAGAGGCTCCTTCTGATAGGCTCTTACCTCTCTTGGAAGCCAATCCTCATTCCTTGGTAGCCAAACCTCCTTTTCTGGCTATTTAGGGTCTCTGCTTTGGGGAATTCATCAGATAACGAATGCAAGAGCTCATCAGAGTTCATCTGCATCTCCCTCTTCACCTTCTACCAAAGGATCGACCGCTGACTGCTCAGGACGCCTGCAAAACCTCAACAAAGTAGCAAGACGACTACTAGCAACCTTGTATTGCTTCATCCTGCTGGCTTTCTCGACTGTTTCCAGGTGGTGCATGCTCTGGGGGTAGCCTGCCTCCTCTCTGCATCAGGAGCTCCGAAGAAATCTCCTGTGGGTTGAAGGAATCTTCCCCCCGCAACCGCAGGCACCAAAAGACTGCATCACTGGTCCTCTGGGTCCCCTCTCAGCACAACGAGCGTGGTCCCTGGAACTCAGCAACTCTGTCCAAGTGACTCCCACAGTCCAGTGACTCTTCAGTCCAAGTTTGGTGGAGGTAAGTCCTTGCCTCCCCACGCTAGACTGCATTGCTGGGTACCGCATGATTTGCAGCTGCTCCGGCTCCTGTGCACTCTTCCAGGATTTCCTTTGTGCACAGCCAAGCCTGGGTCCCTGGCACTCTAACCTGCAGTGCACAACCTTTTGAGGTGTCCTCCGGCGTCGTGGGACTCCCTTTTGTGACTTCGCATGGACTCCGGTTCACTCTTCTTCCAAGTGCCTGTTGGGGTACTGCTGTGGGTGCTGTCTGCTCCTGTAAGGGCTCCCTGACTTGCTGGGTGCCCCCTCTGTCTCCTCCTCCAAGTGGCGACGTCCTGGTCCCTCCTGGGCCACAGCAGCACCCAAAAACCTCTACCACGACCCTTGCAGCTAGCAAGGCTTGTTTGCAGTCTTTCTGCTTGGGAACACCTCTGCAAGCTTCATCGTGATGTGGGACATCCATCCTTCAAAGGAGAAGTTCCTAGTCCTCTTCTTTCTTGCAGAACTCCAAGCTTCTTCCAACAGGTGGCAGCTTCCTTGCACCCTCAGCTGGCATTTCCTGGGCTCCTGCCCACTCTCGACACTGTCGCGACTATTGGACTTGGTCCCCTTGTCTTACAGGTACTCAGGTCTGGAAATCCACTGTTGTTGCATTGCAGGTATTTGTTCTTTCTGCAGAATCCCCGTATCACTACTTCTGTTCTCTCTGGGGGTA
Organism: Pleurodeles waltl; assembly: GCF_031143425.1. Lineage (NCBI taxonomy): Eukaryota > Metazoa > Chordata > Amphibia > Caudata > Salamandridae > Pleurodeles > Pleurodeles waltl. Next base: position 103,098,002 of record NC_090437.1, read on the forward strand.
GTAGGTGCACTTTACACCTACTTTTCAGGGTCTTGGGGTGGGCTATTTTTCTAACCCTCACTGTTTTCTTACAGTCCCAGCGACCCTCTACAAGCTCACATAGGTTTGGGGTCCATTCGTGGTTCGCATTCCACTTTTGGAGTATATGGTTTGTGTTGCCCCTATACCTATGTGCTCCTATTGCAATATATTGTAACTTTAAACTGCTTGCATTACTTTTCTTGCTATTACCTGCATATTTTTGGTTTGTGTACATATTGCTTGTGTATATAACTTATCCTCATACTGAGGGTACTCACTGAGATACTTTTGGCATATTGTCATAAAAATGAAGTACCTTTATTTTTAGTACTTCTGTGTATTGTGTTTTCTTATGATATTGTGCATATGACACCAGTGGTATAGTAGGAGCTTTACATGTCTCCTAGTTTAGCCTAAGCTGCTTTGCCATAGCTACCTTCTATCAGCCTAAGCTGCTAGAAACACCTCTTCTACACTAATAAGGGATAACTGGACCTGGCACAAGGTGTAAGTACCTCTGGTACCCACTACAAGCCAGGCCAGCCTCCTACAGTGGGCTCTTCCTGTGGGTTTCAGTTTTAGACCAGAGAAAGATCCAAAGAAGTGGATTCCCATCCCCAAGACCCGTGCAAGTAAGTGCGACCCATGCCTACCTGTGTCAAGGCCCCCTTACCTCTTCATACTCCAGTGCACACCCGCCCACATTGCTGAGCAACTGCATATGAGCCAGCATTCTGGGGCAGAAGAAGTACTGTCTCCTCCTGGAAGCTGTCTGTGAGCACACACACAGGTGGAAGTTACTCTCCTCCCTTCATAAGCATATCCTAGTGTGAAACTTCCACATTTTATTACTTAAATCAAGATAATTTGGCAGCACAACACCAATAACATATAACGGGCAGCTAACGTAAACGTTAATCTTGTTGTGGTCAACAGTAAGGTTGTAACATCAGCCTTTTGAAAGTGACTAAGATTGTGCCACACAAGCCTGGTGAGTTTAGTGTAGATTCATGTTGATCTATTATCCCAGCTCAGCAGTAGGAAACAGGCTAACGTTCATGCTGGCTGTCTCCCGACCCACCTGTTTATCCAACCTATTGCCCTCTGTACTTCCATATCTGCCACATGAAACAAGTAATTTTTCTTTTTAAGTAAAGGCAATTGTCGGGTAGTGATTTCTTTTAACATTTTTGACACGCTTAACTGAGTACTGAGGCCCGTATTTATACTTTTTGACGCTAAACTGCGCTAACGCAGTTTAGCGTCAAAAAATTTTGCGCCGGCTAACGCCATTCTGAAGCGCCATGCGGGCGCCGTATTTATTGAATGGCGTTAGCCGGCGCAAGCAGACCGGCGCTGCCTGGTGTGCGTGGAAAAAAACCACGTACACCAGGCAGCGCCGGCGTTGGGAAAAATGGCGCTAGGGCGTCTTAAAAATGGTGCAAGTCAGGTTGACGCAAAAAATCGCCTCCACCCGATTTGCGCCATTTTTAACGACGCCCAGATGCCATTTACATGACTCCTGTCTTAGTAAAGACAGGAGTCATGCCCCCTTGCCCAATGGCCATGCCCAGGGGACTTATGTCCCCTGGGCATGGTCATTGGGCATTGAGGCATGTAGGGGGGCACAAATCAGGCCCCCCTATGCCAAAAACAAATATAAATATATGCCTGGCAGGGTCCCAGTGACACATAGGCCCTCATTCTGACCCTGGCGGTCGGTGATAAAGCGGCGGCCAACCCGCCAACAGGCCGGCGGTCCAAAATATGCAATTCTGACCCTGGCGGGAACCGCCAACACAGCCCGCCGCATTAACACTCCGCCCGCCACGGCGGAACAAACAAACAGCGCGGCGGTCCCCGCCAACAGCCAGGCGGCAGACAATGTACCGCCCACCCTATCACGACCCACCAATCCGCCACCTTTTCCGGGGCGGGAGCACCGCCGATAAAAACACGGCGGAAACAGACTACGAACGGGAAAACGCTCACCTCCACATACTCCACGCGAGATTCCGGCAGTATTGAACCCGAGTTGCAGGTCATCCCCGCACTCCTATACCTGCACCAGGAGCACGCCCGGCGGCGCGGAAGACATCGGTGAGTACTGCACCTACGACACAGGGGAGGGAAAAGATTACCGGCACACACCCACACCCACACATCAATGCATTCCCACAGATCACTGTCACAACCCACAAACCCCCCCCTCCGAAATAATGCAAAGACCAAAAGAAGAGATCTTAAACGGGCAGATATATTGAAAAATGGACAGCAGTAATCCCAATAAATAAATAAACTATGTACAAAATATATACATCTACTAAATGTAGTCCAACCACTGTCCGTGGACCACAGGGGTCCTGAGCAAAGGGGCAAGGCCCAGTCCCACGACAAGAACTCCACGGAGAGAACACTGCAGGGGCATCAGAAAGAAAAAAGGACAGGCACCTCAGGGGGAAGGGAAGGGTGGGCACCTCAGCCACTTGAGTACACGACGCCAGATCCACGAGGGGACTCCATGACCACTGGCCCATCCTGGGGAGAGCAAAGCCACAGTCCATACAGTCCATACAGTGGGTGGCCTGCCCACTGGGCCATCCTGGGGAGAGCAAAGCCACAGTCCAAACAGTCCATACAGTGGGTGGCCTGCCCACTGGGCCATCCTGGGGAGAGCAAAGCCACAGTCCAAACAGTCCATACAGTGGGTGGCCTGCCCACTGGGCCATCCTGGGGAGAGCAAAGCCACAGTCCAAACAGTCCATACAGTGGGTGGCCTGCCCACTGGGCCATCCTGGGGAGAGCAAAGCCACAGTCCAAACAGTCCATACAGTGGGTGGCCTGCCCACTGGGCCATCCTGGGGAGAGCAAAGCCACAGTCCATACAGTCCATACAGTGGGTGGCCTGCCCACTGGGCCATCCTGGGGAGAGCAAAGCCACAGTCCATACAGTCCATACAGTGGGTGGCCTGCCCACTGGGCCATCCTGGGGAGAGCAAAGCCACAGTCCATACAGTCCATACAGTGGGTGGCCTGCCCACTGGGCCATCCTGGGGAGTGCAAAGCCACAGTCCAAACAGTCTATAACAGACTCCACTGCCACTGGAGGAGGCATGTTGGCCAGAGGACATCCTGCAGCCCTGCCCGAGATAGATCCTGCCCTGCCACGTCTGCCAAAGGGCCAGCGGTTCCTGCCTGGAAGGGCCCAGTTCAGCGGTTCTTGCCTTGAAGGGCCCAGTTCAGCGGTTCTTGCCTTGAAGGGCCCAGTTCAGCGGTCCTTGCCTTGAAGGGCCCAGTTCAGCGGTCCTTGCCTTGAAGGGCCCAGTTCAGCGGTTCTTGAGATGGCGGTCCCCAGCGGAGCGGTGCTGGAGACGGCGGGGCCCAGTTCAGCGGTTCTTGAGACGGCGGTCCCCAGCGGAGCGGTGCTGGAGACGGCGGGGCCCAGTTCAGCGGTTCTTGCCTTGAAGGGCCCAGTTCAGCGGTTCTTGAGACGGCGGTCCCCAGCGGAGCGGTGCTGGAGACGGCGGGGCCCAGTTCAGCGGTTCTTGAGACGGCGGTCCCCAGCGGAGCGGTGCTGGAGACGGCGGGGCCCAGTTCAGCGGTACTTGCCTTGAAGGGCCCAGTTCAGCGGTTCTTGAGACGGCGGTCCCCAGCGGAGCGGTGCTGGAGACGGCGGCCATTCTATGGCCAACTGCTCATTGCCTGGTGGTGCCCTCCTGGGCAGCGGGGATGGTGCTCCTTCAATGCCCACCTGGGCTGTGGGTGGTGGGGCCCTCCTGGCCAGCTGGGCTGGGTCCTCCCTGGGCAGCGGCTATGGGGGTGGTGGGCTCTCCCGGGGCAGCTGTGCCGGTTCCTCCCTGGGCAGCGGCTATGGGGGTTGCGGGCTCCTCCTGGGCAGCTGTGACGGGTCCTCCATGGGCAGCAGGCCTGCTGCCTGACTTCTCCGCCTTGCTGCCCTTGCCCTCCTTAGTCGGGAGTCTGTGGCCCTTTCCTCCCTTTGGAGCTGTGGCTGTTGACGGTGGCTGGCTAGTGTCCTGGGGGGATATAGAACCCGGGCTCCGGCGGCGGCCCTTCCGCCTTCTGCTCCTCTTCCCAGGGGGTGGGCTGGCTTTCCCCTTGGTGCTGGGCGAAGATCCAGACCTGCGGGCTGGTGGGCTCCAATACCCCTGCACCCTTGTCAAGGGGGCTGCAGGGCTGGTGGTGGCTGAGGTGCTCTTCTTACCCCGACGAGAAGGAGGGGGGGGCTCAGGGTCAGGAAAGAAGCTAGCAGTAGAGAGATAGATTTTCCTGGGACAATGGATAGTGGTAGGTACAGTGGGAATGGGAGTGGAGGGAGAGGATGTGGTTGTAGGCGAGACAAGTTTGCTGTCTTTGGGTGCAGGTGCAGGAGCGGGAGGCTGTCGTGAGGTGGATGGCTGTTGGGTGGGTGGGTGGCTGCGTTTGTGTGGTGTGGAAGAGGGGGTGACAGACACAGTGGGAGAGGACACAGGGGACGTGTAAATGGCAGTGGGGGTGGTGACTGCACGTGTGCGGACTGGACTGGAGGGTGTGCTGGTGATGGAAACACTGGCTGATGGTGAGGTGAATGAAAGTGTGAGTGTAGACGTCACAGGGAGGGAGGAGGGAGACGAGGAGGTGGGGGTCACAGAGGTGGTAGTGACTGTTGGCATGTCTGCATCGGAATGTTGCTTGTGTGAATGTCTGCGTGATCTGTGGTGCTTATGTTTGGATGAGCTGCTCTTGGGTGTTGAGGTGTGTGCAGGCTGGTCTGATGGTGTGGGTGGGACAGGCAGAGGAACAGGAGACTGGGAGGAGGGAGTTAGTAGAGGGAGGCAGGAGACAGGGACAATGGCTGCCGTCAGTGCTGAGGCCAGAGCCTGGAACGATCGCTGATGGGCAGCCTGACCCGAATGAATGCCCTCCAGGTACGCATTGCTGCGATGAACCTCCCTCTCCACCCCCTGGATGGCATTCAAAAGGGTAGTCTGCCCAACAATGAGCGTTCGGAGGAGGTCAATGACCTCCTCACTGAGGGCAGCGGGGGTAACAGGGGCAGGGCCTGAGGTGCCTGGGGCGAAGGAGATGCCCGGCTTCCTGGCAGAGCGGGCACGGGGCGAACGCTGAGGGGCTGCTGGGAGGGCGGAGATGGTGCGCTGGGTGGCGGCTGTACCTGTAATGGCGGGGGCACGGATGGTGCCACCCCCGCAAGGGAGCTCCCTTCCGAGGACGTGTCCGTGTCGCTGCAGGGTCCAGTCGTCCCCGTTGTGGAGCTCCCCTCGCCCTCCGTCTCACTGGTCCAGTCAGACTCTGTGGCATGGCCCTCCTGGGCCATGTGAGATGCAGCTCCCTCCTGCCCCGATGCCACTTCTCCTCCACCTGATGATGCTGATGCACACAAGCACAGAAAGACAAACAAAGAGGGGGGGGGAGAGAGAAATAAAGAGATTTTGAGTACATGGATCACCGGTACAGTTAGCGGACATGACAGACACAGATGCCCCCTGCACTAAGTTGCGCACTTGGGGTCCCCTACGCATTCCGTGGAACATGCCCTACACGCCTAGAGTTGACAACTGCACCCATGGATGACACGGCCCAGGGATGGCTGTACTGGCACACTACTGAGGGTGGTGGCTGGGGACACAGGGGCTTACAGGGGTGCCCAGCCTACAGATATCGCCCTGGCCTAGGGGGACCCACAGCCCTCCTCCCCCACCCAGACACCTCCACTGCGCGACAACAGAGTAGATAATGCTTGTACTCACCCCCTTGTGTCTGCTGTGCTGCCCTCACGCGCCCATCCAAATCAGGGTAGGCCACGGCCAGGATCCGGAACATCAGGGGGGTCAGTTGACAGCAGGCACCCCGCCTACGTTGGGAGGCCATCCCCAGCAGAGACTCGGCGGTCTTCTTGGTCCCGCGGCGGATGTCCTCCCACCTCTTGCGGCAGTGGGTGCCCCGTCGATGGTGGACCCCCAGGGTCCGGACTTCCTTGGCGATGGCACGCCAAATCCCGATCTTCTCATGGGCGCGGACCTATGTGACACGTACAGGGAGGGAGAAATACCACGTTCAAGTTTGTCTGCATTTTCGTTGCCAGTGGCCCAACGCCCCCCATCCCCGCCAGGCCCCCCGCCAGGCCCAACATGCCCCCCATCCCCGCCAGGCCCCCCGCCAGGCCCAACATGCCCCCCATCCCCGCCAGGCCCCCCGCCATGCCCCCCGCCAGGCCCAACATGCCCCCCATCCCCGCCAGGCCCCCCGCCAGGCCCCCCGCCAGGCCCAACATGCCCCCCATCCCCGCCAGGCCCCCCGCCAGGCCCCCCGCCAGGCCCAACATGCCCCCCATCCCCGCCAGGCCCCCCGCCATGCCCCCCGCCAGGCCCAACATGCCCCCATCCCCGCCAGGCCCCCCGCCAGGCCCAACATGCCCCCCATCCCCGCCAGGCCCCCAAGCCAGCCAGTGGCCCCAAATCCATATTGAATTAAACTCACTTGTTGGTCTGGAGGACCGTAGAGTAGCGCATACTGGGGGAGGACCCCATCCACAAGTTTCTCCAACTCTTCTCCAGTGAAGGCAGGGGCCCTTTCCCCAGGCGCAGCAGCCATTGTCCCTTCCAGACCGAGGTCACAGCAACACTTGCAGTATAGGTCCTCTCCTGTGAAAATTCAAGTCGCAAGTGAATAAGTAGATAGAAAATGGCGGTCACGTCCGCGGCGGTGCGTACCGCGGCGGTGCGTACCGCCACCGCCGGCGCCCTTCGCCATTGGCTCCTGAAACCCATAGGCTTCAATGTTAACCAATGCGGCTTCGCGCGGTGTGCCACGCCAGCGCATTGACCTCACATCCCATTGTCACACTTCACAGGTCAGGCAGCCGCCATTTCGAGGGTCCACATGGCTCAATTTCAACTGCGTCACACAGGCCTAGGCCTTGCATAGCCACTCAGACACGCCATTCACTGCATAGAGAATCGTTTACTGTGCAAGCTGTGAGTACGTACCTGTGGGTTGCTTGACTGTGTGCTCCATGTTGTCCTTCCTAGGCACGGTCCGCTGGGTTTGGCGAGGAGACGGATGAATCCTCCCGTGTACAGGCCGCTGGTGGACCTGTCGACAATGGAAGCACGCCACAATATCCTGACCTACCGGCTTGACCGTGCCACTATACATGAACTGTGTGCCCAGCTGGAGCCCGACCTGATGTCCCCCATCCGCCAACCCACAGGGATTCCCCCTCTGGTGCAGGTCCTGTCAGTACTCCACTTCTTGGCAAGTGGGTCATTTCAGACAACAGTGGGAATTGCTTCTGGGATGTCTCAGCCCATGTTTGCGAAGGTGTTATCCAGAGTGTTGTCGGCCCTGATGAAATACATGAGGAGCTACATCCTTTTCCCTGAGGTGGGCGAATTGGCTGCAGTGAAGGGTGATTTCTATGCCCTTGGACATATTCCCAACGTCATTGGTGCCATTGATGGGACCCATGTGGCTTTGGTTCCCCCAAGAGACAGGGAGCAGGTGTACAGGAACAGAAAAAGTTACCATTCCATGAACATCCAGGTGGTGTGTTTGGCTGACCAGTACATCTCGCATGTAAATGCCAAATTCCCAGGGTCAGTGCATGACGCCTACATCCTAAGGAATAGCAGCATCCCTTACGTGATGGAACAGCTAGAGAGACACCGTGTATGGCTATTGGGGGACTCTGGGTACCCCAACCTGTCGTGGCTACTGACCCCAGTAAGGAATCCCCGGACCAGGGCAGAGGAATGGTACAATGAGGCCCATGGGCGTACTAGGAGGGTGATCGAACGCACCTTCGGCCTCCTAAAGGCCAGGTTTCGGTGCCTGCATATGACAGGTGGATCCCTAATGTACTCACCTAAGAAGGTGTGTCACATCATCGTGGCCTGCTGCATGCTTCACAACCTGGCTTTGCGCCGCCAGGTGCCTTTCCTGCAGGAGGATGGTCGAGACGGTGGTGTTGTGGCAGCTGTGGAACCTGTGGAGAGTGACGAGGAGGAAGACGACGGGGCTGAAACAGACAACAGGGACAGAATCATTCAACAGTACTTCCAATAGGACACAGGTAACAATTCAAACATAATTTAGTAAATGTGAACTACTCTCCTGCATCTCTGCTGCCTGTCTATTTGCCCCAGTGTATGATGACTGAGTTGTGGCTTTTCCCTCCCTATTTCAGATCTGGGGTCCCCACTACGAGTCCTGTGCTTCGTTTCCCCATGGACTACAGCTTTGTGGCAGCTGTTTGTTGACTTCACTATGTACAAGGACATATTTGCACTGTCATGTCAATTACAATATTTTGAAATCACAGCCAGACTCCAGATAGTTTTGTGCAAAATAGGTGTTTATTTCAGTGCTCAAAATGGGATGGGTGGTTTCAAGTGGGTGGGGGCTATGGTGAAGGAATGTCCATGGCAGAGTCCAGAGTAACAGTCACACAGGTGCATTGTCCATAGGCCTGTGGAGAGATGGAGCATGGGCAGTTCAAGGATGGACAGGGTGACAATGTGGGACAGTGGGATGACATCAGGTGGTATCCTTTGCTGGCGGGGGTCTGACATCCTACTCTGTCTTCTTGCGAGATCTCAGGGCCCTCTTGCGGGGTGGTTCTTCTCCTGCAGGAGGTGGGGGTCTGGTGGGCTGCTGTTGTGCGGGGGCCTCCTGTCCACTAGCGCCGGCGGAGGTGGTTGGCTGTTCTTGGTCCAGGCTAGTGGCAGGGGCCCTTTGTTGTTGTTGAGTGTCCGTCCTGGTGTTGATGAGTTCCTGCAGCAGCCCTACCATGGTAACCAGGGTGGACGTGAGGGCTCTGATGTCCTCCCTGTACCCCCGATAGTGTTCCTCCTGCAGTACCTGGATCTCCTGGAACCGGGCCAGTACCGTCGCCATCGTCTCCTGGGAGCGGTTGTATGCTCCCATGATGGTGGTGAGGGCCTCGTGGAGAGTGGGTTCCCTGGGCCCGTCCCCCCCCTGTCGCACAGCTGCCCTCCGAGTTGCCCTGTTTCCCTGGGCCTCTGCCCCCTGGCCGGTGTGCCCACTACCACTGCCCCCAGGTCCCTGTTGTTGTTGGGGTGGTGGGTTATCCTGGGTGCCCTGTAGTGGTAGACACACCGCAGATTGACGCGCCCTGGAGACAGAGGCATGGGCCCGCTGGGTGGGAGCTGTGCTGGTGTTCCCAGAGGGGTTTGGGTCTGTAGTGGCCTGTGCCTGTGTGAGGGGAACCGACTGTCCAGAGGTCCCCGATGGTCCGGGCTGGTCATCAGTGTCCAGGTCGACAGAGCTGCTGTCATCGCTGACGGCCTCTTGGGTGGGGGGTGTGGAGAATTCTGGGCCCTCTGTGGCGGTGTGTTGACGGTCGGGTCCTGCAGGGGTATAGAGGTATGGTTATAGTTTCAATGTGTGGCATATGGGTGTATCTGTGGGTTCCCGTGTCCCCAAGTGCTGGCATTCGTGTGTGGGGGCTTTGGTGAGGGTGGCTTGTGGGGGGGATGTGTATATGCATTGGGCATGCTTTGGTGATGGGTGTCCATGCTTAGTGGACGCATGCAGGCCTAGGTTTTGGGATGTGTGGGTTGTGATGGTGAGACATTGGCAGGGAATAGGTGTGCTGGGGGTGGGGGTGAGGATGGTGGTGGGGGTGAGGATGGTGGTGGGGGTGAGGGTGGGGGTGGGGGTGAGGATGGGGGTGGAGGTGAGGGTGGGGTTCGAGGCTGGGGGTGAGGGTTGGGGTATGATTTGGCATGCAGGTGGGAGGGAAGCAGTAGTGAAGCTTCAACTTACCAGAATCCATTCCTCCGCCGACTCCTGCGAGGCCGTCAGGATGCAGGATGTTCAAGACTTCCTCCTCCCATGTTGTAAATTGTGGGGGTTGAGGTGGGGGTCCTCCGCCAGTCTTCTGCACGGCGATGTTGTGCCTGGATACCATGGAACGCACCTTCCCCCGTAGGTCGTTCCATCGCTTCCTGATGTCTTCCCGATTTCTGGGGTGCTGTCCCACAGCGTTGACCCTGTCGACAATCCTCTGCCATAGCTCCATCCTCCGGGCAATGCTGGTGTATTGGATCTGTGTGCCGAAGAGCTGGGGCTCTACCCGAACGATTTCCTCCACCATGACCCTGAGTTCTTCGTCTGAGAAGCGGGGGTGTCTTTGGGGTGCCATGGAGTGGTGTGTATGATGGGTGGGGTGGAGTATGTGTAGTTAAGTGTGTTGAGTGTGGTGGTGTGTGTTGTTTTGTGTGTGGATATTGTGTGGGTGATGGTGTAGTGTGCCTCTGTGTGATGGTATTCTGTGATCGCTGATGTGTCTCTCAGTGCTTCTTTTCAGATTTTGGTCGAAGGGGTTTGTGGGTGATGTGGGTGTGTGCTTTATATTGTATTGTGTGTGTGGGAGTGGTGTGTGTATGTGTATCAGGTGTGTGGAATTCAAATCGGCCAATGTGGCTGAGTTTTGTTCGTTTGTGTGTATTCTGACCGCGGCGGTGTGTACCGCCAATGGAAAACCGCGTTTGAAAGACCGCCGCGTGGATTCGTGGGTCGTAATGGCATGGGCGTATTTCTGTTGGCGTGACGGTGGAGGTTTGGTCACCTCCACTTTTCCGCCGACCGCTGGTCTGGCGGTCTGTTGTGGCTGTCGGATTTTCGGAGGTTTGGCTGCTGCGGGTCAGAATGACCGTGGCGGGTTACCGCGACCGCGGCGGAATTATGGAGGATTTCTGACCGGCGGTAGGCGCCTTTTACCGCCGAGGTCAGAATGACCACCATAGACTAAAACAACATATATACAGTGAAATATGGGGGTAACATGCCAGGCAAGATGGTACTTTCCTACAGCCACCCAGCTCACAGTGGTAATGTTGGTCAGAGTTTGATGTAAAATCTTTGAATGTGGGTGCAATTTGTCTTCAGTTCCCAAAGTGCCTCTGCACCTTTTCAGCAGTATGGAGCTTTATATAAATGCTTTTCTAACAAAAAAAGCAACATGGTATTACTCAGTGTGTGTAAGGGAATTGTCTTCTGCCTGTGCAACATGTTTGTTACACCTATATGTACCATTGGGTATATTTAAGAAAGACCACTTTCCTGCACTCCTTAGCAACCCCCTAACGCCACCATGTGTGCGCCATATCTAAGATACAGTGCACCATGGCGGTAGTTAGGGGACCAGCGTAATCATTTTTGACGTTAGTCCAGAGCTTTTCAGGATTAGCATAACATTTGTTTACTCTAATCCTGCAAAGCCCATTAAGGCCCATTGCAATCAATGCTCAGAGAAGGTGTTGAAAGTGCTGTTAAAAATGATGGAAAGAAATCTCTTAGATTTCTTAGTACCATTTTTTCGCCCCCTTTTCATACATTATGCCTGGCCAGGCATAATGTAGCCAAAGGATTACAAAGTGACACAATGCATGCAAACTTTGTAAATATGACACAGAGATTTTGGCCACGTTGGGCCACATTAGTAAAAAAAAAAATAATGCTAATGTGGCTCAAGGCGCTAGGGGCTCTTAAATATGCCCCCATGTTGTTTGCTTTCCGCTGGTGATAAGATGATGGGCCCAATCCAAGCATACGAGAGTCAGTCGAAGCCACTGCAGTGACATGGTGGCACTTTACTGATTGTATCCTCTAGGCATAATCTCCTTGGCAACCTCAATCAGTTGTTGGTCTTGTCTTGCAAGAACCAATACCTTAACACAGTCTGGCAGTGTCCTAAAGGTGAGTTCCATTGGGTCTGGAGGTGTGTGTACCTACACAGAAACATTGCGCCGGAAAAGGCAGCTATCTGAAGCATAGCCTAATTCCTATTCCCCAGTCTCAGGGTACGTAGTTCCCCACAGGAAAGGGCAGAATCACGTAGTGTGAATGTTGAAAAACACATATCTGTCTCCAAACCCCATCCACCTATCTCCTAGTTTAGAGATGGACGCCGCAGAGGACTATGCTGTCGGGCAGCCGGGGGGTGATACAGCTCATTACGGGAGTTTGTAAAGGGAAAAAAAGAATACATCGTCTCATCAATGCAGGTAATAGGGGGATATTTTTCACTTGGGTGCACTAATGCTGACCTGGGGAGTCTCAAATACAAAGTAAGTGCGAAGAAAGCAAATGGTAATATCTAATTGTTGGTATACGTATGGAATTGTATTTAAGACGTGTACAGGGTAAGAAGCGAGAGAATCTTTGAAACTTAGGATGGGTCACACACCCCATTAAAGAGTTACCCGAATGAATTTCTAAATGTGAGTGAAATTTTTGCACATTTGATAAAAGCTATAATCACGTGCGAATATGTTGGAAATGGTTGAATTTCTTTAGGACTTTGTTGAAAGCGTTTTATTCACACCATGGACTAAGGCTGTAAAAGATGCCAGGGATTCTTTTATTTAATTTTGAGAACCACATTTCAAACATCTTTTTGTTAGAAGAAAAAAATAACAATATGTCCACTGTTTTGCATATCACATGTAAGATTCATAGCATACTGAGGAATCCCACTTATCCTGTTCCTTCTCTCACCATCTTTTCTTCCTGCTTCTGGGGCATCAACAATGTTGCCAATTGTTTCTAGTGGTCCCTCTTGCTCATGGCAATATTTAGGAGGGACCCCCATCCGTGCCTCATTTTCTCCCATTTTTTCAGGCACCCCTTTCTTTTGGTATACCACTGTGTAGCAAGCATACACCAGTCCATATCTTTTTTCCAGGCTCTGACCTCTGGCATTGTCCCAACCCCCAAACGTTGAGCAATTTTCCTTTTCGCTATGCTCAGGCCCAGAACCGCTCATATTTTCCGGTACCCCGAGGTCTCCGCATTGCCTCACATGTTCAGGATATATTGTTTCACTTCCTTAGTCAAACCTGTTGCTTTCACTTGGTCCATATAGTTGGTGATTTCCTCCCAGTACACTTGGATTATTGTACAGGCCCGTATTATATGAAAGAATGTACCTACTTGTCTCCGCATCTCCGCACTTATAGAATGGACGTAGGCCATCCCATTTATATTAGTGTTGTTTTAGAGTAGTAGGAGCGGTGTAGTATTCTAAGCTGAATCAGTCAGAAACCAGATTTTATTGCTGCTTCCCTCGGGCCCTAAGTGCCTCTTCCCGTTCCGCATCTTCACGGGTCCTTATGTCTCATTGGTCCTTAGCTCTAGCATTTTGTTAGGTGAGTTGTTTTGTATCTTTCTTCATGTCAGAGATATGGCTTCCCTGGGCATGGGGTCTCCTAGAAGACTGTCTTTCGGAGGGGTGGATTATTCTAGTACCATACCTCGTTATATGAGGGCTTGCAGGGCGTGTCTGAGCTGCACATAGTGGAATGTCTCTGTAGGTCCCAGTTTATAGTCCTTTCCAAAGTTTGTTAGGGGCACTAGATCCCCACTTCCATAGGTCTCTAAATTTGGAGATACACATCAAGTCCAAAGCGGCGAATCCCAAGACTGCTTCGTCCTATAGTGAGTTCACCTGTGTGAGTGTGTTTCGACCCCAAGGTAATATGTCACTTTTTACCATGGTTTAATTACCATGTTCGTAAGCAAGGATAGTGTAGGCAGGATTTGTCTCCCAGATAGTGGCAGTAGATATCCCTTGTCTCCCAGCAGAAGTCTGCCTGTTCAGAATGCTGGGTCATTCTAGCCGTGAAGACATAGTCATTCACCGTTATGAGCTGGGCACCTCATCAAAGGGGCCCTCGCCTACAGGCCCCTGGAACCCCGCCCTGGTTTCTGTTACACCAACCCCAAAGTCATCACCCCCAAGCCATTGACACCGAACACTACATTATCCCCTGAGAAGTCAATTTCCACCTCATAGACCCCAATGATGCCAACACTGTCAACCTTCGAGACAGCATGATCATCATTAGCCTCACCCAGATAGTCACCGACCCGATGCACATCACAGGACCTATGCTAGATCCAGTCATGACTGCCAGCAACAGAGTCAAGTACAGCCACACCAGGGAGCTCACCGGGGCCACCACTCCATCATCCACTTCACCTAGACAGCATCCCCCAGCCATGCTCCCAGACCAATCAGCATCTCTCATCACAGCTGGAACAGGGTATCTGAGAGCCAATGGACCAATCAGAGCCAATGGACCGATGCTCTTAACTCCTCCCCTGTCACCTCTTCAAATATCTAACAAGCCGTCAAAAATGTCAACACCTAGATAACCAAAAACGCTGACTGAGTCACTCCCAGGAAACCCTCCAAGCCCAACAGACCCTCCAGACAACCCCAGAACTGAGACTGTCAAAACGCAGCCGCAAACAACTGGAAATAAGATGACGCACCACCAAGGAGCCCACTGACCGTACCAACCATCAAGACTTCACTTAGCTACTACCACAGACTCCTGAAAGACACCAGGAAGAATGTCTTAGCCAACCACATCGAAGCCAGCTCCAACCACACCAAAGAACTCTTCAGCATCATCAAGGAGTTCTCCAACCCCTCAGTGCTGAAAACATCATCACCCACTCCCAGGATATCTGTGTTACCCTAGCTGACTTCTTCCACGGCAAGATATCCACCATCTACAGTAACTTCAAACCCCAACCCGCTGCTGACACCCTCAGCCTCCTAGACCCAGCAGACTCCCCCGCCGACAACAAGATCACCATCTTGAACCAGCTCACCACGCGGAACAGTGCAGACATCATGCGCAACGTTCACTCTGGATCTCCCAGGGACCCCTGCTCACACCACGTGTTCAACCTCAGCAACATAACCATCAGCAGCAAGCTCACAGACATCTTCAACTCATCCATTGCCTCAGCCACTTACCCAGATGACCGGAAACACGCAGAGATCAAACCCCTCCTCAAGAATCCCTCCGCCAACCTCAGCAAGCTCAAAAACTAATGACCAAACTCCCTGCTCCCATTTCCTGCCAAAATCTTTGAAAAGGCCATCAACCAGTAACGCTTGGAATATCTAGAAAACAATGATCTTCTGGATGCATCCCAAATCCAGATTCCACCCCAACCACAGCACCAAAACTGTCCCTATCACTGCCATGGACTACATCAGAACCCTCCTGGGCAAGGAAGTCTCGGCCCCCTTAGTCCTCTCCGACCTCTTGGTGGCTTTTGACACTGTCTTCCACCACACCCTGAACAAAAGGTTTCATCAGATCGGCATCCAAGACAACGTCCACAAATGGACTGCATCCTTCCTCTCTAGAAGAACTCAGAGAGTCCACCTCCCTCCTTTCACCTGCAGAATGTCATCTGCAGCGTCCCTCAAGGCTCACCCCTCAGGCCCACACTTTTTAACACCTACAAGACTCCCCCAGCCAACATCATCAGAAACTGCAGACTGAACATCATCTCCTACACAGACGGCACCCAGCTCATCCTCTCGTTATCCAAAGACACCTCCAACATGAAGGTAAACTTCCACCTCGGCATGACCAGCGTCGCCAGCTGGATGGAAGAAAACTGCCTCAGACGCAACAAAGACAAGTTGGAGGTTCTGATCTTTAGGAACACCGCCTCTCTGTGGGATGACCTCTAGTGGCCGGCTGACCTAGGGGCCACCCATCCTCCAAGGACTAGGCACTGAACCTCAGCATTATCTTGGACAGCAAACTCACTGTGAATAGTCAGATCAGCACAGTCTCCTCAGCCTGCTTCCTCACTCTCCGCATGCTTTGTGAGATATTCAAATGGCTCCCAGTCTCCACCTGACAAACTATCAGTCAATCCCTCATCACCAGCCACCTGGACTATGGCAATGCTCTCTACCCCAGAATGACATCTCATTTCCTGAAGAGACTTCAGGCCATACAAACCTCAGTGGCCAGACTCACCCTTGACCTCGCCAGATGGACCCACATCACCTTCCACCTGAAGAAACTCCACTGGCTCCTCATATACGACAGAAGCCAATTTAAGATCCTGACGCACGCCTCCAAAGCCCTCCAAAACCACAGACCAGCATACATCAACCATCGCCTGAACTTCCACCTTCCCTTCAGACTTCTGTGCCCTACCTCACTCTCCCTCGTTCACACCCCGCATCTCCTGCAGCAACAGTGGAAGTCGTTCCTTCCACCTTGCCACAAAATCTTGGAACAGCCTCCCCATACACCTTCGGACCTCTCCCTCCCTCCAGGAGTTCAGGAGGGGACACGAGACCTTGCTCTTCGACTGAAGCCCCTAGCAGCTTGGACTCGGCGCCTGGATACACTCGCTGGTGATGAGTGCACTCTACAAATTCTGATTGGGTGATTAAGAGAGGGCTACCCAGAAGTATTTCTAGATATCTGGCAAGGTCACACCACCATCCCACCAACTTCCAGTTAATTTGGTCATAGCAACATTTGCCTGCCCACCAGCCCAGAGTAGTGTTTGAATTTCCACCTCTATCACTTTGGGATCTCAAAAGCGGTGTTTTGAAGCACATAGATATGTCAAGGTAGAGACGTCATCTTAAATAACACTGCCCTTCCCAGCAAAGAGCACGGGAGGGTGCACCACTGCTTTATGCCTACTCTTAATCTTTCCAGAAGAGGGATCAGATTATGTGTAAAGAATTGTTCTGCGTCTCTAGTTACATAAAGACCAAGGTAGTGAAATCACCCCTTCATGACCTGTATTCTGTAGTCTGGCGGCAGCCTTGACACCTCCCCCTCAGGGGGTACAGCAGGGACGTGTGCCACTTAATGACATAGCCCAAATGTTTACCTAAGTTTGTGATCTTTTGTATAAATCTGGATATTGACATTTCAAGGTCAGCCATGTAAAGTAGTACATCGTCCGCATGTAGGGATATCCTGTCTTCCCACGTGCCTCATGTGAGAAGAGGTCCCTTTTTGACATGGTTAGCCCCCACTATTTGCCTGATGTATGATATAGCCTAGAAATTGTAGTGCCCAGGGCCCCTGCTAAGCAGATTCCCTGGGCCAGAGCTCTTTCCTTAAAACTGTTGTGATTCATTGGCACAATTGGAGACACCTTTAGCTAGCACTATAAGCCCCTAGTAAAATGGCACTTAGGTGCCCAGGGCAGGAGGTACTAAGGGTAGGCCCCTGAGGGCATCAGCACTGATTGTGCCATCCTCTAGGCCATGAATTCAAGTGCTCTCAGCACTGCCATTGCAGGCGGAGTGCCCTGATGCAAACCTAAAATGCAAACTTGACATGGCACCCTCCCTGTGTGCCCTGCCCACTACATACAATATGGGTAAGTCACCCCTCGGGCAGGCCTTCCAGCCCCATGGCAGGGTGCGCTATACTGTATGTGAGGGCATAGATGCATGAGCACTGTGTCCCCACTTTGTCCTTGCCAAACCTTGGGCTTGTGAGTAAACAGAACAGACATTTTAATACATGTGCTGGACACTGGTCAACATGGGTTTCACAGCTGCATGATGGCCACTTTGGACCCTGAGTTGTTTAGTATCAAACAACTCAGAATGATAAATCCAAACTGGTGCCAGTATTGGATTAATTCCTAAATGTACCCAGGAGTCACCATAGAGGGGCCCCCTGCAAAAGCCAGCTACCCTGGCATGGTTGCTAGCTGGTTCTAACCAGCCTGCCATCCCCAGACAGCCAATCTACAACCTTGAGGTGAGAGATTCTTGTCTCTGGGTTCCATACAAAACCCTTCCTGAGTGGAGGTGCTAACACCCCCTCCCTCAGGAATGTGCACTGCCCTGCTGGCGAGCTTCAAAGGGGTTACCACCTTTGAATTTCGACCCCCAGGCCTGCTGCTAGCAGCAGATGGCTGCCCCCACTGAGAACCCCCACTTTTGGTGGGAGCAATGGTGGTAAAATACACAGTGGGTAGGAGGAGTGGCCCCACCTGGCATGTACCACCCCTAAGGTGTTGCCTGCGAAGTGGACACTGCACTTCATTTTCCACCATCTTGGATGGAAGGAAAATAGCCAATCAGTTTTAGGGAAATGACCCCTCCCCACAGGAAGTGGGCACTTAGTGCTTGCAGCCACCCTAAGGTAGATGACCCCTTGGTCACTACTAGGTTCCCCCTAAAACACCCACTAAATGAAGTATTTAATGGGCAACCCTAGAACAGGAAATCAGATTCGACGGACAAAAGAAGACCAGCACCAAGAAGATCAGAAGCATTGTGGACCTGCTGCACCAAAGAAAAGGCACCAAACCCTGCCTGCTGCACCCAGGACCTGACAACGCTGCTGAGGAACTTCTGGACAGCTGGACAACTGTATCAAAACCCCAGAGGACCTCCAGGTTCTGGAAATCACCAGAGAACTCCTTCCAGAGGTCAGGTCCCACTCTTAAACTGCAAGAAACCAATAAGCCAGTGAGGGTCACTTCACTGACCAGCTGCTAACTCCTGAACCGGATGCTGTAGCTAGACCAAGCTAGATACGAATGACCACAAGGACAAATTCTGCCAGTGTGCCAAGTTTGGTGGCAATGTGTCTTCCAGTGGCTAAACCTTTCCAGTACCCTGGGTATTGGTCAGCTAACTTCAGACTTCCAGACAAACAGCCAGCCTGGGCTGCAAAAAGACCAGAAGGATGCCCCAGTCGAGGGACTTAAGGAACACCCTGGACTTCCCATCAGAGTACCGCCGTTGTCCTGCAACCGACCCTTGAGCCAACTTACCTCCTGCTCCTGAGGGAATCCTTGCACACAGCTCCTGGCTTACTGATTCGCTTTACACCTGCCTGCCCTTTGCTGTGCACTGAAGAACCTGCTGTGCCTTAAAGCTCCCCACCCCTTGTGACCTGTATTTTTATAACTGGGTCTCAAGTTATTCCTTTGAGTGTGTGAGTTGCAAGATTGATGATGTGAGTACAACAAATGCTTTGCACTTCTCCAAGATTGGCCTGACTGCTCGATCAAGCTACCTTAAAAATTAAAGCAATAGGGGATCTATTTTTTACCCTCTGTAAAGCGTGTGGTTGCCTGAACCCCCTGTACAGTGTGCCTAGCTTTGCACATTACATAGAGGGCCAGTCTCCTTCATTTGGTGGATCATTGGTGGGATAAAGACTTTGCATTTGCTAATATCACTCTGTCAATTTTGTGAGCACATGAATAACTCTCCAAATTGCCTTTAGCTTAAAATTGTTTTTGATTTTCAATTGGCTAAACATTTTTTTAATTTAATTTTTAAATAATTGCTAGGGCCCTGGTTAGGTCCCTACAACTTTAGCAAACAGTTTTAAAAGTCCTTACTTTAGTTGATCTATCCAAAAAGGGGATTCTAAATTCTTAAAAAGGTGCCAACTTTAGTTACAAATAAAAATGACAGACGCAGAGACCGAGAACCAGGAGCTCAACCTGGAACCTCCTGCTGTATTACATTAATTCTGGGAAAAGCCCCAGTGCAGAGAACCTTAGCTTTCTGATGGCCCAGCATGAAAAAAAGATAATCCCCGAGATGAAGTAGATGATGATGATGATGCATTTGTGGTGGATGAAGAAGCTGTGGACAATGCAGGTGAGGGTAGCTCCTCTCACTCCAGCACTAGTGAATGCACAGAAGCAGACCTGTACCTTGCTAGGCTGACCAAGAGACTGGAATTAAAGAGCCAGCTTTTGGAAATAGAGAAACAGAGAAAAGAGTTGGGCCTAGGATCCATCTCTGGTGGCAGCATACAAGTTTTGGGGGAGAAATCCTCCAACATCAATCTCCCAAAAGGAGTTGTCCCTCCCTTCACTGACTGGGCTGATATAGTCAAATGGGGTTATGCCTTTGAAAGAGCCTTCATTGGGTGGGGATTGAGAAAAAGCATTGGGGCACATTGGGGCACACTGTTGTGAGACTTATTCTCGGGAAAGTGCAGGGACAGGCTCCTGACACTGAACACTGAACGAGGCAGATTCTAAATCTTATGACCTCATGAAGTGAACCATGGTTGAGGTCTTTGGATTTACAACTGAAGAGTACTGTATACAGTTCAGGGAAGCTAAAAAAAAACAGAGCCAAACTTGGGTAGACTTTGTGGACTATTCAAGTAAAAATGCTGGGTGGTTGCTTAGCTGGAAACAAAGTACACGATTATGATGGGCTGTATAAGCTATTCATGAAAGAGCATCTGCTAAGTAATTGTTTAATGATAGGTTACATCAACATCTGGCACACCTGGTGTAAGGAAATGCCTCCTTGGCATGGTTACCCCCTGACTTTTTGCCTTTGCTGATGCCTAGTTATGATTTGAAAGTGTGCTGAGGCCTGCTAACCAGGCCCCAGCACCAGTGTTCTTTCACTAACCTGTACCTTTGTTTCCACAATTGGCACACCCTGGCATCCAGGTAAGTCCCTTGTAACTGGTACCTCTGGTATCAAGGGCCCTGATGCCAGGGAAGTTCTCTAAGGGCTACAGCATGTCTTATGCCACCCTGGAGACCCCTCACTCAGCACAGACACACTGCTTGCCCCCTCCGGCCACGGCCCCACTTTTGGCGGCAAGGCCGGAGGAGATAATGAGAAAAACAAGGAGGAGTCACTGGCCAGTCAGGACAGCCCCTAAGGTATCCTGAGCTGAGGTGACTCTGACTTTTAGCAAATCAAAATGGCACCAGAAGCAAACGAAAAGACAGCATTCTCCACACCTGCTGGCCACTATCAGTTCACTGTGATGCCCTTTGGTTTAAAGAATGCCCCTACCACCTTCCAAAGGTTGGTGAATCAAGTCCTTGGTGGCTTGGAGTCCTTTAGTGCAGCTTATCTTGACGATATTGCTGTCTGTTAGACCTGACAGCCTTAGGGTAGTCACCCCTAACTTTTTGCCTGCCTCCTTCCACTTTTTGGACACTGTTTTTGCTGGTTTATAGACTCTGCGCACTTTACCCCTGCTAACCAGGGCTAAAGTGCATATGCTCTCTCCCCTAAAACATGGTAACCTGGAATCATACCTGATTGGACTATTAATTTACTTATAAGTCCCTAGTAAGGTGCACTCTATGTGCATAGGGCTGGTAAATTAAATGCTACTAGTGGGCCAGCAGCACTGGTTGTGCCACCCACTTAAGTAGCCCCTTCTCCTGGTCTCAGACCTGCCATTGCAAGGCCTGTGTGTGCAGTTTCACTGCCACATCGACTTGGCATTTAAAAGTTCTTGCCAAGCCTAGAACTCCCCTTTTTCTACATATAAGTCACCCTTAATATGTGCCTTAGGTAACCCCTAGGGCAGGGTGCTGTGTAGGTAAAAGGCAGGACATGTATCTGGGTAGTTATATGTCCTGGTAGTGTAAAACTCCTAAATTCGTTTTCACACTACTGTGAGTCCTGCTCTCTTCATAGGCTAACATTGGGGCTGCCCTCATACACTGTTGAAGTGGCAGCTACTGATCTGAAAGGAGCAGGAAGGTCATATTTAGTATGGCCAGAATGGTAATACAAAATCCTACTGACTGGTGAAGTCGGATTTAATATTACTATTCTAGAAATGCCACCTTTAGAAAGTGAGCATTTCTTTGCACTTAAATCCTTCTGTGCCTTACAATCCACGTCTGGCTGGGCTTGGTTGACAGCTCCTTGTGCATTCACTCAGACACACCCCAAACACAGGGTACTCAGCCTCACTTGCATACATCTGCATTTTGAATGGGTCTTCCTGGGCTGGGAGGGTGGAGGGCCTGCTCTCACACAAAGGACTGCCACACCCCCTACTGGGACCCTGGCAGACAGGATTGAACTGAAAGGGGACCTGGTGCACTTCTTAGCCACTCTTTGAAGTCTCCCCCACTTCAAAGGCACATTTGGGTATAAAACAGGGCCTCTGCCCTACCTCAAGAGACACTTGCTGGAGAAGAAACCTGAACCAGAAACTACATCCTGCCAAGAAGAACTGCCTGGCTGCTCAAAGGACTCACCTGCCTGCTTTCTACAAAGGACTGCTGCCTTGCTGTTGCCCTGCTGCCTTGCTGAACTCTTGTCTGGCTGTGAAAGTGCTCTCCAAGGGCTTGGATAGAGCTTGCCTCCTGTTCCTTGAAGTCTCAGGACCAAAAAGACTTCTCTCTTTTACTTGGACGCTCCGTGCGCAGAAAATTTCGACGCACAGCTTGTTTCGCGGCGAGAAAAACGCCGCACTCCGACGCTGATCGACGCGACGCTCTTGGGACGATCGAAGATCCGACGCACGGCCTCGCAAGGACAACGCCGCCCGACCTCTAGAGGAGAAATCGACGCGACGCCTGCCGTGAGATCGTAATATCAACGCGCAGCCCCGCAGATCGAAGTCTAGAGGAGAAATCGACGCGACGCCTGCAGTGAGATCGTAATTTCGACGCGCAGCCCCGCAGACCGACGCGCAGCCGGAGAACAAGCAGGAAAATCCACGCACAGACCCGGGACATCTGGTAATCCCCGCGATCCACAGAAAGAGACTGTCCGCGCGCCGGAAAACGACGCCCGACTTCCCAGCGTGGAAAATAACGACGCAAGTCCGTGTGTGCTTGGGAGAAATCGACGCACACACCCTTTTTCCACGCACCTCTTCTCTTGTGGCCCTCTGAGGAGATTTTTCCACGCTAAACCAGGTACTTGTGCTTGAAAGAGACTTTGTTTATATTCTAAAGACTTAAGACACTTTGGGGGTCATTCTGACCCTGGCGGCCGGTGACCGCCAGGGTCACCGACCACGGGAGCACCGCCAACAGGCTGGCGGTGCTCCCGAGGGCATTCTGACCGCGGCGGTTCAGCCGCGGCCAGAAAGGGTAAACCGGCGGTCTCCCGCCGGTTTACCACTGCCCTTGTGAATCCTCCATGGCTGCGGAGCGCGCTCCGCAGCCATGGGGATTCTGACACCCCCTACCGCCATCCTGTTCCTGGCGGGTCTCCCGCCAGGAACAGGATGGCGGTAGGGGGTGCCGTGGGGCCCCTGGGGGCCCCGCAAGGTATTTCAGTGTCTGCTAAGCAGACACTGAAATACGCGACGGGTGCAACTGCACCCGTCGCACCCCTGCAACTGCGCCGGCTCAATTCTGAGCCGGCGTCCTCGTTGCAGGGGCATTTCCTCTGGGCCGGCGGGCGCTCTTTTGGAGAGCGCCCGCCGGCCCAGAGGAAATGTCTGAATGGCCGCCGCCGACCGCGGTGCGGTCATTCAGCGGCGGTACCTTGGCGGACGGCCTCCGCCGTCCGCCAAGGTCAAAATGACCCCCTTTATATCACTTTTCAGTGATATCTCTACAATTTCCCATTGCAACTTTATTCCTTTTGACCTACAATTATCCTGATAAATATTATATATTTTTCTAAACACTGTGTGGTGTATTTTTGTGGTGCTATATGGTGGTATTGTATGATTTATTGCACAAATACTTTACACATTGCCTTCTAAGTTAAGCCTGACTGCTCGTGCCAAGCTACCAGAGGGCGGGCACAGGATAATCTTGGATTGTGTGTGACTTACCCTGACTAGAGTGAGGGCTTTTGCTTGGACAGGGGGTAACCTGACTGCCAACCAAAAACCCCATTTCTAACATTGGTGATCAGCGGTGAGGATAGGACTTGTATTTGTGCAGTGACATACAGTAGCTAAGTATTTCACTACCTACCCACAGTTGAAGGTCAACTTGGTTTTTATCTCTTTTTTGAAAATCCGACTTTTTTCCTGACAATTTTCAAAAACTAAATCCTCACTCAACATGTCTCTGACTGGGTCTCAGACAGGGGACTTTGACCTAGTCCAGTTGGATACATATACGGTCAAACAACTAAGAGGATTCTGCAGGGCATTGAGGGTACCCACCCAAGGGGCCTCCAGAAAGGAGGACTTCCAAGTGGCGCTGAGGGCCTGGGCAGAAGCCCATTTAGAGGATGATGAAGAAGAGGAGCCAGAACATGGCCCTCAGAGGAATTTTCACTATCTGTGGATGGTGTTACCACTGCAATTGTGCCCCCTTCCAGACCAGGGAGCAGTGTCTCTATGCAAAGCCTGACTGCAGAGGAAAGGAGAGAGGAAAGGGAGTTCCAATTGCAAATGGCAAAACTGAAAATTGAGGCTCAACAGGAGGAGAGGAGGGCAGAAAGAGAAGCCAAACAAGCTGAGGCTGAAAGAACAGCCAAACAGATTCAAGAGGAAGCTGAAAGAGCAGCCAAACAGGTGGAAGCTGAAAGAGCTTTGGCTGAAAAGAAACTATTGTTGGCTCATGAACTGAGTCTCAAAGAACTGGAGATCAAGGCGAGACAGTCTGAATCCAGCAATAATGGTGGCAGCATACAGACAGGACCTGCTGGAGAAAAAAAGGTTTGTATACCCAAAAATGTGGTGCCCAGTTTTTGTGGTGGGAGATGACATAGATAAATGGTTAGCTGCTTATGAAGTTGCACTAAGGGCTCATGAGGTTCCTGAAGGGCAATGGGGGGTAGCTATGTGAGGTTATGTGCCGCCATTGGGGAGGGACACACTTCTCACATTGGATCAACCTGATCAAAACACATACCCACTTCAGAAAGCCACTTTACTTGCCAAGTTTGGGCTGACCCCTGAGGGATACCGTCAGAGGTTCAGGGACAGCACCAAACAAACCACACAAACATGGGTAGATTTCTTTGATTTCTCCAGTAAGGCACTGAATGGATGGGTGCGGGGCAACAAAGTAGCAGATTATAAAGGTTTATATAACTTGATTCTGAGAGAGCATATGCTTAATACTACTTATACAGATTTGCGCCAGCACCTAGTGGACAGTAAGCTGACTGATCCCAGGAAGCTTGCTGAGGAGGCGGACCTCTGGGTTAGCACCAGAGTGTCCAAGAAGGTACCTGGGGGGGACTCCCACAAAGGTGGTCAGGGTTCCCAACAGAAGAAAGAGGGGGGAGATAAACTTGCAGATAAGGAACTCTCCAAAGGCCCCCAAAAGAATTCCCAGGGAGGGGGTGGCAACCCTTCCTTTTCCAAATTTGGGAAAAAGCCAGGGACATATGACAAGTCAGGGAGATCTAGCCCCAAATGCATGGAGTGTTACCAGTATGGTCACTACAAAGGCGATCCACAGTGCCCCAAGAGGGCACCGTCCACTACCGGACAGGCACCTGGGTTGACTAGTGTAGCGCTCGGGGGGAGATGGACCCAAATAGCTTTGGGGAGCAGGTAGAGATTTCCCTAGTGTCCCTGGGAGAGGGAGAAATGGTGCCCAAGGCCCACATGCCCAGAAATACGTCCAAGTACCGGCAGTGGGTCACCATTGATGGGCAGAAGGTGGAGGCTCTGCTTATCACAGGAGCCAGTATGACTACTATCAAGAGTCAGCTGGTGTCAACAGAGCAGATAGTACCTAATACATTCCACCAGGTCAGAGTCGCTGACAATCGCGAGAGTCACCTACCGGTGGCTCTGGTTCCCTTTGAGTGGGGGGGGTCTCTGGTACTCTGAAAGTAGCTGTGAGTCCTGCCATGCCTGTAGATTGTCTGTTAGGCAATGATCTTGAGCACACTGCTTGGAAAGAAGTGGAGCTCAGGTCTCACCTGGAGATGTTAGGGTTACCTGAGTGGGTCTGCATGACCACACGGTCCATGGCTGACGGAGAGGGAAGTCAAGGGCATCTGGAGCCTGGAACGATGGCCCAGAGAGCTGCCAGGAGGAGGGACCAGGGGTGCGGGAAACCGGCCCCAGAAGTTCCCACAGTGGCTGACGGGGCTCCTGAGGAGGTGGCTCCCGAGCCAACTGGGGAAGACATTGCCACCCTAGGTGACTTACCTGAGCTTGCTGGCTGGCAAGTTGAGGGTGGACCCACCAGGGAGGAATTCTGCAAGGCGCAGAAAGAATGTCCCACTCTGGAAGGTTTGAGGAAGCAAGCCTCAAACCAGGCAGCAGGTGACGCCTCTGGCAATCACCACCTATATTGGGAGAATGATCTCCTCTACAGTGAGCCTAAGGTTCCGGCCTTTGGGGCAGCACGTACGCTGGTGGTCCCCCAATGTTACCGAACCTTCCTACTGGGTCTGGCTCACGACATTCCCCTGGCAGGACATTTGGGGCAGAGCAAGACCTTTAACAGGCTTGTCACCCACTTTTATTGGCCCAAAATGAAGACACACTCAGATAAGTTCTGCAGATCTTGTCCTACCTGCCAGGCCAGTGGTAAAGCAGGGACAAGGGTTAAAACCCCCCTGATTCCCCTTCCTGTCGGCACCCCCTTTGAAAGGGTGGGCATCGACATTGTTGGTCCCTTGGACCCCAAAACTGCCTTAGGCAACAGGTTCATCCTGGTTTTGGTGGACCATGCCACCCGTTACCCAGAGGCAATCCCTCTGAGGACCGTAACTGCACAGGTGGTGGCCAGAACCCTGATGGGGATATTTACCCGTGTGGGATTCCCCAAGGAAATAGTGTCTGACAGAGGCACTAACTTCATGTCTGCATACATGAAGTCTCTGTGGGATGCGTGTGGTGTAACTTACAAGTTCACCACACCCTATCACCCCCAGTCTAATGGTCTTGTGGAGAGATTCAACAAGACCGTGAAAGGCATGATTGGTGGCCTCCCTGAGGCGTAAGTGGGACGTCCTCTTACCATGCCTTCTCTTTGCTTACAGAGAGGTCCCCCAGAGGGGGGTAGGGTTCAGTCCCTTTGAGCTTCTCTACGGGTACCCTGTCAGGGGACCCTTAAGCATTGTCCAGGAGGGATTGGAGAAAGCTCCAAAGACACCCCCTCAGGATGTGGTCAGCTATATGTTGGCCCTCCGCAACCAGATGACCCGCTTCTGGAAAGAGGCCCAAAGTAACCTTGAGGCCAGTCAAGAGGTGATGAAACACTGGTATGACCAGAAGGCCACCCTGGTAGAGTTTCAACCTGGAGACAAAGTGTGGGTAATGGAGCCAGTAGAGCCCAGAGCTCTCCAGGACCGCTGGTCTGGCCCATTTGAAATAAAGGAGCGGAAAGGGGAGGCCACTTACCTAGTGGACCTCCAAACCCCTAGGAATCCCCTAAGGGTGCTCCATGTGAACCGATTAAAAGCTCATTTTGAGAGGTCGGAGATCAACATGCTCCTGGTCACAGATGAAGGAACGGAAGAGGAGAGTGAACCTCTCCCGACCTCCTCTCTGCCCAAGAAGGTGATGGGTCAGTAAGCGGGGACATTATGTCTGACTCCCTGACTCTAAACCAGAAAGGAGACTGCTATGAGCTGTTGGAGCAGTTTTCCCCCCTGTTCTCCCTTACTCCTGGACTGACCCACCTCTGTGTTCATGATATTGACACTGGTGACAGTCTCCCTGTGAAGAACAAAATTTACAGGTTGTCGGATAAGGTGAAGGCCAGCATCAAGGAGGAGGTCTCCAAGATGTTGACTCTAGGGGTTATTCAGAAATCCAGTAGTCCCTGGGCCAGCCCAGTGGTGTTGGTCCCTAAGGCTACTGCCCCAGGTGTGAAGCCAGAACTCCGGTTCTGTGTGGACTACCGGGGTCTCAACTCAGTCACACGGACTGATGCTCACCCCATCCCCCGAGCTGATGAGCTCGTGGACAGGCTAGGCGCTGCCAAGTTCCTGAGTACGTTTGATCTTACTTCAGGGTACTGGTAGATCGCCCTGACTGAGGGGGCCAAGGAAAGATCCGCATTTTCAACCCCTGATGGCCATTACCAGTTCCAGGTGATGCCGTTTGGGTTGAAAAATGCCCCCGCTACCTTCCAACGGTTGGTTAACGGAGTCCTAGCTGGCAAGGATGCCTTCTGTGCAGCCTACCTGGATGACATAGCTGTCTACAGTTCCAGCTGGGAGGAACACCTGCTTCACCTCAAGGAGGTGCTTCAGGCCCTGCAACAGGCAGGCCTGACCATCAAGGCTAGTAAGTGCCAGATTGGGCAGGGTTCCGTGGTGTACTTGGGACACCTAGTGGGTGGTGGCAAGGTGCAGCCACTCCAGGCCAAGATTGAAACTATCAAGGCCTGGCAACCACCGCGAACGCAGACTGAGGTGAGAGCCTTTCTAGGCCTCACAGGATACTACCGCAGATTTGTCAAGGGCTATGGCACCATTGTAACACCCTTGACAGAACTCACTTCCAAGAAACAACCTAGGTTGGTGAATTGGACCGAGGCTTGTCAGAAAGCCTTTGACGCCCTGAAGGAAGCCATGTGCACGGCCCCCGTGCTCATGGCCCCTGACTACTCCCAGGAATTTATCGTGCAGACAGACGCTTCAGAGCATGGCATAGGGGCAGTCCTAGCACAGCTGAATGAGGAGGGCAGAGATCAACCGGTAGTCTTTATTAGCAGAAGGCTACTACCACGGGAACAGAGGTGGAGTGCTATTGAGAGAGAAGCTTTTGCTGTGTTCTGGGCACTGAAGAAGCTAAGACCCTACCTGTTTGGGACTCACTTCCGGGTTCAGACAGACCACAGGCCCCTCAGATGGCTCATGCAGATGAGGGGTGAGAATCCAAAACTCTTGAGGTGGTCCATTTCCCTACAGGGGATGGACTTTACGGTGGAACATCGCCCAGTGGTTGACCACGCCAATGCTGATGGTCTCTCCAGGTACTTCCGCCTTAGCGATGAGAGCTCCCAGGAGGTCGGGTAGCTCTCCCCACTTTCAGCTGGGGGGGACACATGTTAGACCTGACAGCCTTAGGGTAGTCACCCCTAACTTTTTGCCTGCCTCCCTCCACTTTTTGGACACTGTTTTTGCTGGTTTATAGACTCTGCGCACTTTACCCCTGCTAACCAGGGCTAAAGTGCATATGCTCTCTCCCCTAAAACATGGTAACCTGGAATCATACCTGATTGGACTATTAATTTACTTATAAGTCCCTAGTAAGGTGCACTCTATGTGCATAGGGCTGGTAAATTAAATGCTACTAGTGGGCCAGCAGCACTGGTTGTGCCAGCCACTTAAGTAGCCCCTTCTCCTGGTCTCAGGCCTGCCATTGCAAGGCCTGTGTGTGCAGTTTCACTGCCACATCGACTTGGCATTTAAAAGTTCTTGCCAAGCCTAGAACTCCCCTTTTTCTACATATAAGTCACCCTTAATATGTGCCCTAGGTAACCCCTAGGGCAGGGTGCTGTGTAGGTAAAAGGCAGGACATGTATCTGGGTAGTTATATGTCCTGGTAGTGTAAAACTCCTAAATTCGTTTTCACACTACTGTGAGGCCTGCTCCCTTCATAGGCTAACATTGGGGCTGCCCTCATACACTGTTGAAGTGGCAGCTACTGATCTGAAAGGAGCAGGAAGGTCATATTTAGTATGGCCAGAATGGTAATACAAAATCCTACTGACTGGTGAAGTCGGATTTAATATTACTATTCGAGAAATGCCACTTTAAGAAAGTGAGCATTTCTTTGCACTTAAATCCTTCTGTGCCTTACAATCCACGTCTGGCTGGGCTTGGTTGACAGCTCCTTGTGCATTCACTCAGACACACCCCAAACACAGGGTACTCAGCCTCACTTGCATACATCTGCATTTTGAATGGGTCTTCCTGGGCTGGGAGGGTGGAGGGCCTGCTCTCACACAAAGGACTGCCACACCCCCTACTGGGACCCTGGCAGACAGGATTGAACTGAAAGGGGACCTGGTGCACTTCTTAGCCACTCTTTGAAGTCTCCCCCACTTCAAAGGCACATTTGGGTATAAAACAGGGCCTCTGCCCTACCTCAAGAGACACTTGCTGGAGAAGAAACCTGAACCAGAAACTACATCCTGCCAAGAAGAACTGCCTGGCTGCTCAAAGGACTCACCTGCCTGCTTTCTACAAAGGACTGCTGCCTTGCTGTTGCCCTGCTGCCTTGCTGAACTCTTGTCTGGCTGTGAAAGTGCTCTCCAAGGGCTTGGATAGAGCTTACCTCCTGTTCCTTGAAGTCTCAGGACCAAAAAGACTTCTCTCTTTTACTTGGACGCTGCGTGCGCCGAACATTTCGACGCACAGCTTGTTTCGCGGCGAGAAAAACGCCGCACTCCGACGCTGATTGACGCAACGCTCTTGGGACGATCGAAGATCCGACGCACGGCCTCGCAAGGACAACGCCGCCCGACCTCTAGAGGAGAAATCGACGCGACGCCTGCCGTGAGATCGTAATTTCAACGCGCAGCCCCGCAGATCGAAGTCTAGAGGAGAAATCGACGCGACGCCTGCCGTGAGATCGTAATTTCGACGCGCAGCCCCGCAGACCGACGCGCAGCCGGAGAACAAGCAGGAAAATCCACGCACAGACCCGGGACATCTGGTAATCCCCGCGATCCACAGAAAGAGACTGTCCGCGCGCCGGAAAACGACGCCCGACTTCTCCGCGTGGAAAATAACGACGCAAGTCCGTGTGTGCTGGGGAGAAATCGACGCACACACCCTTTTTCCACGCACCTCTTCTCTTGTGGCCCTCTGAGGAGATTTTTCCACGCTAAACCAGGTACTTGTGCTTGAAAGAGACTTTGGGGGTCATTCTGACCTCGGCGGTAAAAGGCGCCTACCGCCGGTCAGAAATCCTCCATAATCCCGCCGCGGTGGCGGAAACCCGCCACGGTCATTCTGACCCGCAGAAGGCAAACCTCCGAAAATCCGACCGCCACAACAGACCGCCAGACCAGCGGTCGGCGGAAAGGTGGAGGTGACCAAACCTCCACCGCCACGCCAACAGAAATACGCCCATGCCATTACGACCCACGAATCCACGCGGCGGTCATTCAAACGCGGTATTCCATTGGCGGGACACACCGGCGCGGTCAGAATACCCACCAACGAACAAAACTCACCCACATTGGACGATTTGAATCCCACACACCTGATACACATACACACACCACTCCCACACACACAATACAATATAAAACACCCACCCACATCACCCACAAACCCCTACGCTTACAAAATCGTAAAGAAGGCAAGAGCGAGACACCAGCATCCAAAACATAACAGCCACAGCCACTCAACACCATCACCCACACACTATCCACACACAAAACAACACACACCACCACACTCAACTCACTTAAATACACATACTCCACCCCACACATCATACACACCACCCCATGGCACCCCAAAGACAACCCCGCTTCACAGACGAAGAACTCAGGGTTATGGTGGAGGAAATCGTTCGTGTAGAGCCCCAGCTGTTCGGCACACAGGTCCAATACACCAGCATTGCCAGGAGGACGGAGCTATGGCAGAGGATTGTCGACAGGGTGAACGCAGTGGGACAGCACCCCAGAAATCGGGAAGACATCAGGAAGCGATGGAACGACCTACGGGGGAAGGTGCGTTCCATGGTATCCAGGCACAACATCGCCGTGCAGAAGACTGGCGGAGGACCCCCACCTCAACCCCCACAATTCACATCATGGGAGGAGGAAGTCTTGAACATCCTGCATCCTGACGGCCTCGCAGGAGTCGGCGGAGGAATGGATACTGGTAAGTTGAAGCTTCAATACTGCTTCCCCCCCACCTGCATGCCAAATCAGACCCCAACCCTCACCCCCATCCTCGAACCCCACCCTCACCCCCACCCCCATCCTCACCCCCACCCTCACCCCCACCACCATCCTCACCCCCACCCTCACCCCCACCACCATCCTCACCCCCACCACCATCCTCACCCCCACCCCCAGCACACCTATTCCCCGCCAATGTCTCACCATCACAACCCACACATCCCAAAACCTAGGCCTGCATGCGTCCACTAAGCATGGACACCCATCACCAAAGCATGCCCAATGCATATACACATCCCCCCCACAAGCCACCCTCACCAAAGCCCCCACACACGAATGCCAGCACTTGGGGACACGGGAACCCACAGATACACCCATATGCCACACATT
This sequence comes from Pleurodeles waltl, assembly GCF_031143425.1. Classification (NCBI taxonomy): domain Eukaryota; kingdom Metazoa; phylum Chordata; class Amphibia; order Caudata; family Salamandridae; genus Pleurodeles; species Pleurodeles waltl. The sequence continues at coordinate 103,129,757 of NC_090437.1, forward strand.
GAAACTATAACCATACCTCTATACCCCTGCAGGACCCGACCGTCAACACACCGCGGCGGAGGGGCCAGAATTATCCACACCCCCCACCCAAGAGGCCGTCAGCGATGACAGCAGCTCTGTCGATCTGGACACCGATGACCAGCCCGGACCATCGGGGACCTCTGGACAGTCGGTTCCCCTCACACAGGCACAGGCCACTATAGACCCTAACCCCTCTGGGAACACCAGCACAGCTCCCACCCAGCGGGCCCATGCCTCTGTCTCCAGGGCGCGTCAATCTGCGGTGTGTCTACCACTACAGGGCACCCAGGATAACCCACCACCCCAACAACAACAGGGACCTGGGGGCAGTGGTAGTGGGCACACCGGCCAGGGGGCAGAGGCCCAGGGAAACAGGGCAACTCGGCGGCCAGCTGTGCGACAGGGGGGGGAGGAGAGGCCCAGGGAACCCACTCTCCACGAGGTCCTCACCACCATCATGGGAGCATACAACCGCTCCCAGGAGACGATGGCGACGGTACTGGCCCGGTTCCAGGAGATCCAGGTGCTGCAGGAGGAACACTATCGGGGGTACAGGGAGGACATCCGAGCCATCAACACCACCCTGGTTACCATGGTAGGGCTGCTGCAGGACCTCGTAAACAGCAGGGCGGACACTGAACAACACCCAAGGGCCCCTGCCACTAGCCGGGACCAAGAACAGCCATCCACCTCCGCCGGCGCTAGTGGACAGGAGGCCCCCGCACAGCAGCAGCCCACCAGACCCCCACCTCCTGCAGGAGAAGAACCACCCCGCAAGAGGGCCCTGAGATCTCGCAAGACAGAGTAGGATGTCAAGACCCCCGCCAGCAATGGATACCACCTGATGTCATCCCACTGTCCCACATTGTCACCCTGTCCATCCTCGAACTGCCCATGCTCCATCTCTCCACAGGCCTCTGGACAATGCACCTGTGTGACTGTTACTCTGGACTCTGCCATGGACATTCCTTCACCATAGCCCCCACCCACTTGAAACCACCCATCCCATTTTGAGCACTTCAATAAACACCTATTTTGCACCAAAATATCAGGAGTCTGGCTGTGATTTCAATAGATTGTAATTGACATGACAGTGCAAATATGTCCTTGTACATGGTGAAGTCAACAAACAGCTGCCACAAAGCTGTAGTCCATGGGGAAACGAAGCACAGGACTCGTAGTGGGGACCCCAGATCTGAAATAGGGAGGGAAAAGCCAAAACTCAGTCATCATACACTGGGGCAAATAGACAGGCAGCAGAGATGCTGCAGAGTAGTTAACTTTTACTAAATTATCTTTGAAATGTTACCTGTGTCCTATTGGAAGTACTGTTCAATGATTCTGTCCCTGTTGTCTGTTTTAGCCCCGTCGTCTTCCTCCTCGTCACTCTCCTCAGGTTCCACCGCTGCCACAACACCACCGTCTCGACCATCCTCCTGCAGGAAAGGCACCTGGCGGCGCAAAGCCAGGTTGTGAAGCATGCAGCAGGCCACGATGATGTGACACACCTTCTTAGGTGAGTACATTAGGGATCCACCGGTCATATGCAGGCAGCGAAACCTGGCCTTTAGGAGGCCAAAGGTGCGTTCGATCACCCTCCTAGTACGCCCATGGGCCTCATTGTACCGTTCCTCTGCCCTGGTCCGGGGATTCCTTACTGGGGTCAGTAGCCACGACAGGTTGGGGTACCCAGAGTCCCCCACTAGCCATACACGGTGTCTCTGTAGCTGTTCCATCACGTAAGGGATGCTGCTATTCCTGAGGATGTAGGCGTCATGCACTGACCCTGGGAATTTGGCATTTACATGCGAGATGTACTGGTCAGCCAAACACACCACCTGGATGTTCATTGAATGGTAACTTTTTCTGTTCCTGTACACCTGCTCCCTGTCTCTTGGGGGAACCAAAGCCACATGGGTCCCATCAATGGCACCAATTACGTTGGGAATATGTCCAAGGGCGTAGAAATCACCCTTCACTGTAGCCAGTTCGCCCACCTCAGGGAAAATGATGTAGTTCCTCACGGATTTCATCAGGGCAGACAACACTCTGGATAACACCTTTGAAAACATGGGCTGAGACATCCCAGAAGCAATTCCCACGGTTGTCTGAAATGACCCACTTGCCAAGAAATGGAGTACTGACATGACCTGCACCAGAGGGGGAATCCCTGTGGGTTGGCGGATGGGGGACATCAGGTCGGGCTCCAGCCGGGCACACAGTTCATGGATAGTGGCACGGTTAAGACGGTAGGTCAGGATAATGTGGCGTTCTTCCATTGTCGACAGGTCCACCAGCGGTCGGTACACGGGAGGATTCATCCGTCTCCTCGCCCAACCCAGCGGACGGTGCCTAGGAAGGACAACATGGAGCACACAGTCAGGCAACCCACAGGTACGTACTCACAGCTAGCACAGTATACGATTCTCTATGCAGTGAATGGCGTGTATGAGTGGCTATGCAAGGCCTAGGCCTGTGTGACGCAGTTGAAATTGAGCCATGTGGGCCCTGGAAATGGCGGCTGCCTGACCTGTGAAGTGTGACAATGGGATGTGAGGTCAATGCGCTGGCGTGGCACACCGCGGCGGGCGGCGGGCCAAGACCGCGGCGCGAAGCCGCATTGGTTAACATTGAAGCCTATGGGTTTCAGGAGCCAATGGCGAAGGGCGCCGGCGGTGGCGGGACGCACCGCCGCGGTACGCACCGCCGCGGACGTGACCGCCATTTTCTATCTACTTATCCACTTGCGACTTGAACTTTCACAGGAGAGGACCTATACTGCAAGTGTTGCTGTGACCTCGGTCTGGAAGGGACAATGGCTGCTGCGACTGGGGAAAGGGCCCCTGCCTTCACTGGAGAGGAGTTGGAGAAACTTGTGGATGGGGTCCTCCCCCAGTATGCGCTACTCTACGGTCCTCCAGACCAACAAGTGAGTTTAATTCTATCTGGATTTGGGGCCACTGGCTGGCTTGGGGGCCTGGCGGGGATGGGGGGCATGTTGGGCATGGCGGGGGGCCTGGCGGGGGGCCTGGCGGGGATGGGGGGCATGTTGGGCATGGCGGGGGGCCTGGCGGGGGGCCTGGCGGGGATGGGGTGCATGTTGGGGCTGGAGGGGGGCCTGGCGGGGGGCCTGGCGGGGATGGGGTGCATGTTGGGGCTGGAGGGGGGCCTGGCGGGGATGGGGTGCATGTTGGGGCTGGCGGGGGGCCTGGCGGGGGGCCTGGCGGGGATGGGGTGCATGTTGGGGCTGGAGGGGGGCCTGGCGGGGATGGGGTGCATGTTGGGGCTGGCGGGGGGCCTGGCGGGGGGCCTGGCGGGGATGGGGTGCATGTTGGGGCTGGAGGGGGGCCTGGCGGGGGGCCTGGCGGGGATGGGGTGCATGTTGGGGCTGGAGGGGGGCCTGGCGGGGATGGGGTGCATGTTGGGGCTGGCGGGGGGCCTGGCGGGGGGCCTGGCGGGGATGGGGGGCATGTTGGGGCTGGCGGGGGCCTGGCGGGGATGGGGTGCATGTTGGGCATGGCGGGGGGCCTGGCGGGGGGCCTGGCGGGGATGGGGGGCATGTTGTGCATGGCGGGGGGCCTGGCGGGGGGCCTGGCGGGGATGGGGGGCATGTTGGGCATGGCGGGGGGCCTGGCGGGGGGCCTGGCGGGGATGGGGTGCATGTTGGGGCTGGCGGGGGGCCTGGCGGGGGGCCTGGCGGGGATGGGGGGCATGTTGGGGCTGGCGGGGGCCTGGCGGGGATGGGGTGCATGTTGGGCATGGCGGGGGGCCTGGCGGGGGGCCTGGCGGGGATGGGGGGCATGTTGTGCATGGCGGGGGGCCTGGCGGGGGGCCTGGCGGGGATGGGGGGCATGTTGGGCATGGCGGGGGGCCTGGCGGGGGGCCTGGCGGGGATGGGGGGCGTTGGGCCACTGGAAAGGAAAATGCTGAGTAACTTGAACGTGGTATTTCTCCCTCCCTGTACGTGTCACATAGGTCCGCGCCCATGAGAAGATCGGGATTTGGCGTGCCATCGCCAAGGAAGTCCGGGGCCTGGGGCTCCACCATCGACGGGGCACCCACTGCCGCAAGAGGTGGGAGGACATCCGCCGCGGGACCAAGAAGACCGCCGAGTCTCTGCTGGGGATGGCCTCCCAACGTAGGCGGGGTGCCTGCCGTCAACTGAGCCCCCTGATGTTCCGGATCCTGGCGGTGGCCTACCCTGATTTGGATGGGCGCGTGAGGGCAGCACAGCAGACACAAGGGGGTGAGTACAAGCATCATCTACTCTGTTGTCGTGCAGTGGAGGTGTCTGGGTGGGGGAGGAGGGCTGTGGGTCCCCCTAGGCCAGGGCGATATCTGTAGGCTGGGCACCCCCGTAAGCCCCTGTGTCCCCAGCCACCACCCTCAGTAGTGTGTCAGTACAGCCATCCCTGGGCCGTGTCATCCATGGGTGCAGTTGACAACTCTAGGCGTGTAGGGCATGTTCCACGGAATGCGTAGCGGACCCCAAGTGCGCAACTTAGTGCAGGGGGCATCTGTGTCTGTCATGTCCGCTAACTGTACCGGAGATCCATGTACTCAATATCCCTTTATTTCTCTCTCCCCCCCCCTTTTTGTTTGTCTTTCTGTGCTTGTGTGCATCAGCATCATCAGGCGGAGGAGAAGTGGCATCGGGGCAGGAGGGAGCTGCATCTCACATGGCCCAGGAGGGCCATGCCACAGAGTCAGACTGGACCAGTGAGACGGAGGGCGAGGGGAGCTCCACGACGGGGACGACTGGAGCCTGCAGCGACACGGACACGTCCTCGGAAGGGGGCTCCCTTGCGGGGGTGGCACCATCCGTGCCCCCCGCCATTACAGGTACAGCCGCCACCCAGCGCACCATCTCCGCCCTCCCAGCAGCCCCTCCGCGTTCGCCCCGTGCCCGCTCTGCCAGGAAGCCGGGCATCTCCTTCGCCCCAGGCACCTCAGGCCCTGCCCCTGTTACCCCCGCTGCCCTCAGTGAGGAGGTCATTGACCTCCTCCGAACGCTCATTGTTGGGCAGACTACCCTTTTGAATGCCATCCAGGGGGTGGAGAGGGAGGTTCATCGCAGCAATGCGTACCTGGAGGGCATTCATTCGGGTCAGGCTGCCCATCAGCGATCGTTCCAGGCTCTGGCCTCAGCACTGACGGCAGCCATTGTCCCTGTCTCCTGCCTGCCTCTACTAACTCCCTCCTCCCAGTCTCCTGTTCCTCTGCCTGTCCCACCCACACCATCAGACCAGCCTGCACACACGTCAACACCCAAGAGAAGCTCATCCAAACATAAGCACCACAGATCACGCAGACATTCACACACGCAACATTCCGATGCAGACATGCCAACAGTCACTACCACCTCTGTGACCCCCACCTCCTCGTCTCCCTCCTCCCTCCCTGTGACGTCTACACTCACACCTCCATTCACCTCACCATCAGCCAGTGTTTCCATCACCAGCACACCCTCCACTCCAGTCCGCACACGTGCAGTCACCACCCCCACTGCCATTTACACGTCCCCTGTGTCCTCTCCCACTGTGTCTGTCACCCCCTCTTCCACACCACACAAACGCAGCCACCCACCCACCCAACAGCCATCCACCTCACGACAGCCTATCCCTCCTGCACCTGCACCCAAAGACAGCAAACGTGACTCACCTACAACCACATCCTCTCCCTCCACTCCCATTCCCACTGTACCTACCACTCTCCATTGTCCCAAGAAGCTCTTCCTCGCCACTACTAACTTCTTTCCTGACCCTGAGCCCCCCCCTCCTTCTCGTCGGGGTAAGAAGAGCACCTCAGCCACCACCAGCCCTGCAGCCCCCTTGACAAGGGTGCAGGGGTATTGGAGCCCGCCAGCCCGCATGTCTGGATCTTCGCCCAGCAGCAAGGGGACAGCCAGCCCACCCCCTGGGAAGAGGAGCAGAAGGCGGAAGGGGCGCCGCAGGAGCCCGCCTTCTACATCCCCCCCGGACACCACCCAGAGACAGTCACCAGCCACAGCTCCAAAGGGAGGCAAGGGCCACAGGCCGACGACTAAGGAGGGCAAGGGCAGCAAGTTGGAGAGGTCAGGCAGCAGGCCTGCTGCCCAGGAGGAGCCCACAACCCCCATAGCCGCTGCCCCGGGAGGAACCGGCACAGCTGCCCCGGGAGAGCCCACCACCCCCATAGCCGCTGCCCAGGGAGGACCCAGCCCAGCTGGCCAGGAGGGCCCCACCACCCACAGCCCAGGTGGGCAGTGAAGGAGCACCATCCCCGCTGCCCAGGAGGGCACCACCAGGCAATTAGCAGTTGGCCATAGACCGTCCGCCGTCTCAAGAACCGCTGAACTGGGCCCCGCCGTCTCAAGAACCGCTGAACTGGGCCCCGCCGTCTCAAGAACCGCTGAACTGGGCCCTTCAAGGCAAGAACCGCTGAACTGGGCCCCGCCGTCTCCAGAACCGCTGAACTGGGCCCTTCAGGGCAAGAACCGCTGAACTGGGCCCCGCCGTCTCAAGAACCGCTGAACTGGGCCCTTCAAGGCAAGAACCGCTGAACTGGGCCCCGCCGTCTCAAGAACCGCTGAACTGGGCCCCGCCGTCTCAAGAACCGCTGAACTGGGCCCTTCAAGGCAAGAACCGCTGAACTGGGCCCCGCCGTCTCAAGAACCGCTGAACTGGGCCCTTCAAGGCAAGAACCGCTGAACTGGGCCCCGCCGTCTCAAGAACCGCTGAACTGGGCCCTTCAAGGCAAGAACCGCTGAACTGGGCCCTTCAAGGCAAGAACCGCTGAACTGGGCCCTTCAAGGCAAGAACCGCTGAACTGGGCCCCGCCGTCTCCAGAACCGCTGAACTGGGCCCTTCAGGGCAAGAACCTCTGAACTGGGCCCCGCCGTCTCAAGAACCGCTGAACTGGGCCCTTCAAGGCAAGAACCGCTGAACTGGGCCCCGCCGTCTCCAGAACCGCTGAACTGGGCCCTTCAAGGCAAGAACCGCTGAACTGGGCCCCGCCGTCTCAAGAACCGCTGAACTGGGCCCCGCCGTCTCAAGAACCGCTGAACTGGGCCCTTCAAGGCAAGAACCGCTGAACTGGGCCCCGCCGTCTCAAGAACCGCTGAACTGGGCCCCGCCGTCTCAAGAACCGCTGAACTGGGCCCTTCAAGGCAAGAACCGCTGAACTGGGCCCCGCCGTCTCAAGAACCGCTGAACTGGGCCCTTCAAGGCAAGAACCGCTGAACTGGGCCCCGCCGTCTCAAGAACCGCTGAACTGGGCCCCGCCGTCTCAAGAACCGCTGAACTGGGCCCTTCAAGGCAAGAACCGCTGAACTGGGCCCCGCCGTCTCAAGAACCGCTGAACTGGGCCCCGCCGTCTCAAGAACCGCTGAACTGGGCCCCGCCGTCTCAAGAACCGCTGAACTGGGCCCTTCAAGGCAAGAACCGCTGAACTGGGCCCCGCCGTCTCAAGAACCGCTGAACTGGGCCCTTCAAGGCAAGAACCGCTGAACTGGGCCCCGCCGTCTCAAGAACCGCTGAACTGGGCCCCGCCGTCTCAAGAACCGCTGAACTGGGCCCCGCCGTCTCAAGAACCGCTGAACTGGGCCCTTCAAGGCAAGTACCGCTGAACTGGGCCCCGCCGTCTCCAGAACCGCTGAACTGGGCCCTTCAGGGCAAGAACCGCTGGCCCTTTGGCAGACGTGGCAGGGCAGGATCTATCTCGGGCAGGGCTGCAGGATGTCCTCTGGCCAACTTGCCTCCTCCAGTGGCAGTGGGGTCTGTTATGGACTGTATGGACTGTGGCTTTGCTCTCCCCAGGATGGCCCAGTGGGCAGGCCACCCACTGTATGGACTGTATGGACTGTGGCTTTGCTCTCCCCAGGATGGCCCAGTGGGCAGGCCACCCACTGTATGGACTGTATGGACTGTGGCTTTGCTCTCCCCAGGATGGCCCAGTGGGCAGGCCACCCACTGTATGGACTGTATGGACTGTGGCTTTGCTCTCCCCAGGATGGCCCAGTGGGCAGGCCACCCACTGTATGGACTGTATGGACTGTGGCTTTGCACTCCCCAGGATGGGCCAGTGGTCATGGAGTCCCCTCGTGGATCTGGCATCGTGTACTCAAGTGGCTGAGGTGCCCCCCCTTCCCTTCCCCCTGAGGTGCCTGTCCTATTTTCTTTCTGATGCCCCTGCAGTGTTCTCTCCGTGGAGTTCTTGTCGTGGGACTGGGCCTTGCCCCTTTGCACAGGACCCCTGTGATCCACGGACAGTGGTTGGACTACATTTAGTAGCTGTATATATTTTGTACATAGTTTATTTATTTATTTGGATTACTGGTGTCCATATTTCAATATATCTGGCCGTTTATGATCTCTTCTTTTGGTCTTTGCATTATTTCGGAGGGGGGTGGTTTGTGGGTTGTGACAGTGATCTGTGGGAATGCATTGATGTGTGTGTTGTAGTGGGTGTGGGTGGGTGGGTGTGTGCCGGTAATCTTTTCCCTCCCCTGTGTCGTAGGTGCAGTACTCACCGATGTCTTCCGCGCCGCCGGGCGTGCTCCTGGTATATGAGGAGGAATAGGAGTGCGGGGATGACCTGTAACTCTGGCTCATACTGCCGGAATCTCGCGTGGAGTGCGTAGAGGTGAGCGTTTTCCCGTTCGTAGTCTGTTTCCGCCGTGTTCTTATCGGCGGTGCTCCCGCCCCGGAAAAGGTGGCAGATTGGTGGGTCGTAATAGGGTGGGCGGTACTTTGTCTGCCGCCGGGCTGTTGGCGGGAACCGCCGCGCTGTTTGTTTGTACCGCTGTGGCGGTCGGAGTGTTAAGTTGGCGGGCTGTGTTGGCGGTTCCCGCCAGGGTCAGAATGCCATTTTTAATACCGCCGGTCTGTTCGCGGTCCGACCGCCGCCTCTCCGCCGACCGCCAGGGTCAGAATGAGGGCCTTTGTTTATATTCTAAAGACTTAAGACACTTTATATCACTTTTCAGTGATATCTCTACAATTTCCCATTGCAACTTTATTCCTTTTGACCTACAATTATCCTGATAAATATTATATATTTTTCTAAACACTGTGTGGTGTATTTTTGTGGTGCTATATGGTGGTATTGTATGATTTATTGCACAAATACTTTACACATTGCCTTCTAAGTTAAGCCTGACTGCTCGTGCCAAGCTACCAGAGGGTGGGCACAGGATAATCTTGGATTGTGTGTGACTTACCCTGACTAGAGTGAGGGCTTTTGCTTGGACAGGGGGTAACCTGACTGCCAACCAAAAACCCAATTTCTAACACTGTCTTTAGCTCCAGCTGGCATGATCACCTGGTCCACCTGAAGAAGGGTTTGAAGGCCCTGCAAGCAGCAGGCCTCTCTATCAAGGCATCCAAATGTCAGATAGGGCAGGGATCTGTGGTTTACTTGGGACACCTTGTAGGTGGAGGCCAAGTTCAGCCACTCCAGCCCAAGATCCAGATTATTCTGGACTGGGCAGCTCCAAAAACCCAGACTCAAGTCAGGGCATTCCTTGGCTTGACTGGGTACTACAGGAGGTTTGTGAAGGGATATGGATCCATAGTGACACCCCTCACAGAACTTACCTTCAAGAAAATGCCCAAGAAGGTAAACTGGACTGTAGAATGCCAACAGAGCTTTGACACCCTGAAACAAGCTATGTGCACAGCACCAGTTCTCAAAGCTTCAGATTACTCCAAGCAGTTCATTGTGCAGACTGATGCCTCTGAACATGGGATAGGGGCAGTTTTGTCCCAAACAAATGATGATGGCCTTGACCAGCCTGTTGCTTTCATTAGCAGGAGGTTACTCCCCAGGGAGCAGCGTTGGAGTGCCATTGAGAGGGAGGCCTTTGCTGTGGTTTGGTCCCTGAAGAAGCTGAGACCATACCTCTTTGGTACTCACTTTGTAGTTCAGACTGACCACAGACCTCTCAGATGGCTAATGCAAATGAAAGGTGAAAATCCAAAACTGTTGAGGTGGTCCATCTCCCTACAGGGAAAGGACTTTATAGTGGAACACAGAACTGGGACTGCCCATGCCAATGCAGATGGCCTTTCCAGGTTATTCCTCTTAGAGAATGAAGAATCTCTTGGGAAAGGTTAGTCTCATCCTCTTTCGTTTGGGGGGGGGGTTGTATAAGGAAATGCCTCCTTGGCATGGTTACCTCCTGACTTTTTGCCTTTGCTGATGCCAAGTTATGATTTGAAAGTGTGCTGAGGCCTGCTAACCAGGCCCCAGCACCAGTGTTCTTTCCCTAACCTGTACCTTTGTTTCCACAATTGGCACACCCTGGCATCAAGGTAAGTCTCTTGTAACTGGTACCTTTGGTACCAAGGGCCCTGATGCCAGATAAGGTCTCTAAGGGCTGCAGCATGTCTTATGCCACCCTGGAGACCCCTCACTCAGCACAGACACACTGCTTGCCAGCTTGTGTGTGCTGGTGGGGATAAAATGACTAAGCTGACATGGCACTCCCCTCAGGGTGCCATGCCAACCTCACACTGCCTATGGCATAGATAAGTCACCCCTCTAGCAGGCCTTACAGCCCTAAGGCAGGGTGCACTATACCATAGGTGCGGGCATATGTGCATGAGCACTATGCCCCTACAGTGTCTAAGCAAAACCTTAGACATTGTAAGTGCAGGGTAGCCATAAGAGTATATGGTCAGGGAGTCTGTCATGCACGAACTCCACAGCACCATAATTGCTACACTGAAAACTGGGAAGTTTGTTATCAAACTTCTCAGCACAATAAATGCACACTGATGCCAGTGTACATTTTATTGTAAAATACACCCCAGAGGGCATCTTAGAGATGCCCCCTGAAAACATACCCGACTTCCAGTGTGGGCTGACTAGTTTTCGCAGCCTGCCACATACCAGACATGTTACTAGCCACATGGGGAGAGTACCTTTGTCACTCTGTGGCTAGTAACAAAGCCAGTACTGGGTGAAGGTGCTTCTCACCTCCCCCTGCAGGCACTGTAACACCTGGCGGTGAGCCTCAAAGGCTCACCCCCTTTGTTACAGCACCCCAGGGCACTCCAGCTAGTGGAGTTGCCCGCCCCCTCCGACCGCGGCTCCACTTTTGGCGGCAAGGCCGGAGAAAATAATGAGAAAAACAAGGAGGAGTCACTGGCCAGTCAGGACAGCCCCTAAGGTGTCCTGAGCTGAGGTGACTCTGACTTTTAGAAATCCTCCATCTTGCAGATGGAGGATTCCCCCAATAGGATTAGGGATGTGCCCCCCTCCCCTCAGGGAGGAGGCACAAAGAGGGTGTAGCCACCCGCAGGGCTAGTAGCCATTGGCTACTAACCCCCCAGACCTAAACACACCCCTAAATCGAGTATTTAGGGGCTCCCAGAACCTAGGTAACTAGATTCCTGCAACCTAAGATGAAGAAGGACTGCTGCTGAGCTGAAAATCCTGCAGAGAAGACGGAGGCACCAACTGCTTTGGCCCCAGCTCTACCGGCCTGTCTCCCCACTTCAAGAAAAACTGCAACTGCAACGCGTTCCACAGGGTCCAGCGACCTCTGAAGCCTCAGAGGACTACCCTGCATCTAAAAGGACCAAGAACTCCCGAGGACAGCGGCAATGCTCCAAAGAAGAAACATCTTTGCAACAAAGAAGCAACTTTTAAAGAACACACGTTTCCCACCAGAAGCGTGAGACTTTGCACTCCGCACCCGACGCCCCCGGCTCGACTTGTGGAGAAACAACACTACAGGGAGGACTCCCCGGTGACTGCAAGCCCGTGAGTAGCCAGAGTTGACCCCCCTGAACCCCCCACAGCGACGCCTGCAGAGGGAATCCAGAGGCTCCCCCTGACCGCGACTGCCTGCTTCTAAGAACCCGACGCCTGGTAAGGACACTGCACCCGCAGCCCCCAGGACCTGAAGGATCCGACCTCCAGTGCAGGAGCGACCCCCAGGTGGCCCTCTCCCTTGGCCAGGTGGTGGCTTCCCCGAGGAGCTCCCCCCTGCCTGCCTGCTTCGCTGAAGAGACCCCTGGGTCTCCCATTGAACTACATTGCAAACCCGACGCCTGTTTGCACTCTGCACCCGGCCGCCCCCATGCCGCTGAGGGTGTACTTTTTGTGCTGACTTGTGTCCCCCCCAGTGCCCTACAAAACCCCCCTGGTCTGCCTTCCGAAGACGCGGGTACTTACCTCCTGGCAGACTGGAACCGGGGCACCCCCTTCTCCATTGAAGCCTATATGTTTTGGGCACCAATTTGACCTCTTCACATGAACGGCCCTGAGCTGCTGGGGTGGTAACTTTGGGGTTGCCCTGAACCCCCAACAGTGGGCTACCTTGGACCTAACTTTGAACCCCGTAGGTGGTTTACTTACCTGCAAAACTAACAAACACTTACCTCCCCCAGGAGCTGTTGAAAATTGCACTGTGTCCAGTTTTAAAATAGCTTACTGCCATTTGTGTGAAAACTGTATATGCTATTTTGCTAATTCAAAGTTCCTAAAGTTCCTAAGTGAAATACCTTTCATTTAAAGTATTGTTTGTAAATCTTGAACCTGTGGTTCTTAAAATAAACTAAGAAAATATATTTTTCTATACCAAAACCTATTGGCCTGGCATTGTCTTTGAGTGTGTGTTCCTCATTTATTGCCTGTGTGGGTACAACAAATGCTTAACACTATCCTCTGATAAGCCTACTGCTCAACCACACTACCAAAAAATAGAGCATTAGAATTATCTCTTTTTGCCACTATCTTACCTCTAAGGGGAACCCTTGGACTCTGTGCTTGCTATTTCTTACTTTGAAATAGTACATACAGAGCCAACTTCCTACACCTGGGTCCACTTTCCCCTCCAGAATTGGGGAGGAAGGCAGACCATTGGGTCAAATCAAGGGTACCCAAACCTACCACTGGTGAGGGAGACCAAAAGAAAGAGGTCATAAAGCACCCCCCCAAGGGAAAGATGGCAACCAAAACAAAAATAACAAAGAGTCTTCTCAAGGCCCCCCCACAAACCTGCACAGGAGGGTGAGCCCAGAGACTCCTCACAGTCGGGGTCGGTACAAAGGATGACACTTTGATCCCAGCAAGGCTTAGTGCCATGACTTCAAAACTAAATGCACCAAACTGGAGACTCTAGCTGTAAAAACAAAAAAATGCCTCTAGTCAACCTGCAGTAAATGCAGTTGCCACTCTCCAGATGGGATCGGAACTGTGACCTGACAATATCAGTGACCTCACAGAGGCAACATTAGTCACTGAGGGTGGGGTAGTATTATCCTGTGCAGTCTGGCCAAATAATATGCAGAAATACATACAACACCCTTTAATTAATGGGGAGAAAGTGGAAGCACTGAGGGACACAAGAGCAAGTGTTACCATAGCAACTCAACACTTAGGCCCTCATTACAACCCTGGCGGTCGGTGTTAAAGCGGTGGTAAAACCACCAACAGGCCGGCGGTAAAAAAAAATGGAATCACGACCACGGCGTAAACCTCTAACACAGACAGCCACTTTAACACTCCGAACGCTACGGCGGTAGCAACAAACACCACAGCGGTAACCACCAACAGACAGGCGGAAGTCAATGTACTGCCCACCACATTACAATTCGCCCATCCACCAGATTTTTCGGGGTGGTACCAACGCCATCAAAAGCACGGCGGAAATAGTACACAGAAAGGAAACCACTCACCTTTCGACAGTCACTACAGAACTAGGACGCCGTGGAGCCCGAACTACAGGTGTTACCGATGTTGGTGTATCTTCTCATCTACCAGGAGTACGAACGGCGGCGGTAGCGATGAAAATCGGATTTTGCTACATCTGTCCCCTACTTCCTTGCCTGCTGTTTGCCTACAGGGAAGTGTCACAAAAGGGAGTAGGTTTCTCCCTATTTGAACTTTTGTTTGGGCACCTGCTATAGGGACGACTAAGTCTTGTTTGGGTTAGGGAAGGCTGGGAGAAGCCTCTCAAAGAGCCAAAGCAAGATATTGTGGACTATGGGCCTGATTCTAACTTTGGAGGACGGTGTTAAACCGTCCCAAAAGTGGCGGATATACCACTTACCGTATTACGAGTTCCATAGGATATAATGGACTCGTAATACGGTAGGTGGTATATCCGCCACTTTTGGGACGGTTTAACACCGTCCTCCAAAGTTAGAATCAGGCCCTATGTGCTTGGCCTACATTCAAGGATGGCAGAGTACATGGAGAAAGACAGCAAAACTCTTCAGGCCAGCCAGAAGCTGCAAAAGCTCTGGTATGACCAGAAAGCTGCTATGGTTGAGTTCAAACCAGGGCAGAAAGTTTGGGTATTGGAGCCTGTTGCCTCAAGGGCACTCCAGGGCAAATGGTCTGGGCCCTATCCCATTCTTGGAAGAAAAGGGGGGGGTTACTTATTTGGATGACCTAGGCAGCTGCAAAATCCCAAGAAGAATTATACGTCATCCGCCTAAAGCCCTTCTATGACAGAGCTGATGTGACCATGCTCATGGTTACAGACGAGGGACAGGAGGATGAGAGTGAGCCTCTCCCTAATATCCTCTCCAGCAACCCACAAGATGGTTCTGTGGATGGAGTTGTCTTATCAGACCCCCTCACAGACCAGCAGCATACTGATTGCAGGCACGTCCTCAACCAGTATGCTGAGTTATTCTCTCTGACCCCTGGAAAGACAAAATGTTGTCCCATGATGTGGACACTGGTGACAGCCTGCCTGTCAAAAACAAGATTTATAGACAATCAGACCATGTCAGAGAGAGTATTCAAGCAGATGCTGGATTTGGGTGTCATTGAACCCTCTGAGAGCCCCGGGGCTAGCCCAGTAGTTTTAGTCCCCAAACCTCACTTCAAAGGAGAGAAAAGGGAAATGAGGTTTTGTGTGGATTACAGGGGCTTGCCCCGTGACAAAAACTGATGCACACCCAATTTCAAGATTTGTTGAGCTCATAGACAGATTAGGGGCAGACAAATATCTGAGTAGCTTCAATCTAACATCTGGGTACTGGCAGATAGGCCTGACCCCAAGAGCAAAAGTAAAGAATGCACCTGCCACCTTCTAAAGGTTGGTGAACCAAGTCCTTGCTGGACTGGAATCTTTTAGTGCAGCTTACTTTGGTGACATATTTGTCTATAGTTTCACCTGGCAGGATCACCTGATCCACCACCTAGGGAAAGTCCTTGAGGCTCTGTAGAAGGCAGGCCTCACTATCAAGGCCAGTAAGTGGCAGATAGGGCAGGGGAAGGTTGTTTACTTGGGCCACCTGGTTGGAAAGACCCCTGGAAAGACAAACTATTGTCCCATGATGTGGACACTGATGACAGCCTGCCAGTCAAAAACAAGATTTATAGATAGCCAGACCATGTCAAAGAGAGTATTCAAGCAGAGGTTGCCTGATGCAATGGCGGTTGCAGCCTCTTCGTGAGGCTCCCGCTCTACTCTCCTCGTCCTTGGGATTATGACGTCAAAATCTGCCCCAAATTGAAACAGCTAGAAGCGGAAGGTGTGGAGATCCCCCCCGGCCGCTTCAACATGAGATCAGGCATCCGGGAATCTCGTTTGTGAGCCCCGAATTTGGTGAGAGGAGGTTTCATGGCAGATCGTAAGATGGCGGCCGCCATCTTCCATGCGAACCCGTCGCAAGCATAGAGCGAGAGGAAAGAGCGGCCTGCACTGCGCTCGTTGCTAGATCTTCGTCGCATCTCCAGCTTTCCGCGCCAGAGTAATCATTCAGGAACCACAAAGCCCATAAAGGAGACGGGCCCCCCAAGGAGGACCCGAACTGGCAGACCCTGCCGCACCGAGGTGAGCTGCGCATGCCTCTGGCTCCCCGCGGGAAGAGGGAAAGCGGAGCGCTGACGACCAGATCGGGGGGCCAGGAACGAAGTGGGCGAGGCCCCCCGGCCTGGGGCCCTGGACAATTGACTCTGAGGGCCCCTGTTTGTGGACCCAGCGAAACACCATTGGGGCACCTGAAAATAAGGCAACACAAACGTGACACCAGGGTGAAGCCCCTGGTAATAAACGGAAACACCCCCAGCACTGAGAATCACCTAGGGGAAATTAAGTGATCCAGATCCCAGCAGGGACTACTTCAAAAACTCTGCGCAGAGAGGGGGGCACCGGGACCAAACAAGAGCTAAAGTGACCCACCCAGTTCTTTTCTGACCCCAACTGTAGCTTTTGGGCTTTGAAAGTGACTCCAAACCTTGCCCCATCTCCTGGGCAAATAACAGCGAGCTGCAGAGAAACCACCTACATTGGGCACACCTACAGCTCCACAAAATGGGCAAAACGGGCAGATGCCGCAACACGGATTGCAGTACTGGCCTTCCCGCCAGGGTGATGACTGAACAGGGGAACTTGACGAAACTTGCCCCAGAGGGGGAGAAAGAAAAAGAAGATCCCACCCTCCAAGATGTGCTGCAAGCCATAACAGCCTCCAGAGTCGCCCTGGAAGGGAAAATAGACGCTTTGGCCACTGACCTAATGGTGCTCAGGGATGACCATTGTCGCCTTGCAGAAAAAGTGAACACCACGGACAAGCAATTGGAGGAACTGTGGCCTGAAATAAAAGACAATACTAAATTAACACACCAAATGGAGAAGCGAATCAGAGACCTAGAACTAGGGCTGAGGACGCCGAAAATAGATCACGGCGAAATAATATCTGTGTCATAGGGCTACCAGAACTAACTGAAAGATCCAATGTGGTGGAATTTCTTGAAATTGGTTTAAGGAGAAAGTAGCAGATGACGGCTTATCCCAGTTCTTTGCGATAGAAAGAGCTCACAGGGTCCTGGCGTGCTCCCCCCCAGGAGGAGCCCCTCCTAGACCAGTAATAGCCAGATTGCTTATTACAGAGACAGGGACTACCTACTAAGTCAAAGCAGGAAGAAAGGACACTGCATGCTTCACAACCATGTGATCCGTATCTTCCCTGATTTCTCTAAAGAAGTGCAGAAGCAGAGAGCCTCCTTTAGGGAAAACTCCGCAAGATGGGGGTCCAGTATGGGATGATGTTCCCGGCCAGGTTAAAAATAATAACCAAATCTGGCGCACAATTCTTTGGCACGGCAGAGGAGACCTGTTGTTGGATCGATGCACAGACGACAGGAGACAGAGACCACAGTCCTGATAATCTCTGCTCGGACCGCAAGGGGAAAAACAAACAGAATAAATCCAGTAGACTGAGCAGCCTGTCCCCATTGGAAATTCTGAAAGAAAGACAAAAAGCTATGGAAGCAGCTGCTTCCCTAAGCGGCTCAGATCATGGATCCCCCAAACAATCCCAGGATGACCTAGAACATTCTGAATCAGAGCAAGAATCGGAATTCTCGCACACATCCGATAAACAAGGTCCGGATGTGACACCGGGGACCTCGGATAACATCATCTGATGGAATGTCAGATAGTCACGGTCGTGGGGGCACGGGAACCTGAGGAGAAAGACGTGCCACGCCCGTAACCATGTCAATGAACGATGACATCCCTGGGGTGTAACCCAGCAGCCTGAATCCAACTGAACATAATACAGATTTGGGACTATGAAATCTCTGTGTGATAGACTCCTGAGGGACGGGGAGAGGATGCCACGCTATGCTCTCAGATCCACCTCAGAGCACCCCCCACATTGATAGACTGGTTAATGTTTTTTCACTAGTTTGGGCGAGAGAGGTTTCTACTTTTGTCCTGGGGTTGGGGAGTTGGGTAATTACAGGTTGGGTGTTTGTTATGGGTTTAGAGAAGTTCCAGAGAACCCTTACTAAGAAGAAGGAGTTGCCCATGGATACCATTAACAGGATGGGGAGATATGTGATCCTCTACCTCCTGGGGCTCGCCCGAAACCGGGGGGGAAAATTTCCAACATTACAATGCTAAAATCATACAGGTTCCTCACATGGAACATCAGGGGCACGCACTCAATGGTTAAGAGATATAGGTGGTCATTACAACATTGGCGGTGAAAGCTGCTTACCGCCGTGCAGAAGACCGCCAACACACCGCCGCACCCGCGGAATTCCGCCACAGCTATTATGACCCACATTTCGGAATCTGCCAAAATTCAGACACCCACACAAGTCCGCCACACCAAAGGTCAGTGATAAACTGGCGAAAACAAAACCTCCACCGTCACGCCAACAGAAATACGCCCACACTATCATGACATACGAATCCACGCGGCGGTCTTTCAACCGCGGTATTCCATTGGCGGTACACAATGCCGCGCTCAAAATACACACACAAATACAAAACACAGCCACATTGGACAATTCAAAATACACACACCTGATACACATACACACACCACTCCCACACACCCATCACAATATAAAACACACACCCACAAACCCCCACGACCAAAAATTCAGAAAGAAGGCCAGAGAGAGATAGCAACAGCAAGAACAACAGCATCCACAGGCACACAACACCATCACCCACACAACTTCCACACACCTCACACAACACACCACTACATTTCAGCACACTTAACACCACACACTCCACCCCACACATCACCTACACCACCCCATGGCACGGCAAAGACACCCCAGGTTCTTGGAGGAGGAGCTCATGGTCATGGTGGAGGAAATCGTCCGGGTAGAGCCACAGCTATTCGGATCACAGGTGCAGCACACCTCAATAGCAAGGAAGATGGATCTATGACGAAGAATAGTGGACTGGGTCAATGCAGTGGGACAGCACCCAAGAAATCGGGAGGACATCAGGAAGAGGTGGAACGACCTACAGGGGAAGGTGTGTTCCGTGGTCTCAAGACACTACCTGGCGGTTCAGCGGACTGGCGGCGGACCCCCACCTCCCCCCCAACAACTAACAACATGGGAGGAGCAGGTCTTGGCGATACTGCATCCTGAGTGCCTCGCAGGAGTAGGTGGAGGAATGGACTCTGGTAAGACAAATCTTAATTATTACATCCCCCACCCTACCTGCATGCCACCACATACCCCCACCCTCACCCTCACCCCCAACACCCCAAATCCTCACATATGTCCCAAAATCACAAACCACCCATCCCAACACCAAGCCCTGCATGCAACAACAAAACATGGACACCCATCACTAAAGCATGCCCACTGCACATACCCATACAACCGCCTAGACCATCCTCACACAAGGTCCCACACTGGAATGCAAGCACTGGGGTACACGGTCACCCACCTATTGCACACCATGACACACACAGATGTAATAACCATCCTTTTATACCACTGCAGGACCCCTACCCAACGTCACCGGACAGGTGGGTCCACACATGTCCACACCACCAACAGAAGAGGCCCACAGTGATAACAGCAGCTCTATCCAACTGGATCTAGGTGACCAGCCCGGCCCATCAGGGACCTCTGGACAGTCGGTTCCCCTCACCCAGTCACAGGCCACCACAGACCTTCCTCCCTCTGGAAACACCAGCACAGCACCAACCCAGCGGGCCCATACCTCCGTCCCCAGGACACGTCAATCAGCAGTATGTCCACCACTACAGGGAACCCAGGATAACCCACCACCCCAACAACAACAGGGACCTGGGGGCAGTGGTTGTGGGCACACAGTCCAGGGGACGGAGGCCCAGGAACACAGGGGAACTGGGAGGGCTGCTGTGCGACAGGGGCAGACAGGCCAAGGGAACCCACTCTCCACAAGGCCCTCTCCTCCATCATGGGAGCATACCACCACTCCCAGGAGACAATGGCAACGGTACTGGCCAAGTTTCAGGAGGCCCAGCGCCTGCGGGAGGAACAGTATATGGGTTTCAGGGAGGAACTCAGAACCATCAGCTCCACCCTGGGCACCATCGTAGGGGTGCTGAAGGAAGTACTCAACACCAGGAGGGACACTGTGGCACTACAAGGGGCCCCTGACACTAGCATGGACGATGAACTGCCCACCACCTCCGCCAGCGCTAGTAGACAGGAGGCACCACCACAGGACCACCACACTAGCACCCCACCCCCTGCAGAGGGAGAACCACCCCGCAAACGGTCCCTGAGATCCAGGACAAAGACAGAGCACGATGCCAAGACCCCCCCCCAAGAAATGAGACCACCCTGATTATTGTCATCCTACTGTCCCACTTTGTCACCCTGTCCATACTTTAACTGCCCCAGCTCCACTTCCTATGCCCATTTGGGCAATGCACCTGTGAGACTAATAGACTGGACTCTGCCATGGACAGTCCTCCGCCATCAACCCTCACCATTTCACTCCCCCCTCCAATATTGAGCATTTAAATAAACACACTTAAAGCACAAAACAATCTGGAGTCTGTCTGTGATTTCGAAATAGTGTATTAACAATTACAGTGACAAAATGCTCTTTCAAATGTAATGTCAACATACCTATGTCACACAGCTCTAGTCCATGAGGAATCAAAGCAGATGTCACACAGTGGGACCCACCTCTGTGAAATCGTAAGGGAAAGTGACAACTCAGTGACCATACACTGGGTGAAAACGACAGACAGTAGAGAGGTAGTAGTGTTAAAGTACATGTAGTAGGCAGGTTTGTACTCTTACCTGTGTCTCACTGAAAATATTGCTGGATCACTGAGTCCCTGTTGTTCATGTCTTCTTCCTCTGCTTCCTCATCTTCACTGTCCACAGGCTCCACAGATGAAACAACACCACCATCTGGACCATCCTCCTGCAGAAAAGGCAGCTGTCGTCGCAAAGCCAAGTTATGAAGCATACAGCAGGCCACGATGATCTGGCACACTTTCTTTGGTGAGTAGAATAGGGATCCACCTGTCATATGGAGGCACCTGAACCTGGCCTTCAGGAGGCCGAAGGTCCGCTCGATCACCCTCCTAGTTCGCCCATGGGCCTCATTGTAGCGTTCCTCTGCCCTTGTCCTGGGATTCCTCACTGGGGTCAGTAGCCATGATAGGTTGGGGTAACCAGAGTCACCTGCAAATGGTGAGGGCCAACTGTTAGACACGCACTAACCTGGAGGGATATCCCCAGACCCAGACAACCATTCCCACTGACTTGCCTCCAGGTGCTCACCTAATAGCCACACACAGTGCCTCTGGAGTTGACCCATGACATAAGGGATGCTGCTATTCCGCAGGATGTAGGCGTCATGCACTGAGCCAGGGAACTTGGCATTCACATGGGAGAGGTACTGGTCTGCCAAACATACCATCTGTACATTCATAGAATGATAACTGTTCTGGTTTCTGTACACCTGTTCACTCCTGTGGGGGGGGACCAAAGCCACATGGGTCCCATCAATGGCACCTATCATGTTGGGGATGTGTCCCAGGGCATAGAAATCACCTTTCACTGTAGGCAAATCCTCCACCTGAGGGAAAACGATGTAGCTCCACATGTGTTTCAGAAGGGCAGACAACACTCTGGACAATACGTTGGAAAACATAGGCTGGGACATCCCTGATGCTATGGGCACTGTTGTTTGAAAAGACCCACTTGCAAGGAAATGGAGCACTGACAGCACCTGCACTTGAGGGGGGATTCCTGTGGGATGGCGGATTGCTGACATCAGGTCTGGCTCCAACTGGGTACACAGTTCCTGGATTGTGGCACGGTCAAGCCTGTATGTGATAATCAAATGTCGCTTCTCCATTGTCGACAGGTCCACCAACGGTCGGTACACCGGAGGATGCCGCCATCTCCTCACATGTCCCAGCGGACGGTGCCTATGAAGGACAACAGCGAGCACAGAGTCAAACAACTCAGAGGTACGTACCCACAGTTTAGCCAGAACACCAATCATACACAAAAGGTGGCCTGTATCTGTGTTGAGTCTAGGCCTAGGTATGTGTGACGCAGTTGGAAATGAAGCCATGTGTGCCCCTGAAATGGCGGCTACCTGACCTGTAAAGTGGGACAATGGGATGTGAGATAACTGCGCTGGCGTTGTACACCGTCGCGGTCGAAGACCGTGGCGCAATGCTGCATTGGTTAACATTGGACCCTATGGGTCCCAGGAGCCAATGACGATGTACGCCGGAGGTGACGGTACGCACCGCCGCAGACGTGACTGCCATTTTCTATCTGTTCAATCACTCAATACTTTATCTTCGACAGGAGAGGACCTACACTGCAAGTGCTGCTGTGACCTCGGTCTGGAAGAGACAATGGCTCGAGTGTCTGGGGAAAGGGCCCCTGCCTTCACATCAGAGGAGTTGGAGAAGCTTGTGGATGGGGTCCTCCCCCAGTACACGCTACACTACGGTCCTCCAGACAAACAGGTAAGTAAACAGGGAGCATGTTGTATCGGCTATGCCTGTGTGGAGAGGGCTGGATGTAAGAAGGAAGGGGGGAGAGTGCTGCGTGCATGAAAGATTATGAATGCATGTGCCACATGGCAAGGGTAGGGATGGAGGCCAATCACTTTGATGGTGCAGTTGCTAATAACTTCTCTTTTTCCCCTCGTACATTTCATGTAGGTCAGCACCCACCAGAAAAAAGATATTTGGCGTGCCATCGCCAAGGACGTCTGGACCCTGGGGGTCTACCACAGATGGAGCACCCACTGCTGTAAAAGATGGGAGGACATTCGCCGCGGGAGCAAGAAGACGGCAGAGGCTCAGCTGGGGATGGCCTCCCAACGTTGGAGGGGTGCCCGTCGCACCATGACCCCCCTGATGTTCAGGATCCTGGCGGTGACCTACCTGGAGTTGGATGGGCATTTGAGGGCATCACAGCAGCCACAAGGGGGTGAGTACACTCTCATTCTGCTGACTTTGCGCGCAGTGGAGGTGTCTGGGTGGGGGAGGTGGGCTGTGGGTTTCCCTAGGCCAGGGCGAGTTCCGTAGGCAAGGCCCCTCCGTAAGGCAGGCCATGTGGCACCCCAGCCCACCTCTGTAGAGTGCCAAGTACACCTAGTCATGCCCCTGTGTCATCTATGTGTGCAGATGTCGTCCATAGCCTTGTAGGCCATTTCCCAGGAATGGAACAGTGGAGCCCAAGAGCGCGGCGTAGTGCAGGGGGATTCTGTGTCTGTCGTGTCCGCCAACGGTAGTGGTAATGTTTGCACTCAACATGTCTTTCTTCTGTCTTCCCCCCCCCCTTTTTGTGGTCTCCCTGTTCTTGTGTGCATTAGCACCATCAGGCAGAGGAGCAGTGGCACGGGAGCACGAGGGAGCTGCATCCCACATGGCCATGGAGGGCGACACTACGGAGTCTGAATTCACCAGTGGGACGGAGGGGAGCTCCACAGCGGGGACAGGAGCTGACACAAGCGACACTGACTCGTCCTCTGATGGGAGCTCCCTTGTGGTGGCAGCCAGTGTGGCACGGAGCCACAGCACAGACAGTCCCCCACCTGTGAAGCATCAGAAGTTGGCCAGCGCCCAGCGGGAGAGGGGGAAGACTCTAGCCACCAAAGCTCATCCCAGGGGTCCCGGTGGGAGTGTGGAGTCAGCAGTGACACCTTCCAAGGTGGGGAAGGGCCACAAGAAACCCGGCAAGTCTGGGAAGAGCAGCACAGCGGAGAAGACCGCCATCATCCCCGCTGCCCAGGAGGCCACCGCCAGCACCAGACCAGCTGCCCAGGAGGCCACCGTCAGCACCAGCCCAGCTGCCCAGGAGGCCAGCACCAGACCATCTGCCCAGGAGGCCACCGCCAGCACCAGCCCAGCTGCCCAGGAGGCCACCGGTACCAGCAACCCCGCTGGGCCATGAAGGACCGCCAGCAAAAGCCCCGCTGGGCCATGAAGGACCGCCAGCACCAGCCCCGCTGGGCCATGAAGGACCGCAAGCAAAAGCCCCACTGGGCCATGAAGGACCGCCAGCAAAAGCCCCGCTGGGCCATGAAGGACCGTCAGCAGCTGAGACCCTGCAATGGAGACAGCCATCTCAAGCACCGCTGAACAGGGCACCGCCGCCTCAAGCACCGCTGAACAGGTCACCGCCGCCTCAAGCACCGCTGAACAGGGCACCGCCGCCTCAAGCAGCGCTGAACAGGGCACCGCCATCTCAAGCACCGCTGAACAGGGCACCACCATCTCAAGCACCGCTAGCCCATGAGCGGCAGGGGCACTGACGCAACTGAGTCCGTCACGGGGTCAATGATGCACTCTGGGAACCATGCCCCATCCAGAACCAGTGGAGAGATACATCCACTCCCTCTGTCCCTAGCAGGATGAAGCACTCTGGGCACCATGCCCACTCCAGAACCAGTGAAGCGATCCATCCACTACCTCTGTCCTTAGCAGGATGAAGCACTCTGGGCACCATGCCCCCTCCACAACCAATGGAGAGATCCATCTACTCCCTCTGTCCTTAGCAGGATGAAGCACTCTGGGCACCATGCCCCCTCCAGAACCAGTGGAGACTGTCATCCACTTGTGACTGTGGCTTTGCACTCCCCAGGATATGGCAGTGGGCAACACACCCAATGTAGAGACTTGAAAGACTGTGGCTTTGCACTCCCTAGGATGGAACAGTGGGCAACCCACCCACCCACTGTAGAGACTTGAGAGACTGTGGCTTTGCACTCCCCAGGATATGGCAGTGGGCAAACCACCCACTGTAGAGACTTGAGAGACTGTGGCTTTGCACTCCCCAGGATATGGCAGTGGGCAACCCACCCACTGTAGAGACCTGAGAGACTGTGGCTTTGCACTCCCCAGGATTGAACAGTGGGCAAACCACCCACTGTAGAGACTTGAGAGACTGTGGCTTTGCACTCCCCAGGATGTAACAGTGGGCATGTGGCCCCCTCGTGGATTTGGCGTTGTGCACTCAAGCGGCTGAGGTGCCCCCCCTTCCCTCCCCCTGAGGTGCCTGTTTAGTTGATCTCTGATGCCCCTGCAGTGTTCTTTCCGTCATGGTCGGGGATCTTGTGTGGGCCTCGCCCATAACGTGTGGTCCCAGTGTTCCACGGACTTTCTTAGTGCACTACCTGGACTACTATGCTTGGTATATATTTTGTATATGGTGTATATATATATATATATATTTTTGCCTACTTGCTTTTAATATATTACAATGGTTACACTCATTTTCTATTGTCTTTGCATTCTTCCGGGGGTTTTGGGGGGTGTAACTGTGATGTATTGATATGCATTAGTGTGTGTGTTGTAGTGGGTGAGGATGGGGGTGGGGGTGTTGCGTGTGTGTGTCCCTGTTTTTTCCCTCCCCCCTCCCCTGTGTCGTAGGTGCAGGACTCACCGTGGTCTTCGCCACCGGCGTTCATGCTCTTGGTAGAGGAGAAGGAAGACTATCGGAGGGAGAATTTGGAGTTCCGGATCCATGGCGTCCTCGTGGGGTGTGTAGAGGTGAGCGTTTTTCCTTCGGGATTCCTGTTTCCGCCGTGTTTTTATCTGCGGTGAACCCGCCCCGGAAAAGGTGGCGGATTGGCCTGTCATAATAGTGTGGGCGGTACATTGTCTTCCGCCTGTCTGTTGGCGGTGACCGCCAAGCTGTTTGTTTGTACCGCCGTGGGGGTCGGAGTGTTAAAGTGGCTGTCTTTGTTGGTGGTTTCCGCCACGGTCGTAATTGCAAATATTTTCCGCCGGCCTGTTGGCGGGATTACCGCCGCTTTAACACCAACCGCCAGGGTTGTAATGACCGCCATAAAGTTTTTTCATACCTACAGAGGAGGGGAGTTCAGATAGCAATGCTCCAAGAAACCCATTTAAAACAGACAGAGGGTAGAGCTCTACAGAAAAGATGGAGAGGCCAGGCATATTATACCTCCTATACCGCATACTCGAGAGGCGCCCTGATTTGGATCCAAGCAGGAGTCCCTTTACAAATGACAGATAACTTTATAGATCCCGATGGGCGATTTGTGGCAATCAAGGGCAGACTAGAGGGCAGGGATTTGGCTTTGATTAGTGTATACGCACCCAACACTGATCAGGGAGAGTTTCTTGCATGACTAACTACTTTACTAGCCCCTTACCTATAATCCTCAGTGATACTGGGAGGGGATTTCAATCGCGTGGGAGACCCTAATATGGACAGCTCTCACCCTCCTTTACACAACTCCCCTCTGGTGAGAACAGCTCGACAATTCACTACATGGCAAACGAATTGGGGTCTAGTTGATGCCTGGCGTAGATTGCACCCCACTATTAGAGACTACTCTTTTTTCTCGCATCTACATGAACTACACATTAGATTGGATGCATTCCTCTGCTCACCAGATGTATACTCGCAAGTTCCAGACACGGAATATCTGTTGCGCACAATTTCTGATCACAACCCTCTTTTGCTGACCCTGAAATGGGGGTCCATTGTTCCTCGTATCCCCATGTGGAGGCTGAAACCCGAACTCCTAGAAGATGTCCCCTTTTGTGCTGAGCTACACCAAAGCGTGGTGCAGTACTTTGAGGACAACGATACAACCACTACTAGCCCTCTGGTGGAGTGGGATGCCTTTAAGGTAGTGATGCGCGGGAGATATATAGGGGGGATGGTGGGTGTGCGCAGGACTCTTCTGGGAGACATGGAACAGGCTGAAGACAAACTACGGGAGGTGGAGAAAAACAGACCTGGGAATCCTCAATTATAAAACACAGTGCAAGACCTTAGGATTGAGGTAACTCATTGCATTGAACGCCTTTGATGCTTTGATTACAAAAATTATCTCACCCGGGCACATGGAGAAAGGGATAAGGCAGGCCGTTTACTCACGTGGGTGGTCTCACAATCCGTTAGATCCCCCCCCCATAATGGACTTGACCACGGACCTAAGGACCCACCTATACGAACCAGAACAGATTAACTTTCAGTTTATGTCATTTTATGATGGTTTATACAAAAAAAGATTCAATCACATTGGAGAACAAACTGAAGACTATTTAACGGAACTGCATTTAAAATCATTGGAGCCTGAACTTACAGAAACATTAGAAGACAACATCGCACTAGCCGAAATCAGTGAGGCCATGAAAGGACTGGCTAGAGGAAAATCGCCTGGCACAGATGGGTTCCCCATCGAATTTTATGCTACCTTTGCAGACATACTTTCCCAGAGGTTAGAAAATATATATAAAATCTCTAAAGACCAGGGCTTACTGCCGGAATCCACCCGCAAGGCAGTCATAGTTCCCCTTCTCAAACCGGGCAAGGACCCAACAAAGGTGGGAGCTAATAGACCTCTATCCATGCTGAACCTTGACTATAAAATCCTTAGTAAGATCCTGGGAACCAGACTTTTCCCGCTGATGTCCTCCTTGATACACCCAGACCAGGCAGGGTTCATACCAGGGTGAAGTACAGCTGGAAACATCCGTAGACTAATAGCCATCATGAGAGACCTGTCCCCCAATGCCACGGCTTCAGGTGTCTTAGCAGTGGACATAGAAAAAGCTTTTAATAGTTTGGATTGGGAATTCCTTTATACAGTTATGTCCAAACTCGGACTTGGACCCGAGTACATCTCTTGGGTAAAATTACTCTATACCAATCCCACGGCCAGAGTCTGCACAGGACACACAATATCTAACAGGTATGGGGTTGAGCGTGGAATGAGACAGGGTTGCCCTCTGTCTCCTCTTCTGTTTGCCTTGGCAATGGAGCCACTAGCTGCTGCAGCCAGGGCGGGAGTGGGGGGGGTCCCCGAGTATACCGGCAGTAGGCGAGAGACACCATATAGCCCTCTATGCAGACGATCTTTTAATATTCCTGGTAGACATCCAGAGAGATTTACCCCTAGTACAACTAATGCTTTCCCGATTTGAGGGCCACTCAGGATTAAAAGTGAATTCGGATAAAACAGGTCTGTTTCCATTGAAGGGACACCAGTCATCACCTCTGAAT
This sequence comes from Pleurodeles waltl, assembly GCF_031143425.1. NCBI lineage: Eukaryota > Metazoa > Chordata > Amphibia > Caudata > Salamandridae > Pleurodeles > Pleurodeles waltl. Next base: position 103,157,510 of record NC_090437.1, read on the forward strand.
TTGGGTTTGGTTAGATGGGTGCAGAACAGACTTCCCTACTTGTGAGTGAAAGTTTACCACGATTCCCTGGACATCCTAGATGGTAATATCGGGAGCACAATGCGCTCCATAAAAACCTGTATGGCATTCTGGCTGACACTACCATTATCGGGGCGGATAGCGATCCTCAAAATGATTGTACTGCCGAGGTTGCTATACCATTTCTCAGTGCTGCCGATCTGGATTCCTAGGGCCATCTTTAACAAAGTGAACACCATGGTAATTTCATTCATATGGGGAAGGGGTAGGAGGAGGGTTGTCCTGACAAAGCTCCAAAGACAACCCACAGATGGAGGCATGGCAGTTCCTGACTTCGAGACCTACTACTTAGCGGCACAACTTCAGTGGTTGGCGCATTGGTTCTCAGACAGATTAAATGCAAAAACGGAGGTGAGGGCATCCACCCCACAGGAAAGTAGGCTGTTTGAGATACTCTTGAGAAACCCTGGTGATGGGAAACAGGATTCTCCAGAATTAAAGATCCTGAATCAGTGTTGGAAGACTTTTTTGCGCAGGATCAAGGTGGAGACTCCTTACTCTACAGAGCTTCCCATTCTATCTTTACAGGCAATACCACAGGAGGGCACCCGGGTTGATCTTGGGCAATGGATGGAAGCCGGGATTAACACGGTGGGCTCCCTCTTTAGGCATAGCAAACTGATGTCCTTCGAGACCCTTAGGACGGAATTTGACATTCCAGCGGGAGACTTCTTAATGTATGGGGCATTAAAGGCCAACATACGAAAGCACTGGCGAGGGAAAGGGACAGAGCCCCCCTCTCAGGCGATCTGTTCATATCTGACTTCCCCAAACGACAAATCTAAGGTAATTTCAATACTCTATGGGCTGATGAGAACGGACAGTATAACGCCTTTTATCTCCCTCAAACAAACATGGGAAAAATATATCAACCGGGATATCCCAGAAGAAGAATGGGGACGCATCTTGAGGAACCTTCCCAAAGCGACTCGAAATGCTAGATTTAAACTTTTACGTGCTGCACCAAGCTTACCTGACCCCAGCCCGCATAAACAAATACTTTGGTAAGGTAACAGAGTGTTGCCCGAGATGCGGGTTGATCGGCTCTGAGTTCAGCCACATGTTCTGGGAATGTCCCACGCTAGAGCCCTTTTGGTCAGAGGTGTGCCGGACCTTGGTGCATCTCCTGAGTAAGGAAGTAACCTGCTCCATGGCTAATTGTCTCTTACACGACTTTACTCACTCGGCCAAACACAAAATCACAGATAGATTCCAGGACTTGGCCTTATCCCTGGCTAAAAGGGAGATCGCATCTAATTGGAAAAATCCCAGGCGCCCCAGGGTACCAACATGGAAGAGTGAACTACTTAAATGGGTAAACACAGAGGGAATACTTCTCCAGCGTGAAACCAGGAGAGGAATTAGACCCCCTGAAGTGGCAGGCAGAGGGTTGGGAAGTAATAATGGACACACTTAGAGCAGATACTGCACCCTAAGGTTCCCACAGATGGTAATACCACCGGCGGGATATACAGGGCGGAAGGGGTCATGGCAATCAGCCACTAATTAGAACCCGGAACTCATATCCAAGAATTAAAACGGAGGAGTAGTAGGCCACACTCGACCCAAAATATCAAACCACACTTAAGCATTACATGGGACACTTCGGGAACAATACCAACATCTGAACAAGAGTTCTCGGAAGAGAGGGATAGGGAGGGACTGGGAGGGGGGATTGTTCGTATTGATATTAGTACTAATCTTGATTGAATACTTAGATAATGCCACGCCAGAATATATGATAGAATTGTTCTACTGATAAAATGTGAATAAGAACTTCCTCGGAGAGGGAACTTATATATGAGAAATAATGACTATGTAAAACTCTTAATAAAATCTGGTTTAAAAAGAAGATGCTGGATTTGGGTGTCATTGAACCCTCTGAGAGCCCCGGGGCTAGCCCACTAGTTTTAGTTCCCAAACCTCACGCCAAAGGAGAGAAAAAGGAAATTAGGTTTTGTGTGGATTACAGGGGCTTGCCCCTGTGACAAAAACTGATGCACACCCAGTTTCAAGATTTGATTAGCTCATAGACAGATTAGGGGCAGCCTAATGCACCCTGGGGGCTCCACCATGGACCCCCAGAACTGCCAAACTAGCTCTCTGAGGTTTCCACTGCAGCCCCAGCTGCTGCCACCTCACAGACAGATTTCTGCTCTCCCGGGGATTGAACAGCTGAATCCCAGGAAAGCAGAACAATGCATTTCCTTCAGGAGAGGGGTGTTAAACCCTCTCCCATTAGAAATAGGTGTTACAGGCATGGGAGGTGTATCCTCTCAGAGCCTCTGGAAATGCTTTGAAGGGCACAAACGGTGCCCTCCTTGTATAATCTAGTCTACACCAGTTCAGGGACTCCCAGTCCCTGCTCTGGTGCAAAACTGGACAAAGGAAAGGGGAGTGACCACTCTCCTGTCCATACCCACGCCAGGGGTAGTGCAGAGAGCACCTCCAGAGTGTCCCTGGCGTTAGCCATCTTGGATTCCAAGGTGTGAGAACCCTCTCGGAGCATCTGAGTGGCCAGTGCCAGCAGGTGACGTCAGAGGCCCCTCCTGATAGGTACATACCTGGGTAGGTAGCCAATCCCATTCTCAGGGCTATTTAGGATCTCTCCTCTGGGTGTTTCCTCAGATTCGGTTTGCAAGATTCCTCCAGGACTCCTCTGCATCCTCTGCTTCAGCTTCTGACTGTCAGATCAACCACAGACTGCTCCAGGAACCGCTGTAACTGCGACAAAGTATTCAGGAAGGTTACTGTGAGCTGCAACTTCAGTTCCAGCCAGCAACTGCAACAGTTTCCAAGGTGTGCACGCTCTGAGGACTGCCAGTCTTCACCCTGCACCAGAAGAACCGAAGGAATCTCCCATGGAGTGACGGAGTCACTTCACTGCTTCAGCACGCACCTCTCTGTGATGACAGCCGGTACTCTGGGACTCCTCTTGTCTAGACCAGCATGATCCCTGGAACACAGGTGGTGGACCGAAGTGAACCTGCCTGTCCAAAGGTCAAGCTGTCCACATTTGATGGAGGTAAGAGCTTGCCTCCCAGTGCAGCGACAGTACCCCTGTGCACTGGGTCTTCTGCTGCTCCTTGAGCTTCTGTGCATTTCTTCAAAAAGTTCTTTGTGCACAGCGTAGCCCAGGTCCCCAGCACCCCATACTGCAATGCACAGCTCTCTGAGTTGTTCTCTGGAGGCGTGGGATCCTCCTGTGTAGTGTTGCAATGACTGCAGTTTGCAACTGCTTTGTCCCCGTGTCCTGGGACTCCCGTGGGGAGTGCCTGGTTTTCAGAGGGCTCTCTGAAGTGCTGAGAGCCCCCTCTGTCTCCTCAGTCTGAGTTGAGACCCCCAGGTCTTTTCTGGGTCAGGGCAACTCCTCTTTGATGCAAAACATGTACTTGCATGCACCAAGCCTTGTTGGTGGAATCCAGCAACGGAAACAGCCTGCATCCAACTCGACGTGGGACTTGCCCCAAGCAGGAACCCGCAGCTATCTTCTCTGGTGCATTTCTGTACTTTTCTTCCAACCGGAGAATCCACTTTTGCACCTTTGTCCATGTGGGCAGGGGCTCCTGTTCTTCCTGGACTCTTCTTCGACTTCTGGACTTGGTCTCCTCTCCAGGTCCAGGAATCCACTGTTGGTTGCTTGCAGTCGTGCTTGGTTCTTGCATAATTCTTCTTCACGACTTGTAGTGTGTTATGAGGAAACTTGCTGTACTTTACTCCTGCTTTCCTGCTTATCTGGGATCTGGGGTGGGGTGCTTTACTTACCTTGGGTTTTCCTACACTCCCAGTGCCCCTCTACACATTACACTTGCCTGGGGGAGTTCGACATTCGCATTCCACTATTTTACTATTTTAGTATATGGTTTGTGTTACCCCTAGGCCTATTGCAATCTATTACATTTTCTACTATTTGCACTATTCTATGCTTAGCTGATTTTGGTTACTAGTGTATCTATTGTGTATAATACTTACCTCCAAAAGGAGATATTTTTGGCCTTGGGGGCGTGGCTAGCTGAGCAAACATGGCGGACGCTTAATTCAAGAGCTCCGTCGAGGCCTTAATTAATCCTGCTGTAATTGACTGCCCCGGGGGCCAGGATCGTAATCCAGGGGCGGAAGACCTAGATTCCCGGCGGAGATCACCTGACCAGGTTTTTTTGAGGCGAGGAAGACGCCAGGAGCCACCCGTGAACCGGCCGGAGCGTGGACCTGGACCCGACCGGAACGGGGCTGTGCTACGCAAGCAGTGCTCCACCGAGGTGAGGAGGTCCTGGCGGCGGGGAAGGATTCGGGCCCTCAGGCGCCGCTGGAGCTGCCGGCTGCCGGAGAGGTGAGTGCTCCCCCGGCTTCCCTCCGGGAGCGGCGGCCCGCCTTCGTGTGAATCTGAGCGGAGGCCTGTCAAACCGGCCCGGGCGCGGACTGAGCCCTGGGTCGTACAGAATGGCGGAACGCTGGAGTGCTCTGCAGCCGGGCTGCAATGCAGACTTGTCACAGGGGCGCACCTGGCACTAGGGGCTACACGGATCAACCGAGAGGAGCTGCCGGAGTGAGGGGGCTCGCCCCGCTAACTTCGTAGCGGCCCGGCGGTGACTCCGCCGGAGGCCCGGGGGAGAAGGTCTGGGCCGCAAGGTCGGGCTCAACAGGTGAACGGCGGCGCCCGGCCCGGCGGTGACTGCAGAGCTGCCTTTCCACCTACTGTGGGAGCACGGATCGAGCCAGGGCCTCCTGGCTGAGGGGCGAAACAGCTGCCGGGAGGAGGGTGTCTCACCAGCCCTGCGCGAGGGACGGCGGCAGGAACACTTCATTGGATTGGTGAGCACGATCCAGACGATGAAAGCAGGCCGCCTGAGCTGACCTGAACGGTGCTGGGGGGCTGCCCCCGGTCCTAATGAAACTTGCAACCGTGGTGACCGGACCGGGGCGCTAGGGCTGGGCACCCTGATACATATACCGGAGTCCTGAGGTGAACCAATAGACGGGGTCCTGCTGGGATCTGAGGCCTGTGAGCACGTGTCGCCCCTTGATGATCGCTTGGTGCTTTGGGACCGGCGCGGGAACACTGTTGCTCTCAGCGGTATCAGCGGCTGGAGCCGCGGAGATAATTACCTACCTTACACGCTGGGCCTGGGCGCGGCCCCCAGGGAGGCCGCTGCACTTAAGAGGGCACCTGCGGGGAACTGAACACTGCGAGTCCTCATGCATTGAGCAGGGCTGGAGCCTAAGGGGAAACGTGGGGAGTCCTATGTCCGGTGATTAACGCAGGGACTGTCAGCAATCCAAATCCCTGCATGGATTTTACTGCCTGAGTGAACTGACCGAAAGCAAGTCTTGCACAACTCAACGCAACACTGTTGACTCCTTCGGATTCATGTGCCACCCCGGATGCTTTCCCTTGCAAAATATCTCATCCTGTCCCGACCGAAAACGGACCCGTGGTAGCAGCACCGACGAGCTGTGCTTAATTCGGACAGCGGTGAGGCTTATGAAGTAGGATCAACCTATCCCTTGACTACTGGGGCAGTCGTCATTCTTCGCACAAAACCGTACTCAGAGGGGAGAACGAGCACACCTGTACAGCAACGGTGAATAGCCCACCGCCCTGTCCGACTCCTAGCTCATAGCACTGCAGGTCCTGAATGTCTTCCAAGGGCAAGACCAGAAGTAAAACACTACACCATAACCCTACTAGTGATTGCCAAAAAGAGGCCATGGGAGATCTCATGCAGCCAACAGTACAGGCAACCCTCAAGAAAGTCCTGTGGGCCATCGAAGATACAAAAAACACTTTAAGGCAGGACATTAACCAAGTGGCAGTGGAGTTGGGGTTGCTGAGGGCGGACCACCACAAACTGGCGGACAGAGTGAAAGAAACAGAAACAACAATATCAGAACTCACTCCGAAGCACGAAAGCCTCGCAGCATCGGTCTTGCATCTGTCAGACCACGTACAGCTACTAGAACGTTCTGTTAAAGATGCAGAAGGTAGGAACCGCAGGAACAACATACGGGTGGTGGGCCTCCCAGAGGGCGCAGAGGGGTCTGACATGATGGAGTTCACAGTTGAGGCACCAGATCACCTTTCGCCCTTTTACTCATTGGAGAGGGTGCACAGGAGTCCCCTCGAGGCCCTTGGCACCGGGGAGGCCACCTCGAGTGGTGGTGGCGAAGCTAATGCAGTATAGGGACAGAGACTCCCTGCTCCGGAGAGCCAGAGAGACTGGGCCCTTTGAGGTGGAGAATGGAACGGTGACGTTGTTCCCCGACTTCACCTTGGAAGTCCAGCTGAAACGTGCCTCATTCCTGGCTGTGAAGAAGACCCTCCGGGCGGCAGGGATCCAGTACTCACTCCTCTTTCTGGCTAAATTAAAAGTGATACTAGATGGCAAAACTACGTTCCTACAGTCCCCGGAGGAAGCATGGGAATGGTTGGAGGCGAGAGGCCTAACAGAGTGTCGCCGTAATCAGGGTGGACGAGCTGCTCGCACAGGCCACAGAGGATGGAAAAGGCAAGGCAACAGAAACTGTCCACCAGGGGGGCCAACCATGGTCCAAAAAGAGTTGGCAAAAAGGAGGCTCTGGTCGCGGCAGCCTCCGTGTGTGGGAGAGCGCCCTCAATGGACAATAGTGTAAAGACACGGATAGAGCATCTGTGTCCTCGGAAGAGGGCTCCAGCTACACCAGAGATGCCCCTAGAGTGACCCCCCCAAATGGCTGATGACCTGGCCTAAATAACTCCCAACTTGGCCCCGGGGGAGTTTAGATCTATGTTGGAGAAGCCTCGATGGCCTCGCAACCACCCCCTCTACTGGTTTTTCGACCACTCAAAGCAGAATGGCGAGAACTCTAATTAACTTTTTCTTATTACTGCACTGTTGCAATGTTTACTGGGCAACCTACAGTTTGAGAGGTGCCCTGGGGTTTAGGCGTTGGGGTTTACAACTAAGTCCTTTGATGGTGACACTGGGGTTACGAATGATCCACATAAAGTTCAGCGGGAGGGGGAAGGGGGCTTGGCGCTGGAGGGAGTGGGAGAGTCGTCTGTTTACCACATCCCGAAATGGCTAACTATTCCTTCCTGACTTGGAACATTAGGGGTATAAGTTCGCACTCTAGGAGACATTGGGTGCTCTTGTACTTGAAATGGAGGGAGGTGCATGTCGCTCTATTACAGGAAACTCATCTCACCGCTACTGAAATAGATAAACTGAGGCACAGATGGAGGGGTCAGGTCTTCGCCACCAAATACTCAGCCTATGCCAGGGGAGCACTAGTGTGGGTAAGAGCGGGAGTCCCTTTTGAAGTTAAAACCACTGACATGGACCAAGAGGGCAGATTTATGATAGTGGGGGGCCGTCTTCATGGAGTCCCAATCACCTTATGCAGTATATACGCCCCTAACCAGGATCAGATCCCCTTCTTGCAGCGTCTGTCTGGTCATCTTATGCGTCAGTGTGGGGAGGAGCTGTTGATCTGAGGAGATTTTAATAATATAGTGGATGTGGACCTGGACCGCTCCACCCCGCCACTTAAGGGAGCAGTAACACATAAAATAGCCAATTACTAATTGGAATGGATGCAGGGTTGGGGACTGACTGATGCCTGGCGTGCTCAACATCCAATAGATAGGGACTATTCATATTACTCTAGCCTGCACCGATTACTCACCAGGATAGACAGGATTCTATGCTCCGCAAAGGTTGTACAGAATGTAACGCACACTGAATACTTGGGGCGTACCCTGTCCGACCATAACCCCTTATTACTCATATGGAGGGCAACTGAGGACAGGCCCCCCATCCCGTTATGGAGGCTATGACCAGCTGCCTTAGAGGATCAAGCATATAGAGAGACACTCCGTTCCTATCTCACAGACCATATCACTTTCAATACTGGATCTGCGTCGTCCAGGGGTGTAGAGTGGGAAACCCTTAAGGTGGCAGTGAGAGGCCACTGTATGAGTGAGATGACCGGACTACAGCGTACACTAGAAAGGGAACTGGTAGAACTAGAAAAGATCATTCACGATGAAGAAAGAAACGGAAATGGTACAGGAACAATGGGGGATAGACTAAAGGAGGCGAGGTCCTCACACTCCCGAATTAAAGAGCAGTTGAGGTTCCATAGCGAGCAGAGATATTGGGCCTCAGGCAAGCAGAAGAGGGCAGATCTGGGAAAATGCTGGCGTGATTAGTGAGGCCGGGAGGAGAGGGGTCACCTATAGTGAATGTGCGAGATATGGCGAGGAAGCTTAAATGTAGTCCCCCTGCCCAAGCGGGACACAGGCGAGCTCTCGGTGACCGACTTTGGTGGATTTGTTATATGCATCTCCTTTGGCAAGAGTGAAGACCGGAAGATCGGTCTCGGAAGCATACCCAGTTCACAGGGGCACTAGACAGGGGTGTCCTCTGTCCCCACTATTATTTGCCCTGGCTATCGAACCTCTGGCTGCCCGGCTCCGATCAGCTGGGTTGGGCAGAGGGGTAGTGTGGGGACATACTGAAAATATTATCTCGCTCTACAAAGATGATGTCCTAATATATTTAAGAGATGGTGAGACAGGATTGCCCTGGGCCTTGGAGGAACTGGACAACTACGGAACCTCCTCGGGACTCCGCTTGAACAGAGGTAAGACCTTTGTCTTCCCACTGAAGGCGGACGGAACGCGCCCATCAACATGCCCTGAGGATGTGGTGTGGGCTCCGCACACCTTTAAATACCTGGGCATTGAGTGTTCCATGACCTGAGGGACTTACGCGAGGGTAACATAGGTAGGGCACTGCGCGCTTTCCGGTCATCGGTAGGATTTTGGAGATCCCTTAGACTAACCATATCAGCTAGGATATCCCTATCAAAGATGATTATTCTCCCACGCCTCCTTTACTTCTTTACCAACTTACCGGTAACGGTGCCTTCGACATGGTTCCACGAGTTCATTACGCTACTCAGAGATCTTATATGGGATGGAGGTCGCAGACGTACCTTGCTCCCTGTTCTCTGTAGGCCGGCACTTATGGGGGGCCTCAGTCTTCCAGATTTGGAATTTTATTACTTACCCTTTCAGCTACAGTGGATTGCTAGATGGTTCACAGGGGGAGGCCGTATGGATAGATACACAGTTAGCAGAATGAAAGATAGAGACTGGATACTCACACGTATGATTACTCGAGTGGGAACGCGTAAGGAGGAAAGTATTCTGTTGAAAATTGCAATAGATTGCTGGAAGCGATGCTCACGTCGAGTGGGGGTAGGGGTGGCGTACTCCCCGGCTCTTCCTTTGGAGTTGCTGGTACTCCACCCGGTGGAAGGGTCAATGACTAGCTGTGGCCCGGGGACCTGGGTGAGAAAAGGGGTGGAGACCCTCAGTGATTTCTTCCAGAACGGAGTATTGAGATCATTCACGGATTTGGCTGAAAGGAATGGCTTACCGACTGGGCAGTTCTTATCTTACCAATATCTGACACACCGTATCAAGACACACTCGGGTACGATTAATGCAGAACCGGAGACACACAACATCTTGCACCTCCTCCTGACCCTGGGCGAGGATACCCACCTGGTCACTAATTTGTAGATGGCCCAGAATGAATGCACAATGACCCCCCTACAGTCATTACGGGAGAGGTGGGAAAAGACACTAGAGAGTGTCCTGATGGAGGCGGAGTGGAAGAGAGTTTTGGCATGCCCTAGGACAGTATCTAGGAACACACGTTTACGATACATACAGTTTAATTACTTGCATAGAACGTACCTCACACCGCATAGGTTAAACATTATCTATGGGGGCGACTCCAGAACATGTCCTAGATTCAACGAGCCGGATGCAGACCTGGACCACATGCTGTGGCTCTGCCCGGGAATCCGGCGGTCCTGGGAGGGGGTCTTGTGCGAACTGGAAAAGCCGCTGGGTGTCAGATTGGCCCGGGTCCCCTTGTTGTGCCTGTTGGGTCTCCGTTCGGGATTGGCAGCTGGGTCTGTAGCTGCTCGATTCTTAGATTTGGCATTAGTTTACAGGAGACAAATAGCTTTGGGATGGAGGTCTCCTGGATGCCCCCCCTTGGAGGCATGGAGTCGTGAGGTCACGAGGTGGGCTAGAGCCAAGTTACAGGCCCTGGGACGTGAAGAAATGAAGAGGCTGCGCCAGAAACCCATCGCCCCCCCTATGGGAGGAAATCTTAGAAAAGTGGAAACACAGAGATAGCGAAGTGGAACCGCGCCAGGATTAGCCAGGATACCCGCTAGCCAGGAACAGTAGAGCCGACATGTACACTAAGACACAACACTGACTGCTGACAGACAGTGCGAAGATCTCCTATGCCAAAGCAGCAAGAGGATGAATGAAGTGATCCCCGCCTATGTGTAGTTGACCTTATCCCGGACAGACGAGGAAGATATATTGGTGCACCCACCTCCACGATTAAAAGGAATCCCCCAACAGGTACAAATTAAAGTGAGCGAGAGCACGGGAGGACTGCACTTGAGGGGCGCTCAGGCTCAACTCCACCTTACAACCGACACTTACCCCATGTTAATCACCATCATGTACATAGTTCTACAGGACACTAAATAATAATTTATATACACTGAAAGCATACAAGATACAAATTGTTTAATCATTCCATAGATGTTTAGAACAGATACCGACTTACTGATTGCTGAAAGAAGCGTAGAGGCCTCTGAATGATATACTATCTAATGGAAATAATTGATGCTATCAGCTGTGTACTTTTTATTTGTATTATCAATGTATGAGAATAAAATGTTAATAAAATATCTTTAAAAAAATATATATATTTTTGGCCTTGTCTCACTAAAATAAGGTACCTTTATTTTTGGTAACAGTGAGTATTGTCTTTTGTTGTGTATAAGTACTGTGTGACTATAGTAGTATTGCAAGAGCTTTACATGTCTCCTAGTTCAGCCTTGGCTGCTCTGCTACAGCTACCCCTAGAAAGCCTAAGCTGCTAGACACTGCCTACATTTCACTAATGATGGATAACTGGACCTGGTATAAGGTGTAAGCAGCTGAGGTACCCACTACAAACCGGGCCAGCCTCTTACCTTGGTGGCAGTGGCGGGATAAGTACTTGCAATTGCTTTACCACTTTGTCACTAATGCTTTTCAGATGAAAAGTGTACTCCAATACTTAGAGCTATATACAATTATTCCTAGCAGTCATTTTTTCACTTCCAAAACTTTGTTACAAACTTTTTTAAAGTTTTACAAAGTTCTAAAAAGTTTTTCTTTTCCTCTAAAAAGTTAGGTGAAATAGTTTGCTTACTTCTTACTCTTTTCTCTAATTTTTTCTATCATTACATTATTTAATCTTTATTTCGGCTGAAAGACATAAAAGCATCGGATTACGATATTATAATATATTCACACAATAATAATAAAACGGGTAGAAATAAAATGCTACACAATACAATAAATATCCCTACCACACCCTAAAACGATAAAATAATATAAACATACTTTAGGTTAAAACCAATTAAAACGCTCAATGATATTACACAGATGAGACCTTTCTTCCTACGTCCCATTGATTAATCTGCTTTTGACCAAATATCTTTACACGTTAGCAAATCAGTCGAAGGGAAGTTCTCTAAGTCCTGTGGCCCATGCACTTTGGAGATACCTTGCAACTGCAAAGACTACCTTATCACTTGTATCACTTGTCAATATACGTAAAGATGCCTTGTAATTTCTTAACCCAAAAGATCTACATAGAGGGATAATCCACTTCTTCCTAGGGACCAAGGGCCAGATGTATGAAAAAGTTTTGCACTCGCAAACGGTGCGAATCGGTAAATTCGGCCGTTTGCGAGTGCAAAACAGTGGTCTGCGATGCATGAAAGGCATTTGCAGACCACAAATGATAAATCGCTAAAATAGCGATTTCTTGCCTTGCGACCTGGAAATTGCGAGTCGCAATTTGCGATTCGCAAATACCAGGTCGCAAGGCAATGCTGCAAAAAATCGCAAATTGAGATTTTTCGCAGAATAGCATTTTGCACATGCAAAATAGCATGGACTGTAACCAGGTGGTAACCTGGTGCAAAATTTAAAAATGCATTTAAAATGCATTTTTAAATTGAACATGTAAAGCACACATGCCCTTATGACATGTGTGCACTTTACATGTCCCCCAAAACATTTTTGGGGTGCAGCAGAGGGGGCCATAGGCCCCCAGCACCCTGGGGATTTGCATTTCCAAAATTGCGATTTCTGGTTCAGAAATCGCAATTTTGGAAATGCAAAAAATTCGCAGCTATGGGCCAACAGGCCCATAGCTGCGAATGGGGCCGGTATCGCAATTTGCGATTCGGTAATTGCATTTGCGATTTTTAAGAAATCGCAATTACCGAATCGCAAATGTGATACATGGCACTTTGCGAGTCGGTAATAGCGATTTCTTATAAATCGCTATTACTGAATCGCAAAGGGCCGTGATGATACATCTGGCCCCAAATATCTAGGACATAAAAATACAAAATGTGCAAGGGTCTCAGGTTGCTTTGGGCAAAAATGACAGAAGTTCGAATTACTGTCATCCTTGCTCCAACTAGCAGTGAACATCTTTAGCGGCAAGGTCCCTAATCTAAATTTGATAAAAAGGCTTTTAGTGTGGGGAGGATTTACGTTGTCCATGTAGGTTTCGAACTTAGGGGCACATTTATGATCTAAAATCTGTGATGTTCTACTCCCTTGGCCCTGCTTGAACCAAATCCGCATCGAAACCGACTCCCAGTAGCATCGCTTTATATATAATTTGACCTCCTTGGCTAGATTACGAGGATCTCTCCACACCTCTTCCATTTTAATATGTTGGCACGTGTCTCTAACATGTTTAAACCAAGGAATAGACATTGAGCCATCATGCACTAATAGCTCTGCTATGGCTACTTGAAAGGGAGCCAATTGTTCAGTTGACCAAAGGCGCACCCAATACATAAGTGGTCTCAAAGCAATTTCATTGTGGATCTCGTTGAGCGCTAAATCAAATCTAAGGGGGACAAGAGGAGTGCTCATCGGCAAACGCAAAAAGTTGTGTATAAATCGGTTTTCAACCATTGTCAAATTCCTGGAATTACAGTGGCCCCACAGCTCCGCACCATAAATTGTGGCTGCCACTGCTGCAGCCTTGTATACAGTGATAGCCAGCAAGATTTCCCCCTCTGGTGGGTTTTTAATTTTCCTCCCTATCACTGCTGACCTCTGCCGAAGGACAGAGGAACTCTTTTCAATTTGTGCCAACCATTGTTGGTCGTCCGCTAGTCTAAGCCCCACGTGGTCAAATTGGCTAACTCGTTCTATTGATTGACCACCTAGAGTCTTTATCGCTCTAAATGACTTTTGCGGGTTAAAAACCATAAACTTGGGCTTGACTGGATTTATTTCAAGGCCCCTCTTATTGCAAAACATAGAAAAGGCATCCAATTCATTTTGAGACCCATTGGGGTTCTTGAGATTAATGGCGTGTCATCCGCAAACATGAGGATAGGGACTGGTACTCCTGCTAATTTAGGGGCATCGTGATTACATATCATCACCTGTTCTACTACACCATTGATAAAGAGGCTAAGCAGGGTGGGGGCTAATACACACCCCTGTCTGACCCCTTTTAAATGGGTATAGCTTTTGTCAGGTCACCACCCTGTGACCATCGAACCTGGGCATAAGTTCCCTCATGAAGATGTTTTATCAATCACTATTGAGTTTGAAAGACTCCAGGACGTGCCACAGCAAGTCCCGAGGGACCCGATCAAAAGCAGTCTTTAAATCAATGAAAGCTACATACAGATGGTCCTTTTTTAAGTTCAGGTATTTCCAACAAAGAAGATTGAATCTAAATACTTGATCTATTGTTCTAACTCCTTTCTTGAATCCTGCCTGAAAGTCAGAGAGAACCTGGGAATCCTCTATCCATGTATGCAATCTAGTCAAAACCTGCTTGCAGAATACCTTTTGGCTCACATCTGTTAAGCTTATTGGTCTATAGTTGGCCGGTGATTCTCTATCCCCCTTTTTATAAACAGGGACTATCATTGCTCCTCGCCATGTGGAGGGGAACTCTCCGCCCTTCAGGACCACATTGCTAAGTGTGTTTAAATACAGAGCCCAAATTCTAGGTTGGGATAAATACAGGCCACCTGGAACACCGTCTAGACCGGAGGCTTTTCCTTTACGTAATGTTTGGAGAGCCAGAGTAGTTTCTTTCAAAGAAAAAAGTCCAAATCGAAGCTAGGCGGTTTAGCTTTCCCTGAAGATGGAATATAGGGAATACAAAGCCCTTCAGAACTAGGTAAGGGTACATTGGTGCAGATGTCCAATTCTGCCTTATAAAGAGTCCCAAAGTGTAACACCCAGGTTGCTGGCTGATTTGCTGGATAAGTCTCCGGTTTTTGAGGATGTTCCTTTTCTCCCACCAGTTTCCAGAACAATCTTGTATCCCCCTCTTGGAGTGCACCTACCAGGGCATTCAATTTTTTTGTTTCACACTCCTTTTTAGCGATTTTAATGTGTAGTTTTATATGCAGACCTAGCTGCTCTTATCTCACAGCATTTTCCTTCCCGCAATGCGCTCAGCAGTTGTAATTTAGCCTGTCGGCAGGAGCTAGAGAACCATCTCAACGATCTATCTGTGATTTTCCCCAGTTTTCTTACTAACTTTTTCTATCACTATGGCCCTCATTATGACATTGGCGGTAAGTCCCGCTTACCGCCATGCCGACTGCCCCCAACATACCACGACCGCGGCGGTATACCACTACCCATATTATGACACACATTGCAATCCATCACTATACAGACACAAACACAAGTCCGCCAGGCCAAAGGTCAGTGATAAAATGGCAGTACCAAAACCCACACCGTTACGCCAACAGAACTACGCCCACAGCATTATGACCCACGAATCACCACGGCAGACATTCAACCGCAGGAAACCATTGGCGGTACATACCGCTGCGCTTAAAATACACACATTCAAACAAAACATCACATTGGATGATTCAAACTACACACACCTGACACTCATACACACACCACACCCACACCACTATAAAACACACACACACATTAACCACAACCCTTTACGACTAACAGAAATTGCCACCAGAGAGAGATACAGCACGAGCACCCACACAACCAGAGCCACAGAACACCATCACCCATACACCATCCACGCACCTCACAGCACACACCCCAACACATCATCCCACACACCCTCACACATACCACTCACACTACACCCATGGCCCCACAAAGACACCCCAGGTTTTCAGAGGAGGAGCTAAGGGTCATGGTGGAGGAAATCATCCGGGTAGAGCCACAGCTATTCGGATCACAGGTGCAGTAGACATCCATTGCAATTAAGATGGAGCTATGGTGGAGAATCGTGGACAGGGTCAACGCCGTGGGACAGCACCCCAGAACAAGGGATGACATCAGGAAGAGGTGGAACGACCTACGGGAGAAGGTGCGTTTCGTGGTTGCAAGACACCAGATAGCTGTACAGAGGACTGGCGGTGGAGCCCCACATCCTCCATCACAACTAACAACATGGGAGGAGCAAGTCTTGCCAATACTGCATCCTGAGGGCATGACAGGAGTAGCAGGAGGACTGGACTCAGGTAAGTACATTTTTTACTACTTTAGTACCTACATGTCATCACACAACCCCACCTCTGCCCTCACCCCCATCACCCCACCACCTCACATACACCCCATCATCACAACCCACCCATCCCAGAACGCAGCACTGCATGCACCACCAATGCATGGACATCAGTCACAGCCCTGCATGGACACCCATCACCACAGCATGCACACCAGAGAGAGTCACCTAGCCCACAAAATAACTACTCACACAAGGCAAAGCTGAGAGGGCTCTCACAACCATACAGGGCAACACACCCATACACAAGATGTCACACGCAGAAACATTAACACTGCATTTACATCCCCACAGGTCCCACACCCAACGTCACCAAAGAGGAGGTGCCAGCAACAACCAGTCCCCCCCCAGAAGAGGTCCACAGGGATGACAGAAGCTCTGCTCGCTTGGATCTGGATGACCAACCTGGCACACCAGGGACTTCCGTACAGTTGGTTACCCAGGCACAGTTCAATACCACCACAGAGCCTCCCCCCTCAGGAAACACCACCACATCTCCCACCCATCGGGTCCATACCTCTGTCCCTAGGACACATCAATCAGCAGTGTGTCCACCACTACAGGGACCCCAGGACACCCCACAAACATGGGACGATCAGGGACCTGGGGCCAGTGGCAGTGGGCACACGGTTCAGGTGAGAGAGGCACAGGACAACAGGGAAGTTCGGAGGACTGCTGTGCGACAGAGGGAGGACAGGCCCAGGGAACCGACGCTCCATGAAGCACTCACCAACATCCTGAGAGCATACCCCCATTCCCAGGAGACGATGGGCCAGATACTGGCCAAGTTGCAGGAGACCCAGCGGCTGCAGGAGGGACAGTACCTCCTCCACCATCACCCATGCCCATTGCACATCCCCATTTACTTCTCAGCAGTTAAATAAACACCCTTTGAAAAAATACAAGTATGTAGTATATCAAATGATTTAAGTATGTATTCCTTTAACAATCTGTAGACATTGCAATTAGACTGTACAATAATGTGTACATAGGTATGACCTGTATTGTGCTACCCTAAACCAGGAGCCAGGGTAGGGCACAGGTATCTGTGAATAGACATGGCAAAGGGTACAGTAAGTGGCCATAGTAGTGGGAACAGCAGCCTGCCAGTGAAAATATACTACACAAAACTGCAATGGAAGGTGAAGTTACAGTGTCTTACCTGTGTGTCACTGGAAGCACTGTCGAATGATAGATGTTCTGTTGTCCACATCCTCATATTCTGCCTCCTCTTCCTCACTGTCCACTGGCTCTACCACTGCCACACGACCATCTCCAGCCTCAGCATCCTGCAGAAAAGGCACCTGGTGTCTCAAGGCAAGGTTGTGCAACATGCCACAATGATCTGGCACACCTTCTTGGGTGAGTAGCACAGGGAACCACCTGTTAGAGGCCAAAGGTTTGCTCGATAATTCTTCTTGTTTGCCCATGTGCCTCATTGTAACGTTCCTCTGCCCTTGTCCTGGGATTCCCCACTGGGGTCAGTAGCCATGAGACGTTGGGGTAACCAGAGTCACCTGCAAATATTGAGGGATACTTGTTAGCCACACACTCACCCTTAGGGCCAACCCCACACCCATAGACCAACATACATTGGGTGGGGACCATGGGCTCACCTATTAGCCACATCCGGTGCCTCTGGAGTTGAGCCATCACATATGGGATGCTGCTATTCCTCAGGATAAAGGCATCATGCACAGACCTAGGATACTTTGCATTCACAAGGGAGATGTTCTGGTCCGCCAGGAACACTATCTGAACATTCATCGAGTAAAAGCTCTTTCGATTTCCAAACACCTGTTCATTTCTCCGGGAAGGGACAAAGGCAATATGTGTACCATCAATTGCCCCAACAATGTTGGGGATTTGTCCCATTGCATAGAAGTCAGCTTTCACTGTGGCCAAATCCTCTACCTGGGGGAATACAATGTAGCTGCACAAGTGTTTCATCAGGGCAGACACCACTCTGGTCAGCACGTTTGAGACGACTGGCTGTGACATTCCTGCTGCCAAGGCCACTGTCACTTGGAAGAAGCCACTTGCCAAGAAATGGAGCACAGATAGCACTTGCACAAGAGGGGGGATTCCAGTGGGATGACGGATAACTGAGATCAGGTCTGGCTCCAAATGGGCACACAGCAATTGGATTGTGGCCCTATCAAGTCTGTAGGTGAGGATAATGTGCCTGTCCTCCTTTGCTGCCATGTCCACCAGGCCTGTACACGGGGGATGTCTCCATCTCCTATACATCCTCAGCGGTTGTAGTCTAGGGGGCAAATCGATGAGCAACAGGTCAGTTTCCGACATTTCCTCAATGTACAATGCATTGCATGTTGTGACAGAAACAGTATGTTAATGTTTAGTCCCAAAATGTGCTTATGTCTGCTGTGACGCAGTTAGGTGCCTTGGCCTGCCCCCCCCTGAAATGGCGGATGCCTGTCCTGTGTGGAGGGACAGGTGGAAATGAGGTTATGCTGCTGACGTTTTGCGCCATTGTGGGAGGCGGTCGAGAACTGCAGTGCAACTCCTCATTGGTTTTCATTGGGTCCAATGGGTCACAGTAGACAATGGTGATGTACGCCTGCGGTGATGGTACGCATTGCAGCGGATGTGACTGCCATCTTCTATCTGTTCACTCACTTGCTACCTGACCTTCAACAGGAGAGGACCTACATTGCAAGTGCTGCTGTGACCAGTGTCTGGAACCAACCATAGCTCACTGGGGAAAGGGCCCCTGCTTTCACCGCTGCGGAGTTGGAGAGACTGGTGGATGGGGTCCTACCCCAGTACCGATTGCCGTATGGGCCTCCAGGCCAACAGGTGAGTACACTTTGTGCACAATGCATGGGGCTTGAGTGCATGGAGTGCTGTGTGTGAAGGCCTCATGTAAGGGGGGGATTGAGGGGTCCTGGACAGCTTGCTTTATGTATGGTGGGCAAGGTATGTGCGTAAGGGGATGGGAGGGATATGGTGGGCCATGAGTGTAACAGGCCGGACGGTATGACTGATACCTTTTTCTATGTTTATTTTTCTGCAGGTCAGCATCCATTAGATAAAGGGAATATGGCGTGCCATCGCAAAGGACGTGCAGACCCTGGAGGTCTACCACAGGCGGAGCACCCACTGTCGCAAAAGGTGGGAGGACCTGAGACACTGCACAAGGAAGACGGTGGAGGCCCAGCTGGGTATGACCTCCCAACGAGGAAGGGGTGCCCGTTGAACCCTGACCCCCCTGATGTTCCGCATACTGACGGTGGCCTATCCGGAGCTGGATGGGCGCTTGAGACCATCACAGCAGCCACAAGGGGGTGAGTACAGTTCCTAATATACTACTTGTAGGGGTGGTCTCTGGGTGGAGGATATGCTGTTGGTGCCCCTAGTCCAGGATGGACATTGCAGGGTAGGTTCCATGTTGGGCAGGGGCTGATGCACTCCACCTCCAAACAAGCTAGTGGGCATCCACAACTGGGCAGGGATCTGTGGGTCTCCGGTATGCTGCAACTGGTGTTAGGTATTCCTGCCCATGGCCTGGTGACTAGCATTGTGACTGGTAGTGCATCACCTAGTGCGTAGGGCTGTCCCCTGTGTGTTGTGTACGACAATGGTGGTGTTGTTGCTGGCATTGACCAAGTGTATTCTCTGTCTCTTCCCCCATTTTTGTTTTGTCACCCTGTCCTTCTGTGCATTAACATCATCTGGCGGAGGAGCAGAGGCACAGGTGACGAAGGGAGCTGCATCCCACAGGGCCTAGGAGGCCGAATCCACAGACGGTGAGGGCACCAGTGGGACAAAGGGCAGGGGGAGCACCACGGTGGAGACTGGAGGGGACAGTTCTACAAGTGATACCTCCTCCGATGGAAGCTCCCTGGTAGTGGCGGACACCTCTGTGGCCACCCCAACTACAGGTACAGCTGCCACCCCCCGTACCAGCACTGTCCTTCCAGCAGCCCCTCAGCATGTTTCCCATGCCCGCTCACCCAGGAGGGTGGGCAGGTGGGCATCTCCTTCACCCCAGGCACCTCAGGCCCTGCCCCAGTTAGCCCTGCTGCCCTGAGTGAGGAGGCTATTTACCTCCTGAGATCCATCTCTGTTGGGAAGTCAACCATTGTGAATGCCATCCAGGGGCTGGCAGGGAATTTGCAACATACAAATGCATTCCTAGAGGGCATTCACTCTGGCATGGTGGCCCAACATAGGTCATTCCAGGCTCTGGCCTCCTCCCTGATGGCAGCCATTGTCCCCATCTCCAGCCTCCCCGCTCCAACTTCCTCTACTCAGTCCCATTCCCCTCAACCCCGACCTATTCCAAGCACTCATTCAGACCAGCATGCACACAAGACAACACACAGGCAAACACAAGCACCACACATCATCCACAGGCACTCACACAAACACCATCCGGAAGTAGACACACCAACATCCAATGCCTAGACTGTGTCCCCCTCCTCCTCGTCATCCACCTCCCTCCCAGTAGCATCTACACTCACACCAGCATGCACTACATCCTCATCCACTACCACCATCACGCCTCTCACTACACGCCCCTCACTGGCAGTCACCACCCTCACATCCATGCGCACGTCCCCTGTGTACTCTCCCACTGTGTCTGTGCCCCCTCGTCCCAAAGTACACAAACGCAAGCACTCAGACTCCAAACAGCCATCCACCTCACAAAAGCATCCAGCCCATGCACATGCACCCAAACACAGCACAGACACCTCCTACAACAACTCCCTCTTCCTCCACTCCCAAACCTTCATTCTCTTCCCGCCACAGTGTCCCTAAGAAGCTTTTCCTCTCCACCCTTGACTTCTTCACAGCCCATCCCCCTCCAGTCCTTCACTTCTGGCCATGGTGGGCAGAACCCAGGCCAGCACCTCAGCCACCCAGTCCACGGCCACTGTAGTTTCGGCAGCTACTGCAGGTGTGAGAGGCTCCAAGGAGACACCTATAAGCACTGGCAGTGTGCCTGCACCAGCTGTCAAGGGGAAGGGCAAGGAGGCACCACCATACGGCAAGGAGGCACCAACAGCTGCCAAGGGCAAGGAGGCAACACCAGCTGCCAACGGCAAGGGCCTGCCCCTGCAGGCAGGAGGGACAGGAGGCCTGGTGCTGTGACTGGATCTGAGCCCCCACCACCAACCATGGCGCTTTAGCCATCCGAGGCTGCAGGGGAAGGGCTGGAGCCTCCCCCCACCACTGGCAGCACCAGCACCACCACCAGCACTGCCACCTGCACCGCGACCTGCACCGCCACCAGCACCACTGGCAGCAGCCCCAGTGGGTAGCTGTCCGAGGCTACAGGGGAAGGGCTGGAGCTCCCCCACCACTGGCAGCACCGCCACCTGCACTGCCAGCAGCACCACTGGCAGCAGCAGCAGCCCCAGTGGGCAGCCGTCTGAGGCTGCAGGGGAAGGGCTGGAGCCTCCCCCCACCACTGGTAGCACCGACACCAGCACTGGCACTGCCACCACTGTGCAGCCGTCATCGCCGGCGGATGGACTGCAGTCCTGCCTCCATGGAGTGTTATACATCCTGCCCACTGTAATCCTTGTGGATCTGACACCCAGGTGAGAGACTGTGACCTTGCACTCCCCAAGATCTGCATCACAGGGCTCAATGCCCCTTCCAGAACCAGTGGAAGAAGGCATCCACTCACACCCTCCTTGCCAGGATGAAGCACACTGGGCACAATGCCCCCTCCAGAACCACTGGAAGAAGGCATCCACTCACCATATCCTTGCCAGGATGAAGCACACTGGGCACAAGGCCCCCTCCAGAACCAGTGGAAGAAGGCATCTACTACAGGCTGTGGCCTTGCACTCCCCACGACCAAGCAGTGGGCAAACCACCCACTAGAGAGACTGTGGCCTTGCACTCCCCAGGAGCAAGCAGTGGGCAAACCACCCACTTGAGAGACTGTTGCCTTGCACTCCCCAGGACCAAGCAGTGGGAAAACCACCCATTAGAGAGACTGTAGCCGTGCACTCCCCACGAGCAAGCAGTGGGCAATTCACCCACTTGAGAGATTGTGGCCTTGCACTCCCCAGGACCAGGCAGTGGGCAAACCACCCACTTGAGAGACTGTTGCATTGCACTCCCCAGGACCAAGCAGTGGGAAAACCACCCATTAGAGAGACTGTAGCCGTGCACTCCCCACGAGCAAGCAGTGGGCAATTCACCCACTTGAGAGATTGTGGCCTTGCACTCCCAAGGAGCAAGCAGTGAGCAAATCACCCACTAGAGAGACTGTGGCTTTGCACTCACAAGGAGCAAGCAATGGGTAAACCACCCAATAGAGAGACTGTGGCTTTGCACTCCCCAGGACATTGCACAGGGCATGTTGCCCCCTCCAGGACCAGTGGCGTTGTACCATCTTCCGGCTGAGGTGCCCCCCCATTCTCCATCCCCCTGAGGAGCCTGTGTATTTCCGACCTGATGCCCCAGCAGTGTTCTCTCCGTGTTGAGACAGGAGTCAAGTGGGGCCTTGGCCTATGTGATATGGCCCTGTGGCCCACGGACATTATGGACTGGACAGTGCCCATCCATTTGTGTATCTGTAAATACTGTTTTGATTTTTGAGGACGTATTTCTCGTATTTTATCTTATTACACTCACTTAAATCACTTCCTTTTGTCCTTGCATTATTCCTGAGGGGTACGGGGTGGATATGTAATGTTGTTTCATCTGTTTGTGTGTACGTGTTGGGGTGGGGGTGGGGGTGTTGTGTGTGTTTGTGTCACTCTCTTTTTCCTCACCCCTCCCGTGTGTGCTAGGCTGCAGTACTCACTGTGGTGGTCGTTGCCGGTGTTGGTATTCCTGGTGTAGGAGGAGGTAGACCAGCATGGGGAAGATCTGCAGTTCAGGCTCCATGGTGTCGTAGTTCTTCCCTGAGTCTCCAGAGGTGAGTCCTTTGCCTTCTGTGTACTGGTTCCACCGTGCTTTTGATGTCGTTGGTACCGCCCCGGAAAAGGTGGCAGATAGGCCAGTTGTAATATTGTTGGCAGTGCATTTTCGTCCGCCTGGCCGTTGGCGGTTACCGCCACAGTGCTTGTTGCTACCGCCGCGGCGGGCGGTGTGTTAAAGTGGCTGTCTGTGTTGGCGCTTCCCGCTGTGGTCATAATTCTATTTATTTTTACAGCTGGCCTGCTGGCGGTAATAGCGCTGCTTTATCACTGACCGCCAGGGTTGTAATGAGGGCCTATGTCTTCTATAGAGGCTACCCCCAGGGTTGTCAAGACCACTTATGAAAATCTTAATTTCTGAGGGGTCTCTGTTTAGAAAGAAGCTTAGTAACTGGGAAGAACCCTAACGAGGATTTCATCTTGAATCTCCTCTTACAAGATGACCAGGAGCATCCTAATGGTCATGTACAATCAGAAGGGGAGGTAGAGGGACATTCTGACCATGTAGATTCAGGAGAGGGTCCTGAAGATCCAGGGGAGGGTCCTTCCACAGATCTTTCCCTTAACAAACCTCTTAGTGTAGCTGGTAGTGGGATGGGGTCACACACAGGTAGGGCACCTTTCACACCTAGAGGCCAGGTCACTAGAGTAACACAAGTTAGGGAAAGGTCAGCCTCTGTTCATTCCCATGTCACTTCTGTGTCAGAAGTGTCCCACACATCCAACCCTGAGGACCAGTCCCTAGACGGGGAACTCGGAAAGCTGAGGTTGGAGGAGTCCAGACAGAGGCTACAACAGCAACAGTTGGCCTTAGATAGGGAATTCCTAGCTGTGGAAAGGGAAATACAGGGGTTGGGGTTTGTTCCCTATGATGGTAGCAGCAGTAGTAGTTTCAGAAGTTCCAATGTTAAAGAACACACATTTGACTCTAGACACCTGCACAAAATTGTCCCCCCTTACAAGGAGGGGGATGACATTTACAAGTGGTTTGCTGCACTTGGGAGGGCCTGTAAAGTTCAGAGGGTCCCTCAGGTACAGTGGGCTATTATTCTGTGGTTGTCCTTCTCTGGCAAGGGGGTGGATAGACTCCTTAGTGTTAGAGAAGATGACACAGACATTTACAATGTTCTGAAGACTGCACTTTTGGATGGATTTGGCTGAACCACTGAACAATATAGGATTAAGTTCAGACAAACCAGAAAAGAGTCTTCCCAAGATTGGATAGACTTTGTGGACTATTCAGTGAAGGCCTTAGAAGGTTGGTTGCATGGCAGCAAGGTGTCTGATTGTGAAAGCTTATGTAATCTGATCTGGAGAGAGCATATTCTTAACAATTGTGTGACTGATTTGTTACACCAGACTCTTGTGGACTCAGATCTGACCTCTCCCCAAGAATTGGAAAAGAAGGCAGACAAATGGGTAGAAACATGGGTGAGCAGAAAAGCTCATACAGGGGGTGACAAGGACAGCAAGAAGAAGGATGGTAAGTCACATGACAAGGGTGGGGACAAAGATAAAAAGTCAGAGTCTTCATCAGGCCAACAAAAATCCTCTGGGGGTGGTGGGCCCAAATCCTCTTCTAATCATCAGAAAAAGCCTTGGTGTTATTTATGTAAGCACAAATGCCACTGAACAAGTGATCCCACTTGTCCCAAGAGAAACACCAAGCTTCCCACTACCACAACTTCCACTGTTTCCACTAGTGCCCCTCGTAATAGCAGTGGTGGTGGGAAAAACTCTACAAACAGCCAAACTAAGGGTGTAGCTGGGATCACTTTTGGTAATGTAGTGGGGGTTGGTCTAGTTAGGGCGGCCACTGAGGCTGTTTTAGTCTCTGATAGTTGCATTGACCTTGCCACCTTAGTTGCTTGTCCCCTTAAGATGGATAAGTACAGCAACTACCCCGAATAAATGGTGTTCAGGTTGAGGCCTACAGGAACACAGGTGCCAGTGTCACTATGGTGATGGATAAACTGGTTGCCCCTGAGCAACACCTACTTGGTCATCAGTACCAAGTTACTGACACCCATAACAACACTGTTAGACACTCCATGGCTGTTATAAATCTCAACTGGTGGGGGGATTACTGGTACTAAAAAGGTTGTGGTATCCACTGACTTAACTGTAGAGTGTCTATAGGGAAATTATTTGGGAACTTCAGCTTGGGCTGAAGTGGAGTTGGAGGCCCATGCAGCCATGCTGGCCATTCCAGGGCATATCTTTGCTCTTATCAGGACTCTGGCCAAGAAGCAAAGAGGACAGGGAAACTTGGATCCTGGAACAATGGACCAAGTACTCCCGAAACCCAGGGGTAGAAAGGACAAACCCTTGTCCACTATCCCTCCCTTTCCAGAAGATTCCCCTTTTGATGAGGAGGAGTCAACTCCTTGTGCAAAACCTACACAAGAGGAACTTCAGACACATCTGAGCTTTTGGGTGCGGGGGAGGGGGCTGCCAGGGAGGAACTGAGTGTGGCACAGCAGACCTGTCCCACACTAGTGGGTCTAAGACAGCAAGATGTCAAACAGCAAAATGGGGATATCAGTGACTCACAGAGTTTATTGGGAGAATAATCCCCTTTATACTGAGGCAAGGAACCCAAAACCTGGTGCTGCCAGGAGACTGGTCATTCCCTTGCAGTATAGGGAATTCCTCCTAACTCTTGCACGTGATGTGGATGTTTGGGGGGGTGACATGGTGAGTGTGGTGAATAGTGTTGGGCTGGGAACGAGGTGAGGGTGCTCTGCTGTGGGTTGGTGTGCATCTCCTGTATGCTGGCGTTCGCTGTCTGCCTCTGGTGCTCTCCGTCTTCTTGGCCTGGTTTCATTGCAAAGGATTGTGGGGTGTGTCTGGGGGTGTTTTATGGGGTTCTGGATGTGTGTCAGGTGTGTGGGTCATACGCATAGCCAATGTGTGCACTTTTTGCTGTTGAGTCCACTTGCTGCCTGTGGCGGGCGCAGCTGCCAATGGTCGTCCGGCCTCCACTGTCCACCAAGGTGATTTGTGCATCATTATTTGGAGGGCGGGATGTGGGTGTGCTTGGCGGTGGCAGGGTGGGGAGGTCAGGGATTCCCGCCAACAGGGTCATGGCGGGGAGTGGTGGTCTGGTGATTTTTGGCGGGGTTGGGATTTTCGTTCATTATATAGCGGGTTTCCATTCACCGCCAACGGCGAGATTCTATTCATCGCCGCCACGGCGGTCGGTGGTGTTTCCCACCGTGTTCATAATGACCGCCTATGTCTACCAAGGAGACCCTTTACCTGTATGACTTACCACATTGTCACAGATGAGATACTTATACATCATTCACTGAAGATGCAGAGGCATGTTCATGGGGTCAGTCAGTACTTATCCCCTTGTGGCTGCTGTGCTGCCCTCAAATGCCCATCGATCTCAGGGTAGGCCACCACCAAAATGCAGGCCATTAGGGGGTCAAGGTCTGACGGGTACCCCTCCCTCGTCGGGAGGACATCCCCAGCTGGGCCTCTGAAGTCTTCTGGGCCCAGCGTCTCAGGTCCTAGCACCTAAATCTTGCTTCCAGGAGCCCAAAAGTCTGATAAACGACATGCCTTGTCCTCTCTGGGCCTCTGAGGTCCTCCGGGCCCAGTGTCTCAGGTCCTCCCACCTAACTATTGCCTTCAGGAGCCCTAAAGTCTACTAAACGACATGCTTTTTTCTCCCGTGGGCCTCATTGTAGCAGACCTCCCCTGGCATGGTTGGGTACCTCACTGGTGTCAACAACCAATAATGGTTTGAATAGCCAGAGTCACCTGTGAACAATTTGGTAGAATAACACAAACATATATGTGGGACATGCAACATTGTGATGGCAGGAGACATACATTGCAAACACACATTCCAATTGTAATTTACCAAGCAGCCAGGCCCTCTCTGTGTGGAGTCGTGTCATCAGCAGTGGGACTTTGCTGTTCCGCATGATGAAGAAATCATTAACTGATCCTGGATACTTAGCACTGACTTGTGAAATGTACTGGTCTGCCAGACATACCAATTGGACATTTATGGAATGGTAGTTTTTTTCTGTTCCTATACACCTGTTCATTGGCACCGGGGGCGAACACAGGCTATATGGGTGCCACCTATGTGGAATGAGTCCCATAGCATAAAACTCTGCCTTCACATAGGCCAAATCTGCATGTTGGGGAAACCTGATATAGCTGTCCAGGTGTTTCAACAATGCACACATTACATCCTTCAAAACCAGTCTGAACATGGGCAGAGACATCCATGATATTAGGGCCACTGTATTCTGAAAGGCCCCAGTGTAGGAGGCTGGCCTGATTTGTAGTGGGTACCTTGGGTACTTACACCTTACACCAGGTCCAGTTATCCCTTGTTAGTGAATGTAGTAGTGTTCTAGCAGCTTAGGCTGATAGAGGTAGCTATAGCAGAGCAGCTTAGGTTGAAGTAAGAGATATGCAAAGCTCATGCAATACCACTTATAGTTACACTGTACTTATGCACAAGTAAAGACAATACTCAGGGGCATATTTATACTCTGTTTGCGCCGGAATTGCGTCGTTTTTTTTGACGCAATTCCGACGCAAAACTAACTCCATATTTATACTTTGGCGTTAGATGCGTCTAGCGCCAAAGTCCATGGAGTTTGCGTCATTTTTTAGCGTGGACACCTACTTTGCGTTAATGAGATGCAAGGTAGGCGTTCCCGTCTAAAAAATTGACTCCGAGGCATGTGCACCGTATTTACATTCCCGGGCAAAATTCACGCCCGGGAGTGGGCGGGTCAAAAAAAATGACGTACGGCCGCTTTTGCGCCATTTTTTAGCGCCTGGACAAGGCAGGCGTTAAGGGACCTGTGGGCTCGGAAGGAGCCCAGAGGTGCCCTCCCATTCCCCCAGGGACACCCCCTGTCACCCTTGCCCACCCCAGGAGGACACCCAAGGCTGGAGGGACCCATCCCAGGGACATAAAGGTAAGTTCCGGTAAGTATATATATATTTTTTTTGTGGCATAGGGGGGCCTGATTTGTGCCCCCCTACATGCCACTATGCCCAATGACCATGCCCAGGGGACAGAAGTCCCCTGGGCATGGCCATTGGGCAAGGGGGCATGACTCCTGCCTTTGCTAAGGCAGGAGTCATTTCTATGGGGGTTGGGAGTCGAAAAAAATGGCGCAAATCAGGTTGAGGCGAAACATTTGCCTCAGCCTGACTTGCCCCATTTTTTGGCGCCCAAGCTCCATATCCCCCTACGCCGGCGCTGCCTGGTGTACGTCGTTCTTTTCCACGCACACCAGGCAGCGCCGGCGGCTAACGTTGGCTAACGCCGGCTAACGTCATTGATTAAATACGGCGCCCGCATGGTGCTTCAGAATGGCGTTAGCCGGCGCTAATTTTTTTGACGCAAAACTGTGTTAGCGCAGTTTTGCGTCAAAAAGTATAAATATGGCCCTCAGTGTTACCAAAAATAAAGGTATTTATTTGGGTGACACAGTACCAAAAATATCTTAGAGACAATACTCCTTCTGGAGGTAAGTATTATACACAATATATACACTAGACACCAAAATTAGACAAGTATAGTGTGTGCAGAATTAAAGTAAATTACCACACCCCAGAGCCCAGAAAGGCAGGAGTAAAGTACTGCAAGTTTCCTTAGGACACACTACACCTCGTTTTTGGGATTTTGTAGCAGCCAACCAAGTCTGCAAAGAACAACTGCTGGTTTATTGGACCTGAAGACCTGCAAAGGAAGGGGACCAAGTCCAGAAGCCGAAAGAAGTTCCAGGAAGGGCAGGAGCTCCTGCCAACCCAGAAGAGGGTGAAAACGAAGAGTCCCTCGTTAGTCAAGGACTGCAGGAATGCACCCTAGGAAGATGCCAGCGGGTTCCTGCATGATGCATAAGATGTCCCATGGCATGAAGATCGTTGCAGATGAGATTTTGTGTCGGCAGTCACCAACAAGCCTTGGCTACGACAAAAGTGGGTTTTTTGTCAAAATGGCGCTGGATGGACCCAGGAGGGACCTGGGGGCCTCAACTCTGTGTGCGGAGGAAGTGAGGGCTCTCAGCACTTTAGAGAGTCCTCGGGATGCCAGCCAGCACCCACAGAAGCTGCAGGATATGGGATCAAAGGAGATGCAAAATGTGGTTGATGCAGCACAACAAAAGAAGGTCCCACGATGCCGGAGAACAACTCAGCGAGTTTAGCATCGCAGAATGGAGTGCTGGTGACCTGGGCCAGGCTGCGCATGAAGGAATTTTACAAAGAGTGCACAGAGGCCTCAGGAGGCAAAGAAGACACAATACACAGCGGTATTGTCGTTCTCGGGGAAGGCAAGGTCTTACCTCCTCCAAATTGCATCAGGAGGACCTCAGGACAGTCTATGTCGATGATGTCCACCCTCTGTGTCCTTAGGAGCATGCTCGTTGTCGTGAGAGGCGTCCCAGGGTACCGATCGTCGCCTTGGAAGATGCTTGCTTGGAGCAGGGGAGTGACTCCGTCACTCCACAGGAGATTTCTTCGGTCCTTCTGGTGCAGGATGAAGACAGGGAGTCCCCAGAGCATGTACACCGTGGAAACTGTTGCAGTGCTGACTTGGAGCTGAGGTTGCTGAAGAAAAGTGTCTCTTGTAGACACTTTGTTGCAGTTACGACATTTCTTGGAGCAGGCTGCGATTGATCCAAGGTCAGAAGAGTCTGAAGTTGTTGCAGAGGATTCCTGAAGGAAACTTGCAAGCAGAATCTGAAGAGAACCCACAGGAGAGACCCTAAGTAGCCCTAAGAGGGGAATTGGCTACCTTATCAGCTAAGGACCTATCAGGAGGGGTCTCTGATGTCACCTGCTGGCACTGGCCACTCAGAGCCCTTCAGAGTGCCTCCACACCTTGCAAAGCAAGATGGCTGAAGTCTGGGACACACTGGAGGAGCTCTGGGCACCACCCCTGGGGTGGTGATGGACAGGGGAGTGGTCACTCCCCTTTCCTTTGTCCAGTTTCCCACCATAGCAGAGGAGAAGGGGTCCCTGAACTGGTGTAGACTGGTTTATGCAAGGAGGGCACCATCTGTGCCCTTCAAAGCATTTCCAGAGGCTGGGGGAGGCTACCCCTGCCCAGCCTGTAACACCTATTTCCAAAGGGAGAGGGTGTAACACCCTGCTCTCAGAGGAAATGCTTTGTTCTGCCTTCCTGGGACTGGGCTGCCCAGACCCTAGGAGGGCAGAACCCTGTCTGTGAGGTGGCAGCAGCTGTAGCTGCAGTGCAAGCCTCAGAGAGCTGGTTTGGCAGTACTGGGGGTTAATGGTGGAGCCCCCAGGATGCATGGAATTGGCTCCCCAATACCTGATTTGGAATGGGGGCAATTCCATGATCTTAGACATGTTACATGGCCATATTCGGAGTTACCATTGTGAAGCTACATATAAGTATTGACCTATATATAGAGCACGCATGTAATGGCATCTCCGCACTCACCAAGTCCAGGGAAATGGCCCTGAACTATGTGGGGCACCTTTGCTTGTGCAAGGGTGCCCTCACACTTAGTAACTTTGTACCTAACCTTCAGCAGTGAAGGTTAGACATATAGGTGACTTATAAGTTACTTAAGTGCAATGAAAATGGCTGTGAAATAGGGTGTGCACTATTTAACGCAGCCTGCAAAGGCAGTCCTGAGTAAGGGTTTGTCTGAGCTACCTATGGGTGGCAAAAGAAATGCTGCAGCCCATATGGATCTCCTGGAACCCCAATGCCCTGGGTACCTAGGTACCATTTACTAGGGACTTAAAAGGGGGGGTGCAGTATGCCAATTGAAATTGGTAAATGACGTCACTGGCCTACAGTGACAAATTTAAAAGCAGAGAGAGCATAAGCACTGAGGTTCTGATTAGCAGAGCCTCGGTGACACAGTTAGGCACTACACAGGCATACACATTAGGCCACAAACTATGAGCACTGGGGTCCTGGCTAGCAGAATCCCAGTAAGACAGGCAAAACACACTGACATATAGGTTTTTATCTATGAACACTGGGTTCCTGGCTAGCAGGATCACAGTGACACAGTAAAAACACACTGACACACACTCACAAACAGGCCAAAAGTGGGGGTATCCATTCTAGAAAGAGGCTACTTTCCTACACCCAGTGGCCATGAAGTGTAGCATTGACAAGACTTGACCGATGGGAGGTATGCTATAGGGATTGCGAATGGCAGCCATCAGATCTGGCTCCAACTGATCACAAAGATGCATGATAGTATGACAATTCAGCCGATATGTCTGGATACAATGTCGCTCTTCCATAGTGTGCAGGTCTGCTAGTAGACGGTACACTGGTGGTTGTCTTCCTCTCCTCGTGGCAGGGTAACTATGTGAAAAGATGTAAACATAGTATGTGACATACAGCAGGCACACATCATGTAAAGTTAAACAACTCACGCATATCTGCTGTTGAGGTGGTTTATAACCTCTGAATTGGTACTGCTGAAATGTTCACAAGGGACAAGTCTTTCGGACCTTATGGAGTGAGAACTTTGTCCAACGGAAGAGCATTCAGGAAGATAATGGCCATTTAAGCAAGAGAAAGAAAACAGTCACAAAACCAAACCACAACAAAAAGGCAAGCAATGTCACAAATATCCACAGAGAATTACATGGATAAATTAGTCATTTTTAAGCCATATGTACAGCTTACGTGTCTTTGAAACAGTTTCAGTTGCAGGTGTGAATGAAGTTGAAGAGAAGTCATCAAGGTCGATGAAATAACCAGAAGCAGTATCTGCAAACACAGCAGATGGTGCATTACTGGTGGATGGATTCACTTTGTGTGGAGGTTCATAGTAGACAATGTTGTCTGTTTGTGTGAAATTGGAGTAGAAGACAGCCACATCTTGGACAGGTGTTGTGGTTGAAGTGGTAACAGGAATCAGCAAAAGCTAATTTTCCGCCCTCCCTATGCTCGAGTAGGCATTTGTAGCGTTGTTGTACATGCTGTTGTAGTCAGAAGTGTTGTTGTTTCTTCTTTGAATAGGTATGTCCTGTTGGGTAGTGAGAGGGGACTAGGAACTACCCAAAGGACCTGTGGGTCTACTGTGCAGGATCAGCCACATGATGTACTTTGATGTTGTAATGGAGACAAATGTGTTTGCTTTGGAACCAGGCAGCATCAGTAGGATGACAGTTCTGGTACCTTTTATTCCCAGGACTTGAACTGGTGCTCTGTAGGATGGGCCGAATTCCTTCTTTACAGCAATCTTCTCACAAACCAGATCCGCGACTTTAGGAATCCAGCCAGTAGAAGATGTTAGCAAATCCCTTATTCTTAAAGTGGCAGCACTGGCAGATGAATTATCATCATGAAATTGCTGAAGCTCCTGTAAGACAGTGAGACATTGATTTATGTCAAAATGTGTATCTGCTGCCACCAAACCAGGGCCATCTAGATCTGGGACATACATAGGTATACCAAAAAGAACCTCATGAGGAATACATCCGCCCAAGGATCGTCTTGGCAGATTATTCAATGCTCTCTGGACCCCATATTGGTGATGAAGCCAGCTGCTGCCAGAACCTATTACTCTAGTTGTTAAGGACTGCTTTAGATCTCGATTCCTTCTAATCACAACCAAATGTCCCTCTGGACAGTTGGGTGAGGAGTAATGGAGTTCAACACCCATTGTCCTCATGGTGTCCCTGAATGCCTTAGAGGCAAAGGCAGGGCCCTGGTCTGAATGGAAGGCTGCAACCGCATATGTACTGATAAAGATCAGTAAGTCTTTTATAATTTTATAACAGTTCGAGCATTAGCCGACAGTTGAGGCCATACCCATGGGTATCTAGAACAAGAATCTACAGCGATTAAGATGTATTTATATACACCATCCAGTTGAAGGGGATCACAATGGTCCAGGTACACATTATTGTAGTAGCCTGTCGGACACTAAGAGGGATTTCCGCGGTGGGCATTTGATGTTGAGCCCTTTATCTGCTGGCAAATGTCACAGCAAAGAGCATATTGCTTGGTTTATTTGTATAGACCTGGCCACCAGAAGTGTTTCGGTAAGAGTGTTGTTATGGCCGCAACACTAGCATGTGCAGAGGCGACACCCTCATGCATTATTTTGATTAGATCTAATCTTTGGTCTTGGTTGGGGATCACCTGATCTCCCACCCTTGGAAGTGTCACATAGGCAACATTCTGTGCACTGATGTGGTAAGAGTACGTTGTAGGGTAAGCTTTTGGAAGAGGTTTGCCTTCAGCCGAAGCTTTCACAGCAGCCAGTTTTATTATCCAATCTTGTCTGAGAACGAGTCATTGCAGCAACAGAAGCCGTAGCTACTGTGGATTTGGCAGCTTTATCAGCCAAAGTGTTGCCAATGACATGTACTCCTACACGTTGGTGGCCCAGTGTATAGACTACATGAGCACTAGTTAACTTATTCTCCCTCACAGTGTTCTGCGTTTTATGGTGTTCCTCTTTAAGCCTCTGAACTCTTTCAATTGCCAATGATTAAGAAAATCGTTGTAGGATTGGATATAGTAGTACAAATCACAGAGGATCAACGTGAGTTGTCCTGGATCCGTATGTTCTAGCACTAGAATAAGGGGTTTTAGTTCAGCCAGCTGAGCTGTTTAGTCCCCTTAGGGTCTGGGTGTAGGTATTGTGAGGGTGGAATATACCATCCTTCATCACTCCACTCATGGCTGCGCAAGCAGCTGAGTACTGATGTTTAGTACTTACAGCTGGTTGTGCTGAACCAATAGTGTAAATGACAGTATGGTATCTGTCAAGTGGCAATATGTCTAGAAGTGAAGTGTACTCCTATTCGTATTGGAGGAATTCTTGTGTTTGAGGTTTTGAATCAAAGAGGTAATCTATATCGGTGGCCATCAAGGACATTGCCCACTGAATCCAACGTGGATGTTATGCTTTAGTGTTAGGAACAATAGCTTTGGTGATAGCCACTAAGGCTGGCACCAGTGTAATGACAATGTGTTTCCTTTGGGCAAATGGCCTCTCCTTGATGACAGCCGTCTGTACTGCAGTTAGGATTTTTTCTGTTGGTGCAAAGCGTTGTTCTGCAATGGAATCTAAATGTGATTTATATGCTATGGGCACCGAGCCGCCTTTGTTCAAGGTGACACAAATGAACCCAATGGCACCAGCAATTATTCTGAAGACCAACTTAGTTTTGTCATCAACGGTGTGTAAGTGTTTTGCTTCCAGCATGTCCAGTTGCAATCCTCTAAGGATGCATGTGTATTCTACTGTCCAGTGTCTGCTAGAAAAATCTGGGCATATTAAGTCATAGAGTGGCTTGATGCGCTGTGCATAATCAGGAAAGTATGTTCTGCCAAAGTTGAAGAAACCAAGTAAAGACTGTAGTTTCTTGATAGTATTTGGTGGCTGGAGTTGAGCACAGTCCTCTAAAAAGTGCGGGCCAGGGTCTTGCCCTAGTTTGATAGCTCGTATCCCAGGAACAATACACTGAGAAAGGCTAATTTAGTTTTCCTAAAATTAAATTTATAACCAGGGGTTGCGAATCCTAGAACAATCCGATCGACCCTGGCAAGATAAATGTTGAGGTCATCATCTGTGAGATAGCTGTCACCTACATAGGACAACGCCTCAGGATCAATATCATGCAGTATTGATGTTACAAGGGCTTAGAACAGCCCTGGGCATTCTTGTAGCCTTGACGCAAACAACAGAATCATTTTTGTGAGCCAAATGAGAATGCACTCAGGCTCTGACTTTCTTGTGCTAAATTTTGGCAGAAAAAAAACATTAGAGATGTCTAATGTTGTTTTATATTTTTTTACACACTATGGCCCATATTTAAAGGAAAATGACGGAGAGCGACGCTGCACCAAAATTGGCAGCGCCATGTCCCGTCATTTTAACAATGCAGGGATTTAGCAAAATTGGCAGCGCCATTCCAGGCATCCTCGCACCCTCAGTCAACAATGTCTGCATTGAGGGGTTTGATGTGTGGGAAGGTGTCCCTTCCTGCACATAAACAATCACTAATGGCGATTTGGCACTTCTGTGTGTGCTGCAGAACGCAGCACACTCAGAAGTGCCAAAGTGTCATTTTGAAATGATTCTTTATGTGCTGGAAGGGATACCTTCCCACACATAAACAATAATTTCTTGCATTTTGCTCTTTCTGCGCATGCTGCAAAATGCAGCATGCATAGAAAAAGCAAAAACTAAGGAGGAATAAAAGTATTCCTCCTCGTTGCGCTTTGCTGATGCCAGCCTAGGGTGGTGTTAGATTTTGGCACTGCCTCAGGTTTACCAAAACTTGTAAATCTGAGGCATTGTCAAAATGCAATGGGTGTTGCTGTGGCACGCCAACAGCAACACCCATTGCATACCTTCTCCACGCAAAGGGCTGCGTGTGAAGGGACGTATTTACAAGGTGGAGTCAAGCCACAAAAAGTGGCTTAACGCCACCTTGTAAATACCGTGCAGGGCATAGCGCCACCGGACCGTCAAGAAAAGTGATGCTCCGGTGGCGCTAGGGGCTCATAAATGTTGTTAAATAGTGCTGTGATGTGCGAATTTTGTATTGCATATGTGCCTGTAGGACTGTTTAGATATCTGTAATCTAAGACTATTCAATATGAATGGTTGTGTTTTGCAATGGGTTATTAATAACAGAGACACAGGGCTCAATTACTCCCTGGTACACGAGCTGAGTGAGGATCTCCCTCACTGAAGCTTTAGCTTCATGTTTAACAGGATATTGTGGCTGAGGCTGGGGTGTTCACATAATTGGTATTACATGATAAGGAGCATCCCTATCCCAACCTACATGGTTGCGGTATACTGTAGTGCAGGTGCCTGCGCAAAAGCCCAGTTGACAGTGTAGGCTTGTTTTACCACCTCTGGAACAAGGTCAGAGAAAGAAGGCAAAATGACATCGTCCCCATGTGGGAGCTTAGGGGCATGCTCAGGTAGCCAGTCCCTTTCGGCCAGTAGGATATCACGACCAAGCTCATCCCAGAATATTACATTGAGGGTGCACTCTATGTCTCCCTCAATTTGGATGTTTAAATCATAAACCCTGTCTGGTGGAAGAACGTGTCCATCCGCAGTTTCGACTGCAATAAAGTCGCTAGTTGCTATCGCATCCGGATGATCTTTCAGACTCCCGGGACATATCATGACTTCTGCCGTGCTGTCCAGCAGTGTCACAGCCCATGTCTTGTTCTTCAGCAATGTTGTAAAGATTACTGGCATTTTTAATTGACAGTGCTGCCACCTTTTTAAACTGTGGCTTTTGTTGTGGGGACTTTTTTTGTCTAAAGACCGCTGTGAGTCTTTCCTCTGGTTCATGTAGTCAGGACGTTGCTCTGACCGGCCCACTCTCCCGCTATGTCTATTTGGTGTGTCCTGAAAGGAATGAGGTGAAGGGACGTAAATCAGTATATCTGTCAGGAGCTTTTATATTCTCTCTATCTCTGAGATTATATCTTCTTTTGGAGTTCTCTGGGTGTGGAGAGTCTCCTTTCTGACTTCGTCTATCTTTAATTTGCTTTTGTTTATCCCAGTGCTTTTTACAACCCTCCTGTGCTTGTTTGGTACCTTCCTTAGGGGTGGTACTCTGTATTTCAGGCTTTTTCGACTTGGCTCCCAAACCATCCCATCCTATGCTCATTGAGGTATCAGAAATTACTTTAGCTAGCTGTTTATCCGGTTCCAAGTGTGGAATTTCTTGGAGCTGCTGGCGGATAGCCAACACTACTGCTTCCCCTCTAATGTTACTAATTATTACTGAGGAGACTGCGTCAAAATTCTGCATCAATTTCACCCCCAAATCTATATGATGGAGCTGCCCATTGTTAGTTCTGAATTTGTTTTAACACTTCCAGTAAATTGGCAAGTGCTGGGGTACCATGTGTGGTGTTATATATTGCAGCAAAGACTGTACCACATGTGGTGCAGTCATCCACTGAGGGAACCGTCCCGAATGGCAAGCACATTGTGAGAATTCTGTGTTTTTTCTGTGGTCCCATATGGGGAAACACAGCTTCCAGCTGATTAGTTTTCTGGGCTATCCAGAACAGGATTTTCTCTTGTTCCGTGGGCACTATGCCCATGATAGAATTTACTGTTTGTGGATTGATCCCAGTAGTGGGCAATTGATATTCAGCGGGTGCTGGTGGTGCTGGACGCGATGAAGTTGTGTTCAGAGTTCGCATTACGAGCTGAACAAGTCGTCTATGTAGTGTTACTAGATGAATGTAAGCATTGCACAGATCAGTTTGTTTTGTACACCGGGGTAAGGTTTATATGTGGCAAACATTGGCCATGTTGCTCCTTCATTACCTAAGGGACCTAATCTCATGTGTTGTATTACGTGTGGTAGGGCGCTCTTAAACCAGTTCAAATGTTCTTGATAAGTTGTAGGTATTTCAAGATACTGGTATGCCTGGTACTGTTGTGATACGCTTGCGATTCTGTATGTGTGGAATGTGAATATGCTAGGGTCTTCCTCAGGAAAGGTGACCCAAGAGTAGAATGTTTCTGTCTGGTAAGTTCCAAGAGCTTCTACAATGAAACAAACATCCCCGCCCTCATCTGATAAGCCATGTGCTATTAAGTGGAATGTTAATTAATGCATGTCTGACATTCTCTGGAATGTCTATGGCGCTAGCCATATTGTGAAATGGGTAAGGATATGGAATAGCAAATGGGGAAAAAGTCCTTTTAAGAGTTTGAGCTCAAACAACCTACAGCCTACAGTAGTTAGGTGCTCCCTGTTCAGCTGAGGAGGGTCATCCCAAAGACCACAGATGGCTCCGTATAATGGTACTTAGGATACCTACTGTGTGTGAGACAGAGATATTCAGGGCATCCGTAAATTAGTGCCAAAACACCATCATTGGTGGTGCCATGTCGTAGCTGGACTCTTGCTCTGGTCAAGTCTGCTGGTTTAGGGATGGTTTAGGGATGACAGCACTTAGGCGACTAGGTCAAGCCTACAACAAGTCACAACTGTCGACCCAATCCTCGGTGCTCACAAGCAGTACCTCACCAAAAACCCAAATAGTAAAAGGTGATTAGTGGCAGCCTTTACGCATGAACTCAAGAGTGCGACATCTCAGGGGAGTTGTGGTTAAACAGAGATTACCCTTTATCTCACATAAGCAACAAGTCTCAGTCAAACACAGGCAATGAAGGAGATGCAGTAAAGTTTTCAATAGGTTTTATTAACAAGACTGCAAGCTGGGGTAAAATGCATGCACTACAAGGATTAGGATAATGGACAATGCAAGAAACAGAATTCAAAAAAATAGTCATGAATATAAAGATCCTCACCATCTTGCAACAATATGAGATGTGAAATAGGCTCTAATACCCTAGGCATGATGAATCTAATCTCTAACCTAAAGAGAGCTAGGTGTGTTAAACCTAATCTGCCAGTACCATGCCCATGAGAAGAGCCCCCATCCCTCGTTACCTTGGAATGAGGTCTCTAGAACAGACTCCGTGGGGACACGCATCAAGGTGAAGTGTAGCATAGATCGCGTTAATAGCATATGATAGGAATCTCTCCAATAACCCTGTCTGCATGAGATGTATTTATACAGATCTTGAAGGACCCCTGACGCAGGTATGTTCCTAAACAATAGATAAGAAGGCATAAGATACATTATGTTACTGTCAGACGTAAGTGGGAAAGTACATGATGTGAATACCTACATATCACTTATCTTTGACGCTTATAGTGATGTCCTCACAGAGTGGCACTGATAACGTGAATTTAAAACATCTTCCTAACTATAAACATAGCAGCCTTCTTGGAAGGAAATAATTAGTGTAGTGAAGTGTAAATGGGTGACTATTCTTCTTAATTTAAACTCTCTGGGATGCTGGTTATCTGTGGCTGTGTCTGGCGTCTTGATTGCAAAGGATTATATGTAAAATTCATACACAATAAAGCCATCAAAAATAAAACATTGAAGAACATAAAATATATTGAATAATATATACCAACTATAACATTTAAAAAATTGAACCATCGAAAAAATACATTTACATAAATATTATGAATTTTAAGATAAATTTTAAAATAAAAACAAATTATGTAAATATAAAACAAAAAAGCAATTATAGCTATATACTCTATTTACTCAACATTATTAAAAGTATTGGAGCCTAAGAAAATTAAATATACTATTCCCACTCTAGTTCATGCAATGGTAGGGAAAGTGTTGGACAGTGGAGAGGTAAATTTACTATACCCACTCCAGTCTGTGTAACAGTAGGGAAAGCATTGGATTTTGGAAGAGTGTAATTTGATATTACCACTACAAACAGCACAACAGTAAGGAAAGAGTTGGACTTTGGAGGGCTAAAATTTACTATTCCCACTCTACTCTCTGCAACAGCAGGGTAAGTGTTGGATTTCGGAAGGTAAAAGTTTATATTCCCACTCAAAACAGTGAAAGAGTAGAGAAAATGTTGGACTTTGCAGGAGTGATATTTACTATTCCCACTCCAAACAGCGCAACATTAGGGGAAGTGTCAAATTGTATAGAGGTTAATTTTATAATTCCTACTGCAGTGTAGGGAAGGACTTCACTTCTAACACCTTACAAATATAAGTAACACCATTATTGTAGAATAAATATTAAATTATTAAAAGAAAAAATATGAATCAACAAAAATATATATGTAATAAAAATATATTTACATAATTACAATTCATTAAAATAATATTTATCAATGAATACATAATTGTTATTCAATTATAAATTAGTTAACTTCTGACCCTGTACCCCTACAAACCTAGCCACTCCCACACATCAAATGATACTTACACTTAAAAATAAGTAATCCATATTTTGCATATTTAAAATCAATTAAACAATTATTTAACAATTAATAATTATTTGTTAATTATTGCCTAATTAACTTCCCACCTTGTCCTCTACAAATGTAGCAGCCCACAACTAAAATATAATTAGAATAATTAAATATCCCATAATTAATACATAATTATTTGTTAATTATTTGTTGCTTAAATAACCTCCCACCCTATACTCTTACACACATAGGGGGTTATTACAACTTTGGAGGAGGTGTTAATCCGTCCCAAAAGTGACGGTAAAGTGACGGATATACCACCAGCCGTATTACGAGTTCCATAGGATATAATGGACTCGTAATACGGCTGGTGGTATATCCGTCACTTTACCGTCACTTTTGGGACGGATTAACACCTCCTCCAAAGTTGTAATAACCCCCATAGTATTCCACAACTAACATATCAGTACCATAAATCAGTATTCCATATTTTACTCAAATTTAAAAATAATCAATTAAATACAATTATTAATTAATTACTTAACTTCTCACATCGGATCCCTACAAACCTAGCAGCCAACAACCAAATATAATTGAAATAAATACGTTTTCCAATTATTCCATTATTAAAATCCAAATCAATTAAACAATGAATAAACAATAATTAATAAACTGTTCATAATTAACTGCTAATTAATTATTACTTAATTGTGTTCTCACCCTATACCCCTACAAACCTAACAGCCCAAAATTAACATATAATTAAAATGAATCAATATCACATAATTTGCACGATAAAAATCAATCATATAAAAAATTAAAGGTATTAAATAATTCATAATTATTAACTAATTATCTTGCCACCCTATCCCCCTATAAACCCAATAAGCCTCTAAAACACTATAAATTACTTATTCACTAAAAATGTAATAAAACATTTAAAATCACTTAAATTCACAAGGTATATATTTTTTTAACTTACCTTTATATAAATAACAGTAATATATAAAAGGTAAAAATAACACAGTAAAAATACAGTAAAAAGTCAAAAGGAATACATAAAAGGAATATATGAACTAATTAAAACACATTCAAATAATCAAAACACATTCAAATAATTAAAAATTAATATTTCTAACCACTATTTTATCAAACACAATATGAAAAACATCAATATTATTTAAAATTATATTAATTACCTGAAAATATATATTCTTGTCAACAAAATTTGTGCATCATAATATTTGTGTATTACAATATTTTTTTATTTATATTTCTGCCTCACGATATTTTTACATTGTTTGTCCAAACACCTGAGATACTTAGTAACTTAGGCCCCGATCACGAGCTTGGTGGTGGGACCGCCAGTCCGTCACATGGCGGTCCCAAGTACACCTTTGAGTTGGCGGTCTTTTGGACACCCTGTTACGATGCATGCAGCCTAAACTGCCACCTGCATCGGTGGAGTGGGTACCGTCAGTGAAGCGGCGAACTGCAATGTTGGCAATACGTACTCCGTCACCGTCAGGACAGCATGTTCCCATTGAGCTGATTATGAAAACACATGGCACTGGCAGTTCTCTGGTGGTAGTTGCGGACGGCAGTCGACCGCTGCAGTACACGCTCAGCATAGCACCATAACAGTGCCCATTGGATGGAGACAAACCCAACACACCTGATATACACCTACAAATTACACTATAAAACACACTCTATTCCAGACCATGATCCTCACTGCAGCACAGCCATTTGGGCACATCATTTTGGTGAGAGACGGCAGGCCTGTTCTTATTACCCATTCCTATTGCTACTCACCTCACACCTTGCCACCACTCTTTTTCTCATCTCTTTGTATAGTTTTTTGTTGCACTGTCACTGACCTTAATTTGGGACTGTATCACGGCCCAAAACCAACACTTTTCAGAGTCTGAGTTGACAATTATGGTGAATTAAATAATAAGAGTAGAGCCACATTTGTTTAGCCCAAGTCAAAAATACCACTTTTAGTCAGAAAAGGGAATTGTGGGCCAGAATAGTAGACAGGGTAAATGTAGTAGGCACCACCTTGCACACAGAGGAGGAAATTATGAAGAAGTGGAATGACCTGAGGGGTAAGGTGTGTTCCCTGGCCTCCAAGTAACACATGAAGTCCAATATGACAGGTCGTGGTCCTTCCATCAACCCAATCAGATTGTTCCAGTGGGAGGAGGTGGTTTTGGCCATCTTGCATCCTGAAGGCTTGGTAGGAATACATAGGAGAGTAGACTCTGGTAGGTTACATCTCCCTAACTGTGACCAAATCTCAATCTCCTATCAGCTCCCAATCTAGCTGTTGCCATTATGTTGCTGCCTAGTTTCCTAACAGGCAATCCACAAAGTAGCAGAGAGTTGTTTTATCATTGTCAATGTGTGTTGCTGCAGATAAGCTCAAATGCATCAATTGCCATCACATGCCACTTGTTGTAATGGAGTCTGTAAGTGTAATCCCACCAAAAAATCTAATTTAAGGACCCATTATATGTGTCAATTGGTAACTAGAAGGTCCATCCCAAATGCAGTTTGTGAACCGGTATGTTACACCAACCATTTTGTAAATGTTGGCAAGTAGACATTGAAATGACTACAACTAAATTGAGGCCTTGTTTTAGAAAATCAAACATAACAAAAATTTGATTTTGACCATTCTCACTTGTCTGACACATTACAACTGATGTTCTTTTCACATGAAGTGAGCAATCAACGTTCAATGCTCTACTCAGAGACATTTCTGCATATGTTGCTTTATGTTGCCGTGGCATCCCCAACTGAATCAATTGATGGAATAAGTGACCTCATACCAAGTGTGTGTGCCAAAGGTTTGCAAGGCATGAAGTCAACTCAGCTGTCTAGAAATCGCAGGTGAACCATTGTCTTTGCACTGGTCACATGATGACTAGTGTGAAATATTCAACTAATGTGTGATTGCCTGTATTGTACACAGCCAGGCCTTTGGAATGGTCATATACACTTGTAAACTCTCCACTGTGTTGGCTATAATGCTGGAGAGATGCCATGTTCATACGTCAATCCAAAAGGTAAACACCTCAGGGCACCTAATGAGCTGCATAATTTAAGGATATATATTTTATATCTACAAATGTCTTGTCAACAACTTTAACACCACTGAAACATATCACAATAGTAACCTCTATCTATTTTCTTTTCTCCTAGGAGTCTACTTACTGTGTCACAAAAGTTTAGAATATAGATAACACACTTCCACTAATAACATTGTTCTCTATTTCACAACAGGTCTTTCTGGCAGAACACCTGTCCAGTGCCTGAAAACAAAGGACACACCCACACCATCCCAGGACCAAGCCTTCAGGGATGACAACACTCCTCATGATCGGATGTGGAGGACAGTGCTAGTCCATCTGGGCAGCGTGGGCAGATGTCAAATGTGAGTGTCACTGGGCCCACAACACCTCCCACCCCAGCCACAACACATCAGCAAATATCATCCAACTTGAATACCTTGCACAGTAACCACCATTGTGTGACCCCAGTCCAATCCTGGATCCTGATGTGTCAATCATCACCCCAGTTACAGAGGAGCCAGGAACCAGTGGGAGTGGGCACAGACTTGTGGTGATAGGAGTCGTAGGAGGGTAACTGTGGGCATGCAGAGTGAGGCCACTGGGGACACTCTCAAACAGGGCACCATCGGTCAAGTTTTGGGTGTCTACCAGGAGTTCTAAGGCGTGATGAGCCAAGGTACTCACAGAACTGAGGGAGATGAAGCAGCTGCATAGGGGCATACACAATCAGATGGAGGCCCATAACTCCAGCATGGGCTCACAAAAGGGGGTGCTGATGGCCATCCATACCCACCTGTGCAGGGCTTTCCCAGCACCATCTACCTCTTCCTGTTGTCCAACTACATCTGGACCATCAACATCTGCTGCAGCCACAGGAAGGGAGGCCCTGTCAGAGGAAGACACACCTTCAGACACCCCTGACCCCGCATCTGTGGATCTCCCTGGCTTTGCCAAGTGGGGACATCCATGCAAATTACCAGGAGGTGAGAATGACAAGACTTCCGCCGTCAAGAAATCTTGAACCTAATTTCCTCCAGTGTGTGTTACACATACACAATATAGACTATTTCTAGACTCATCTACTTTTCTGTCAGCAGCAGTATTTTGGACTTTGAACTCCACATAATGTGGCAACTCCAACTATGGTTTCATTTACCATGAACTGACTTCTACACTTTTCATTTTTTCATGTTTGTATTACATAATAATTATTTTATCCCTTATCACTAAAATAAATCCACCCATACTGAACTCATTGCCTGCTGTTGTACATCTCACATCTAGCAATGTATGCATGTAATTCAACATGAACTAGACAATGGGACAAAGATCAACTTGTGTAAGTATGGATATGTTGGATATGTACAATGTTTAGCTCAGGACAACAACCATCTCTCACCCACACATCCATACAAGTGTGTACTCATATACCAGCCTAGGTAAACTGCAACAACAATAGCCAGGCATCATGTCAAAAACTTAGCAAATCAAAAAGGATACCAATAACTTTGAATAGTGCTTACTATTTATTTTGCAAACTTGCACAGCATGGTAAGAGTGGATATATAACAATTTCATTGTGAATAGGCACGCTTTAATTGGTCTATGTCACCAGCTGGAGCCATCTCACCTAGCCCATAAAGGTAATCCCTCATCAATAACTCCAATAGACATAAACAAAGCAGTGCTACACTGTCTGAATAGAGGATCATTCCAAACCATATTCACAGTATCTGGGGGAATGTCAACAACAAATATCTTTGTTGTGCTACAAGCACCTTGCTCAACAATGATGAGACACATCAACAGCTACATACACATCATATATAATCTGGAGGAATAATAGCATGTTTTGCCTCCATCACATAATTTTGTTGTAGCAAATGGTGACACTCATATTGCGTTAGGAACACCACATGACAAGGAACAAGTCCAATGATTTCATCATTACTTCCATCCTCTCACTGTGTTAGCTTACCTGGTACAGGATTTGTACACCCAAAGTCTGTGTCTGTCATACCCAGGAACAACCATTGTCCAAATTGTACATTCAAACAGCACCACACACTCACCAATGCCCACCCCCAGCGCCTTGAGACCCTAACAGGTGAATAGCTGTGCTCTACAAATACATTGATTGATTGATTGATTGAATGCCACAACTTTGAAATGTTAAAAAATGATGCCATGGTGAAGGTACCTGAAACAGATAAGAAATTAAAATTATCTGTCAACCCATACAGGTGAGACAATTCAGATAGTCAACTCCTGGAGTAGACAGTCCATGAAAAAATATCACAGCACAAGAAAGCAACACAAACATAATCACCATGTGTCATAACCTTGTTCAACAAATACCTTTCACCTGGATACTCTTCCCACCCACCTGCGCCAGACCAAA
This sequence comes from Pleurodeles waltl, assembly GCF_031143425.1. Lineage (NCBI taxonomy): Eukaryota > Metazoa > Chordata > Amphibia > Caudata > Salamandridae > Pleurodeles > Pleurodeles waltl. The sequence goes on from NC_090437.1 coordinate 103,202,447, forward strand.
GACCTCATTACCTTCAGGAAACTTCTCAAGGCCTGGCTGTTCGATCAGTAGCAGCGCCTCCCCCCTTTCCTCCCCCCCTCCTCAGTGCCTTGAGACCCTCACAGGTGAGTAGTGCACTTTACAAATTCCTGATTGATTGATTGATTAACCAGAGCTTGCCCTCCATGATATTTTCCCATAAAATACTCCTCTCAACATCACAACAAGAGTTGTTGATACAGTACAAGTCATGACATGTTACCAAAACACTTACACTCATGAGAAGAAGGTGCTGATGAGATCTTGCCATAAGTCAGCTCCTTCCTCCTCTCCACTATTATCATAATTTGGCAACCAAAGATCCTCACTCGGTGGCACTTCAGGGTCTCAGTCCTCTGCTATACCCAGGATGTTCCATCGCAGGGCTAGGTTGTGGAGCATGCAGCAGGCCACAGGGATCTGACACACCTTCCCAGGTGAGTAGAGTAGACCTCATCCAGTTTTGTCTGGACATTGGAATCTGGGCTTTAGGAGACAACAACTCGCTCCACCGGCCACCTTCCATGGGCCTCATTGAAGCAGACTTCCCCTGGTGTTATAGGTTCCTCAGTGGGGCCAACAACCATGGCTGGTTGTGATAGGCTATGTCTCCTAGATAAAAGACAGTCAGAGGTGCAACAATAAGTTACGCAGTTCCTGTTTATACTACCTGACATCACCCCCACAAAGTTAACTCAGATCATACTTACCAGCAAGCCATGTCCTCTCCGGTTGGAGTTGTGACATCAGCTGGGGTACGGTGCTGTTCCGCATGACAAAGGAATCCTCAGCTGATCCTGGGAAGCGGGCACAGACATTGGAAATGCACATATCTACCAAGCAGACAACTTGGACATAGATAGAATGGAAGTTTTTCCTGTTTCTGTAAACTTGTTTCCTGTTATGCGGTAGTACTAAGGCAATATGTGTGGCTCCAACAACATGTGGTATCCTAGCAACTCCATAGAATTCAACCTTCATATTGGCTAAATCCTCCAAGCTGGGGAACCAGGTGTAGCTGGCTAGGTGTCTCATCATTGCTGAAAGCACATCTCTTAGCACGGAACATTGGTTGAGACCACCACATATTGGCACTGTGTATTGAAACTGTTTCCAGGAAATGCAATACTGCCATCACTTTCACTATGGGCTTTACACATGTGGAATTTGTGTTTTGAGGCAGGAGAGCAGGCTGATGACATAGATCCAGTATGGTTTGCCTATGCAATCCAAACGTGGGAATGATGTCCCTTTCTTCCATTGTGTGAATGTCTAGAAATGGGCGATCATCTTCTCCCTCTCCTAGGGTACTTATGTGAGAATTCTAAACAGTATATGAAAGTTGGTCAAAATGTGCACACTAACATATGTGAAGAGTAAGCCAAAACTCATGTGACAGTACATAACTGTTTCAGATTTCAAAATAGACATTTCCATCTAAATTGTTTGTTGTGAAATAAACATCACAAATCCACATTGTTGCCTTGACATGTCATTTGTCCATTGATGCGTAATCACTGATATATTATTTGCACCTTTTCATATCTTATAAACCTTTACTAGTGGAGACAATATTGTCAACAGTGGTGTACAGTGCACTGTGTTTATGAAGCCTAAAAGCACACTAACGCACCAGACAGATGAAAAGTTTAATAAAAATATTTGTCAATGGTCCTTCACATGTCAAGAGATATGATCTCTCAATTATAGTGGTGGTAATACAGTTAACAGTCTCCGATAGAGCATTGTACCTGCTAAAATGGTGGCTGCCTGACCTTGCATTTTGGACATTGTGGTTCTGATGCTGCCAGCAGAAATTGACCACGCAGTGGGCAGATGAGTGCATGACGGACACAGCCATAGGCTAATGTTGGTGATTGTGGCGGTCCAGGGCTGGGAATGTATCCTGGACTAAATTGTTGAGAATGACTAGAGCAAACACCAGGGTAGTATGGGTGAAAAGGTGCCGCACATCTAGGCAGTAAAACAATATATTTGACAGACGTAGATGTAGACAGAGTCTGGTGCAAAATGGCCAAGTGCCTTACTACCCAGTAGGCACCAAATAGGGTACCAGAGTACCCAGAGACAAACAGGTCAAGATGACCACAGCACACAGAAGTGAATAGTCCAATCGTGTAGCAAGGATAAGTATCCCTGATGGTGTATTTGAGGTCGGAGAAAGCAAAAAGTTGTAAAAGTCCCAATCCATGTTTGTAGAAAGTGTCTTTATTTGTAGGTACTATTGGTCAAAAGATTGTGCCTTCGTCGAGATAGTGGCGATAGTGCCCAAACAGCAGCAGGTGAGTACAAATGGTGACCCCGTATGGTTAGGGAAATAAAGGAGGCCCTGATAAGCCTGGAGTCCCACCCTGGGAGCAGGGGTAGAGAGGTGCGGCACACAGTCGTCGGCGCGTAGCCAACTCACAGTTCCATTATATGAAGATTTAACCCACCACCCAAGGCCTACTCACCTAACCGCAGGGTTCTTTCGCAACCTACCTTTCTGGCCGGATGGCCCAGCCTTGATGAAGTCACCTGAGTGATGAAACACGTGTTGGCTGTATCTCGACATTATTTATGCATTTATCAGTCGTGGGATTACTTGTCGACCAACAGGCCGTAAAACTATTAACATGTAAAGTGCCATATCTTAGCTGAAGGAATAAGGCACAGGCTCATACAGGTATAGGGAGGCCCATAAAATTCTCGGTCCGGGGTTGTATTAACTTCCCGCCCAACACCCAACACCCCTACAAACCCAACAACCCATACCTAAAATAATATGTGCACAATTTACATATTTAAAAATCAAATAAATAATTAATATTAATTTAAAAAATATATAAATGAATTATACTTATTTAACTTTGTAGAGTCTCGCTAGAAAAGGTCCAAACAAAGAGCAAAAAGTTTTATAAAAACCTCTAGTGAAGCCGTCAGGTCCTGTGACTTCATATAAATTAAATTTGTTCCTACTGTTTATCACCTCAACAGTTTCTATGGGCAAGCCTAGTTTATCGCTTCAGGACATCAGAACAGATTGTTGAAGGTTGTTGTTTACATCTTGCTTATTTCCCCATCATACTCCTCTGGCATTCCCTTTTTAGTCTCTGTACTCTAGTGGACGTGATTCTCATTTTTAATTGGGCTTCCAGGGATTTCCCTGCTGTGTTACTTGCTGAGTAAATGTGTTGATTGGTGTGTGATATGGCATGATCTGCTTTGTCCTAATCCAAAGCTCATACTTGAGCTTGTATGACCAGAATTTTCCTCCATATCTTAATGGAGTTAGTGGTTTAAGTTGATATTTAAATTATTTTAACAAGGGAACTCCAACAAGGCCCTGGTTGCTTTCTGTGTGGTTTGCAAGGCATATTCCACTGCCATGAATGCCCCCTGGCAACAGCCTTCCATGCCTACCAGAGTTCCCCTGTGGATACATCTAATCTGTCATGAGTGAAAATTATGTGATGGTCTGTGACAGCTCATGTTTGGTGAGAGGATCTTGGAACAAAATGCTTAGTCTCCATCTATTGCACCTTGTATATTTATTTGTGAGCTGGGGTTGGCTGCATGGTCCAAAATTGATATAGTGCTTATGTCTGCTTCACTCAGTTGTCCTGGAAGCACATCAGAGATCAAAAAAATAACCGTCTGTTAATCTCACCTCTCCACACCACTTTCCTATGTCTGGGTGTGAAGGTGGGTCTCCCTCTTGTCTTTGGTGCTGGGATCTGTCTTTGGGGGGGATCTAGGGTCAGATTGATATCACCACTTATGATCAGGTTTCCCTCTATGCTACGAAAGATTTGTGTGAAATAGCATTTGCAGGATGCCTCTTATTTGTCATTGGGCACGTATATAGATGTCACTGTGTACTTTTTGTCCCAATAATGAGAGTATAATTGCCACTCGTCTGCCTGCTTTATCTTTGTGAACAGTGGTTATTTCCCCTTGATATGTTTTGCCAGAGAGTATGGCTACTTCTGAAGTTTTAGTTTCTGCAGAGGAAAAGAACAGCTGCAGAAAGAAATGTAGAAATCATTCTCTGATGATTCCCTCACCAGTAGGTGCATTTCTTATAATAGACATAGATGGGCTTCAGTAAATGTTTTAAAATTTGGCACAGTTAGGCTCTTTTGTGGGTAATTAGGACTTTAGATGTTAGAGCTAACTATTTTAAGTGTGGCTCGTGTGGTCATTTAGATGTTGTGAGTGATTGACACTGTATGTGTCGAATTCTGTGTGGTAGCAACTGATTGTTGAAATGTGGTGGTGTGCCACAGTCATGTCTGCCCACCCAGGTAACACCACATCTATCTCTCTTCTCTAAACACTGTAATCATATTAACAATCTACAATAGCCTAATGGCAAACCTAAGATGATATATCGTTGGAGAATTCCTTTCCCATTGGCAAAGGTCACGTTGGTTGGTCCCATGGAGGAACCTATACTCCTGGGCCTCATGGTCTTTCACTTCACTGATGTTTTTTCTCAAAGTGTTGTTGGCTTGAGTCAATCATTATTCTCATTATCTCCAATGTGTTCTTTATCCATCATGTGGTCTTATGTCCTATCCTGTGTTTTGTCCAGGAGCTTGCTGACTTCATTGAGGTACATCTGCTTGGCTCTCACTATTTCCACTGCTGTGGGTGAAGTTTGTTTACTGCTGCCACCCACCCTTCTCTGTGTTCTTCCCAATCTAGTGTTTTTAGTCACTGGGGATCCATGAGTTGTGGGTGTAGTTGAATCTGGTATCCCAAAATTTCTGTGGTCTTATGGAGAGATTCAATTTGATGTTTAAGAGATTGCCATGTAAAAATCAGACAAAATGAATGAGCCCACTGATATGGTGTATTTCTTAGGAGACCTGTGATTGGCCTAAATCACACCCTCTCTTAAGGGTGCTTGTTATAGGATAGACGTTTGTGTGCATTATACTTAAAAGGGTTGCATCTCTTGTAAGCTCTATAATTTCCTTTTTTATCATGGAAATGGATTCAAGCCATGATATCTGGTGGTGCTTCTTTACGAGCCCCTGTCACTTATGCCCTATGAAGTATACCTATTTGGATTGGGGTTTTGGGGTCTTGTATGTGGAGCAGTAGTTGTTGTACAAATACTCTGGTGTTGTTGCCTTCTGCCACTCTAGGAAGTCCTTAATCTGTATGTTGTTCTGACATGATTTTTGATGTTTTACTACTTCAATGGGATGACCTCATATTTTTCCTCCAAGGTACCCAGAAGAAACCCGAAATTATGTATTTCCTCAGAGCGATCATCTTCTATAGTTTCTAGGTCATCGACTATACTACCAAATTCTTGGACATTCTTCTGTATATCTTTTTCGTACTCTTTTAGATTGCTTCTAATAGCCCCCTTTTCTCCTTTCATTTATTGTAATAATTGTTGGGGGTAATTCTGTGATATCACTGGGTTCATGTCTTGCTTTTTGTTCCTCTCTGTGGAGTGTCTGTCTGAAATCAAAGCTTTTGTCAGATTTAGCTGCTTTATCCCTTTTTATGATGAGCCCATCCTTAATAGATATATCCTTTTTAGATCTGTTGGCAGCCATGTTGGAGATCTAGTGTCAGGTTTCCCCAACCAGGAGCTAATGGCACTAATGTAGTGTCAAGGCAGAAGTTATGTTATGTACTTTGAGTCTTCTGTTGCCTCCTAAAGGTAGTATGGTCAGAGGCATGCCATTATGCAATTCCTCTCCCTTTGTTGTAGAGTCTAACTTACCAGGAAGCTGTTAGAACTATTTAATGTAATTTCCCTTGGTGACTGTCTACTTGTACACCTTATAGAACCCGCATATGGAAACCTGATCGGTGTATCTGGAAAGCTCATTGAACATAAACCTAAACAAAAGTCTAATCACTTCCACTATTGCCACTCATGACACTAGCGCACTGGACGCTGCTGGCACTATTTAGGTGTTTGTGTGGCTAGGGGCTCAAGAACTTGGGTGCTCAGACACATACACTTATCTCAGGGTTCAGCCCCCCTGAAATGGAGACAGGGGAACCCGGTTCCTCAGTCTGCTCACTTTAATCCCTGCCACGTTAAGAAGCCACATGATTATCAATAGAGCCATTGCTTTTGCCACCTATCACAGCTGGCAGTGATCTCTGGTTTTAAGACCTCTAGTTTATTTCTTGGGTCTTCTGGGGGCTCTGCATACCGCTGGGAACAACAATATGGCTTGAGTCTCCCTCCCCACTAGATGTATGGGAGGGCTGTAGCTGCAATCTTCTGCTCACTTTCACCGATTGTGAGTAAATGATGGCCCCTTGGGGATCAGTCCTTGGCTCGTGCAAGTCACACCTAGGTACAGCGTGGGCCACCCTAACAGGCCACACTCACAATCCAAGGTGCCCGCCTCTGTTGTGGCGGCTGCAGCACCATCTCCAAATTCTGGTACTACATGCTCTTCAGTGACACTGCCTACGCTGTCCATTCAGTGATGCTTTTTTCCAATTGCCATGAGCTCCAGGGCTACCAGGGAAAGCATCTGGCCCACACAATACCACTCAAGATGATGGCCTCTGACTCCGAGCACCACAGCGGCTCCTCTCCCCTGGATGTGAGTGAGTACCCTGTTGTAGGGCCTCACTTCACGGGTGGGGTTCCTGATGTCAGTCTAGTGGCCACTATAAAAGGTCAGCTGGTCACTAAAAATCAAATCACTGTTTATGGAGCTGGGAGTGGAGTCACACAAGTTTCTGCTCAATTGGCTTGCTGATCATGCCCCCCCACAATATTATCTTTGAATAAAAAATACAAGTCAGGTTCCTCTCACTTAAGGGCCAAGAAGTGGTGGCTATTGTGTGCCCCTTGTTTTTTCACTTTAACTGAATAACCAATCAATTAGTTGACTGTACAAAAGATTATGCCATGACAGTTTAGATTGAAGTTCTGAAATATGAATAATGAAATTTATTTTATTGTATTGTAATTGCAGTTGTGACAATATCTGTAAGCGCTGTATGCCAAGCACCACATAGCACTGGAACCCTAGGTTAGTGGTTAATCCACTTATTACTTTTAGGTATTTGGACTAGTCTTGTGCTCTCAAGGAAACTATTCAGTGTATTTGCTTGGGTATCTGTGTGGTAAAATAAATTCATAGAGTTTAATGTGATCCCTATGTTGGGCTTTGTGAGTTGTTACAAAGAATAATGGGATAAACAGTGGGTAGAGGAGATTAGGTATTGTTAGATTGTAGGCTAAAGTTTCAAAGATGGAAACGTGATCGATGAAATTAGGTTTGGGTGTTTTTGCGAAATGCAATAATTGAGATTGAGGCAAACATGCATGTGATTTAGAAGGTAGCAATATTCTGAGACAGGAAGCATGCAGAGGACAGGGTGTAAAGAGAGGGTTATTCAGATGAAAACAAGGAGAGGTAATAGTCAGACATTTTATATTGAGAACAATATTTCATGAAGGGTTTCAGGAATATAGAGGATGATTTTTGAGATAGTGTGCCATCTGAAGATGTCAAACTACAGAAATAAACAACCTTATTTGCATGTGAGATAGTGTTACATGCTGTTTTTTGAGAAACAGGTGAATGATCTGTCTGGTTTTTGGCTACCTGTGGACCGCCACTTTCACATAGACAGCTGATTAGAGCAGGGTTTGGAAGCATAAGGTAAATAGCTCGACTCATATACAGGGAAATATTGAGAGCTTAGGCTCTGCTCAAAGGAATTAGCAACCTTGTGTTATATCAGAGAATTTACAAGGTAAACAATAGAAACACCGAAAAGGCCATTCTGCCAATGCTCAAGCGAATATCTTCTGATGTTTACGTTTTTAGTCTGGGTCACAGGATTAATTACAAAGGCATATACACAGTGTACTTTTCTGGAACGTTTTAGGTTCATAGAAACTGATGACCATAGGGAAAAAGCTGGCCCTGATGTCAGATTACCAAACACACCTCTATTTAATCCTCACCAGATAGTTTTATTTTCCCCATGCGGCTGTGCTTTAATGCCCTCATCAACCAAAGTTTCAATTGTAGGGGAAAATAGTGTGTATCAGAGATACACAGAATATATACACAACTCATAGGCAGGTTGGAATTCACAGCTAATAGTAACATTTTAGCATGTTTTTTCTGTAAGGTCATGGTTTTCCCTACAACTCAAACTTTCATTGAGTAGCCCCTCCTCAATCAATCAATCAATCAAAAAGATTTATAGAGCGTGCTACTCACCTGTGATGGTCTCAAGGTGCTGAGAGATGGGGGGGAACATGAGGGGGGCAGGGAGGGTCACTGTTCGAACAACCAAGTCTTGAGGTTCTTTCTGAAGAGCAGGAGGTCTTTGGTTTTGCGAAGGTTGGTGGGGAGGGAGTTCCAGGTTTAGGGGGCGAGGTAGGAGAAGGACCTTCCTCCTGTGGTGGTGCGTTGGATGCTGGGGACTGTGGCTAGGGCGAGGTCGGCTGATCGGAGGTTACATGTGGGAGTGTGGAAGTTCAGTCTTTCGTTGAGGTAGGTTGGGCCGGTGTTGTGGAGGGATTTGTGAGCGTGGATGAGGATCTTGAATGTGATTCTCTTGTCTATGGAGAGCCAGTGAATGGATTTGAGGTGTGGTGAGATTTGTTCGTGGCAGGGGAGGCCAAGGACGAGGTGTGCGGCTGTGTCTGGATTCTCTGGAGTTTGCGTTTGAGTTTGAGTGTGGTGCCGGCATAGAGGGCGTTACCGTAGTCTAGTCTGCTGCTGATGAGTGCATGAGTGACTGTCTTCCTGGTCTCTGGGGGAATCCATTTGAAAGATTTTTTTAGAGTGCGGAGTGTGTGGAAGCAGGAGGAGGTTAGGGCATTGATTTGCTGTGTCATGGAGAGGGAGGGGTCCAGGATGATGCCGAGGTTGCGTGCATGGTTTGTGGGGGTGGGTGCGGGGCCTAGGGCGGTGGGCCACCAGGAGTCATCTCATGTGGTTTTGTTGGGGCCAAAGATGATGATCTCGGTTTTGTTGGAGTTAAGCTTGAGGTGGTTAGTAGTCATCCAGTTGGCGATGTCGAGGAGATGAGCATGTAGGTTGGTTTTGGCTGTGGTGGGGTTGCGGGAGAGGGAGAGGATGAGTTGGGTGTCATCTGCGTAGGAGAGGATAGTGATTCCGCGTGCTTGGAGGATGTTGGCTAGGGGGATCATGTAGATGTTGAAGAGTGTGGGGCTGAGGGAGGACCCTTGGGGGACTCCGCAGATGATCTTGGTAGTGGTGGAGTGGAAAGGTGGAAGGCGGACTCTCTGGGTCCGGTCGGTGAGGAAGGAGATGAGCCAGTCTAAGGCTTTGTGGCGAATTCCTATGTTGTGGAGTCGTGTGCGGAGTGTGTGGTGGCAGACGGTGTCAAAGGCTGCGGAGAGGTCTAGGAGGATGAGTGCGACGGTCTCGCCTTTGGTCCTGATGTCATCAGTGCATGCGATGAGGGTGGTTTCCGTGCTGTGGTTCTTGCGGAACCCGGATTGTGAGAAGTCAAGAGTGTTGTTTGCTTCGAGGAAGTGGGATAGGCGGGTGTTGACTAGTTTCTCTGTAACCTTGGCGGGGAAAGGGAGGAGGGAGATGGTGCGATAGTTGGAGAGGATCTCCGGGTCAGCTTTTTTTTTTTTTTTTAGGAGAGCAGTGATTTACGCGTGCTTCCAGGGGTCTGGGTAGGTGGCGGAGTCGAAAGAGGAATTGATTATGTTGCGGAGTATGGGGGCGATGGTTGGGCTGGCTTTGTTGTAGATGCGGTGTGGACAGGGGTCGGATGGAGATCCGGAGTGGATGGAGTTAATGTTTTTTTCGGTTTCTTCGTGTGTGGTGGGGGCCCAGGTGGTGAGTGTGGTGGGGGAGTCATGAGTGGGGGTTGGGTTGGGTGTGTGCGGTGGGTGTGTGTGGTATGAAGCTGTTGTGGATGTCCAGGATTTTATGGTGGAAGTGGTTGGAGAGGGCGTCACATAGGGGCTGTGTGTGTGGGGGGTCTATGTTGCTGGCTTTGAGTTTGGCAAGTTCATTAATGATGGTGAAGAGTTCTTTGCTGTTTTGAGAGTTGTTGTCAAGGCGTGTCTTGTAGTAATATCTTTTGGCGGTGCGTATTAGTTGGTGATGGGTGCAAATGGTTTCTCCGCTTGGCGGCATCTGGGCTTGGAGTCTTAGAGTTCGGGGGTGAAACATGAGGCGTTCTTGATGTTGCGGGTGGCGATGTGTTTTCTGATTGGGGCTAGTGTGTCTGAGCAGGTGGTGATCCATTTGGAGAGGTTGTGTGCTCCTGTGTTGGGGTCGTTGGCGTGGGGGGGGTGGTGAGCCAGTTGGGAGTTTAGTCATTCTGTGCGGATCTTGTCCCACATACGGTAGGGTGTGGTGTGTTGATGGTGGTGTGTGGGGGGTTTGCTGAAGGAGAAGTGGACGCAGTGGTGGTCAGTCCAGAGGAGTTCGGTGGTGTGGGTGTAGTCTATGTGTTGGCTTGAGGTGAAAATTGCGTCGAGCTTGTGTCCTGCTGAGTGGGTGGGTACGGTGACCAGTTGTTTGAGTCCGAGGTTGGTGAGGTTGTCTATGAGGGAGGTAAAGTTGTGGTCTTGTAGGTTTTCCAAGTGAAAGTTGAAATCACCGAGGAGGATGTAGTCTGTGGAGGTGAGGGCGTGCGAGCTGATGGTGTCGGCGATGGTGTCGCAGAAGGCGGGGCGTGGTCCTGGTGGTCGGTAGATTAATGTACCTCTGAGGGTGGAGTTGTTGTTAATGTGGATCAGGAAGTGCATGTGTTCTGTGTTGTCGATAGTGTCTTGGGAGCTGGTGGTGACTTTACTGGTGTCCCTGTGTAGGATGGCAATGCCACCACCTGGCCTGTTGAGGCGGTCTTTGTGTTGGAGTTTGTATCCCTTGGGGTTGGCGATGGCTATGTCGGGTTCTAAGGAGGGGTTGGTCCAGGTTTCCGTGAGGAAGGTGATGTCAGGTGAGTGTGATGTGATGAGGTCCCAGAGTTCTATGGCATGTTTGTGAAGGGAGCGAGTGTTGAGGAGCAGGCAGTTGAGGTGGTTGTGGTGGGTGGTATTGGTGTGGTGCATGACGGTGTTGTTGCGGGGTGTGTTCTGGTTGTGGGCTGGTGTGCGGCGGGGTTGGTTGGTGGGGGCAGAGCAGGTGAGTATTGCGTTGGGGGTGTTGTGTTTGTTGAAGGGGGGGTCGCTATGGTTGGTGTGTGGTGTGAGGGATGTGGAGCAGGAGAAATGACAGGTGTGGCAGGTGAAGGGGCCATGAGTGTGTGTGGGGCTGGAAGAGGTGCACGGGGGGCGGGGGCCTGGGTTGAGTGAGTGGAGGGTAAGGGGGGAGTAGGTTTGTCTGAGAGGGCCAGGGGGACTGGCGCTGGACGCGGTCGTGGCGTGGACGGGCGCAGACAGGCTTGCCTTTGGCGTGCCTTCGCTGTGCGGCCGCGCCGCGGATGCCATAAAAGGAGGGGAGGGTGGGAGTGGCAGCTGGGAGGAAGGAGGGCTGGTCGAATGGGAAGGCTGGGGGGGTGGGGCCGCAGGGGAAGGCAGCAGCAGGAAAAAGGCTAACGTAAAAGGCAGTGAGGAAAGGGAGGAGGCGGGAGGGGCCGCAGGGGAAGGCAGCGGCGGATATAAGGCTAAAGTAAAAGGCGGTGAGGAGGTGGCGCGGGCGTCGGAGCGGGGAGCGACCTGCCTGCAGAAGCAGGGTCAAGGGTTTCTCCTTGTTACCGCGCCGCGGCTGCCATAAAAGGAGGGGAGGGTGGGAGTGGCAGCTGGGAGGAGGGAGGGCTGGTCGAATGGGACGGCTGGGGGGTGGGACCACAGGGGAAGGCAGTGGCGGGAAAAAGGCTAAGGTAAAAGGCGGTGAGTAGGTGGCGCGGGCGGCGGAGCGGGGAGCGACCTGCCTGCAGAAGCAGGGTCAAGGGTTGCTCCTCGTTACTGCGTCGCGGCTGCCATAAAAGGAGGGGAGGGTGGGAGTGGCAGCTGGGAGGAGGGAGGGCTGGTTAAATGGGAAGGCTGGGGGGTAGGGCCGCAGGGGAAGGCAGAGGCGGGAAAAATGCTAAAGTAAAAGGCGGTGAGGAGGGGGGAGGTGGGAGGGGCCGCAGGGGAAGGCAGCGGCGGGAAGAAGGCTAAAGTAAAAGGCGGCGAGGAGGTGGCGCGGGCGGCGGAGCAGAGAGCGAACTGCCTGCAGAAGCCGGGTCAAGGGTTGCTCCTCATTACCGCGCCGCGGCTGCCATAAAAGGAGGGGAGGGTGGGAGTGGCAGCTGGGAGGAGGGAGGGCTGGATGAAGGGGAAGGCTGGAGGGGTGGGGCTGCAGGGGAAGGCAGCGGCAGGAAAAAGGCTAAAGTAAAAGGCGGTGAGGAGGGGGGGGTGGGAGGGGCCGCAGGGGAAGGCAGCGGCTGGGAAAAAAGCTAAAGTAAAAGGCGGTGAGGAGGAGGGGGGAGGTGGGAGGGGCCGCAGGGGAAGGCAGCAGCGGGAAGAAGGCTAGAGTAAAAGGCAGTGAGGAGGAGGGGGAGGCGGGAGGGGCCGCACGGGAAGGCAGCAGAGGGAAAAAGGCTAAAGTAAAAGGCGGTGAGGAGGAAGGGGAAGGTGGGAGGGGCTGCAGGGGAAGACAGCGGCGGGAAAAGGCTAAAGTAAAAGGCGGCGAGGAGGAGGGGGGAGGCAGGAGGGGCCTCAGGGGAAGGCAGCAGTGGGAAAAAGGCTAAAGTAAAAGGAAGTGATGAGGAGGGGGATGCGGGAGGGGCCGCAGGGGAAGGCAGCGGCAGGAAAAAGGCTAAAGTAAAAGGCAGTGAGGAAGAGGGGGGAGGCGGGAGGGGCCGCAGGGGAAGGCAGCCGCTGGGAAAAAGGCTAAAGTAAAAGGCAGTGAGGAGGAGGGGGGAGGCGGGAGGGGCCGCAGGGGAAGGCAGCGGCGGGAAGAAGGCTAAAGTAAAAAGGTGGTGAGGAGGTGGCGCGGGCGGCGGAGCGGGCAGCGACCTGCCTGCAGAGGGCTTGTGCAAATGTTCAGTGCTACTATCAGTGCTTCAAATTGACCACTAAATAAACTTATGATAAGCTCTGTATGAGCCAAGGTAATCTAAAAAAGACAATATTGAAGTACTAATGATCAAAATAATAGCTGCATTATAATGAAAAAAGGCATATAGCCTCATTAATTCAAAATGAACATCTGATCTCTGAGATCTCAGAATCTTGGAGGAGGTAGAAGCCATCTTTGGCATGTCAAATCAGTTCAATTCAAAGGAGCTTTATTGCGGCTACAGGAGCCAAAAAAGCGCAAGAAGTAATAAATACAAATAAATACACATAATGATAATTACAAGTAAATATAATGATAAAAGGGAGTAAAAGATAAGAGAAAATGGGAAAAATGGAATAAAAATGGAATAAAATGCGCTCGCACAGGACGATGGGACAGTCTTAGTTGGAGTCTTTATCCAGAAGGGTTTTCCCTCTAACAAGCCAACTAGCTCCGAGGAATTTGGCGACGGCGATCACTAGCGTTGGCCTAGTGTCTGATCTGAGGATTCGCAGGGCTAGCGCAGAGCTGCGGACTCCCAGTAGTCTGCATGCCGGGGCCAGCCATTTCCTACGGGGGCAGTGTACGCGGGGCAGGCAAAAAGGACGTGAGGGAGATTCTTGACAGGGGCTTTGCAAGCTGGGCATACGGTTGATTCATTGTGTGACCAGCTACTGCTGAGAAGTCTTAATGGGAGTGTTCCAATGCGGAGCTGGAAGTACAGTTTCCTTTCCCTTGGGGCAGTGATTAGGTCCCAAAAAGCTTCGTACTTGCATGACTCTTTTAGGTTGGCAAAGTCACAAGATAGTGTAATGTGCAGTGCAGCCCTTGTGTCTTCGTAATTTGCCATTTGCCAATATAGTTTCTTTAGTTCGCTTTTCGGGGGGAAGACGGACGTGGTTGGTGAGTTCCAGAGATCATTGAGCCCAAGTGAGTACAGTGAACCCTTGATGCATCGTAGTCAGGGGATTCTGTGAAGATGGTCGGCTTTTAGGATGACCTGTAGAGCTTCAGTGAAGATGTCGAGCTCCGGGGTGGTCCAGAGACGCCGCCAGTACAGCAGAGGTCGCAGGCGGGCTTTGTGTCCAATGCGTTTGATACCAAGATCCTTGAAAAGGGGGAACAGTGGGGTGCTTAGCGGAAGGGACACAAGGTTTCTTAGGAAGTTGTTTTCAGCGGTGGTTAAGTCTTGGGTTTTGGTATAGCCCCATAGTTCAGCCCCGTAAAGCGCTGAGGAGATGGCCTGGTCTTCGTATAACTGTAATTCTGGGCGAATTGGTTTTGTGTGTGAGAGGTGAACATTTTTTTGTAGTACCCCTGTTGTTTGTTTTAGTTTTAGAGCTTGTCTTCCTATGTGTGGCTTCCAAGACATGTTGTCAGTGAATGTTATGCCCAGGTAGCTGAAAATGCCCACCTTCTCAAGTGTGGAGCCCTCTAAAGTAAACTTCCCTTTAAAAGATCTGTGGGGATTGAGGGTCATTAGTTTTGTTCTTGAGGCGTTGATTTCGAGTCCCTGTGATGAGCTGAATTTCGCGAAGCACGCAAGGAGTTTCCTTAGATCGCTAGGGGTCTTGGATATCAGAAGAGTGTCATCGGCAAAGAGTACGACTGGGATTTTTTGTGTGCCAAGTGAAGGTGCGTCAGCCTGCAGTCTGAGGAGGGAGGGGACGATTTCATTGATATACAGGGAAAAGAGGGTCGGGGCAAGGACGCACCCTTGCCGCACACCCCGGGAAACGTGGATTCTATCAGTTAGTTGGCCCTTGTTGCCCCACCTGACTTGTGCATAGTTGTCCTCGTGGAGTCGTATCAAAATGGCAAGAATGTGCTCCGGGATTCCCATCCGAGAGAGAGTGTCCCATAGTTTGTTGCGAGGTACTAGGTCAAAAGCAGATTTGAGGTCCACAAAAGCTACATAAAGGCTGCCTTTACCAATGAACACTGTTTTCCAATATAATAATAGGAATCTGAGGGCTTGATCAGTGGTGGAAATTTTCTTCCGGAAACCGGCTTGGAGGGGGCTAAGGATATCGCGTTCAGTCATCCATTCTTCGATCTTTCCTAGGAGGCAGTGGCAGAAGACTTTTTGGACACAGTCAATTAGGCTAATAGGTCTATAGTTGCAAGGAAGTGATCTGTCGCCCTTTTTAAAGATTGGAATAACAATAGCCGCTTTCCAGGACTCGGGAATTGGCGCCCCAGATGCTATTGTGTTAGTTATAATGGTGAGGTATCTTGAACAGGATGCTAGGTCTGTTGAGAACAGGTCTGCTGGGACGCAGTCTGATCCAGGGGCCCTGCCGCGTTTTAAGGTGCTTAGAGAATAGGTTATGTCACTTTGGGAAAACAACAAGGGTGCTGCGGTGGTGGGTGCTAATGAGGGATTTAGGTGGGGGCCTGTGCAAACAGTGATGGGGCTATCAGTACAGGCTACTAAAGTGAACTACCCAGTCTTTTGGGGCAATATTGGTTGTGATGTCCAAACCACTGGTTTCTGGGCCTCGCGCTGCCAGGGACCAGAACAGACTATGGTTCCTCTCGCGCACAGCGTCACTGAGTGCTGTCCACCATTTATTATCTTGGTCACGCTTGGCTATGCGTATTGCAGATTTATAGGACTTCCTAGCTACGCGGATGGCGGTGGGGTCCTTGGATTTAATGGCTTGAACTAAGCGCTTGTTTAGGGATCGACACGTTTTGTTGAACCAGCGGTGCCTACCTATGGGTCGTTTGTCGTCGTGGGCTGGGGGTACTGAGAAGTGGGCTGCGATATCCCTAAAGCAGGAGGTGTGAATTAAGCTTATTTCCTGGTAGGGAATTGCAGGACCTGCCTCTAGGCCCATTAGTGTGGATTTTAGGGTGTTATTGGCAGCGTTGATGAGTGTGGGCCGAGCCACGACCTTGTCCCATTTTAAGTGTTGTTTATTGTTGGCCAGGCTAATACCCTCGGGTGCTACTGCTGGGGAGTTAGACGTGGATGGGAGATTACCTAGAGCTAATGTGTGGGCAGAGAGAGGGTTGTGATCGCTTTCAGTCCTTTCAACGATCGTCATGTCGATGACTAGAGGCCATAGTCTTATATCGAATAGACAATAGTCGATTCTGCTGGTGTGGTTGGTTTTGTTGAACGTGTGACTGCCATTGGTGTCTGATTTGGTTCTGCCATTTAACGCCCTGAGCCCGAACTCCATGGTCAGTGATTTGACCTGGATAGCGACCTGCGTCCATCTCTTGATGGGTGGGATTGACAGGGCGGGGATAGACCAGGCTTGATCCTCCTCGTTAGTGGACCTGAGATCGTCCCAGTCAAGGGGTTCTAATGTGACGTTGAAGTCCCCAGCCACAATGGTTTTGTGATGGCGGGGATAGTTTTGTAAGAGGGCTACGAGGGCACAGAGGGTTTTGGAGACTTGACCCCCCCTGACCCCTCAAGTGTAGATATTAAAGATGTTCACCACAGAGTCAGGCACAAAGGATAGACGAAGGCCTAGCAGGTCGGGAGAGTCGGTAGGTAGCTGTGATATATGGCAGCTAAGTGATGTTTTGATCCAGATGGTCAGACCCCCTGTGGGCCTGCCTCTCGTGCTGGCCACAGCGGGGATGTGGAAGTTTGAATAGCCTGTTCGAAAAAGTGGGTCGAGTGACCATGTCTCTTGGAGAAGGCATATGTCATGTTCGTCAATAAAGGAGGAGAAGGATGGAAGGGGAAGAATAGATTTCAAACCTGCCCCGTTCCACGAAACAAGTCGTACCCCAGTCAGTGGCTGAACTATCCTGTCTAAATGCCTGGGGTTTGTATGGTTGGCTGTCGGGGGTTGGTCTGGCAGATGTGGTTGAATGAGCAGAAGTGGGTTGATACCAATGTTTACCCGTGGGGCCTGGGGTGATTGGTGATGTTCCTCTATTGGAACTGACCTGGTCCTGATCCGGGAGGTGCTTGCAGGCCTAGCCAGCAGCACTTGTTTTGGTGGGCAATGCGCCTGCAAGATGAAAGGTGCATCTTTGTCATGATTGCTCAGTGGACTGGCAGTGGTCTTAGTGTCATGGGTAGGGTAGGGAATACATGGACAGACAGTGGTGGGGTAAAAGGTAGATCTGAGGGTGATAGATGTTAGAAGGTTGCAAGGTTTGCCAGCATAGATTTTAGGTGAGGTTGTGAGTCAATCATTTTTACCAAGAGTGGATAAATTTTCTGCTGGGTGGTAACTCGAGCACTCCTCGTGGTGCGTAGGTGGCCTGGGGTATTTAAACTGGATGCGTGAGTGTGCTGGTGGGCTTGTTCTTGCATCTAGGGCCACCTGGTTGTTCACCATGGTCCCGTCCTTGAGTGTCAGTATTAGGATGTCAAAATGAGTTCCCGGGTCTGGCCGTCGTACTACATTAATTAAGTCCTTGCGTATTATGGAGCGGCAGCCTCTAACATGGCGAATCCAATGGATTGCCTTGTTTTTGATAGAGTCTGCCCCTTCCTTGCGTGTCAATGTGGTTAACTTGGGAACGTTAACCATTAGAACTATATTACCTGAATGGGCCCGATCAGTGGCAGGTTGTGCAGAGTATTTTGAGGCAGTGTTGCTCATGGGTCTGGGGGTTTTATGATGGATGTCTAGTGGATTTCCTATGCCTGAATTGTGGAAAAAGCGTGTCTGGTAACAGTTCGTGGTCTTATCTCCGATGGGGAGGGGGCCGACATGGCTAGAAGCTGAGAAGTTGGGCGGGTTTGTTATGATGCCTGATAGGGTTGGGTTTTGGGCAAGGTTCGTGGTGGCCGTGTTATTTGCGTGAGTTAGCTGTTTTACTATTGCAATTAAGGAGTTAACCATAAGCTTGAGTTCTATAACTTCCTTTTTTAGAACTTGTATGCATTCAATATGCTGTGGGGTTACGTGAGGAAAATGCATATTTGTGGCTGCTGGCCCATCTGCCAGGGTGCCTGGATGGAAGTCGTCGTGTGATTCAGGGATGTTGATTAAGGGATTGAAACGGTTACTGAGCTGGATGAAATCGTTGGTGGCCAGTGGTAGGTCTTCTACTAGAGAAGGGGCGGTATGGGTGATAACGTTCCTACTCTCGCCCTGCCCTGTAGTGTCAGTGACTTGTTGTCCACGTTTCACGAAAATCTCAGCGATTTTCATAGGACCATCCTTCCTGTTAATTGGTGTGGGCTCCCCCCCTGTTTCAATAGAATTATTTCCCTGGGGGCTAGTTAATATTCCATTGCATTCACCCAGGAGAGAGTCGATTCTATCCATGACGCAGTTGCTAGCTGCATGCTTATGTCTTTTTCGCTTGGCTTTTAGCACGACCCCGGCCCCAGCCTCTATTGCTTTCCTTTTGCCCATCTGGAGTTGATGTTGGTGCAAGGTTGATTTATAAGGTGTCAGATTTAGTAGAGCAGCTTACTGAGGTCACAGAGTTGGCAATAGCAAATGGGGCTAGGTCCAATGAGGCCTACTTGGGTGGTAGATGTCAGGGGGGTGGCCCAGCCCAGCCTCTGCCAGCCGCTGACACGATATTTAAAGGGCACCTGCCCAATGAGGAAGTGTTCTGGCGCGCCCCGAACAGCGGGCGCGCTACGCGATATTTAAAGGGCTCCTGCCCAATGAGGAAGAGTTCTGGCGCGTCCCGAGCAGCGGGCGCGCTACGCGATATTTAAAGGGCTCCTGCCCAATGAGGAAGAGTTCTGGCGCGTCCCGAGCAGCGGGCGCGCTACGCGATATTTAAAGGGCTCCTGCCCAATGAGGAAGAGTTCTGGCGCGTCCCGAGCAGCGGGCGCGCTACGCGATATTTAAAGGGCTCCTGCCCACTGAGGAAGAGTTCTGGTGCGTCCCGAGCAGCGGGCGCGCTACGGGATATTTAGAGGGCTCCTGCCCAATGAGGAAGAGTTCTGGCGCGTCCCGAGCAGCGGGCGCGCTACGCGATATTTAGAGGGCTCCTGCCCAATGAGGAAGAGTTCTGGCGCGTCCCCAGCAGCGGGCGCGCTACGCGATATTTAAAGAGCTCCTGCCCAATGAGGAAGAGTTCTGGCGTGGAGTGGCAGCTGGGAGGAGGGAGGGCTGGTTAAATGGGAAGGCTGGGGGGGTGGGGCCGCAGGGGAAGGCAGCGGCGGGAAAAATGCTAAAGGAAAAGGCGGGTGACGAGGGGGGGAGGTGGGAGGGGCCGCAGGGGAATGCAGCGGCGGGAAAAAAGCTAGAGTAAAAGGCGGTGAGGAGGAGGGGGGAGGTGGGAGGGGCCGCACGGGAAAGCAGCAGCGGGAAAAAGGCTAAAGTAAAAGGCGGTGAGGAGGAGGGTGGAGGCGGGAGGGGCTGTAGGGGAAGGCAGCAGCGGGAAAAAGTCTAAAGTAAAAGGCGGTGAGGAGGAGGGGGGAGGCAGGAGGGGCCTCAGCGGAAGGCAGCAGCGGGAAAAAGGCTAAAGTAAAAGGCAGTGAGGAGGAGGGGGAGGGGCCACAGGGGAAGGCAGCGCCTGGAAAAAGGCTAAAGTAAAAAGCGGTGAGGAGGAGGGGGGAGACGGGAGGGGCCGCAGGGGAAGGCAGCCGCTGGGAAAAAGGCTAAGGTAAAAGGCGGAGAGGAGGAGGGGGGAGGCGGGAGGGGCCGCAGGGGAAGGCAGCGGCGGGAAGAAGGCTAAAGTAAAAGGCGGTTAGGAGGTGGCGCGGGCGGCGGAGAAGGCAGCGACCTGCCTGCAGAGGGCTTGTGCAAATGTTCAGTGCTACTATCAGTGCTTCAAATTGACCACTAAATATACTTATGATAAGCTCTGTATGAGCCAAGGTAATCTAAAAAAGACAATATTGAAGTACTAATGATCAAAATAATAGCTGCATTATAATGAAAAAAGGCATATAGCCTCATTAATTCAAAATGAACATCTGATCTCTGAGATCTCAGAATCTTGGAGGAGGTAGAAGCCATCTTTGGCATGTCAAATCAATCTAAGCTAAGCCCAAGACAGGCAACTGCTTGTGACATGGTCTTTCTCAAAAGAAGCAGGAGCTTCTCTTCCATCACGTTTGAGTCCCACTGAAAACTTACTAGTTTCTCTTCATTTCAGGGATCTTCACCATCCAGTGCCTTATTCGACGGCCTGCAGAATAGAAGAAAAGAATGCACAGTAAGAATTCAAGAACTTGTTAAATATAAGGTAAGGCACAACACCTAGGTAAAAAAACCCTCAACATACCTGATGAACGATAAAGACTTAGGAAGAGACTCTTCTTTAGTGCAGGACAGCGCTGCACCGTAAAAGGAAAAAGAGTTTAAGGGATGAAACAAAGTTCATGAATCTTGCAGATCAGGGATTTCAAGGATTCTGGGAAAATTGTCTCAAAGACATTTTGAATATTTGATGAATCTGCAAGAGGGAAATGTTTTGGAAACTCTGATCTAGAGGTGATATGTTTGAGTGGTATCAAAAATGCAAATGTTGGTATGAGATTTTTTAATAATAGTCAGAACTGTGTTTATGAAATCACAACCTTGTAGTTCAACTGGTTTTTTTCTAAGTAAGAGAGAACGCCTTACAAAAGCAATTCTGGGGACGTGTAACCAGAGAACCCATTAAAGCAAGCTACACTGTGAAGTAATAGGGAAAATGAAGAAAAGACAACACAGTTATAATTGGAATATTTAGCAAATACCATTTGCAACTAACCAGCAATTTTCCTTTTCAGCTAAGAGAAAAGAAAGAGCCCAGAATAAATAAATCAGGAAGTAGAAGGGAACAGAGGAGAGGCGACGTACGGAACTCACTGATGTCTGAGCTGAGTCTTTTAAGTAAATGTGCCTAGTTAGATAACCAATGATATGTAGTTATAGCCACATGGTCATCATTTTTATCCTGCTAGCTCACTGTGTCCCCATAAGCAAGGAAACAAGAAAGCAGTGGATTGCCTAGGGGCCACAAGTCTATGGAACCCACAAATTCATTTTCTCTTCTCTTAACCCACCCCCCAATTCCCTGTCTTGCTGATGATCCACCTTAAATTGATATCATGGGTGGACACCAGTGTAGTTGTTGTACTGGGAACCGGCATCCAGCGTAAATCTTTGTTGCTCTTGCAGGAGAATAATCAGGTTAGTGCTATGGCTTCTGAGAGAAATGGGTATCTAAATATTTATTTGGATCTGGTCATGACTCACAAACTTAATTTCATGACCTTGAGGGAATGCAATGATTTAAGGACTTGGGAAAGCCCACAACGTGGCTTTTAGCAATTATGTAATAGAAAGCACCCAATAACCAATTCCTAAAGATGCCACACAATGATGCCAGAGGAAAATACATATATTAAGAAATATGTGAGACTTGGGGGCGTGGCTAGGGAAGCCAAGATATCGGACGCGTAGTCCGTGTGCTCCGACGGGGCCTTGCAATTATCCGCAAAAACGGAGCCCCGCCAGGGTGAAGCTGGCACCTGAGAAGTGCTGATCTACCGCTAGAGATAGCGGTGTCGAGTGAGGAAGAGCCGCTTGACTTGGGGGGGCCAGGGGCAAGAAACCCTGCCGCACCTGGGGCCTACCGGGAGCTTGAGTAAACGTAGACGCCGAATGGCAGGACTCGAACGACTGAACAGAGGAGGCGCGGACATATAAGGCGAGTGGAACGCTGGTGACCCCTGCCCCCAGGTGAACGAACAGAGCGGAGGACAGCTACCCTCGCTTGGTCGGACGGGGGGAGTGACGCCCGTCTATTGAGGTCGTAACAAACGGAGCGGAGAGAGCGGGCCTGCCCCTGAGCGTGGGGGACACTCCCGGCTCCTGAGAAGTTCTGATCTGCCGCTAGAGATAGTAGTGCCACGTTAGGAAGAACTGCTTGATTTGGGGGGGACCTGGAGCCAGAAACCGCGCCGCACCTGGGGCCTACCGGGAGCTCGAGTAAACGTAGAAGCCGGACAGCAGGGCCCGAACGACTAAACAGAGGAGGCACGGACATATAAGGCGAGTGGAACGCTAGCGACCCCTGCCCCCGAGTGAACGAGCAGAATGGAGGACGACCACCCTCGCTTGACCGAACGGAGGGAGCGACGCCCGCCTATTGCAACGAGCGGAGCGGAGGGAGCGGGCCTGCCCCTGAGCGGGGGGGACGAGGCCGGCTTCTGAGAAGTGCTCCTGAGAAGTGCTGATCTGCCGCTAGAGATAGCGGTATCGCGTAAGGAAGAGCTGCTTGACTTGGGAGGACCTGGAGCCAGAAACCCTGCCGCACCTGGGGCCTACCGGGAGCTCGAGTAAACGTAGACACCGAATGGCAGGGCTTGAATGACTGAACAGAGGAGACGCGGACATATAAGGCGAGTGGAACGCTAGCGACCCCTGCCTCCGGGTGAACGAGCAGAACGGAGGACGACCACCCTCGCTTGGCCGAACGGAGGGAGTGAAGCCCGCCTATTGAGGCAGTAACAAGCGGAGCGGAGGGAGCGGGCCTGCCCCTGAGCGCGGCAGACGCTGTCGGCTCCTGAGAAGTGCTGATCTGCCGCTAGAGATAGCGGTGTAGAGTGAAGAAGAGCCGCTTGACTTGGGGGGACCAGGAGCCAGAAACTCCGCCGCACCCGGGGCCTACCGGGAGCTCGAGTAAACGTAGACGCCGAACGGCAGGGCTCGAACGAATGAATAGAGGAGGCTCGGACATATAAGGAGAATGGAATGCTAGTGACCCCTGCCCCCTAGTGAACTAGCAGAATGGGGGACGACTACCCTCGCTTGGCAGAACGGAGGGAGTGATGCCCGCCTATCGAGGTCGTAACAAGTGGAGCAGAGGGAGCGGGCCTGTCCCTGGGCGTTGGGGACGCTGTCGGCTCTCCCCCGGGGTGCAGTAAATCGATGGGATACGGGGCGCAGGGACTACCCCCACAAGCAAAAGAACCGAGAGAGCAGGAATCAGGGAGAGCCTGGCAAAGAGCGAAACGGACCTGTGACGCAGCCCGAGCAGAAGTAGAGGTGGAGACAAGTATGAACAAACACAATCCACGATGCAGGAAAAATTGGACAAAATCCTAGGAGCAATAGAAGACACAAAAATCACACTGCAACACGACATCAGTCAGGTCGCAGTGGAAGTGGGTCTCCTCCTGCAGACGGCGGACGAATTAGGGTGATTGTGGTGCAGCCGCACACCAACGTGGGGCACACCGACCAGAAGTAAGGCCCCAACGGACTCTGTACCAGCCCCCCCAACAGACTACTCGCCTATTCAGTAGAATGGCGAGAACTAGAGAGACTTGTTGTATTAAGTTGCTCGTTGGCACATTTTTTCTGGGCACCCTACAGTTAGGGAGGGGCCCTGGTGCGGGGGAGTTGGGGTTGCGTAAGTTTGGAACCAATAGGTGCAGAACACACAACAGAGAGAAGAGATTAATGTGAGGGGGTGGGACCAGCATCCCTCACAGACATACCCAGATGACAGACTATAGCATCCTGACATGGAACGTACGGGGAATGGGGTCACCGGTAAAACGACACAAAGTATTGGCCTACTTGAAAAGAAGAGGCATACATGTAGCAATGCTTCAAGAAACCCACTTGACAACGAACAAGGTAGAAAAGTTAAAACGCAGATGGCGAGGACAGGTGTTTGCCACCGGGTACTCGTCTTACTCCAGGGGGGCGCTGATTTGGATCCGTGCTGGTGTGCCATTTGAAGCGAGATCAATAGAGGTAGATCGGGAGGGCAGATTTGTGGTGGTGGAGGGACGACTACATGGGATCCCAATAATGCTGGGAAGCATCTATGCCCCCAACCAAGATCAAGCACCCTTCCTGCAGCGTCTCTCGAGCCGCATCACCTGCCAACAAAATGGGGACTTATTAATAGGAGGAGACTTTAATAGTGTCATGAATGTAGACTTAGATCGCTCTTTACCTCCACTACAGGGGGCAGCGACACATAAAACAACGAAGAAAGTAAGAGAGTGGATAGAAGCTTGGGGAATGGTAGATATCTGGCGAGAACAACACCCAAACGAAAAGGATTACTCCTTTTACTCTGCACTACACTAATTACACACTAGAATCGACAGGGTGGTGTGTACTACTGGGATAGCAAGAGGTATCTTTCATACGGAATACCTGGGACGAACAATATCAGACCACAACCCGCTTTTGGTGAGATGGAGACTAGATGAGGATAGGCCCCCCATTCCGATCTGGAGACTTCCACCAACAGCATTAGAAGATCAGACATTTAGAGAAAATCTTAGATCCCACCTAGCAGACCAAATTAACATAAACAAAGGATCAACGTCTTCTAGGTATCTAGAATGGGAGGCACTAAAGGTGGAGGTGAGGGGCTACAGTATAGGTCAGACAGTCGGGATTAAGCGCACACTAGAACAAGAAGTAATCAAGCTTGAAGACGTGATACATAGGTGGGAAAAGAAAGTGCACAAGAGTGCACAAGAAAATGAAGAGTATGAACAGGTGATGAAATCCTACTCCTGCGCTGAGGAACAGCTAAGATGCCACTGTTACCAGAAACACTTGGCCACAGTACAAGCAGAAGAGGGCAGATCGGGGAAGATGCTAGCATGGCTGGTGAAAGCGGGAGGAGAGGGAACACCTATAGTGAGTGTACGCAACATGAGAGGAAACCACAGAGTCCAACCTGGACCCATTAACGAGGCCTTTAAAGAGTATTACACTCACCTATATAGGGAACCAGACAAACTAGAGAAAGACAAACTAACGGAATTCTTACGATCACTCCCGCTCCCGACCTTAGACAGGGGAGAAGGTGAAACACTAGGGGGCCCAATTACGAAGGAAGAGGTACTGGAGGCTATCACACAGCTGGCTCCAGGCAAAACACCAGGAACTGATGGGTTGCCAATGGATTTTTACAAGAAATACCCCAAGCTATTGGCCCCACCACTGGTAGACTTTTATGCAGAGGCACTACACAGAGGCCTTCTCCCAGACACACTCAGGGAAGCAGTGGTGATTCCACTGCCCAAAATAAAGTATAACGAGGCCTCAGTCACCAACTTTAGACCACTTTCAATGTTAAACAACGATTTTAAAATCTTCAGCAAAATCCTAGCTAACCGGCTGCTGCAACATATACCAGCTCTGGTACATGTGGACCAAAACGGGTTTGTACCGAATCACAATACATCACTCAACCTCCGACGACTCTTTGCCATCTTACAGATGCCAGCAGAAGCGAAGCCACCCAAAGGGATGTTGCTGGCTATAGACTTTGAGAAAGTCTTTGACTCGATCCGCTGGGATTACCTTAGAGTAGTAATGCTAAAGATGGGTATGGGAGACAAATGGGTAAAATGGGTAGACCTGCTCTACACAGCCCCACAAGCGAGAGTCAAGACAGGGAAAGTTATCTCAACCCCCTACGCCATCCATAGGGGAACCAGACAGGGATGTTCATTATCGCCGCTACTGTTTGCCCTGGCCATTGAACCGCTAGCCACCTACTTCCGTAGGGAGGGTAAAGACAGAGGGGTGAGATGGGGAGGGAGTGAACACAATATCTCACTCTATGCCGACGACATCCTAATCTACCTTAATGACGGGGACACTGGACTTCAATGGGCCTTTCAGGCCCTGGATAGATTTGCTGAGCTATCAGGGCTAAAACTTAATAGAAGCAAAACATACGTTTTCCCGATCACAAAGGGCTGTACCCAGCCAGCGACATTCCCGGAGACAGTGGTATGGGCTCCTGACACATTTAGGTACCTAGGCATCCAGGTGTATCATGACCAAATGGATCTGCGGGAGGGTAACCTTGGCAGGGCGCTCGGCTCTCTAAGAGCATCCGTAGGGTTCTGGAGAACCCTGAAACTCTCCATAATGGCCAGAACAGCACTAACCAAAATGATCATGTTACCTCGCCTCCTTTACTATTTTACTAACTTACCGATATTGATCCCAATGCAATGGGAACAAACTAAACTCACTACTCAGAGAGCTAGTCTGGGACGGAGGCCGAAGTCGGACAGCACTATCTACATTATGTAGACCAACTACTGAGGGAGGACTGGGAGTTCCCGACTTTGAGTTATATTATTTAGCTTGTCAATTACAGTGGTCAGCCAGATGGAATGCAGGGGAGGGCAAGCTAGAAAGACACACGGGGAGCAGAGTGTTAAGCATGGAAGAGATCATATCGGAAATGATAGGACGAAAGCAGAAGTTCCAAGGAAAAAGCATGTTGACGAAAGTAGCTTTGAGGTGTCGGAAGAGATGCTCAAAGAGGATAGGAATAGGTAAACCCTACTCCCCGGCATTACCACTACATGTGTTGAAGGCAGAGAAAATTGATGGGAAATGGATGGACACAGATCTAGGGCCCTGGACAAGAGCTGGAATAGGGACGATAGGAGACCTATTTGAGGAGGGGGTACTGAGCTCATTCATTGAGTTAGTAGAAAAAAAAGGGGTTCCCAGAGGTCGGTTCCTAGTGCACCAAAGACTAACCCATATTATACAAGAACACTGGGAAACGGTTAACGCAGAACCCGCCACGCACTGCATGTTACACCAACTACTGACAACAGGGACAGAAGCCCACCAAATCACCAAGCTATACAAAACACAAATTGAAGGCACATTAGACCAATTGAGACCATTGAGAGATAAATGGGAAAGAACACTCGGAAAAGACCTCACAGACTCGGAGTGGAGGAAAATACTGGTGTGCCCAAAGAAAGTATCGAGAAATACCCGTTTAAGATATAACCAGTATAACTACATGCATAGGACATATCTCACCCCACAGCGCTTAACCCGTATATATGGGGGCACCCCGGCGGAATGCCCCAGATGTGGTGTGGTGAGTGCCGATCTAGACCATATGGTATGGCAGTGCCCAGAGATCCAAACTGGATGGGGACTGGTGACAAATGACCTAAAGAAGCTAGTGGGATGCCCAATCCCACAGACCCCGGCGATATGCTTGGTAGGCCTGAAACAAGACCTCAAAATCGGGAAAGTGCAGGAGCGTTACATAGATACTGCGCTAGCACTATGTAGGCGGCTAATAGCAGCAGGTTGGAAATCAACTAAGGCCCCAGTAATAACGGAGTGGAGGCGGGATGTAGAGAGATGGGCGAGGGCTGAATTACAGGCCCTGAAGAGCGAGGAAGCAAGAGGGTTGCGTCAAAAACCAATAGCCCAGGCCTGGGAAGAGATATTGTCAAATTGGTGAAGCGAAGTAATGGAAGAAAACAAGGACACAGAAGGCTCAGATTAGCAACTGGCAATTGAATTAAGACATAGCAAGAAGAGACCATTGAATAGTAAATGGCCCAACTTGTCAATAGAAAGTGTAAGAACTAATCAAGAGCAGGATGATATAAGACAATGCTCTAAACTGCACCCACATAAAAAGACATTTGGGAAAATGGCACCAGAAAGTTTAGGTTCATGTTTAAGTTTAGATAAGCCGACAGGATAATAGTAAGGACCAATCAATGACTACACCTCACTAAACTGAATGCAGAATAAGACATCGAACATAAATGAAGCGAATGACAATGACGCATGCTGAAAAGGAAAAGGAAAAAAAAAAAAGAGGGGGAAAAAAAGAATAATAATGAAGAAGCACAAATAATGTCTGAAACTGTACATACATATAGTAAAGAATGCAACCTGTAAATGGCAAATGTTAATAAAAATATTTATTAAAAAAAAGAAATATGTGAAACTTTAGAATAGCTATACGGTTCCAGTGGAAATAAAGCACTATATTTCCCTGGAGCACTTGTTGGCAGCCATGTTAGGCAGGTCCCACTATAAAAAGGAGCCACGCCTTAACCTCTTAGCTGCTGGGCCTTTCCCCTCCCCCAGTGCTGAGCCCTTTTTTGGCTATTTGGGGTAGTTCGCGCTTAGGCCGTCATAACTTTTTGTCCACATAAGCTATCCACGCCAAATTTGCGTCCTTTTTTTCCAACATCCTAGGGATTCTAATGGTACCCAGAGTTTGTGGCTTCCCCTGGAGGAGACCAATAAAATAGCCAAAATACAGTGAAAAATTCATTTTTTCCAAAACAAATGGAAAAAAGGGCTGCCGAAGAAGGCTTGTGTTTTTTTTCCTGAAAATGCCATCAACAAAGGGTTTCTGGTGCTGAAATCACTATCTTCCCACCTTTCAGGAACGGGCAGACTTGAATCAGAAAACCACATTTTTCAACACAAATTTGGCATTTTACTGGGACATACCCCATTTTTACTATTTTTGGTGCTTTCAGCCTCCTTCCAGTTAGTGACAGGAATGGGTGTGGAACCAATGCTGGATCCCGGAAAGCTAAATATTTATGAAAACTAGACACAATTCTGAATTCAGCAAGGGGTCATTTGTGTAGATCCTACAAGGTTTTCCTACAGAAAATAACAGCTGAAATAAAAAAATATTGAAATTGAGCTGAAAACAACAGCCATTTTTCTTTATGTTTTACTCTGTAACTTTTTCCTGCGATGTCAGATTTCTGAAAGCAATATACCGTTTTGTCTGCTGGACTCTTCTGGTTGCGGGGATATAAAGGGCTTGTAGGTTCATCAAGAACCCTAGGTACCCAGAGCCAATAAATGAGCTGCACCCTGCAGTTGGTTTTCATTCTATACTGGGTATACAGCAATTCATTTGCTGAAATATGAAGAGTGTGAAAAATAGGTATCAAGAAAACCTTTGCATTTCCAAAATGGGCTCAAGATAAGGTTTTGAGGAGCAGTGGTTATTTGCACATCTCTGAATTC
Source organism: Pleurodeles waltl (assembly GCF_031143425.1). Taxonomy (NCBI): domain Eukaryota; kingdom Metazoa; phylum Chordata; class Amphibia; order Caudata; family Salamandridae; genus Pleurodeles; species Pleurodeles waltl. The sequence goes on from NC_090437.1 coordinate 103,231,161, forward strand.
CGAGGTGCCCATACTAGCATGTGAATTGCAGGGCATTTCTCAAATAGACGTCTTTTTTACACACTCTCTTATATTTGGAAGGAAAAAATGTAGAGAAAGATAAGGGGCAATAACACTTGTTTTGCTATTCTATGTTCCCCCAAGTTTTCCTCACATTTCGGTGACAGAAAGTTCTGGAATCTGAGAGGAGCCACAAATTTCCTTCCACCCAGCGTTCCCCTAAGACTCCCGATAAAAAGGATACCTCACTTGTGTGGGTAGGCCTAGCGCCCGCGACAGGAAATGCCCCAAAACACAACGTGGACACATCACATTTTTTGACAGAATACAGAGCGTTTTTTTGCAAAGTGCCTACCTGTAGATTTTGGCCTCTAACTCAGCCGGCACATAGGGAAACCTACCAAACCTGTGCATTTCTGAAAACTAGAGACCTAGGGGAATCCATGATGGGGTGACTTGTGGGGCTCTGACCAGGTTCTGTTACCCAGAATCCTTTGCAAACCTCAAAAAGTGGCTAAAAAAACAAGTTTTCCTCACATTTCGGTGACAGAAAGTTCTAGAATCTGAGAGGAGCCACAAATTTCCTTCCACCCACAGTTCCCCCAAGTCTCCCGATAAAAATGATACCTCACTTGTGTGGGTAGGCCTAGCGCCCGCGACAGGAAGTGCCCCAAAACACAAGGTGGACACATCACATTTTTTCATAGAAAACAGTGCCTACCTGTGGATTTTGGCCTCTAGCTCAGCCGGCACCTGGGGAAACCTAGCAAACCAGCACATTTTTGAAAACTAGAAACCCAGGGGAATCCAAGATGAGGTGACTTGTGGGGCTCTGACCAGGTTCTGTTACCCAGAATCCTTTGCAAACCTCAAAACGTGGCTAAAATAACACGTTTTCCTCACATTTCGGTAACAGAAAGTTCTGGAATCTGAGAGGAGCCACAAATTTCCTTCCACCCAGCGTTCCCCCAAGCGTCCCGATAAATATGATACCTCACTTGTGTGGGTAGGCCTGGTGCCCGTGACAGGAATAGATCACACAACGGTCAATGTTGGTCCTTACGTGAGGCAGCTGTTGACCCTGGGGTGATCCATTCCTGACGCAGGCACTAGGTGTAGGCACTCAAGTGGGGTAGTGTTTTTATCAGGACAGGTGAGGAGTCACTGGGTGGTAGGAATTTTGTGGATCCCAGCATATTCCTGTAGTTTGTGTGACAGAAATGCGAGAAAAATAGAGTTTTTATTCAACATTTCAGCTTTGCAGGGTATTCTGGGTAAGAAAACTTTGGGGAATCCACACAAGTCACACCTCTGTGGACTCCCCCGAATGTCTAGTTTCCAGAAATTTGGGGTTTAGTGTGTTTCTCTAAATGGCCGCCGAATCCAGGACCAAAAACACAGTTGCCTGCCTTACAAAACCAGTTTGTTTTGCCATAGATAATTTTGATGTCTCCACAATACGATTTGGGTGGTGGAATTTGGGGCTGAACTAAATTGGGGAGCTCCCAAGAGAGCACTCTCTCTCTCTCTGCTTGCCGCCGCATTCACCTGCTCTCTGGGTTGGGCTAAACCACTGTTACCCAGTTGCACAAACAGCTTGCGAAGGGCCGCAGGACTGTCCTCATCACCTCCCTCATAATGTACTGGAAGAGGAGTTATCGAATGGGACTCCTCTGACTTAAAAATCACTCCCAGAGTCTGCGCCATTGTCCTATCCCTCAGATGCCGTCTCAGTATCTGATGTCTCAGTCTTTGATCCTATGTCAGAGCGGTCCTCTATAACCCGAGTGCAGGCAGCAGTCATCCATCAATATGCCATCTCTGCTATTGGCTAAACTGTTGCTCTAAAACACTAGCCTACGTAGACAGTCACAAAATCGATGGTGTGTGTGAGATACGTGCAACAGTACAGGCCACCTTACCTGCGCTTCTTCCCTCAATCAGCACGTTCTTTCAAGACACTCAAAAAACACATTGTCACATACCATTCGTCACAGTCTTTAGCACCTCCTGCGCCCAGTCCAACAATCATTATTGGTGCTCCCACTCCCTCCTCCTCGGATTCCCTCATTACCACCCAGCAAAAGTGCCCTTCATCTCTCCATAGCCGCCCTCCACCCCGCACTTACATTTCATTGGTATTATAGCGCAGGTAATGGCTGACTTTACTAATGTACTCAGCTATTTACATAAAATACAGATTTGCTCTTTGCAGTAGGCATATAAACCTTCTGCGCTTCTTTATGGCACTAAAACTGCCACTAGACAAGTCTGACCCTTTCCCCCCCAGGGAAACCACACACATATTGACAAAAGTGATATATATATGACAGCCAACCACCTGAAACTCAACTCAAGCAAAACCGAAATAATCCTCTTTGGCCCACACAAAAATACCTGGGACCCCTCATGGTGGCCCACCACGCTAGGCCCTGCACCCACCCCCGCCAACCACGCACGCAACCTCGGCATCATCCTAGACTCCTCCCTCTCGATGACCCAACAAATCAATGCTCTCACCTCCTCATGCTTCAACATACTCTGTATACTGAAAAAACATTCAAATGGATCCCCACAGAGACCAGAAAAACTGTCACTCACGCACTCATCAGCAGCAGACTTGATTACGGAAACGCCCTCTACGCCGGCACCACTCTAAAACTCAAGCGCAAACTACACGCATCCAGAACTCAGCAGCACGACTCATCCTCGACCTCCCCCGACACGAACACATCTCTCCACACCTCAAATCCCTCCACTGGCTCCCCATTGACAAAAGGATCACCTTCAAGATTCTCATCCTCGCACACAAGTCACTCCACAACACAGGCCCTGCCTACCTCAACGAGAGTCACCTTCCACACCCCCACACGAAACGTCCGCTCAGCTGACCTCTCTCTCGCCTCTGTCCCCCGCATCAAACACACCACCACCGACGGCCGATCCTTCTCCTACCTTGCACCCAAAACCTAGAACGCCCTCCCAACCCACCTTCGCAAGACCCAAAACCTACTTCTTTTCAGGAAGGGCCTCAAAACCTGGCTTTTCGAACAGTGAACCTCCCAGCCCCTTTCCCTCTCCTATCCCCCCCCAGCGCCTTGAGACCCTCATGGGTGAGTAGCGCGCTTTATAAATCTTTTTGATTGATTGATTGATATATAGATCTATCTATATATATATATATATATATCTACATAGATATATCTATAGATATATCCATGTACATAGATATATCTACATAGATATATCTATATATACCTTATACACCCTACAACATCTAAAACAAATATTGCCCCCACAAGGGGTCGCCCTGCCCACGGACGACCCCCTGTCCTTTTTCGGGGGCCAGGAAACACTTTCAGGAAGGCCTCGTAAGAAAGGGGAGAGTCTCCCCTTTCTTACGCGGACTACCCAAACGTGGGGAAGGCCGTTTTCCCCATTGAAGCAGGAAGCGGCCGCAAGGCTGCTTCCTGCTTCGATGGGGAAAACAACTTTGTAACGTCAGTGCGCCACAAGGGGCGGGTGGGGGGCGAGGGGGAGACACGGAAGCTACCATGTCTCCCGGGGAAAGAAAAAAATAATAATCCTCTGGTGCGACGCACCCGAGGATTTATTAACACCCTCCCTGGTGTCGGCCACTGGTCGTGACCCGCACCAGGGAGGTAGTGCGGGCGTCGGCCAGTGGCCCTCGCCCGCATTGAAGGGGTTAAGCCTTGTTTTCATTATTGAGAAGATACCCAGCAGCAGAGCTCACCTCAAGCGAATGCGTCCAAATATAGATTCCAGAGAATTCCAAGCTGTGCCACTGTGAGAAGTCATCTTTGGATTTCCATGTTCTCAGTGTTAAGACAAGCTCATACCACAGAAGGCCAGGGCCCTGGCAAACAAGGAATACAAGCAGACAAGGAATTCTTAGATCTAAGGCAATGAAATAAATATCTACACATATAATTGGCCTAGTTTAATTGATTACTGGTGGAAACGGAATGGCCTAAGGAAAAAGCTTGCTCATTTCAATCGAGGCCTCAAAGATTAATTAAAGTATGTTTTTGCACAAATTGATCCTCAATCAACTAACTGTTCTAATTTGATAAACTTAACCTTAAGACTGGACCACCATGTCAGTGATAGAAATGGAGATTGCAGAAAGATAGAAAAAAACCATGTAGGTTTGAACAGGAGAGGAATGTTAAAACATTGGTCAGCATTCCCACCAACCCTAGAGATAAACCTATGAAAATTGGGAGTGTTACATCTTCTCTGATGCAGGAAGAGAAAGACTCCTGCTGTAAGAATGGACCTTGCTTTTACCATGGCAATAAAAGACATGTTGTTAAAAAAAGAAAATAGCAGTTGGAACCATAGATAAACCATTGAAGGAAAACTTGAAAGCTCAAGCCAAGGTGAAGTGAATGACTTGAGCAGAGAATGGGAAATCTTGAAAGTCATTTTGTGATTTCAATTAACCTAGAATTTGAAAAGGATAGAACCATTTCTGTTCAAGCTGTTGCAGATTCTGGGTTACTAGAAATATTTTGGACACACACTTGGTTATAAAACTATCCATACCCATAGACAACTAAAAGCGTTCTGAGACAATATTTGCACTTTTCATTTTCCCCTTTCCTTGAGTTCTGTAATCCAGAATACAATTGTGGTTAGATGGTAGTATTTAGAAATAAATTCAAATTCAATCCTTGGTTCACAGCCACAATATAGAAACAGTGACAGAATAAGGAGGTTCAAGTACACTCATATTACAAGGGATTTTTAAATGTATTTGATGGAGGAAAAGTTGAAACACTACTGCCTTATTGACAACATGACTGTCAAATAGATCTAGTCCCAGTCTCAGAGGTGCCAAATTGTAAGATATATTCCTTAACAGACAAAGAATATACCTATTTGAAGGAATACCTTGACAAATATCAGGCCAGAGGTTTAATTAGACAATGGACCAGATTACGAGTCTAGCAGTCTTAAGACCGCCAGACTTGTGGTGACAGTCGGACTGCCTCAGCTGTGGTGGACCGAACGCCACATTACAACCTTGGTGGTCGGACCGCCAAAAAGACCGCCGCCTTCGCCGGGATCTCTGATCCCGATGGGATGACGGCAGTCTTGGTTGTGATCAGCTAGGGTGGCACTGAAGTCAGCGTCACCCTGCTGATTACAACCAGGTTCTTCACCAGTCTTTTTATGGCAGTTCAACCGCCATGAAAAGGCTTGTAGAGTACAAAAGTCTTGGGGGCACCAAGGGGACCCCTGTACTGACCATATAATTGTTGTGGGAAGTGCAGGCCCCCACTCCCCTCAGCAGACAGTGCGCATTGCGAGTGTGCTAGGGAGGACCCCTGTGCGACAGCAGTGGGCTTGGCTCCATGTGGAGGAGAGTCCAATGCCGCCGCACGTTTTCCACTAGGCTCACCGATGGACAACTTGGTTTCCACCAGTCAGCCCACTGGAAAACTCCTAAGAGGGCAAGCAGCCAGCTCCATGGTGGTCTCCTCACCACTGGTCTGGCGGTGGGGATTTAGGACCGGCAAACTCGTAAACAGGCCCAATGTCTCTTCCTAGCCGCTTCTCCTTTCTTCTTTGTTTCCAAAGCAGATAGAGAGCTGAGACTCTGCATTGATTACTGGGCCCTAAACAAAATCACACTTCCAAACAAATACCTGCTTCCATGCGTTCCAGCGCTACTCATCCAAGTCCAAAAGGTTAAAATCTCACCAAGCTAGGCTTAAGAAGAGTGTATTGCTTGGTTAGACTAAGGCAGGGTAACTAGTGGAAAACAGCCCTTAAAACTCATTCCTCAATTATTCAAATATAAAGTGATGCTGTTTGAGCTGTGTAGTGCCCCAGTGGCATTCTAGTATTTCATAAACAATGTCTTGAGAGAGTTTCTGGACCAATTTGTGATTGTGCATATTGATGACATTTTTATTTTTTCCTTTGGACGAAAATACTTGTATTCAACATGTATTGTAAGTTCTTTTAGCTTTACAAAAACACAGACTATACTGGAAACTCTCAAAATGTGATTTTCATGTCCCACTGTGGAGTTTTTTTGGGAGTCATCATTTCTACTACAGGCTTTGATATGGCAGAAAGAAAGGTTAAAGCCATCAAAGATTGGCCAACTCTTGAGTCAGTGCGAGACTTACAGTGCTTTTTGGAGTTTGCCAATTTTTATTGGTTATTTATGGCAAGTCTCCTAATGTTATCATGCCAATTACCCCCTCTTGAGGAAAGGAGTATCTGTCATGTGGTCACTCGAAGCTGAAAAAGCTCTCCAGTGGTTAAAAAAGCCTTTACCATAGCCCAAGTCTAACGCACCTAGGTTTACAGCAACCTGTTATCAAGGCAGATGCCTCCATTGTAGAGACTGGGGGACTCCTTTCCCAACAAGACAAGAAAAATGGTCAGTTACACCTGGTAGTCTTTCTATCACCTATATTAAATCTTTCAGAATGCAATTACACAATAGCAGAAAAATAACTTTTGTCAGTCTTCCAAGAAAGGTGACACAATTTGATGATAGCCAAACCATAATGTGACATCATTCACATATCATAGGATTCCTCAGTTCATGTGATCAGCTTGCTTGCTTTCTCCAGCACAATCATGCTGTATGTTAATGTTTGTGAAATTTGACTTTGTTCTTAGCTTTAGAATTGGAGCACACACAGAAAGACCGATGCAGTAACTCAGCAAAATGGTGAAGAAAATGTCCTCGTCAAGCAAATGAGCTCCATTCTAAAACCCCACCATTTAATTGCCGCCACTAATCAGAACACATTTATGGAAAAGGTTAAACAGACTTTCAGAAACTATAATACTCAGAACCAATTGTCACAAAATCCAACTCAATCATCTCAAATGTACCTTTTCAAGAAAAGAGACCACCAATGGCCAGCCACCCTGGAATATCTAACACCGTGGAACTAATCCAAAGAACATTTTGGTGGCTTACACTCTGCTAACATGTTATACAGTGGCCAATTGTATTGGGTGTGCTCAAACCAAAACAGATCGATCCAAACCATGTGGCCTGCTTCTACTGCCGGAAGCCCCCACTCAACCAGTGCAAAAATATGCCTAGATAGTACCTCAGCCTTGCCCAAAGACAAGCAATTTGACACAGTCCTTGCAGTACTGCATGCCCTAATGACAATGGCACATTTTATCCAATGCAAACTGCTGACTGCTTTTCAGCTGGTATACCTGTTAATGACGCACAACATTATACTCAACAGGCATCCAAAAATGCAAATTCACTTCTAAATTCTGTCCAGCTTGGTGTAAAATCCTTCAAGTAAAGACTGCCCTTTCATTGAGCTTTCTCCCTCAATCCGACAGCCAAACTGAAAGGGTAAACCAAAGTCTAAAATAGTATCTACGTTGGCAATTAGCAGATACACCTGGCTCTTGGGTCGATCTCTTATGATTAGCTGAAATAGCTTGTAATAACGCCAACACATGTCAACAGGATTCTCTCCATTGTTTAGTCTATATGGTGGACAACCATGCTTTCTACCTTCCATTCAACCATTAGAACATTTTTCTGTACCAGCAGCAACTAAAAGGGTATGATTGATACAGAACGTTTTTAGTAAAAGTTCAACAAAATGTAAAGTCTGCAAAAATAAACTATATGGAAAAGGCTGATAAAAAATGACGACCTTGCCCAAGACTGTGTGGTAGGTGACAAGGGATGGCTCTTAATATGAAGTATTTCATTCTGACATCACAAAAAAGTTTGCCTGAAGTTATTTGCCCTTACAGAATCATCTAACAAATCAACCATATTAAGTACAAGCTTCAGTTACCATTAGATTCTCGCATCCATTCTGTCTTCCACACATCATTACTAAAACCAGCAGAAGACTAAAAGATGGCATGACCCCTACCATCGTAGTTGTTAGAGAACCAGAGCATGAAGTGCAAGTTATCTTGGATTCCAAATTCCAAGGAAGGAAACTTTGGTATCTACTGTCCTAGAAATGTTTTGGGTCAGAAGAATATTCATGGGAACCAGCAACAAACAATCCTACTCTTGACTGACTCAGTCCCCCAATAAATTCCAGACCAAACCTGGTCACATGAAACAGTCTTAGAAAAAGGATACTGTCATGACTCAAACTAGGTTTCATGACCCTGAGGAAATGCATTGAGTCAAATTCTCGGGAAAGCACAAGATGTGCCTTTCAGGGCATCTTGTAGTAGAAAGCACTTGATAACCAGTTCTTAATGATGTCACACAATGGTGACAGAGTAAAGTAACTGTATAAATAACTGTGCAAGACTTTAGAATGGCCAGATGACTCCAATGGTAATAAAGCACTTTGGCCTGTATTTACACTTTTTTTTGCGCTGAATTTGCACCGCTTTTTGATGCAAAAACAGTACAAACTTACAAAATGCAATTGTATTTTGTAAGTTTGCGCCGCTTTTGCATCAACAAATTACGCAAATGCAGTGCTAAAAAAGTATAACTGTGGCCTATATTTCTCAGGAGCGTGCCGCGGTGGCCTTGTTGGCCAGCTCCTGGTTTAAATGGGAGCCACGTCTTAGGCCAGATGCTCAGTATTGTTAAGATTCCCTGCAGGAAACACACCTCTTCACCTACAGCAGCAGTTCAAGTGCGTGTGTTTACATGCAGATTCCAGAAAATTCCAGGCTTCAACATGGTGAGAACTCATCCCTTGATATCCTTGTTCTTAGTGGCAAGACAATTTCAGATTATATAGATAGCTATGGCCCTGCCCAATCCAGGTTAGCACTTTGTGCAACTAACAATAGGACAGAATATTTATTATTAGATCTCAACCAAGAAAACTTCCTAAACACTGAAATATTTGAGATTAGGGGCCAGATGTACCAAAGGGTTTTATCCATTCTGTGTCTACGGGAAAATGTATTCGTACATATGGGCCTAAGGCCCATATTTCTGAAATGTTTGTGCCGCCTTAGCTTCATTTTTTTATGCTAAAGCAGCACATTCCCATATTTATATTGTGACGCTAGATCCATCTAGCAAAAAAATTTAGGAGTTAGCGCCATTTTGAGGCAGTGACAATCCACCTTGCATCTCATTGCAACAATGAGATGCAAGGTAGGCGTTCTATAACAAAAAAGTATGCTAGCCCTCTAGTGCCATATATACCTACGACGCAAAAACGGCGCAAACTGTGGAAGCAGACCTAAAAAATGGCAATATGTCTGATTAGCATCAAATTTTAACACCTGGTCAGACCAGGCGTTAAAAAGAGACCAACACACCACCACTCTAGGAAAACACACAAATGGAGCTTTGGAAACCTTCAGGAGAATATGGAAGTGGGACTGTTCCAGCTTGGCACACGCCGCAGTCATCAGCGAAGACAGCAGGTCCCTACACCACCACAGTAGCAACCCCAAACACCACCACAGCAGCCACAAAGGCAGCATTGAAGGTGGCAGAGGATATTCAGACAGGGCACAACCAACCTTGGGCTCAGGGAAAAAGATGTGATCAGGATGTACAGACTGAACTGGGAGACCATTATACGACTGCTGCACCATATTGCGCCACGCATCACAGCAAGGGTGCAAACTCCCCCTACCATTCCACCCATGACAAAACTCCTCTCTGTCCTCCATATGCTGGCTTCTGGATCTTTTCAGATAACGGGTGCACAAGTGGCTAGTATGTCCTAGCCATAGTTATCGGTCCTCCTACCTAAGGTCCTGGACCCTTTCATACACACCCCACCACATCTGCTTCCCAAACACCCAGCAACTGCACCAGGAGACCAAACAAGGTTCTTTAAAATTGCTGGGTTTCCGTGTGTGCTGGGTGCAATGGACTGCACCCATGTGCAACTGGTGCCACCTGCAGCAATGGAACACCTGTATAGGAGCCGCAAGCAAACACATTCAATCAATCAATGTGCAGGGCATTGTGGACCACTGTGGGCTCTTCACCAACATCCTTCCTAAATATCCTGGCAGCGTCCATGGTGCTTACATATTTCGCCATTGCACCATCAACGAGCAGTTCCAGGATGACCAATATGGCAATGGTCTATTCATAGGTAAGCCACCATACCAATCATAACACACACAACACACCAACCATCTAGGACAAACAAGACAAACACCACACTAAATATACATGGGCAGGGGTACATAGATATACAGGCAGCAACACATATGCAACATGCCACACTATACCACATACATTTCACTTCACAAACACATACACCCACATGTACATAACACAGCCACACCCTGACTGGCACACCCCATGTGGACAGGTGGAGTCAAGTCCCCTTTGCATACAGAAGCTGCTCACAAACCACAAGTGTCCTCAGCTTGACAACTAAATACAGCTCACACACAATTTACACCAATTAAAGAATGGCCCAGGCATGTCAATGGCATAGGCCATGGCCATTTTAAGAAAGTCACACATAGGCACAGTCCCATGTAAATCATGGTGTGCAAGCCTCTGGCAGAATCTAGATCAAATGCCACCCAAGTAGTGCCATAACCAACTACATATCATCTACACATACCTGACATACCTGTAGTATGCACATACACCTGACGGCTGCATTGTGTCGCACACATACAAATACAAAATTATCTGCAATTAACGACCATTGGGCAGAATCATGAGAAATGAGGCAGCACCTACTCCAGTGCAACTTCACATGCGTCCCTGGTACCCCCTAACACCACCATGTCTGTTCCGTATGCCAGAAATGGTCCACCATGGTGCAGAGTTTGTGAAAAAACTGTAACAATCATGGATGCCATAGTAGGACACAGTAGGAGTCTAGATGACATACCTGACCCAACAGGCACTGTACTAAGGGACCCATGAGAAAAATAGCTGTGCCTCCTCCCAAAGCCTGCACTGCGCATGTGTAGAAAGTGTCTGTGAGAAATCATGTATTGGAAGCTAGGAGATACTTCTGCACCAAAGTACAACATCCTACTAATGTGTGATAAACACCTTCGTACACATGATGGCTGCCACAAGCATCATCTGCCACAAAGGGTCACAAAGTGTTGGACTGCATACGTAGTGCCACATGGTAACATGGACGGCAGAGTCTGGCTTTGTAGAGCCACTATGGTGTCTCAACATCTGAGACCATTGTGGTGCAAGGAGGTGGTAGGTTCCATCTGACAATAGAACACTGCTTCAAATATGGACTACACAACACATTTTCCTAAATTATAACCATCATTTTGAGATCAATATTGAAAATTCCCAGGGCACTGAGCCACTACCCAAGATTGTCATGTCTATCAAACAGTTCAATGAAAACATTTCCCAAGAACAGGAACATACACTATACCACAAGCAAGTCTGAGTCACCACTCCAACTAAAACTAACAACTGTCATGATATGTTCCAAACTACTATCAAGCTTTACAAACATATCGTCTCTATTTTTTTTTGCAGCTGATCAAGGGCACGGCATACAGCCGTGGGTTATGACACCATTTGGCAATCCCACATTGGTGGAATAGCGGGCCTACAATGAAGGGCACAAAAGAACACACAATGAGGTGGAGAGGACATTTGGGCTCCTGAAATCAAAGTTCAGGTGCCTTGCCCTGACAGGAGGAAGCCTCTTGTATGCTTCACCACTCGTATGCAAAATAATTCTGGCATGTGCAATCCTCCCCAACATCTGTGTCTGAACAAATGTCCCCTGGCAAGAGCAGGTTGATGTCCCCAATGAGGAGGAGGATGATGATGGAGCAGATAATTGGACGGGGAACAACAGGACACTAGTGCAGGAGTTCACAGGAGACTACACATTGTAGAGAACTTCTATACATTGTCACTGGACTTACAACATCACATTGTAAATAGCACAAATAAAATACCTTGAACCTGATTCTCCTTGGTCTACTCATTCTCCACTACACAGACCATTGGAATGTGACTCAAACCTCAGGGAGCACGTAAGAAACATAAAAGTGACAAGTATGGTACCAACATTGTTTGTGATGTAAGAGGGTCTACTGCCTCCATCTCACATATAAGTGACACGCAGTTCACAGGCATGTGACTCCTGAAGGCCTAGATCCATGCACCACTACATATATTGTGCTGTCAAGTGGACAAGGTGCTGAAACCTAGCCCATTCACCACAACACCATGCCTAACAGGATGTATGCAAGGTGGGCACACATAAGGTAGGAGCTGTCAACAAATGGACATTAAGTAATGTTGGAACAGAACACTGTCACAACTCATGGTGATTGCAGTTTTGCCTGCATGGTGCATGTGTGCCAAGGCTGGGACATCATAGGTAACTATGGACCTTCAGTAACTGTCTAGGGATTTTAACCAATTCCAATACTGAGCCTGCACGGTGAATCCATGAAATGATGTCCTGGCATTGCCATTGGGGACAACCCTGACAAATGTTGGACTGTGCCTCAATTATGGCACACACACGTTAGCTGTGGAGTGCACAATGGGTTGCCAGACAAAATAATCAGCTATGGGTGCAGAATCACCAACCAGACCCGTTGTCAGGATCTAATAATTTAATGGGACAATACACCACCAAATAATAGTCTGGGTGGAATGTAGGCAGAGTGTGTTACACTAACTATGTACATGAGCTGCACACTTGTCACATAAATCTGCTGTCTTGACACATGCCTAGAGCAAATCCAGATAAACATATGAAGACTGATGTATGGGTGTATACCAGTATCACCAATGCTTGACATGTGTCAGCATGTTTACCTAGTATGCTCTGTATAACAACATCAGCCAGCACATAGCAATACACACCACTCATTGCCACTCACATGACAGAACAAAAGCATGGTACCAACAGTAACAATTTATCCCATACATGTTTGGGCTCCAACATGGTAATCAGATGTGGGATGTGCTACTATGTCCAACATTGTTTAACAATCTCAGAGACACAACATCAAACTGAGTGGGAGCAGACCTAGCCATATATGTTGCATTTGGCTAATGAAAGGTACAGTACTGAGATGATTTCAGACCTCAACATCATCCAGTCATGATAAGAGTTACCTAGGTTGTGGCATGCTGAAAGAAATCCATTCACGTGTTCAATGGAGGATGTAGTTGGACAGCTTTGAGACATCCACAGATACTTGCAAATACAACACGGGAGGTCACTTGGAGACAACACAAGTGCAGTGACAGGTGTAATGTGATGTGTGCGTGGCACTCATTACATCTCACAAATACCGTCAAGGGAACCTTAACTATCAAGTAGCCAATAGTAGGCGATGTGTACATCTACAAATTCCACAAGTCACATGTTGCATCCTGTCCATGTATGACCAGACAATGTTACTGTAGAGGATGTGTACAAAGCTAAAACAGCCTAAAGAATGGGAGCAATGTAGGAGACAATACATAGCTTACCAGTAATGCAGGAAAACATGGAGAAGGGACACACTTAGACCAGTACTGACTGCACAACACATCAATGTCTACATGTCAACATTTAACATATGTACAGAGAGGGTGGCCAGGTCATTACATAGCCCTGTCATGGTGGGCACTAGCATACCATGGTATTTGGCCATCACATGCCGCCATGACAGGAGGCAGTGACACACAACACCATTTGTACCCTGGCAAGTTTCCAATATTGAAGTCACAACAGAAATACAACCCCTAAACAAGCTGTCCATGGAAACAACTAAGGACATCAAATAGTGAGACATGTCCTACATGTGCAAGCACCCAGAGCTCTGTGCATGAGAGGGGAAGGCTGACATCAAATATTGCAGAGGAAAATGTGACATCCTGGTCTGTATGATCCCAATTGTGCATGTGTCTGTCTGCTGAGGAATATGCATAACTCTGCTGAGTAGCAATCATGAACAATCTAGATCCCCACTTAATAAACCCACACACCATTGCTCTGGCTACATTAACATATACATTGTCAGGTGCCTGATGCATGTGCATGGGGGGCTGAGTAAATAGGAGTACCATTAACTTGCCCCTTCATATGGATCCATGGGTTTGTGTTGCCATACAAACTCACACAGTTGTGATGATGAGTAGGCTGGCATCTATGCCAGACTGCAACACTGCTACACAGTTGTATGCCATTGTATGTGACAGTCATAACAAACATGATGTCGGCAAATGTGAGTGACAAGTTGGAGGCATGCACACATACAGTATACCACACATCTCAGCACACATGTACCACTATAATGGCTCAGGCATGGTAATGTGTATGGATTCTGAACAAAAGGCAATCTAGCACAAAAATTAGGGCATAGGCATCACAAGATCAGTGACTGAAAGAAATGGCCTTCACATGTGTTCTGACAAACGGAAACATAGGTGGCACTGATGCGACTACACATGCATTTGTAAAATGCCTACATGTGTCCATGCAGGAAGATAGTAATGTGAGGTTTCACATTGCATGAACACACCACTGTCATCATATGTCACAGAAATGACACTTCACATGTCTTTACACACACAGCATATACCATCCTTCACTAACACATGTGTACATAACATCTCCTGCAACTAAGATGCATGGGGAACCAAATGGCACACGTGTTGCAGAGCAACATGAAGTCAAATCCAACAACACACCAGAGAGTGGACACAGATGCACATACAAACTGCCAGGGGTAACGTGATGTTAATGCAGTCCAAGTCCACTGAATACTCTGAGTACAAATTGTCATGGTTGTCACATGCCTTAGCATGTGTTGGACGTAGGCCATCCTGTATATTGTGTTGTAGGTATGTGTACATTTGTATCTCAGACATAACAATGTCATCCACCCACATATTATTAGTATTCTATACATATGTACACACATAGCATACATGTGCCAACATGTATGTGGACACAGTGTAGCTACACATGCACATATGCACAAGCTATGAGTAATTGCATGCAGCAGACTCATAGACAAACCCTTTGGATTTGACATACCAATGTCACTGTAATTACATTACTGGATTTTCATGCACATGTAGCCATACCACATATACAACATTGTAGCAGAGCCCATGTCGCATGTTAAGTGAATCAGGGTGAACGCAAGGCCTACAATGCAAAAATCCACACAATTCTGTCATGCATAAAAAAAATGACGCAAATACATCACATCCACACTGAAACGTAAGTAAAATGACACCTGGGCCCTGAGAGGCAATCACACGTTCATACGCCTTTGAACGCACCATGGTCAAAAATCAACGCATGACCGTCATGCCTCAAAGTTTTTCATGACATGCATATACAATACAATTCCCCGAACCTAAAAGATGCCTAAACCCTGAAAGTCTATTGCACGTCCAGATGGAATTTCACACAAAAGGTGGAAAAATCTACACATGACTGTCAAGCGTAAAAAAAAAACATTGCATGACTGGAAATGTGACATACACGCCCAGGAAGTGACGAAACAGGACATCGTGCCTGCAAACATGGTACAGTGAGTTCACTTTCACTTTCACTTCACAGTCTTATTGTCTGTGAGTGTGTGAGGGTGTGTGGAGCTGGAGCTGTAGGAGTTTTGGAGTGTTTGGAGTGTGTATTGTGCTGTGTCCTGTAGGTGGTGTGTTTTATTTGTCTTTAAACCTGTCTTTTGTATTGTAAGTGTACTGTTTTTGCCTCTGCATTTTGGGGTCTTTGTCTAGGGTAGTATAGTTGTTGGGGTAGTTGGGATAGGTGTTAGAAATTTCATTTTTTGGGGGGGATAAACTGCATTTGTATGTCGGCTGATGACCTTGTGGGTTTTATATGGCTGGTTCAGCACTACCTCCCCATGATGATGGAACTGGGTGGCTGGGTCATTCTTGGCTACTGCTAACTGTGTTACCCCACAGTGGCAAGGAGGCTGCGGTGGGGCAAAGTGCTCCACCGCCCAACACAAATCTTTGGCTCAGGAACGAACAACCACCAACTTAAGCACCGCTGGGCAGACCTCATTACAAGGGAGCAAGATCTGCTGGATCATCTGGGCATTGAGATTGGTGAAGAAGTTGGTAAGTCTCAATTTACATACAAAGTCCTTTCTTTTGCATGTGCATGACAGTTGCAGACACGTTTGAGTGCTGCATGTAATGGTTGTGGATCTGGACATGTCGTATGCTACCTGTATGAAGAGCCCCAGTGCCACCTTAGGCCTGCAATTCAAATGTACAATAATGAAGTCGATGCAGGGCTGATGTGCCATTTTTCCTGCACAACCATTATAAAGTGTTGTGATGCATGCATAGGGCTACTCAGTACTGACAAGCACCAAATCAGGCCTGCGCCATGCATCATTTATGGAAGGGGGGTCTCAAACCCTGTTTGGGAGGCAAATGTATAAGCAACTGGGAAAAATGAGAAATACCTTATTTTCATTTTTCATGCACTCTGAACGGCTGCTGAGAGCAAGTGTTATATGGGGGCATATAAATGTATGTGATGGGCCCCCATGTACTCAGCAAAAGTCGTGATGACCTGTTGCAACTCCTGCTTAGTACATCATTTACCTAAACATAAATAGATGCAGTTGTACCCTACCTGCATCATGCTGTGCCTTAATACTCGTTAAGCGCACACCTGATGGGGGTAAAGGGTACACTGAGGACCACAAGGACTGTATTGATGCAATTGGTGGTGCACCACTGTTATTCTATCAGCCCCTTTGTGTAATTGGCCAAGGCCATGTAAGGGAACTTGACCATACACTGGGTCCAGACTACTAACACTTCCCTGTCCCTGTACATTGTGTATCACATACACTCTATACTATGTCTATTACCACACACACGCCCTGAGTCAGGTCCACAAGCCTGCCGCTTCTCACTGACAGTATGGGGCTTTCCTGCATCTGCTCCATCACTTGCACATTACTCAGTAACCTGCACCAACTAATACATCCTTGGACCACAGAGTAAGTGTGTCTGTGTTGAGGGATATGTCTATGCCCATGTTCTTATCCCTCTCTGGACAATTAATGTTATACCATGCCATGCCAACAATGGCTGGGCACACACTATTGGCAATACATCCATGAATTCAATCAGTCAATGTACAGGTAGGTACAACTATTTTCACATGAGTAAACTCCCATAGCATTATTGATTGTGTGTGTGCCTTGTGATGGCACACACATATTACTTACTTCACTGAAGGATGTATCACAGCATTCCTCAACACTTTGGAATACCCACACAACCCCTGGGCAGTAGTTTGTCAGTTTGCTCTGACAATGAGGTAGATGCCCACAACATCTGAGGCAGGAAAAATACTATGGGTGTCACAATGCAACAGCCACTGCGACAACCATTGCATGCCCCTCAGATGCAGTATACAGTGTCAAGCAGTCCCATATGGTCATGGAGGTGTAGAGCTAACATACACCTACATGACACTGCCATGTATAAATGGTGCAGTGAGAAGCACCACAGGAGTGTCAGGGACAGTGAGGGTTTGTAGGTGCATGGGTCTACATTATCTGAGACTATTTGTGATTGACTGATCATAGATGTTTGTGTGTTGCTCTGATCTACCACTAGGATGACTTGGTCACTCATCCTAACAAGTTGACAGTGAACAATGCCGTCCATTAACTGACATGTACAAATTACACTAAGCAATGCTTTCCATTCATACCTTGCAGGTGAACCTCTGCCCTACACTGTGAGGTTGCCCGATTTGAAGACCCTGATGCATCCAGTAAGTGTCATCTTGTGCATCACGTGTGCTAATCCAGCGTTTTGTGTGAGCCAGTCTGAAGTTTGGAAGGCTATGAATGATGGTTTTGCCTGACCCATTATATTATATCATTGGAGAATGGATGGTGACATCATGTCTGTTGCAATGTTGTGCAATGAGAATGGCTTGCTTCTAGGTCAAGGGTAAACGTGTGCTGCCATGGAATTTTGTGCAATAGGAATTGTAATGTCTGGCCCCTTATTCATTGATGTCTACCATGATAAGTCTCAGGGCAGCTGTTTATGTACATAGTATGCCTGTTGACAACCACTTCGTCACAGCACCATTGTCAGCACTGTGTGTCACACATACTTGACACTTACTGACAAGATGGTACAGATGTGGGTTATATCTGTAGAGGTCTCTAGGGGGCTTATGTAGGAGACACATGAACCACAGGTGCCTCAGTACTCTTCAGATATAGTGAGTCCATAGTACTGCAAGAAGCCATATTGTGCTGCACAACAGTCAGTAGTGTACACAATTAGTAGACAACTCAGCTCCAGATGGTTGTGGGAAATGTCTATGATTCTTCCCTCACCAGATCTCAGCGGTTTTCACAACATGGTTCTGCCACCATGATATTTGTGAGAGTTGTGGTCACATCACATATGCATATGATGTGAATGCTGTGTGCGTTCCTGGTACTTTGATGATGTCTGACATGCATGTGCAAATGATGTAGAATGTATCAGGATACTTTTGCAGCACCCAGTGCACTGCCAAACTCACTGTGGGCCTAAGGGCACCCATACAGCCACCATATGTGTGCCGTTTAACACATGTGGCACAACATAGCACAGGTTAGGGGGCTTCAGTTATGTAATGTGTTGACAACTTTGATGTACAGCTCAGGCTTTGGCCAGACTTTCTGGGAACATTGCATCAGTTGTACATGTGGGCACATCATAGGCAATGACGTGCCCCTTTGTAACGTATGCTCAGGCCAGGTCTTACACCAGGACACCTGAATGATGATTTACCAAACCTTAGAGTAGCCAGTGGAAAGTTACCAGACCCCCTATCATAGGGCCCCCACCTTGCATCCTTGATGAATTGGCAAGCCTTGATGTTTCATCAGGGGTGTCAAGGTGATGGATTGCATGTAGAGCCTCCCTTAAGCACAGGGACACAGGAAATCCAGACTTGTTGGGGCACGTGATCCTCACAAGTTTGATGACACAAATGTTGATCATGGACAATTTTGTCCAATCAACTCTAGGCCCTGTTGGTTAACAATGGATTGTCACCATCCGAGGGAAATGTACATGATACTGTTGATGGCTGGTAGGAAATAGTCATATATGAGGAGTAAGTCATTGTTGAGAAATGTGTGGTGGAATGTATGTGTTATCTGCAGTTGCAGTGTACATAATATGTTTGTACAACCTCCACCCAATGGTGACACTGATACTTGCTTCACCTCATACTTCAGCTGCCAATATGACACAGGATCGGAGGCGAGCTTTCCACAAGAGAGCCGAACGCTACTGCCACATAATGGATGTTGAGACAGGATACCACCAAATGGAAAGGAGGTTCTGCAGTGAGAAAGCATTAGGGGAATGCCGTGCATTTGCACAAGGTGGACCTCTACAGCAGCCACAGCCACACAAGGACACTGGAGCAAAATCATCAGGGGTGCAGGGGGGCCACAGCCGGAGCAAGGCCCTTCACATTGACTGCACCAGTCATAACCCAGCCACCAGTTCAGCCACCTGCTGCAGTTGTCCAAAGTTGGTTTGAACAAGACATGAGAAGGGACATGGGCAAGATTTTAGCCAAGCTTAAAAAATTGAAGGAGGAAAGTGCAGAGAACCAGAGGATCTTGCGATATATCAAGAAGAAAATGAATAAAAGCATGAAATTAACTATTTGTGTCATACAACCTCACAGTTCATTCCCTTCCCTTTTACTGTTTTACATAGTTTTAGATTGGGTTTTAGATGGTTAGTTTTAGGTTAGTGTAGGATAGGCATAGGTAAGGTAACGTATAGTGGGGGGGGTTCTATACTGTTTTATTGTTGGGGGTTTGGGTGGGGGTCATGTTGGGGTATTTATGTATATAAATATATATATTCATTTAGGCCATGTGTTAGGTTAGCACATGTGTAGTCAAAGTTTATGTTGTCCTACTTGTATCTTGTCTCTTAAGGGGGGTAGGGTGGCAATGTTTAGAGTGTGGCGGTACATGTGTAAGATAAATTTAGAATAGTTAGATAGGTGTAGTTGTTAGTTAAGTATAGGTAGTTTAGGTTAGTTTAGCATAGGGTAGGTTTTAGGTAATCTTTTGGTATATGGTTTTACAATAAATCCTGTTCATCTTAGCCTAATAATCTTGTAATTTGATTGACTGTCTGGGGGTTCTCATGAATGCACTAGCCAAGTTGGGGGAATGGCCTAGGGTATGCTTACTGTCTTGATTTCCCAGGTTTCCCATATGCATCCCCTATGACCAAGGAGCTGTCAGAATGGCTGCTACATACAGTCTACTGGTCCAT
Organism: Pleurodeles waltl; assembly: GCF_031143425.1. Lineage (NCBI taxonomy): Eukaryota > Metazoa > Chordata > Amphibia > Caudata > Salamandridae > Pleurodeles > Pleurodeles waltl. Next base: position 103,251,421 of record NC_090437.1, read on the forward strand.
ACATTTGCCATCCAGTGTTCCAGCCACTCATAATGTATATGTATACTTTGTCTTGGACAGGTAAATATGGTACTTCACCTGTCATTGGTGGGGTTCTGCAATTTCATTGTTGGCAAGTATGGTACATCTGACAACAGGCACATTTGGAACTGTATGCTGCAACACTGACAGATTGTCACCACTGATAAGGTTTGCTTTACCTGTATCACACAAATAAGTTGTACTGGTACTCCCGTCTGGATAAATTACCATTGATTTGGTTCAGAGCCATACATACAGTATGTCTACTTCAAAGGATATTGATTCAAAATCATATAGTTTACTCAGTAAGTTGGTTGTAGCTGACAACACTATCATTCAGCTTTCTCATGATAGGATCTAGTGTGTGGTTTAGTGTCTGACAGTTCTGCACTCATATACTGATATCTGGTACTGATCGACATGGATTGTCACAATGCTATCTTTTAGCTAAGTAGATGGATCACAGTAAACGTAGACATGCTACATGTGTGCAAGGTGCTTTATTTACAGGTGCAATTGTGATTTCTAAACAATATCCGTTTCACAGACCCCATGAGTGAACGTTGGCCATATGTTGCACTATCGGACTCCAGGGTTGAGGGACATGTCATGAGACATGGTTAGGAGTAGTGTGCATTAGTGAGGAGTTTATAAAATTGCCAATAGGTCTGGAAGAGATAATGGCAGCACATAGCAGACAATTCAACAGTGGTTAGGTAAAGAGGGCACATTACATACTGTCACAACACTGGCATGATATTAAGCCCAGAACTAAGTAGAAACTGTTCATGTGGCACAGACTGGTGCTACAAGGTGCTTTTCCTTGTGAATGTTACTCCTTCCACATCTTCATCCTCTGATGTGTGTGGTGCCTCCAGTGCCTTGGCTGATGCTGTTGTAGAGGTAGAGGGTGCCACACACAGTTCAGGGAATAGAGATGTGGAGTCAAAGGTCCAGCCAGCTGCCATTTGTGGAAACACATACCGCAGCAACATCACAGTGTTAGGCAGTCATGTTTTCCCTGAGGGAGGCCACTTCCCGCTGTATGGGCTCCAGGGTATTCTGCATGCTGCTGGCAGTTAGGGAGGGCATTTGTTGTAGCCTCTGCTTCATGACAGCAGCTATGTCCGCCAGAGACTGCTGGAGTCCACGTAGCGGGGTGGGTGCCTCTGATGGCAGCTGAGTTGTCCTTATTTGGACTGAGGCACGTCCGCATTCCCTCTAGGCTGGCTGCCATGGTCTCCATCCCCACCCGCACCTGTTTGGCCAGCTCCCGCTGGACTCCTATCACTGTCCTCTGAAAGCTGATGTCTGGGTCCCCGGAGTCCAGGGCTGTGTGAGTTACTGGCTGGTGGCTGGGTGCTTCATGTGGAGACCCCACAACACTGTGTATCCTCCCTACGGCTGGTCGGCAGGAGGTAAGCCCTCATCCTCTGCAATGAAATAGTGTAAAATCAATATTCAATTGTATTGGCTGTTGACATGGGACATAGGGGGTCATTCCAACCCTGGCGGTCGGTGTTAAAGCGGCGGCCAACCCGCCAACAGGCAGGCGGTAAAAAAAATTGAATTCTGACCCTGGCAGAAACCGCCTACATAGACCGCCACTTTAACACTCCGACCGCCACGGCGGGACAAACAAACAGCGCGGCGGTCACCGCCAACAGACAGGCGGGAGCCAATGTACCGCCCACCCTATCACAACCCACCAATCCGCCACCTTTTCCGGGGCGGTAGCCCCGCTGATAAAAACATGGCGGAAACAGACATTACGAACGGAAAACGCTCACCTCTACACACTCCACGAGGAATCTGGACAGCATGGAACCCGAACTACACATCCTACCAGCTATTGTCTTCCTGCTCCTCTACCAGGAGCACGAACGCTGGCGCAGAAGACACCGGTGAGTACTGCACCTACGACACAGGGGAGGGGGAGGCAAAAGATTACGGGCACACACATACGCGACACACCCACCCTCACCCTCACCCACAACTACATACACATCAATGCAGAGCAACAACTCAGAGTGACACCCCCCAAACCCCCTGGAAGAATGCAAAGACAAAATAAAATGATCATGAAATTTGAATTATATTGAACGGCTAAGTAAAAAAATATATCCAACATCCATAACTATACATACAAATGTAAATTGTCCTGTCCAAATTGGGTATCAGCCATTGTTCATGGGCCAATGGGCCTAAACACATGGGCAAAGCCCCCACACAATACCCAAATCCATTGGAGAGAACACTGCAGGGGCATCAGATAGCAAAACTACAGGCACCTCAGGGGGAAGGGAAGGGGGGGCACCTCAGCCAGATGAGTCCACGACGCCAGATCCACGAGGGGCTTCCATGCCCACTGTTCAATCCTGGGGAGTGCAAAGCCACAGTCTCACAAGTCACTACAGTGGGTGGATTGCCCACTGTGCCATCCTGGGGAGTGCAAAGACACAGTCTCACAAGTCTCTACAGTGGGTGGATTGCCCACTGTTCAATCCTGGGGAGTGCAAAGCCACAGTCTCACAAGTCTCTACAGTGGGTGGATTGCCCACTGTGCCATCCTGGGGAGTGCAAAGCCACAGTCTCACAAGTCTCTACAGTGGGTGGATTGCCCACTGTGCCATCCTGGGGAGTGCAAAGCCACAGTCTCACAAGTCTCTACAGTGGGTGGATTGCCCACTGTGCCATCCTGGGGAGTGCAAAGCCACAGTCAATCAAGTGGATTACAGACTCCACTGGTTCTGGAGGAGGCATGGTGCCCAGAGTGCTTCGTGCAGCCCTGCCCGACACAGATCCGGCCCTGCCCCTTCTGCCAATGGGCCAGCGGTGCATGAGACTGCGGTGCCCTGTCCAGCGGTGCTTGACTTGAAGGGCCCAGCGGAGCGGTGCAGAGACGGCGGTGCCCAGCGGAGCGGTGCTTGTCTTGAAGGGCCCAGCGGAGCGGTGCTTGACTTGAAGGGCCCAGCGGAGCGGTGCAGAGACGGCGGTGCCCAGCGGAGCGGTGCTTGACTTGAAGGGCCCAGCGGAGCGGTGCAGAGACGGCGGTGCCCAGCGGAGCGGTGCTTGACTTGAAGGGCCCAGCGGAGCGGTGCTTGACTTGAAGGGCCCAGCGAAGCGGTGCAGAGACGGCGGTGCCCACCGGAGCGTTGCTTGACTTGAAGGGCCCAGCGGAGCGGTGCAGAGACGGCGGTGCCCAGCGGAGCGGTGCTTGACTTGAAGGGCCCAACGGAGCGGTGCAGAGACGGCGGTGCCCAGCGGAGCGGTGCTTGACTTGAAGGGCCCAGCGGAGCGGTGCTTGACTTGAAGGGCCCAGTGGAGCGGTGCAGAGATGGCGGTGCCCAGCGGAGCGGTGCTTGACTTGAAGGGCCCAGCGGAGCGGTGCAGAGGCGGCGGTGCCCAGCGGAGCGGTGCTTGACTTGAAGGGCCCAGCGGAGCGGTGCAGAGACGGCGGTGCCCACCGGAGCGGTGCTTGACTTGAAGGGCCCAGCGGAGCGGTGCTTGACTTGAAGGGCCCAGCGGAGCGGTGCAGAGACGGCGGTGCCCAGCGGAGCAGTGCTTGACTTGAAGGGCCCAGCGGAGCGGTGCTTGACTTGAAGGGCCCAGCGGAGCGGTACAGAGACGGCGGTGCCCAGCGGAGCGGTGCTTGACTTGAAGGGCCCAGCGGAGCGGTGCAGAGACGGCGGTGCCCAGCGGAGCAGTGCTTGACTTGAAGGGCCCAGTGGAGCGGTGCAGAGACGGCGGTGCCCTGTTCAGCGGTGCTTGACTTGAAGGGCCCTGTTCAGCGGTTCTTGAGACGGCGGTGCCCTGTTCACCGGTGCTTGTCTTGAAGGGCCCTGTTCAGCGGTTCTTGAGACGGCGGTGCCCTGTTCAGCGGTGCTTGACTTGAAGGGCCCTGTTCAGCGGTTCTTGAGACGGCGGTGCCCTGTTCAGCGGTGCTTGACTTGAAGGGCCCTGTTCAGCGGTTCTTGAGACGGCGGTGCCCTGTTCAGCGGTGCTTGTCTTGAAGGGCCCTGTTCAACGGTGCTTGACATGTGTCTCCAGGGCACCAGATCCGGCCATGACATGGATCTCACTCGCCACCCGACATGTGGCTGCCGTGCCCTTCGTGCACATCTGTCTTCTCGCTTGCGGGGCACTCCTGTGCTGCCATCCCGGGCCCGTGGGTGTCCTCCTTCACCCCTGGAATGGGGCTGGTGGGGCTCTCCTGGGCAGCTCGCCTGCTGCCGGACTTGTCGGACGTGCTGCCCTTGCCACCCTTCCCTGCTCCTCTGTGGCCCTTTCCTCCCTTTGTCGGTGTGCCAGGTGGCACTCCACTTCCTGACGGTGCCAGGGTAGTGCCCTTTGAGCCTGCTGTCTCTGGCCTCTCGCGCCGGGCACTGACTTTCTTGGATTTCTTTCCAGGGGGTGGGCTGGCTGTATCTTTACTGCTAGCCGAAGTAGCTGGCCTTGAAGGTGGTGGACTCCAAAATCCTTGGACTATTGTCCTTGTAGGTCCAGGTTTTGTGGTGGCTGAGGTGCTGATTGGAGTCTTATGAGATGGAGGGGGTGGGTCAGGTGATGGAAAGAGGTTAATTTTGGACAGGAAAAACTTTTTGGGAGCAGTGGGAAGGGTAGGTGTAGTGGGTATGGGAGTGGAGGAAGAGGATGTGGTTGTATGTGAGTCAAGTCTGGTGTCTATGGGTGCAGGTGCTTGTGCTGGAGGCTGTCGTGAGGTGGGTGGCTCTTGGGTGGGTGGCTGCCTGCGTTTGTGTGGTTTGGAAGAGGGGGTGACAGACACACTGGGAGAGGACACAGGGGACGTGTAAATGGTAGTGGGGGTGGTGACTGCATGTGTGCGGAGTGTTCTGGTGGGTGTGCTGGTGATGGGCGTAGTGGCTGATGATGTTGTGCATGTAAGTGTGAGTGGAGACATCACAAGGAGGGAGGAGGGAGACGAGGAGGAGGGGGACACAGAGGAGGCAGTGGCTGTTGGCATGTCTGCATGTGGCTGTTGCTTGGGTGAATGCTTGTGTGATGTGTGGTGCTTATGTCTGGATAAGCTTCCCTTGGGTGTTGAGGTGTGTGCAGGCTGGTCTGTAGGTGTGTCTGGGATAGGCAGAGGTACAGGGGAGTGGGACTGGGTTGAGGAAGTTGGAGGAGGGAGGCAGGAGACAGGGACAATGGCTGCCGTCAGTGCTGAGGCCAGAGCGTTGAACGATCGCTGATGGGCAGCCTGACCCGAATGAATGCCCTCCAGGTATGCATTACTCCGGTGCACCTCCCTTTCTACACCCTGGATGGCATTCAAAAGGGTAGACTGCCAAACAATGAGCGTCCTCAGGAGGTCAATGACCTCCTCACTGAGGGCAGCAGGGGTAACTGGGGCAGGGCCTGAGGTGCCTGGGGCGAAGGAGATGCCCACCTTCCTGGGTGAGCGGGCACGGGGCGAAGGCTGAGGGGCTGCTGGGAGGGCGGAGCTGGTGCGCTGGGTGGCGGCTGTACCTGTTGTTGCGGTGGGCACGGATGTTGCCGCCATCACAAGGGAGCTCCCTTCCGAGGACGTGTCTGTGTCGCTGGTGTCACCACGTGTCCCCGCTGTGGAGCTCCCCTCGCCCTCCGTCTCACTGGTGAACTCCGAGTCAGTTGCATGGCCCTCCATGGCCATGTGAGATGCAGCTCCCTCGTGCTCCGATGCCACTTCTCCTCTGCCTGATGATGCTAATGCACACATGAACAGGAAGACCACCAAAAAAAGGGGGGGGGGGTGGAGAAATAAAGACATGTTGAGTGCATGCATTGGCGACACAGTTGGCGGAGAGGACAGACACAGAAGCCCCCTGCACTACGCCGCGCACTTGGGGTACACTACTCAATCCGTGGGACATGGCCTACAAGCCTATGGACGACAAATCCACACATAGGTGACACAGGGCCATGATTAGCTGTACTAGGCAACCTACAGAGGTGGGGGCGGGGGCACAGGGCCATGCCTAATGGAGGGGCCTAGCCTACGGAAATCGCCCTGGCCTAGGGTTAGCCACAGCCCTCCTCCCCCACCCAGACACCTCCACTGCGTGCAAAGTCAGCAGAATGTATTTGTACTCACCCCCTTGTGTCTGCTGTGATGTCCTCACGAGCCAATCCAAATCGGGGTAGGCCACCGCCAGGATCCGGGACATCAGGGGGGTCAATTGACGAGTGCCACCCCTCCTACGTTGGGAGGCCATCCCCAGCAGAGCCTCCGCGGTCTTCCTGCGTTCGCGGCGGATGTCCTCCCACCTCTTGCGGCAGTGGGTGCCCCGTCTGTTGTGGACCCCCAGGGTCCGGACGTCCTTAGCGATGGCACGCCAAATGTCGATTTTCTGATGGGCGCTGACCTATGTGACATGTACAGATGGAGAAAAAAAAACCAATCATTTTCTGCATGCTCGATGTGAGTGGCCCCCCATCCCCACCCTTGCCATGTGGCACATGCTCTCATCTGTCGTTTGATGCATGCCTCATTCGCTCCCCTCCCCACCATCGTTCATTCACCCCACTCAACCCAGGCATTGGCCACAAAGCATGGTCCCAGTGTACTTACCTGTTGGTCTGGAGGACCGTAGAGTAGCGCATACTGGGGGAGGACCCCATCCACGAGTTTCTACAATTCTTCAGAAGTGAAGGCAGGGGCCCTTTCTCCAGTCGCAGCAGCCATTGTCTCTTCCAGACCGAGGTCACAGCAGCACTTGCAGTATAGGTCCTCTCCTATGGATGATCAGGTATCGAGTGATTAAGCAGATAGAAAATGGCGGTCACGCCCGCGGCGGTGCGTACCGCGGCGGTGCGTACCGCGACCGCCGGCGCACATCGTCATTGGCTCCTGAGACCCATAGGGTTCAATGTTAACCAATGCGGCTTTGCGCCGCGGTCTTTGACCGCCTCCCGCCACGGTGTGCCACGCCAGCGCATTGACCTCACATCCCACTGTCGCACTTCACAGGTCAGGCATCCGCCATTTCAAGGGCCCACATGGCTTAAAATCTACTGCGTCACACATACCTAGGCCTTGCATCAACACTCATACAAGCCATTCAATGCATTGAGAATCGTGTACTGTGCAAGCTGTGGGAACGTACCTGTGGGTTGATTGACTCTGTGCTCCATGTTGTCCTTCCTAGGCACCGTCCGCTGGGACGTGCGAGGAGATGGAGGAATCTTCTCGTGTACAGACCGCTGGTGGACCTGTCGACAATGGAAGAAAGACATGTCATACTGACATACAGGCTTGTCAGAGCCACTATACAGGAACTGTGTGCCCAACTGGAGCCAGACCTGATGTCACCCATCCGCCAACCCACAGGGATTCCCCCTCTAGTGCAGGTTATGTCAGTACTCCATTTTTTGGCAAGTGGGTCATTCCAAACTACAGTGGCCATTTCATCAGGGATGTCACAGCCTATGTTTTCCAAGGTGTTGTCCAGAGTGTTGTCTGCCCTGTTGAAATACATGCGGAGCTACATTGTTTTCCCTGAGGTGGGCGATTTGGCTACGGTGAAGGGTGATTTCTATGCGCTTGGACATATTCCCAACATCATTGGTGCAATTGATGGGACACATGTTGCTTTAGTCCCCCCCAGCACGAGTGAACAGGTGTACTGGAACAGAAAAAGTTATCATTCCATGAATGTCCAGGTGGTCTGTTTGGCTGACCAGTACATCTCCCATGTAAATGCCAAGTTCCCTGGGTCAGTGCATGACGCGTACATCATGCGAAATAGCAGCATCCCTTACCTGATGGAACTACTTCAGAGACACCGTGTGTGGCTAATTGGTGACTCTGGTTACCCTAATCTGTCATGGCTACTGACCCCAGTGAGGAATCCCAGGACAAGGGCAGAGGAACGGTACAATGAGGCCCATGGGCGTACTAGGAGGGTGATCGAGCGGACCTTCGGCCTCCTGAAGGCCAGGTTTAGGTGCCTCCATATGACAGGTGGATCCCTAATGTACTCACCAAAGAAGGTGTGCCATATCATCGTGGCCTGCTGTATGCTTCACAACCTGGCTTTGCGCCACCAGGTGCCTTTCCTGCAGGAGGATGGTCCAGATGGTGGTGTTGTGGCAGCTGTGGAGCCTGCGGAGAGTGAAGAGGAGGAAGACGAAGAGGACGACACAGACAACAGGGACAGAGTAATACAGCAGTATTTTCAATGACATACAGGTAAGAATCAACACCGGAATTTACATTTACTTAAAGTCTCCTGCCTCTCTACTGTCTGAGTTTCCACCCAGTGTATGTTCACTGAGTTGTGACTTTCCCTTCCAATTTCAGAGATGTGGGCCCCACTCCGTGACCTCTGCTTTGTTTCCCCATGGACTACAGCTGTGTGACAGTGGTATGTTGTCATCACAATGTAACTGGACATTTTTGCACAGTTCTGTGTAATACATTCGTTCAAAAATACAGGCAGACTCACAATTTTGGGTAATGGTTGCAATTCGGTGATGGGTGATGGTGGAGGAATGTCCATGGCAGAGTCCAGATTTTCAGTCTCACAGGTGCATTGTCCATATGCCTGTGGAAGGTGGAGCAGGGGCAGTTTAAGGTTGGACAGGGTGACAATGTGGGACAGTGGGATGACAATCAGGGGGTATCCTTTCCTGGCGGGGGTCTTGGCGTCTTACTCTGTCTTCTTCCTAGATCTCAGGCCCCGCTTGCGGGGTGGTTCTCCTTTTGCAGGGGGTGGGGTTCTGGTGGCCTGTTGTTCTTGTGTTGGGGCCTCCTGTGCACTAGCACCCGCGGAGGTGGTAGCCTGTTCTTGGTCCATGCTAGTGACAGGGGCCATTTGTGGTGCCACATGGTCCCGCAATGTGCTGACCATCTGATTGAGAGCCACAACGATGGTGCCCATTGCGGAACTTATGTTTCTGAGTTCTTCCCTGAACCCCATAAACTGTTCCTCCTGCAGTACCTGGATCTCCTGGAACCTGGCCAGGACCATTGCCATCGTCTCCTGGGAGTGGTGGTATGCTCCCATGATGGAGGATAGGGCCTCGTGGAGAGTGGGTTCCCTGGGCCTGTCCCCCCCCCTGTCGCACAGCAGCCTTCCCAGTTCCCCTGTTTCCCTGGGCCTCTGTCCCCTGGACCGTGTGCCCACTACCACTGCCCCCAGGTCCCTGTTGTGGTTGGGGTGGTGGGTTAACCTGGGTGCCCTGTAGTGGTGGACACACCGCTCATTGACTTGTTCTGGTGACAGAGGCATGGGCCCGCTGGGTGGGTGCTGTGCTGGTGTTCCCAGAGGGGGGTAGGTCTGCTGTGGCCTGTGGCTGTCTGAGGGGAACCGACTGTCCCAAGGTCCCCGATGGGCCAGGCTGGTCATCTGGGTCCAGGGAGACAGAGCTGCTGTCATCACTGTGGGCCTCTTCTGGGGGTGGAATGGACATTTCAGGACCCTCCTGGGCGGTGTCGTGGCGTTCGGGTCCTGCAGGGGTATAAGAGTATGGTTATTGCTTCTGTGTGTGCCAATGGCGTGCAATGGGTGGGTGCCCGTGTACCCCAGTGCTGGCATTCCCTTGTGGGGGCTGTTGTGACGGTGGTTTGGGGGGGGATGGGTATGTTCAGTGGGCATGATTAGGTGATGGGTGTCCATGGTTTGTGGTCGCATGCAGGGCTTGGTGTTGGGATGGGTGGGTTGTGATGGTGAGACATTAGCAAGGAGGATGTGTGATGGGGGTGGGGGGAGGTATGATTTGGCATGCCGGTGGGTGGGGGGGATGAAGTAGTTGAGATTAGACTTACCAGAGTCCATTCCGCCGGCTACTCCTGCGAGGCAGGATCGCCAAGACCTGTTCCTCCCATGTTGTAAATTCTGGGGGAGTAGGTGGGGGTCCGCCGGCAGTCTTCTGCACCGCGATGTTGTGTCTGGATACCATGGAACGCACCTTCCCCCGTAGGTCGTTCCACCGCTTCCTGATGTCGTCCCGATTTCGTGGATGCTGTCCCACAGCGTTGACCCTGTCCACTATTCTTTGCCATAGCTCCATCTTCCTGGCAATGGTGGTGTTCTGCACCTGTGTCCCAAAGAGCTGGGGCTCTATCCGAACTATTTCCTCCACCATGACCCTGAGTTCGGCGTCTGAGAACCTGGGGTGTTTTGGGGTGCCATGGGGTGGTGTGGATGAGGTGTGGGGTGGTGTTTGTGGTGATGAGTGTGGTGAGTGTGCTGGTGTGTGGTGTTTAGTGCGTGGATGTTGTGTGAGTGATGGTGTTATGTGCCTGTGTATGCTCTGTACTAGCTGTTGGTGTCTCTCTCTGGCCTTAGTCAATAAATGGTGGTCGTAGGGGTTTGTGGGTGATGTGGGTGTGTGTTTTATATTGTGTTGGGTGTGTGGGAGTGGTGTTTGTATGTGTATCAGGTGTGTGTATTTCAAAATGTCCAATGTGGCAGTGTTTTGTAAGTGTGTGTGTATTCCGACCGCGGCGGTGTGTACCGCCAATGGAATATCGCGGTTGAAAGACCGCTGCGTGAATTCGTGGGTAGGAATGGAATGGGCGTATTTCTGTTGGCGTGACGGTGGAGGTTTGGTCATCGCCAGTTTTTCGCTGGCTGTTGGTGTGGCGGACTTTTGAGGATGTCGGGATTTTGGCGGTTTGCCTGTTGTGGGTCAGAATGACTGTGGCGGTTAACCGCGACGGTGTTATGGCGGTCTTCTGACCGGCGGTACGCGTCTTTTACCGCTGAGGTCAGAATGACCCCCATAATGTATTTGCCACTGGAGGCTCAGTGACATGCCACTGACCCAAGGTTGTGGTTGTACTTATGTGTAGCATTGTGCATCACACATGAGTCAGGTTCACTAGTAACGGAAAATGACAGAGCGCAACACTGTGCCAAAAGTGACAGCGCCCGCTGCGTCATTTTCACAATGCAGGGATGGGCCGTATTTAATTGTATTTGGTGCACCCATGTTTTGTCCCCTACATTGGGGCTAAATTGAGCTGCTAGCACCAACGCAGGCATCCTTGCACCATGATGCAAAGATGTCTGCGTTGAAAGGTTTGATTGTTTATGTGTGGGAAGGTGTCCCTTCCTGCACATACACAATCACTATTGGCGATTTGGCACTTCCGTGTCTGCTGCAGAATGCAGCAGACACAAAAGTGCCAAAGCGTAATTTTTAAATGATTTTTTATGTGCAGGAAGGGACACCTTCCTGCACATTGACAATCATGTCTGGCAATTTGGTCTTTTTATGCCTGCTGCAGAATTCAGCACGCATAGAAAAAGCAAAAAACAAGGAGAAATAAGAGTATACCTCCTCGTTGCACCTTGCTAACACCATGCCTGGGGTGGCGTTAGATTTTGGTGCTGCCACAGGTTTACTAAAAGACATAAATCTGAGGCAGCATGAAAATGCTATGGGTGTTGCTGTGACACGCCCACAGGAACACCCATTGCATACCCCTTCCACACAAAGGGCTGCGTAAGAAGGGGTCGTATTTACAGGGTGGCGTTAAGCCACAAAAAGTGGCTTACCGCCACCTTGTAAATATGCCACAGGGCATTGCGCCACCGGACAGTAACGAAAAGTGATGCTCCAGTGGCGATAGGGGCTCATAAATATGCCCTTAGGTATTTTGGGGCATATGTAGGTGCCCAAGTGCCACTTGAGAATAACTTTTGGTGAGGCTCAAGGGTCACAATGCCCTTCCCCGTATGTACTAGGTGGCATGAAGCCACTTTTTGTGCCTTGATGCCACTTTGTATATATGGCTCCTTCACACCCAGACTTTGCCTAGAAGGTGTGTGCAATGGGTGTTGCTGTGGGCGTACCACTGCAACACCCATTGTGTTTTGGCACTGCCTCAGAAGTTGGATTATTTGTACACTGGACGCTGGGCAAATATCTGACACTAGCCTAGGGGTGGGTTTAGCATGGAAAAGTCTAGGAGTAATGCTTACATTTCTAATGGATTTCTTGCTTTTACTGTGTGCTGCATTCCGCTGCACACAGAGTAAGAGTAAATCGTACTTTAAGTTTGTTGTTGTGCAGGACCATGTTCCTTCCTGCACATAAACATTCTCCCCCACAACGCAGCCATTCTTCCACTATGGTGCAAGGGTGGCTGCATTTGCGCACAATATCTAATTTCCACTTGCTTAGGGGGTACACAGGGGTGCAGTGTATTCTTATGTATATGGGGCATCTCTGCGTTTTGAAAACGACAGTGCGTGATGCTGCCTAATTTTGCACAGCAGCACGCAACATCATTTTCTGTTTGATCTAGCCCTCTATCTTGTCAAATGCCACTTGTACAGCTGCACACATGATGTTCACATATATGCACTATGTGTTGTATGCATTTTATTTTGTGGCCATTCCCATATGACACATATGGTCGTGTGTGGGTTGTGGTGGGTTCACCCTGTATGGATTGTGTTCCACAGGTTGCAAGATGTAGGGCAGATTTGTTCTCATTTGGCATGGCTCAGGTCAGCTGCAAGATGTGTTGCAGTACACTGCAGCAGTTTAGATACACAATGATGTGCCATATTTACTTGAATACAGTAAAGCCCTGCAATTCACCCTACGCCTGCACAGATTTGTGCTCCCTGCCCCAACACAGGCATTATTGTGCCATGATGACGGGGTGCCTGCCTTGAAGTCATGAATTGTTTATGTGCGGGAAGGTGTCCCTTCCTGCACATGTACAAGCTATTTTTGCTGAGATGGCATTTCAATGTGTGCTGCAAGATACAGCACACATGAGTAAAGGCAATGTGACAATGAGGAAGGGAAGCATTTTGTCCAGCGACACCACCCTGAGACCACCCCTGGGGTGGTATTGACTTCCGTCCTAGTCTCTGATGACTATGTTGTGTTGGTAAAGGGGCTTTGACTAAATAGAATGGGTGTTGTAATGGCACAGCCACAGCCACACTATTTGCACATACCTACCAGGCAATGTGGTGCATATTTACATGGTGGAGTATAGACATAGTGAGTGGCCTATGTTGATGTTGTGTATATGATGGAGTGCATTTCACAACCGAATTGTCGGTACATGTGAGACTTGGGTGGTGATGGTGCGTCTTGATTCAGGACCTATGTGTCCTGATGCAATTCTTTAGCATGCACTGAATGTGTCCTATGTGTCTCTCCCTTCTGCCATTAGTGGAGTTCCAGATATTCCCCCCTTGCAACTCACCCTGCATTTGTGGTGGTTCACGGTAGTCTGCGCTGTCCTGTGATTCCAGTGACCAGCTCCTCTGGGAAGACTGCTGCAACTAGCTCCTCCAGCTCATCCAGGTCCTCCTGTGGTGCAGGACTTCCACCTCCAGTCTGCAGTGCTGCCTTATGGTTCCTGGTGAGTTTCTCCTTAGTCCTGCGCCTACAAGAGTGCCAGCGATTCTTGACCTCAGTGACAGTCCTCTTCACCTCGGCAATGCTGGTGATTTTGTCCACTATTGCCTGCCGTATTGCGTCTATCCTACCAACTGGCAATTTGGAGGTGACGAAGAGATGGTGTTGGTGCTCCATTCCCTCTCTGACCAGGATGTCATGCTCCTCCTCGTTAAAGCAACACTTGTGCTTTCTCTTCTCATTCTCCTGTGACTTTTCTGTACCCTCCAGGCTGGTACCTGGGTGTTTGGGGTCTCTCCTGGCCTGATGATTCCATCTTCTCTTGCATTTGCATTCTTTCCTGCTTGCGCATTTTGTTTTGACACTAATGTGGTGTCAAAATGGTGCTAACTCTTTTGCAACTTGTTTATGTGCCGCAAAACGGTGTAGCGCCAATTTTGCAGCATTAGCGTCATTTTTCCTTATGGCATGTCACAGATGTTAGTGTCTTTTTTGTCAGGTCATTTAATAAATATGGCGCTAAGAAATGTCGCTAGCTGTGCGTCATTTTTCATAAATATGCCCCTAAGAAAACAAGAACTTCGATGTTATCATTAGAGAAGCTAACTCAAGGACGTTCATGCTCTGGCAGAACTGTTGTTAATTGAGACTTCTAAGGACATAACTGTAATTTTGGTTTTATAAGTGAAAGTCAATACCTAAACCTTTCTTATGTTTTATGTGCCACAATAAGACCTTTAAACTTCACCCGCTCTTTAATGGAAAGCCAATGGAGTTCTCTCCGGTGCGGTTGGATCTGCGTAATCGCACACGAACACAGTGACTATTAAAACTGGGAGCTCATGGAGAAAGAATTGTTTTTCAAAGGGAAAGGTAAGATAATGATTGATGGAATAAGTTCACAAGAAGACTTCAGAGAGCTGTGAATGTATGTTTTTCAGTTTTATACTCAACTATTCCTATTTGAAGGTCTCTATATAGTTTTGAGATCCTTTAAGAAATATCCTTGGAGCAGCGCAATTCAGACCCCATCTTTTACACGTCATCGATGCGCAAATACGCATTTACGTTTGACATTATATTTACTGTGTGTCCTAATAAAATTAACATGTGTGCATACTTAAACAAATTCATGAAATGCAACCACTTAAAGACTGAAGCTTTATAAATGTGCACACTAATGTTCATATACATTGCTTCCATGTATTTATTATTCATGTTTCACATTTATGTTTTAAGTTCTTTTTGCCGAAGTAACATGCATTCTTTTATTTGTGTTTTGCATTTATTTTGAGTTATAAATGTGCACGTATAATCATGTATTCAAAGTATACATTAGTGAGGCTAACTTTAACTGACTGAAGGCCTTAATTTTAAAATGTATTTTGCTTGGATATCATGTTTTTCCTTGTAAGTGCATTAAAGGCTTTGTCGGTTGGAGAAAAGGAGTATTGTTTTATGTACTAGTTTGCTGATGGTAAGGCCTGAAAAGAGAAATCTTGGCAAGAGACGTGAAGATTTAATGAGCAGCTGAAGTCTCCAATTCATGAACATATCAGGGTTGTTTCAGGAACAGGGAATGTTCAAGGTTGCAGTAACTGTTCGAGTTGTGTGGGATGGGAAATTCAGGTGATGTTGCATATGCCCACAATGGAAAAGGAGCTGATTGGTTCCTGGTGGGGAGGAAAGAGATACCATTGATGTCAAAGGTTTTGGTTGTTTTAATAAAGGCTTACACTGTTAGAAGGTAAGACAGATTCCCTTAGACATCAAGGGGTACAGACCTCTCTTCTGTCCTCACCTTGCAAGTGTGAAGCTTCATGCTGAACACACTTAGGGGGTGATTCTAACCCTGGCGGTCGGTGATAAAGCGGCGGCCAACCCGCCAACAGGCCGGAGGTCCAAAAAACGGAATTCTGACCCTGGCGGGAACCGCCAACACAGCCCGCCACATTAACACTCCGCCCGCCGCGGCGGTACAGACAAACAGCGCGGCGGTCACCGCCAACAGGCAGGCGGCAGACAATGTACCGCCCACCCTATCACAACTCACCAATCCGCCACCTTTTCCGGGGCGGGAGCCCCGCCGATAAAAACACGGCGGAAACAGACTACGAACGGGAAAACGCTCACCTCTACGCACTCCACGAGGAAGAAGGACCGCATGGAACCCGAATTAAACATACTACCTGCTCTCGTCTACCTGCTCATCTACCACGAGTACGAACGCCGGCGCAGACGACAACGGTGAGTACTGCACCTACGACACACGGGAGGGGGGAGGAGGAAAGCTTACGGGCACACACATATGCGACCCCCACCCCCCCAAACTATGTACACACCAATGCAGAGCAACAAGTCACAGTGACACCACCCAAACCCCCCTGATAAATGCAAAGACATAATTAAATTGTGAATAAAAATTTATGTACAAAATAGGCTCTGAAAAGTTATGGTCAACTAGCCAAAAAATCAATATCAAAATAAGTCTATATACAGTGCAATGGATAACCGAGGCAATTAGTCCTGCACATCAAAAGAAAATCGAAGTGTCCGTGGGCCAAAGTGTAACAACACAAGGGCAAAGCCCACACAGGAGACCTGAGTCCTCTGGAGAGAACACTGCAGGGGCATCTGATGAAAAAACTACAGGCACCTCAGGGGGAAGGGAAGGGGGGGGCACCACAGCCACATGAGTCCACGACGCCAGAACCACGAAGGGGCCACCATGCCTACTGTGCCATCCTGGGGAGTGCAAAGCCACAGTCTCTCAAGTCTCTACAGTGGGTGGATTGCCCACTGTGCCATCCTGGGGGGTGCAAAGCCACAGTCTCTCAAGTCTCTACAGTAGGTGGGTTGCCCACTGTGCTATCCTGGGGAGTGCAAAGCCACAGTCTCTCAAGTCTCACAAGTGGGTGGCTTGCCCACTGTGCCATCCTGGGGAGTGCAAAGCCACAGTCTCTCAAGTGGATTACAGTCTCCACTGGTCAAGGAGGAGGTATGGCGGGCACAGTGAACCGTTAACAGTGCATGCAGGAAGGGCCCAGTGGAGCGGTGCTTGACAGGAAGGGCCCAGCGGAGCGGTGCTTGAGACTGCGGGGCCCAGCGGAGCGGTGCTTGCCAGGAAGGGCCCAGTGGAGCGGTGCTTGAGACGGCGGGGCCCAGCGGAGCGGTGCTTGAGACGGCGGGGCCCAGCGGAGAGGTGCTTGACAGGAAGGGCCCAGCGGAGCGGAGCTTGAGACGGCGGGGCCCAGCGGAGCGGTGCTTGACAGGAAGGGCCCAGTGGAGCGGTGCTTGAGACGGCGGGGCCCAGCGGAGCGGTGCTTGACAGGAAGGGCCCAGCGGAGCGGAGCTTGAGACTGCGGGGCCCAGCGGAGCGGTGCTTGCCAGGAAGGGCCCAGCGGAGCGGAGCTTGAGACGGCGGGCCCAGCGGAGCGGTGCTTGACAGGAAGGGCCCAGCGGAGCGGTGCTTGAGACGGCGGGGCCCAGCAGAGCGGTGCTTGAGACTGCGAGGCCCAGCGGAGCGGTGCTTGAGACGGCGGGGCCCAGCGGAGCGGTGCTTGAGACGGCGGGGCCCAGCGGAGCGGTGCTTGAGACGGCGGGGCCCAGCGGAGCGGTGCTTGAGACGGCGGGGGCCAGCGGAGCGGTGCTTGAGACTGCGGGGCCCAGCGGAGCGGTGCTTGAGACTGCGGGGCCCAGCGGAGCGGTGCTTGAGACGGCGGGGCCCAGCGGAGCGGTGCTTGAGACGGCGGGGCCCAGCGGAGCGGTGCTTGAGACTGCGGGGCCCAGCGGAGCGGTGCTTGAGACTGCGGGGCCCAGCGGAGCGGTGCTTGAGACGGTGGGGCCCAGCGGAGCGGTGCTTGAGACGGCGGGGCCCAGCGGAGCGGTGCTTGACAGGAAGGGCCCAGCGGAGCAGAGCTTGAGATGGCGGGGCCCGGCGGGGCCCAGCGGAGCGGTGCTTGAGACGGCGGGGCCCAGCGGAGCGGTGCTTGACAGGAAGGGCCCAGCGGAGCGGAGCTTGAGACGGCGGGGCCCTGTTCAGCGGTGCTCTTCTGCACGGCGGGGCCCTGTTCAGCGGTGCTCTTCTGCACGGCGGGGCCCTGTTCAGCGGTGCTCTTCTGCACGGCGGGGCCCTGTTCAGCGGTGCTCTTCAGCACGGCGGGGCCCTCTTCAGCTGTGCTCTTCTGCACGGCGGGGCCCTCTTCAGCGGTGCTCTTCTGCACGGGGGGGCCCTCTTCAGCGGTGCTCTTCTGCACGGCGGGGCCCTCTTCAGCGGTGCTCTTCTGCACGGCGGGGCCCTGTTCAGCGGTGCTCTTCTGCACGGCGGGGCCCTGTTCAGCGGTGCTCTTCTGCACGGCGGGGCCCTGTTCAGCGGTGCTCGTCCAGTAAGTCAAGGGAGCCAGACCTGGCCTGGACTCCCTGCTCAGTCGCCCTCCGACCGTGCTGTTGCTGGACCCTTCGGTGACGGAGTCCTGGGCCCTTTGGTGTTCTCCCTAACACCCGGGATGGGGCTTGTGGGCCCCTCCTGCTCCGCGCTTCTGCTGGCTGACTTCTCCGCCCTGCTGCCCTTTCGGTCCTTAGATGGGGCTCTCGGGCCCTTGCCTCCCCTAGCTGTTGTGGCTGGTGAAGTGGGCGAACTTGGCTCCTTGGGGGCAGCCGTGTCAGTCCTCTCACGGCGGCCCTTTAGTTTCCTGGGTCCTCTTGCCAGGGGGGGGCTGGCTGTCCCCTTGCTGCTGATTGAAGTGTCACTGCTGGCAAAGGGTGGACTCCAGAACCCATGCACCACAGTGACACTCGAAGCTGGGCTGGTGGTGGCTGAGGTGCTCTTGGGACTCTTTGCAGATGGAGGGGGTGGGTCAGTGGAGGGAAAGAGGTCAAGATTAGCGAGGAAAACTTTCTTAGGACCAAGGTAAAAGGTAGGAGAAGTGGTGATGGGAGTGGAGGAAGAGGATGTGGTTGTAGGAGAGTCAGGTGTGCTGTCTTTGGGTGCAGGTGCTTGTGCTGGAGGCTGTCGTGAGGTGGATGGCTGTTGGGTGGGTGTCTGCCTGCGTTTGTGTGTCTTGGAAGAGGGGGTGACAGACACAGTGGGAGAGGACACAGGGGACGTGTAAATGGTAGTGGGGGTGGTGACTGCACGTGTGCGGACTGGACTGGAGGGTGTGCTGGTGATGGAAGCACTGGCTGATGGTGGTGTGCATGCAGGTGTGAGTGTAGACATCACAGGGAGGGAGGAGGGAGACGAGGAGGAGGGGGACACACAGGTGGTAGTGACTGTTGGAATGTCTGCATCTGGGTGTTGCTTGCGTGAATGCTTGTGGGTTCTGTGGTGCTTGTGTCTGGATGAGCTGCCCTTGGGTGTTGAGGTGTGTGCAGGCTGGTCTGATGGTGTGGATGGGATAGGCTGAGGAACAGGAGACAGAGACAGGCTGGAGGCAGTCAGAAGAGGGAGGCTGGAAACAGGGACAATGGCTGCTGTCAGTGCTGAGGCCAGAGCATTGAACGATCGTTGATGGGCAGCCTGACCCGAATGAATGCCCTCCAGGTAGGCATTGCTCCGATGCACCTCCCTTTCTACCCCCTGGATGGCATTCAAAAGGGTAGTCTGCCCAACAATGATGGTCCTCAGGAGGTCAATGACCTCCTCACTGAGGGCAGCAGGGGTAACAGGGGCAGGGGCTGAGGTGCCTGGGGCGAAGGAGACGCCCGCCTTCCTGCCATTTCAAGGGCCCACATGGCATAATTTGTACTGCGTCACACAGGCCTAGGCCTTGCATTGCCACACATACACGCCTTTCAATACATAGATAATCGTGTGCTATGCATGCAGTGGTGAACGTACCTGTGATTTGCTTGACTCTGTGCTCCATGTTGTCCTTCCTAGGCACCGTCCGCTGGGACTTGCGAGGAGAAGGATGAATCCTAGCGTGTACCGACCGCTGGTGGACCTGTCGACAATGGAAGAACGCCACATCATACTACGATACCGACTTGACCGAGCCATTATACATGAACTGTGTGCCCAGCTGGAGCCAGCCCTGATGTCCCCCATCCGCAAACCCACAGGAATTCCCCCTCTAGTGCAGGTTCTGTCTGTCCTCCATTTTTTGGCAAGTGGCTCATTCCAGACAACAGTGGCCATGTCATCTGGAATGTCTCAGCCTATGTTTTCAAAAATCTTGTCTAGAGTGTTGTCTGCCCTGACGAAACACATGCGGCGCTACATTGTATTCCCTGAGGAGGTTGATTTGGCCACTGTGAAGGGTGATTTTTATGCCCTTGGACATATCCCCAACATAATAGGTGCCATTGATGGGACCCATGTGGCTTTAGTACCCCCAAAAGACGATGAGCAGGTGTACAGAAACAGGAAAAGTTACCATTCGATGAACGTCCAGGTGGTCTGTTTGGCTGACCAGTACATCTCCCATGTAAATGCCATGTTCCCTGGGTCAGTGCATGACACGTATGTGATGCGAAATAGCAGCATCCCTTATGTGATGGAACAGCTACAGAGACAACGTGTGTGGCTAATTGGTGACTCTGGTTACCCCAACCTGCCTTGGCTATTGACCCCAGTGAGGAATCCCCGGACCAGGGCAGAGGAACGGTACAATGAGGCCCATGGGCGAACTAGGAGGATCATTGAAAGAACCTTTGGCCTCCTGAAGGCCAGGTTTAGGTGCCTGCATATGACAGGGGGATCCCTGATGTACTCACCAAAGAAGGTGTGCCAGATCATCGTGGCCTGCTGTATGCTTCACAATCTGGCATTGCGACGTCAGGTGCCTTTCCTGCAGGAGGATGGTCCAGATGGTGGTGTTGAAGCAGCTGTGGAGCCTGCGGAGAGTGAAGAGGAGGAAGACGAAGAGGACGACCCAGACAACAGGGACAGAGTTATCCAACAGTATTTTCAGTAGCACACAGGTAGGAATCAACCACGCCATTTAACATTTACTGAAAGCCCCCTGCATCTTTACTTTGTGTATTTCCCCCCAGTTCTTTTAAACTGATGTTTGATTTTCCCTTCCCTTTTCAGTGCTGTATGACCCACTGCGTGACTTCTGCTTGGTTAGCCCATGGACTAATGCTTATTGACATCGGTATGTTGTCATCACATAAATAACAGAACATTATTGATAAGTAATGTGTTATACATTTGTAAATAATACAGGCTGACTCCAGAATGATTTCAGTGCAATGAGTCATTTATTTTTAGTGCTAGATATTGGTACATGATATTAAAACGGTGATGGGTGAGGGTGGAGTTATGTCCATGGCAGAGTCCAGTTCTCGGTCGCACAGGTGCATTGTCCATATGCCTGTGGAAGGATGGAGCAGGGGCAGTTCAAGGTTGGACAGGGTGAGACTGTGGGACAGTGGAATGACATCCGGGGGGATATTAGGCTGGCGGGGGTCTTGGCATCCTACTCTGTCTTCCTTTGAGATCTCAGGTTCCTCTTGCGGGGTGGTTGTTCTTCAGCAGGAGGTGGGGTTCTGGTGGCCCGTCGTTCTGTGGGGGCCTCCTGACCACTAGCGCCGGTGGAGGTGGTAGGCTGTTCCTGGGTAGTGACAGGGGCCCTTTGTGGTGCCACATAGTCCCGCAATGTGGTTTCTATACGGTTGAGGGCCTGGACTATGGTCCCCATAGCGGTAGCGATGTTCCGGAGTTCATTGCTGAACCCCATGTACCGTTCCTCCTGCTGTGCCTGGATCTCGGTGAACCTGGCCAGTACCGTCGCCATCGTCTCCTGGGAGTGATGGTATGCTCCTATGATGGTGGTGAGGGCCTCTTGGAGAGTCGGTTCCCTGGGCCTGTCCTCCCCCCCTGTCGCACAGCAGCCCTCCCAGTTGCCCTGTTTCCCCGGGCCTCTGTCCCCTGGACGGTGTGCCCACTACCACTGCCCCCAGGTCCCTGTTGTTGTTGGGGTGTTGGGTCAGCCTGGGTGCCCTGTAGTGGCGGACACACCGCTGATTGACGCGTCCTGGAGACAGAGGCATGGGCCCGCTGGGTGGGAGCTGTGCTTGTGTTCCCAGAGGGGGTTGGGTCTGCTGTGGCCTGTGTCTGTGTGTGGGGAACCGACTGTCCAGAGGTCCCCGATGGTCCGGGCTGGTCATCAGGTTCTAGGTCGACAGAGCTGTTGTCCTCGCTGGGGGCGTGTTCTGGGGGTGGGATGGACAAATCTGGACCCTCCGTGGCGATGTGTTGGCGTTCGGGCCCTGCAGGGGTAAAGGAGTATGGTTATTGTTTCGGTGTGTGCCATGGCGTGCATTTTGAGTGCCCTTGTCCCCCAGTGCTGGCATTCCCTTGTGGGAGGTGTTGTGAGGGTGGTGGGGGGGGGTGTATGGGTATGTGCAATGGTCATGCTTTGGTGGTGGCTGTCTATGGTTTGTGTTGGCATTCAGGGGTTGGTGTTGTTTAGGGTGGGTTGTGCTGGTGAGACATTGGCAGGGAGGTTGTGTGCTGGGGGGTTGAGATTGGGGGTGAAGGTGGTGGTGGGGGTTGGCATGCTGGTGGTTGGGGGGGGTGAAGTAGTTGAGATTCAACTTACCAGAGTCCATTCCTCCGTGTACTCCAGCGAGGCCATCAGGATGCAGGATGTTTACCACCTCTTGCTCCCATGCTGTGAATTGGGGTGGAGTGGGTGGGGGTCCGCCGCCAGTCTTCTGCACAGCGATGTTGTGTTGCGACACCATCGAGCGCACCTTCCCCCGTAGGTCGTTCCATCGCTTTCTGATATCTTCCCGATTTCTGGGATGCTGTCCCACAGCGTTGACCCTGTCTACGATCCTTTGCCATAGCTCAGCCTTCCTTGCTATAGTGGTGTGCTGCACCTGTGTGCCGAAGAGCTGGGGCTCAACCCTTATAATTTCCTCCACCATGACCCGGAGTTCTTGGTCTGAGAACCTGGGGTGTCTTTGGGGTGCCATGGGGTGGTGTGGATGAGGTGTGGGATGGTGTTTGTGGTGATGTGCGTGGTGATATGTGGTGATGTGTGCGTAGATGTGGTGTGGGTGATGCAGTTGGGTTCCTGTGTGTGTTGGGGTTTTCTATTGCTGTGCTCGCTCTCTCTATCTGTATCTCTCTCGCCTTCTCTCCGATTTCCAACTAGTGGGGGTTTGTGGGTGATGTGGGTGTGTGTTTTATAGTTGATTGGATGTGTGGGAGTGTTGTTTGTATGTGTGTCAGGTGTGTGTATTTCAGATTGTCCAATGTGGCTGTGTTTTGGAGCTGTGTGTGTATTTTGAGCGCGGCGTTGTGTACCGCCAATGGAATACCGCGGTTGAAAGACCGCCGCGTGGATTGGTGGCTCAGAATGGCATGGGCGTGTTTGTGTTGGCGTGACGGTGGAGGTTTGGTCATCTCCAGTTTTCCGCGGCCCGCTGATGAGGCGGCCTTCCTTGGATGTCGGATTGTTGGCGGTTTCACAGTTGGTGGTCAGAATGACCGTGGCGGTTTACCGCGGCCACGGCGGTAGAATGGCGGACTTCTGACCGGCGGTAAGGGCCTTTTACCGCCGAGGTCAGAATGACCCCCTTATTCCTTTTTCCTGGAAGATTTCTCCGGAAGCCTTCACTATGCTGACAACTTCTCACAATTCCAAATTTCCCTAAAATTTTATTTGAACCATGCTCAGTCCCTACTTAAGATTCTGATTAGATGATTTTAGAATCACTTTATGTTTAGAAGAGAGAACATGGGTTTCTTTATGGAACACATATTTCTAATTCTCAGTTTCTGTATTGCTGTGGTTGCTATTGCCTTGTATCTTAATCTAATGAGATTAAACTGATAGCGATATTTCACTTTGCCCACTGTGATCCTGTACCTTTTTAATATTTTCATGACCTGCCTATATATTGGATTGATTATTGATTGGAAATAAAACTGCTTAACTTCAATCATCGATTCCTGGTCCTCATTGTGTGGCCAAACGGGCTTCACAGAAATCTAAATTGTTTATTATTGTTAACTCCCTGGATATCTCACTTAACTTAAAAAGATCCACCAGACAAGAGATTGTAAATCATCCTCAAGGTAGAACTCAATTGCAGAAAAAAGTTGCCTAGTAAACTTCTCTGTTACAAATTATTTTCAATTGGTCTGGGTGAGTGGGTGCGGATAACCAAAGAACTTAGTTTACTAAAGCTTCCCTTTGTCTTTGCAGATCTCCCTCTCAGCAGATAGCCTTAACAAAACCCCTATCAATCACCTGGCCACTACAACGACCTGTTACCCTTTAGGGGAAATATCAGGTATTTGGTGCTGCCTGAAGGTGGGACCATTTTAAGCAACAAACACTTCTGAGGATCATTGAGGCTGCAACATAACACTAATTTAGCATGTGCACAGAGGCCTAGTCCAGTCCCCCACAATGCCAGGTTCAGGACCTGCCCTTTGACTTGGAGTGTTGCACCAAATGTGCTTTCATAGGTGACAGTGTATCATGTAAAGCTGTGGTGGGTGCATAACGTGCTTTTTTCAATTTTTTTTATTGCCACTCCTAAAACATAATAACAGCAAAGCTGGAGCCTCATGGGGAGGGAAGAGGGGGATAGAAAGGCAAGAGAGAGAAGACATGAGGCATCAATACATTCATTGTGACATAAAATACATTTGGATAATGCAGCCTGTCTGGGATATGCCAATACAGTGGAGCAAACAAACACAAATGATGGACGGAATCAGGAACCAATCAAACATTCACCCCCAGTCACAGATCTGGGTTTAATCCATCATTGCTTTTGCTCACAATGCCACCCCAGTTTGGACTCAGCCTTATGCAAATCAGTCTTGACCCTGTTCCCCATGGGAACAGTCCAGCCGGAACTGCTAAGCCAAGTCCTCCCTGGACTGGAAAAAGCATCCTGTAACCGGTTTCAGGGTATCACCCTTCATCAGCCAGGCTAGCTTGAATCCAGTGGCACAGTGAGCCCGTGACCCACGTCTGGGCATACCCGGCACACTTACGGCGACAAAAAGCAAACAAACACAAATGATGGACGGAATGCAGAACTAATCAAACATTCACCCTCAGTCACAGATCTGGGTTTAATCCATCAATTATTAGGCTCACCATGCCACCCCAGTTTGGACCCAGCGATATGCAAATTAGTCATGATCCTGTTCCCCATGGGAACAATCCAGCCCGAACTGCTAGGCCAAGTCCTCCCTGGACTGGAAAAAGCATCCTGGAACCGGTTTCAGGGTATCACCCTTCATCAGCCAGGCTAGCTTGAATCCAGTGGTACAATGAGCCCGGGACCCACGTCGCAATTTGCCCACAGCAGTATGCCCATTGTTCATCCAAGATGTGACAGCCACCGCCTCTGTCCCAGACAGCACGAGCTGTTGGGGTACGCACTGGGTTTCTGGTCTGCATCCCGATGTGTAGGTAGATGACTAGTCTGCGTGCTGTGGTGTTTGTCAACATGTTTTCGAGTGCGTGGAGTGCTGGTTGTGGTGCAGGGAATGTGACATGTATTGCATGGCAGGTGGTGTGGAACTGGTGAAAAGGAGGACATCAAGCGGGGAAGGGCGGGGTTTCTGGTTTGACGCAAATGGAGGCAAGAATTGGTCTTCGGTGTACATATCTGCAAAGGTAATGAGATCTTGCTTACGGGGATTGTTCTGGTGTTGTCACCTTGCAGCAGTGGTATCAGGGGGTTGCATGCAAGGGTGATTGAGGGAGCATAGAGGGAAGGCCGCCAGGTGCATCGTTGCATGCTGCCCAAAGGCCAGTGAACGCATTCAACCATTTTGATTTCAGTGCACGGGGATTGACCTTTCAAACGGCCTGTTCATTCTGGGGCTCGTAGTTTTACCTTTAAGACTGCCACAAGGGCCTAAAAAATTGTAACCTGCATAGTGATGTTGGTGACAAAAACAACACTGGCTGAAGACATCATACATAACATGAAACTACTTGACAGCTATAGTATAAAACTGCCCACATAGTACTAGTCCCTTATACGTAAACTGCATTTCCCTTTATACAGAAGGGTTTCATAGGACTGTGATATCAGTTCCTGTTATGTCCCTCCAGATAACAGCATTGCCCATTGCATATACTAATCATTTCCTTAATTATTTATTAAGGCTTGTGTCCTGCTCTTGTCACTAAGATTTTACAAAGCAACCTCGAGGTGGTTTTCTTACAGCGTCGCTTATCTGAGTGCCAGGTTTTGGTTTCTTTTCGCACCTACCTGTTTTCTGTTAGTTTTCTGATGGCTAGAGGAAGAGAACTCGATGGGTCAGTCTGCTTATTATTTTGCCAAAGTAACTCTAATGATTTTCCTAACCAGGGAATAGCCCTGATGTTTTCTCTTGAAGATCAGTTGTCTTGAGAAATGGTAACGTGATGATTTTGGCTGAGGAAAAGGACGGCTACAGACATAATAGCCTTTCCACCAGTCGAAGCTCGCTGATCTTACAATGCGGTGCGTGGGGGTGGTGTGGGAGGAGTGGAGGGGTAACATTTAATTAACAAAATACAACTGTACCTGATCCGCCGCCGTGTCGCACCTCTTTCTTCCATTGCTGCAGGCACAGGCTCCCAGCCTGCCCTGTGGCCAACACTGACTCTGTATCCAGAGCAACGTCAGGATTGGCTGAGCGCACCCTCCCTTCTGTTTATTATCAGTAACAAGTCTGGGCTGGCCATCCTGCCACGCTGGCAATTGTTGGTGTTCTGCAGGCTAATGAACTGCTTTTAGAGCAGGGCGAGATGCCAAGACTCAGTCATGAAAGCCCCCACATAAACATTCAATTCGTGGCCACCTGTAGTGTGAAGTTTCTTTGTAAAAATTCCTTGGGTTGATTTTGGCCTCTAGTCCTGACCTGGTCAGTAATGGGCAACTTACCACCGTTTGTGCTGAATGTTTGTATCTATTGAACGAGTCGACCAAAATACACAGTTTTAATTAAAGTGCTGCATCATGCCATTCAATTTACAAATTAAACTGTTATATCATGGGTACCATTTAGGTGTCCACAAGGGTCGCAGCTGCCACCCCTGGATAACCCCTTTTGACCCCAGGCACTGCCTGGCCTCTGAGGCAGTGCCAAGAACACAGGGCAGCTCCACATTCCTTATTTAAAGCATGTTTTTATTTTTACTAATAGCAAATAATAATCTATTAGTCACTATTAGTGTAATATAAAAAGGAGCGCGCAGCTGGGACGAGACCTCTGTTGGCAACTGTGGTATATAAAAATGTTTATAAATGTATATTATGTGCATTGCTTGAGGGTGAAAGTGTGTTTATTTGAGAGCGAGAGTGTGTGCATGAACATTTGTCTTTATGTGTAAGCATGTGAGTGTGAGTCAAAAATAGTTACTGAATGAGATTGTGGCCTAGATTTACAATTTATTGATGCAAGGCAACGCTGCACTAAAGGTGCTGAGCTGCCTTATGTGAAAGGGAGATACAAAATGCCACATATCTACTAAGATATAGTGCATTGTTTCACTCCCTGTGTGCTGGTGTATTTTGGCAGCCATATGCTGACGCACACACCCTTGCGGCATAGTGCAATGGTGTGTGCATTCTTTGAAACAAAGGTTTTTACTGGACCAGGCCCCTTCACATATAAAAACTATGCTTTAAGACTATGGGGGTTATTCCAACTTTGGAGGAGGTGGTAATCCGTCCCAAATGTGACGGATTTACCACCAGCCATATTACGAGTTCCATAGGATATAATGGACTCGTAATAGTCTGACTGGTGGTATATCCGTCACTTTACCGTCACTTTTGGGACGGATTACCACTTCCTCCAAAGTTGGAATAACCCCCTATGTCCACTTTGTATGTTTTCTATACAATGCAGGACAAGTGCAAGGTTGAAAAAAAAACACAAGAGGAAATAAAAACATTTCTCCTTATGCTGCCTCGAAGAGTTGCAACATTTTGCCACAGATTCCATGGGTGGTGGCATGGGAATGCTCATGCACCAGCCATGGAACGCCCACTTGCCACAAAATAACGCAAAGCAGAGCACTACATAATTTTGCTTTACTTTGGGATTTACTATCCAGTGCAAATCAGGATTTACGTTGGATGGTAAATCCCGACCTAACACTTTGTGCCAGGTTTGCTTCACAAACGTAGCACAAATACGGTGCAAAGCATTAGTAAAAATGGTCATGAAAGTCACTATGAGTGAATGCAAGTGAGTGAGAATGAATAAGAATGAGTGTACGAGTATGTAAGAGAATATGAGTGTGATGTTAGGGTCATGTGCTATGCCTTCCTGGAAAAAATCAGGGTTAAGGGTCATATGATGTCACTTCCTGTGATGTCATTAAGGTCAATATGTATGTGATGCCCCACTACCCCTCACATTTTGGTGAATCGACACCTGTGTGTATTATATAGATTTCATTTCATCATCATTTGCTGGCACAAACTCGCAGATGAGACACAATGGGGGTCATTCTGACCCTGGCGGTCGGTGTTAAAGCGGCGGCCAACCCGCCAACAGGCAGGCGGTAAAAAAAATGGAATTCTGACCCTGGTGGGAACCGCCAACACAGCCCGCCACTTTAACACTCCGACCGCCACGGCGGGGCAAACAAACAGCGCAGCAGTCACCGCCAACAGACAGGCGGCAGACAATGTACCGCCCACCCTATCACAACTCACCAATCGGCCACCTTTTCCGGGGCGGGAGCCCCGCCGATAAAAACACGGCGGAAACAGACTACGAACGGGAAAACGCTCACATATACACTCTCCACGAGGAACCTGGACAGCATGGAACCCGAATTAAACATCCTACCAGCTATTGTCTACCTGCTCATCTACCACGAGTACGAACGCCGGCGCAGACGAGAACGGTGAGTACTGCACCAACGACACAGGGGAGGGGGGAGGAGGAAAGCTTACGGGCACACACATACGCCATACACTCCCCCACCCCCCCCCAACTATCTACACACCAATGCAGAGCAACAACTCAGAGGTTCATTGAAGTCATGGAAAATCATCTATTTTAAATATTTAAAAAAACAAATGAACAATGCTAAATCTAAATACATAGGCAAGAAGTCCAGCTCATTTTGTTAAAGTTCCACAGTCCGTGGGCCAATGTCCACAAACACATGGGCAAAGCCCACACAGGAGACCAGATACCGTTGGAGAGAACACTGCTGGGGCATCAGATGATAAAACTACAGGCACCTCAGGGGGAAGGGAAGGGGGGGCACCTCAGCCACAGGAGTCCACGACGCCAGCTCCACGAGGGGCGTCCATGGCCACTGTGCCATCCTGGGGAGTGCAAAGCCACAGTCTCACAAGTCTCTACAGTGGGTGGGTTGACCACTGTGCCATCCTGGGGATTTCAAAGCCACAGTCTCTCAAGTCTCTACAGTGGGTGGGTTGCCCACTGTGCCATCCTGGGGAGTTCAAAGCCACAGTCCATCAGATGGATAACCGACTCCACTGGTATTGGAGGAGGCAGGGTGCTCAGAGTGCAGCGTGAACACCAGCTCGACACAGAACCGGCACTGTCAATGGGCCAGCGGTGCTTGAGACGGCGGGGCCCAGCGGAGCAGTGCTAGAGTTGAAAGGCCCAGCGGAGCGGTGCTTGAGACGGCGGGGCCCAGCGGAGCGGTGCTTGAGATGAAGGGCCCAGCGGAGCGGTGCTTGACAGGAAGGGCCCCGCGGAGCGGTGCTTGAGACGGCGGGGCCCAGCGGAGCGGTGCTTGAGATGAAGGGCCCAGCGGAGCGGTGCTTGACAGGAAGGGCCCAGCGGAGCGGTGCTTGAGACGGCGGGGCCCAGCGGAGCGGTGCTTGAGACGGCGGGGCCCAGCGAAGCGGTGCTTGAGATGAAGGGCCCAGCGGAGCGGTGCTAGAGTTGAAGGGCCCAGAGGAGCGGTGCTTGACAGGAAGGGCCCAGCGGAGCGGTGCTTGAGACTGCGGGGCCCTGTTCAGCGCTGCCTGTCTTGGCGGGGCCCTCTTCAGCGGTGCCTGTCTTGGCGGGGCCCTCTTCAGCGGTGCCTGTCTTGGCGGGGCCCTCTTCAGCGGTACCTGTCTTGGCGGGGCCCTCTTCAACGGTGCTCTTCACGGCGGGGCCCTCTTCAGCGGTGCCTGTCTTGGCGGGGCCCTGTTCAGCAGTGCCTGTCTTGGCGGGGCCCTCTTCAGCGGTGCTCTTCACGGCGGGGCCCTCTTCAGCGGTGCTCTTCACGGCGGGGCCCTCTTCAGCAGTGCCTGTCTTGGCGGGGCCCTCTTCAGCGGTGCTCTTCACGGCGGGGCCCTCTTCTGCGGTGCTCTTCACGGCGGGGCCCTCTTCAGCGGTGCCTGTCTTGGCGGGGCCCTCTTCAGCTGTGCCTGTCTTGGCGGGGCCCTCTTCAGCGGTGCCTGTCTTGGCGGGGCCCTGTTCAGCGGTGCCTGTCTTGGCGGGGCCCTCTTCAGCGGTGCTCTTCACGGCAGGGCCCTCTTCAGCGGTGCTCTTCACGGCGGGGCCCTCTTCAGCGGTGCCTGTCTTGGCGGGGCCCTCTTCAGCTGTGCCTGTCTTGGCGGGGCCCTCTTCAGCGGTGCCTGTCTTGGCGGGGCCCTGTTCAGCGGTGCCTGTCTTGGCGGGGCCCTCTTCAGCGGTGCTCTTCACGGCGGGGCCCTCTTCAGCGGTGCTCTTCACGGCGGGGCCCTCTTCAGCGGTGCCTGTCTTGGCGGGGCCCTGTTCAGCGGTGCCTGTCTTGGCGGGGCCCTCTTCTGCGGTGCTCTACACGGCGGGGCCCTCTTCAGCGGTGCCTGTCTTGGCGGGGCCCTCTTCAGCGGTGCTTGTCCTGTCTTTCAAGGGAGCCAGACCTGGCCAGGACTCCCCGCTTAGTCACCCTCCGACCGTGCGGTTGCTGGCCCCTCCTGTGATGGAGTCCTGGGCCCGTGGGTGTCCTCCGTCACACCCGGTATGGGGCTGGTGGGGCCCTCCTGGTCCGCGCGCCTGCTGGCTGACTTCTCCGCCCTGCTGCCCTTACCCTCCTTCGAGGAAGCTCTCTGGCCCTTGCCTCCCCTTGATGTTGTGGCAGGTGACGGGCCACGACTACGCTCCTTTGTGGCAGCCGTCTCAGCCTTCTCGCGCCGGCCCTTTGTTCTTCGGGTTCTCTTCCCAGGAGGTGGGCTGGCTGTCCCCTTGCTGCTGGCCGATGTATCTGCACTCGGGAAAGGTGGACTCCAAAACCCGTGCACAATGGTCGCCCTCGATGCAGGGCTGGTGGTGGCTGAGGTGCTCTTAGTACTCTTACCAGATGGAGGGGGTGGGTCAGGTGATGCAAAGAGGTTAACTTTGGAGAGGAAAAGTTTTTTAGGAGCAATGGGAATGGTAGGTGCAGTGGGTATGGGAGTGGAGGAAGAGGATGTGGTTGTAGGAGAGTCAAGTGTGCTGACTTTGGGTGCAGGTGCTTGTGACGTAGGCTGTGGTGAGGTGGATGGCTGTTGGGTGGGTGGCTGCCTGCGTTTGTGTGTTTTGGAAGAGGGGGTGACAGACACAGTGGGAGAGGACACAGGGGATGTGTAAATGGCAGTGGGGGTGGTGACTGCACGTGTGCGGACTGTACTGGAGGGTGTGCTGGTGATGGAAGTACTGGCTGATGGTGGTGTGCATGCAGGTGTGAGTGGAGACGTCACAGGGAGGGAGGAGGGAGACGAGGAGGAGGGGGACACAGAGGAGGCAGTGGCTGTTGGCATGTCTGCATGTGGCTGTTGCTTGGGTGAATGCTTGTGGGATCTGTGGTGCTTATGTCTGGATGAGCTGCCCTTGGGTGTTGAGGTGTGTGCAGGCTGGTCTGATGGTGTGGATGGGATAGGCAGAGGAACAGGAGACTGGGACTGGGTGGAGGCAGTTAGAAGAGGGAGGCTGGAAACCGGGACAATGGCTGCCGTCAGTGCTGAGGCCAGAGCATTGAACGATCGTTGATGGGCAGCCTGACCCGAATGAATGCCCTCCAGGTATGCATTGCTCCGATGCACCTCCCTTTCTACACCCTGGATGGCATTCAAGAGGGTAGACTGCCCAACAATGAGTGTCCTGAGGAGGTCAATGACCTCCTCACTGAGGGCAGCAGGGGTAACTGGGGCAGGGCCTGAGGTGCCTGGGGCGAAGGAGATGCCCGCCTTCCTGGGCGAGCGGGCACGGAGCGAAGGCCGAGGGGCTGCTGGGAGGGCGGGGCTGGTGCGCTGGGTGGCGGCTGTACCTGTTGTGGCGGGGGGCACGGATGTTGCCGCCACCGCAAGGGAGCTCCCTTCCGAGGACATGTCGGTGTCGCTGACGTCTCCACGGGTCCCCGTTGTGGAGCTCCCCTCGCCCTCCGTGTCACTGGTGAACTCGGTGTCTGTAGCATGGCCCTCCAGGGCCATGTGAGTTGCAGCTCCCTCGTGCTCCGATGCCAATTCTCCTCCGCCTGATGATGCTAATGCACACATGCACAGGAAGATAAAGAAAATGGGTGGGGGGAGAAATAAAGACAGGTTGAGTGCATGCATTGGCAACACCGTTGGCGGAGAGGACAGACACAGAAGCCCCCTGCACTACGCCGCGCAATCGGGGTACACTACTCAGTACTTGTGACTAGGCCTACAGGTCTATGGACAACAAATGCACACATGGGTGATGCAGGACCATGGATAGCTCGACTTGGCACCCTACAGAGGTGGGGGGCGGGGGCACAGGGCCATGCCTAAAGGAGGGGACTAGCCTACAGAAAGCGCCCTGGCCTAAAGTCACCCACAGCCCTCCTCCCCAACCCAGACACCTCCACTGCGCGCAAAGATAGCAGAATGTGCTGATACTCACCCCCTTGTGTCTGCTGTGATGTCCCCACGCGCCCATCCAAATCGGGGTAGGCCACCGCCAGGATCCGGGACATCAGGGGGGTCAATTGGCGGCTGGCACCCCTCCTACGTTGGGAGGCCATCCCCAGCAGAGACTCGGCGGTCTTCCTGGTCCCGCGGCGGATGTCCTCCCACCTCTTTCGGCAGTGGGTGCCCCGTCTGTTGTGGACCCCCAGGGCCCGGACGTCCTTGGCGATGGCACGCCAAATCTCAATCTTCTGATGGGCGCTGACCTATGTGACATGTACAGGGTGGGAAACTAAATATCATCACTTTTCTGCATGGTAGATGTGAGTGGCCCCCCCTCCCCAACCTTGGCATGTGGCACATGCTCTCATCTGTCGTGCGTTGCAGTCCTCATTCGCTCCCCTCCCCACCATCTTACATACACCCCTCTCAACACAGGCATAGCCCATTCAACGTGCACCCAGTGTACTCACCTGTTGGTCTGGAGGACCGTAGAGTAGCGCATTCTGGGGGAGGACCCCATCAACAAGTTTCTCCAACTCTTCTGAAGTGAAGGCAGGGGCCCTTTCCCCAGTCGCAGCAGCCATAGTATCTCCCAGACCGAGGTCACAGCAGCACTTGCAGTATAGGTCCTCTCCTGTGGATGATCAGGTCTCGAGTGATTAAGCAGCTAGAAAATGGCGGTCACGCCCGCGGCGGTGCGTACCGCCGCGGTGCGTACCGCGACCGCCGGCGCACATCGTCATTGGCTACTGAGACCTATAGGGTTCAATGTTAACCAATGCGGCTTCGCACCGCGGTCTTCGACCGCCTACCGCCACGGTGTGCCACGCCAGCGCATTGACCTCACATCCCATTGTCACACTTCACAGGTCAGGCAGCCGCCATTTCAAAGGCCCACATGGCTTAATTTCTACTGCGTCACACAGGCCTAGGCCGTGCATTGCCACTCATACACGCCTTTCACTGCATTGCGATTCATTGACTGTGCAAGCTGTTTGAACGAACCTGTGGCTTGCTTGACTCGGTACTCCATGTTGTCCTTCCTAGGCACCGTCCGCTGGGACTTGCGAGGAGAAGGATGAATCCTCCCGTGTACCGACCGCTGGTGGACCTGTCGACAATGGAAGAACGACATATTATACTTTGTTACAGACTTGACAGAGACACTATTCATGAACTGTGTGCCCAGCTGGAGCCAGACCTGATGTCCCCCATCCGCCAACCCACAGGGATTCCCCCTCTGGTGCAGGTTCTGTCAGTACTCCATTTTTTGGCAAGTGGGTCTTTTCAGACAACAGTGGCCATGTCATCAGGGATGTCTTTGCCTATGTTTTCTAAGGTTTTGTCCAGAGTGTTGTCTGCCCTGATGAAATACATGCGGAGATACATTGTTTTCCCTGAGGAGGATGAATTGTCTACAGTGAAGGGTGATTTCTATGCCCTTGGACATATCCCCAACATCATTGGTGCCATTGATGGGACCCATGTGGCTTTGGTACCCCCCAAAGGCAGTGAGCAGGTGTACAGAAATAGAAAGAGTTATCATTCTATGAATGTCCAGGTGGTCTGTTTGGCAGACCAGTACATCTCCCATGTGAATGCCAAGTTCCCTGGGTCAGTGCATGACGCGTATGTTATGCGAAATAGCAGCGTCCCCTATGTGATGGAACAGCTACAGAGACACCGTGTGTGGTTATTAGGTGACTCTGGTTACCCCACCCTCTCCTGGCTATTGACCCCAGTGAGGAATCCCAGGACAAGGGCAGAGGAACGCTACAATGAGGCCCATGGGCGAACTAGGAGGATAATTGAAAGGACCTTCGGGGTCCTGAAGGCCAGGTTTAGGTGCCTGCATATGACAGGTGGATCCCTAATGTACTCACCAAAGAAGGTGTGCCATATCATCGTGGCCTGCTGTATGCTTCACAATCTTGCATTGCGACGCCAGGTGCCTTTCCTGCAGGAGGATGGTCCAGATGGTGGTGTTGTAGCAGCTGTGGAGCCTGTGGAGAGTGAAGAGGAGGAAGACGACGGGGACGACACGGAAAACAGGGATACAGTTATACAACAGTATTTTCAGTAGCACACAGGTAAGATTCACCCACGCCATTTTACATTTACTTGAGGCCTCCTGCGTCTCTACTTTCTGTGTTTCCCACCATTTCCTTTTAGCTGAATTGTGACTTTCCCTTCACTTTTCAGAGCTGTTTGACCAACTGCGTGACTTCTGCTTTGTTTGCCCATGGACTACAGCTTGTTGTCATTGGTATGTTGTCATTACAATGTAACAGAACATAATTGCACCGTTATGTGTGAAACATAATAGTAAAATAAAAGCAGACTCCTGAAATTGTAAGTGCAATAGGTGATTTATTATAAGTGCTACATATAGGTACATGATAGTAAAACGGTGATGGGTGGGGGTGGAGAAATGTCCATGGCAGAGTCCAGTTCTCAATCGCACAGGTGCATTGTCCATATGCCTGTGGAAGGATGGAGCAGGGGCAGTTCAAGGTTGGACAGGGTGACAATGTGGGACAGTGGGATGACATCAGGGGGTATCTTATGCTGGCGGGGGTCTTGCAATCCTACTCTGTCTTCTTGTGTGATCTCAGGTTCCGCTTGAGGGGTGGTTGTTCTTCAGCAGGAGGTGGGGTTCTGGTGGCCTGACGTTGTGTGGGGGCCTCCTGTCCACTAGCGCCGGCGGAGGTGGTAGGCTGTTCCTGGCCTGGGCTAGTGACAGGGGCCCTTTGGGGTGCCACATGGTCCCGCAATGTGGTGACTATCTGGTTAAGGGCCAGGACGATGGTCCCCATTGCGGAACCGATGTTCCTCAGTTCCTCTCTGAACCCCATGTACCGTTCCTCCTGCTGTGCCTGGATCTCCTAGAACCTGGCCAGTACCGTCGCCATCGTCTCCTGGGAGTGGTGGTATGCTCCCATGATGGTGGTGAGGGCCTCTTGGAGAGTCGGTTCCCTGGGCCTGTCCCCCCCCTGTCGCACAGCAGCCCTCCCAGTTCCCCTGTGTTCCTGGGCCTCTGTCCCCTGGACGGTGTGCCCACTACCACTGCCCCCAGGTCCCTGTTGTTGTTGGGGTGGTGGGTCAACCTGGGTGCCCTGTAGTGGCGGACACACCGCTGATTGACGTGTCCTGGAGACAGAGCCATGGGCCCGCTGGGTGGGAGCTGTGCTGGTGTTCCCAGAGGGGGTTAGGTCTGGTGTAGCCTGTGGCTGTCTGTGGGGAACCGACTGTCCAGAGGTCCCCGATGTGCCGGGCTGGTCATCTGGGTCCAGGTCGACAGAGCTGCTGTCATCGCTGGGGGCCTCTTCTGGGGGTGGGATGGACATCTCTGGACCCTCCGTGGCGGTGTGTTGGCGTTCGGGTCCTGCAGGGGTATAAGGGTATGGTTATTGGTTCTGTGTGTGGGTTTTCGTGGGATGGATGGGTGTCCGTGTACCCAAGTGCAGGCATTCCCGTGTGGGGGCTTTTGTGAGGGTGGCTTGTGGGGGAGATGGTTATGTGCAGTGGGCATGCTTTGGTGATGGGTGTCCATGCTTTGTGGTCGCATGCAGGTCTAGGTGTTGGGATGGGTGGGTTGTGATGGTGGTACATTTGGAAGGAGTTGGTGTGATGGGGGTGGGGGTGAGGGTGGGGCTATGTGCTGGCATGCAGATGGGGTGGGGGTGGGAAGTAGTAGTTAAGATTTGACTTACCAGAATCCATTCCTCCAGCTACTCCTGCGAGGCCCTCAGGATGCAGGATGTGCAAGACTTCCTCCTCCCATGCTGTGAATTCTGGGGGAGTAGGTGCGGGTCCGCCGCCAGTCTTCTGCACCGCAATGTTGTGCCTTGATACCATGGAACGCACCTTCCCCCGTAGGTCGTTCCATCTCTTCCTGATGTCCTCCTGATTGCGTGGATGCTGTCCCACCGCGTTGACCCTGTCGACTATCCTTTGCCATAGCTCCATCTTCCTAGCAATTGTTGTATGCTGCACCTGTGCCCCAAAGAGCTGGGGCTCTACACGTACTATTTCCTCCACCATGACCCTGAGTTCTGCGTCAGAGAACCTGGGGTGTCTTTGGGGTGCCATGGGGTGGTGTGGATGAGGTGAGGGATGTTGTATGTGTTGTGGAGTGTGGTGAGTGTGGTGGTGTATGGTGTTTTGTGCGTTGTAATTGTGTGGGTGATGTTGTGAATAGCCTCTGTGTGATGGTCTACTCTAAGCAGTGCTGTCTCTCTCTGTCCTTGATTCGCGGTTTAAGGGTTTGTGGGTAATGTGGGTGTGTGTTTTATATTGTATTGGGTATGTGGGGGTGGTGTGTGTATGTGTCTCAGGTGTGTGTATTTCAAATTGTCCAATGTGGTTGTGTTTTGTAAGGGTGTGTGTATTTTGACAGCGGCAGTGTGTACCGCCAATGGAATACCGCGTTTGAAAGACCGCCGCGTGGATTCGTGGGTCGTAATGGTATGGGCGTATTTCTGTTGGCGTGACGGTGGAGGTTTGGTCATCGCCTTTTTTTCGCTGACCTTTAGTGTGGCGGACTTTTGTGGATGTCGGGTTTTTGGCGGTTTGCCAGTTGCGGGTCAGAATGACTGTGGCGGTTTACCGCGGCCGCGGCGGTGTTAGGGCGGTCTTCTGAACGGCGGTAAGCGCCTTTTACCGCCGAGGTCAGAATGACCCCCAATATGTCATAGAAATAAGCAATGATGTAGCTCTAAGAAGCAAAAGCGCACGCTTCAGGTAACGTATATGTGTGGAGC
Organism: Pleurodeles waltl; assembly: GCF_031143425.1. Lineage (NCBI taxonomy): Eukaryota > Metazoa > Chordata > Amphibia > Caudata > Salamandridae > Pleurodeles > Pleurodeles waltl. Next base: position 103,288,338 of record NC_090437.1, read on the forward strand.
CTAAGTGACAGTCTTAACAGCAAAAATGTGTCAAATTGTCTTTTTTAACACAACATCAGTAGGGTAAAAAGGGTATCATGGACTCTAGTGCAAACATGGAAAATACCTCCTCTGACTGCTACTTTGTTAGTAAAATCCAAGAGTAGTCGAGGTTCAGGGCTCGGTGACCTGGTGCCACTGAAGCTGCTGTACCACTGATAGCTACAGCCCGTCTATGAACTAGCTACAGAAAGTGCCCAGATCGTCATCTACAGAACTTGGCTATAAATTACAACACATTTCACACACCGTCCAACTTTGAAAGGCTTTCAAATGTGAATTTATTTAATGTTTCATTTATCACAAACATAACTTTAGAATGTGTTGCTATTGAACATTAGGAGTGATGTTTATTTAAAGTGTACACAGGAAACGCTGGTGTCCAGATATGGAAGGAGTCGTTCATAGCACATGTCGAGAGTGATTAGCCTTTGCATCCATGCAGACAGGATAATGGCGCCTGATTTCGCTACTGAACAGCAGTTACAAGAAACATCCACTTAACACACATCTGGCAGCACTTGAAAAGGTCGCACGATGTAAAAAAAATGATAATCGAATGTACATTGAATATCTATGGTATGCTTGGAATTATAAATTATAGTCCTTAAAATGACCCGCTTCCAGGGTTAATTCTTAAGGGGAAAAGGAAGTGCATGCTTTTCAGTCCTCTTTTGGAGGGTCAGCGTCCCTCGAAGTATTGTCACCCTCTCATTAGGCAATTTTTCAACACTGAGCTAAATGAACGCAACCCTTCTCAGTGCCCAATAGCTTACCTCCGTTCGGGATCATAGGATTCTCCTTCCAAAACACGAGATGTGAGCATGTTGAGAAATGTAGAACTGGTACAAATACCAGTTGTAAGGACAATGATCACATTAAAGTGATAATAATGTCATACCATTATTTTGTTACTACAGTCTCATGCCCATGGAACTGACTGGTGTTACTATTACCAACCGGATGGGTTTAATGATGCAGTGTCACCTTCTCGATTGACTAGTTACAGAATACTAAAGTGTTATATTTAGAACACCCTTCTAAGCCACACCTTTCAGTGAGGAATCAATTTTTAAATAAGCATGACAAAGTCAATAGTTTTTTCCTTTGAATAATGAACACGTTTTTTGGTGAGAGATGTAGCGATGGATAGGGAGGAAAGTTATTGGGTAGGGTTAACAATGTGGGTATGTAAATGTATGAGGAGACAACCAAGCAGCATGCAGATGTGAGTGTAGTAGGGGATGGCGCTGGTGTTGGATAGAAATGGGGAAGCATGTGCAACTATAGATCTAGGAGGTAGCAGAGTAGGGAATTGGCACCCCAATGATCACCCCTCACTTGGAGCCCCAAGGGGCTAATGGCATCAACCGTAGGGGTTGAGGAAATTTGCCATCATATCACATGATCCTTCTTACTATGGCACTGCATACGGGATCGTCAGGGCTGGACAGGCCTTTTAGTCCACTGAGCATTCCCTGGTGGGCTACAGCCTTTGAGGCCAGTTTTGAAAGCACAGGGCCGCTCGTGGAGCCTCTGCCACTCTCCCAAGGTTAATTGTAGCAGTCACAGGGTGGTTTCAAAAGATAGTGAACGTGTGGGGGGAGGCAGGAGGTAGACTGAAAGCAATCAGAGTGGGGTCAGAAAAGAAGGAAGAGAGAATGGATGGATGGAAAGATACTGCACGAAGAGAGGCATGGAGTGAGGCTGGTTAGGACATGTTTGCAGGGCTGCTTTTGGTTACCCATTTTAGCGCTGGGTCAGATACAACCCATTCAGCACTAGGCTCTCAGTGGAACTGGTGGCGAACAGTCAGAGGATTCTTGGGGGTATTTTAGGGGTGGTCGAGATCAGTATGAAAATGCACATGATGTAATTTATTGTCCTGGCATGTCTTTCTGCTATTGGCATCTGTCCTCCTTTATGGTTCAGGCGATTCCCTCCGTGGTTCACTATGTAGCGTGATTAGGTTCAACGTTTGTTTTGGGCCCAGTCTTTCTTTCAGTTCAATGACTCTCACCAGAGTCTTTAAGTCTGTGAGTGGTTGGTGCTCTCGAGTGACCGTCCTGCTCTTCCTCCTCTGCTCATCTGTGTCACCTCTTTCAGACTTAGTTCAAGTCACCTCTTCCTCTCAACCACTTCAGCAGTCACTCTGGTGATGATGAGGCAGCTCCAGCTGTGAGCTGAGAAGTGCACTCAGAGAAGTGCAGTGTTTTTCACCTCTGGTCCAGCAGGTGCTTTGTGCAGTCCCTCTCTAGGTGATTGAGTCCTGATTGGTATGGCCATGCACAGGCCAGGCTCGAGCAGGAGGTAGGGTCTTACATAGGCCTTACTGGCTGGTTTGGGACTAAGGTTGAGGTCTCAGGTTGTGCAGTGACTCAAGCCACGCCACATCTTCACAATATGGGCACAGTGACTCAGGTCACGCAGGAGTGTTATGAATTGGTCACAGTGGTTCTGGTCACACTGAACCTTCATGATTAGGACACAGTGGGTCAGGTTACACTGCAATTCTTTGATTATCACCTTGATTCACAGTGACTGGAGCCTGCTGACCCTTGGACGAGCAGATCACTCTTCGCACTCTTCCTTTTGTGCAGTCCCACCACACTGGTGTCCCAATGCACCTTGCTCCTCCTGGACAGTTACTCCTCCTACAAGGTTGGCAGGCTCCTTCACTCTCCCAAGTCAGGCTGGTTTTGCTGTGCTTGAGGATAGGTGAATAGCTCTTCAGCAAGAGGTAGACTCAGGTTATTAGCCCTCACCTCTGTAAACCTGATTGTCAGGCAGATACCAGCCCTGGTTACACAGCAATCCCCTGACAACTTTGTGGAGCACTCCCTTCCTTGGAAATAGAGAACTTGGAACTGGAACAAGTTGGTCAGTAGGTTCCACTTTAAAACAGTAAAAGTAGATAGGAGATGTGTTCTAATGTCTACATTTTCAGGACCAGTTTAAAGTGGCTCTTCTTTCAAGTGTCCTTTCCAGGCTGTCCATCAGACACAGCCTTTGTGTAGAGTGATGCTCCTCACAGCACAGTATTCTTCAGGCTGGAGCACCCACATCAGAGGCTCAAAGAAATGTAAGAATTCCGCACCTAGCTGTCATCAGCCAAACCTAGAGTGTACAGAGAAAGAAGAAAGGCTAGGCCTCACCCAAGGGGTTCCCTTCTGCTTGCACAACAGAGACTGCAGTCTCACACTTCATCCACACAATCTACCAAATTGCAGTGCTTCAGGTAGAGTAATCAGCAGCTCCTTGCTTCGCAAAAGGCTATTCAAATTTCTCAAGGAGTCTTGTCTCCTCTCACCTCTCTCCAGCTTCAAGAATGTCAGCAATATGCTGCCACTGTCTGCGAAAGTAACCAACCCTCCATCTTGTGAATAAGGCCAAGTCATGGGTCTCCAAAATCTACCCCACTGGCCTCCATGAGTTGTGTTCACCCCCATACTTTTTGCATGTACCATGCAGGCTACACACACAATTACACACTTTGGATAGCACTTATTATGTTAGTGATAGAATCCAAGTAAGTACACCTTCTAAGCCTCAGCAAATTTTTGTCTGACTTACGCTACACTTACTATTTTTAAATACAAATTACTAAGGTCTTTTTTGTGTGATTAATTTTTGCTCTACAGATTCTGCTATTATTCTTAATGTCTGCGTTTGGCCTCATTCTTTATATGGTCATGGAACTGATCGGTGACTTGCAATATCCTTATAAAGTATGGAAGGGGCTACTTTATCCCATATATTACCTCAAGTCGGTTAGATATTTAACTTTGTCCTCTCAAAGCACTTACTTGTTACGAAGATAAGATTCTTATCTTTTATGTCTACACTGAACACTCATTGAGGAGATTCAAGTGTTAAATCTAGCAGGAAACCGTATTGCCCTGAAAGAACTGCTATTATAATTAGAAAATATTTAGTTTTTAAGGCTAGTTGTTAAACATGCGTGTTATATAAATAGCACAGTTTTCATTACTTGATTTTTTTATGAATTGCGAAAGTATCTCCCATGGTAGTGTAGAGCAACAGTGTACACCTGAGAATTCGAGTGAGTAGCGGTGGGTGAAAGGATCAGATGCGCGGGCGATGGTGTCCCTGTGTCCTGGGACAGATATAACAGCAGTGAGATGTGTTCAAGCAGCTTGATACACAAGAGAAAGATGTGCACCGTGACAGAGATTTACAATGGTTATGAACATTTGAAAGTTCTTTAGAGGATGAAGTAAGTCGAAGGTGATAGTCATTTGTCTTTAGGAAGAGATCTGCAGGGCATGAGATGTGCCTTTGGGAACAGATCTAATGGAGTCAGATATGTCACGTGAGAGAAATCTGAAGGTGTGTGAATGCACTTTGTTATAGAGTTCTGCAGGTGTTCATATGTGCTGTGGAAGAGTTGTGCAGGTACTAACATTTGCCCTCATCCTGGGATAAAGGGGAGGGAAATGAGACAAGACAAGGCAGAACTACAGGGGGCGTGGGCTCTGTGGGAGAGCTTGGTAGAGGCGATGTGCTCTGTGAAACAATTCTGTAGTGGTGATGTAGCCCTAGATCTCCAAGGTAGAAATCTGCCTTATATTGGTGATCACCATCAAAATGTATTGGAGAAACTGCACATGAACAGATATATGCACTGGGATGTAGATATGCATGGGCCGAATTTGCAATAGGAGAGAGAGATCTGTGGGGTGAGAGCTGCCCTGGGAGAGAAATCTGTGTGAGTCAAATATGTCCTGGAAGAATGGTCTGCAGACAGTGAGAAGTAGCCTGAGGATGAGATATTCCAGAGCGTTATGTCCTGGAAAAGAGATAGATGGGGAGAGTAATGTGACCTGGGACCGAAATGTGTAACTTGCAATATGAGTTGCAAGAGAGAGATACATAGCTGTTGAGAACTGGCTTGGAAGACAGATACACAAGGAGCAAAAAGTGACTTGGAAGAACGATGGGATGGGCAATGTGTTCAAGAAATATCTGCAAGGGATAAAATCGGCCCAAGCAATAGATCTGGTGAGGGAATATGCTCTTAGAGAGAGCTCATCGGTGATGCAACAAAGTAGAGAAATCTGCAGAGGCACTATAGCTACAAGTGAGTTCTGTGTGGGGTGATGTTCCCTAGAGGTATTAATGAGAGAGAAGCTACCAGTGAAATACGTTTTCCAAGGAAACACTATGCATGCATGTATCACTTAATGTTGCTCTCCCAATTATACCTTTTACCCCTTCAAAGACGTCAGACTTGCTGTTATGGGTACAAAGAGGGCTGTATATGTTTGCTTTATTTGATGGTGGCCAAGACTGCCTGAGAAAACTTAAAACCACACCACCTACCTTTCCTGCACAAAAACAATTCTGCTTACAACGCAGGCACCCTTGCACCATGGTGCAAGATTGCTTGCGTTGGTGCTAGGCAGCACATTGTGTACCAGCGCTGGGAAAAGGCAGGAATGCGCCGTATAATGTTAGACATTGCATTTCTGCCCTTTCCCTGTCACAGAAGGTGGTGCAGCAAAGTGACTTGCTGCGCTGTTTGACATTTTGGTAAATGTGCCCCTTAGAGTGTGTCTATGTGCGTTTGTAAATATAAAATGAAACTCCCCTTTGAGAGAAAACTGTACATTTTAAATCCAACGCTCACACATGAGATACCCTTCTGTAGGAAATCAGACACAACAGCTTTGCAAACAGCTGTTTCCAAGTTAAATCAAAACTGTCCCATCATCTCTCTATGACCCTTAAAACTATATTATTGCTCCATAATGTAGAATAACTGGGTTTGGAGGGTTAGTCTAAATCAAATCCCCCTTTTCTGTTTACAGACTGACGGATGTTCACCCTCAGGTATACCTTCGACTGGGACATGCATTGATGAAATAGTACATTCAAAATGATTTACTGACCTGTGAGCCATACCACCTGTGGCCAAGTGTGACAAAAAAATTCACTACCCGATGCAAGTCTTCCTCCAAGGGATTACCACTTAATATGTTGAATCAACATAGTCACCTTTTTCTGGCTAAAGAATATCGTCTTTGGGTATTTAACCATGCCTTTTAAATGTAGAATGCAGCTTATTGCGAAATTCCAGGCACTTGCTAATGACTCCCGAACTTTTCTAGGCCAAGAGTCTCAGCTGGCCTGCCGCATCAGTAGATGTGATTACCTTACTGAGACTTGCAGAAGCTCCAGAAAGACTGGAATCTTAACCGAAAGATTACAGGACATTCCCAGAAGGACTGAGAATCAGGGTGTCCCCTCCAAATCGGAATTACCAGAATCAAGCCTGCTTCCTGCCTTGTCACTTGTACTATGACAAGTGAATCACTGTGAACAAGGGATACACACTTTGAAGACTCCTCTGCCAGTTCTGAAGGGATGCAAATCGCGCATGTCTCACTTCTGGCTGTCTGAGCTGAAAATGAAGAGTGTCTGTCAGGCTGACCTTTGTTCAGCCTGACAGACACTCTTCATGAGGGGCAAAAGGTGGGGGGGCGTGGCCCCTCCGCTTTAAAGGACGGACTGCGCCTGAAACACGCAGTAGTTCCAAGCAATACATATGAAGGGTCAATTCCACCACTCACCATCTTTGCGGTTAGAGATTGGGCTACATGCAGCATCTAAATACAGCCCTGCCATTCTAGGCCTCCATATGTTGCAGCACCACAACAATATTCTAGTGGCTTCTGCCGACAAGCTTATTTGATCTTCATACAACATACCCTTAAGAAGATGCTACATCTTCACTCTTCGTAGAGCTCTTTAAGGTAGCAGGCCACTTCTTGCTTCCCAGCAGGCCACATCATGCTCCCCAGCAACATCTGCTGGCATCTGATTTGATAATAACCTTTGGCTTGCATCCCAATATGGCCTTGCCGTTCTAGGCCTCCATATGTTCGAGCAACCACAATAATTCTGTAGTGATCTTTATATGACAGGTGCTTGCAAAGATGCTGCTTCTTCACTCTCCATAGGCCTCTGTAAGGTAGAGGGCCCTGTAAAAATCATAAATATAGATGATGCCAACAGATGCACTATTCTTGCTAGAAGTCTCAATGATAAATTCTGTTTCTCAAGGCTAATTACTCGTCTCTCTTGATTTTCTTCATCGTCTACATAGGAAGCTGCAACTGAGCTTTGACTAAGTCTACCTGAAACCCCAGAAATTCTATACTTTGGGTTGAAACCAGTAAGACAATTGTGACATTGATCATAAATCCTAACTCCTGCAGCAAATAACTCACTCAGGGCAGATGCAACATCACCTTGTTCTGTTCCTGAGCCATGATAATGAAATCTTCTAAATAGACCACCAGCTGTGATCCATAGGATCAGAGAGTCTCGACCATTGGTTTCATCAGCTTGGTGAACCACCTGATGACACCTGATGATGGTTTGATGAAGGCTTGTCAAAGCACCGGGGAAAGGCTGATGAAAGACAGAACGGGACAAGGATGTTTCAAACCATTGAGTTTTTTTATTGGAAGTAAAGGAACTGCCTGTGTGGTGCAAAAATCAGAATAGTTAGGTAAACATCTCTGAGCTTTGATCTGACCATCCAATTTTGTTCTTTGAGTGGATCTCTTAGCACATGGATACATACAATCTTGAAATGTCTGTACAAAACCAGCCATTGAAATCTTGCAGGTTTAATACTACCTGTAACCTCCTCCATTCTTCTTCACCAGGAATATGTTGTTGCCAGGTCCCTGGGGATAAGGTTTCACAGTTGTATTGTTTCTTTTTTTAACCATTCTTGAATTTCTGAGTCAATAAAAGGTTGCCTTAAAGGAAATAACTCAGTTATCTGTGACCAGAATGATGGACTGGGGAACCATAAAAGTTGTGTTTGAAACTGTGAACTGTCTCTAAAACCCAAGCATCTTTCAATATTAATTTCCAGTACTGAAGGCAATGTCTCGTACTGCCACACAGAACTACCTGTGACATAGGACTAATGTATACCTCAAATCCAGTTCTTGATCCACCTGAGGATGCTCCTCTGATGTCACCACAAATAAATCAGCTCTGACCCTCTCTGGCCCTAGAGGGAAGAAGGTTCCTCCCCTGGAGCATACAAGTCGCATTGTCTGTGTGAGGGACATTCCCCTCTGGTGCTCTAGAAGAATTAGCTTCTTGATGAACAACCCCTGTATTGTCCAGCCCTCCTAAAAAGGATTGGTTGAAAACCCTTCTTTAGGAATATTTGCACCTCATTGAGTGTTGTGATCGTCTTGTCAAACTTCAAGGATCTTTCACAAATGGATCGCTAAATTATAGTTACCTTTAGCTTCCAGACCCGCCTCCGCCAAGGCGAAGAGCCTCAACTTGGGGTTGATTTACATTCGAATAGAGTGACGTCGCTCTGCTGAGACTGCACAGTTTGCGTTTCGTAATTGACATGTGGGTTGTTGGGCCCATCCATCCAAACTATTGAGGTTGATGGCTAAACCCGATCTTTTTAGCGTGGCACTCTAATTCAAAACGTTTGGTCAAAGGACCCGACAAATCCAATAATTTGCCTTAGCATGCTCACCAGGACTTTGAATACTAGGTCCCTTGCAAGCCTTTTCATAAAGGTGACTGTTATAAAGGCGTGGGGTTTTAAGGTGGGAAGTTGGGAAAGATCCCACACAGTTCAGGATCTCCTTCATAAGGTTTTATTGAAATGACTCCACTTATACAGTTCGTAAATATAAGGTATCACAAAGATGTCTCATTGGAGGGATTCAGGTATCCCTTTTTTGGGTGTTTCACTCTACTCCTTTCTTTGCCACAGATGCTGCACCTCCTTGGATCATCTCGCTGGAAAAGAAAAAAACATGCACAGTTAAGTATTATGGGTTATGATTGAGTGTTTGCCTCTTTCTTATGTCTACTCCTGTATACTTCTTCCCACTTTACTATTTCTCCTTTCTGTCTTGACCCTTCCTAGTTTACTTCACTTTAGAGCCTGGAAAAACAATTTCACAAAATGTCACACTTTTCTCCTTTTTTGGGAAAAAGGAGAAAAGGAGAGCTTCCCTCCCATTACAATGCCTATCCAGTGAATGTTTCAGCTTTGGAAAATTAGTGGGGTATCATATGAGTAAAACAACATTACCCTGTACTTTCTCTTTCCTATACCTTACTTCAAAGTGGTATGGCACCAGGGGCAGGACCCATGTTAAAACGTTCAGGTTATTCTCTTTATTTTGACTCATCGAAATGAGGGGTGCATGATCTGAATAAAGGTACCACCCTCAAAATAATATTGTAGTTTCTATATTGCCTGTTTCATAACTGGGCACTCTTTTTTAATTGTGCGATATTTAAATTAATTGCTGATAAATAAAATTGGGTTCTCTTCATTGTTAGCATTTATTTGAGACAAGATGATGCTGATGCCAATGTCAGAGGCATCAATTTGTAGGATAAAAACTGCCTTGAAGTTTGGAGAAATTAATACTAGCTTGGATGGAATTACAGATTTAAAATCTTTATGTCTGACGTGCCATTACTGATAGTTGAAAAAAGTCTTTATTAGTGGTTGTTTTCTTTAACTTAGCTTTTGGAAGAGCTGACAGTTTACAATAATTAGGAATACTTCTTCTGTAATACTCCGAGAGTCCCAAGAAACCCCCCACACACCTGCTATTTAGTGGAAAAGAGAGAAAATGTATTGCTCCCACTTTTTGTTCTTGAAGCTGTACTATTCAGTTCCCAAGAACATACCCAAGATACTTGACTTTCGTGGGTGGCAATTATTTTTTTTCTTCATCTGGTTTGGGAACAAGGATTAAGGGTGAGCACCATTAACTGTTTTTTTAGCTTTCAATTTTAGCATTTGTTCAACCTTAACTTGGATACCACTTTGCTGTGCTTCTGTGATATGGTAGGGTTGCTATTTAATAATCTTCCTGGGTTTGTATACGTGTTGTGTGTTGCCATATGGGTTCTACCAGGTAGATCTGAAAAAATATAGGCAAAAGGTCTGAGACAGGTATGCAAACTTTTCTGTTAAAATTCTGTTAGGGATTCTCTGAAGGAGATGACCTTTTGAGTAGTATCTGCTGGTGGGTTAGAACAGATTATTTGTATATTTGTGGTAAGAGGATCCAACCACTTTCTCAGAAAGTTAATGTAATACATGTCTGTTAGACATGGGGTCTTTGGTTGGCAGTCAGGTTACCCCCTATCCAAGCAAGGACCTTCACTCTAGTCAGGGTAAGTCACACACAATCCAAATTATCCTGTGCCCACCCTCTGGTAGCTTGGCACTGAGCAGTCGGGCTTAACTTAGAAGGCAATGTGTAAAGTATTTGTGCAATAAATCATGCAATAACACAGTAGAACACCACCAAAATACACCTCACATTCTTTAGAAAAATATATAATATTTATCTGGTAACATGTAGGTCAAAACGAGTAAGATGCAATAAGTATATGTTGAAATATCATTGTACAAATGATAGAAAGTGTCTTTAGTCTCTTAAAAGCACAAAAGTCTCTTGCAAGCACAAAGTACCTGGTTTGCATTCAAATTCTCCGCAAGGGACTGCAGAGGAGGAGATGCGTGGAAAACAGGGAGGTGTGCGTCGATTTCTCTGGCCGCACACGGCGGTGCATTGTTTATTTTCCAAGCAGGGAAGGCTTTGTGTTGATTTCCAGCGCGCAGACTTGGATCCTCTTCGGGTTGCGGGGTTTTCGGACGCCCAGGGGACGATGCGTTGAAATCCGGCGTTTGTAGGACAAAGTCACAGGGGCTGCATCGATCCGGTGGGTGTTGCATGGAAAGTTCTACCGCATGGCAGGCACTGCGTCGATTCCTCTCAGGAAGTCGGGCTGCGTAGTTCCAGCTCGGCTTTGCATCGATCCAGTGGGCCGTGCATCGAATTTCAGGTCGCTACGCTGGTGCTGTGTCGATCTTCTCCTTGCGAAGTCGGGCTGCATCGTTCCGGTTCGGCATGCAGTGAATTTTACACCGCAATGCAGGCTATGCGTTGTTTTCTGAAGGCTGTGCGTCATTTTCCACTGCACAGGGAGTTCTTCTTGCAGAAATGAAGTCTTTTTGGTCCTGAGACTTCAGGAACAGGAGGCAAGCTCTATCCAAGCCCTTGGAGAGCACTTCTCAGCACAGCTAGAGAGCAGCAAGGCAGCAGGGCAACAGCAAGGCAGCAGTCCTTCTCAGAAAAGCAGTCAGGTGAGTCCTTTGGGCAGCCAGGCAGTTCTTCTTGGCAGGTAGAAGCTTCTGTTTCAAGTTCTCTTCTCCAGGAAGTGTCTGTGACAAGAGTATCTTGTCAACAAGTGTCTAAATTGGTAGGGTCAGTGACCCTGCTTGAATACCCAAATGTGCCTTTGAAGTGGGGGAGACTTCAAAGTTTGGCTTAGAAGTGCACAAGGTCCCCTTTCAGTTCCATCCTGTCTGCCATGTCCCAGTAGGGGGTGTGGCAGTCCTTTGTGTGAGGGCAGGCTACTGTCCTTTGACATGTAAGTGTCAAACCCTCCACCCTCCCAACCCAGGAAGACCCATTCAATATGCAGATGTGTGCAAGTGTGACTGAGCATACTGTGTTTGGGGTTGTCTGAATGAATGCACAAGGGAGCTGTCAATGAAACCTATCCATACGTGGATTCGAAGGCATGGAAGGATTTAAGTGTAGAGAAATGTTCACTTTCTAAAAGTAGTGTTTCTAAAATAGTAATGTAAAATCCTACTTCACCATTAAGCAGGATTTTGTATCACCATGCTGGGCATGCTAAATATGACCTGGCTACTCCTTTCAGATCAGGACCTACCATCCAAACAGTATATGAGGGTAGCCCTAATGCTAACCTATGAAGGGAGCAGGCCTCACAGTGGTGTAAACACGAATTTAGGAGTTTTACACTACCAGGATATATAGAGCACACATATTTATATCCTGCCTTTTACCTACATAGCACCCTGCCCCATGGGCTACCTATGGCCTACCTAGGGGAGACTTATATGTAGACAAAGGGGAGTTTAATGCTTGGCAAGTACTTTTAAATTCCAAGTCGAAGTGGCAGTGAAACTGCACACACAGGCACTGCAGAGGCAGGCCTGAGACATGTTTAGGGGGCACTTATGTTGGTGGCACAACCAATGCTGCAGCCCACTAGTAGCATTTAATTTACAGGCCCTGGGCACATGTAGTGCACTTGAAGAGGGACTTACACGTAAATTAAATAAGCCAATTGGGTATGAGCCAATGTCACCATGTTTTAAGGAGAGAGCATATGCACTTTAGTACTGATTAGCAGTGGTAAAGTGGGCAGAGTCCTAAAGCCAGCAAAAATTAGGTCAGAAAAAGAGGAGAAGGAAGGCAAAAAGTTTGGGGGTCACCCTGCAGAAAGGCCATTTCCAGCAATGTTTTTCTACCTTTGGTTAACTGTAGTCAACAAGTGACTCAACCCACTCTCTCAACCACTTTAAATGGGCCTTGATATTCAGCCCGTAATTTATTAGCAGTGGTCGGGATTAGACATAAGCCCAATCACTATTTATAGTTACCTCCACTTAGTATATAAATACCTTGTTGTCATTGTTGCACTTTTTCTAAGTTAGTTTGTGGCAGCTTCCGTAACCTTCCTAACCGGGCTTTTAATTGGGTGGGATAACCTAACAGAGTTCTTTCCTTTCAGAATTTTTTTCCCAAAGCTCCTGCAACATTTCTAATAGAGCTCGGGATTTGTGATCAAGTATTAGCTCAAACAAAGAGCAACCAAGGCTAGACTGGACCTGGTTCCTAGTCACACAAAGGGCTAGTGGTAATTGGTCCCATTTATCTCCATCTCTTGTTAACATTTTTTTAATACCACCATTAACAGCTGCACCCTGAAGTCTTAAATGGAATTCACTAGCACTGTCCATTACTAGTTCTCCTACTTATGCATTCAACACCAGTATGCTCAAATTGACAAGTCCTAGAAGATCCCTCTTAAATGAAAAGGCCTCCAGGGTTCCATCTTGTCCCTCATCATAGTCACCTGTATGTGCAGTTGCTTGGGGATTCTGCTCACAAGTAACAACATTAAAACTCACCAATGCCAACAAACCACAACCCTATTTGAAAGTCTCCTTCACTCCAGACATCCTATGTCTCAAACACTGCCTATTCCTCATACAAACCTGAATGTCCTGCATCTACCTAAAGTGCAACGTCACCAAGACTGAATTCATGTTATTAACCAAGAACAAGAAGCAAATCTTTTCCAAACTTGTCTGAATGACATGGAACTTGAAGCTGGCAAAATGACATGGGCCTGAACCGATTTGGACCCAACTTTCACCCAATGTCAATTCACTTGGATTCACCTTGGACACCAAACCAGATCTCTTTTTTGCAAGAGTTTTTTTTATTTTGTATGTCCAAATAATACAAAATCTCCATGCCTTCTGGAGGTCTCTTTGGTGCAAGGCCTGCACAAGTAATGGGTTCGCACTCGACCACTACTGGGAACCAAACACCCTATTGTAGCTCCTGACTCTTATAGGGTAGCGTTGCACAGCAGTCCAAGCTTTACTTAAGGGAGGCAGTGTGGGCTAATAATCGCCATTCACAAGCACACAAGAATAACACTCAATAAATGCTTGTCCAGTCTGTGCTTTTGCTTTTGATGAAGTTAAAGGACATTTATTACACACACACTACTTAATACTATGCAACAATTTACAAATAAACACAAGTTGATGAAATTATTTTTGGATGCCATTGCGTAATTATTCTTGCCTCCCCAGAGGGGAAATTTAACCCCACAGCCCCCCATGGCAAAACATTTACTTGTATCCCTATGCAATATTTGACTGTAACTTGGAGTGAAAACACCAAAATCTTGCATTAAAGTAGATCTACTTTAGCTATCAGTCTAATTACTCAAATAAGCCGAAACCAGAATATGTATATGTCTGTTGGAATACTTTGTGCTGTTAAGATTACTTTCAGATTACTCTTGATAAGCATTATGTAACACCATCCATTTAGCATAGGATGCTATCCTTTCAGTTAGGGCTAGAAACAATACACTGGCAATTACAGCCTTTCACCCTTAGAGGGCAGACCAAAGGTTCTGGTTGGAAAGGCTTTAAGAACACATTGAACCCGTGGAGGGTTATAATTCTCTTGTCTCACACAACCAGGGTGGGGACACAAAACTTTGCATTTGGGGGAGGATGCGCTGCTCCTGCGTCTCTCCCTCCCTAGGAGCATTTTGTTGGTGGTGACCCCATCTTCCTGGGGCCACCACAAGCCGAGAATGGAGCCGGGGAGAACGTGGTGCCTCGCAAGGCATTGTGGACTGGTTTACATATTTGATGAGCGGCTCTCCCATTGTGCCGGGGAGAGCCACTTCCCTTTGGTTTTGCCATTGCTTCATCACGTGGCCTCGTGCAGTGTTTCTCATTGTTTGAGGGGTGCAAGGTCCCACCTCGACACCTCCTGTATGGCTGCCTCATTGGAGAGTAGTGCGGGGATCCCACTCCCGGCTGCCATCAGGTTCAGGGGTGTCCAGTCCCACCTAGACACCCCTGACATGCCTCCTTGTTGGAGGGCAGCTCGGGGAGCCCACCCCTAGCTACCCTCGCCTGCTCCTCCACCTGCTCCTGCGGCCTCCTACGGGCAGACACGCACTGTGGCCCAGTCCTTCCTACTCCCACAGCAACGCGGCGCTGGGAGTGAGGACGGCGGCCAACCGGGGAAGTGTTGTGGCACTCCTCCAGCCTTCCTAATGCAGGGCCCAGGAATGGGTCCTGGGCTCCCACCTCTGCCACCATCTTTACGGGGAGCGCAACAACGCTCCCTTGATTTTCATCAGTGTGGGGCCCCGGGATGGGGTCCGGGGCACCCACGGTAATCTTCCTGGGGACATGATGGCACCCCCTGACTTTGCTTCTGTATGGGGCCCTGGGATAGGGTCCGGGGCTCCTTGATGATTTTCACAGGGGGCACGATGGCGCTCCCTGGCTTCTTCTTTGGCCACTAGCCACTCTCATAGCCGGAGGCCATCTTCACAAGGGGTGCAACGGTGGCCCCAGGCCTTCCTTCTTGGTGGGCCCCAGGGGGGCCAGAGCCCCTTCCTACATTTTTCACGGGAAGAGTGATGACGTTCCCCAACTTTGCTCTGGGGAGATGGCCTCGCCCATATCTTCGCTGGGAACGTGATGGCGTTCCCTGGATTGTCTTCGGCCACATGGGTCCCTGGGATGGGGTCCGAAGCCCCCTCACCATTGCAGCGAAGGTGGGTGCACGACGGCGGCCCCCCTTTTGCTCACAAGGGGGCCAGTCTCCATGGGGCCCCTAGATGGGATCTGGGGCCCCTCCTTCTGCAACGGGGGGGGTGTGATGGCGCTCCTCAGCTCCTCTTCTTGGGGGAGCCCTCAGCTCCTGGCCCACCCCGGGCCATGACCAGAGCAGCGGTGGAGCCCCAGGCGCTTTACTGCTTGCTCAGCAAAGGTTGCAGAACTTCTTCTTTTGGTATTGCCAGCCACAAAGGCCGATTTTGACAATCTTGGTGTCATTGCACTCCTGGTGGCGAGCATTTGCCACCAGGAGCACTTTCATTAGGCTTCCTGGCCTAGGAGGATCACAAATTTTAGGGAGCCCCTGAGCCATTCCTTTCTCTGAGTGACATCCTTTTCTTCTGGACAGCGCACTCTCCTTGCACCAGCTCAGTCTTTCCCCCAACTGGTACTCAGGGGGGGTAAGGGAGCCAGCTTACCTGACCCTGGCAAGAGTCTTCCCGGGTCTGAAGTAGTTCAGGGGCAGAGTCTCTGCCTCAGGGGGCTGTCAGGGTTTTTTTCTTTCCAGTTCTCCATGACGCCCATCTTCAGTCCCAGTGCCCTGCAGTGAAGCACAGCCAAGAGACAGAAGTTTCCCCTATGCAAGATCTTTTAAGTGGGGGAAGGTGTCCAGCAGGCCGGAACCTCTGGCCAATCCAGATGTGCCACATCATTTCCTTGCCCCTGTCCCTTCCTTCCTGCACTATCTTCTGGGATAGCTCAAAAAGGCATCGTCCAGGGGTTAGTGCCACATGTCCTCTGAAAGTTTCAGCCCCTTCTCACTGACATACCTTCCAGGGCCTCTCTGCCTATTTCCTGGCACAGGATGACATCTGGCTGACTGATGCAAGGCCCTGCTCAGCAACTGGACAGAGCAGTAATTGGCTCTAATCCTGATCTGAGTCTGAGAAAGATGACATTCCTGGAGGTTTTAAAACTTTGCCTTTGTAACCTACTGGATCATTCTTTTCATACAGGCTCCAAGTGTACATTGGTGTGACTCTGAACTCAGTGGACCCTAGGGGACTGGAGTTGTGCCTAGGCATCTTTTCAATTGACATTTAATGGAGTGTCCCTACAATGTAAAGACAGTAAGCACATTGACTATCCCTCACATGTGTACACCCAGCTCATGAGGCCTACTCTGGGTTACCAGCCACTCTGCATATATTCCTTCTGCGCCAGGCTACCTAAGTGCAATTCTTGGGCTGCGCACACCAGGAATCCTCCCTGTGCAACACTCACACAGGTGCACACATGTGTGCACACATGTTCACGTGTAACCAGCCATGGGCCTCCTACTTTTGCTGTGTCACCGCAGTCTTTCCTTAGCAAGGCCTCACCGGCAGTAAACACACGCAGTCTATTATACCATGAGTTTACTGTGGGTGAGTCCCCAACTAAGAGGCTCCCTCACCGTAAAAGTTCAAAAACCAGGTGATCCAAAAGCGAAAAATCAGGGTGGTCCAGATAGTCAGAACCCTCCTCTAGCACTCTTCTTCTTTGAACATAATCTGTTTCCTAAAGAAAAATGTTCCCTTAATACCAGAAGCAGCGCAGAAAACTGTCATAGTTGAGCTTATCTCTTCAAAGCTGGACTATTGTAACACACAACATCACAACATTAATCAGAGATCCTTACCCAAATTACCAATAGTACAGAATACTGCCACTGGACATCCCTTCATATCATCGGTATCTGAGGAGCTCAGAAAACTGCACTGGCTCCCAGAAAGGAAGAGAATCTTTTTCAAAGTTCTCTGCTTTGCACACCGTGGTTTCCTAAGTCAAGGCCCCAGTTCTTTAGATCTAAGTTTCAGTGGTACTGCCCTACTAGGCTGTTGTGCTTGGCACAAAACAGACAGGTGACAGTACCTAGTTTTCGCAGGGCAAGATAGGGAGAAGCTAAATTATGGAATTCAATGCCTCAGTACATTTCAGAACGACATAACCATCTTTTATTCAACATGGATGCAGAGTTGGATTCATATGTTATGGGAAATTGATAAGTGCAGCTAATCTGTTGCCTCCCCTACAGATTATGCTAAGTGCCTTTTGGTATTCGATTATAGACAGAGTTATTAATAAATCAAGAAAGGGCTTGGATGGTAATATCACCACAACATCCCTTTCTGCGACAGTTGAATATTTGGTTGCAAAAAAAATAACTAGCTGATGTTCCTGTCAGTAACTCCACAAACTTTCTCTACAAGTTTATTGTCTCAGAGACTCACTGGGAGATGCACAGCAGTACCAGGATGTCTCCCGCTGTTACTGCTGTATCTGTCAGTGACCAATGTCGAGAATCACGGACAAATAGTAGGAACGGACAAAGGGGGTCATTCCGACCCCGGCGGGCGCCGCCCGCCGGGCGGAGACCGCCAGAAGACCGCACCGTGGTCAAATGACCGCGGCGGTCATTCTGACTTTCCCGCTGGGCGGGCGGGCGGGCGACAGCCAAAAGGCCGCCCGCCCGCCCAGCGGGAAAGCCCCAGCAACGATGAAGCCGGCTCCGAATGGAGCCGGCGGAGTTGCTGGTGTGCGACAGGTGCAGTGGCACCCGTCGCAATTTTCAGTGTCTGCTTTGCAGACACTGAAAATCTGAATGGGGCCCTGTTAGGGGGCCACTGCAGTGCCCATGCCAGTGGCCCCCAGGGGCCCCACGACACCCGTTCCCACCAGCCTCTTCCTGGCGGAGAACAGGCTGGCGGGAAGGGGGTCGGAATCCCCATGGCAGCGCTGCTTGCCAGATTCCCTGGGGCAGGGGAAAACCGGCGGGAAACCGCTGGTTCCCCTTTTCTGACCGCGGCTTTACCGCCGCGGTCAGAATTGCCCCAGAAGCACCGCCAGCCTGTTGGCGGTGCTTCCTCCGTCCCCGGCCCTGGCGGTCCATGACCGCCAGGGTCGGAATGAGGCCCAAAGTCTCTAGTTCATTTTCAATGAGACCATAAATCTATCACTGAGGACACAATTTAATTGCTAAAAATTCACTTATTTTTTCATTCCCAACAGGTAAGACAATTTTTTCATTCACAGAACAAAATTCACATATATGGTGTAAACAATAAACATTACAGACAAACATATTCGACAAAAGACATAAATCGATAATTCAGCAGTCCTTATAAATTATTGGTCCAACATTCCTCTCCTCCTTTATTTTCCATCAAACCAAGCGGTACTCAATTAAAATTAAACCGAGAATCCGCATTAAAGAGATGGTTGTCTACTCTGTCCCGATCCTGGAATGTCTTTACTTGTGACCCAGCTCAGGGAAAAACCAGGGACTTTATTAAAGATTCCTTAAATGGTAACTTCAATTTTCAATTCAACCTCTCCATATGTAACCAAATCTGGGTCTCTTCAGGACTATTGGAGAGGGCGAAACCTAACAAATAAATCCATAATATTAGTTAATAACTACCTAGTCCAAAATAAGGAATACCCTTCACCATAAAGTGCATAGGAAACACAAGTCTAATGGTGCTGTTTAAAAATAACTACATGCTCCAGGACAAATAATACACAAGTGGGTTAAAGACAGACCAGCATTGTTATAAAGAGTCTGTGTTCCCTCTCTATTACGCATACCAACCAGGTGGATAAGTAGTAAGAGGAACACGCTTTCAAAGTGTCAGGTGAGAGTTCCATACTTCATATTGTACTCACCCTAGATACCGGGGATGCTTACTTGTATCCCATTCACAATACGGAGCGCTCCTATCTGGTGGCTGCCTAAAGAAAGAAACTATCTATAGAAAGGAATCTCTATAGAAAGATATCTCTATAAAAAGAGATGGCTGTAATTACATTGTTGGTTAGAACATCGAGACCGTATTAAAAGGCTCAATTGCCTTCTTACCTGCTTGCTTTAAGGGAAATAACCTTGCTGTTTTTCGGTAATTATTTTCTGCCGATCCGGTACTCCGTTTCCTCGTGTTACCAGAGTGGCTGCACAACATGGAAGTGTAAAGAATTTACTACTTCCGTGTCCGCCATCTTTATAGGATAATATGGTCTGCACGCGGCAGCCATCTTAGAGTGGAGGACACAGAGGTGGTCATTACAACCCTGGCGGACGGTGTTAAAGCGGCAGTAAGACCGCCAACAGGCTGGCGGTAAAAAAATCGCAATTACGACCGTCGCAGAAACCGCCAACAAAGACAGCCACTTCAACACTCCGACCGCCACGGCGGTACAAACAAACAGCGTGGCGGTCACCGCCAACAGATAGGCGGAAGACAATGTGCTGCCCACACTATTATGACAGGCCAATCCGCCACCTTTTCCGGGGCGGATATACCACGGATAAAAACACGGCGGAAACAGGAATTTCGAAGGGAAAACGCTCACCTCTACACACTCCACGAGGAACGAGGACACCATGGAACCGGAACTCCAAATCCTACCTGCGATAGTCTTCCTGCTCCTCTACCAGGAGCACGAATGCCGGCGGCGAAGACCACAGTGAGTACTGCACCTACGACACAGGGGAGGGGGGAGGGAAAAAACAGGGACACACACACGCAACACCCCCACCCCCACCCTCACCCACTACAACACACACACTAATGCATATCAATACATCACAGTTAAACCCCCCAAAGCCCCCCGGAAGAATGCAAAGACCAAAGAAAATGAGTGTAACCATCGGAATATATTACAAACAAGTAGGCAGAAATATATATATACACCATGTACAAAATATGTACCAGGCATAGTAGTCCAGGTACTGCACAAAGAAAGTCAGTGTAACACTGGGACCACACGGTATGGGCGAGGCCCACACAAGGTCCCCGACCATGACAAAGAGAACACTGCAGGGGCATCAGACAGCAAGAAAACAGGCACCTCAGGGGGAGGGAAAGGAGGGCACCTCAGCCGCTTGAGTGCACAACGCCAAATCCACGAGGGGGCCACATGCCCACTGTCCAATCCTGGGGAGTGCAAAGCCACAGTCTCTCAAGTCTCTCCAGTGGGTGGGTTGCCCACTGTTCAATCCTGGGGAGTGCAAAGCCACAGTCTCTCAAGTCTCTACAGTGGGTGGGTTGCCCATTGCCATATCCTGGGGAGTGCAAAACCACAGTCTCTCAAGTCTCTAAAGTGGGTGGGTTGCCCACTGCCATATCCTGGAGAGTGCAAAGCCGCAGTCTCTTAAGTGGATAACAGTCTCCACTGGTTCTGGAGGGGGACTGGTGCCCAGAGTGCTTCATCCTGTGTAGGACAGAGGTAGTGGATAACAGTCTCCACTGGTTCTGGAGGGGGCATAGTGCCCAGAGTGCCGCATCCTGTGTAGGACAGAGGTAGTGGATGGATGTCTCCACTAGTTCTGGAGGGGGACTGGTGCCCAGAGTGCTTCATCCTGTGTAGGACAGAGGTAGTGGATAACAGTCTTCACTGGTTCTCGAGGGGGCATGGTGCCCAGAGTGCTGCATCCTCTGTAGGACAGAGGTAGTGGATGGATGTCTCCACTGGTTCTGGACGGGGACTGGTGCCCAGAGTGCTTCATCCTGTGTAGGACAGAGGTAGTGAATAACGGTCTCCACTGGTTCTGGAGGGGGCATGGTGCCCAGAGTGCTTCATCCTGTGTAGGACAGAGGTAGTATATGGATGTCTCCACTGGTTCTGGAGGGGGACTGGTGCCCAGAGTGCTTCATCCTGTGTAGGACAGAGGTAGTGGATAACAGTCTCCACTGGTTCTGGAGGGTGCATGGTGCCCAGAGTGCTTCATCCAGTGAAGGACAGAGGTAGTGGATGGATCTCGCCACTGTTTCTGGAGGGGGACTGGTGCCCAGAGTGCATCACTCACCCCGTGACGGACCCAGTTGTGTCAGTGCCCCTGCCGCTCATGGGCTAGCGGTGCTTGAGTTGGCGGTGCCCTGTTCAGCGGTGCTTGAGTTGGCGGTGCCCTGTTCAGCGGTGCTTGAGTTGGCAGTGCCCTGTTCAGCGGTACTTGAGTTGGCGGTCCTTCTTGGCCCAGCGGGGCTTGTGCTGGCGGTCCTTCATGGCCCAGCGGGGCTTGTGCTGGCGGTCCTTCATGGCCCAGCGGGGCTTGTGCTGTCGGCCCTTCATGGCCGGCGGGGCTGGTGCTGGCGGTCCTTCATGGCCCAGCGGGGCTGGTGCTGGCGGTCCTTCATGGATCAGGGGGGCTGGTGCTGGCGGTGGCCTCCTGGGCAGCTGTGCTGGGGCTGGCGGTGGCCTCCTGGGCAGCTGGGCTGGGGCTGGCGGTGACCTCCTGGGCAGCTGGGCAGGGGCTGGCGGTGGCCTCCTGGGCAGCTGGGCTGGGGCTGGCGGTGGCCTCCTGGGCAGCGGGGATGATGGCGGTCTTCTCCGCCATGCAGCTCTTCCCAGACTTGCCGGGTTTCTTGTGGCCCTTCCCCACCTTGGAAGGTGTCACAGCTGACTCCACACTCCCAACGGGACTCCTGGGAGCGGCTTGGGTGGCTGGAATCTTCCCCCTCTCCCACCGGGCACTGGCCAACTTCTAATGCTTCACAGGTGGGGGACTGTCTGTGCTGTGGCTCCGTGCCACACTGGCTGTCCTGGTGGCCGGTGCACTCCACATACCGTTGACTACAGGCACCACTGGTCCCGGAGATGTTGTGGCTGAGGTGCTACTTCAGGACCTATGAGATGGACAGGGTGGGGGAGGTGTGGGAAAAAGGTCAAGGCTGGACAGGAAAAGTTTTTGGGACACACTGGGACGGGTAGCTGCAGGGGGTTTGGGAGTGGAGGAAGAGGTGGTGGTAGTAGGAGGTGTACGTTTGGTGACTTTGGGTGCAGGCGCATACGCTGGAGGCTGTCGTGAGGTGGATAGCTGTTGGGTGGGTGTGTGCCTGCGTTTGTGTATCTTGGGAGGGGGCGTCACAGACACACTGGGAGAGGACACAGGGGATGTGTGAATGTAAGTGGGGGTGGTGACTGCACGTGAGTGGGGTGTGCTGGTGGGGGTGCTGGTGAGGGACGTAGTGGCTGTAGAGGTAGTGCATGCAGGTGTGAGTGTAGATGAGACTGGGAGGGAGGAGGGAGACGACGACGAGGGGGACACAGTGGAGGCAGTGGATGTTGGTGTGTCTGCATGTGTGTGTTGCTTGAGTGAGTGCCTGTGGGATGTGTGGTGCTTATATTTGCCTGAGCTTCCCTTGTGTGTTGAGGTGTGTGCAGGCTGGTCAGATGGTGTGCTTCGGATAGGCTGAGGTACAGGGGATTGGGTCTGGGTGGAGGATGTTGGAGGGGGGAGGCTAGAGATGGGGACAATGGCTGCCATCAGTGAGGGGCTGCTGGGAGGGCGGTGCTGGTAGGGGGGGGTGGCGGCTGTACCTGTAGATGCGGGAGGCACAGATGTTGCCACCACCACAAGGGAGCTCCCATCATAGGACGAGTCCATGTCGCTGGTGTCAGCTCCTGTCCCCGCCGTGAAGCTCCCCTACCCCTCCGTCCCACTGGTGAATTCCGAGTCCGTAGTCCCGCCCTCCAGGGGCATGTGGGATGCAGCTCCCTCGTGCTCCGGTGCCACTGCTCCTCCGCCTGATGATGCGAATGCACACAAGAACAGGGAGACCACAAAAAGGGGGGGGACGACAGAAGAAAGATATGTTGAGTGCATGGATTACCGCTACTGTTGGCGGACAAGACAGACACAGAAGCCCCCTGCACTACGCCACGCTCTTGGGCTCCACTGTTCAATTCCTGGGAAATGGCCTACAAGGCTATGGACGACATCTGTACACATAGATGACACAGGGGCATGAATAGTTGTACTTGGCACTCTACAGAGGAGGGCTGGGGTGCCACATGGCCTGCCTTACGGAGGGGCCTTGACACGGAACTCGCCCTGGCCTAGGGAAACCCACAGCCCTCCTCCCCCACCCAGACAACTCCACTGTGCGCAAAGTCAGCAGAATGAGAGTGTACTTACCCCCCTGTGTCTGCTGTGATGCCCTCAACCGCCCATCCAACTCTGGGTAGGCCACCGCCAGGATCCTGAACATCAGGGGGGTCATGGTGCGACGGGAACCCCTCCCACATTGGGAGGCCATCCTCAGATGAGCCTCCGCCGTCTTCTTGCTCCAGCGGCGAATGTTCTCCCATCTTTTACGGCAGTGGGTGCTCTGTCTGTGGTAGACCCCCAGGGTCCCGACGTCCTTGGCGATGGCACGCCAAATACCTTTCTTCTGGTGGGTGCTTACCTACATGAAATGTACAGGGGAAGAAGAGAAGTCATTACCAACTGCACCGTCAAAGTGATTGGCCCCCATCCCTACCCTTGCCATGTGACACATGCATTCACCGACTTTCATGCACGCAGCACTCTGTCCCCTTCCTTCTTACATCCAGCCCTCTCCACACAGGCATAGCCCATACAACATGCTCCCTGTGTACTTACCTGTTTGTCTGGAGGACCGTAGAGTAGCGTGTACTGGGGGAGGACCCCATCCACGAGCTTCTCCAACTCCTCCGATGTGAAGGCAGGGGCCCTTTCCCCAGACACACAAGCCATTGTCTCTTCCAGACCAAGGTCACAGCAGCACTTGCAATGTAGGTCCTCTCCTGTCGAAGATCAGGTATCGAGTGATTGAACAGATAGAAATGGCGGTCACGTCCGCGGCGGTGCGTACAGTCACCACCGGCGTACATCGTCATTGGCTCCTGGGACCCATAGGGTCCAATGTTAAACAATGCAGCACTGTGCCGCGGTCTTTGACCTCCTACCGCGACTGTGTACAACACCAGCGCAGTTACCTCACATCCCATTGTCCCACTTTACAGGTCAGGCAGCCGCCATTTCAGGGGCCCACATGGTGTCATTTTCAACTGCGTCACACGTACCTAGGCCTAGTCTCAACACACATACAGGCCACCTTTTGTGTATGATTGGTGTTCTGGGTAAACTGTGGGTACGTACCTCTGAGTTGTTTGACTCTGTGCTTGCTGTTGTCCTTCATAGACACCGTCCTCTGGGACATGTGAGGAGGTGGCGGCATCCTCCGGTGTACCGACCGTTGGAGGACCTGTCGACAATGGAGGAGCGACATTTGATAATCACCTACAGGCTTGACCGTGCCACAATCCAGGAACTGTGTACCCAGTTGGAGCCAGACCTGATGTCAGCAATCCGCCATCCCACAGAAATCCCCCCTCACTTGCAGGTGCTGTCAGTGCTCCATTTCCTTGCAAGTGGCTCTTTTCAAACAACTGTGGCCATGGCATCAGGGATGTCCCAGACAATGTTTTCCAACGTATTGTCCAGAGTG
The DNA here is from genome assembly GCF_031143425.1 of Pleurodeles waltl. Taxonomy (NCBI): domain Eukaryota; kingdom Metazoa; phylum Chordata; class Amphibia; order Caudata; family Salamandridae; genus Pleurodeles; species Pleurodeles waltl. The sequence continues at coordinate 103,312,917 of NC_090437.1, forward strand.
TTGTCTGCCCTTTTGAAACACATGCGGAGCTACATCGTTTTCCCTCAGGTGGAGGATTTGCCTACAGTGAAAGGTGATTTCTATGCCCAGGGACATATCCCCAACATCATAGGTGCCATTGATGGTACCCATGTGGCTTTGGTCCCCCCCAACAGGAGTGAACAGGTGTACAGAAACAGGAAGAGTTATCATTCTATGAATGTACAGAGGGTATGTGTGGCAGACCAGTACATCTCCCATGTGAATGCCATGTTCCCTGGCTCAGTGCATGACGCCTACATCCTGTGGAATAGCAGCATCCCTTAAGTGATGGGTCAACTCCAGAGGCACCATGTGTGGCTATTAGGTGAGCACCTGGAAGCAAGTCAGTGGGAATGGTTGTCTGGGTCTGGGGTTAACCCTCCAGGTTAGTGTGTGTCTAACAGTTGCCCCTCACCACTTGCAGGTGACTCTGGTTACCCCAACCTGTCATGGCTACTGACCCCAGTGAGGAATCCCAGGACCAGGGCAGAGGAATGCTACAATGAGGCCCATGGCCGAATTAGGAGGGTGATCGAGCGGACCTTCGGCCTCCCGAAGGCCAGGTTCAGGTGCCTCCATATGACAGGTGGATCCCTATTCTACTCACCAAAGAAGGTGTGCCAGATCATCGTGGCCTGCTGTATGCTTCACAACTTGGCTTTGCAACGCCATCTGCCTTTTCTGCAGGAGGATGGTCCAGATGGCGGTGTTGTTGCAGCTGTGGAGCCTGTGGACAGTGATGAGGAGGAAGCAGAGGAAGAAGACATGCACAACAGGGACTCAGTGATCCAGCAATATTTCCAGTGAGACACAGGTAAGAATACAATCCTGCCTACTATATGTACTTTAACACTACTACCTCTCTCCTGTCAGTCGTTTTCACCCAGTGTATGGTCACTGAGTTGTCACTTTCCTTTACGGTTTCACAGATGTGGGTCCCACTGTGTGACATCTGCTTAGATTCCTCATGGACTAGAGCTGTGTGACATAGTTATGTTGACATTACTATTTAAAAAACATTTTGTCACTGTAATTGCTAATACACTATTTCAAAATCACAGACATACTCCAGATCATTTTGTGCTTTATGTGTTTATTTAAATGCTCAAAATTGGAGGGGGTAGTGAAATGGTGAGGGGTGATGGCGGAGAAGTGTCCATGGCAGAGTCCAGTCTATTAATCTCACAGGTGCATTGCCCATATGGGCATAGGAAGTGGAGCTGGGGCAGTTTAATTATGGACAGGGTGACACAGTGGGACAGTAGGATGACAATCAGGGTGGTCTCATTTCTTGGCGGGGGTCTTGGCATCGTTCTCTGTCTTGTTCCTGGATCTCAGGGACCGATTGCGGGGTGGTTCTCCCTCTGCAGGGGGTGGGGTGCTGGTGTGGTGGTCCTGTGGCGGGGGTCCTGTCCACTAGCGCCGGTGGAGGTGGTGGGCAGTTCATCGTCCATGCTAGTGTCAGGGGCCCCTTGTAGTGCCACAGTGTCCCTCCTGGTGTTGAGTACTTCCTTCAGCACCCCTATGATGGTGCCCAGGGTGGAGCTGATGGTTCTGAGTTCCTCCCTGAAGCCCATATACTGTTCCTCCTGCATGCGCTGGGTCTCCTGAAACTTGGCCAGTCCCGTTGCCATCGTCTCCTGGGAGTGGTGGTAGGCTCCCATGATGGAGGAGAGGGCCTCGTGGAGATTGGGTTCCCGTGGCCTGTCCGCCCCCTGTCGCACGGCAGCCCTCCCAGTTCCCCTGTGTTTCTGGGCCTCTGTCCCCTGACCGTGTGCCCACTACCACTGCCCCCAGGTCCCTGTTGTTGTTGGGGTAGTGGGTTAGCCTGGGTTCCCTGTAGTGGTGGACACACAGCTGATTGACGTGTCCTGGGGATGAAGGTATGGGCCCGCTGGGTGGGTAATGTGCTGGTGTCTCCAGAGGGGGGAAGGTCTGTGGTGGCCTGTGCCCGTGTGAGGGGAACCGACTGTCCAGAGGTCCCCAATGGTCCGGGCTGGTCATCTAGATCCAGTTGGACAGAGCTGCTGTCATCACTGTGGGCCTCTTCTGTTGGTGGTGTGGACATGTGTGGACCCTCCTGTCTGGTGACGTTGGGTAGGGGTCCTGCAGGGGTATAAAAGGATGTTTATTACATCTGTGTGTGTAATGGTGTGCAATGGGTGGGTGACCGTGTACCCCAGTGCTAGCATTCCTGTGTGGGACCTTGTGTGATGATGGTTTAGGGGGGTGTATGGGTGTGTGCAGTGGTCATGCTTTGGTGATGGGTGTCCATGCTTTGTTGTTGCATGCAGGGCTTGGTGTTGGGATGTGTGGTTTGTGATGTTGGGACATCTGTGAGGAGTTGGGGTGCTGGGGGTGAGGGTGGGGGTATGTGATAGCATGCAGGTAGGGTGGAGGATGTAATAGTAAAGCTTTGACTTACCTGAGTCGATTCCTCCACCTACTCCTGCGAGGCCTTCAGGATGCAGAATTGCCAAGACCTGCTCCTCCCATGTTGCTAGTTGTGGGGGTCCGCCGCCAGTCTGCTGAACCGCCAGGTGGTGTCTTGAGACCACGGAATGCACCTTCCCCCATAGGTCGTTCCACCTCTTTCTGATGTCCTCCCGATTTCTTGGGTGTTGTTCCAATGCGTTGACCCTGTCCACTATTCTGCGCCATATCTCCATCTTCCTAGCTATGGAGGTGTGCTGCACCTGTGATCCGAATAGCTGTGGCTCTACCCGGACGATTTCCTCCACCATGACCCTGAGCTCCTCCTCCGAAAACCTGGGGTGTCTTTGCCGTGCCATGGGGTGGTGTAGGTGATGTGTGGGGTGGAGTGTGTGTTGGTAAGTGTGGTGATATGTAGGTGTGTGTTGTGTGAGGTGCATGGAAGTTGTGTGGGTGATGGTGTTGTGTGCCTGTGGCTGCTGTTGTTCTTGCTGGTGGTGTCGCTCTCTGGCCTTCTTTCAGAATGTTTGTCGTGGGGGTTTGTGGGTGATGTGTGTGTGTGTCTTATATTGTAATGGGTGTGTGCGAGTGGTGTGTGTATATGTCTCAGGTGTGTGTATTTTGAATTGTCCAATGTGGCTGTGCTTTGTATGAGTGTGTGTATTTTGAGCGTGGCGGTGTGTGCCGCCAATGGAATACCGCGGTTGAAAGACCGCAGCGTGGATTCGTGTGTCGTGATAGTGTGGGCGTATTTCTGTTGGCGTGACGGTGGAGGTTTTGTTTTCGCCAGTTTATCACTGACCTTTGGTGTGGCGGACTTGTGTGGGTGTCTGACTTTTGGCGGATTCTGAGATGTGGGTCATAATAGCTGTGGCGGAATTCTGCGGCTGCGGCGGTGTGTTGGCGGTCTTCTGCACGGCGGTAAGCGCCTTTTACCGCCAATGTTGTAATGACCGCCAGAGTGTGTCTAAAGGGGCACATTACTACGGATTCATTATCCAACTTTGATTGATAATGTATTAGTGATTACTACATGACTAATGAGGAAACCGGGTCTCAAAGAAAGTGCATAAACAGTAACATAGAATATGATGGCCCTCATTGCAACCCTGGCGGTCGGTGTTAAAGCGGCGGTAAAACCACCAACAGGCCGGCGGTAAAAAAAATGGAATCACGACCGTGGCGGAAACCGCCAGCATAGACAGCCACTTTAACACTCCGACCGCCACGGCGGTACAAACAAACAGCATGGCGGTCACTGCCAACAGACAGGTGGAAGACAATGTACCGCCCACAGTATCACAACAGGCCAATCCGCCACCTTTTCCTGGGCGGATTCACCGCAAACAAAAACACAACGGAAACAGGACTTGGAAGGGAAAACGCTCACCTCTACACACCCCACGAGGCACCAGGATGCCATGGAGCCGGAACTCCATATTCCACCTGCCTTTGTCTTCCTACTCCTCTACCAGGAGCATGAACGCCGGCGGCGAAGACCACGGTGAGTACTGCACCTACGATACAGGGGAGGGGGAAGGGAAAAGAGAGTGACACACACACGCAACACCCCCAACATCACCCACTACAACACACACACAAATACATGTTGATACATTACATTTACACCCCCTCAACCCCACTGGAAGAATGCAAGGACAAAAGGAAATGATTGTAACGATTGTAATCAATAAAACCCAGTACTCAAAAATATATATACACTATTAACAAATATATACACCAAGAATTCAAGTCCATATACTGCACATACATAGTCCGTGGACCACTGGGCCCAAAATGCATGGGCGAAGCCCACACAAGATACCCGATCAAAACAGAGAGAACACTGCAGGGGCATCAGATAGAAATAAAACAGGCACCTCAGGGAGAAGGGAAGGGGGGGCACCTCAGCCGGATGAGTGCACGACGCCAGATCCATGAGGGGGCTTCATGCCCATTGATGTATCCTGGGGAGTGTAAAGCCACAGTCTAACAAGTCTCTCAAGTGGGTGGTTTACCCACTGCTTTATCCTGGGGAGTGCAAAGCCACAGTCTCTCAAGTCTCTGCAGTGGGTGGGTTGCCCACTGCTTTATCCTGGGGAGTGCAAAGCCACAGTCTCTCAAGTCTCTGCAGTGGGTGGGTTGCCCACTGCTGTATCTTGGGGAGTGCAAAGCCACAGTCTCACAAGTCTCTCAAGTGGGTGGTTTGCCCACTGCTTTATCCTGGGGAGTGCAAAGCCACAGTCTCACAAGTCTCTCAAGTGGGTGGGGTGCCCACTGCCTCATCCTGGGGAGTGCAAAGCCACAGGCTCACAAGTGAATAACAGTCTCCACTGGTTCTGGAGGGGGCTTTGTGCCCAGAGTGCTTCATCCTGCCAAGGACTGAGGTAGTGGATGTGATACTCCACTGGTTCTGGATGGGGCTTTGTGCCCAGAGTGCTTCATCCTGCTCGTGGCGGTCTCAGTAGCGGCGGTGCTTGTGGCGCTCATTGGCCTGCGGTGCTGGTGGGTGGCTCAGTGAGCGTGCTGGTGGCAGCGGTGTCCTTGGCAGCGGTGCTGGTGGCAGCGGTGTCCTTGGCAGCGGTGCTGGTGGCGGTGGTGTCCTGGGAAGCGGTGCTGGTGGCGGCGGTGTCCTGGGAAGCGGTGTTGGTGGTGTCCTTGGCAGCGGTGCTGGTGGCGGCGGTGTCCTGGGAAGCGGTGCTGGTGGCAGCGGTGTCCTGGGAAGCGGTGCTGGTGGTGGTAGTGTCCTTGGCAGCGGTGCTGGTGGCGGCAGTGTCCTGGGAAGCGGTGCTAGTGGCGGTCTTGTCCTTGGCAGCGGTGCTGGTGGCGGTCCTGTCCGCCGTGCAAGTTGGCGGCGACTTCCCTTTCTTTCTGTGCCCCTTCCCCGCCTTGGATGGTGGCACAGCTGTCTTCCCACTCCCAATTGTAGTCCTGGGAGAGCCCTTGGTGGCAGGTGTTTTGCCCTTCTCCCTCTGGGCAGTGGCCAACTTCTTATGCTTCTGAGGTGGAGGACTGTCCGTGGTCTGGTTCGTTGGCACACTGGCTGCCCTGCTGCTTGGCGCACTCCAGAAGCCGGTTACTGCTGTCACCACGGTTCCTGCTGATGTGGTGGCTGAGGTGCTGGGTTGGGACCTGGAAAGGCGTGCCCTAGGGGACGGAAGGGGTGGGGGAGGTGAGGGGAAGATGTTAAGGTTGGACAGGAAAAGATTTTTACACACACTGGGATGGGTAGATGGAGGGGGTTTGGGAGTGGAGGAAGAGGTAGTGGTTGTAGGAGGTGTACGTTTGGTGACTTTGGTTGAAGGTGCATGGGCTGGAGGCTGTCGTGAGGTGGATGGCTGTTGGGTGGGTGTGTGACTGCGTTTGTGTACCTTGGGAGGTGGGCTCACAGACACACTGGGAGAGGACACAGGGGATGTGTGAATGGTAGTGGGGGTGGTGAGTGCACATGAGCGGTGTGTGGTGATGGGTGTGCTGGTGATAACCGTAGTGGCTGAAGATGTAGTGCATGCAGGTGTGAGTGGAGACGTGACAGGGAGGGAGGAGAGGGAGGAGGGGGACACAGTGGAGGCAGTGGATGTTGGTATGTCTGCATGGGTATGATACTTGTGTGAGTGCCTGTGGGATGTGTGGGGCTTATGTTTGCCAGAGCTTCCCTTGTGTGTTGAGGTGTGTGCATCCTGGTCTGATGGTGTGCTTGGGATAGGCTGAGGTACAGGGGTTTGGGTCTGGGTGGAGGAAGTTGGAGGGGGGAGGCTGGACACAGGGACAATGGCTGCCATCAGTGCTTAGGCCAGAGTCTGAAAAGCTCACTGCTGGGCTGCCTGACCAGAATGAATGCCCTCCAGGTATGTATTTGTCTGTTGCAACTGCCTCTCTACACCCTGGATGGCATTGAGAATGGTAGACTGCCCAACAGTGAGGGATCTGAGGAGGTCAATGGCCCCCTCACTGAGGGCAGCAGGGCTGACAGGGGCAGGGGCTGAGGTGCCTGGGGCAAAGGAGATGCCCACCCTCCTGGGTGAGCAGCCACAGGGCACACACTGAGGGGCTGCTGGGAGGGCGGTGCTGGTAGGGTGGATAGCGGCTGTACCTGTAGATGAGGGGGGCCCGCTACCGCAAGGGAGCTCCCATCAGAGGAGGAGTTTGTGTCGCTGGTCTCAGCTCCTGTCCCAGCCGTGGAGCTCCCTTCGCCCTCCGTCCCACTGGTGCCTTCAGACTCTGTTGTCTCGCTCTCCAGGGCCATGTGGGATGCAGCTCCCTCCTGCTCCGGTGCCACTGCTCCTCCGCCTGAGGATGCTATTGCATACAAGAACAAGGAGACCACAAAAAGGGGGGGAAAGACAGAAGAAAGTCATGTTCAGTGCATGCAATACCGCTACCGTTGGCAGACACAGAAGCCCTCTGCACTACGCCGTGAACTTAGAGTTCCCTAATTAATCACATGGACATGGGGTGCAAGGCCTATGCCCGATTGCTGCACACATGGAAGTCACAGGAGCCTGACTAGGTGTAGTTGGCTCTGAACATTGGTGGGGTGGGGTGCCACATGGCCTGCCTTACGATGGGACCTTGCCTACTAAACTCGCCCTGGCCTAGGGGAACCCACAGCCCACCTCCCCCACCCAGACACCTCCAATGTGCGTTGATTCAGCTGAATGAGAGTGTGCTCACCCCCTTGTGGCTACTGTAATGCTCTCAAGCACCCATCCAACTCGGGATACACCACCGCCAGGATCTGGAACATCAGGGGGGTCATGGTGCGACGGGCACCCTTCCCACGTTGGTAGGCCATCCCCAGCTGGGCCTCCGCCGTCTTCTTGCTCCAGCGGCGAATGTTCTCCCATCTTTTACGGCAGTGGATTCTCCGTCTGTGGTGGACCCCCAGGGTCCGGACGTCCTTGGCGATGGCACGCCAAATATCCTTCTTCTGGTGGGCGCTGACCGGCGTACATCGTCATTGGCTCCTGTGACCCATAGGGTCCAATGTTAACCAATGCAGGATTGCGCTGCAGTCTTCAACCGCCTACCGCAACGGTGTACAATGCCAGCGCAGTTACCTCATATTCCCTTGTCCCACATTACAGGTCAGGCAGCCGCCATTTCAGGGGGCCACATGGCATTATTTTTAAATACGTCAAACATATCTAGGCCTTGCATACACACTAAGACAGGCACATAGCGGATTTTATAATGTGTGCAATAAAGTTGTATTTTCGTACCTCAGTGTTGGCTGGCCCTCTGCTCGCTGTTCTACTCCATAGAGCACGTCCGCTGGGGCAGGTGAGGAGATGGCGGCATCCTCCGGTGTACAGACTGCTGGTGGACCTGTCGACAATGGAAGAGCGACATGTAATTGTCACCTACAGACTGGACCATGCCACAATCCATGAACTGTGTGCCCAGTTGGAGCCGACCTGTTGTCAGCTATCCGCCATCCCACAGGTATCCCCCCTCTAGTGCAGGTGCTGTCAGTACTCCATTTCCTGGCAAGTGGGTCTTTTCAGACGACAGTGGCCATAGCATCAGGGATGTCCCAGCCTATGTTCTTCAATGTGTTGTCCAGAGTGTTGTCTGCCCTGCTGAAACACATGCGCAGCTACATCGTTTTCCCTCAGGTGGAGGATTTGCCTACAGTGAAAGGTGACTTCTATGCCCTGGGACATATCCCCAACATCATTGGTGCCATTGATGGGACACATGTGGCATTGGTACCCCCGCAGGAGTGTAAAGGTGTACAGAAACCGGAAGAGTTACCATTCAATGAATGTGCAGATGGTGTGTTTGGCCGACCAGCACATCTCCCATGTGAATGCCAGGTTTCCTGGCTCTGTGCATGACGCTTACATTCTGAGGAATAGCAGCATCCCTTATGTGACGGGGCAACTCCAGAGGCACCGTGTGTGGCTATTAGGTGAGGACATGGACCCTATACAGTGTGACTAGGTGTCTGGGTCTGGGGTTGTCCCTAAGGGTTGGTGTGTGTCTAACAGTTGTCCCTCGACATTTGCAGGAGACTCTGGGTACCCCAACCTGTCATGGCTACTGACCGCAGTGAGGAATCCCAGGACAAGAGCAGAGGAACGCTACAATGAGGCACATGGGCGAGCTAGGAGGGTTATAGAGAGGACCTTCGGCCTCCTGAAGGCCAGGTTCAGGTGCCTCCATATGACAAGTGGTTCCCTATTCTACTCACCAAAGAAGGTGTGCCAGATCATCGTGGCCTGCTGTATGCTGCACAACTTGGCTTTGCGACAACAGGTGCCTTTTCTGCAGGAGGATGGTCCTGAGGGAGGTCTTGTGGCAGCTGTGGAGCCTGTGGACAGTGAAGACGAGGAAGCAGAAGAAGAGGATATCGACAACAGAAACACAGTGATTCATCAATACTTCCAGTGAGACACAGGTAAGAAGACATCACTGCCTGCTACATCCGATACACTTGTTCTATCTCTCATCTGTCTGTCACTTTCACCCAGTGTATGGACCCTGAATTGTCACTTTCCCTTTCGATTTCACAGATGTATGTCCCACTGTGTGACATCTGCTTTGTTTCCTCATGGACTAGAGCTGTGTGACATAGGTATGTTGACAATACAATGGATATTGTATTTTTCCTCAGTTATTGCAAATACACATTTGTGAAAGCACAGATTGACTCCAGGTAGTTTTGTGATTTAAGGGTGTTTATTTAAGTGCTAAATAGTGGAGGGGGTTGTAAAATGGTCAGGTGTGATGGTGGATGAATGTCCATGGCAGAGTCCAGTCTATTAGTCTCACAGGTGCATTGTCCAAAGGGGCATAGGAAGTGGAGCTGGGGCAGATGGTGGATGGACAGGGTGACAAAGTGGGACAGAAGGATGACATTCAGGGTGGTCTCATTTCTTGGCAGGAGTCTTGGCATTGTTCTCTGTCTTTGTCCTGGATCTCAGGGACCTTTTGCGGGGTGGTTTTCCATCTGCGGGGATGGGGTGCTGGTGTGGTGGTCCTGTGGTGGTGTCTCCTGTCCACTAGCACCGGCGGAGGTGGTGGGCAGTTCATCGTCCAGGCTAGTGTCAGGGGCCCCTTGTTGTGCCACAGTGTCCCTCCTGGTGTTCACGAGTTCCTTCAGCACCCCTACAATGGTGCCCAGGGTGGAATTGATGGATTAGCCGCTGGGTCTCCTGAAACTTGGCCAGTACCGTTGCCATCGTCTCGTGGGAATGGTGGTAGGCTACCATGATGTTGGAGAGGGCCTCGTGGAGAGTGGGTTCCCTGGGCCTGTCCTCCCACTGTCGCACAGCAGCCCTCCCAGTTCCTCTGTGTTCCTGGGCCTCTGTCCCCTGAACTGTATGCCCACTGCCACTGCCCCCAGGTCCCTGCTGTTCTTGGGGTGGTGGGTTAGCCTGGGTTCCCTGTAGTGGTGGACACACTGCTGCTTGACGTGTCCTGGGGAAAGAGGTATGGGCCCGCTGGGTGGGTGCTGTACTGGTGTTTCCAGAGGGGGAGGCTCTGTTGTGGCTTGTGCCAGTGTGAGGGGAACCAAATGTCCCGAGATCCCAGATGGGCCGGGATGGTCATCTTGATCCAGTTGGACAGAGCTGTTGTCATCACTGTGGGCCTCTTCTGTGGGGGTAGTGGACATGTCTGGAACCTCCTGTCCGGCGACGTTGGGTAGGGGTCCTGCAAGGGTGTAAAGGCATGATTATTGCATCTGTGTGTGCCATGGTGTGCAATGGGTGGGTGACCCTGTACCCCAGTGCTTGCATTGTTCTGTAGGATCTTGTGTGCTAATTGTTTAGGGGTCTGTGTGGGTGTGTGCAGTGGCCATGCATTGGTGATGGGTGTCCATGCTTTATTTTTGCATGCAGGGCCTGGTGTTGGGAAGTGTGGTTTGTGATAGTGGGACATCTGTGAAGAGTTGGAGTGATGGGGGTGAGGGCGAGGGTATGTGATAGCATGCAGGTAGAGTGGGGGATATAATAGTAAAGCTTTGACTTACCAGAGTCCATTCCTCCTGCTACTTCTGCGGGGCCCTCAGGATGCAGTATAGCTAAGACCTGCTCCTCCCATGTTGTTAGTTGTGGGGGAGGAGGTGGGGGTCCCCCGCCAGTCCTCTGAACAGCGATGTGGTGTCTTGAGACCACGGAACGCACCTTCCCCCGTAGGTCATTCCACCTCTTCCTGATGTCATCCCGTGTTCTTGGGTGCTGCGCCACTGCGTTGACCCTGTCCACAATTCTGCACCATAGCTCCATCTTCCTAGCTATGGTGGTGTGCTGCACCAGTGATCTGAATAGCTGTGGCTCTACCCGGATGATTTCCTCCACCATGACCCTGAGCTCCTCCTCAGAAAACCTGGGGTGTCTTTGCAGTGCCATGGGGTGGTGTGGGTGATGTTTGTGGTGGTGTGTGTTGGGATGTGTGGGGTGATGTTTAGGGGTGTGTGGTGTTTTGTGCGTGGATATGTATGTGTGATGGTGTTGTGTGCCTCTGTATGGTGGTGTTGTCTTTGCTGTGCTGTCTCTCTGGCCTTCGTCTAAATTTCTGGTAGTGAGGGTTTGTGGGTGATGTGGGCAGGTGTTTTATATTGTATTGGGTGTGTGTGTATGTGTCTCAGGTGTGTGTATTTGGAATTGTCCAATGTGGTAGTGTTTTGTTAATGTGTGTTTTGAGCGCGGCGGTGTGTACCGCCAATGGAATACCACGGTTGAAAGACTGCCACGTGGATTAGTGGGTCGTGATGGTGAGGGCGTATTCCTGTTGGCGTGATGGTGGAGGTTTTGTTATCGCCAGTTTATCACTGACCTTTGGTGTGACAGACTTGTGTGGGTGTCTTGATTTTGGCGGATTCCGAGTTGTGGTTCGTAGTAGCTGTGGCGGAATTCCGCGGCCGCTGCGGTGTGTTGGCAGTCTTCTGCACGGCGGTAAGTGTGATTTACCACCAATGTTGTAATGAAAGTCTATGTGTTCTCAGAACCTATCTCCATGTATTCTTTCCTTCTCACATTAAAAAACGTATGGAAGATCATCTATACATGTTGCCTACTTTAAGAAAATACATAAGTAACCATTCAATAAATTACGCTTGAACTAAGGGGTATAATGTTACAAGAAATATGTTCATGGAGTCCAATGTCTAAGCCATTTATATAGGGGCCCAGATTTTATCTTCATCATTCAATCCATGTCTTTCCGTTCCGAATTTTTCAATGAGTCTTGCCTCGTTTTTGTTTAAAACATCGGAGACTGATTTTCCATCACTTTTGGTGTGTATCACTTCCAAAACTGTCCACCATATATCATCCGGTTTATGATTAGTTTCACAGTAATGTCCCGCTAATGGCGCACTTCTGTCAACACATTTGAGTCTTGACCTGTGTTGTAAAATCCTCGTCTTTACTGGTTGTGATGTCTGGCCTATGTAGAACAACTCACAAGGGCACTTTATACAATATATGACATTTTTTGTATTACAGTTTGAAAAATTGTTTTGCTGTGTGTAAAGCCATTCAGGATTACTTCATTTGTTTCACTGGTAAATTGACATGCGACACAGTTTTTACATTTGAAGTGCCCCTGCAGCGGAGGGAATTGTAACATTGATCTTAAATCTTTTTCATTTTCTACTGGTTGTGCTGCCTTAACCCAATGCTCTCGTAAATTACGGGCTTTCTTAAACACAAATAGAGGTTTATCAATGTTTAATCCACCCAAAATTCTCCAATTCCTTTCAATAGTTGACCTGATCTTATTGGCCTTGGAGCTATAGATAATAACACAGGTTAATGGATTTGCCTTCTGACGTTGTTTCGGAGTAAGAAGGGTTTCCCTAGGAGTGAACTAAGCTCTTTTTGATGCTGATTTAACCAATTCTTGGGATACCCCCTGTCAATCAGCTTAGTTATCAAATCTGAAGCATTGTTAAAGTAATCTTCTTTGTTGCTACAATTCATACTAATTCGGAGGAAATGGCCCTAAGGCAAATTGTCAGTGACAGCAATGATATTTACATACTACTGCAGACTGCATAAATATTGTCTTAAAACCTGATAATCAAACATTTTTCAGCTCCGTACGGTCAACAGCAACCTCATAATTGGGGCTAATCGTAGCTACTTTACACCTGCTCATGTGTTTTCTGCTACTGTAAAGCCTGCTCGTCCTGCATAAAAATGCAAAGTTGATTTACTAGTGAATAGCATTTAAATGCTTTTAGTTGTTGTTTGATTATTTTTAAGAACTAGTTTTCCTCATCACTTTTTTTAAAAATGGAGTTTGTTTTAATGTAGTTAAAAGAACAGTCTCTGATGGTACTTAAAGTTGTTACTGTGAATTGTGTATTTTTAAAATATATATATATATATATATATATATACTGGAAAAAAAAATATATAGATATGTATATACACTGAAAAACTAAAGGTTACACAGGCGTTATAGTTAGGAAATAGAATTTAAAAAAATAGATATTCACTTACATAAAACAAAGTTTACAGGGATGTTACAGTTATGTCACATTTTAAACATACAAAACCATAGAAATTTACCTGTTAAAGTTAGAGTTATTTCAAGATACTATAAATTGTGCACTAAGGTAACTGTAACTCGTGCCCTTGCCATGCACTTGTAATTACCCCAGATATTGACATGACATCTTTTATAACATCATTGATAGTATCACTGCAACATTTGCTGTAAAATTATTCCAAACAAAACTGTGGACGGTGAGGGTGTGAATTATAGTTATCTTAGAGCATGAGTGGCAGTCCCCGGGGCTGCTTGGGGTGAGGGGGATTGGGGGGTGAGGGCCTCTCTGCCTTAATTTCCCTACACTTGACCTGTGGAGGTGGTGGGCCCCAGTGCTGTGGAGAGGCCGCACATGCCCCCTTTATTAACTTTGCTCCATTTGACCCAGGGAGGCGGCAGGTCCCTTGGCTGTGGGGCGGGGGCCCATGGGGGCCCGCACATTATTTTCAATACATTTGCCCTGGTGAAGTGGCAGACCTTAAGAATGCGGGGGGCACGGGCCCGCACTCTTTTGACAACATTTTCCCAAGGAGGTGGCAGTCCCTGGGGCTGCGGAGGGGTCTCATGGGCACCCCTGCATTCATTTGACAACTTTTACCCTGCAGATGTGGAGGTTCCCGGGCATGGGGGTGCCACAAGTGCCCCCGCATACATAATGTGCAGCACCCCGGGGTGATGGCAGTCCCTGGGTTTTTTATAAGCCCTAGGATGGGGGCCTCTGTGCCCCCTCTCATATTGTGGCAAAAAACCAAAGGATGTTATAGTTAGGTTTTAAATTTACTCGTACAAAAATATAAAAAATCATCAGTTAATAGTTAGAGTTCTTTCCAGTAACTAAAATTCACGCCCTAAGGTAACTATAATTCCCACATCCGACATGCACAGTTGTCTCATCAATAATTTTATTGCAAATGTTGCAGTGAGAATATGAAAGATGGGAAAGAATATGTTATCAATGATATAATATCTGGAGTAATTATCTGTGAATTTCTATGTTTTTTTAATGTACAGTCATTTTTATTGCTATATGTCAATCCAACCACCGCTCTGGGTCCAACCCCCTATAAGCACCCAACCTTGCAAGGTGCACGGCCTTCTCCCATGTGCCTTAGGGGTGCGCGAATAGGTGTGAGAGGCTATATCTGGGGGTAGGAATGGCTGTCAGAGTGTCTGTCTGGGTGTGAGAGTGAGCACATCAGTGGTTAAGTGGGTGTGTCAGTATGTAGGTGGGTCTGTGAGTGGGTGTATCAGGGTGTCAGTGGGTCTGTGAGTGGGTGTGTGATGCCTTAGTGGGTGCATAAATGTCTGAGTGGGTGTGTGAGGGTCTGACTGGGGCTGTGAGTGAGTGTATGAGGGTCTGAGTGGGTCTGTAAATAGGTGTGTAAGTGTGTGAGTGGGTGTGTGAGAATTGATTGAATGAGAGAGAGAGAGAGAGAGAGAGAGAGAGATAGAAAATGAGAGGGAGAGAGATAGTTTTTTAAGCACTGATGTCTGATATGCTTAGAATGAGACATTTGCCTCCAATTTAAAAAATATAAATATTTTTTTCTCTTCAATATAATAATTTGTTTTATGCGTGCAGGGGACAGAGATAAAACCTTCAGAGTTTGATAGCGGGACCTGCTTTACAGATACCGGTGTCAAAACCTGAAGTGTTTGCTGTGGCTTAGCTGCAGCTAAGCCACAGCAAACAGCAATGTCCCAGGGGTGGGCACCCTGGGACATAGCAGGAGCTGGCCCTGGGGGGTGGCAGCCCCAGGGCCATCTGTGGCTCCACGAGGCAGGGCTGCATGGCCCCCCCTCCAATGAGAATAGCCCCTGTGGTGGTGGTCCCAGTGGCACAGAGGGCGTGCGGCACCTGCAAATAAATTAAATTTTGCCCAGGGGGTGGTGGTCCCCGGGGCAGCAGGGCAGCACACGCCCCCCCAAAATAAATTACATTTTGCCACACACAAAAAATTACATTTTGCTCCATGGGTGGTGGTCCACAGGGTGGGGGGGGCTGCTGCCCCCTGCATATTGTAGTGAATTCTATCTTGTTTTAATGGGAAGAAGGAGTTAGCGTAGCCTTCTGGTTTGCAGGCCTGTGCCCCCGTCCCCCAGTGACTTTTACCCTACTTAGCTTGCTCTGTTTTAGCACAATTATTTAATTATATGTTTCCAAAATGGCTACATTGTTTTTAGTTTAAACAATGTTTTAGTTTCCTGCTACAAGTGCCACTCTGCTAAGGCGTCACTATCAGCGCCAGTAGACAGATAAGATGTAGGTATTCACATTAGGTACTTTCCCCCTTTGGGTTTTCAAGGAATCGTTTATATAATTGCCACCCCAAGCACGTCTTGTTATCTATTGTTTGGGAACAGACCTACCTCAGAGGTCTGAGCACATCTGTATAAATGCACCTCACATAGACAGATAGTGAGAGGGATTCCGACCAGATGACATTGCTTCTATTCATGCAATCCATGCTACACATCGCCTTGAGGCTGACCTAGTCTTCATGTCCCTACGGAGTTTGAGCTAGAGACCTCATTCCAAGGTAACAAGGGTTGGGGGGCTCTATTCATGGACATGGCGTTGGCAGATAAGGTTTAACACACCTCTCTCTCTTTAGGTTAGAGATTAGGTTCATCATGCTAGGGTATTAGGACTTATTTCATATTTTCATGTCACTTCATGTCATTGCAAGATGATGGGGGTCTTTGTACTAATGACTCCTGTTTTCACAATTCTGTTTCTTGCATTATTCATTATCCTTATAATTGCAGCCCATGCAACTTATCATAGATTGCAGTTTTGTTAATAAAACCTATTGGAAACTTTACTGCATCTCCTTCATTGCCTGTGTCTGATTGAGATATGTTGTTCATGTGAGAAAGGGGTAATCTCCGTATAACCACGTCACTCCCTGAGATGTTGCATTCTTGAGTCCATGTGTAAAGGCTGCCGTAAATTGCTTTTTACTGTTTGGGTTTTTGGTGAGGTGCTGCTTGTGTGCCGGGAGGGTTGGAACAAAAGTTGTGACTTGTTGTAGGACTGGCATAGTCGCCTACAAACATAAGCACGGTCATCCTTAAGCCAGCAGTCTTGCCTAGAGCAAGAGTCAAACTACAACAATATTAATACTTAAACGCCCTGGGAAGGTTGTGCCCACCCCCCCACATATTATAATCAACACAGCCCTGGAGATAAAAATCAAAGTCCCAGGAAGGTGGTCCCCAGGGTGTGGGTGGGCTGCGTGCTCCCCATAGATAAAAATTATAGCCCTGGGGAGGTGGTGGTCCCCAGAGCAGCGGATCGGCTGCGTGCTCTTTGAGCACAAAAAAATTAAAGCACCCGAAGGTGGTTGTCCCCAGGGGTGTGGGGGGGGGCAGGAGGCACCCCCCATGCTAAATTTTCAATCCCCTGGGTCCTGGCCTACCCAGGGGGCTATAAAAACAAGCGAGGGAGCCCACACTTGGTGTTCTTAATTTTGGTTTCGTGAATATCGCTCTGGGAGCCCTCCCCCAACTAGTGCTAAGGAGCCAGGGTGTTTTTTCTACTTTTTTCTGGGATCCAGCTCAAGCTGAGGCCCAAGATGGCTGCTAAAACTTCCTGGTTTGAAGTGTTGGCAGCCAATCAGAGCTGTGCATTTCCCTGCACAAGCTTGTGGTTGTTCGCTGATACTTTGTGGCCAGAGACATACAAATTTGATTTTCCTTAAATTTCTCAAAAACTACTGAACGGATTTCCACTAATTCACAAAAAGCACAATCTGCGTACCTACAGTTAGTTTTCTGACAAATTTGGTTTAATTCCATCCAGCTGTTTGGGCTGCAGACATGTTGGCAGATCCTATGGGAATTAACATGGGACACACAGCATTGTTTTAGCCCCCTTTTTCTCTGCCGCTGCTTGACGGATCACCCGGAAACTTTCAATGCGCACTAAGATTCTCCGGACCACTTTTTTTGGAAACTTTTGTGAAGATTCGTCAAACAGTGCCAAAAGCTATAGACAAATCAAAAATTGCTTTTTCTATGGAAACATGGTCCTAACTATAACTACCTAGTTAACACATGGCACCGCAGACTCTAAAAGGTTTCACATGTATTTATTTTTATAACACCATTAGTACAAAAAAGAGAAGACGGTTGATGCGTTTCAGCGTTATGCCTTCAACTGGAGTCCTATTTTCCAGATTGTCTCATTTAACATGCTCACACAGTGCAGGCTGTCATTCTTGTTGATTAAAAACAACAATTGAAATGTACATGTCTGCCCTGCTTATTGGCACGTCATGCACCATGATTCCATTCATATTACTGTAAAGTACAAAAATAACAAGAATAAGTAAGATGCAGATAAAAACAAATTTCTGTACAGAGGAAATTTTTCTTCCAGCCAAGACACAATGGCCCTCATTACGACCCTGGCGGTCCAGTGATAAAGTGCCAGTAATACCACCAACAGGCTGGCGGTATGTACCGCCAAATTATGACCATGGCGGTTAGATCTCCAAAAGACAGCCTATGTACCACCCCGAACGCAAGGGCGGAAACAACAGTCACCACGTCGGTAGTCGTCTACAGCCAGGCAGAAGACAAACTCCCCCCCATTATATAATGACATGGCAATCTAGCCAAATTTTACGGGGCGGTACCAACGCCATCAAAAGCCTGTCGGAAACAGAACACAAAAGTCAAAGGACTCACCATTGGAGACACAGGGAAGAACCACACCACCATGGAACCCGAACTGCATGTCTTCCTGATGATCTTCTATGTTATGCTCCACCACGAACACCAACGGCGGCGAAGACGACGACGGTGAGTACAGCCGCCTAGCACACATTGGAGGGGGTGAGGAAAACGAGAGTGACACACACACACACACAACAAACACCCGAAACACACACACACCATACACACAACAAGCTGCACAAGAAAACAATTTATCCCCATAAATCGGCTGAATAATGCAAGGACAACAGGAATTGACTAAAGTGATTGTAACAAGATAAACACAAAATTAATAATTCAATTTGGCAATGCAACAGATATGTACTAATGTACAAAAAAGGGACACTGCCCAGTTCTCAGTTCACAGGGGCCACTTGGCCACAGGGCAAAGTCCAAGGCCCCACTTGTTCCCTGCACCAATAGGAAGAGAACACTGCAGGAGCATCAGTTGGCAAATAGGCAGGCACCACAGGGGAAGGGGTGGCACCTCAGCCAGGTGCTGAAGCAAGACCACTGGTTCTGGAGGGGGCAACATGCCCTGTGCTTGGTCCTGGGGAGTGAAAGGTCACAGGTTCTCAAGTGGGTGAATACCCCACTGGTTCTGGAGGGGACAGACCGCACAGCAGCCCATGGAGGCTGGATCATATGGCGTCCGCCGCTGGTGATGGCTGCACTGTGGTGGTAGTGGTAGTGGGAGGCACCTGCTCAGACTCTGCACCCTCCTATGGCTGCACTGTGGTGGTGGTGGTAGTGGGAGGCTCCTACTCAGCCCCTGCACCCTCTGATGGCTGCACTGTGGTGGTGGTGATAGTGGGAGGCTCTTGCTCAGCCCCTGCACTCACTGATGGCTGCACAACCATGGCTGGCAGTGAGGACTCTGTGACAGCTGCTAGTGCAGGCTCCTTGCCCTTTCTGCTGGCTGGTGCAGGCTCCTTGTCCTTTCTGCTGGCTGGTGCAGGCTCCTTTCCCTTTCTGCTGGCTGGCACAGGCTCCTTGCCCTTTCTGCTGGGTGGTGCAGGCTCCTTCTTCTTTCTTCTGGCTGCTGCAGGCTCTTTCCCTTTCTGCTGGCTGGTGCAGGCTCCTTCCCCTTTCTGCTGGCTGGTGCAGGCTCCTTCAACCTTCTGCTGGCTGGTTCAGGCTCCTTCACCTTTTTGATGGCTGGTGGAGGCTCCTTCCCCTTCAGTATTTGTGGCCTGGAATCCTTTCCACCACAAGTAGGTGCTGATGGAACTGAGCAAGTGGACTGTTTGGCTGAAGTGCTTGTCTGGGTTCTTGATACCCTGGCTATACGTGCAAGACAGGGGAGGGGGAGGTATGAGGTCAATGGTGGAAAGAAAACACTTTTTAGGGACATTGGGGCAGGAAGAGGGAGAAGTAATGGGAGTGGAGGATGAGGTAGTGGTCGTTGGAGTTGATTGCTGGATTTGGGTACAGGTGCATGGGTTGTATGCTGTTCTGAGGTGGATGGCTGTTGGTTGTCTGAGCGCTTGCATTTGTGTACGTTAGGAGGGGGGACAGACACAGTGGGAGAGGACACAGGGGATTTGTGCATGGATGTTGTGGAGGTGTCTGCCAGTGAGGTGTGTGATGATGCAGGTGGTGGATGATGATGTATGCATGCTGGTGTGAGTGTGGACATAACTGGGTGGGAGGTGGAGAAAGAGGAGGAAGGGGAGACACTGGAAATAGTGGATGTTGTTGTGTCTGCAACTGAATAGTGTTTGTGTGAGTGCCTGTGGGATGACGTGTGGTGCTTGTGTTTGCCTGTGACACTTTTGGGTGTTGTCCTGTGTACATGCTCGTCTGGCTGTGTGCTTGGGATGGGTTGGGGTTGAGGAGATTGGGACTGGGAAGTGGTAGTTGGAGAGGGGACGGTTGAAACAGGTACAATGGCTGCCATCAGAGAGGAGGCCAGAGCCTGGATCGATCTTTGTTGGGCCGCCAATCCACTGTGAATGCCCTCCAGGAATGCATTAGATTGCTGCATCTGGGCTGCCAGCCCCAGATGGCATTCACAATGGTTCAATTCCCTACCGAGATGGATCTCAGGAGGTCAATGGCCTCCTCACTCAGGGTAGCAGGGCTGACTGGGGCAATGCCTGAGGTGCCTGGGGCGAAGGAAATGCCCACCCTCCTGGGTGAGCGGGCATGGGAAACTTGCTGAGGGGCTGCTGGGAGGGTGGTGCTGGTTTGGAGGTGGCAGCTGTACCTGTAGCTTGGGTGGTCACAGAGGTGTCCACCACTACCAGTAAGTCCCCTCCAGTCTCCACCATGGTGCTCCCCTCACCCTCCGTCCCACTGGTACCCTCAGTGTTTTGGACTCTGCCTCCTGGGTCCTGTGGGATGCAGCTCCCTCTGTCACCGGTGCTGTTGCTCCTCTGCCAGATGATGCTAATGCACATAAGGACAGGATGACAAAACAAGAAAGGGGAGAGAGAGACAAAGGATACACTGGGTCAATGACTGCACCAACACCCTCACACACAGGGTACAGGCCTACGCACCATGCGTTGCACCACTAGTGATATTGCTAGCCACTAAGGCATGAGGAGGGGCACACACCGCCAACTGCAGCACACCTGGGACCCATGCAGCCCTGACCAGTAGTGGATGCTAACAAGCTAGGTAGGCAGTATTTTCCCTTCAGACCCTTAGCCACCAGAGGACCTACGCTGCTATGTCTGGCCTTGCCGAGGGGCACCCACTGACACACACCCACCACACAGATACCACCCCTCCTGCTGTTTCCTTTAATGATGGCCACTGTACTCACCCCCTTGTGGCTGCTGTGTTGCCCTCAAGTGCCCATCTAGCTCCGGATAGGCCACTGCCAGTATGCGGGCTATCAGGGGGGTCAGGGTTCGACGGGCACCCCTTCGTCGTTGGGAGGCCATCCCCAGCTGGGTCTCCGCCGTCTTCCGCGCTCAGCGTCTCAGGTCCTCCCACCCTTTCCGACAGTGGGTGATCTGCCTGCCATTGACCCCCAGGGTCCGCACCTCCTTGGCGATGGCACACCATATATCATTCTTTTGATGGGCGCTGACCAGCAGAAGCAATACAGACAGGAGAACACCATTAGACAAACAGTCCAGTGAGTTACACAAATGGCTCACCATACCCATTTCCAGCACTAATGGCACACACATAGCCCAGACCTTAATGTGTACCCAGCCAGGAGGACATCCCTGCCCCTCATACGATGCCTTCACACACACCTCCATACATGCATGCCACATGCATCGTGCCCACAGTGTACTCACCTCTTGGTCTGGAGGCCCATACAGCAGTCCGTACTGGGGTAGGACCCCATCCACCAGTCTCTCCAACTCTTCAGAAGTAAAGGCTGGGGCCCTTTCCCCGGTCACATGGGACATGGTAGGTTCCAGACACAGGTCACAGCAGCACATGCAGTGTAGGTCCTCTCCTATGGAAGGTCAGGAAACAAGTGAGGAATCTGATATAAAATGGTGGTCACGTCCGCGGCGGTGCATACCGTCACCGCTGGCGTAGATCACAATTGGCCACTGTACCCCATGGGACCCAATATTAACCAATGAGGAACTGCACAGGGGTTCCCAACCGCCTCACAACATCAGCAGCATTACCTCATTTCCACCTGACCCTCCACACAGGACAGGTGGACGCCAGTTCAGGCGGGGACAGCTATATGCAATAATGCTGTGTCACAGGAGAAATAGGCACAAACTGGACAAATCACACTGACCCAGTAAATGTGTACAGATTGCAAACTACTATTGTGGCTCCATTGTTCAGTTTGTGACAGCCTCTTCACTCTTTTGTCCCTTAGATTCCTACCGCTGTGGATGAATAGAAGATGGAGACATACCCCCTGTACAGACCCCTGGTGGACTTGGCTACACTGGAGGAGAGGCACACAATACTCACCTAAAGACTGGACTGGGCCACAATCACGGAGCTGTGTGCCCAATTGGAGTCTGACCTGATCTCAGCTATCCTCATCCCACTGGGATCCCCCCTTTTGTGCAAGATCTATCAGTGCTTCATTTCCTGGCAACCGGTTCTTTCCAAGTGACAGTGGGGTTGGCAGCAGGAATGTCACAGCCAATGTTCTCAATAGTGCTCACCAGAGTATTGTCTTCCCCGATAAAACACATGTGCAGCTACATTGCTTTGCCCCAGGTTGAGGATTTGGCCACTGTGAAAGCCGTGTTTTATGCAATGGGACATAGCACTAATATAATTGGGGCGATTGACAGAACATATATTGTATTTGTCCCCCCCGCCAGAATGAACAGGTGTTCAGGAATCGTAAGAGTTTCCACTCTATGAATGTGCAAATGGTATGCTTGGCGGACCAGGACATCTCCCATGTCAATGCTAAGTACCCTGGGTCAGTGCACAATGCCTTTGTCCTGAGGAATAGCAGCATCCCAAATGTGATGGCCCAACTACAGAGGCACAAGGTGTGGCTAATAGGTGAGCCATGGTTCCCACCCAGTATATGTTGGTGTATGGGTATGGTCTTTGCCATATAGGATAGTGTGTGGCTAAATGTTGTCGCTCAATATTTGCAGGTGACTCTGGTTACCCAAAGCTATCATGGTTGCTGACCCATGTGAGGAATGAAAGGACAAGGGCAGAGGAACGTTATAATGAGCCACATGGGTGAACCAGAAGGATAATTGAGAGAACCTCTAGCCTCCTGAAGGCCAGGTTCCAGTGCCTCCATCTAACAGGATCCCTGTGCTACTCACCCAAGAAGGTCTGCCAGATAGTAGTGGCATGCTGCATGTTGCACAACCTGGCCCTCAGATGCCATGTCCCCTTTATGCAGGAGGAGGAGACTAGAGATGCCCCTGTGGCAGCAGTTGACCCTGTGGACAATGAGGCTGAGGAG
Organism: Pleurodeles waltl; assembly: GCF_031143425.1. Taxonomy (NCBI): domain Eukaryota; kingdom Metazoa; phylum Chordata; class Amphibia; order Caudata; family Salamandridae; genus Pleurodeles; species Pleurodeles waltl. The sequence goes on from NC_090437.1 coordinate 103,335,478, forward strand.
GAAGAGGATGAGGATGAGGACAACAGAACAATTGTAATCCGTCAGTACTTCCAATGACACATAGGTGAGACAGTGTAACTTTACATTTCAATTACTTTGGTTGCATTCTGTGTGCATTGGCATGCTGGTATTTCCCACTTCTATGCCCACTTACTGTTGCCTCTGGCTATTCATTTTGCAGATGTTGGTGATTTGACAAATACTCCTGGTGTGACCACAACAGCCAGCTACAGGTCATTAATTCTATGTTCATTCTATGTACAGTTCTTTTTCACTGGTTGTACCTGTTTCAATCAATACATATTTGAAATACATGTCATACTCAAAATCGATTTTTATCAAAGGGTGTTTATTGAAGTGCTAACATATAGGGGGAAGTGCAATGGGAAGGGTGATGATGGAGGAAAGTCCAGGGTATTGTTACAGTCTGTTTGAAGCACAGGTGCATTGTCCAAGGGGACACAGGAAGGGGAGCAATGGCAGTTCAAGGTGGACAGGGTGACTGTGTGGGACACAAGGGAGACAATGAGAAGGGTCTCATTTCCTGGAGGTGGTCTTGGCAAGTGTCTCTGGCTTCTGTCTGGATCGCAGGGAACGTTTGTGGGGTGGTTGACCTTCTACAGGAAGAGGGGTGCTGGTGGCCTGTGAGTCCTGTGGAGGGGTCTCCTGGCCACTAGCTGCAGTGGAAGTGGAAGGCTGTTCAGATGACTGGCTAGTGGCAGGGGCCCTCTAGTGTGACACAGCCTCCCTCATATTGTTGGCCATGTCTGCCAGCACCCCTGCTATGGAGATCAGGGTGTTGTTGATGGCCTGCAAGTCCTCCCTGATCCCCTGGTACTCTCCCTCCTGCAGCCGCCTGTTCTCCTTCACGTTGTCCAGGATCTGGCCCATCGTGTCCTGGGAATGATGATATGCTCCCAGGATTTCACAGAATGCCTCCTGGAGAGTCTGTTCCCTGGGCCTGTCCTCTCCCTGGCGTACAGCAGTCCTCCCAGTGTACCTGGTGGCCTGTGCCTCTGCCCCCTGAACGGTGTGCCCACTGCCACTGACCCCAGGTCCCTGATTGTCTTGGGTGCAAGGTGTAGCCTGGGGTCCCTGTATAGGTGGGCACACTGCTGATTGACGTATCCTGGGGACAGAGGTTTGGGGATGCTGGGTGGGTGCTGTGGTGTTGGATACTGGTGGGGGAGGCTATGTGGTTGTCTGTGACTGGGCTTGGGTAACCTGCTGTCCAGTGGTCCGGTAGATCGTCCAGATCCTGAAGTCCAGAGTTACTTTCATCACTGTGGGTCTTTTCTGTTGGGGGACTGGATAGTGCTGGCACCTCCTCTCCGGTGACATTGGCTGGGGTACCTGTGGGGATGTAAATGATGTGTTATGGTTAATGTGTATGACATATTGTACATCCCTGGCTTCCCCTCTTTGGTTGGTGTTGCCCTGCCAGCTTTTACTTGTGTATGTTGGTGTATGGTGGGATTGTTAGCTCTCTCTGCTATGCATGCTTTAGTGATGAGTGTCCATGCAGGACTGTCCATGCATTGGTACAGCATGCAGGGCTTGGCATTGGGATTAGTGATATGTAATGGTGGGGTGTATGGGATGTAGTGGAGTGACGGGAGTGAGGGTGAGGGTATGTGATGGCATGCAGGTATGGGGGGTGATAATTGTTGAAAGTTGACTTACCAGAGTCCAGTCCTCCTCCGACTCTGGCCAGGCCCTCTGGAGATGGCGAGATGGTGTCTTGCTGCAATGGAACGTACGTTTCCCCGTAGGGCGTTCCACCTCTTCCTGATGTTGTCCCTTGTTCTTGGATGCTGTCCCACTACGTTGACCCTGTCCACGATTCTCTGCCATAGCTCCATCTTCCTTGCAATGGATATCTGCTGCACCTGTGCTCTAAAGAGTTGTGGTTCTACCCTGACAATTTCCTCCACCATGACCCATAACTTCTCCTCACTGAAATGGGGGTGCCTTTGTGGTGCCATGTGTGTTATGTGATGTGTGTTGGTGAGGGTGTGCTGGGTAATATCTTGTGCCACTGAATTGTAATCGTAAAGGGTTGTGGGTAATGTGGGTGGGTGTTTTATAGTGGTTTGGGTGTGTGGGTGTGGTGTGTGTATGGGTGTCAGGTGTGTGTTGTTTGAATTGTCCAATGTGATGTTGTTTTGTCTGTGGGTGTCCATTGTGAGCGTGGCGGTATGTACCGCCAATGGTATACCGCTGTTGAATGTCCGCCGTGGTGATTCGATGTGTCATAATGTGATGGGCGTTGTTCTGTTGGCGTAACGGTGTGCGTTTTGATACCCCCAGTTTATCACTGACCTTTGATCTGGCAGATTTGTGTCTGTGGCTGAATTCTGTTGGAATGGTGTGTGTGTGTCATAACATGACGAACGGATATCCGGCGCTGCAGCAGTAAGTTGGCGGCCCTCAGCGTGGCAGTAAGTGGGATTTACCGCCAATGTCATAATGAGGGCCAATATGTTATGAGAAAATATTCAGTGCAATCATATTATGAAATACGAGTGTTGAAATACATAAATCAAAAAGGGCTAACTCTAATTAATACGCAAGGGCTCACAGAACCGATTCATGATTAATTGCAATGAAATTTCTAGAAAGACTCTTATAACAAGCCCTTAATGGGAAATACCCGGAAGAACGAGTCCGGAACCACGAGGTTGTGAAAAACGAAAGCGAAACAACACTTTCGTTTTCCACGACTTCCTGGTTTTGGTACCTTAGCCACACATGTCTGAACAACGTACATGCGTGGTTAAGGTACAGAAGAAGGGCGTCGGAGTGGACGGGGTGAAGGAGGTAAGTTGGGCTGGGACTGGGGCTGTTTTGGGGGGTGCTTGGGGTGATTAGGGTGTTTAGGTTTTAGGGGTGGGATGGGGACTCAGGGTATTTTTTGTTTTTGGGGTGGGGTGGGGGGCTGGGGTGATTAGAGTGTGGTGGGGAGGGGAGTCAGGGTTTAGGTTTAAGGGGTGGGATGGGGGTTTGGGGTGGGGGGCTGGGCCGTGCATGCTGATTGCTAATGCCTTTACCAGAAATGCGTTTACAATGGTAGAATCGTTGTAAACGCATTCATGGTAAAGGCATTCGTGGGTAGAACGAGGTCTTTGTTCCGACCTCGTTGTTGAGCCACTGGTGGTTTAGGCACCCGTGGTTCCGAGATATAACTGCCCTTAATGCCTGTTACTTATAATTTGATTTACAGAGACATTGCTAAAGACATTTCTTCCCAAGTTCTAAGTTGTCCTTCCACATAATCTTCTCTGGTCCCACCAGTTTTATTTACCAATGTAAAGTACAAGCAATAGAGGGAATAGGGAATAAGGGGAAGGGGAAGATTCCCCAAATTGTATGAGCTATGCCAGTCAAGTGTCTAGTCTATATAAAGTGCACAGTGCATCATAGAGCTCATGGTAAGTTACCAAATAAATGTTACTTCCTGGAACTCATTTTGTGCAAAAGTTGCAAGTTACATGGCTCTATAAAAAAACAGACTGCAAGCATCATTGATAAAACTGATAATACAGTACTAACAATCTATACTTTCTAAAAACTGTCTGTGCAATAAGTCGCTATTGTGCAAAAACTGCAGTACAAAGCCATATATGATTAAACAGCTCAATAAGGAGCAGATTACATGAAACAGTTGTGCAAATTGGCAGTAAAAGTGCAAAAGATATGAGATGGAAAGTTCTTTGATTCCATGAGTTGCATTTATAACACCCAGCATCATTAGTATGAACTAACAATCAAGTGCTAAGGATCTATGCTTTCCAAAAACTGCCTGTGCAAAGTATACTATTGGGCAATGATTGCAGTAGATGCCATATTCAGTTAAACTTCTCCATGAAGAGCAGTTTACATAAAGCACTTGTGCAGATTAGTAGTAAAATCTAGAAAATGCCAAAAGGAGAGTTCTTGATTATATAAAACACATGCACCACACCTGATTTGTAGATCTGAGAAAGGGAGTAGTATATAAATGCAATAAAAACATTTATATTGATCCCTAAAAAGCTGCTATTTAGTTGAAACTACATATGAGGTGGTTGCTTTTACAGTGTAAATGCTATTTAAAAAGACTCTACCTTATTGCCTAATACTCAACCAGGTAAGATCTTAAAAGCCAACCAAATCTAAGCTTTCCCTCAATCTACACACAAGTAGAACTTCACAATCAAATCCCCCTTCACCCTTATATGGAAAAGTGCGTATTGCTTAACACTGATTTGCACACCTTTTTCTTTTGCACATTCGAGACAGATATCTTTGATAACAGACTTAATAAAGGAGTTGCCTTGAGATAGAGGGAAAATACATAAAAAATAATAATTTCTGACAGATTTCCATCATGAACATTGTCAAATATACTGAGTCTCAATTTTTTCAAATGCATGGTCATCTCTACAGGAAACTAAAAGTTAATCACTCAGAGATGGATTCACAATCTTAACTTTTCCATACATGTGGTAGTACTCGTTGCCGCAGCCATGATTTCTCAGATGTCATGAGTTTAAAGAAGAAAACAGAATTTCATTTTGGGAACATCACAAATGTACATGTAACTCAGCATCTAGATAGTGTCTATGCAGGGTCTCTGTTCCCAATAATATTGTATGACACCACTACATTAAGATTTCAGGGCTTGTTTTCTAGTTGTTTTTGTGAATGGGAGACACATGACCAAGTTTGTAGCTATCTGATTTTGAATCCTATTGGTTGACAGGTTTAAAACATGATGGTGTAAGGAAGACATAGAAAAGGAAATACCACAATAAATACTACCCCAGTTTTTGACTTTGTGTTATGTGCATTTATTTTGATAACAAAAATGAGTGAAATGTATTTGAAATCAGAATAAAAAAGAACAAGGAAAATTACTAAAGTCCATCGTGGGGGGGGGGGGACTATGGGGCATATTTATGCTCTTTGATGCAGTTTTGCATCAAAAACATTTAGCACCGGCTTGCACCATTCCTGATTGCCAGCCGGGTGCCTTATTTCTGGAAGGGTGCAAGCCGGTGCAAAGAGTGGGCCAGTGTCCACAATGACGTTAGTGGGGTGGGGGTGACTGTATGGGAGAAGGGGGTTTTGCACCAAAAAAATGATGTTAGGCTGGTTAGAAGCAAAATAATTCCTCTAACCAGCCTAGCGTCAATTTCTGGCGCAAAACTATCCATACCACATGACTCCTGTCATGTCCAACACCCCAAAGGCCAGCAAAGGGGACGAGTGTCCCCTGGGCATAGCCATTGCACCCTGTGCCATGCAGGGGGCCCCACATTGGGCTGCCGGTGGCACTCTAATTAAAATAAATATACTTACCTATACTTACCCTACTTGCCTGGGACGGGGTCACTCATCCTCCGGTGTCCCTCTGGTGTGAGTGGGGTTGTTGCTGGGGCTTGAGGTGGGCACCTGTGGACCCATTCCATGGTGTTTAACCATGCAAATGCGTCCACCGGTCCCCTAACGTCTGGCCTGCCCAGGCATTAAATGATGGTGCTAAGCAACCTTTGCACTATTATTTAGCCCCTCCTCCCATCCGTGCGTCATTTTAGCATGGGGAGATAAATATGCGGCTATGGGGTTAGCACCATTTTTTAGATGGGAACGCCTACCTTGCATCTCATTGACACAAGGTAGGTTCACGCATCTACAAAATGGTGAAAACTCCAATATTTTGACATTAGATGTGTCTGATGTAAAAATATAAATATGGAGTTTGTTTTGTGCTGAATTTGCGTCAGAAAAATGATGCAAATTTGGTGCAAATGGTGTATCAATATGCCTCTATATTTGTTGAGCATAAATTGTTTGGATTCTCATGTACAAAATACAACTGTCCTCTAAAAAGGTAAATGTGTCCATGACATAGTCCACAGCAAGTAGCTGGAGGAAATTAGGTTCTGCATCTCTTGGATGTGGTATTGGAGGACTTCCCATCCTCTCGTGGTAGTCAGGTGAAATGTACCCTCCTGGGGAGAAGGGAGATCCAGTGTTGCAGGGAGTGGGGTGAGAGGAGCAGAGTCCTGTTTTGGCAGGACCTCTCTGTCTGTGGCAGGTGTAATTTGTCCTGATGTTGAAGGACCGCAGACAGGGGTAGATGATAGGAGAAAAGCCCTGCACATGTGGTGGTAAATATGAAACACATTAGAGTTGAGTTTCTGCATTGTGATTACTCTGCACCTGCTTCATCTCCTGGATCTCTTTTATGACCTAGGCCATCATGTCTTGGGACTGCTGTAGTGCTCCTAAGACCTGGTCAATGGTGGTCTGGGGGACAGGTATCCTAGTGGCCTAAATATTCTGCCACACAGATTCCCTCCCATAACCCCTACCCCTACTACGCTGTGCCCTTGAAGCAGTGTGAACTGTCCCACTGGGTCCTGGAACAGCTGAAGGTGGTGGTTGTCCAACAGTAGCCAGACCTGATAGTAGTTGTGTTCCTCTGGATATAGGAAGCTGAGTTATCCTGAGGCAATGGTGTTGTAGCAGCTGGGTTGGTAGGTTAGGTGTGGGCCGAGTGTGACTCACTGGAGCTAATGCCCAGACGGATCAGAAGGACAAGGCATGTCCACATCCTCTGGAATTGCAGGAGTGGTAAAGGCTTGATCCTGGTCTGGAGTGGAGGTGTCTTCTGTTCCAGACGGTGGTCCACTAGCCCTGGGTGTTGGACCTAGTATGAATTACAAACAAAATGAAATTAAAGGTCGGTATTGTATCTCAAACATGTCTTCAGCTACAAATGAAGCAACCTACAAAAAGACATTAAGATTAATGGAATGATTAGGCCTTTGTGTGATTTTATAACTTTTTACACATGCAGGTTCAATTATACAGATGCAAACTTCAGAAACAATGATGGAGAGATGTCCTGAAATTTAAAATATTATTTTGAAAGTATACATTATGTGTACCAGAGATGCAACTCAACACAGTAGAGAGGCCATTTGAGAGCTGAGACATTTCAAGGCCTAGCAGTCTCAAAAACAAATTATGGTACAACTTACTAGAATTAATGGCATAGCTCATTATATGAAAAAATCAAAGTAACCTTTGAATCAACAAACTATGATCCATGCAAACAGGTAGATCAGTCTAGTGAGGTAACAAGGAGGTGAGAACATAATGGATCAACACAGAAGAATACATTTTCATACATACCATGAAATGGTGAATGACAAATACATAAAACCTTGACATTTGTGCATTTGTGGAAGAAAAGGGAGGTTGAGCAACATCACAATTCGCTATTGCCTTCCAGAGACAAAAACAGGGCATCATAATAGGTGTAGTTATTTGTTGACACCATTGACAATAGTTGTTAAAAAGTGAGTTACATATACCTATTAAAAAACCTTAATTGAAAATGAACACATATTTACAATATGTACACTCATATGTGTATAAAGTGAAGAGGTCAAAATACCACTTATAAGCACTATACCTTCATGTGCAAATAGATGAGTTTGGAATATGTCTGTGGAGTCTAGGCAAATGCAAGGGATGATCCATGGAAAACACCCAATCTGACAAAACATATTGCTCATTGTTAAAAAGAGAGATACAACCATGATGATAGTAATTTGGATGAAACAAGATATTTTGGAGACTTAAGTTTAGATATGTTTTGATAAGGTCTTGAATCATTCTGAACTTAAAGGCAAATGCTCCAGTTGTGATTAGTGAGACAATGCTAAGTTCAATTTACCAATCTCCATTTCACAAGGGATTCCTGTCAAGCCTTAAGGATGGAAGCTCTGTTAGACCTTCCCTATTCAGGGAAAGAGTTGTAAGGAGGATGGAAGAACCACCACCAGTCATCTGGGCCTCTAAGTGACACTTGGAGGCCAGTGAGTGCACTCTCTCCAGCAGGTCATTCTACCTCTTCCTAATTTCGTCCTATGTGCGCAGATTGTTAGCTACAGCATTCACTCTGTTCACTATTCTGGTCTACATTTCCCTTCTCTGAGATATGGTTGTATTTTGTACTTGTGCTCCAATCAATTGTGACTCTCTTCTAATAATTTCATCCACCATGACAGATAATTGGTCCTCTGTGAAATGTGGATTCCTTCTCCATGCCATGATTACTGTTAACAAAAAGAATCCAGTGCCCCAAATGTTTGAGAAAACATAATGAAATCAAAGGAAAAGTAATAAAATACAGAGGAAGCCAAAACTGTGCAAAACCGACTTATGTGTTCAAAATCTGCATCTAAATGCTCTGCTGCAGTGGAATGGCAAAGGATCATGGTCTTAAATGGAGAGTGTATTATTGTCAGTTTTGCATGTGTTCACAATCGTACAATATACATCAGGCGTGGGCTACTAGCATCCATCCAAAAGCCACAGCCATAGTACAGTGCTGAACGGGTCCCGCAATGGACTCTCGCAATCATGGAACTGCTGCTGGAAAACCCCGGCACTACTGTGTTATCTAAATATGGTTGATGTAATGCCTCCATCCCAACGACGACGGAGTAATAATCGCCAGCACTGGAGTCCACTGCATCAGCTGCAGGATATAATTGGCATGACAGAGTACACTCCGTTGACGAGGACAGCAGTTGAACAGTCATAAATCTAAATACGGTATTCTGAACTCTGTCAGCTTCATGGAGTACTTGGGACTTCTGTCGCCATGTGACGGTGGTATTACCATCAATATCTAAATCAGACCCTAAGTCTGAATGTAGATATCTTCACTGCAACTTCATCTAGTGGCTCCTTGATGATGACACTCCCATCTCAGACACCCCCTGCAGCCTTGCCTCACTAAACTTAGGGGATCATTATGAACTTGGCATGATTCCCCACCGTGTTCATGCTGGCGGTCTAAACATAGGCCGCCAGCCCCCTTGAGACCCTGCCGGCCGTATAAACAACATTCCCCTGGGCCAGTGAGCAGAAACAGTGTCTACGCCATCCGGCCCAGCGGAATGCTGGGCCAGGACATTGCCAACGGCACCACATGGAGCCGTCGTCTATGCCGCAGTGCAGCGGGTGCAGCAGCACCCGTTGCGCAGATCACTGCCCGTAAAACAGGCAGTGATCTGCATGATGGGGCTGTGCACGGAGGCCCTGGAGCACCCCTTCCACCAGTCTTTCCCTGGTGGGGAAAACCGCCAGGGAAAGGCTGGAGGAACAAGGGTTCTCTATCCGGAGGGTGGCGCTGCCTGCAGTGCTGCCCAGCCAGATAGAGAAATCCTCCATCGTCAGGCTGCCTGTCGGCAGAAGCCTGGCAGTGGCGGAGGGCCGCCTGTGGTGTTCTTCCCTTGTTGTTTATATGGCGGTCCAGACCGCCATGCCGGTGGCTGTAATTTTTGCCTCCGCCGGCATGGCAGTCTGGACCACCATGTTCATAATGAGGCCCTTTATCTTCTCAAAACACCTTTCTTTGAAATTCCGAAGATAAGTGCCAATGGTGCACAATTCACTTTCTGTACTGGACTCCTGCGCCATCACAATTGCCCATAGTTTTCGACTTTGACCCGGAGGTACACGAAGAGATGTCTGCAGTTGGTGCTTTGCTCTTTTAGGTGCTAATTTTTACCTTATACTTTAAAATGTCATAACTCCATTTCTACTGATGTTTGTCATTTTGGTGTCAAATAATTTATTAAAATGTACTCTATTTTCCTAAATTGGTGTGGGATTTTCTTGTGTTGTGTTTTCACTTTATTACTGTTTGTGTGCTGCATAAATACTTTACACATTGCCTCTAAGTTATACCTGAATGCGTTTGTGCCAAGCTATCAGAGAGGTAAGCACAGGTTAATTTAGTGACTTTTGAGGTTCACCCTGACAGGGATGTGCCTGTTGCTTGAACAGTCCCACTCTGTCAACCAACAACCTAATTTCTCTAATAAAGGTACTCATGTTCCTCGCTGGATGAGGCACAAAACTTCATTCCAAAATGCAAACAGTTATACCTAAGGGATAAGCTAGTTTATGGTGCAATAAAGCTGTCTTTATTTTGTATACTATTATGTCAATAGTTAGATGAAGGGAAAGGCCTAATGGCATTTTGCAGTTTCCTGTCATCAAATATGTTGTTATGATATGTGGATTCTGCTTCCCCAGTTGAATGTTTCTGCCTGAACCTTCCATAACCGAGTCATCTCTAAAACGAATTTAATGCCTTTTCTGTTCTTACAGTATATAAGAAATAAGATTGGAGTTTTTATGAAGTCTGAATCTTATGTATTTTGTACTGTATATATTTCTGATTTATGAAAGCTCTGTCTTTTACCTGTCCTGAACTAGAAATGGTGTGGACTGTAATTTTCTAAGCAATTGAGGAAGATGGTTAAAATCATCCTATGAAATTGGAAGGGTCGGGCTCACCAAGTTATTCTGCCTCTTTCTGACTGCTAATGAAAGATTATATAATATTATATAATATACAAAAATATATAAATACATATGATGGTGGTTTGGGAGGCTGAAACCGTTTGGAGAGAAGAAAATCATGACACTTTGAAATACATCATTCTATGGACAGGGTTTATTGATGACCTTTTCTTAATATGGGAGGTGACATGAAACGTTTAGGCAAGTTTGTTCTGTCTCTTAGCTGCAATAGACACAATCTAAATTTCACCTCCTCCATAAGTTCAGGATTTGTCACTTTCTTAGATGTTGAGGTATTTGTAAATGATACGAGGCTATGCACAAAAATCCATTGGAAAGTGACCTTATGTAACAGCATCTTCCACACAAACATGGCCATCAGAAAAAATCCTAAGTAGAGCATCCCGCATGGGGAAATGTTAAGAGCCAAAAGAAACTGTTCTGAACCTGACGCTATAGAGGAGCAGTTACAAGAGATTAAAATATGATTCCTATCTAGGGGTTACCCAATGTAGGTGCTTCACGATGCTATGGAATGAGTAAGGAATCGGCCAAGAGAGAAACATTTTGTCACCCGCAGGAAAACTCCAGCAAAGGAAGATAAAATCCAAATGATCATGAACTTCAATTGCAGACACAAGCAGCTTAAAAAATGATTTTCCATCGTAATTGGAAAATACTTTGATTAGATGAAACACTGAGAGCAATACTTACAGACTATCTAAGCATAACCTACAGGAAAGTGGCCTACATATTCTGCCACACAGATTCCCTCCCATAACCCCTACCCCTACTACGCTGTGCCCTTGAAGCAGTGTGAACTGTCCCACTGGGTCCTGGAACAGCTGAAGGTGGTGGTTGTCCAACAGTAGCCAGACCTGATAGTAGTTGTGTTCCTATGGATATAGGAAGCTGAGTTATCCTGAGGCAATGGTGTTGTAGCAGCTGGGTTGGTAGGTTAGGTGTGGGCCGAGTGTGACTCACTGGAGCTAATGCCCAGACGGATCAGAAGGACAAGGCATGTCCACATCCTCTGGAATTGCAGGAGTGGTGAAGGCTTGATCCTGGTCTGGAGTGGAGGTGTCTTCTGTTCCAGACGGTGGTCCACTAGCCCTGGGTGTTGGACCTAGTATGAATTACAAACAAAATGAAATTAAAGGTCGGTATTGTATCTCAAACATGTCTTCAGCTACAAATGAAGCAACCTACAAAAAGACATTAAGATTAATGGAATGATTAGGCCTTTGTGTGATTTTATAACTTTTTACACATGCAGGTTCAATTAAACAATGATGGAGAGATGTCCTGAAATTTAAAATATTATTTTGAAAGTATACATTATGTGTACCAGAGATGCAACTCAACACAGTAGAGAGGACATTTGAGAGCTGAGCCATTTCAAGGCCTAGCAGTCTCAAAAACAAATTATGGTACAACTTACTAGAATTAATGGCATAGCTCATTATATGAAAAAATCAAAGTAACCTTTGAATCAACAAACTATGATCCATGCAAACAGGTAGATCAGTCTAGTGAGGTAACAAGGAGGTGAGAACATAATGGATCAACACAGAAGAATACATTTTCATACATACCATGAAATGGTGAATGACAAATACATAAAACCTTGACATTTGTGCATATGTGGAAGAAAAGGGAGGTTGAGCAACATCACAATTCACTATTGCCTTCCAGAGACAAAAACAGGGCATCATAATAGGTGTAGTTATTTGTTGACACCATTGACAATAGTTGTTAAAAAGTGAGTTACATATACCTATTAAAAAACCTTAATTGAAAATGAACACATATTTACAATATGTACACTCATATGTGTATAAAGTGAAGAGGTCAAAATACCACTTATAAGCACTATACCTTCATGTGCAAATAGATGGAGTTTGGAATATGTCTGTGGAGTCTAGGCAAATGCAAGGGATGATCCATGGAAAACACACAATCTGACAAAACATATTGCTCATTGTTAAAAAGAGAGATACAACCATGATGATAGTAATTTGGATGAAACAAGATATTTTGGAGACTTAAGTTTAGATATGTTTTGATAAGGTCTTGAATCATTCTGAACTGAAAGGCAAATGCTCCAGTTGTGATTAGTGAGACAATGCTAAGTTCAATTTACCAATCTCCATTTCACAAGGGATTCCTGTCAAGCCTTAAGGATGGAAGCTCTGTAAGACCTTCCCTATTCAGGGAAAGAGTTGTAAGGAGGATGGAAGAACCACCACCAGTCATCTGGGCCTCTAAGTGACACTTGGAGGCCAGTGAGTGCACTCTCTCCAGCAGGTCATTCTACCTCTTCCTAATTTCGTCCTATGTGCGCATATTGTTAGCTACAGCATTCACTCTGTTCACTATTCTGGTCTACATTTCCCTTCTCTGAGATATGGTTGTATTTTGTACTTGTGCTCCAATCAATTGTGACTGTCTTCTAATAATTTCATCTACCATGACAGATAATTGGTCCTCTGTGAAATGTGGATTCCTTCTCCATGCTATGATTACTGTTAACAAAAAGAATCCAGTGCCCCAAATGTTTGAGAAAACATAATGAAATCAAAGGAAAAGTAATAAAATACAGAGGAAGCCAAAACTCTGCAAAACCGACTTCTGTGTTCAAAATCTGCATCTAAATGCTCTGCTGCAGTGGAATGGCAAAGGATCATGGTCTTAAATGGAGAGTGTATTATTGTCAGTTTTGCATGTGTTCACAATCGTACAATATACATCAGGCGTGGGCTACTAGCATCCATCCAAAAGCCACAGCCATAGTACAGTGCTGAACGGGTTCCGCAATGGACTCTCGCAATCATGGAACTGCTGCTGGAAAACCCCAGCACTACTGTGTTATCTAAATATGGTTGGCGTAATGCCTCCATCCCAACGACGACGGAGTAATAATCGCCAGCACTGGAGTCCACTGCATCAGCTGCAGGATATAATTGGCATGACAGAGTACACTCCGTTGACGAGGACAGCAGTTGAACAGTCATAAATCTAAATACGGTATTCTGAACTCTGTCAGCTTCATGGAATACTTGGGACTTCTGTCGCCATGTGACGGCGGTATTACCATCAATACCTAAATCAGACCCTAAGTCTGAATGTAGATATCTTCACTGCAACTTCATCTAGTGGCTCCTTGATGATGACACTCCCATCTCAGACACCCCCTGCAGCCTTGCCTCACTAGACTTAGGGGATCATTATGAACATGGCATGATTCCCCACCGTGTTCATGCTGGCGGTCTAAACATAGGCCGCCAGCCCCCTTGAGACCCTGCCGGCCGTATAAACAACATTCCCCTGGGCCAGTGAGCAGAAACAGTGTCTACGCCATCCGGCCCAGCGGAATGCTGGGCCAGGACATTGCCAACGGCACCACATGGAGCCGTCGTCTATGCCGCAGTGCAGCGGGTGCAGCAGCACCCGTTGCGCAGATCACTGCCCGTAAATCGGGCAGTGATCTGCGTGATGGGGCTGTGCACGGAGGCCCTGGAGCACCCCTTCCACCAGTCTTTCCCTGGTGGGGAAAACCGCCAGGGAAAGGCTGGAGGAACAAGGGTTCTCTATCCGGAGGGTGGCGCTGCCTGCAGTGCTGCCCAGCCAGATAGAGAAATCCTCCATCGTCAGGCTGCCTGTCGGCAGAAGCCTGGCAGTGGCGGAGGGCCGCCTGTGGCGTTCTTCCCTTGTTGTTTATATGGCAGTCCAGACCGCCATGCCGGTGGCTGTAAATTTTGCCTCCGCCGGCATGGCAGTCTGGACCACCATGTTCATAATGAGGCCCTTTACCTTCTCAAAACACCTTTCTTTGAAATTCCGAAGATAAGTGCCAATGGTGCACAATTCACTTTCTGTACTGGACTCCTGCGCCATCACAATTGCCCATAGTTTTCGACTTTGACCCGGAGGTACACGAAGAGATGTCTGCAGTTGATGCTTTGCTCTTTTAGGTGCTAATTTTTACCTTATACTTTAAAATGTCATAACTCCATTTCTACTGATTTTTGTCATTTTGGTGTCAAATAATTTATTAAAATGTACTCTATTTCCTAAATTGGTGTGGGATTTTTCTTGTGTTGTGTTTTCACTTTATTACTGTTTGTGTGCTGCATAAATACTTTACACATTGCCTCTAAGTTATACCTGAATGCGTTTGTGCCAAGCTATCAGAGAGGTAAGCACAGGTTAATTTAGTGACTTTTGAGGTTCACCCTGACAGGGATGTGCCTGTTGCATGAACAGTCCCACTCCGTCAACCAACAACCCAATTTCTCTAATAAAGGTACTCATGTTCCTCGCTGGATGAGGCACAAAACTTCATTCCAAAATGCACACAGGTATACCTAAGGGATAAGCTAGTTTATGGTGCAATAAAGCTGTCTTTATTTTGTATACTATGATGTCAATAGTTAGATGAAGGGAAAGGCCTAATGGCATTTTGCAGTTTCCTGTCATCAAATATGTTGTTATGATATGTGGATTCTGCTTCCCCAGTTGAATGTTTCTGTCTGAGCCTTCCGTAACCGAGTCATCTCTAAAACGAATTTAATGCCTTTTCTGTTCTTACAGTATATAAGAAATAAGATTTCTGATGACGTAAGTGTGCTTCACATGCACCCCGCACCATTTTCTTACCCATGATGCCCACGATGCCCCGCAAACCTCCAATTTTGCTGGAAATCACACATTTTTGTGATGGAACCTTCCGCAATCTGCAGGAATCCACAAAACTCCTATCACCCAGAATTGTCTCATGTATACCGATAAAAATTCTGCCCCACTTGTGAGCCTGAAAATGTTTTTTTTTCAAACTGCCCTTTGGACCCGTTTTGGTTCCCCCTCAATTTCGATTTTTTTTTGGCTCTTCCCTGTCACAGGCACTTGGCCCACCTACACAAGTGAGGTATCATTTTTACCAGGAGACTGAGGGGAACGTTGGGTGGTAGGAAACTTTCCCGTTGTGGTGATCCCACACAAAAATGTGGGAAAAATGTAATTTTTAGCTAAATTTGAGGTTTGCTGAGTAAGAAAACACTGGGGGTTCCACACAAGTCGCACCTCTCTGGACTCCCTCTGGTTTCTAGTTTTCGGAAATGTTTGGGTTTGGTAGGTTTCCCTATATGGCTGCTGAGCCCAGGACCAAAAACGCAGGTGCCCCCCAGCAAAACAGGTAGTTTTGTATTCGATAATTTTGATGTGTCCACATAGTGTTTTGGGGCATTTTCCTTTGCGGGCACTAGGCCTACCCACACAACTGAAGTACCATTTTTATTAGGAGAATGGGGGGAACGCTGGGTAGAAGGACATTTGTGGCTCCTCTCAGATTCCAGAACTTCCTGTCACCAAAAGTGCTTTTTGGCCAGATTTTGAGGTTTGCAAAGGATTCTGGGTAACAGAACCTGGTGAGAGCTCCACATGTCACCCCATCCTGGATTCCCCTAGGTATCTAGTTTTCAAAATTGTACAGGTTTGGTAGGTTTCCCTAGGTGCCAGCTGAGCTAGAGGCCAAAACCCACAGCTAGAAACTTTGCAAAAAACAACTCTGTTTTCTTGGGGAAAATGTGATGTGTCCACGTTGTGTTTTGGGGCATTTCCTGCCACTGGCACTAGGCCTACCCACACAAGTGAGGTACCATTTTTATTGGAAGACTTGGGGGAACACTATGTGGAAGGAAATTTGTGGCTCCTCTCAGATTCCAGAAGTTTCTGCCACCAAAATGTGAGGAAAAAGTGCTTTTTAGCCAAATTCTGAGGTTTGCAAAGGATTCTAGGTAACAGAACCTGGTGAGACCCCCACAAGTCACCCTAGCCTTGATTCCCCTAGGTGTCTAGTTTTCAAAAATGCACAGGTTTGGTAGGTTTCCTTAGGTGCCGGCTGAACTGTAGGCCAAGATCCACCGCCAGGCACTTTCCAAAAAACACATCAGTTTTCTTTAGGAAAATGTGATGTGTCCACGTTGTGTTTTGGGGCATTTCCTGTTGTGAGCACTAGGCCTACCCACACGAGTGAGGTACCATTTTTATCGGGAGTCTTCGGGGAACGCTGGGTGGAAGGAAATTTGTGGCTCCGCTCAGATTCCAGAACTTTCTGTCACCGAAATGTGAGGAAAAGTGTTGTTTTGGCCACATTCCGAGGTTTGCAAAGGATTCTGGGAAACAGAACCTGGTGAGAGTCCCACAAGTCACCCCATCTTGGATTCCCCTAGGTGTCTAGTTTTTAAAAATGCACAGATTTGGTAGGTTACCCTAGCTGCCGGCTGAGCTACAGATCGAAATCCACAGCTAGGCACTTTCCAAAAAACACATCAGTTTTCAATGTAAAAATGTGATATCCATGTTGTGTTTCCTGTCGCTGGCGTTAGGCCTACCCATGCAAGTGTGGTACCATTTCTATCGAGAGACTTGGGGGAACACAGAATAGCAGAACAAGTGTTTTTGCCTCTTGTCTTTCTCTACATTTTTTCCTTCCAAATGTAAGACAGTGTGTAAAAAAGACGTCAAATTTAGAAATGCCCTGTAGTTCACATGCTAGCATGGGGACCCCAGAATTTAGAGATGTGCAAATAAACACTGCTTCTCAACACTTTATCTCGTGTCTATTTTTGAAATATAAAGGGTTTCTTGATACCTATTTTTCAGCCTTTATATTTCACCAAATGAATTGCTGTATACCCAGTATAGAATGAAAACCCATTACAAGGTGCAGCTCATTTATTGGCTCCGGGTACCTAGAGTTCTTGATAAACCTACAAGCCCTAAATATCCCTGCAACCAGAAGAGTCCAGCAGATGTAACGGTATATTGCTTTAAAAAATCTGACATAGCAGGAGAAAGTTACAGAGTAAAACGTGGAGAAAAATGTTTTTTTTCAGCTCAATTTCAATATTTTTTTATTCAGCTGTAATTTTCTGTAGGAAAACCTTGTAGGTTCTACACAAATGACCCCTTGCTGAATTCAGAATATTTAGCTGTCCGGGATTCAGCATTGGTTTCACACCCATTTCTGTCACTAACTGGAAAGAGGCTGAAAGCACAAAAAATAGTAAAAATGTGGTATGTCACAGTAAAATGCCAAAATCGTGTTGAAAAATGTGTTTTCCTGATTCATGTCTGGCTGTTCCTGAAAGCTGGGAAGCTGGTGATTTTAGCACTGCAAACCCTTTGTTGGTGCCGTTTTCAGGGAAAAAGCCACAAGCCTTCTTCTGCAGCCCTTTTTTCCCATTTATTTGAAAAAAACAAAAATTTCGCTGTATTTTGGTTAAATACTTGGTCTCCTTCAGTGGAACCCACAAACTCTGGGTACCGTTAGAATTCCTAGGATTTTGGAAAAAAAGGACGCAAATTTGGCATGGGTAGCTTATGTGAACAAAAAGTTAGGAGGGCCTAATCGCAAACTGCTTCAAATAGCAAAAAAAGGTCTGCACCTGAGGGGGAAAAGGCCTGGCAGCAAAGGGGTTAAAATGGTCACACAATACGTTGATAATCAACACACATCTTATGTCTTAGTAAAATTAGTAATCTTATTGTGTCATATATGTACACATCATTTTTGCATAATGTTGCAACTTGAACCCTCGTTTTTTAACGTCAGACGTTATATTATTTTTGCTAAAGCAGTGTTGTATCTGATATTGGTCAACAAACTAGCCACTATTTTGAGTGGTGACGATGCACAAACTATTTAAAAACACACGGCTTCATATCCTAACATGGCGGGCGCCTTACCTTGGCATCAGGACATTGGCTATCTGACTGATGTCAGTGGAAGTTGACCACGTAATAAGTGTAACATTCCACAACAGACACAGCCATAGTTTAAAGTGTGTGACAGCTATGCATGAAAGCGAATCCCTCTCTATCACGGATCACGTACGCTGTGTACTTGTAGGTGGCATTCTGAAAAAAGATCACATGCCTCATAACACTGCAGCAAACAACACCTCCTTGACTTTTGCTACTGTTACTGACCTCTGAGAGTCAGGATGCCGGAAAAAGCAGGTGACAAGGCCACTGCCTTCTCATCTGAGGAGTTGGAACTCCTCACCACGGAGGTCCTGTTCTTGTACAGACAGCTGTATGGGAAGCCAGAGGAACAGGTACATGTTTGAGTGGGAAATGTTTTACTAAGTAACTAGTTTCTTCTCTACATATAGGTTAATTTATCCCTTTCTGTTCATTAATGAAGTGTTGAGATTGGAGTGTAGTGAACTGAATAATTTAGCTGGATACAGAATGTTGCTTGACAATGTTAGAAACGTCTGTACATGGGCACATGGCCATGCCACCGACCAACATGGCTGCTCGTCACTGAAGCTCTGTCAGTTCAGCCCTTATATTGCAGCGAATGAGATGCTGAGTGTTGAAAATGCAGCTGGGATGGTTCCTGTCAGAACACCAGCATCATGAGGATGAGTGCTGTGAAGTGTGATTGGCAGCAAAACTCCTACACTGCCCATGACTACAGCGATACGGATGCCACCATTGTGCATCAGAGGCCCTGCGGTGACAGGGACCGTGGGACTCCTGAGGCACGTGGCGGGCAGGCAGAGCGATACAGCCCGATACTTCTGCATCTATCACGCATGCTCCCCCTGGGTCTGCTACTGCCGGCAACAGCAGAGCTTCCTCTGAATATGCTCCAGAGGTGGCTACCTATAATGGTTGAACAGCACTGAATGCCAATGCAGCCTGGGAGGGTCTTTGGAGCCCAGGATGTGCAGGAACTCTTTCACAGCACCCACATGGGAATTTCCAACAGCAGCATGGAAAAATTAACCTAACTACTAGGTAGGAGGAAGCCAATTGCCACAGCCTCAAGAGGTGAACTGCTCTAAATGCCTCTTCCTCCCAGTATATGGCCCCAGGGTGTTAACCTTTACTGCACTGCCAGTCCTGCGCCCTGGCCATCCTTTTGATCACAGCCTGCACACAGGCATCTCTCCCTGCTCTTTTTTAGCTGCCACTCCTGCACCAAATAGGAGGTGGTGACTCTGTGGACCTGCTGGACAGGACTGTGAGCCTTGACATCCCCTTGACGTGGTGCTTTATTGCACCCTTGGTGGCCTGTACGCATCCGCTGTGGAAACTGCACACCTCGCTGGGCATGGAACACGCCACCTCACAGCCTGGTTGATGACTAGTTGAACGACAATTGCTGCTGGACTGACCCCCTGGGCCTCCTAGCCTTTTGATACACTCGTAACCACGCAGTTAGTTGCTGGGGGCATCCATCTTGGCAATGGTGCACAGCAACCCTAAATCACAAAAACTGCCCTTTCAAAAAGAATAAATCAACTACAGTACAGGAGATGTCGTTGATGGTAGAGGGGGGCGCTGCGGGTGGACCCGAGACTGAACAGATGGCAGGTGCAACTGCAATCATAGCTGAACTCTGGGCATGCTTTAGAGCCATAGATGAGTGCTTGACACCATTGCTGGCCACCTGGACCACATAGGAGAGTGCATGGACCGCCGGGGTAAGCAATTTGAAAATGTGGAGGAATGTATATCGGGATTGGAAGTCAGTACCACCAAAACAGAAAAACGCTTGGAGACACTGGAGTCCCGGTTGGGAACGGTCACAATTAACAACGAAGATTTTGAAGTGAGAGGATTTCACAATAACATTTGCATACTGGGAATAGCACAAACTACGAACACTGGCCTTCTCGACCTGTTTGTGGAATGCCTAGTCGCGGAACTCCTGGGATGCTCCAACTTCATGTCCACCTTCCTGGGGAAATGTACTGACAGGTCCCTTGGATCCTGTCCAGTATCGGGCGCTCCACCTCCCCCGATTGTTGGCCGACTCCTCAATTACCAGAACTGTGACACAACATTGAGGCTGGCCAGAGAGCCGGGCCTATTTAACTATCAGGGCGCAGCAATCTCATTATTTCAGAATTTCACCATGGCAATCCAGGAAGCCAAGCACAAATTAGCAGAAGCCAAGGCTGCACTCGGTAAACTGGATATCAGCTATGGCATGCTGTACCTGGCCAGGCTTCACGTGGACATCAACGGTAAATCACAATTGTTTTGGCAAACCTACTGATGTATTAACTTTCTGTTGGAAACACGCAAAGGAACGCTCCCCCACGAGGCATGCCTCCTCAGACCAGCCCCCGCCTGACACTCAGGCAACTTCAAGTATAGACTTCTTCCCCATGATTGAGGTATGTCTTCCATAGCTTACACACTAGATGGATCATCTCTACCCTACAAAGCAGCGACAGTGACCTTTGTTATATCTCCCTGCCCTTAAATGAACATCAAGAACTGTCAACTGCATAGGGACTGTGCTCTGCGTCCCACCCTCAGTTGTCATTTTGCAAGATACTCATGATTGATGGGCCTCACACTGCAGCGTTGTGACCACCAATGGTTGATACCGCACTGATGTTTATGGGGATTTTGTTACTTTACTATTGCTGTTTTTGGGATTCAACAGGCATGTCCTTGCCAGAGGGGGGAGGGGGAAAGGTAATGAAGGGATGGTGTGGTTCTGTTTGCACAATATGACCATGACACCACTTTCATGCACATTCGCATATAAATTACAAGTACTGATAACACAGGGAGGCCAAAGATTGATGTTACTTTTATGCCTTGGGACATTAGAGGGCTGAACAACCCCCATAAAGGGAAACAAGTCTTGCAATATCTGGTCAGACATGGCGCCCACATAGCTTTTTTACAAGAAACCACGTACCACCGATAATTCTCAAGCTACAACTCATACTCAAGAGAGGTTTGCACGCTGACACATAAGGACCCCCCCGCTTCACCCCAACCACAGCTACTCTGATGAACATGGCAGGTATGTACTTGTTACTGGCATCCTGGCAGGACAGAAAATATTATTGGTTAACACATAAGTCCCGAATGCAGACGCTCCAGAATTCTTCCTGAAACTTCAGTCCCAAATAGACCGGATGGATGTGGATCATGTTATTCTGGGTGGAGATTTTAATATGCTCCAGGACCTTCAACTGGGTATTAAGCATTATACCCAACAGGTTCATGTGTTCCTTGCATATACTGCAAGACATTTGCGACACCTAAACACTGCATGACCCCTGGAGCTTGCGGCACATATCTGCCCCGATATATACATTTTACTCTGCACCCCACAATCCATGGATGGACGCGCATATACTATGGGCTGATATCACAAATGACATTATCATGGCTTGGCTTCATCACACATCTTCCGCAAACCCTCTCCAAGCATTCCCCGGTTAGGATGATGTTCCATATTCCTTTTAGTAGAGGGCTTGAATGTTAATGTCGTCTTCCTGCCTCAGAATTACATGACGAGATGTTCCACCCTGAACTTCACACTGTGATCACAGAGTAATTTGAGCTCAACAAAGACTCAGTTAAATTTCAGGCTACCCTGTGGGAGGCCTTTAAGGCACACATCAGGAGCATCTGCATATACAATCATTCTGGGGTACTCAGGGATATACATTGTAGCCTTGCCCAGGTTGAAGCCGCACTGAAAGACCTGGCTCAGAAAGACATACAATAGTTCTGTGATTTGGCTGAACGTGAGGTGAATTACCTTAAAAAATATGCTAGGACGAGCCGGTATGGTGAGGGTTAGTGGCCAGGGTGCACCTTGGCTCACCTTCTAAGACCACCCAGGTCAGCCTTATATATCTCTGAACTACAACGGGGCAATGGCATTACCATTACAGACACAATCGACATACAGGCTGAAATACTTCGCTATTATGCCCAATTATATACTGCCCAAGAGGGCAGTTGTTCCCCTGAGATGAAGGGGTCTCTCGATGAGATCGCCATGGTGTGGCTTACCACTGCCCAACAGCAATTTTGAGTGAACTCTTCACTAGTGAGGAGATCATCCAGACTATCGATTCCTTGAACAGGTCCAAAGCACCTGAATTAGATAGTTTCACTGGGGTGTTCTATAAAAAATATAAACACATCCTTGCCCCACACCTTCTGGAGTTGTATGCAAAGGCACTTAAGGAGGGCATGTTCTCGCCAACAATGAGCAAGGCTGTGATTACCTCGCTGCCAAAGCCCAGGAAAGACCCCTCATGTGCGGTTCTTATCGTCCACTACCTTTACTAAACTTTGATAATAAAATATTGCCTAAGATGCTGGCAAAGGGATTATCTCTCTTGATGGACCAGGTAATTTCACCTGCCCAGTCGGAATTTGTCCCCCATTGCTCCCCATCCTTAAATCTATGCACTGTGTTTGCGGTACTCAACAGAATTTCTCCTTCCACCCCTGCGGCCGTGGCCCTCTTTGATGCTGAAAAAGCACTTGATTCCTTGACGTGGCCTTTTCTGGAAACTACCTTCTGCAAAATGGACTTACCACATGGATTTACTTCCCTGATCATGCTTCTCTATTGCCAACTGACTGCTCAGATTAGGATCAATAGCACTCTTAACTGTCACCAGAGGAACCCAGCAGGCATGCCCACTGTTGCTGATGCTTTTCAATATTGTGATGGAATTCCTTGTCCGTCACCTTCAACTAAAACATATCCATAGGGGACTGCAGTGTAAAACAGGCCTGCTGTTAATCTCCCTCTATGCGGATGATATCCTGTTAAACGTATGCCACCCAGCAGAGAACCTGGAGCTGATCCTGTGGGAAATAGCCAGTTTTGGAGATTTTTATGGACTGAGCTATTCCCCCTTACTGTTGCTACAGTCCCTGTGCGCTGTGAGTTTGCTCTTGCATGGTGTACAACCACATGAAACACTTAGGTGTACATATCCACTGGGACAAAGAGCAGGCAATATGACTGAATTACGGCCCTGCCATTGACAGACAGTGGGGCATATTTAAGAAAAGTGGTGCTGCACACAGTGAAGCGCCACTTTTCTTGCACCCTTGACCACCCGCTACCGCCACCATATGTGCGCTGTATTTAAAAACCGGCACACCATGGCGCAGTGTAGGGGGTAATAGCTTTTAAGACGCTATTGATGTGCTCTGCAGGAGTAATGACAAACTGTTGGTGCTACCCCTTCAGAGTACATAGGGGCCCATTGTGAACAATGGTGTGCCCTCTTTTAACACCTTCTTTGAGCAGGCGTTAAAAGTGCTGAAAAAAATGACGCAAGGAAATCTGTTAGATTTCCTTGCACCATTGTTTTGGCCCCCCTAATGGGGAAACGCCCCCTTTTCATACATTATGCCTGACATAGGCATAATGTATGCAAAGGGGCCATTTCCCCGTTAGGTACGTGATCTCTGGGGGGTGTTTTAGCCATTTCCAACATGTACTGATTGAAAATGTATGTCTCCTGAGATCATCTGTGAGTATTGCATTGCTAAATCATTGACTGAGTGGCCTCCTGTATCTCATACTACTCATTAGACAAACTGCAGGCCCCTTACTTCCAGTGGCTAGTAGACACTGTACCACTAGTATAAGTGAAAACACAGAGCCCATGTAGAAATGAGAGAAATGTAAAGTGCAAGAAGAAACTTTTAAGTTATGGATTTGTCTGATGACTTTCTTTCAAGTTAAACTACAGCCTATATTTTGAATGAAGAGTATGTTCATGTTTACTACATGTCATGGTGTCATATATGGGGAAAGGTACTTCCTGTACTGCAAGTTTAAATGACACAGGCTCTCAATCACTCATACAATTATTTCCATTACTACATCTAATTGTTCATACATCACCAAAATCCATGCTCTCACTGACACATGTCAGCCCTTCCATACTGCCCTTAGCCACTGTACATGGTTCATACCATAGTATCTGACTCTGGCTTAATGCCTAATGCTATCAATTTAGCTGTGTGTGAGGGTATGTGCAAAAAATGCACATGTTGTTTAGCCTTTAGTAGCTCACAATGATTTGGACTAATCAGGAGTGGGTCTACAGGAAATGTCTACAGGAAATGTTTCATAGCCCTGGCCTAGATGATGTTTGTGGCCAGTATTGGTAACATGAAGAGATAGAAAGGGTTGAGGGTACTCAATAGGTCACTACAAATTAGTATTTCCTAGGAACTTTCAAATATTGGTAAATAATCTATACTGACTGTTTTAGGAATGCATGTGAGAGATGCTACAAAATTGTGTCACACCACTACAAACAAATTCACTAAAAATATCTTTTGTTTTTATTTGTTCTCATCATTACAGGTCAACACCCATCAAAAGTGTGAAACCCTTGAAGGCCATCTCCAAGAAGAAGTGGACCCTGGGGGTCCATAGGGAGCACAGCCTGCATTGCAGGAAGAGGTGGGAGGACCTATGACGATGGACCAAAAAGTTAGCCAAACACCAGTTCGGCTAGTCCTCCCAATGAAGCAAGAGAGTGTGCCGCACCCTGACCCCCTAATGGACCGCATCCATGCAGGGGTCTACCTGGAGCTTGAAGGGCAGTTGAGGGTCCAACAGCAGCATCAAGGGGGGAAATTATTGTTGTAGTTAGTCCTGTTATTTAACCTTTCCTTATTTACAGCAATGTTTTATGGCATCCACATGACAGTTGACACGCATCCAATGCACATAAGGATTTCTTGAGGTGTAACTTTTTCAGAGGGTGTTTGATGTTGTGTTTGGTGTATTGATTTGTGCTAAAGGTTGCCACTAGATTCCTCATCACGAGTCAGTACTACTTAGAGCAGACACATGGCTGCATAAGAAAAAGGAGGTGAGTCCATTTTTGTTATGTTATGAGAGACAATTGTACCAAACATGCCCCATTTGAGCATTGGGTCCGGTGTGATGCTCCATCACAAATGTGAGTAGGTGATGCAGGCCCTAATACAGGTGACATGACATACAAAGCACTTATGATACCGTGGTGAGTCCATTTTAGTTCTTATTGGGACTCAGGACTTTAGCTTAGCCTTTGGCTTGCAGGCCTGTGTCCCCGTCACCTAGTGACTTTTAACCTACTTAGCTTGCTCTGTTTTATTCCATTTATCTTATTATTTATTTTAAGATGGCTGCCTTTGCTTATAGTTTATAAAGGTGTTTTGATTTGCATTATCAGTGCCACTCTGTGGAAGTGTCATTATCAGTGATTTACGAAGGTATTGACGTAATTTTCCTTTCTCAGTTAAGTGTGATAAAAACATAATGTACACTTTTGGGCACATGTCTGTCTCCTTATCAGTTGTTTGGGAACATACCTTCATCAGGGGTCCTACATGATCTGTATAAATACTTCTCACACAGACTAGGGGCCAGATGTAGGAAACAGTTTGCGAGTTGCAAACGGCAAAAATTGCCGTTTGCGAGTCGCAAACCGGAGTTTCCTATGCAGATTCCCAAGGTTTCGGATTTTTTTTTAAGTGCAGCTCGTTTTCCTTTGAGGAAAACGGGCTACACTTTAAAAAAAAAAAACTGCTTTATTGACAAGCAGTCACGGACATGGAGGTCTGCTGACTACAGCAGGCCTCCATGTTAGCGAGTGCCCATAGTCGCTATGGGGCCGCAATTTGCAACCCACCTCATTAATATTAATGAGGTGGGTCTTTGCGACCCCATAGCGACTCGCAGACGGTGTCTGAGACACCCTTCTGCATAGCAAATTGCGAGTTGCAATTTGCGATTCGCTCGGACTCGCAAATTGCAACTCGCAATTTGCTTTGTACCTACATCTGGCCCCAAGTCATTAGAGTGTTTCCTTCCCGATGCCATCTACACTGAACGTCACCTTGCTGCAGAATTCAGCCTTTGTGTCACCACAGAGTTTGACCTAGAGACCTTATGCCAAGGTAACGAGGACTGGGGGGGCACTTCTCATGGACATAATACTGGCAGATTAGGTTTATCATACATAAGTCTCATTATTTTAGGGAATAAGGGCCAGATGTAGGAAACAATTTGCACGTCGCAAACAACGATTTTCGTTGTTTGCGACGTGCAAACTGCACTATGTAATGCACAAAACTCGTTTTGTGATTCGGTAACCTGGTTACTGAATCTCAAAATGGGTTTGCGAGTCGCAATTAGGACGGAGAGTCCCCTTCCTAATTGCATGTCGCAGTGCAATGCCAGATTGCATTGCAACCACGAACGCGGTCGCAAACCAATCGCAGTTAGCACCCATTTCAAATGGGTGCTAACCCATTCGCAAAAGGGAAGGGGTCCCCATGGGACTCCTTCACCTTTGTGAATGGCATTAAAAAAAAAAATCCAGAGCAGGCAGTGGTCCTATGGACCACAGCCTGCTCTGAAAAAATGAAACGAAAACGTTTCATTTTTTAGTTTTGTAATACATCTCGTTTTCCTTTAAGGAAAATGGGCTGCATCACAAAAAAAAAAACTGCTTTATTTAAAACCAGTCACAGACATGGTGGTCTACTGTCTCCAGCAGGCCACCATCCCTGTGAGTGCCGCGAGTCTCAAGGGGGTCGCAAATTGCGACCCACCTCATGAATATTCATGAGGTGGGCATTTGCGACCCCCTTGTGCGTCGCAAACAGTGTTAGGGACACTGTTGTGCATAGGGTTTTGCGACTTGCAAATTTCGAGTCACTCTGACTCGCAATTTGCGAGTCGTAAAACCCAACTTACCTACATCTGGCCCCAAGTTCTCTTTGCTAGGAGTCGAACATCTTGTTTATTGTAAGATGGTGTGGGGGGGGTTTATATTCACAACTCTCTTCTTCACAATAATGCTTCTTTTACTGGTCATTATCCTAATAATTGCAGCTTGTAAATTCTATTGTAGATTGCAGCCTTTTCAATAAATATATTGAAAACTCTCCTGCATCTCCTTCATTGTCTGTGTGTGACTGAGACTTGTTAACAAAAGAAAAGGGTATCTTCCGTTCCACCATAGTTTCCCTGAGATGTCGCAATCTAGAGTCCATGTGTAAGGCTGCCAGAAATCACCTTTTACTGTTTGGGTTTTTGGTGAGATACTGCTTGTGAGCTGGGAACGTTGGCCCGACAGTTGCAACTTATTGTAGGAGTGGCTTAGCCGCCTACAAACAAAAGTGCTGTCTCCCCTAAACCAGCAGTCTCGCCTAGAAACAAGAGTCCAACTGACTCGCGTCACCTGAGGGGAGGAGAAGCCAGGGCAGGAGCCCTTTAAACTTTCTATAGCGCTCCCGCCGCCGCGGGAAGCGCGTCACCTGAGGGGAGGAGAAGCCAGGGCAGGAGCCCTTTAAACTTTCTATAGCGCTCCCGCCGCCGCGGGAAGAGCGTCACCTGAGGGGAGGAGAAGCCAGGGCAGGAGCCCTTTAAACTTTCTATAGCGCTCCCGCCGCCGCGGGAAGCGCATCACCTGAGGGGAGGAGAAGCCAGGGCAGCAGCTCTTTAAACTTTCTATAGCGCTCCCGCCGCGCGGGACGCGCCCGGGCCAAGCCCGGGCCAAGGGCGGGCCCGTCTTGCGCCCGTCATCGCCTGGAGGAGACTGGGCTGGGCCACCCCCCCAAAGTTTGGTTTTTGATACTTGGTCCTGGTACAGAGGTCTCAGGAATGCCCTTTGCTTAGTTTGCTTAGTCTTACTTGACCACGAGCTTCACTTGGCACCAAAGGGGTCAGTGGAGCAAGTCCCTATTACTTCTCGCTTCTTGGGGTCTTTTTTTTTTTCAGACGTGTTTGAAATTATTTAGCTGGGCTATTGGTTAGTCGATATGGGGAAGAGGAAGGCCGATGATGTATCAGCACCCCAGTCCCGGGTTAAAAAACCCAAGAAACGTTCTGTTGGGAAAGTGGAGGGATGTTCTACTGCAAATTTACAGCAATTCAAAACAATTGATTCATTGTTTGAAGAGGTTGAAGCTATACTGAGGAGCCCTTCTGTTGCTGGCCCTTCTATACCGGGTATCATTCCTCCCCAAAAAAAATTCCTGATCTCTTCAATAAAAAAATACAGACGCATAGAGTAGAGGTCAAGGTTGATTTACACCCACCCCCCCACTCCCAGGGTGTAATTCCTTCACTCGTGGAGATTTCACCATTTTTGGTGGAAACAAATGGATGTTTACCTGTAGAAGGTGCACCTCAGCTGAGGTGCTTGTCTCCGCCTCCTATTACCATTCCTTGTTCAAATAGGTTTTCGGTTTTGTCCTCTAATTCTGTAAGTCCTGGACTTTTACCAACCTTACTCGTAGAAGGAATCGATAAAGACTCTTTGGATGGGAAGATGGGCAACAACGAAGCTCCTCAGTTGGTTATCATTTCTCAGAAATTAGATGACGTTAAGTGTTTGTTGATATCTCTGATGAACAAAATCTCTGGACTTCATGTTCAAAAGTCTGGTTGTAATTGCATTGTGCCATATGAGTCTGTTCCTTCCTCTGATTTACTGATGGAAACAAAAAAACCTAGTTCTCTTACCGTAGGTGATAAATTGACATCTTCTTCTACAGATAACCTCACTAAGGGAAGTAACGGTAGTTTCCCAAGGCATGGTAGGTCTGCTTGTCAGACCATGTCTTCTACCCAGGAGCAAGCTTTAAAACTAGGTGTAAACAAGTGTGGATCCATCCTTGGACGGGGGGATAAAGGTAGCCCTCGCTCAAAAACTCCTCAGTTAAAACTAGGAGGAACGCCCTCTGCAGCAAGTTGTTGTGTTAGTCCCCTTTCAGTCACTCACCCTGATCATTTGACACTCTCACAGCCCTGTGACCTCAAGGGAAGGTTAAGAAGGAGGAGGGAAGATGCTATTATATATTTGACTAGGGTGCCAAAGCTACCTCAGGGTAACAGAGAGTCGAGTGACTCTCTAATTAATAAAGTCATCTATTGGATACGCTCCCAGAGGAACTGTCTCTCTGTTATCCGGTCTGACATACGTGAGGCCCATAGATATAACCAGTCAGGGTCGGAATTTGATTATATTTCGATTCTTTTTAATGACAGTAGTCTAGTTAATGATCTCCTGGCCTTTGATACACGGACAGGTATACTACGTACAGGTAGGGAATCAAATCTTAGACTTAGCACTCAGCCGCCTGGGGCCCCGCTATGTAGAGGATGTTGTACATCCGGAACCATCGCAGCTGGGGTTATTTCTTCTTTAGATAACTCTGTAACATCTAAACCCGTGAATCCTGCCCCCTTACTTCCTGAATTAGACTGACTGATTGCCCCCTGCACAGTACTTCCTAAAATAGTAAATGATGAGTGTCAACTTACAGGGACTCCATCTCCTGCCCCCCTATTGAGAACTAAGTCAATATTTACACCTCCCAAAATTAATATTATATCATGGAATGTTGCAGGAATCAAGTCAAAGTTGGACGACCCGGACTGGGTAAGCCTTGTTAATAAACAAGATATCTGTCTTTTTCAGGAAACTTGGTCTGCAGAACAGCTATCCATACAAGGCTTTACAACCTATTTTTTGGCTGCACAACCTCCCTCTGGTGGCTTTGGAAGACAGATAGGAGGGTTAATGATTCTATTGAATAATAGGCTAGAATGTGACCACTCCATAATAAAGATTAATTCCTATGATCTGCTGGGTGTCCAACTCATATTCCGACCTGGATTCAGGATGATAGTTCTGAATACTTATGCAAGATCCGTTCTCCGTGGGTCAGAATCAATGGTTCTCACCCAGCTGACGGACTATATAGAGCTTCTGGACCCTTCAGATCTTCTGATTATAGCAGGTGATTTTAATTGTTCTTTTGTGTTGGACAACACCATCAGCAATCTGACTACTGAGGAGGACGAATATTGGGGTATTCCCCAATCTAAGGAAACAGCGTTTTTGCCCGCTTCCCGTGTTGCATCTCAGTTGTCTTCCCTTTGTCTGAAATATGGCCTGAGAGAATGTAACGGCCGCACTAAATCTGACTCAGAGCGAGCCATCACTTTCAAGCGAGGGCTTTCCTTTAGTACTATTGATTATATTCTGGTGGATATTAGGCTATGGTCAAGTTCACTAGACATGGAAATCTTACCTCGCTTGGATAGCGATCATAATCCTCTGTGCCTTGTACTGACCAACCATGCATTTTTAAGAGTCCAGCACACTACGATCACTAACGTCCCACTTCCTTATTTGAATCATAGACGTTCTCGGGTCTGCTGGCCAAAGGTGGAATCCAACCCGTATTTGATTGGGGAAATATATTCATTTTTTTTAAAACTCTTCGCAGATTATGAGGAACAAGAAGCCTCTGATATTCCCATTATGGTTATCCACAATAAATTGGTGGATTCCCTACAGGGTATCTTCTATAGGGAAATCCCTTCCAAATCGAGACCTGTTGACACCCCTCGTAGGGATTGGTATAATCAGGATTGTGTGCGAGCAAGATCTAATCTAAATGAGGCTGTAAAAAACTCTACCCAAGTGGCCGTTAAAGAGGCCCGACGTAGGTATGTTAATGCCCTGAAACAAGCAAAAAAAGACTGGGATAATGAGATATGGCAGAAGCTGCTTGCAGCAGTCAAATACAAAGATGATAGTTCCTTCTGGCGGCTGTTGACCTCTAGTTCGAAAAGGGGCAATGATGACATTGGTATGTACATACAGCCCGAAAGATGGGTGTCCTATTTTTCTGGAATTTATGCTCTGCCTGCACCACAATCTCTGGAGGACCCTGGATATGATGAGTGTTGGGCTGTTAACAAGACCACAACTGAGAGCATTGTTTTTACTTTAGCCGAAACAACAGCTGCAATTAATTCTTTGAGGCCAGCCAAAGCCCCTGGTCCAGATAAGATCCCAGGGGACCTGTTCAAATCAGAACCAAAGATATGGGCATGGTACATCAATGTATTGTCTAATGCCATAGCAGCTGGTAGCCCTATTCCAGATTCCTGGCGTGGCGCAGAAATAATACCGATTCACAAAAAGGGTGATGTAGGTTCACCTGCAAATTATCGACCAATCAGCCTAATTGATATTCTTCAGAAGACGTTTGCTAAGCAGGTCCTAGATAGGCTTACCGATTGGATTCAAGACAACCAAATTTTATCCCCTTACAGGCCGGTTTTCGGCCTAAAACTAACACCATGGACCAAGTCCTCAGGCTGTCATTACTATTTTGGAAGTATGTCACCCTATCTAAGCAAAAACTTTATGTTGCTTTCGTAGATCTAAGATCTGCATTTGATTTAGTCCCAAGAGAGAAACTATGGGGAGTATTAAATAAAATCGGTATCCCAGGAAATCTAGTGCATTTGATCCAAAGATTACATGAAAAAACATTTGCACAAGTCAGATGGGGTAAGCAGGGGGAACTCACCGACAAAATAGATATTAAGAGAGGAGTACGCCAGGGCTGTGTTCTTGCCCCAACGCTATTTACATTGTTTATCAACGAGGTGGTGCAAGTCGTTACCAACTGCCAAAATGATGCTCCATCCTTGAACAACCATAAAATTCCAATTTTGCTATTTGCTGATGATTCCCTCCTGATCTCCAGAACCCCTATGGGTCTCCAGGTACTTGTGGATAAGTTTAGTTTGTTTTGTTGCGACTATGGCCTTGAACTCAACCATAGCAAAACTAAATTTATGACCCTGGGTTGTGGCCCCACTAAGAGATATTCAATTTTCCATAATGGTACCCCCCTAGGTATGGTAAGCTCCATAGATTATTTGGGGGTGAGAATTAGCAACAATCTGCATTGGGGGGCCCAAATTGAAAAAAGTTCAGCTATTCTGGCGCAGAGATCTGGGGCCATTTTACACTTTCACAAATCTACTTCTGAGAGAGTGATTACTCCAACTATTAAAATTTACCAAGCAAAGGCACAGAGCGCTGCGGTCTACGGGTCTGAAATTTGGGGGTCCTCGGACACTGGCAAGCTTGCAGTGGGGGAAAACAACTTTGTAAGGTCGACTCTGGCCTGTCCTCGCAATACCCCACTGCTGCCTATGTTCTGGGACCTTGGCCTTTCACGCATCTCTGATGTAATTGCCCTACGACCATTGCTATTCTGGGTCCGTGTATGGACCACCCCAGAGCTATCCACATACAAGGAGTCTATTCAAGACATTCTAGACAGACCAAATGTACTTACCATTCCCTGGTTTAGCCACATCTCAAAATGGTTCCACAGATTGGGTCTTAGTGAGTTTTGGAGTCATCCAGAAAGTATAAGGAAGGATCAGAAGAATCATTTAAAAATTGTTTACTGGATATATGTCAGGGAAAACTACTTGCTGTGTTCAACACACGGCAGATTGACTTCACAATTTTTTGATTTTAAATGGTACCCGTATCTGGAACCATTTATGGATACAATTCTTGACCCATTAAGTAAGAGTCTATATATTCAGTTCAGATATGGCTGTCTGCCTCTTAAATCCTATGGCAGCACATGGAGTGCGACCGCAAGTCCTGACACTTGTCCGAGTTGTAATCAAATTTCTGAATCTATTGTACATTTTATGTTTATATGCCCTGTTTATTTGATTGCGCGACGGAAGTGGTTACGACCTGTGTGCAGTAATATGGGGGTAAGACATTGTATTGTTGCCTTAAGGATCATGATGAGGGAAACTTCTCTCCCTCTATCCTGTGCGGTTAGTAAGTATATTGTAGCTGCTTGGCATATACGTACTAAATTTCTGGGGAAATAATGATGATGCGGACCAAAAAAAAAAAAAAAAAAAAAATAAGTGTTTTAGTTGCCAAATTTTAACTATACACATAGACTGAAACAAAACCCTTTGTCTATTTAAATGTTAGGTATTAGGGGGTTAGGTGCTTTTTTTAAGGAAAATAATTTTATGTGTTTTAAGGCTGAAATATATGTTTTTATCTTATTCTTATTCTTTTTAACCTAATTTATATTTCCTTTTTCATTCAATTGTTGGTTGTTTTGCTTTTATGGTTGAAAGTAACCGAATAAAGCTATGTGTTGGAAAGAGTCCAACTACGACATGGTGTTTTGGCATTAATTCACGGATATCATGAGTATCTCTGTCTCACACACATCAGGTACCCTAAGTACTATTATATGGAGATGACCGTGTTCTTAGGGATAATCCTCCTCAGCTGGATGAGGAGCATCTCACTAGGCTGTAGGTTGTTCAAGATTGAGCTCTTAAAAGGACTTCTCCCCATCTGGCGTTACATCTCTGCACCTATTATTCAACATGGCTAATGCCATAGACATTCTGGAAAATGTCAGACATGCATTAACACAACATCTAATAGCCCATGGCTTAACAAATGAGGGTAGGGATATCACATTTATAATGGAAGCTCATGAAGCTTACCAAAAAGAAACATGTTGTTCCTGGGTCACCTTTCTAGATGAAGATGACAGAACACATACATTTCACACACATAAAATAGCGAACGTACCACAGTGGTACCAAGCTTACCAGTATTTAGAAATACTGCTTTCCTATCAAGAACATTGAAATTGGTTGAATGGCACCCTACCACATGTAATAAAACCTGTGAGATTAAAGGCCAAATGTAGGAAGCAGTTTGCACATCCCAAACAGCGAATTCCGCTGTTTGCGACGTGCAAAATGCATTTTGCAATGCACAAAAACCATTATGCGATTCGGTAACCTGGTTACCAAATCGCAAAACAGGTTTGCGAGTCACAATTAGGAAGGGGTGTTCACTTCCTAATTGCGAGTTGCAGTGCAATGCAGGATTGCTTTGTGACCGCAAACGCAGTCGCAAACCAATCCCAGTTTGCACCCTTTTGCAATGGGTGGTAACCCATTCGCAAAAGGGGAAGGGGTCACCGTGGGACCCCTTCCCCATTGTGAATGGCACTGCAAATATTTTTTCAGAGCAGGCAGTGGTCCTATGGACGACTGCCTGCTCTGAAAAAATGAAACAAAAACGTTTAATTTTTCATTTTTGTAATGCATCTTGTTTTCCTTTAAGGAAAATGGGCTGCATTACAACAACAAAAAAAGCAGCTTTATTGAAAAGCAGTCACAGACATGGTGGTCTGTTGTCCGCAGCAGGCCACCATCCCTGTGAATGCCGCCACTCGTAAGGGGGTCGCAAATTGCGACCCACCTCATTATTATTCATGAGGTGGGCCTTTGCGACCCCCTTGCGAGTCGGAGGTGGTGTCAGGGACACCATCTAACATTTTGAATTGCGACTCGCAGTTTGCGGGTCGCAATTCAGAATCTTCCTACATCTGGCCCTAGGTCCCTTAAGTAATAATGGACCAACATGACCTATGTTTGCCACATATACACCACATCCTGGTGTACAGGCAATGCAAATAGCTGGCGTAAGCACATTTTATAATGAGCTAGTACAACTTTACAGATGATTAGTACAATTGGCTATGCGGACCTTGAATACCGCTTCAGCATGGCTGCACCAGCTGGCCACCAATTGGCTGTTATTGGAATGAATCCACAAATAGGACATTCTATCATGGGCAAAGCACCCACGGAACGTGAGAAGATGCCATTCTGGATAGCACAAAAATCTAACCAGCTGGAAGCAGTATTGCCTCATATGGGACCCCAAGATAAACATATAGGTGGTCATTACAACCCTGGTGGACGGTGTTAAAGCGGCGGTAAGACCGCCAACAGGCCGGCGGAAAAAAAAATGGACTCACGACCACGGCGGACACCACCAACAAAGACAGCCACTTTAACACTCAGACCGCCACTGCGGTACAAACAAACAGCTTGGCGGTCACCGCCAACAGACAGGCAGAGGACAATGTACCACCCACAGCATCACAACAGGCCAATCTGCCACCTTTTCCGGGGCGGATTCACAGTGAGCAAAAACACGGCCGAAACAGGACTTCGAAGGGAAAACGCTCACCTCAACACACCCCACGAGGAACCAGGACGCCATGGAACCCGAACTCCAGATCCTGCCAGCCCTTATCTTCTTGCTCCTCTACCAGGAGCACGAACTCCGGCGGCGGAGACCACAGTGAGTACTGCACCTACGACACAGGGGAGGGGGGACGGGGGAGAGAAAAATCAGACACACACACACGCAACACGCAACACCCCCACCGTCACCCACGACAACACACACACTAATACAGCATGATACATTACAGTTACACCCCCCTGGAAGAATGCAAGGACAAAAGGAAATGAGTGTAACCATTGTAATATATTAAAATCCAGTACGCAAAAATATGTATATACACTATAAACAAAATATACACCAAGAATAGTAGTCCAGGCAGTGCCCCATTGAAGTCCGTGGAACACTGGGCCCACACGGTATGGGCGAGGCCCACACTCAATCCCCGAACGTGACGGAGAGAACACTGCAGGGGCATCAGATAGCAATAAAACAGGCACCTCAGGGGGAAGGGAAAGGGGGGGCACCTCAGCGGATTGAGTGCTCAACATCAAATCCACGAGGGGGCCACATGCCCACAGTTCCATCCTGGGGAGTGCAAAGCCACAGTCTCTCAAGTCTCTACAGTGGGTGGGTTGCCCACTGTTCAATCCTGGGATCGCAAAGCCACAGTCTCTCAAGTCGATAACAGTGGGTGGGTTGCCCACTGTTCAATCCTGGGGAGTGCAAAGCCACAGTCTCTCCAGTCTCTACAGTGGGTGGTTTGCCCACTGTTCAATCCTGGGGAGTGCAAAGCCACAGTCTCTCAAGTGGATAACAGTCTCCACTGGTTCTGGAGGGCGCTTTGTGCCCAGAGTGCTTCATCCTGCCAAGGACAGAAGTAGTGGATGTGATACTCCACTGGTTCTGGAGGGGGCTTTGTGCCCAGGGTGTTTTATCCTGCCAAGCACAGAGGTAGTGGATGTGATACTCCACTGGTTCTGGTGGGGGCTTTGTGCCCAGAGTGCTTCATCCTGCCAAGGACAGAAGTAGTGGATGTGATACTCCACTGGTTCTGGAGGGGGCTTTGTGCCGTGAGTGCTTCATCCTTCCAAGGACAGAGGTAGTGGATGTGATACTCCACTGGTTCTGGAGGGGGCTTTGTGCCCAGAGTGCTTCATCCTGCCAAGGACAGAAGTAGTGGATGTGATACTCCACTGGTTCTGGAGGGGGCTTTGTGCCCAGGGTGCTTTATCCTGCCAAGCACAGAGGTAGTGGATGTGATACTCTACTGGTTCTGGTGGGGGCTTTGTGCCCAGAGTGCTTCATCCTGCCAAGGACAGAAGTAGTGGATGTGATACTCCACTGGTTCTGGAGGGGGCTTTGTGCCGTGAGTGCTTCATCCTTCCAAGGACAGAGGTAGTGGATGTGATACTCCACTGGTTCTGGAGGGGGCTTTGTGCCCAGAGTGCTTCATCCTGCTCGTGACGGACTCACGCCCTTGGCGCTCATGGGCCAGCGGTGCTTGTTGCGGCGGTGTCATTGGCAGCGGTGCTTGTGGCGGCGGTGCCCTGTTCAGCGGTGCTTGTGGCGGCGGTGCCCTGTTCAGCGGTGCTTATGGCAGCAATGCCCTGTTTAGCGGTGCTTGTGGCGGCGGGGTCCTTTGCAGTGACTCAGCTGCTGGCGGTCCTGTCTGGCCCAGCGGGGCTGGTGCTGGCGGCCCTTCATGGCCCAGCGGGGCTGGTGCTGGCGGTCCTGTCTGGCCCAGCGGGGCTAGTGCTGGTGGTCCTGTTTGGCCCAGGGGTGCTGGTGCTGGCGGTCCTGTCTGGCCCAGCGGGGCTGGTGCTGGCGGTCCTGTCTGGCCCAGCGGGGCTGGTGCTGGCGGTCCTGTCCTGGGCAGCTGGGCTGGTGCTGACGGAGGCCTCCTGGGCAGCTGGGCTGGTGGCGGTGGCCTCCTGGGCAGCGGGGATGATGGCGGTGGCCTCCTGGGCAGCGGGGCTGGTGGCGGTGGCCTTCTGGGCAGCAGGGCCGATGCTGGCGGTGGCCTCCTGGGCAGCAGGGCTGGTGGCGGTGGCCTCCTGGGCAGCGGTAATGATGGCGGTGGCCTCCTGGGCAGCATAGCTGGTGCTGGCTGTGGCCTCCTGGGCAGCAGGGCTGGTGGCGGTGGCCTCCTGGGCAGCCGGGATGATGGCGGTGGCCTCCTTGGCAGCCGGGATGATGGCGGTGGCCTCCTGGGCAGCGGGGATGATGCCGGTGGCCTCCTAGGCAGCGGGGATGATGGCTGGGGCCTCCTGGGCAGCAGGACTGGTGCTGGCGGTGGCCTCCTGGGCAGCGGGGATGATGGAGGTCTTCTCCACCGTGCTGCTCTTCCCAGACTTTCTGAATTTCTTGTGGCCCTTCCCCACCTTGGAAGGTGTCGCCACTGACTCCACACTCCCACCTGTACCCCTGGGAGCAGCTTTGGTGGCTGGAGTCTTCCCCCTCTCCCGCCGGGCACTTGCCAACTTTTGATGCTTGACATGTGGGGGACTGTCCGTGCTGTGGCTCTGTGCCACACTGGCTGCCCTGGTGGCCGGTGCACTCTAGATTCCGGTGACTACAGGCACCACTGGTCCCGGAGATGTTGTGGCTGAGGTGCTAGGTTGGGACTTGGAGAGTCGGGCCCTAGGAGACGGACGGGGTGGGGGAGGTGAGGGAAAGAGGTCAAGGTTGGACAGGAAAAATTTCTTGGGAACACTGGGACGGGTAGCTGGAGGGGGTTTGGGAGTGGAGGAAGAGGTTGTGGTTGTAGGAGGAGTTTGTTTGGTGACTTTGGGTGAAGGTCCATACGCTGGAGGCTGTTGTGAGGTGGATGGCTGTTGGGTGGGTGTGTGCCTGTGTTTGTGTATCTTGGGAGGTGGCGTCACAGACACACTGGGAGAGGACACAGGGGACGTGTGAAAGGCAGTGGGGTGGTGACTGCACGTGAGCGGGGTGTGGTGGTGTGTGTGCTGGTGATTGAAGTAGTGGCTGTAGATGTAGTGCATGCAGGTGTGAGTGTAGACGAGACTGGGAGGGAGGAGGGAGACGAGGAGGAGGGGGACACAGTGGAGGCAGTGGATGTTGGTGTGTCTGCATGTGTGTGATGCTTGCGTGAGTGCCTGTGGGATGTGTGGTGCTTATGTTTGGCAGAGCTTCCCTTGTGTGTTGACGTGTGTGCATGCTGGTCTGAAGGTGTGCTTGGGATAGGCTGAGGTAGAGGGGATTGGGTCTGGGCGGAGGAAGTTGGAGGGGGGAGGCTAGAGACAGGGACAATGGCTGCCATCAGTGCTGAGGCCAGAGTCTGAAAAGCTCGCTGAAGGGCCACCTGACCAGAATGAATGACCTCCAGGAATGCATTTGAACTGCCTTTCTACACCCTGGATGGCATTCAAAATGGTAGACTGCCCAACAGTGAGGGACCTGAGGAGGTCAATGGCCTCCTCAATGAGGGCAGCAGGGGTGACTGGGGCATGGCCTGAGGTGCCTGGGGCGAAGGTGATGCCCACCCTCCTGGGTGAGAGGGCATGGGGCAAAGGCTGAGGGGCTGCTGGGAGGGCGGTGCTGGTAGGGGGGTTGGCGGCTGTACCTGTAAATGCGGGGGGCACAGATATTGCCGCCACCACAAGGGAGCTCCCATCAGAGGACAAGTCCATGTCACTGGTGTCAGCTCCTGTCCCCGCCGTGGAGCTCTCCTCGCCCTCCGTCCCACTGGTGAACTCCGAGTCCGTAGTCTTGCCCTCCAGGGCCATGTGGGATACAGCTCTGTCATGCTCCGGTGCGACTGCTCCTCCGCCTGATGATGCTAATGCACATAAGAACAGGGAGACCACAAAAAGGGGGACAACGACAGAAGAAAGACATGTTGAGTGCATGCATTAATGCTACCATTGGTTGACACGACAGACACAGAAGCCCCCTGCACTATGCCGCGCACTTGGGATCCACTGTTCAATCCCTGGGACATGGCCTATAGGGCTATGGCCGACATCTGCACACATGGATGACACAGGAGCCTGACTAGGTGTACTTGGCACTGTACACAGGTGGGGTGGGGTGCCACAGGGTCTGCCAGGACAAGGGGACCTAACTAGCACACTCACCCTGGCCTAGGGAAACCCACAGCCCACCTCCCCCACCCAGACACCTCCACTGCGTGCAAAATCAGCAGAATGAGAGTGTACTCACCCCCTTGTGGCTGCTGTGATGCCCTCAAGCGCCCAACCAACTCCGGGTACGCCACCGCCAGGATCCTGAACATCAGGGGGGTCATGGTGCGACGAGCACCCCTCCCACGTTGGGAGGCCATCCCCAGCTGGGCCTCCGCTGTATTCTTGCTCCAGCGGCGAATGTCCTCCCATCTCTTACGGCAGTGGGTGCTCCGTCTGTGGTAGACCCCCAGGGTCCGGACGTCCTTGGCATTGGCACGCCAAATATATTTTTTCTGGTGGGCGCTGACCTACATGAATTGTACAGGGGGAAAAGAAAAGTTATTACCAAATGCACCGTCACAGTCATTGGCCCCCATCCCTACCCTTGCCATGTGGCACATGCACTCACCGTCATTTCATGCACGCCTCAATCTCCCCCCCACCCAATCTTTCATCCATCCCACTCCACACAGGCATAGCCTATACAGCATGCTCCCAATGTACTTACATGTTTGTCTGGAGGACCATAGACTAGCGTGTACTGGGGGAGGACCCCATCCATGAGTTTCTCTAACTCCTCCGATGTGAAGGCAGGGGCCCTTTCCCCAGACGCACGAGCCATAGTCTCTTCCAGACCAAGGTCACAGCAGCACTTGCAGTGTAGGTCCTCTCCTGTCGAAGATCAGGTATTGAGTGATTGAACAGATAGAAAATGGTGGTCACGTCCACGGCGGTACGTACCGTCACCGCCGGTGTACATCGTCATTGGCTCCTGGGACCGATTGGGTCCAATGTTAACCAATGCAGAATTGCGCCGCAGTCTTCGACCGCCTACAGCGACGGTGTACAACGCCAGCGTAGTTACCTCACATCCCATTGAACCACTTTACAGGTCAGGCAGCCGCCATTTCAGGGGCCCACATGGCTTAATTTTTATCTGCGTCACACATACCTAGGCCTTGCCTCAACACTCAGACAGGCCAAATTTCGGATTATGATTCATGTTCTGTGTAAGCTGTGGGTACGTACCTCTGAGTTGGTTGACTCTGTGCTCGCTGTTGTCCTTCATAGGCACCGTCCGCTGGGACATGTGAGGAGATGGTGGAATCCTCCGGTGTACAGACCGCTGGTGGACCTGTCGACAATGGAGGAAAGACATGTGATCATCACCTACAGACTTGATCATGCCACAATCCTGGAACTGTGTGGCCAGCTGGAGCCAGACCTGATGTCAGCTATCCGCCATCTCACAGGAATCCCCCCTCAAGTGCAGGTGCTGTCAGTACTCCATTTCCTTGCAAGTGGGTCATTTCAAACAACAGTGGCCATAGCATCAGGGATGTCCCAGCCTATGTTTTCCAACGTGTTGTCCAGAGTGTTGTCTGCCCTGCTGAAACACATGCAGAGCTACATCGTTTTCCCTCAGGTGGAGGATTTGCCTACAGTGAAAGGTGACTTCTATGCCCTGGGACATATCCCCAACATCATAGCTGCCATTGATGGGACACATGTGGCTTTGGTACCCCCCCCGCAGGAGTGAACAGGTGTACAGAAACCGGAAAAGTTATCATTCTATGAATGTGCAGATGGTGTGTTTGGCAGACCAGTACATCTCCCATGTTAATGCCAAATTCCCTGGCTCAGTGCATGACGCTTACATCCTGCGGAATAGCAGCATCCCTTGTGTGATGGGTCAACTCCAGAAGCACCGTGTGTGGCTATTAGGTGAGCACCTGGAAGCAAGTCAGTGGGAATGGTTGTCTGGGTCTGGGGATATCCCTACAGGTTAGTGTGTGTCTAACAGTTGTCCCTCGCCATTTGCAGGTGACTCTGGTTACCCCAACCTGTCATGGCTACTGACCCCAGTGAGGAATCCCAGGACAAGGGCAGAGGAACGCTACAATGAGGCCCATGGGAGAACTCGGCAGATAATAGAGCGGACCTTCGGCCTCCTGAAGGCCAGGTTCAAGTGCCTCCATATGACAGGTGGATCCCTATTCTACTCACCAAAGAAGGTGTGCCAGATCATCGTGGCCTGCTGTAATCTTCACAACTTAGCTTTGCGACAACAGGTGCCTTTTTTGCAGGAGGATGGTCCAGATGGTGGTGTTGTTGCAGCTGTGGCGCCTGTGGACAGTGAAGACGAGGAAGCAGAAGAAGAGGACATCGACAACAGGAACTCAGTGATCCTGCAATATTTCCAGTGAGACACAGGTAAGAATACAAACCTGCCTACTACATGTACTTTAACACTACTATCTCTCTACTGTCTGTCGTTTTCACCCAGTGTATGGTCACTGAGTTGTCACTTTCCCTTACGATTTCACAGAAGTGGGTCCCACTGTGTGACATCTGCTTTGTTTCCTCATGGACTAGAGCTGTGTGACATAGGTATGTTGACATTACATTTGAAAGAGCATTTTGACACTGTAATTGCTAATACACTATTTCGAAATCACAGACT
Organism: Pleurodeles waltl; assembly: GCF_031143425.1. Taxonomy (NCBI): domain Eukaryota; kingdom Metazoa; phylum Chordata; class Amphibia; order Caudata; family Salamandridae; genus Pleurodeles; species Pleurodeles waltl. Next base: position 103,377,201 of record NC_090437.1, read on the forward strand.
GACTCCAGATTGTTTTGTGCTTCAAGGGTGTTTATTTAAGTGCTCAATATAGGAGGGGGTTGTAAAATGGTGAGGGGTGATGGTGGAAGAATGTCCATGGCAGAGTCCAGTCTATTAGTCTCACAGGTGCATTGTCCAAAGCGGCATAGGAAGTGGAGCTGGGGCAGTTTGAGGATGGACAGGGTGACAAAATGGGACAGAAAGGTAACATTCAGGGTGGTGTCATTTCTTGGCGGGGGTCTTGGCATCGTTCTCTGTCTTTGTCCTGGTTCTCAGGGACCTTTTTGCGGGGTGGTTCTCCCTCTGCAGGGGGTAGGGTGCTGGTGTGGTGGTCCTGTGGTGGGGTGTCCTGTCCACTAGCGCCGGCGGAGGTGGTGGGCAGTTCATCGTCCAGGCTAGTGTCAGGGGCCCCTTGTTGTGCCACAGGGTCCCTCCTGGTGTTGAGTACTTCCTTCAGCACCCCTACGATGGTGCCCAGGGTGGACTTGATGGATCTGAGTTCCTCCGTGAAGCCCAAATACTGTTCCTCCTGCAGGCGCTGGGTCTCCTGAAACTTGGCCAGTACCGTTGCCATCGTTTCCTGGTAGTGGTGGTAGGCTCCCATGATGTTGGAGAGGGCCTTGTGGAGAATGGGTTCCCTTGGCCTGTCCTACCCCTGTCGCACAGCAGCCCTCTCAGTTCCACTGTGTTCCTGGGCCTCAGTCCCCTGGACCGTGTGCCCACTACCACTGCCCCCAGGTCCCTGTTGTTGTTGGGGTGGTGGGTTAGCCTGGGTTCCCTGTAGTGGTGGAAACACTACTGATTGACGTGTCCTGGGGACAGAGGTATGGGCCCGCTGGGTGGGTGCTGTGCTGGTGTTTCCAGAGGGGGGAAGCTCTGTGGTGGCCTGTGCCAGTGTGAGGGGAACCGACTGTCCTGAGGTCCCCGATGGGCCAGGCTGGTCATCTAGATCCAGTTGGACAGGGCTGCTGTCATCACTGTGGGCCTCTTCTGTTGGTGGTGTGGACATGTGTGGACCCTCCTGTCCTGTGACGTTGGGTAGGGGTCCTGCAGGGGTATAAAAGGATGTTTATTACATCTGTATGTGCCATGGTGTGCAATAGGTGGGTGACCGTGTACCCCAGTGCTTGCATTCCTGTGTGGGACCTTGTGTGATGGTGGTTTAGGGGGGTGTATGGGTATGTGCAGTGGCCATGCTTTGGTGATGGGCGTCCATGCTTTGTTGTTGCATGCAGGGCTTGGTGTTAGGATGTGTGGTTTGTGATGTTGGGACACTTGTGAGGAGTTGGGGTGAAGGTGAGGGTAGGGGTATGTGATAGCATGCAAGTAGGGTGGGGGATGTAATAGTTAAGATTTGACTTACCAGAGTCCATTCCTCCATCTACTCCTGCAAGGCCCTCAGGATGCAGAATCGCCAAGACTTGCTAATCCCATGTTGTTAGTTGTGGGGGAGGAGGTGGGGGTCCGCCACCAGTCCACTGAACCGCAAGGTGGCGTCTTGAGACCACGGAACACACCGTCCCCCATAGGTCGTTCCACCTCTTCCTGATGTCATCCCTATTTCGTGGGTGCGGTCCCACTGCATTGACCCTGTCCAATATTCTTCGCCATAGCTCCATCTTCCTAGCTATGGAGGTGTGCTGCACCTGTTATCCGAATAGCAGTGGCTCTACCCGGACGATTTCCTCCACCATGACCCTGAGCTCCTCCTCAGAGAACCTGGGGTGTCTTTGCCGTGCCATGGGGTGGTGTGGGTGATGTGTGGGGTGGTGTGTGTAGTGTTAAGTGGGGTGATATTTAGTGATGTGTTGTGTGAGGTGCTTGGAAGTTATGTGGGTGATGGTATTGTGTGCCTGTGGATGCCTGGTAGTTGTTTGTGGTGTCTCTCTCTGGCCTTCTCTCTGTAATTTTGTCGTAGGGGTTTGTGGGTGATGTGGGTGTGTGTTTTATATTGTAATGGGTGTGTGGGAGTGGTGTGTGTATGTGTATCAGGTGTGTGTATTTTGAATTGTCCAATGTGGTTGTGTTTTGTAAATGTGTGTGTATTTTGAGCGTGGTGGTGTGTACCACCAATGAAATACCGCAGTTGAAAGACCGCCGTGTGGATTCGTGTGTCGTGATAGTGTGGGTGTATTTCTGTTGGCATGACGGTGGAGGATTTGTTTTCGTCAGTTTATCACTGACCTTTGGTGTGGCGGACTTGTGTGGGTGTCTGAATTTTGGCAGATTCCGAGCTGTGGGTCATAATAGCTGTGGCGGATTTCCACGGCGGTGTGTTGGCGGTCTTCTGCACGGCGGTAAGCGGCATTTACCGCCAATGTTGTAATGACCCACATAATTCTCACAATGTGCTTCCCATTCAGAATGATTCCCTCAGTGGGGTACAGTCTTTCCTGCAATTTACACTAACACGCATGGTACCCCGACACTTGCCAATTTACTGGAAGTGTTAAAACAAATTCAAAATGAGCACAGGGATGCTCCAGTCCTAGATTTGTGGATGATACTGGTGCGTAACTTCGACACAGTCTCCTTAATAATACTCCATAACATTAAAGAGGAAGCGGTAGCGTTGGCTATATGCCAGCATCTCTGGAAGTTTCCACAGTTGGAACAGGAGCAACAACTACCGAAAATTATTTCCAAAACCTATACTAGTATAGGACGTGGTAGTTTGGGGGTCAAGTCGAAGAAGCCTGAAACTAAGAGTAATACCCCTAAGGACGATACTAAGCAAGCACAAGAGGGTTCTAAAAAACACTGAGATAAACAAAAACAAAATAAAGACAGACAGACAAATTCAGAGAGCAGACTCTCTGCATCCAGAGACCTCCAAAAGAAGATTTAATTTAAAAAATAGAGAAACGTTAAAGGATACTGACAGATATACTGATTCCGGTCCCTCTCGTTCCTTTCAAGACACACCGTATAGACAGTCAGGATGTGGCTCTGACCGGCCCACTCTCTCACTCTATGTGAAACAGAAGACTTGCAGCAGTCTTCAGACAAGAAAGAAGACAATTCTCCACCACAAAAGCCACAATTTAAAAAGAAAAAGGTGGCCACAATTTCTATAAAACGTGCCAGCAAAGTTGAGAACATTGCTGAAGAACAAGACATGGGAAGTGACCCTGCTGGACAGTGGAGCAGAAGTCAAGATATGTCGCCAGAGTCTGAAAAGTCACCTGGATGCGACAGCAATGAATGACTTTCTTGCAGGCGAGACTGCAGCCCGGTGCCTTCTCCCACCCGGCAGGATTTATGATTTAAATATCCAAATTGAGGGAAATATAGAGCGTACCATTAGTGTAATTTTTGGGGAAAAACTTCATTGTGATATCCTATTGGCAGAAAGAGACTGGCCACCCAAACACGTCTGTAAGCTCCAACATGGGGAAGATGTCATTTTGCCTTCTTTTTCCAAATTTGTCCCAGAAGCGGTAAAATAAACCTAAGCTGTTAATTGGACTTTGGTGCAGGTACTCATGCCATACCGCAACCATGTAGGTTGGGATAAGGATTCCCCCTACCATGTAATACCTATTAGGTCTACACCCTAGACTCAGCCCCAGTACCCTGTTAAACATGAAGCTGAAGCTCCAGTGAGAGAGGTCCTCACTCAGCTCGAGTACCAGGGAGTAACAGAGTCCTGTGTCTCTGCAATGAATAACCCGTTATTCCCTGATGCAAAACCAGACCGTTCATATAGAATAGTCTTAGATTCCAGACACTTAAATAACTACACATGCAAATGTGTGATACAAAATGCACACAGCACAGCACTAACTAACAACATAGTGCATAAAAAATACAAACCAACCTTGGATATTTCCAATGTTTTTTTCTGCCAAAACATTCTCATTTGGCTCACAAAAACGTTTTGCCATTTGCCCCAGGGCTAAAAGAACAGCCCTGGGTTGCTTTCTGCCCGTGTAACATCAATACTGCACGATATTGATCCTGAGGCGTTGTCCTATGTGGATGACATCTATCTCACAGATGATGACCTCAACATCCATCATGTCAGGGTCGATCTGTTCGTTTAGGGTTTGCTACCCTTGGTTACAAATTTAATTAAAAAAAAAACTAAGATAGCCTTTCTCAGTGTATAGTTTCTGGGATATGAACTATCAAACGAAAGCAAGAGCCAGGCCCCACACTTTTTAGAAAAATGTGCTCAACTTCAACCACCAAACACAATAAAAAAACTGCATTCTTTTCTTGGTTTCTTTAACTTTGGCAGAACTGACATTTCAGATTATGCACAACGCAGCAAACCACGCTATGATTTAATTCATCCAGATTTCTCAAGCAGACACTGGACAGTTGAACTCACATGCATCCTTAGAGGATTGCAGCAAGACATGCTAGAAGCAAAACACTTACACACACAGATGACAACAAAACAAATTTGCTCATCACAATATTTGCTGGTGCCATTGGGTTCAACTATGCCACCTTTAATGAGGGCAACACGGTGCCCACATCATACATGTACTCAAATGCAGAACAACACTTTGCACCCACAGAAAAAATACCGACTGCTGTACAGATGACTGTCATTAAGGAGAGGCCATTTGCCAAAGGACAACGCATTATTATCGTCACCTCGGTTCCAGCTTTAGAGGTCGTCACCAAAGCAAGCATTCCTAACCCTAAAGCACTACATCCACGCTGGATTCAATAGGCAACCTCCCTGACTGCCACTGATGTTGAATATATTTTTGACCCAAAACTTCCAACACAAGAATTTCTCCAATACAAACAGGACTACCCGCACCTCTTAACATCTTGCTATTTGACAGATAGCAGACTGTCATTTACACTAGTGGCTCAGCACAACCAGCTGTAGGTACAAAGCATCAACACTCAGCCGCTTGCACAGCTGTGAGCGAACTGATGAAGAATGGTGTATTCCACCCTCAACATACCTACACGCAGACCCTGGGGGACTGCACAGCATAGTTGGCTGAGCTTAAAGCTCTTATCTTGGCACTGGAACATACGGATACGGAACAGCTCACATTGATTGTGTGTGATTCGTACTATTGTATCCAGTCCTACAACAATTATCTTAATCATTGTTGGTTGAACAGTTTTAGGGACTCAAAAGAGAACACCATAAAACACAGATCTCTGTGTGGGAGGGTGGCTGATCTTAAGGATATGCTACCAGATGCTTCTGTAGTACATATATTGGGCTACCAATGGGTAGAGGTACACTTTGGCTGATGAAGCATCCAAATCCGCAGTAGCTAAGACTTCTGTTGCTGCAGTGACTCGTTCTCATACAAGATTGGATAATGAAATTCAGGCTGCCGTGAAAGCTTTGGCTAAAGGCAAGGCACTTCCAAAAGCATAACCTACAAAATATTCCTACCATATCAGTGCACACAATGTCGCCTTTGTGACTATTCCTGGGGTGGGAGATTGAGTGATCCCCAACCAAGACCAGAAATAAGATCTCATCAAAGCAGCGCATACGGGTGTCACATTAGCTCTTGCTGGTGTTGCGGTCACAATATCACCCTTAGAGAAACGCTTCAGGTGGCCAGGTCTGTACAAACAGACCAAGCAATATGTCCTTTGCTGTGACATTTGCCAGCAAATAAAGGGTCAGATTTATACTTTTTGATGCAAAACTGCGCAAATGCAGTTTTGAGTCAAAAAGTTTAGCGCTGGCTATCACCATTTTTTAACGCCACCTGGGCGTCATATTCATACTATGATGCTTGGTGGGGCTAAAAACAGGTTAGAGTCAACATTTCTGACATTAACCATTGTGCCTTGTCGTAAAGCAAAATGACATTAATGCTGGAAAAATTACTCTAACCTGTTTTACAACACATAAAAATGGCGCAAAATGGAAATTCACCATTTTTACCCACATTAGCGTCAAATACAGGTGCTAATGGAAAAAACAGTGCAAAGGAGAGACAAAATGGACCCAGAAAGCCAGGAGAGACCCCAGGGTGACTCCAATCAACCAGGAACCAGCCAGGAGGACACAGACAAGACCCAGGGGAGGGAGAAGAAAAAGAGAAAGTGTTGTTTCAGTATGGCGGTGCATGAAATACTGGTGAGAGAGGTGACAGAGCATCAACATCAACTCTTTGTCACCTCCAAATTGCCAATTGGCAGGAGAGAGGCAATCTGTAGATAAGATTAACACTGTGGCAGAGGTGAGGAGAATGGTAACAGAGTGCAAGAAACACTGGCATGATTGTAAGTGAAGGACAAAGGAAAAAATGGCAAGGAACAGGAAGGCAGCACTTCAAACTTGAGGTGGTAGTCCAGCACCATAAGAGGACCTGGACGAGACAGAGTTGATGGTTGCAGCAGTCATCTCGGAGGAACTGGTCACTGGAATCGCAAGACAGGACAGCGCAGACTACCAGGAAACACCACAAATGCAGGGTAAGTTGCACAGACAAAATGAATGCCGAATTGTCAAGTGCAAGAAGGGGGAGGCACATAATACACACACAATGCATGTCAAAGGAGCACAGATGGACACATTGCACATGAAGCAAGTTGCACCATGCTGACTTAAGCTACACATGTACCTATGCCTTGGTAGTACCATGCACCACAACACATACACAACCTGGACATATGTCAATCATCAGGCCTAACTACCTACATGTACCTATGTAGCACATGGGATGGATGGCATGTCTAATGACTGTGCCTCTGGTTGTGTCATCACAACATCCCTCGCATATAGGCAAATTAACCCTACCAACACGACCAAGACTTCAGAGACTAATTAGTCAGTCAATACCATTACTGGGGTTACGTAACCTTGGTGTTCCTTGCAGTAACACCTTGCAACTGCCTTGCCTCATTGCCCAAACATGTGTGCTGCATCTCACAGCACAAAATTCATTGCAACCGCCCCAACAGTACCAAGACATTTGCTGGTAGCATCACCACCCCGCACATTGACAACACATCCACATTAGGCAGCCACCACTCCATCACGCAGTGAGGATGCCCCCTCTGTGCAGGAAAAAATAATCTGAGCAGGCGCTGGGGGAATAGCAGGCTGGTCCTGGATCACCGGAAACATGGCACTACCCAGAGCACCTAAACTGGTATAGTGTGGAACCACACATCTTGATGCTGATCAGAAATGTGCCACTACAGAAAATATGTACCACAGAAAGCAAACTGTAGGTGACAACAGTTACAGGCTGAGCCCACAACTACTCTGCACAACCATGTGAGACACATAGGAATGGGGAAATAAACACACACATGCAACACATGGTGCATTACTGTGAACATAATGGTGTATAACTCCACATTGACGGGCTGGGGATGGTGCATGGGCAAGTCTGGTGTTGGTAAGACTGCCAGAACAGTGTACCCTGTGCGGTTGGCAGTATGAGTCACATACTGGGATGGCGAATGGAAATCTGTCTGCTCATGGTAGCTCTGTGGCTGACTTAGCACAACATTGTTGATGGATCAAATAGAGTCAGTGCCAGTCTTGGGGTGCATTGGGTGTGACAAGACACGTTGCACTTAGCCCTGCAAATCAGGCAGTGAAAAAGGCAAAGGGGCAGGGCATGGGACCCTCTGCACTGTCCATGCCAGGTGCACGGGCAGTGCAGGGGTGGCCAGGGGCACACCACATCACCACCAACCTTTGCATGGGGGTTTCACCGCCGTGCAAAGGCTAATGGAAAAGCAGGTACATACATGGAGGGTAGCATTGATCGTAATACTGGTCTGGTGTCACAAGACAGATGGCATTGCCAGTCTGTAAGCTGCTGGAAACCTGACAGTGCCAGGTCTTTGGCCCATGGGGCATTCCCCATTGACATGTGCCACTACTACCTTGCCCTATTGGGGTGGTCATTTAGACAATGGCAGTCAAGTGGTCATAGGACTGCTGCACTTTTAATGAGGGACCAGTATGACTACTTGCAAAATCACCATCAAACTAGCTCGAGGCCCTGACCTATGTTCAACTCCAGTTAATTGGTTATGTCCATGAACTAAGTTGCCATCAGGCAATGTCATATGCAAAATGATGTATCCAGCAAAAAATTACACCCATGCTGGCCATCCCTGGGTCTACTCCTGCGCCAATTTAGTTGCACTGTCACTATGCTGCATCTCTTGCATCATAATGCAAGGATGGCTGCATTGAAGGGGAGATCATAGTTGTGTAGGAAGGCGCACCTTCCAGCATAGACAGAAGATGAAATAAAAATCTGCTAGGTCCATGTGTGCTGTACAATGTAGCACAAATACACATTTATCAACATGAGGAGCTATTAAAGGAAACAACAGCATAGAGTCCTGGCAATGCCATCCCTGGGGTGGTGCAAGGTTTCAGTACTGCACAAGTGGATGTAAAACATGTAAGACTGGGACAGGGGCATATTGCCACGTGTGGTGCTGTGGCTTAACCACTGCAACACCAATTGCAAGGCTCTACCATGCAAATGGATGCATAGGGATTGATGACAATAACAAGATGGTGTCAAGCCACACAAAGGATATACACCACACCTAGTAGATATGACGCAGCCAATTGTGCAACCTGAGCTTCCCAGCATGTGACACTCAGGTGGGGCAATGGGCTGATAGACTGCAACCATGATGTACAGGAACAATGTTTGGGAAGTAAGATGACAATGAGCCTCCAATTGCAAGTCAGTGACGTGACATGTCAACTGCCACAACACAGAAAGATTGATGTTACACCATCTCATTGCAGAGGATGATGGCTCTCTTGCTGATCTGCCTGTCCTGGAGTTCCTGGATGACCTGGATGACCAGCTGACAACCATCACCCAAGAGACCCTCCAAGAAGTCCTGGTATCCCTTCAGACATCACCTCCAGTCGCAAGGAGGACAAACAATGTAGCAGCCATCCCAGATGCCCCACCCAACACCCCAATAGTACAACCTGCCAGCACCAACACTGCTGAGGACTCCGAGGACCCAGGGACCACCTTTGAAAGGACAGTGGTAGGAGTCCATTGGGAGCTGGCCAAGGAGGTGCGGGGTGGGGATGGAGACTGTGGCAACCAGCCTAGAGGGAATGAGCATGTGCAACATCACGGCCATTGAACATACTGCAGCCAAACGAGGCATACACTCCCCACTGCATGGAGTCCAGCAGTGTCTGAGGGACATAGCTGCTGCAGGAGGGAGAGGTCACAACAACTGCCCTCCCAAACTGATAGCAGCGTGCTTGAGAGCAAAATGGACTCCATGCACCGGGAACTGGCCTCCCTCAGGGCAGACATGGCTGCCTACCACGGGATGTTGCTGCTATCCTAAAAAATCAGCAGTTCCTCCTCGCTAGAGTGATGCCATATGTAGTGCCACAGATGGCAGCTGCCGGAAATTGGGACTCTACATCTCCAACCACTGAAGTGTGTTGCCCCCCTCTACCTCCCCAACACCACCATCAAGGGCAGAGGAGACACCACACATTGGAGAATAAAGATGTGGAACAGATCATTTTCACTCATAAGAGTTCACGGTAGCACCAGCCTATGCCACATGGGCAGTTTTTTCCTTTGTCCTGTGCTTGAAATCATGCCAGTGTTAGCACAGTTGGATATGTGCACTCTTCAAAGACACACTGTTGCCCTGTCTGCTATGGACTGTCATTCTCTCTTACTTACAAACTGGCAAATCATGTTCCTCCGCACTTAACAACACTTCACCCTAACATGTCCCGTGGCATGTCCCTCAATCCTGGACTTGTGTTGTGTCACAATTGTATGGACTTCACAAATGGGGTCACTTACCTGGACATTGTAAACATTGTACTACAACACTTGTAAATAAACACCTCCTACACAAACAGCATGTGACAGATCTACTACTAGGAACTGTGATGTGTGTAACCATGTCATTATTCACAGAGTGTCAGTACAAGAGTTCCAGAATATGTGGGCACATATCTATACGCAGGGTTCTTACATGATAAATCTCGATGTTGGTCTCATCCCCTACAAGCAATTCACTGAGTATGTCAAAAATGAAGAATACATGTATGCTTCACTCGCTACATACGACAGGAATGGCTGTGAAACAGTTCTTGGGCAATATCGTCAGCTGGGAATACCAATAGAGCATATTGGTGTGAAACAGAGGTACCTAATCTCATTAGTGATTGCCAATGCTCACTTCTGCAGGATAGAGTTCAAATGTAGGCTGTTGTCAGATGTGCCACAGTCCCCAACATTCCTACACAGGACACCAACACTGACAGCTGAATTACCACACCTACCTGTCCAAGTTAACTAGTCACCTTGACTGTTGGGTACATTGGATGGCAGATGCTTGGACAAGTAGATGTGTTGTTGCTGCCAATGTAACAGCTCAGTTGTCAATAGGTGATGCACTTGTCAAGAGAGGTATTGGGAGGCATGACGGAATCCCGAGGCCAACACACAATTTGTACTGTGCACGCTTGGGAAGACCCTGAGACACTATCATTTGACACAAAATGTATAGGAGTAAGCAAAAATTGTTATTAAGTATTAAACTGAACTTAAAATTTATTAAAACCTACCTAAACTAACCTATTATAACTATATTTAACCAACAACTAAAGCTAACTACCCTATGCTTAACTTAACTAACACATTTAACACCACATTCTAAACATTGGCCCCCTCCCCCTTAATTTACAGGACACATGCAGGACAACATATACTAATACGACACATATAGTAACTAAACTAAACAAAGATATTTTTTTTAATTTTTTTTTTATTTTTTTTATTTTTGTAATAAACACATAGATACCCCAACATGACCACCCACCCACAAATTAACACGTAATAAGTAAAAACCCACCCCAACCCACTTAACCTAACTAAACTACATACCTACACTAACCTAACACTATCTCCCTAAAACCCACAATAAAACATAACCTAAAAGCAGAGGTTAGGGGACAGAACTTGGAGGTGGCAGTTCAGAAGTCACTCAGAGTTTTGCCTTCTTCAGTTTTTTTATGAACTTCAGCCACTTAGTGTTAGCGGCCCCCTCCTTCTCTAAACTGTCCAAACGTGTCAGGATCAAGGAAACGTCCCTCTTCAGACCCTGCAACAATTGCATGTCCATGGCAGCAGGTGGTGTAGGCTGTTGCACTGCTGTTGTCAAATTAGTTGCAGCTGAGGTTGTGGGAGTGCTGCCAGATGTTCCCCCCTGCACTGCTGAGGAGCTCTGTGTCTACGGTGCCTTCTTTGCCACTGTGGGGACCCCTTGTGGGAATGCCCACCATTCCCCCGTTGCCCTCTCAGCACAGTAGAGGCAAGCCATTCTACGGAAGCCAGATTCCACTGCCAGGATGTATTGCGGTACCTCAACGCCCTCTTTTGGAATGGCCGTAGCTCATCATTGCACATGTTGGCACCTGTGAAATGGAGACAGGCAACCATCAGTGTCAGCATTGTGTGGAGTCTGTACAGATTAGTAGCTTACACTGCTACATCTAATTACACATGCACTCCAACTCACGTTCCAGAAAAGACAATGGCCCTGATAAATGTAACAACAACACTGCCTTAGCATCATTTTATTGCCACTAAGGCGACGCAATAAGGGAAAACGAAACAGACACATGGAAGTGTGCATCACTTTTGCATTATAAACAATAATGCAATGGAAGTGCAAATATGACATAGATCAGGCCCAATATTCCTCATCATCTGTGTCTATTTACAACCATAAATCACCAGGAACTTGGACATGTTAATGGGAGAATGTGATGCTGTTGGTAACCATAAGGGGTCAGAGCTGATAGGTACATATGCAAGCCTGATCAATGTGACTGTCACCTACACTATGAGCATCACATATACCTACAAATTTGGTATTCAACTCCCCCTGAGCCTAAGGGAGGATGGCCATGCAGTCCATCATCTCAACTATCCTGGTCATCCACCAAGGCATGCCAACTCATACATGGAGTCAAGGAGTGGGACATATGTTAGGAGCGCTGACAACTAGGAAGTTGGTATCCATAGGACTCTCACATCTACATTCATGTGTCGAGTTGTAGACACCCATCAATACCTGATCTGCCACTACTATTACTTACATACCCATTTCCATGCTAGCACATTTTTGGCCTTGACCTGCATGCAAGCCAATTACATACCACATAAGTGTAACATGCATGGAGTGCAAAAGACGGAGCGCCATACCGGGGAACAATTGCCAGCCCAGTCCTCCATCTTTATGACAATACAGGGATGCACCAAATTGGGTTCAATATGGTGCATCCCTGTGTTGTGAGAATAATGGAGTGCACCACTACCAATATTCTCACAGTGTGCACTGTGTGATTCGTAGTCACATGAGGCCCTACATGTGGCTTGTCATCACCTTCTGTACACAATGCTGGCCATTGTGCACCAAGTGCCTCACAAGATGTGACCCTCCGGTGGTGCATGGGGATCCTATAAATGGGCCAAAATGTCAGCATCCAGCCTACTTTGATATCTGATCATTATACAGCTTATCACATCTGGCATTGTATTCAACACACAGGACTCACTGACACAAATCCCTGGATTACTTCACAGGACACACATTATCACACTTACTGGATGCATCTGGGTCCTCAAATCGCATCACTTCGCCGATTGTGTTGGGGGCAGGTCCACCTGTAAGACAGGAGTTTAAAACCATGCTTAATGTCATATCATAGTCACTGCAAGTGGACAACAAATTTCAGTGTTAACTAGTTGAGAGGAGTGAGCTAGTTATCCTAGTGGAAAACATTGCAACAGACATACCACTACGATCACACAATGACACAGACACTCAGGTGAGTAACAGCCACACATCTCAACACTAACAGTGGGCCAGGGACTCATGTAGTGCTACACCCCGCAACAACCATATGTGGGCCTTCTATAGAAGACGGAACAACAAGGTATAAGGGGGAGTTGTGTAAACAAACATGACACCACGCTGGCGCTTTGCAAGACATATGACTCAGGTACTCAAGCCTGTCCTGCAAGGCACCCAGAGGCACTTTGTGATAGACATGCAGCTCAATTTAAAGACTGCAATGATCATGCGTTGATTAGTCCATGAGTGATGTGGCAAAGTTGTGTAATGGTATAAAATGACCAATATACATTGCCCCCTAAGGTGGGTAAGCCCCCTTTGCTAACATAATGGCAAAGGCCATGTGCATTAAATGATGACTAAGTTGCACCACACATGCATTGCGCAACTTTGTTGACACAATGCAGGGAAAATATGGTAGGCTGGTGGTGCCTCGGCGTTTCATACATGACACTATGCCCGGGGCACAGGTGTCGTCATGGCCTCTGAAATGGGTGCGCACGTAATGGTTGTGCAGGACTCACCAGACATCTGACCTGCGTTGGCATCATGGTTGGACATGCGAACTCCAGGCCTAGACTGGCGCAGATACCCTTCATTCTATTTGCATACATGTCCACAAGCATTGCATGCAGCACCCCAACTCATCTGCTACTGTCATTTAAGAGCAGTGAACACTAAATAGTATGCCAATGGGAGACTCACCAACAGGTCCGCTGATCTCAACACCAAGGTGATCAAGCAGATCCTGCTCCCTGGCCACCAGATCAGCCCAGCAATGCTTAAGCTGGTGCTCATTCCTGCCACTTATGTAGACTCTCTTCAGGTGGTGAAGCACCTTCCACACCGCAGCCACCTGGCCTCCATGGTCCACCGCCTGTTATCTTTGGATGACCCGGCCACCCATCTCAAGCATCATGGGAAGGTAGAGGCATATCAGCCACACAAATCCACCTAACTCCTCCTCTGACATCCTCATCAACCTCCCCCTGCCAGACATGTTGCAAATGGTCAAAGTTGACCACAAATACCAAGATAAAAAGGAAAAATATACGGAAACTTAACACCACTAACTAATCCACACTATCTTAAATGCTAAACTACCCTGGAAAGACACCCCACAGTACAAATACAAATTTAGATAATAAACACACAAAATCACAACAACTGGGACAAAATGCACACAATTAATGACAGGACACGACAGGAGCGACACCAGAAACTACAATCACCAACGAAGACACAACCACCAGCTCCAAAACACAACTACAAAGTCAGAAAGGCACAGACTGTAAAGAGAAAGTGAAACTACACCCACTGTACCATGCTTGTAGACAGGATTTCCTATTACATCACTTGCTGTCCCCGTCCGTCACATTTTTCAGTTGTGCATGTATTTATTTGATGCATTTGACATTTGCGTAGGTTTTTTTAGATGCATGTGCGTTGTTTCTATAGATGCATGGCGGTTTTGTGTCGATTTCACTGAAGGCAGCATTGAGAGGTGTGTGACGGTGGAATTCACGGTAAGGGCCCATGTGTCATTTACTTTGCCGAAGTTTGAGAGGCATTTGCGTCATATGTTTTGATTCAAAGCCTGATTGCGTGTTTTTTTGCATTGTCCTTAGATGCACCATGAATCAACATACATCTGACATGGGCTGTGCTGCAGTGTGGCATTTTGGGTGTGATTGGTCTGTTCCACCAATGTGTGTGTTAAAGACTCAACAGCATGCAAATTGTTGCACGTTGTGCATATATATGAATGTGTGACAAAAGTGTATCCACATATGTTTGGCATTCAGTTCAATGCAATAGTTCTGATTTGTGATTGTGTATTGAGTTTTTGTCTGTGATGTGTGATGTTGTTATACAGAGCATAATATTCAAAGCTACATACACAGGTAAGGCATTGTTGATGATGGGTGAACCATTGCTAACTAGGAATTATTACCCGAAAACGGTCTCCGTACGTAGATTTTGAGTTTATGGAGACTTGCGTGAAGCCTGCATACTTGTCTGACATGTGTACATCTTTGGTACATAGTGTGTATGACACACTGCCTACATTCCACCAAGGATATGTTTTGATCATAAAAGTTTGATTGAACATGTTGCAATTACCAATGGTTGTTGATTTTGTGTGGTGGACCTGCAGCCCTAGCTGCATATGATCTCATACATGTTGATGTGCATTCCACCAACGTGTCCGTTCAAAGTGTGAAGTCATGTGTACCCTGTGACAGGATGGTGGCCCATGACAGTGGCAGGACAGATTACCATGGATGTACTGCGCAGGTCCAACTTCTACCATTGGTTGTTATACCAGGGAAAATCATGATGACTGTTGTTACTAATGATGTCCCCCTCTTGTCACACATGTTCCATTCAGCCAATGCAACTCTCACACTGAGTTGTGACAGTGTTCAGTTCCAACATGACAATTTCTATTTATTGACACCCACTACCTAATGTGTGGGCCCCTTGTATACATCCTATTTGGACATGATGTAGTTGTGTCTGATTACCTATTGACTTACATTTTGGTAACATGGATGTACAAAATAGGTAGTGGTCCATGGGTTGTGTCTTTCAGTTGTCACACATCAGTGATTAGGCTGTAAGTTATGTGTGTGTGATGGTGGCAGTACAATCTTACACATCACATATGATGATGCAACAGTACTTGTCAGATTCCTATTTGTAACATGATCCATGACCTTTGATTCACATTCCTATACTATGTGTAGTGGAGATTGGTTGTGTTAGTGAAGGGATTATTTACAAATATTTACAAGGTGAATTCAGTGGTTCTTAAGAGTAAAAATTGTCAACTATGTGCTGTCTCCGGCGTACCCCAGCAGATGTGTTGTGCTGTTTCCCCTCCATATCATCACCACCATCCTCCTCATCCTCCTCCTCCGGCCGGTCATCAACCTGGTCATACATCGGGACGTTTATCCGCACACATATGTTGTGTAGGATATCACATGTTAGGATGATTTTGCACACAATGTGTAGGGCATTTAGAAGGCTGCCTCCTGTGAGGTCCAGGCACCTGAATCTTGTTCTCAGTATGCAAAATGTTCTTCCACGATATTGTGTGTCTTACGGTGTCCCTCATTGCTGCTGTACTTGGGTTTTCAAATGGGGTCATCATCCACGGCTGTATGCCATAGCCCTGATCCCCTGCAAGAGATAAAAGGTGTAAGTTGTTGTTTAGGCTTGTAACAGGTTTGTCATGTTGCATGGCAGTTGTTATTTTGATTTGGTTGTATCTCATATGTGTTTGTGGTATGCTGTGAGTCCTGGCCTTGTGCAAAGTTTCTTAGCACTGTGTTGTTGAACATGACAATCTTGGTTATTGGCTCAAGGACCTGGGACATATATTTTGGAATCCTAACTAATGCTCAGTATGTATGTACCATTTGTTGTGTAGTGCATCTTTGTATCTTTGTGCCATTGCTAGGGGGGACATGACCTATCCTCACAACACAATGGGGTCAGATGGTGTGACAACGTGGAAGCCCTACGGAGCCTAGACATCCCAGCCATTTTGACATGTGTCATTACAGATGAAGTACAACACTTGGGCCCATTTTAATGAGTAAGTGACAATGCACAACACAGCTCCAACACTGGCAGCACTATGTTGCAACAGTTTGACTATGTAGGAATGTACCTTGTGTGACATGTTACTAGGTAACCCTTTGTTGTCCCCTGCACTGGCGCCTAATATGGAGCCGTGCACCAAGACTACCAACCTTGCAACAGGATGCTTGGCTAGCTGCCCTGTAGAGGTAGAAGTATCTATTCAGGTAGGGTCAGCTTCCTATAGATATACATTTTTGATGGCCAATTGGCTCTTCCTGTGTGTGCAGCAGTATGCAGCAAGCATAGGTGGCACATTCATATGAGGTCAAATCACAGTCTATTTCCTTATTGCAATCTGCAAACGGCACCCCTGGGGTGGTGTTTGATGTTGACAATGCCTCAGATTTTAGGTGACACCCACATCTGTGTCAGAATCATAATGCTATGTATCTTGTGGTGACAGACCTGCAGCTACACACATTGCCAGCCCCTTCCACGCTAAGTGCGGCGTGGGAGGGTGGTCGATTTCCAATGTGGCTTCAAGTCACAAAAGAGTAGTCATCCGCTAACTTGTACATACAGTTCAGGTCATGACAATGGCACTGGGGGCTCTCACATAGGCCCCTTAGTGATCCTGAGTGGCAGCTGATGTTCGTGCCACCCACCAGGTATCCAAGTGTGTGTATTCCATTGTTTCAGGATGATTAACATCACTACCAGTGTCTCTCCTATTTTCAAAAACATGAATCAGCATTTACACGGTCCATACCTGCACAGTGCAGGCTATGGGATGAAGATCAGCTACTTAGCAAAAGTGTCCCTTAGCACAGTGCATGTAAGACCAGTGATATCCTAATTACCCCTACATGGTCCCACTATGGCATCCATGATCTGCACTGTCTAACAGTGACTCTGCCCCATGGTGGGCCATTTTGTTGTTTACAGTACAGACAGGATGGTGTTATGGGTCCTTAAGTGGTGCATATGAGGTGACACTACAGTAGGTGTGGTGCCACTTCTCACAAATCTGGCACATGGTATGTGATGGCCATTGATGTTGTATTCCTATGTGTGTGACCCAATGCATCAGGCAGGTGTATATGGACACTACAGGTAAGTGAGGTATGTGTTGATGAGATGTAGTTGGTATTGGCACCAGTTGTCTGGCATGTGATGTTTGTTGTGGCAGAGACTTGCTCATCATGATTTGAGTGATCCGTGTCTATGTGTGACTTACGTTACATGAGCATGGTGTATGTCATTGACATTGCTGTGCTATTCTTTGTTTGGTATACTGTGTGTTTGAAGTGTATTTAGTGGGCATTCTGTGGGCAGTATTAGTTTGTGTACATCTTCTGTTTGCAAAGGGAACATATCTGCACCTGTCCTTCATGTGGTGTGCCTGTCAACTTGTGGGTGTGTTATGTGCATGGGGGTGTATGTGTTTGTGGTGTGCATTGATTGTGCTGTACTGCAGCATGGTGCATATGTGTTGTTACCTCACATCTGTGTTATCCTGGCCATGTGTTTTTGGAGTGGTGTGTGTCTTGTGCGTCCTACAGGGTTGGTGTGTTGTGTGTACATTGCTAGGTTTGTTGACTTACCCACAAGTAGACCATTTCCATATTGTCCATCCTGGAAGTGTTTGTTAATCCTGCTGTGCCGGAATATGTAGGCGTCATGGAGCCCAGGATACTTGGCCAAAATGTTTGTGAATAGTCCCCAGTGGTCCACTATGGCCTGCACATTTATGGAATGTGTGTGTTTGTGATTCCGGTATCGATGCTCTGTTGCTGCAAGTTGGACGTGGGTGCAGTCAATTGCACTGAACACATGCGGGAAGCCATAAAATTGAAAGAACCCCTGTTTTATCTCCTGCTGCTTTTGCTGGGTGTTGGGGAAGCTGATGTGGCGGGGTGTCAGAGAGATACTTGCGTCTAACACCTTTGGCAGGAACACCGAGAATGATGGCAGTGTACACACCAGCAACCAGGGCACCCATTGTTTGAAATGATCCATTTGCCAGCATGTGCAGGACAGCTAGCAGCTTAGTCAAAGGTGGTATATTGTGTGGGGTCTGCAGGCTGGCTGTGATCTGTGGCTCAATGTGGTGCAGCAGGGGTAGTATGGTTTGCTGGTTTACTCTGTATGTCCCTACTATGTCTTGTTCCCTTGGGCCAAGAAGGGTTGTCCTATTTCTGAATATCCTCTCCTGCCTTCTGCGCTGCCTTTGTGGTGGTGGTTGCTATTGTTGTTGCTGTCCTCTGTGTCGTCTCGCAAGCTGGAGCATTAGCACTTCCATCCTGCCTGTGGGTTAGTGATGTTGCTTCTGTGAGTTTTACTTAAGTAGTGGTGTGCGGGCCTCATTTTAATGCCTGGTCTGACCCAGGCATTAAAATTTGCCTCAAATCGGAGTTAACGTCCTTTATTGGGTCCGCCTCCCACCTTTGCATCATTTTTGCCCGGGTGGACAAATATGGTGCTAGGGCTTAGAGTCATTTTTTGGACGGGAATGCCTACCTTGTACCTCATTGATGCAAGGAGGTTTCACGCATCCAAAAATGATAAATATGAAGTTAAGTTTGTGTTGAATTAGTGTAAAAAATAAATTACGCTAATTTAGCGCAAAGCAAGTATACATCTGGGCCAAAGGGCTCAAACATCAAACGCCCACTGCAGACATTTCTCTTAGTGTCCAATAGGTCACTACACTGTTTGTACTTGGACCACTGTGGTCGCTTACAACCTGATGGCGCATACAAATACATCTTAGTTCATCTTGATTCTTGTTCTAGATTCCTGTAGGTATGGCCACAGCAGTCGGCTGATGATCAAACTGTTATAAATGACTCACTAGTCTTTATTGGTACATATGCGTTTGCAGCATTCCCCTCAGACCAGAGCCCTGCTTTTGCCTCAATGGTATTCAGGGACACCATTAGGACAATGGGTGTTGTACTCCATTACTCTTCCCCATATCATCCCGAGGGGAATTCTGTTGTGGAGAGGAGAAATCATGACCTAAAGCAGTCCTTAACAGCAAGAGTATTATGTTCAGGTGGCAGTTGGCATCATCATCTATATGAGGTCTAGACAGCACTCATTAATCTGCCAAGACAGTCCTTGGGAGTACACACTCCTGATATGGTCCTCTTTAGGATACCTATGTTTGTCCCAGATCTAGCTGGTCCTGGTATGGTGGCAACAGATACACCTTTTGACATAAATAAACGGCTCACGGTCTTACACGAACATCAACAATTTTGTGATGATAATTTATTCGCCAGTACTGCCACCTTAGTGCTAGACCTGACAACCTTAGGGTGGTCACCCCTAACTTTTTGCCTGCCTCCCTCCACTTTTTAGACACTGTTATTGCTGGTTTTTAGACTCTGCACACTTTAACACTGCTAACCAGTGCTGAAGTGCATATGCTCTCTCCCTTTAAACATGGTAACATGGGATCATACCCAATTGGACTATTTAATTTACTTATAAGTCCCTAGTAAAGTGCACTATAGGTGCACAGGGCCTGTAGATTAAATGCTACTAGTGGCATGCAGCATTGATTGTGCCACCCACTTAAGTAGCCCCTTAACCTTGTCTCCGGCCAGCCATTGCAAGGCCTGTGTGTGCAGTTTCACTTCCAATTCGACTTGGTATTTAAAAGTACTTGCCAAGTCTAAAACTCCCCTTTTTCTACATATAAGACACCCCTAAGATATGCCCTAGGTAACCCATAGAGCTGGGTGCTGTGTAGGCAAAAGGCAGGACATATACCTGTGTAGTTTACATGTCCTGATAATGTAAAACTCCTACATTTGTTTTTACACTGCTGTGAGGCCTGCTCCCTTCATAGGCTAACATTGGGGCTGACCTCATACAGTGTTTGAGGGGTAGCTGCTGATCTGAAAGGTGTAGGAAGGTCATATTTAGTACGGCCAGAATGGTAATAGAAAATCCTGCTGACTGGTGAAGTTGGATTTAATATTACTATTTTAGAAATGTCACTTTTAGAAAGTGAGCATTTCTCTGCACTTAAATCTTTCTGTGCCTTACAATCCATGTCTGGCTGGGTTTAGTTTACAGCTCCTTGTGCTTTCATCAGACACACCCCAAACACAGGATACTCAGCCTCATTTGCATACATCTTCATTTTGGGCTGGGAGGGTGGAGGGCCTGACACTTACATGACAATGGACAGTAGCCTGCCCTCACACAAAGGACTGCCACACCCCCTACTGGGACCCTGGCAGACAGGATTGAACTGAAAGGGGAACTTGTGCACTTCTCAGCCACTCTTTGTAGTCTCCCCCACTTCAAAGGCACTTTTGGGTTTTAAAACAGGGCCCCTGCCCTACCAAGACAAGAAACCTGAACCAGAACCTGCAATCTGCCAAGAAGAACTGCCTGGCTGCCCAAAGGACTCACCTGACTGCTTTCTGTGAAGGACTGCTGCCTTGCTGTTGCCCTGCTGTTTTGCTGCTCTCTTGCTGTGCTGCAGAAGTGCTCTCCAAGGGCTTGGATTGAGCTTGCCTCCTGTTCCCTGAAGTCTCAAGACCAGAAAAGACTTCATCTCTGCAAGAAATTCCTTGTGTGCCGAAAAACAACGCACAGACTGCAAAAAAAACGACGCACAGCCTGCACCGCAGTAAAAAATCACTGCACGGCGAATCCGTAACGACGCTGCCCGACTCCGCAACAGGAAGATCGACGCAGCGGCTGCGAAGCGACCGGAGCTTCGACGCACGGCTCACTGGATCGACGCACAGCCGACCCGGGACGAAACACCCCCACTTCCAGAGAGGAATCTACGCCGCGCCTGCCGTGTGGGAGAAATTTCTATGCATCGCCCACTAGAATCGACGCAGCGCTTGTGACTTCGACAGAAGCCCAGGATTTTCCACCCATCGACCCCGGGGCGTCCGAAAACACTGCAACCCAAAGAGGATCGGAGTCCGTGCACCAAAAATCGACGCACGGCTTCCCTGCGTGGAAAATATTGACACAAATCCGTGTGCCAAGGGGCGAAACCAACGCACACCTACCTGTTTTCCACGCATCCCCTCCTCTGCGGCCGCTTGCGAGGATTTTTCAACGCAAACCAGGTACTTTGCAATGCAAGAGACACTTGTTGTTTCTAGAAGACTTTAACACACTTTATATTGCTTTTGCAGTAAAACTACAATTCTAAAGACATTTTATATTACTTTTCCAGTAATATTTCAACGTATACTTATTGCATTCTAATAGTTTTTGACCTACAATTATTCAGATAAAGATACTATGGGGGTCATTCTGACCTCGGTGGTAAAAGGCGCTTACCGCCGGTCAGAAGACCTCCATAACACCGCCGCGGTAAACCGCCACGGTCATTCTGACCCGCAACTGGCAAACCGCCAAAAACCCGACATCAACAAAAATCCGCCACACCAAAGGTCAGCGGGAAACTGGCGATGACCAAACCTCCACCATCACGCCAACAGAAATACGCCCATACCATTCCGACCCACAAATCCCCGCAGCGGTCTTTCAACCGCGGTATTCCATTGGTGGTACACACCGCCGTGCTCAAAATACACACACCTTTACAAAACACATCCACATTGGATAATTCAAAATACACACACCTGAGACACATACACACACCACTCCCACACACCCAATTAAATATAAAACACACACCCACATCACCCACAAACCCCTACGACCACAATTGCGACTGAAGGACAGAGAGAGACAGCACAGAATAGAGTACACCATCACACAGAGGCAAATCACAACATCACCTACACAATATCCACGCACAAAACACCACACACCACCACACTCACCACATTTTACAACACATACACCACCCCTCACCTCATCCACACCACCCCATGGCACCCCAAAGACACCCCAGGTTCACTGACGCAGAACTCAGGGTCATGGTGGAGGAAATAGTTTGGGTAGAGCCCCAGCTCTTCGGGACACAGGTGCAGCACACCACCATTGCCAGGAAGATGGAGCTATGGCAAAGAATAGTAGACAGGGTCAACGCTGTGGGACAGCATCCACGAAATCGGGACGACATCAGGAAGCGGTGGAACGACCTACGGGGGAAGGTGCGTTCCATGGTATCAAGGCACAACATTGCGGTGCAGAAGACTGGCGGCGGACCCCCACCTACTCCCCCAGAATTCACAGCATGGGAGGAGGAAGTCTTGCACATCCTGCATCCCGAGGGCCTCTCAGGAGTTGGCGGAGGAATGGACTCTGGTAAGTCAAATCTTCACTACTTCATTCCCCCCACCCCACCTGCATGCCAAAGCATACCCCCACCCTCATCACACCAACTCCTTGCTAATGGCTCACCATCACAACCCACCCATCCCAAAACCTAGCCCTGCATGCGTCCCCAAAGCATGGACACCCATCACCAAAGCATGCCCACTGCACACACCCATCACCCCCACAAGCCACCGTCACAAAAGCCCCCACAAGGGAATGCCAGCACTGGGGGACACGGCCACCCACCCATTACACGAAATGGCACACACAGAAGCAATAACCATACTCTTATACCCCTGCAGGACCCGAACGCCACCACACCGCCACGGAGGGTCCAGAGATGTCCATCCCACCCCCAGAAGAGGCCCCCAGTGATGACAGCAGCTCTGTCTCCCTGGACCCAGATGACCAGCCCGGCCCATCGGGGACCTCGGGACAGTCGGTGCCCCACAGACAGCCACAGGCTACAGCAGACCTAACCCCCTCTGGGAACACCAGCACAGCTCTCACCCAGCGGGCCCATGCCTCTGTCTCCAGGACACGTCAATCAGCGGTGTGTCCACCACTACAGGGCACCCAGGTTGACCCACCACCCCAACAACAACAGGGACCTGGAGGCAGTGGTAGTGGGCACACGGTCCAGGGGACAGAGGCCCAGGGAAACAGGGGAACTGGGAGGGCTGCTGTGTGACAGGGGGGGGGCAGGCCCAGGGTACCGACTCTCCAAGAGGCCCTCTCCTCCATCATGGGAGCATACCACCGCTCCCAGGAGACGATGGCTACGGTACTGGCCAGGTTCCAGGAGATCCAGGTACTGCAGGAGGAACAGTACATGGGGTTCAGAGAGGAACTGCAAAACATTAGTTCCGCAATGGGGACCATCGTCGTGGCCCTTAACCAGATAGTCACCACATTGCGGGACCATGTGGCACCACAAAGGGCCCCTGTCACTAGCATGGACCAGGAACAGCCTACCACCTCCGCCGGCGCTAGTGGACAGGAGGCCCCCACACAACGACAGGCCACCAGAACCCCACCTCCTGCAGAAGAAGAACCACCCCGCAAGCGGTACCTGAGATCTCACAAGAAGACAGAGTAGGATGCCAAGACCCCCGCCAGCAAAGGATACCCCCTGATGTCATCCCACTGTCCCACATTGTCACCCTGTCCAAACTTAAACTGCCCCTGCTCCATCCTTCCACAGACATATGGACAATGCACCTGTGAGACTGAAA
Source organism: Pleurodeles waltl (assembly GCF_031143425.1). NCBI lineage: Eukaryota > Metazoa > Chordata > Amphibia > Caudata > Salamandridae > Pleurodeles > Pleurodeles waltl. The sequence goes on from NC_090437.1 coordinate 103,401,146, forward strand.
ACTGGACTCTGCCATGGACATTACTCCACCATCACCCATCACCGTTTTACAATCATGTTCCTAAATTTAGCACTTTAATAAAATCACTTATTGCACTTAAAAAATCTGGAGTCTGCTTGTATTTTGAACAAATGTATTAGACATAACGGTGCCAAAATGTTCAGTTACATTGTGATGACAACATACCACTGTCACACAGCTGTAGTCCATGGGCAAACAAAGCAGAGGTCACGCAGTGGGGCCCACAGCTCTGAAAACGGAAGGGAAAGTCACAACTCAGTTAACAGGAACTGGGGGGAAACACATACAGTAGAGAGGCAGGAGACTTTAAGTAAATGTAAAATGGCGTGGTTGATTCGTACCTGTGTGCTACTGAAAATACTGTTGTATCACTGTGTCCCTGTTGTCTGTGTCGTCCCCGTCGTCTTCCTCCTCTTCACTCTCCACAGGCTCCACAGCTGCTACAACACCACCATCTGGACCATCCTCCTGCAGGAAAGGCACCTGGCGTCGCAAAGCCAGGTTGTGAAGCATACAGCAGGCCACGATGATATGGCACACCTTCTTTGGTGAGTACATTAGGGATCCACCTGTCATATGCAGGCACCTAAACCTGGCCTTCAGGAGGCCGAAGGTTCTTTCTATAATCCTCCTAGTTCGCCCATGGGCCTCATTGTAGCGTTCCTCTGCCCTTGTCCTGGGATTCCTCACTGGGGTAAGTAGCCACGACAGGTTGGGGTAACCAGAGTCACCTATTAGCCACACACGGTGTCTCTGTAGCTGTTAAATCACATAAGGGATGCTGCTATTTCGCATGATGTACGCGTCATGCACTGACCCAGGGAACTTGGCATTTACATGGGAGATGTACTGGTCAGCCAAACAGACCACCTGGACATTCATCGAATGATAACTTTTTCTGTTCCTGTACACCTGCTCACTTTCACTGGGGGGAACCAAAGCCACATGAGTCCCATCAATGGCGCCAATGATGTTGGGGATATGGCCAAGGGCATAGAAATCACCCTTCACTGTAGCCAAATCGCCTACCTCAGGGAAAACAATGTAGCTCCGCATGTATTTCATCAGGGCAGACAACACTCTGGACAAAACCTTAGAAAACATAGGCTGAGACATCCCTGATGATATGGCCACTGTTGTTTGGAATGATCCACTTGCCAAAAAATGGAGTACTGACAGAACCTGCACCAGAGGGGGAATCCCTGTGGGTTGGCGAATGGGGGACATCAGGTCTGGCTCCAGCTGGGCAAACAGTTCCTGTATAGTGGCTCTGTCAAGCCTGTATGTCAGTATGACATGTCTTTCTTCCATTGTCGACAGGTCCACCAGCGGTCTGTACACGGGAGGATTCCTCCATCTCCTCGCAAGTCCCAGCGGACGGTGCCTAGGAAGGACAACATGGAGCACAGAGTCAAGCAACCCACAGGTACGTAACCACAGCTTGCGCAGTACACGATTAGCTATGCATTGAATGGCTTGTATGATTGGCAATGCAAGGCCTAGGCCTGTGTGACGCAGTAGAAATTAAGCCATGTGGGCCCTTGAAATGGCGGCTGCCTGACCTGTGAAGTGTGACAATGGGATGTGAGGTCAATGCGCTAGCGTGGCACACCGTGGCGGTAGGCGGTCGAAGACTGCGGCACAAAGCAGCATTGGTTAACATTGAACCCTATGGGTCTCATGAGCCAATGACCATGTGCGCCGGCGGTCGCGGTACGCACCGCCGCGGGCGTGACCGCCATTTTCTATCTGCTTAATCACTCGAGACCTGATCATCCACAGGAGAGGACCTATACTGCAAGTGCTGCTGTGACCTCGGTCTGGAAGAGACAATGGCTGCTGCGACTGGGGAAAGGGCCCCTGCCTTCACATCTGAGGAATTGGAGAAACTTGTTGATGGGGTCCTCCCCCAGTATGCGCTACTCTACGGTCCTCCAGACCAACAGGTAAGTACACAGGGAGCACGTTGTATGGGCTATGCCTGTGTTGAGTGGGGTGGATGAAAGATGGTGGGGAGGGGAGCGAATGAGGAATGCAACGCACGACAGATGAGAGCATGTGCCACATGGCAAGGTTGGGGAGGGGGGGGCCACTCACATCGACCATGCAGAAAAGTGATGATATTTCTTTTCCCACCCTGTCCATGTCACATAGGTCAGCGCCCATCAGAAGATCAACATTTGGCGTGCCATCGCCAAGGAGGTCCGGGCCCTGGGGGTCCACAACAGACGGAAGAGGTGGGAGGACATCCGCTGCGGGAGCAGAAAGACCGCCGAGGCTCTGCTGGGGATGGCCTCCCAACCTAGGAGGGGTGCCACACGGCAATTGACCCCCCTGATGTCCTGGATCCTGGCGGTGGCCTACCCCGATTTGGATGGGCGTGTGAGGACATCACAGCAGACACAAGGGGGTGAGTATCAGCACATTCTGCTATATTAGCGCACAGTGGAGGTGTCTGGGTGGGGGAGGAGGGCTGTGGCTATCTCTAGGCCAGGGCGGTTTCTGTAGGCTAGGCCCCTCCGTAAGGCATGGCCCTGTGCCCCCGCCCCCCACCTCTGTAGGGTGCTAAGTACAGCTATCCATGGCCCGGGCTCACCTATGTGTGCATTTGTCGTCCATAGACTTGTAGGCCAAGTCACAATAATTGAGTAGTGTACCCCGAGTGCGCGGCGTAGTGCAGGGGGCTTCTGTGTCTGTCCTCTCCGCCAACGGTGTCGCCAATGCATGCACTCAACATGTCTTTCTTTCTTCTCCCCCCCTTTTTTTTGGTTTTCCTGTTCATGTGTGCATTAGCATCATCAGGCGGAGGAGAAGTGGCATCGGCGCACGAGGGAGCTGCATCTTACATGGCCCCGGAGGGCCATGCAACCGACTCCGAGTACACCAGTGAGACGGAGGGCGAGGGGAGCTCCACAACGGGGACCCGTGGAGACGTCAGCGACACCGACACGTCCTCGGAAGGGAGCTCCCTTGTGGTGGCGGCAACATCCGTGCCCACCGCAACAACAGGTACAGCCGCCACACAGCGCACCAGCTCCGCCCTCCCAGCAGCCCCTCAGCGTTCGCCCCGTGCCCGCTCGGCTAGGAAGCCGGGCATCTCCTTCGCCCCAGGCACCTCAGGCCCTTCCCCAGTTACCCCTACTGCCCTCAGTGCGGAGATCGTTGACCTCCGCCAGACGCTCATTGTTGGGCAGTCTACCCTTTTGAATGACATCCAGGGGGTAGAAAGGGAGGTGCATCGGAGCAATGCATACCTGGAGGGCATTTATTCGGGTCAGGCTGCCCATCAGCGATCGTTCAACGCTCTGGCCTCAGCACTGACGGCAGCCATTGTCCCTGTCTCCAGCCTCCCTCCTCCAACTCCCTCCACCCAGTCCACTCCCCTGTTCCTCTGCCTATCCCAGACACACCTACAGACCAGCCTGCACACACATCAACACCCAAGGGCAGCTCATCCAGACATAAGCACCACAGATCACACAAGCGTTCACCCAAGCAACATCCACATGCAGACATGCCAACAGCCACTGCCTCCTCTGTGTCCCCCTCCTCCTCGTCTCCCTCCTCCCTCCCTGTGACGTCTCCACTCACACCTGCATGCACACCACCATCAGCCAGTACGTCCATCACCAGCACACCCACCAGCACACTCCGCACACGTGCAGTCACCACCCCCACTGCCATTTACACGTCCCCTGTGTCCTCTCCCAGTGTGTCTGTCACCCCCTCTTCCAAACCACACAAACGCAGGCAGCCACCCACCCCAACAGCCATCCACCTCACGACAGCCTCCGTCACAAGCACCTGCACCCAAAGACAGCACACTTGACTCTCCTACAACCACATCCTCTTCCTCCACTTCCATACCCACTGCACCTACCCTTCCCATTGCTCCTAAAAAGTTTTTCCTCTCCAAAATTAACCTCTTTGCATCACCTGACCCACCCCCTCCATCTCGTAAGAGTCCAAACAGCACCTCAGCCACCACAAGCCAGGCACCTACTAGGACCATAGTTCAGGGCTATTGGAGTCCACCAGCTCCTAGGGCAGGAACATCGGCCAGCAGCAAGGGGACAGCCAGCCCACCCCCTGGGAAAAGAACCAAAAAAGGGAAGGGCCGGCGCGACAGGCCTGAGACGGCTGCCCCCAAGGACACTACCCTTGCACCGTCACCTGGCACATCCACAAAGGGAGGCAAGGGCCCCAGAGATTCGGCGAAGGAGGGCAAGGGCAGCAGGGCGGACAAGTCCGGCAGCAGGCGAGCTGCCCAGGAGGGCCCCACCAGCCCCATTTCGGGTGTGACGGAGGACACCCACGGGCCCAGGACTCCAGCACAGGAGGGCCCCGCAAGCGAAAGGTCGGATGGCGACTGAGTAGGAATTATTGGCCAGATCTGGTTCACTAGGAACACAAGACAAGCACCGCTGAACAGGGCCCCGCCAAGACAAGCACCGCTGAACAGGGCCCCGCCGTGAGAAGCACCGCTGGACAGGGCCCCGCCGTGAGAAGCACCGCTGAACAGGGCCCCGCTGTGAGAAGCACCGCTGAACAGGGCCCCGCCGTGACAAGCACCGCTGAACAGGGCCCCGCCGTGACAAGCACCGCTGAATAGGGCCCTTCCTGTCACGCACCGCTGAACAGGGCCCTTCCTGTCAAGCACCGCTGAACAGGGCCCCGCCGTGAGAAGCACCGCTGAACAGGGCCCGCTGTGAGAAGCACTGCTGAACAGGGCCCCGCCAAGACAAGCACCGCTGAACAGGGCCCCGCCGTGAGAAGCACCGCTGAACAGGGCCCCGCCGTGAGAAGCACCGCTGAACAGGGCCCCGCCGTGAGAAGCACCGCTGAACAGGGCCCTTCCTGTCAAGCACCGCTGAACAGGGCCCTTCCTGTCAAGCACCGCTCCGCTGGGCCCTTCATCTCAAGCACCGCTCCGCTGGGCCCTTCCTGTCAAGCACCGCTCCGCTGGGCACCGCCGTCTCTGAACTGCTCCGCTGGGCCCTTCCTGTCAAGCACCGCTCCGCTGGGCACCGTCGTCTCTGAACTGCTCCGCTGGGCCCTTTCTGTCAAGCACCGCTCCGCTGGGCCCTTCATCTCAAGCACCGCTCCGCTGGGCCCTTCATCTCAAGCACCGCTCCGCTGGGCCCTTCATCTCAAGCCCGCTCCGCTGGGCCCTTCATCTCAAGCACCGCTCCGCTGGGCCCTTCATCTCAAGCCCCACTCCGCTGGGCCCTTCATCTCAAGCACCGCTCCGCTGGGCACCGCCGTCTTTGAACTGCTCCGCTGGGCCCTTCCTGTCAAGCACCGCTCCGCTGGGCACCGCCGTCTCTGAACTGCTCCGCTGGGCCCTTCCTGTCAAGCACCGCTCCGCTGGGCCCTTCATCTCAAGCACCGCTCCGCTGGGTCCTTCCTGTCAAGCACCGCTCCGCTGGGCACCGCCGTCTCTGAACTGCTCCGCTGGGCCCTTCCTGTCAAGCACCGCTCCGCTGGGCCCTTCATCTCAAGCACCGCTCCGCTGGGCCCTTCATCTCAAGCACCGCTCCGCTGGGCCCTTCATCTCAAGCACCGCTCCGCTGGGCCCTTCATCTCAAGCCCCGCTCCGCTGGGCCCTTCATCTCAAGCCCCGCTCCGCTGGGCCCTTCATCTCAAGCACCGCTCCGCTGGGCCCTTCATCTCAAGCACTGCTCCGCTGGGCACCGCGGTCTCTGAACTGCTCCGCTGGGCCCTTCCTGTCAAGCACCGCTCCGCTGGGCACCGCCGTCTCTGAACTGCTCCGCTGGGCCCTTCCTGTCAAGCACCGCTCTGCTGGGCCCTTCATCTCAAGCACCGCTCCGCTGGGCCCTTCCGGTCAAGCACCGCTCCGCTGGGCAACGCCGTCTCTGAACTGCTCCGCTGGGCCCTTCCTGTCAAGCACCGCTCCGCTGGGCCCTTCATCTCAAGTCCCGCTCCGCTGGGCCCTTCATCTCAAGCACCGCTCCGCTGGGCCCTTCATCTCAAGCACATCTCCGTTGGGCCCTTCATCTCGAGCCCCGCTCCGCTGGGCCCTTCATCTCAAGCACCGCTCCGCTGGGCCCTTCATCTCAAGCACCGCTCCGCTGGGCACCGCCGTCTCTGAACTGCTCCGCTGGGCCCTTCCTGTCAAGCACCGCTCCGCTGGGCACCGCCGTCTCTGAACTGCTCCGCTGGGCCCTTCCTGTCAAGCACCGCTCCGCTGGGCCCTGCATCTCAAGCACCGCTCCGCTGGGCCCTTCCTGTCAAGCACCGCTCCGCTGGGCACCGCCGTCTCTGAACTGCTCCGCTGGGCCCTTCCTGTCAAGCACCGCTCCGCTGGGCCCTTCATCTCAAGCACCGCTCCGCTGGGCCCTTCATCTTAAGCCCCGCTCCGCTGGGCCCTTCATCTCAAGCCCCGCTCCGCTGGGCCCTTCATCTCAAGTCCCGCTCCGCTGGGCCCTTCATCTCAAGCACCGCTCCGCTGGGCACCGCCGTCTCTGAACTGCTCCGCTGGGCCCTTCCTGTCAAGCACCGCTCCGCTGGGCACCGCCGTCTCTGAACTGCTCTGCTGGACCCTTCCTGTCAAGCACCGCTCCGCTGGGCCCTTCCTGTCAAGCACCGCTCCGCTGGACACCGCCGTCTCTGAACTGCTCCGCTGGGCCCTTCCTGTCAAGCACCGCTCCGCTGGGCCCTTCATCTCAAGCACCGCTCCGCTGGGCCCTTCATCTCAAGCACCGGTCCGTTGGGCCCTTCATCTCAAGCCCCGCTCCGCTGGGCCCTTCATCTCAAGCACCGCTCCGCTGGGCCCTTCATCTCAAGCACCGCTCCGCTGGGCCCTTCATCTCAAGCACCGCTCCGCTGGGCCCTTCATCTCAAGCACTGCTCCGCTGGGCACCGCGGTCTCTGAACTGCTCCGCTGGGCCCTTCCTGTCAAGCACCGCTCCGCTGGGCACCGCCGTCTCTGAACTGCTCCGCTGGACCCTTCCTGTCAAGCACCGCTCTGCTGGGCCCTTCATCTCAAGCACCGCTCCGCTGGGCCCTTCCGGTCAAGCACCGCTCCGCTGGGCAACGCCGTCTCTGAACTGCTCCGCTGGGCCCTTCCTGTCAAGCACCGCTCCGCTGGGCCCTTCATCTCAAGTCCCGCTCCGCTGGGCCCTTCATCTCAAGCACCGCTCCGCTGGGCCCTTCATCTCAAGCACATCTCCGTTGGGCCCTTCATCTCGAGCCCCGCTCCGCTGGGCCCTTCATCTCAAGCACCGCTCCGCTGGGCCCTTCATCTCAAGCACCGCTCCGCTGGGCACCGCCGTCTCTGAACTGCTCCGCTGGGCCCTTCCTGTCAAGCACCGCTCCGCTGGGCACCGCCGTCTCTGAACTGCTCCGCTGGGCCCTTCCTGTCAAGCACCGCTCCGCTGGGCCCTGCATCTCAAGCACCGCTCCGCTGGGCCCTTCCTGTCAAGCACCGCTCCGCTGGGCACCGCCGTCTCTGAACTGCTCCGCTGGGCCCTTCCTGTCAAGCACCGCTCCGCTGGGCCCTTCATCTCAAGCACCGCTCCGCTGGGCCCTTCATCTTAAGCCCCGCTCCGCTGGGCCCTTCATCTCAAGCTCCGCTCCGCTGGGCCCTTCATCTCAAGTCCCGCTCCGCTGGGCCCTTCATCTCAAGCACCGCTCCGCTGGGCACCGCCGTCTCTGAACTGCTCCGCTGGGCCCTTCCTGTCAAGCACCGCTCCGCTGGGCACCGCCGTCTCTGAACTGCTCTGCTGGACCCTTCCTGTCAAGCACCGCTCCGCTGGGCCCTTCCTGTCAAGCACCGCTCCGCTGGACACCGCCGTCTCTGAACTGCTCCGCTGGGCCCTTCCTGTCAAGCACCGCTCCGCTGGGCCCTTCATCTCAAGCACCGCTCCGCTGGGCCCTTCATCTCAAGCACCGGTCCGTTGGGCCCTTCATCTCAAGCCCCGCTCCGCTGGGCCCTTCATCTCAAGCACCGCTCCGCTGGGCCCTTCATCTCAAGCACCGCTCCGCTGGGCCCTTCATCTCAAGCACCGCTCCGCTGGGCCCTTCATCTCAAGCACCGCTCCGCTGGGCCCTTCCTGTCAAGCACCGCTCCGCTGGGCACCGCCGTCTCTGAACTGCTCCGCTGGGCCCTTCCTGTCAAGCACTGCTCCGCTGGGCACCGCCGTCTCTGAACTGCTCTGCTGGGCCCTTCCTGTCAAGCACCGCTCCGCTGGGCCCTTCATCTCAAGCACCGCTCCGCTGGGCACCGCCGTCTCTGAACTGCTCCGCTGGGCCCTTCCTGTCAAGCACCGCTCCCCTGGGCACCGCCGTCTCTGAACTGCTCCGATGGGCCCTTCATCTCAAGCACCGCTCCGCTGGGCCCTTCATCTCAAGCACCGCTGACCCATTGGCAGGGCCAGATCTGTGTCGGGAAGGGCTTCACGAAGCACTCTGGCCAACATGCCTCCTCCATAACCAGTGGAGTCTGTAATCCACCTGATGGACTGTGGCTTTGCACTCCCCAGGATGGTACAGTGGGCAATCCACCCACTGTAGAGACTTAAGAGACTGTGGCTTTGCACTCCCCAGGATGGTACAGTGGGCATGGAGGCCCCTCATGGATCTGGTGTCGTGGACTCATGTGGCTGAGGTGCCCCCCTTCCCTTCCCCCTGAGGTGCCTGTGGTTTTATTATCTGATGCCCCAGCAGTGTTCTCTCCAATGGAATCGGGTCTCGTGTGTGGGCTTTGCCCATGTGTTTATGCACATTGGCCCACGAACAATGGAAGGTAGCCAATATGTGCCGGACTTTTGGGCTATGTATATATTGTTCATGTTGTAATATATTTTATTTATATATTTCATATTTCACTTAACTTCAAATATGCTATAATATACTTTAATTTTAATGATCATTTTATTTTGTCTTTGCATTATTCCGGGGGGTTTGGGGGTGTCACTCTGACTTGTTGCTCTGCATTGGTGTGTAGGGATTTGGGGGGGGGGGGGTGGGTGTGTCGCGTATGTGTGTGCCCGTAACCTTTTCTCCTCCCCGCTCCCCTGTGTCGTAGGTGCAGTACTCACCGTTGTCGTCTGCGCCGGCGTTCGTGCTCCTGGTAGAGGAGCAGGTAGACAATAGCTGGTAGGATGTTTAATTCGGGTTCCATGCTGTCCAGATTCCTCGTGGAGTGTATAGAGGTGAGCGTTTTCCCGTTCGTAGTCTGTTTCCGCCGTGTTTTTATCGGCGGGGCTCCCGCCCCGGAAAAGGTGGCAGATTGGTGGGTCATGATAGTGTGGGCGGTACATTGTCTGCCGCCTGTCTGTTGGCGGTGACCGCCGCGCTGTTTGTTTGTCCCGCCGTGGCGGTCGGAGTGTTAAAGTGGCGGGCTGTGTTGGCGGTTCCCGCCAGGGTCAGAATTCCATTTTGTTTACCGCCTGCCTGTTGGCGGGTTGGCCGCCGCTTTAACACCAACCGCCAGGGTTGGAATGACCCCCTATATATTTACAAACACTGTGTGGTGTGTTTTTGGTAGTACTATATGGTGTTATTGTATGATTTATTGCACAGATACTTTACACATTGTTTTCTAAGTTAAGCCTGACTGCTCAGTGCCAAGCTACCAGAGGGTGGGCACAGGATAATTTGGATTGTGTGTGACTTACCCTGACTAGAATGAGGGTCCTTGCTTGGACAGGGGGTAACCTGACTGCCAACCAAAGACCCCATTTCTAACATTGGTGATCAGCGGTGACGATAGGACTTGTATTTGTGCAGTGACATACAGTAGCTAAGTATTCCAATACCTACCAACAGTTGAAGGCCAACTTAATTTTTTATCTCTTTTTGCAACTCCGTTTTTCCTGTCAATTTGTGACTGAAATCCTCACTCAACATGTCTCAGGCTGGGTCTCAAGCAGGAGATTTTGACCAAGCCCTGTTGGAGACATATACTGTCAAACAGCTGAAAGGGTTCTGCAGGGATATGGAAGTACCCACCCAAGGTGCCTCCATAAAGGAGGAATTTCAAATGGCGATGAGGGCCTGGGCAGAAGCCCATTCAGAGGAGGATGCTGAGGAGGAGGGTCCAGAGGATGGCCCCTCAGAGGATTTCTTTCCATTAATGGATAATGTTACCACTCGAATTGTGCCCCCTGCCAAACCAGGGAACTGTGTCTCTGATCAAAGCCTGAGCGCAGAGGAAAGGAGATAGGAGAGAGAGTTTCAATTGCAAATGGCAAAATTAAAAATTGAGGCTCAGCAGGAGGAAAAGAGGGCAGAAAGAGAAGCCAAACAAGCAGAAGCTGAAAGAGCAGCCAAGCAGATTGAAGCTGAGAGAGCTGAAGATGCAGCTGAGAGAGCCTTGGCTGAGAAAAAACTTTTGTTAGCTCATGAACTGAGTCTCAAGGAGCTGGAGATCAAGGCGAGACAGTCTGAGTCCCGCAGTGATGGAGGCAGCATACATACAGGACCTGTAGGAGAGAAAAAGGTTTGTATACCCAAGAGTGTGGTGCCCAGTTTTGTGGTGGGAGATGATATTGAAAAGTGGCTGGCTGCCTATGAAGTTGCACTAAGGGCTCATGGGGTCCCTGAAGGGCAATGGGGGGGGTGGTCTTGTGGTTGTAAGTACCCCCAGAGGGGAAAGACACACTCCTTACACTAGACCCACGTGATCACTATAGTTATCCTATCATGAAAGCCGCTTTACTGGCCATGTTTGGGCTGACCCCTGAAAGATACCGTCAGAGGTTTAGGGACAGTACCAAACTTTTTCACACAGACCTGGGTTGACTGTTTTGATTTCTTCAATAAGGCACTGAATCGTTGGGTGCGGGGCAGCAAAGTAGATGATTATAAGGGTTATATGACTTGATTCTGAGAGAGCATATGCTCAGTATTTGGTAGATAGTAAGCTGACTGATCCCAGGAAGCTTGCTGAGGAGGCAGACCTCTGGGTTAGCACCAGAGTGTCCAGAAGGGTATCTGGGGGGGGGGACACCCACAAAGGTGATCAGGGTTCCCAACAAAAGAAAGAGGGGGGAGATAAACTTACAGATAAGGAACTCTCGAAAGGCCCCCTAAAGAATTCCCAGGGAGGAGGTGGCAACCATTCTTCTTCCAGATTTTGGAAAAGGGCAGGGTATTTTGATAAATCATTAGGGAAATTCATCCCCAAATGCTTAGAGTGCTACCAGCATGGTCACTGTAGGGGCAACTCCCAGTGTTCCAAGAGAGCACAGTCCACCACCGGACAGACACCTGGGTTGACTAGTGTCTTGCTCGGGTGGGAGACAGACCCAGATAGCTTTGGGGAGCAGGCAGAGGTTTCCCTAGTGTCCCTGGGAGAAAGAGAAATGGTGCCTAAAGCCCACATGCCACAAAATACTTCCAATTATAGGCAGTGGGTCACTATTGATGGGAAAAGGGTGGAGGCTCTGCGTCACACAGGAGCCAGTATGACTACTGTCAAGAGTCAGCTGGTGTCAACAGAGCAGATAGTCAATAATACATTCCACAAGGTCATAGTCGCTGACAATCGCGAGAGTCACCTACAGGTGGCTCTGGTTCTCTTTGAGTGGGGGGGGGTCTCTGGTACTCTGAAAGTAGCTGTGAGTCCTGCCATGCCTGTAGATTGTCTGATAGGCAATGATCTTGAGCATACTGCCTGGAACGAGGTAGAGCTCAGGTCCCACCTGGAGATGTTAGGTTTGCCTGAGTGGGTGTGCATGACCACACGGTCCATGGCTGCCCGGGATGGGAGTCAAGGGCGTCTGGAGCCTGGAACAATGGCCCAGACAGCTGCAAAAAGAAAGGGCAAGAGGCGCGGGAAACCCGCTTCAAATGTTCCCACGGTAGTGGACGGGGCCCCTGAGGAAGAGGAAGCCCCGGAGTCAACTGGGGAGGACATAGCGGACCTGAGCAACCTGCCAGAACTTGCTGACTGGGAAGTAGAGGGTGGGCCAACCAGGGCAGAATTCTGCACAGCGCAGAAGGAATGCCCCACACTGGAAGGTCTGAGGCAACAAGCCAAAGCCCAAGCAGCAGGTGACGCCTCTGGCACTCACCATATTTACTGGGAGAATGAACTCCTTTACAGTGAGCCTAAGGTTCCGACCTCTGGGGCAGCACGTGTACTGGTAGTCCCCCAGTGTTACTGGGGCTTGCTACTGGGTCTGGCTCACGACATTCCCCTGGCAGGACATCTGGGCCAACACAAGACCTTTAACAGGCTTGTTACCCACTTCCATTGGCCCAGAATGAGGGTAGCCTCAGATCATTTCTGCAGAGCTTGCCCCACCTGCCAGGCTAGTGGGAAAACAGGGACAAAGCTTAAAGCTCCCCTTGTCCCACTCCCCGTCATTGGCACCCCCTTTGAAAGGGTGGGCATCGACATTGTTGGTGCCTTGGACCACAAAACTGCCTTGGGCAACAGGTTTATCCTGGTCTTGGTGGACCATGCCACCCACTATCCAGAGGCCATCCCTCTGAGGACAGTGACTGCCCCGGTGGTGACCAGAGCCCTCCTGGGAATATTTACCCGTGTGGGATTCCCTAAGGAAGTTGTGTCTGACAGAGGCACAAAATTCATGTCTGCGTACATGAAGTCCATGTGGGATGAGTGTGGGGTGACATACTGGTTTACCACCCCTTATCATCCTCAATCCAATGGGCTTGTTGAAAGATTCAACAAGACCCTTAAAGGCATGATCAGTGGCCTGACTGAAGCCATGAGGCGTAAGTGGGACGTCCTCTTACTGTGCCTGTTATTTGCTTACAGAGAGGTGCCCCAGAAGGGGGTGGGGTTCAGCCCCTTTGAACTTCTCTATGGTCACCCTGTCAGGGGACGTCTCAGCATAGTGAAAGAGGGATGGGAAAGAGCTCCCAAGACCCCTCCCCAGGATGTGGTCAGCTACATGCTGGCCCTCCGCAACCAAACCCAATGCTTCTGGAAGCAGGCCAAAGATAACCTTGAGGCCAGTCAAGAGGTGGTGAAGGAGTGGTACGACGGAAGGCCACTCTGGTTGAGTTCTCACCTGGAGACAAGGTTTGGGTGATGGAGCCAGTAGAGCCTAGGGCTCTCCAGGAACGCTGGACTGGCCCCTTTGAAATTAAGCAGTGGAAGGGGGAGGCCACTTACCTAGTGGACCTCAAGACCCCTAGACACCCCCTAAAGGTTCTCCATCACAACCGACTCAAACCTCACTTTTAGAGGTCTGAGGTCAGTATGCTCCTGGTCACAGCTGAGGGCATGGAAGAGGAGAGTGAACCTCGCCCCGACCTCCTCTTTGCAAAAGAAGGTGATGGGTCAGTAGGGGGTGTCATTCTATCTGACTCCCTGACTCTAAACCAGAAAGGAGACTGCTATGAGCTGTTAGAACAGTCCTCTTCCCTGTTCTCCCTTACTCCTGGACTTACCCATTTATGTGTTCATGATATTGACACAGAAGACAATCCCCTTGTAAAGAACACAATTTACAGGTTATCGGATAAGGTCAAGGCCAGCATCAAGGAGGAGGTCTCCAAGATGTTGACCTTAGGGGTTATTGAGAAATCCAGTAGTCCCTGGGCCAGCCCTGTGGTGCTGGTCTCTAAGGCTGCTGCCCCCGGTGTAAGCCAGAACTCCGGTTCTGCGTGGACTACTGGGGTCTCAACTCAGTCACACGGACTGACGCTCACCCCATCCCCAGAGCTGATGAGCTCGTTGACAGACTAGGCGCTGCCAAGTTCCTGAGTAGTTTGATCTTACATCAGGATACTGGCAGATCGCCCTGACTGAGGGGGCTAAAGAGAGATGTGCATTTTCCATATCTGATGGCCATTACCAGTTCCGGGTGATGCCGTTTGGGTTAAAAAATGCTCCCGCTACCTTCCAACGGTTGGTAAACCGGGTCCTAGCTGGTAAGGAGGTCTACTGTGCAGCCTACCTAGATGACATAGCTGTCTATAGTTCCAGCTGGGAGGAGGTGCTTCAGGCCCTGCAACAGGCAGGCCTGACCATCAAGGCCAGTAAGTGCCAGATTGGGCAGGGTTCTGTGGTTTACTTGCGACACCTAGTAGGTGGTGGCAAGGTGCAGCCACTCCAGGCCAAGACTGAAACTATCAAGGCCTGGGAACCACCTAGAGCACAGACTGAAGTAAGAGCTTTTTTAGGCCTCACTGGATACTACCGTAGGTTTGTCAAGGGCTATGGTACCATTGTGTCACCCTTGACAGAACTTACCTCCAAAAAGCAACCTAGGTTGGTAAGGTGGACAGAGGCTTGCCAGAAAGCCTTTGATTCTCTTCAAGAAGCCATGTGCATGGCCACTGTGCTCAAGGCCCCTGACTACTCCCAGGAATTTATTGGTGCAGACAGACGCTTCAGAACATGGCATAGGGGCTGTTCTAGCACAGCTAAATGAGGAGGGCTCAGACCAACCAGTAGTCTTTATTAGCAAAAGACTATTACCATGGGAACAGAGGTGGAGTGCTAGTGAGGGAGAAGCATTTGCTGTGGTCTGGGCACTGAAGAAGCTGAGACCATACCTGTTTGGGACTCACTTCCGGGTTCAGACAGACCACAGGCCCCTCAGATGGCTCATGCAGATGAGGGGTGAAAATCCTAAACTCTTGAGGTTGTCCATTTCCCTACAGGGGATGGACTTTACGGTGGAGCATCGCCCGGGGACTGACCACACCAATGCTTATGGTCTCTCCAGATACTTCCGCCTTAGCGATGAGAGCTCCCAGGAGGTTGGGTAGCTCTCCCCACTTTCAGCTGGGGGGGACACATGTTAGACCTGACAGCCTTAGGGTGGTCACCCCTAACTTTTTGCCTGCCTCCCTCCACTTTTTAGGCACTGTTTTTGCTGGTAACCTGCTAACTGCTAACCAGTGCTGAAGTACATATGCTCTCTCCCTTTAAACATGGTAACATGGGATCATACCAATTGGACTATTTAATTTACTTATAAGTCCCTAGTAAAGTGCACTATAGGTGCCCAGGGCCTGTAGATTAAATGCTACTAGTGGCCTGCAGCACTGATTGTGCCACCCACTTAAGTAGCCCCTTAACCTTGTATCAGGCCTGCCATTGCAAGGCCTGTGAGTGCAGTTTCACTGCCAATTAGACTTGGCAGTTAAAAGTACTTGCCAAGTCTAACACTCCCCTTTTTCTACATATAAGATACCCCCAAGATATGCCCTAGTTACCCCATAGGGCAGGGTGCTGTGTAGGTAAAAGGCAGGACATCTACCTGTGTAATTTACATGTCCTGGTAGTGTAAAACTCCTACATTTGTTTTTACACTGCTGTGAGGCCTGCTCCCTTCATAGGCTAACATTGGGGCTGCCCTCATACAGTGTTTGAGTGGTAGCTGCTGATCTGAAAGGGGTAGGAAGGTCATATTTAGTATGGCCAGAATGGTAATAGAAAATCCTGCTGACTGGTGAAATTGGATTTAATATTACTATTTTAGAAATGCCACTTTTAGAAAGTGAGCATTTCTCTGCACTTAAATCTTTCTGTGCCTTACAATCCACGTCTGGCTGGGTTTAGTTTACAGCTCCTTGTGCATTCACTCAGACACACCCCAAACACAGGATACTCAGCCTCACTTGCATACATCTACATTTTGAATGGGTCTTCCTGGGCTGGGAGGGTGGAGGGCCTGACACTTACATGACAATGGACAGTAGCCTGCCCTCACACAAAGGTCTTCCACAGCCCCTACTGGGACCCTGGCAGACAGGATTGAACTGAAAGGGTAACTTGTGCACTTCTGAGCCACTCTTTGTAGTCTCCCCCACTTCAAAGGCACTTTTGGGTATAAAAGCAGGGTCCCTGCCCTACCAAGGCAGACACTCCCTGGAGAAGAAACCTGAACCAGAACCTGCATCCTGCCAAGAAGAACCGCCTGGCTGCCCAAAGGACTCACCTGACTGCTTTCTGTGAAGGACTGCTGCCTTGCTGTTGCCCTGCTGTCTTGCTGTTCTCTTGCTGTGCTGCAGAAGTGCTCTCCAAGGCCTTGGATTGAGCTTGCCTCCTGTTCCCTGAAGTCTCAGGACCAGAAAAGACTTCATCTCTGCAAGAAATTCCTTGTGTGCCAAAAAATGACGCACAGCCTGTGAAAAACGATGCACAGCCTGCACCGCGGTGAAAAATCACTGCACGCCAAATCCAGAACGACGCTGCCCAGCTCCCCAACAGGAAGATCGATGCAGCGCCTGCGACGCGACCGGAGCTTCGACGCACGGCCCACCGGATTGACTCACAGCTGACCCAGAACGACGTAGCCTGACTTCCAGAGAGGAATCGACGCCGCGCATGCCGTGCATCGACCCCGGGGCGTCCGAAAACACCGCAACCCGAAGAGGATCTGAGTCTGCGCACCAAAAATCGACGCATGGCTTCCCCGCGTGGAAAATATCACGCAAATCCGTGTGCGAAGGTGCAAAACCGACGCACACCTACCTGTTTTCCACGCATCTCCTCCCCTGCGGCCCCTTGCGAGGATTTTTCAACGCAAACCAGGTACTTTGCCCTGCAAGAGACACTTTGTTGTTTCTAGAAGACTTTAAGACAATTTATATTGCTTTTGCAGTAAAATTACAATTCTAAAGACATTTTCCAGTAATATTTCAACGTATACTTTTGACCTACTTCAAAATTATTCAGATAAAGATTCTACAGGGAGTGCAGAATTATTAGGCAAATGAGTATTTTGACCACATCATCCTCTTCATGCATGTTGTCTTACTCCAAGCTGTATAGGCTCGAAAGCCTACTACCAATTAAGCATATTAGGTGATGTGCATCTCTGTAATGAGAAGGGGTGTGGTCTAATGACATCAACACCCTATATCAGGTGTGCATAATTATTAGGCAACTTCCTTTCCTTTGGCAAAATGGGTCAAAAGAAGGACTTGACAGGCTCAGAAAAGTCAAAAATAGAGAGATATCTTGCAGAGGGATGCAGCACTCTTAAAATTGCAAAGCTTCTGAAGCGTGATCATCGAACAATCAAGCGTTTCATTCAAAATAGTCAACAGGGTCGCAAGAAGCGTGTGGAAAAACCAAGGCGCAAAATAACTGCCCATGAACTGAGAAAAGTCAAGCGTGCAGCTGCCACGATGCCACTTGCCACCAGTTTGGCCATATTTCAGAGCTGCAACATCACTGGAGTGCCCAAAAGCACAAGGTGTGCAATACTCAGAGACATGGCCAAGGTAAGAAAGGCTGAAAGACGACCACCACTGAACAAGACACACAAGCTGAAACGTCAAGACTGGGCCAAGAAATATCTCAAGACTGATTTTTCTAAGGTTTTATGGACTGATGAAATGAGAGTGAGTCTTGATGGGCCAGATGGATGGGCCCGTGGCTGGATTGGTAAAGGGCAGAGAGCTCCAGTCCGACTCAGACGCCAGCAAGGTGGAGGTGGAGTACTGGTTTGGGCTGGTATCATCAAAGATGAGCTTGTGGGGCCTTTTCGGGTTGAGGATGGAGTCAAGCTCAACTCCCAGTCCTACTGCCAGTTCCTGGAAGACACCTTCTTCAAGCAGTGGTACAGGAAGAAGTCTGCATCCTTCAAGAAAAACATGATTTTCATGCAGGACAATGCTCCATCACACGCGTCCAAGTACTCCACAGCGTGGCTGGCAAGAAAGGGTATAAAAGAAGGAAATCTAATGACATGGCCTCCTTGTTCACCTGATCTGAACCCCATTGAGAACCTGTGGTCCATCATCAAATGTGAGATTTACAAGGAGGGAAAACAGTACACCTCTCTGAACAGTGTCTGGGAGACTGTGGTTGCTGCTGCACGCAATGTTGATGGTGAACAGATCAAAACACTGACAGAATCCATGGATGGCAGGCTTTTGAGTGTCCTTGCAAAGAAAGGTGGCTATATTGGTCACTGATTTGTTTTTGTTTTGTTTTTGAATGTCAGAAATGTATATTTGTGAATGTTGAGATGTTATATTGGTTTCACTGGTAATAATAAATAATTGAAATGGGTATATATTTGTTTTTTGTTAAGTTGCCTAATAATTATGCACAGTAATAGTCACCTGCACACACAGATATCCCCCTAACATAGCTAAAACTAAAAACAAACTAAAAACTACTTCCAAAAATATTCAGCTTTGATATTTATGAGTTTTTTGGGTTCATTGAGAACATGGTTGTTGTTCAATAATAAAATTAATCCTCAAAAATACAACTTGCCTAATAATTCTGCACTCCCTGTATATTTTTACAAACACTGTATGGTGTGCTTTTGGTAGTACTATATGGTGTTATTGTATGATTTATTGCACAGATACTTTACACATTGCCTTCTAAGTTAAGCCTGACTGCTCAGTGCCAAGCTACCAGAGGGTGGGCGCAGGATAATTTGGATTGTGTGTGACTTACCCTGGCTAGAGTGAGGGTCCTTGTTTGGACAGGGGGTAACCTGACTGCCAACCAAAGACCCCATTTCTAACACTTAGGAATAAGGGATTTGCCAACAATTTCTTCAGGCTGGATTCCTAAAGTTGGGGATCTGGTTTGTGAGAAGATTGCTGTGAAGAAGGAATTCTGCCCATCTTACAAAGCACTGCTTCCAGTCCTGGGACTACAAGGCACCATTACTGTCATTCAACCAAATTTCACAATGTGGCCGATCATGCACAGTAGACCATGAAGTCCCTTGGGTAGTCCCCGGTCCCCTCTCACTACCCAAGAAGATATACCTCTTCAAAGAAGAAACAACTAGCATGTACAGCAATGCTACCAATGCCTCCTCGAGCATGGGGAGGGCAGAGAATGAGCTTCTGCTGATTCCTGTTTCCACTGCACGGACAAGAACTGTCCAAGATGTGGCTGTTTTTTATTCCAACGTAACACAAACTGACGACATTGTCTACTATGAACCTCCATGTGAAGTGTATCCATCCACCACTAATGCACCTGCTCCTCTGTCCACAGAGACTGCTTTTGGGTATTTCATCCACCTTGATGAATTTTCTTCAACTTCATCCGCACCTGCAACTGAAACTGTTTTAAAGAAACGTAAGTCGTACATATTGCTTAAAAACAATTATTTGGTTTATTCATGGCATTATCTGTGAATACTATTGACATTGCTCGTCTTTCTGTTATGGATTGGTTTTGTGACTGTTTTCTTCCTCTTGATAAATGGTCATTATCTTCCTGGACGCTCTTCTGTCGAGCCAGTTGATGAAGTTCTAACACCCTATCTTTCCTCAAATAAAGTCCGAAGAGACTTGTCCCTTGTGAACATTTCAGCAGTGATAATTCCAGATGGGATTGTTTGGGATAAAGTTCCATTTGATATATATGGGCCTACTGAGGTTATCCAAATTCCTTATGTATTTAAAATTTCAATGAGATGTAATTACACCTGCTGTTGTTTCTGATGACTGGGATGTTAAAACAGTTGATTATATGCTTGCTGAGCTGCAGGATTACACAGCATTTGAAAATGATTATGTGCATATGAACACAGAGAATTATGGGGAAATATTCTGTTACCACCATTGGGGACATTATTTTCTGCACAGAGAAACTAGACATAAAGCAGTACTTAATTACAAACAGTGGGAACATTGTTCAACTCCTCCTGTGGGGAGCCCCAAAACATATGTAGACAAATGTGCATACTTTTCTGGGCATGACACTACACATGCAGAGTCTAATTATTTCAAACATTACTCCATCGAAAATTAGGAAGATTTTGCTGACACCAAATTAATTTATTCAGATTCCTTTGTTTCCCGACTTACTGTTAAAAGTTATGAATACTCAGAGAGCACTATTGATGTGAAAAGTGTATGGGGAACACGAAACTGGCAAATTGAGGGTAAAGAAGCTTTGTTTAGAGCATGCATTATTCCTGTCCAAATTATATTTTTAAATGACACAGTTCAACAAACATCCTGCTTAGGGTTGGCAAAAATGAAAGAAATGAATATGCCCAGTATCCCCACACCAGCCAAATTTACCAATTGGAAATCATACCTAAGTGTCACCGGGGAAGAACTAAATGCTTCGGTGCAGAATGGTACCTATAATTCCACATTTTCAAGTCCTGGCAGGTGGTTATTGTGTCCTTTAGATTCAAATGAGTGTCGTGCATTTTGTGAATTCCTCGGGGAGGTTCAAGATTAGCCAGGCGGCGCATCGCTATATCTTGGGTCAACACTCGGGTATAGTTACTACATACAGGCGGGCATTCCGACCCTGGCGGTCATGGACCGCCAGGGCCGGGGACCGCGGGAGCACCGCCAACAGGCTGGCGGTGCTCCCAAGGGCATTCTGACCGCGGCGGTACAGCCGCGGTCAGAAACGGAAAACCGGCGGTGTACCGCCGGTTTTCCGCTGCCCTGGGGAATCCTCCATGGCGGCGCAGCTTGCTGCGCCGCCATGGGGATTCCGACCCCCATACCGCCATCCTGTTCCTGGCGGTTTCGGCCGCCAGGAACAGGATGGCGGTATGGGGTGTCGTGGGGCCCCTGGGGGCCCCTGCAGTGCCCATGCCAATGGCATGGGCACTGCAGGGGCCCCCGTAACAGGGCCACACCAAGATTTTCAGTGTCTGCCATGCAGACACTGAAAATCGCGACGGGTGCAACTGCACCCATCGCACCCCTTCCACTCCGCCGGCTCCATTCGGAGCCGGCATCCTTGTGGAAGGGTGTTTCCCGCTGGGCTGGCGGGCGGCCTCCTGGCGGTCGCCCGCCAGCCCAGCGGGAAACCCAGAATACCCGCAGCGGTCTTGTGACCGCGCAGCGGTATTCTGGAGGCTCCCGCCGGCCCCGCGGATACCGCGGCCGGCGGGAGTCCAAATGACCCCCACAGTCTGGATAAACTGTGCCAACAACTGTTAAGCACTAACACCTTAGCAGCACTTAAAGAACATCTTATTCTCCTATCAGAGGAAGTAGACTTGCAGGATTTCTTGTTAGGCCCACAAAACCCACGCTCTAAGTGATTCCTGTATGCCACATACAATGAAATATGGAAGTTTCTCAAATGGAAGTGACTGCACGTTTAAGGCAGATAGATAAAGAAAATATGGAAAAGGCTTTAGCTGTTGTCGATAATGGCATGAATACTCTGTCCAACAGAATATACATACATAATAATATTGGGTCTTCTGCAATTGATATCATTCAGAATGACATGTCCCTTTTACAACATGGGCAGTCAGCTGTGCTTCATCATGCACTTGGGTCGGACGTTACAGATTCTGAAAAATTGCAGCGTCCCATGGAAATACATCAACAGTAGTGACTTGTTTGCTGTATTTAATTTGTCCAGGGACCAACAGATAATGGCTAGAAGAGAAGCAAGTTATGTCATGCTTAACATATAAAAGTTAGAAAAGCTGCCTTTCACCGTAGTAGAGACACCATCAACAGTATGGCTCGTACATGTCATCATGAATCTGACAATTTCCACCTTTCATTCACAAAATGTTTGAAACATTTTGCTGAGGGCAGATACGACCAGCTAGGGGATAGCTATATTAAAGAAGAGTGGGAGTTACCTTTCAAGTTCAAATGTCTGAATGGCAAGACAGATGACTTTCTGAGCGGAAGCAAATATGAGGCTACAGTTAGTCATTCAATGATATGCAAACAGGTGTCGCTTCACGGTTTCTGCATTGCGCTGGTTGTGAACTTGGCATGCTTTCTGAAGGGTGCTCCTGTCCCTTTGATTCATCCAGCATTTCATATACATTTAAATGGAAGTTATGTGGTCCTGAGCGATCAGAGCTGCTATGGAATGAGACCAGGAATTGCCTACGCAGTATTGGTGTCTCAAATTGTAACTTGTTGTGGACATGTTCTAATCCCCCCACACGCAAGAGACATGAGCAGCAGAAATGTGGCCTCACATAGATACTACTAATGTAAATTATGAAAAGCTGAGCAGTTTAAAGGCGCTACTGTTACTAAAACAAGTGGTATTGACATCGGCCAAAGAGACGTATGCTCTCAGGATAGCTAGATACTCAGCCAAGATACAATCCCCATCAAATTGTCACGATTCACCCTGGGCTTACCGTCGAGGTTGGAGAGAGGTGGTGAGCGGCCCCGGTTCCTGCAGGTCCTACTTTGGCCGAGGTAGAGGCGAACCCTTCCGGTAGCCACGGTGCTGTTTGACAATAGTAAGCCACTACAGTCCGTGCCCTCCAGAAGGAGTCCCAGAGGAAAAACCCCAAAAGGGTAAAAAACCTCCAACAGGAACTCCCTGAAACAGAAGGAGGACACAAGGACGTTAGGACTGAAGATTCTGGAATTCAGGAATTCTGGAGACGCAAGACAGATCAAGAACAACTGGCTCCACAAGAGGAAACCAGCCGGAGCGTGACTACCACCACAGGAGTGTTGCAACGCAATGAGAAAGAAGCTAGATTCCCCCTATATACCCCTAGACAGGAAGTGGAAAACAGTAATAGTAATACCACCATCTTGGATTGGGGAAGAGGTCATAACTAAGAATAGAGCACATGTGCCTGAAAAAGAGAAACACTGCATGCAGGGAAGAGATGAAGTGAACAGCATGCTGGGAAGGGGAAAAGCATGCATAAAAGATAATCATGTGCAGGCATCTGGCTTTTGCTTGTGTGACCGGTAAGTTGTGT
Organism: Pleurodeles waltl; assembly: GCF_031143425.1. NCBI lineage: Eukaryota > Metazoa > Chordata > Amphibia > Caudata > Salamandridae > Pleurodeles > Pleurodeles waltl. Next base: position 103,423,783 of record NC_090437.1, read on the forward strand.
AAAGGAGGGGGTACCGGGAATCCCAATGCGCTATTCTATACTTAACGCGCCAAGCGCGGCAAGGACTGTGACCCGATTCGGGTTCTCCGGTCCTGCCGCGCCTGCCCAGGAATCCGCGGCCGGAGAAAAGGGCCTCGGCGAGTGCCGCGACCCTTGAATCGAGCCGCGGCTTACCCCGCGGCCCGCCCGCGGGCCGCCGCGGTTCCAGAGTGTTGCACCGCGGCGGGCTGTGCTTGTTGCGCGACACAAATACTAACTTCCCCTAGCACTTTGGAGAGCTGGTCTTCAGAATTTTCCACGTCTCAAACACTGCGGTTGTGGTACACTTCTTTAAGGCTGTTAGGTCTTTATTTGTTTCCATTTTCCAGACTATCTTCAGAGTCAATCCATCAGCTATCTATTCACTCTTTTCTTGTGTATTTGGTGGATTTCCTGTGACTTTGGCGCTAATTGGCGGAATACTGATATTTCTAATACACATTAGTTGAGCTTTCACAGCTACGCGGAGTAATAGAGCTACTACCACCAACCCAGCTGTGTCATGATCGCATGGTACAGTTCTTTGGTCATCCGTTGCTGGAAGAATTGGAGCATGATTGGTCATTGTCATTCCAACCAGTCCTATGGTGTGTGCAACTTGTCCTTCATTGCACCTGGTGCCTCTTTGAGTGTCTACCATCGGTGTGTATTGCTGTTCAGCCAGTGCCTCCTGTGGAGAGGAAATTGATGATGTTCCTGATGAGAGTTCATTCACTGTTGTGCCCCATGAGACTGAGGTTGATTGGCGAGGCCACTTATGAGCCACCTCTTGTGAACCATTTGGCTCCGATGACATCTGGCACTATGGATGGGGCTGCCTACGTGGGTGATCCTGCGTTTGAGGTTTCTGTGCACTTCTGCTCCGTCTGCCAATCCTGTGATCGATCTAACATCTGACAATGTGGAGTTCTTCCTGGATGCACTCCCATTTAATGACTTTGGAGACATTCTTCATGACCATGAATATTGTTGAATGATTCGGCTATTGGCCTTATTCAAAATTTTCAAATTTAACACTAAATTGTCCTAGTAAACGGCTCACAATTGGACTGCTGTGCTTGTCATGGTTGACATTTTATCTCTTTGTATGTTTTTAACTTAGGGCATACTTAAGAGCCCCTAGCTCCTTCTTGCGCTACATTAGCGTCATTTTTTTTTCATGCTAATGTGGCCCAACAAGGCCAGTAATCATGCACCATATTTACAAAGTGGTGCAATGTATGCATTGCGCCACTTTATAACACTTTGCGCTACATTATGCCTACACCAGGCATTATATATGCAAAGGGGGCGTTCCCGCGTAAGGGGGGGGGTTGAAAAATGGCATAAAGAAATCTAACAGATTTCTTTGCGTCAATTCTTTTTGCCACTTTTAACAGGAGGCACACAATTGATTACAATGGACCCCAATGAGCTTTGCAGGATTAGCGTCAACATTTTGGACGCTAATCCTGAAAAGCTCCGGACTAGCTTTAAAAAGTCTGATGCTAGTCACCTAACTACTACCATGGTGTGCCGTATTTTAAATATGGTGCACACATGGTGGTTATAGGGGGGCACTAAGGGGAGCAAGGAAAGTGGTGCTGCATTATGTGCAGAGCCACTTTTCTTAAATATGTCCCTTAGTTTTTAATTTGACTTTAGATTTTTAGCTCAGAGCATTTTGGATTGGACTCATGCACCCTCACTAGCAAGTTAGCATTCTTGTTTCAGCAATGGGGAGGGTGTGGGGAATCTATTCTAGCTTAGCCTATGGCTTGCAAGTCTGTGTCCCCGTCACCTAGTGACTTTTAACTTACTTAGCTTGGTCTGTTTTATTCCATTTATTTTATTATTTCTTTTAAGATGGCTGACTTGTTTATAGTTTATTAAGATGTTTTCATTTGCATGATCAGTGCCACTCTGTCATAGCGTCATTTTCAGCGTCATGTTCAGTGATGTACATAGGTATTAACATCATGTCCCCTTTTCCACTTATGTGTGATAGGAACATAAAAACATGTACATTTGTTGGGAATTGTTCATGTAATTGCAGCTACAGGTCTGTCTCCTTATCAGTTGTTTGGGAATATAATTGCATCAAGGATCCTACATGATCTGTATAAATACATCTGACACGAACAAGGGATTCCTTCCAGATGCCATCTACACTGCACGTCATCTTACTGCAGAACTCAGCCTTTGTGCCACACAGAGTCTGACCTAGAGACCTCATTCCAAGGTACCGAGGGTTGGGGGGTGCTGCTCGTGGCCATGGTACTGGCAGATTACGTTTATCATACCTATCTCTTATTAGGCTATAGAGTAGGTTATCTTTGTTGGGAATTGTGAATCACATGTTTATTGTAAGATGGTGGGGTTTTTTTATATTCACAACTCTCATCTTCACAATTATGCTTCTTTTACCGTCCATTATCCTGATCATTGCAGCTTATGCATTCTATTGTAGATTGCAGTCTTTTCAATAAGTATATTGAAAACTCTCCTGCACCTCCTTCATTGCCTGTTTGTGTCTGGCACGTGTTGCTAATGAGGGAAAAGGGTAACTTCCGTTCCACCAAGACATCCCTGAGATGTTGCAATCTAGAGTCCCTGTGTAAGCCTGCCAGAAAAAATCCTTTACTGTTTGAATTTTTGGTGAGATTCTGCCTATAAGCTATGAGGATTAGACAGACAGTTGTGACTTGTTGTAGGAGTGGCTTAGTCGCCTACAAACAAAAGCGCTGTCTCCCCTAAACCAGCAGTCTTGTCTGGGAGCGAGAGTCCAACTACGACAAAACAGCTGATGTTTCAGACTTGACACTGCTAAATTGGTACAATGACCAAATGATAATGAGCATCTAGTCCAAAAGGACTGGAAACATGAGTACAATGCCATCATTCCTTATCAGACATATGCTAGAAATATGTTTTCACAGCAAGATTCAAGTCAGTTAATGTTGACAATAGCAGATTGGCATGTAGACTTAGTCCTTCACAAATGTGCATGTAAGCCAGTTTGTTTCAACCAACATGACTTTTTTAGCCAAACTGCATTGATTGAAAGAAACAGGAATGTGTCCACATTATTGACAGAGTTACACATATCACAAGAACAATTTAATGTCCTTAGTTATGTCCAGATAAGAAATCAATGATAGTGAGAAATGTGATATATAAAGGGACATTTGAGGATGGAATGTTATTTCACATATATGTTGGAGTATCTCATCTTGAAAATTCATCAGGTCCCAAACATGACTGTTTTGGAAATGTGAAAATGTTTTTGCTCTGTACTGAACTGAGTAAGAAAAATAGCAAAGCTTAACTATTTACTTATGCTAGCGAAGTCATTTGTCAATCCACCACAAAAGTATTTTAAAAATATCTTCAACAGCATAGGTGTGTACATAGTGTGTAATACATTGCTAACCTAATTCAGTACAGCCTCCACATAAGATATAGTACATTTGAGATATACTATAGTTAACTGAAGTGTTACCATTGTGAAATGGTCAGACAAAGGAAACAGGCTTTCAGTTTATAAACTTATTGGTGCAACATTACAGCATTTGTAGACACATATTGATCCATAGTCTACTTTTGGTGAATGTAAATGATGCAGAATAATTGACCTTGTAAACACACAGTACAAATGTATTTCTAGTTAATGTAAATTTTGGGGACATATGTTCAGTATTCTAAACAACAAAGCCCTAGCAATTAGAGGTGTGAAACAGTTCCTGCAGAGAAAGAAGAGACAATGACAAACATGATATAAGAGCTAGCATGGGGAATTTCAAAACTGTGACAAAATGGCTTCAGAAATTAAACCTACGTGCATGAGACACTGATGATAAAGAGGCCAAGTTTGAGAGCTTTGGAGCTGGTTAAATATGCAGACTTGGCAAATGTTCTGTGAGCAAAGTTCATGTTCACTTCTAATTACACAGATACACTCACACTGTTGCATCTGTCATTTCAGCATCATCAAGGACAGACAGAGGAGACATAAGTTACGTTGGCGGGGAATAAACTGGCCACTGTGGTTTTGGTGCTGACACCACCGACACTGCGGGGCCCAGTGCCACTGAGGGTAAGTGGATTGGCACAGAGGCCATGAGTTCATCTACATCATCTTTGGAGGCCTTCACAGAAGACCAGTCCCTAGTGGTGGCAGATCCTATGGCAACTTTACCATCTGCATCCTTGTGCGTCACCCACGTACCCATCTCCACCCTCCCTCTTGCTCCACCCCTCAGTAGACCAAACCCACCTCCTAAAAGGGGTGGTGTCTCCTTTGTTGCAGGCACCTCCCCCGCCCCTGTTCCCCTGGCTGCACTGAGTGAGGAGGCTCTTGACCTCTTGCAGACTATCTCTGTAGGTCATACTGCACTCTTGAATGCCATCCAGGGGCTTAGTTGCCATATGCAACAAATCATGGCTTACCTGAGAGGCATTTATAGTGCAACATCTGGCCTACAGAGGTCATTCTAAGTTCTGGTCTCACTGCCGCAGCCTCACAACATTCCCATCCTTGTGCCTCAACTCCTGCCCCTGCCCCTTCCCCATTCCAATTTCTTATTCCAAGCCCTGTCCAAGCACACTTATTCCTTTTGCATGCACCCACTCAGGCACACACAAGCAAAACATCCACACAGACACAGCAAAAAACACAGACACACACAAAACCATTCAAACACCACACCAACCACCAGAACCACCACCACCACCACACCTGCAGACACCAAACCACCACCACCAGAACCAGATGCACCACTATCATTACCACCACCAGCATGCCTGTAGACACGACACCCGCCACCACACCCACATGTACCACCACTACACTTGCAGACACCACTCTCACCACAAAAACCCACATACACCACCACCAGCACACCTGCAGACACCACACCCACCAACACTCCCACAAGCACCACCAACACTCCCACAAGCACCACCATCACACCCTTACCCACAAGGCACAAATGCCTACACTCTCCCAAACAACATACACCTAGCAAAAAACACACACTCAAACATACACCATATACACCGGACCCACAGCAGCTGCACCCTCAACATACACACATCACCCACTGCCACTCCCTCTACCTCCCAACCTGAACTCCCTGCCAACCATCCTACCCATTTTCCTAAAGAAAACATTTTATTTGCTTTAACGCTGGCCCTTTCCACATCCCAAACCACCCCTGAAAACATAAACCGACCCCTCTAAAACCCCGACCCACCCGTCCCACACTAAAACCTACCCCTCCCAAACACAAAACCACCCCTCTCACACTCAAAACCAAATACTACATTATAGTGACTTTTTGTATTTACAATGGGGTGTACTGTTTATGTATGTAATTAGGTACTTTCTGGAAAATTATTACACACACTTGTAAGGACACATTCCCATTTAGGGATTGTTGTGCCTTTTTGTGTAGGTGTCCACTGGCATGCAGGCAGCTGGCACCTGATTGGTGAGTGTTAATGATATGTTGAAGTGTTTTATTTGAGCTTTTTGTAACTACCACATTACACACATATGCAGTGCAGATCATTGTACTATTGCTTGCAAGTATTTTTAAAACATGCACGAGTCCAGTGCTAATGTACACTGCCAGTTCTGAGAACGACAGGTAATTCAGTCACTTCCCTTGGTTCAGGCCACAACAGGGTTGATTTTCATTTTGGTCCACTAGCATCAGCAAAGCTAGGACTTGTATGATCAGATTTATGGCAGCAGGAAATGAGAAAAGTTTAAAAAAGGTAAGTTTAGTGCCTTTATCCCTCCCAATCTGTCAACACAAGTGTGGCAGGTTAGCCGTCGCAGTTGCGTCAGAAGGAAGGCACATTGTGATTGGCTCAGCTGTAAAAGTGGCTGGAGTCCCCCCGCCAGCCACTTTTCCCTATGTAGCCATTGACGCGGGTGAAGAACCCTGGTGGTTACGTCAGTTAATTGGTGGTCTTTCATCTTTGGGACCGCCAACATCTAAATAGAGCGGGAGGACCGATAAGGAGGCAGATGGGAAATCCAAAGGTAAATCGACAGCGGGACAGATTCCACTAAGATCTAAATCAGGCCCTTAGTCTCTTTTTTGGAACATCTCCAGTGGGATGAGGCTGAAGGCTGTAGCCTATGAGAGTTCCACAAAACCTGATACCCCTTTGACAAAAGACCATTGAACAAAAGAACATAGCGGGAGCTGCTGTGAAGTCAGCCCAACCTGCAAAGCGCCTTAGGTGGGTAGACAAGTAGGTTAGTCTAGGTGTTCTCTCGGTTCTTAGAGCAGTTTTAAGCCAAAATGTTTCTGGATTTTGGCTATCTGGGCACCTTTAGCACCACCACCAAGAACCAGAGGGGCACCACTTGGGAAGTTAAGACTCTCTAAGGCTGGGTCCAGGTGTGGGTTCAAGATAGTTGCAGCCTTCACTGCCCCTGAGAATCTGATCAGGTGGCCAGCCAACTAGTCATTAGAGTCTCTCTAGTAGTCCTAGGCTCAAGTGATGAAACAGGGCTCAAGCAGCAGAGCAGACCTCTGAAGGTTCAAGGCAGTCTCCAGGCAGCAAAGCAGTCCTTCCAGGTGCAGCAAAGCAGTTTTGTGGAGTAGACAGCAGGCCGCAGCAACAGGCACTCCTTAGAGAGTTCGGCTCCTATTTTTATTCCCGGTGCGTTCTTTGAAGTAGGAGAAGTTTCTATATAATGCCCTTTGAAGTGCTTGACGTTTTCTGACTACCCTGCCCTCGCTCCAAGCTGGCTACATGAACAATGCAGGGATGACAAGTACTTTGTGTGAAGGCAAAACATATTCAGTTGCAAGTAAGGCGGTGGCCAGCTCTGCCCTATCCTACCAGTTGGTGGCCGATCCTGGTACACCTAATCCTACTACTGTGTGGCTGTTAGGAAGGAATAAACAAGTCCAACTACACCCAGTCATGTGACTCAGTAACAGGCTCCAGGCACCAAATAGTCAGGGCAGGAAAATACCCACTTTCTAAAGGTGGCTTTTTCAAAAAGGTAACTGACTTAACCATTAAAACGTATTTTAATTACAATTTCTCAGACACTAAACAGTTCTTACCTGTTCCCAGTCAAAGATTAGCACTTATTAAATGTAATAAGATAGCCCAATGTTATACTATGAGAGAGGTAGGCCTCACAGTAGTGAAAAAATAATTTAGGAGTTTTTCACTACCAGGACATGTAAACCCTATTAGTACACATCCAACGTTTTAATTGCAATGCATACTGTCCTATGTGCTACCAAGGTCCTACCTTAGGGATGATTTACATGCAATAAAAAGAGAGCTAAAGGATTGGCAAAGGAGTTATATTGCAAAATTCAATTGGCAGTTTAAAACTGCATTCAGGATGCAATGACAGGACTGGGACATGTTTTAAGGGGCTACTTAAGTAGGTGGCGCAGTAGGTTTTGCAGGCCCCCTAGTAGCATTTAATTTACAGTCACCAGGTATATGGTATATCACTCTATAAGGGATTTATAAGTAAATTAAATATGTCAATCAGGTGTAAGCTAATTTTACTGTGTTTAAGGGAGAGAACACAAGTACTTTAGCACTGGTTAGCAGTGGTAAAGTGCACACATTCCTAAGGCCAACAGAAAGACATTTCTGCAAAAGGTGGAGGGCAAATACAAACCGTTTGGGGGAAGGCCACCATAAAGCTGACAGGTCTAACACTTTGCAAGTATGTCAGGCCCACTGTACCAAAGCCATCTTCTTTATTTAATGGTGTTGGTTTGGTTTGAGAATCTAATACAGATAAGAACAGACTAACAAAACATACCCTTTTAGAATTTGGCTTTTGGTTAAATGGCAAAGGGATAAATTAGGGATTGAGTGGTGGCTGCTAGTCTCCTTCTATGAATATATTAATTCCTTAACCACTTTATTTTAGGCAGCCCATTATATTTGTGAAATGACCACAACTACCAATTCTATCAAAATTAACTCTCATCTAATTCTCAGCCAGAAAATGAAATTGCTAGTGCCACTGGTGTTAATAATATCAAATCAAGTTTACCAGGTAGGTTCAGACATGTAGTCAAATGTAGAAAGGACACCAGTATATCTACCTCAAGTCACTCAAGTAACTAAATACAAATCATGTGGCTCAGGGATGCCTAACATCAAATGAGCCCTTGGCATTAAGTCTAACTCTAAATGTGATAAAGAATGGATAGGCGTTACAAGAAAGTTCAAGAGTTGAGTCAAACAATAGAGAAAAAAGGGTGATGTAACTAATCTCATAAACACAGTAAATGACCTAGAGAAAGTGTATGAACACATGTCAAGGGTACGTATTAAACAAAGCTAAGTTCTTAATAGGAGGAATTATGGTGATTTCGATCACTCGGTTATTGGGTCAATATTCTACCAGCACCACACAATACTTCAAAAAACTGAAATGTTACAGACGATAAGAAAAAAAAAAGACTGCCATATATGTGCTATAGTTGTTATGCCGATCAACTGAAATTGCACCTGCTATCTGCTGGTCAACCTAACAAGAAGGGGGGAAGTGCACTACGTGTCAAAAAAGATGGAAATGTGAGCCAGGCATTCAATAATGAAAGGCAGCTAACTAGAGTGATATTTAAGAATACCCTTTCTCTTTTTAAGCCTGAGAATAGGAGAGAGAGCAAACATATTCAACAATCACTTTTGAAAACTGAGTCAAACAGAAGTAGCTTATCATACTGTAATGATTTGGGGAGCACTTCAAGACGAACATGGTCAAACCGGTTTTCAGAGCCATATTGGCAAGATGTACAAATTCAAAATTGGTGGGCACTGCCATGAATTACTCATTTTCTAAAATATTTATGCAGATGAAAAGGGGAATACATTGTATAAATGGTTTCATTGTTGTGGATATTCTGTGACCCCCTTCTCCAAATATGAATCAGATGCAGTACAATTATGTATCTGTAATTCAATTTCTTGAAGGGGCTTTCAGTATATATAAGAACACACGGAGAGTGAACACGTCGATGGATTATACAGATTCATAGATTCCTACAGGGTTTCGGAATATTATGGTGTAGAAAGTGATGTATAATTAATTACCTTTGTTGATTTGGATTAATACACCCAGCCCATACGATCTTCTCAACTATAGCCGGTCTTCCAGTAAATATCAGAGGCTGAATTTTTTAATTACATTACAAACAGGCGCTTAATATGTCTCAACAAGACACAGTGTGGAGAAAAGTAAATGGGCTACTACTATGAATGGTTTTTTTCGAATGAAAAAAATAAGACAAAAGGTAGACCATAGAGAGGTTTAGTGATGTACGTCCTTAAACTCACTCAATTGATTCCCAACTGTAAATTGCCAAGTGCAATTGAAGTCTACTTAATCAGAAGGATGATAATGTAATAACCATTTTTTGCTGAATCATCATGAAGGATAACACAGTGCTAAAATCATGGGGCGTTCTTCGTATTCATAAAACTGTGGATGTTCAGCACGTACCTACAATTTAACACAAGCAAATATGAAAATGTGCTACCAAGCCCAGTAGAAACGACTTGGACTGTTTCAGACTTCAAACCTGCACTAGCAAATATATGTCTGAGCATGCCACTTCAGGGCCTAATTTTTACTAATGTAACCTGGCCCTCATGTTTTACTGGTGGCATTTTTTAGCTTAACAGTATAAAAGGGCACCCGTTTTCTTATTCATTTTCAATAAATAGTTGGTAGTTTTTGGTGTGTAAGTATTACTGTTGCGATTTAGGAAAAAAGGCCCAGTGGTCAACTCACCCTCTTAGCAATTATTAATAATAACGCAGAGTATAGGTAAGATGTTCAATACACATATATAAAGCATTTGTTAGCATTGATTGATTAGTTGAAATAAAATCCAGATTGCCACGAAGATCTTTCAATGGAATGACTAGATGACTGACCCGGTGTTTTTTGTCAAACGTAAATAAAATATACAATACTGCTTTTTTACTTAATGTTTTTAGACAAGACCTTTTACTCTGACTTGATAAATAGATAACATTCGTGGGTAAAGCTGAATGCTTTGGGTTTGATCACTACTGCCTTTTGACATAGACTGAATTGGGCACAGGGGCAAAATGGTTCTAATTACATACCAAATGCTTGTAATTAAGGTAAGCACGGTTTATGACAACAAAGCACAGTAGCATTCTGTCACTTTAACCTATATTTAAGTAGATCTTTCTACTTGAGATTCGCGAATGTTTTCCTTTTCAGTTTTTGTATGCTGGTGATGTGAGTGCATCTCTATTGTACGCATATGTAATTCTAAATAAATGATGCAATATTTCCAAACAGAATACTTACAATGTGACTCCGGTAAATCAATTCTTGATGACAAAATGATACAGCACAGCCAGCATTGTCTATCTTTCCTGAGACTGAACTAACATTGCCCAAGCTGCACAGTTTCAAAATAACATTTTGAAACTGTGCAGCCTGCGCCCAACATTTTCTTTAAAAAAAAAAGGAAAAGGGAGATTTTGTACAAATATCAAATAATGTAACTTTTCACAAACCCGATTCATGAGATGGAAGAAGTAAGAAAATATCTGTAACTAAAGTGGAAGAAAGTCTTGGATTCATGTACTCCTGCCAGATAGGAACTGTTTTTTAGTTTTTTAAAACACTCAATACATTAATAATGCAGGGGGGCAGGGAAGGAGGACCGTGTTTTTTTTTGGGCTGTGTATCGCTGCTTTTGATGGGGTGGAGGGGATGTCACTGAGCCCAATCGAAGCCCTCAGCCTCCTGACTGCTTAGGGAGCGCCTCTCCCACGTGTCTCTGTGGCCTGCCTGGGCATGGTTCCAGGCCTATGTCAAGCAGCCCCACAATGTGCCAGTGATCACGATACTGTGGAGTGCGGGTTGAGGGAAGGAGGCATGGCCTTGACCCCTTACTGTGGTGTACCCACTGGCTGCCACGCACTGCCCGTGGGCTCTAGACGGCAATATGACCTGTGTGTCACTGGTTGAATGCTGGGGACCTGGCACTGGCAAAAACGCTCTCTGTGGTCAAAGAATGGGATCTTAGGGGTCAACCAACCACTGGGAAGTCCCCCAGGGAAGATTGGGGAAGTGGCACTGTCCACGACTGCTCTGGGCTACGTGGGCTATATTTGAGCTACTCTGTAGCCCGTTATCATATAACCCACCATCTTGTGTTCCAGCTACCATTTTGTGAGGTAACCCAGTGGCTGGTATTTGCGATTGGAAAACATTTTTCGTACCATTACTTATAGCGGAACATCGGGTTTTAAGGGTTTGCGTACTTTGACAGTGAAGGTACACTTACCACAAAATGCCACACTCTGATAAAGTTGAAATGGCAGTAAGGCTGCTGAATAAGGCTGGCTGCCTTGATCTTCTACTGAATAAGGATTTTTTGCCCACACGGCCTGTGCGACGAGCCTCTGAGGGTGTGGTGGCGGCTGTTTTCTCCTGCGTGCCACCATGACAGGCTTTCCAGAGAGAGGTGAGTGTGTACAGCCAGTCATGCACACGGAGAGCAACAGTGGTGGGCAGGGCGCAAGGGAAGGGATCACGTTAAACTACGCAACCTTTCCAGGCTGAAGGAAGCCCTTCTAAAGTGCCCTGCATGCAAGGAGGGCATGATGAAATTAGGTGGTCAGTGTCTGAACCACCACATGTTCAGGCAAAAAGGCTTTTGCATCACAGGTGCGGGGTAGGGCAGGGGCTCATGTCAGCATGTGGACGTTGGCATTGAAGAGGCAAGGGAGGTGATGGCTTTTCCTGGGGCGGCAAGACATGTTGAGGCCAAGGAAGCCTCATTACAGGTGAAAGGAGGTTGGAGTTTACAAGAATTGCCATGCACCAGCAGGGACTCTATTGAGGATTATGAATAAGTGCACACTAAAAAAGGGCTTTCAATAGTCCAATATGATAATTACCAGGTAATAGCAGAGGACAAAAGTGGGGGGAAGGACATGGGGCAGGTGGGCTCAATGTTTATGGATTCCTGGTCAGCTGTGGGGGGGGGTACGGTGCATGAAATGAACTGGTGAGGGGTTATAGTAGGGACGCTCCCGCGATTCAGATAGCAAAACAGAACTGGAGTGAGGATAAAGAAGGGGAGGGAGACACTGGGGAGCAAGGGGCCCTTTCAGGATGATTCAGAAGATTTACCTTTTGTAGTGAAGCCAACCTGGTGAGTATATGGCAAAACAACACGTGCGAAGTGTGGGGCACTAGAGTTGAAGGAGATGAGGGCAGGAAAGTGGGGTTAAGCCTGGTTCGTAGGAATGGAGGGTCCTTGGGGGAGGGGAGGAGTGGCAGGAGGCGGAGCTCAGAGATGACGCTTTGATAAAAGAGTTGGAGCCGGCAGCAGGGTATAAGAGGGGAGGCTCCGGCACACCGGACCTCTTTTTTCTTTTACAGGAAGGGTCAGCAAAGGATGTGGTCGACCCGGCATAGTCTAGTGTGTCTTGGTGCCCCTGAGAAGGGAAGGCAAGGCCCAAAGCATCTTGCTAGATTGCAACAACAGCAAGGACAACCACACAGGCTGGATCAGTCATAGAAATCTGCTCAGCGTCACAGGACAGACGGGGTGGTACACCAGTCAGCGTCAGAATTGGACCTTATCCTGGCGTTAATGAGCAACCAAGAGGGATTGATACGGCCTCTTGTCATCATCAAGAAGAGGTAATAACTCCATCTGCAGATTCAGCTGCGCAAGCACGGGCACGACCTGGGTCATTAAGTAGGTACAGTGATAAGGAGGTACACCACACAGTATTGGATCACGTAGAAGAGAGCTTGGAAGAGGGAAAGATTAGGGACAAGGATGAGGATGGCACATGAGAGTCAGTGGTGGAGATGGGGAAAAGGGAGTGGGTGGGGGGGGTCCACTCATCAAAATGTCTCTCAGTCGTTGCAGGTAGCAAGTGCTGCAGGGAGGCCTGACAGATACTTAGACGCTCAGCAGCAGAATGGCCACCGACCTTGGTGTCAGGTAAATCTGTTGTGCGACAGAAGGCTCATAAGGTATCAGTGGCAGTGGAGGCGAAGGAGCCTAATGGTAGCGGGTAGGCCTGCCTGTATAGAAATATTTATGTGCTGGATGCTGGGGTGGGGATGGACAGAGCATTGTTACAAGGTGAAGAGGATAGGACAGTAGACGACAAAAGCTTACAGCCAACCAGTACGACTAGCGAATGGGAAAGGAAAGTAGAGGACAACACAGGGATTGGACAATGGTGACCATAGGCAGTTTGAAGGTAAGCGTACCCAAAGATCCAGAGGCAGAGGCCAAAACGGGGCATCGCCAGAGTAAGGACCTGAACGTTAAAAAGCTGGGGTCACATTTTATGTTTTCCACAAAAGAAAAGATATAGAGGGGGTGCCAATCAAGTCTTTCTTGTTCGGATTTTAACAAAAGGGATGTGCACATGGGAGTATTGTAAATTCCGGAATGAAAGCTCCAAGTGCACAGGACTCCATCCATTGGTCAACTGCTTTGAGGAAGGTGGAGGTGCAGGGGGTGCAAGTGGACAGGTACAGCAACAGCAGACAGGTGGGGTACAGCTGGCAGCAGCCTTTCTGGGGCGATAGGGGGCACAAGGCAGTGGGGGAAGAGCTCCTACTCCAGTTAACTAGGCAGGCTGATATTTTGATTAGCCCAGTATGATCACAAGGATGATGCAGTCACGTTGTTGAAAGGTTTTACATAGAGGTTTTGACTGGGATACATTGGCCCAAGAGAGCAGCCCTGAGCTGTGGAATCTTAGGTCGGCTGGGGCACACAAACAAATAGGTACAAGACAAACTAAACATAGAAATGCAGGAAGGTCGCTTGGCAGGCCCTTTTGAGGACTGGCCAATGCAGTACCTAATTGTTTCAATGATTCAGGTGGTGCCATAGAAAGAGAAAGGTAAGTTTTGGCTCATTCAGCACCTTTCCTGCCTTGAGGGCTGTTCAGTTAATGACTATCCCAGACGAAGAAGTGTTGGCTCTGTACGCGTCAGTCAGCGTGGCCATGGCGATAGTTAAGGGAGTCGGACACGGGGCACTAATGGCGAAGAATGACATAAAGTCAACCTTTTGTTTGTTGTCAGTACACCCTGATGACTTTGAGCTCATTGAAATTCAATTTAATGGTAAATGGTATGTAGACAAAGCATTACCAATGGGATGCTCCATATCGTGTGTTCTTTTTGAGTGTTTTAGCATGTTTTTGCAATGGGTCTTTACAAGACTGACAGGTCATACACAGATCAATCACTACTTGGACGACTTATTTTTGGCTGCCGCAGCGGCACTGGGGCAATGCCAGACTTTGTTAGATGAATTTCGTATGATTAAAGAGGATCTGGGAGTGCCGTTGGTGCTGGAGAAAACTATGGGCCCCAGCACTGTGTTGATGTTTTTGGGCATTGAATTTGACTCAGGGGCAATGATGGTTTGCATCTCAAAGGAGAAAAAAGTAGATATGACCTTGTTATTGGATGACATGTTGAGCAAGCAGAAGATAACAGTGAGGGAGAAACAAGGGCTGCTAGGTCACTTTAATTTTGCATGCTGGGTGGTAAGGGCAGGCAGGACCTTCTGTAGGCACTTAGGATTGGCTCTGTCAGGGAACCAGCTTCTGCATCACCATGTACGCCTGACAACAAAGGTGAAAGGGGATTTGTGCATGTAGCCTTTTCTTCTGTAGTCCTTTAATGTGGTTCCTCGAAGTGCTTGGCAAGAAATGGAGTAGGTTATTCAGATATTCTCTGATGCAGCGGGTGACACACATTTTAGCATTTATTGGCAAGGAACATGGTGAATTGAAGAATGGTCTCAGGACTGGAAATGGGGCAGGAAAAGTATTGCTTTCGTGGAGTTATTCCTCTTAGTTTCAGCGCTCGCACTCTGGGGTCAGCACTTAGCTCACATGAGGACGGGCTTGAGAGTGGACAAATTGTCAGTGGTACAGGTAGTTAACTGGCAGTCAGCCGGGGATTTTCAGGTGCTCCAATTGTTACAGGTAGTTTTCTTAGGTTGTTTACAGCAGCATGATATTGCAGTTGGGGCAAGCCACTTTCCGGGAGTGGACAATGACATTGCGGATGCTTAGTCTCATTCACAGTGGGAGAGGTTCCATGGGTTGACCATGGACGTGGAGCAAGTCAAGACAAAGATGCCCGCGGAACTTTAGAGCGTAGGAGGCAGAAGATGCTTCAACTGGTTCTGATGCTTATCCACAAACCTGGCAGGAATTCTTATGGGGCGAGAAGGTGACCGGAGGAGTGGGGGAGGGTGGAGGATGTAGTACAGTACATATTAGCATTGATAGATAGGGAACAGTCAAGGGTCACAGTATCAGGGAAGCTAGCAGGTATCGCTTTCATGGGGAAGCTGTACTGGGGTATGCACCACCAGCGAGCGAGTTGGGTCATAGGATCTTGGAGGGATGGGCTAGGGAAACAGGCAGGGTTGGGACTGGGAGGAGACCAAAAACACTCGAATTGCTTGAGCAGCTCATATAGTCCCTCTTAGCAATATGTACAGGGCAGGATGAAGTGGTCTTTTTCAACACCCCTATGTCTTGGATGTTTTTTGGGGCTTTTCGCATGTCAGAACTCTTGGGCTGTAAAGGTCCCCAAGGGCTTACATTGGCAAGACATACATCTCAGCCAGGGAGGTGTAGATATCTATTTACAAGGCTCTAAAACAGATCAGAGATGTAAAGGGGCAGCAGTATGTTTGAAGAGGTACCCTTCAGCAATGGTATGACTGTTACATTGGGGAAGGCAGCTGAGAGCCCAATGCCAAGGGGCTGTGGGCCTGGTATTCTGACATAAGGACAAGAAGCCAGTTACAGCTTTCCAGCTGTTATGTATGTTGCGCAAAGGGCTACAGTTCATGGGGTTGGAGGCCTCCTCTTTTGGTACGCGTCCTTTTAGAATAGGCATGGCTATGAAAGCAGGAAAGAGGGGATGGTCAAAGGGTAGGATAATGGTTGCTTGTAAATGGAAGTCAGATGGTTAGCTGCATTATGTGCTCATTGTGGAGGTGGGGACACTGGAATGCAAGGGAGTGTCTGATGTTATTTGTGTTTTGAGGGTTCCGTTCCGATTCCTGAAATCCCTGGGTTTTCCGTTTGGTTGGTGGGCACTCCTTTGTCAGATGGGCACGGTAGCACATGAAGGACAGCAGCTATGGGTTGGGCTTGGGTTTGGATAAGGAACTGTACGGGGTGCGTTCAGAGGGGAAGCGGTGCGTTAGAGGGAACTGCTGACATGCTTGAATAGATGTCTCCTAAGGGGGCAGTGCACAAGTATTTTGCTACTCAATTTAGGGGAGAAGGACTTAGAGGTAATTAAATCTATGAAGAGGGATTTATAGAAGATACAGAGGCAGGGGTACAGATGTCACATAGCATGGAAAGCCTTTGTTCCATGGAGAATTTGGAGGAGAGCAGACAGACCAGGTGTAACTGACTCGCCATAAAGTTAAAAAAGAAAGGCACTATTTTTGTGGTGGTAAGGAGATTACAGTGCTGGAGCACTGTGACTTGAGGTATGAAGATAAATAGTTTTATAGGTGAGACAGAGTTCACCCGTCCTTCATGGGCATGGAGCTTTACATTTTTCAGATCAGGGACAGATTGAAAGAACTCCTCAAGGTAGACTAATGGGGTGGCAGAAAAAGTCTGAGGGTCTTTTTCTTGGTGGCAGGGGCATGGCAAATTGCCATGGTTAAACAAATTTAGGGTAGTTGAAAATGGCAGTACAGGTGGTTAACAAAGGCTAGGCAACAGCATGCCTATATGAGCGAGGAAGCTCAGTGTTTTGGATAATTAGAAGGCAGGGTAATGAGAGTAAGTAGTTGAAGCAGCATAAGGAAGGCAGTATTGCAAGCAGTAGAATGGAGGGGGGAAGGCTGGGTAGGGGAGTGAGGGGATTTACATAGTTGATGTCTGTGTATAGTGAGGCAGGTAGTTTTTTACGGCAAAGGCCAAGATTTTCATTGCAAGTGCCCCTGTTTCCAATAAAGCAGCTTTTTCCACACATAAGCCTTGTGTCTTTGGCCCGTAATGGTCCCCTCTTCCCCAAAGCCAGTCTCTGCTGGTGTACCTTTATCGACCCAGCCTTCAGAGTCCCCTCAAGCCAGCTCCAGAGGCCCTGGGGAGGTAGTGGGGATATATTTTCTTAGGTGAGGAGCGGGGAGAGGAAGCTCCTACTCTGTCACCATCTTAGACATGCCCCTTTAGCAAGCTAATTTTAAGGAATTACTTTGAGTCAAGTGGGCATTCCATGGATGGTGCATGAGCATTCCTATGCAACTACCCATGGGTTTGTATGTTCCTGTGGAATCACCTGTGGGTTTTGATGCAAATCATTATTTACAAAGAATCAGCAACAGGGATGTGCGCCACAGTCCTATGCCTCTTAAAGGGAAGCACAACATGAAGAAATGTTTTCATTTCCCCTAGTTTTTACCACTTTGCATGTGTGCTGAATTGTGCAACACACATACAAACCAGGAAAAGCCTTAAAGCATAGGTTTTGTACTAGAAGTTTTAAAAAAATCCTATGCTTTAGACAACAGACATTTTTGCAATACTGTGCAAGGCTGTCTGCTCTCGCTGGGTAAGTGTGTTCATTGGCCCACTCATTCATCCATACACCATTAAATCAATTTTCTCTATGAAAGAGCTGAAACTTGTGAGCATCCAATATGCAATCCCGTACCCAGACTGACAGTTAATTTCTGTGAGAACTGGCACCACTCATAGAAACCTGGTAGAGAGTTACATATATAGCAAACACACATAACTGATATGCCATTTATCACCATCCTTGAGTGTGATGAGGCGCCATGACTCCCAAGGAGCAAATTCTTGAGTGTGTCATGATGGCCCTCTCCTCCTTCAGCAATAATATTAAATATCACTTTACACTTAGAGGATCTGCATGGATGGTGTGTGCCATGCTGTTTTTTTTTTTTCATGTACAGTTGTTATAAAAAAAAAAAAAAGGGCCTGATTCTCAAGGGTAAGTTAAACTTATGAGTAAGTTTACACTTTATAATATGTTTACTCCTTTAGTATTCACTAATTATGAGTGCAAACTTACTACAAAAATGTAAGTTACACGTCTTCACACTGAGAATAATGCAATTGGCTTACTTTTGTGAGGGCGGATGACCTGCCTCCCTAAACCCATCTTTCTTCTTCCTAATTCCATCTCCTTTAGTATTAAGTCTGTCCCTTTTCCTACCCACTCTCCTGTAACCCTCCCACATTTACTACTGAAATCTATACTTACATGTACCAAGACTCCAGTCGGGGTGACAAACCCCGCACATATAGACTTAGGCAAAACGTACACTTTGTAGTATGTTTTGTAGTACTTTTAAATGAACTACAATATGCTGTTTCTGCACAGTGTTTAACCCTAACCAAAACACAGAGTTAAATGGATATAGTGAGATGCAAATACTACGGATTGAGGTGTGTTTTCCTCTGTAAAGTGGTTCTAGAATTGAATCTAGGAGGAAGTGAGGGAGTAGACAGTGTTTTCTGAAGTTATTTGTCCTACTGTGTGTACTGATGGTCAAAATGCACTTTAAATTGATTCTTTGGGGTTTTTACTTTGCTTCCCGTGGATGGATCTGCACGAAATTTGTCAAATGAAACATTTACCCAACTATGGCACAAAATGCCAAATCAAGTGTATATCAGTGCAGGGCAAAGAATTGAGGTGAAGGTGAAATTATAGATAAAAACCATAGATAAATGTTAGTTATGGTTCAGTGAACACAAACTCTCAGTTACTAATTCAACGTTGTTAAGAAACAATTGACTCACAAATATCATTGGTCAACAGTGCTATCTCCATCACAAATGCCTTGCAGATTGACAACTTTAACTGTACACCTCATTCTGAAAAAAGAGATTTAAGCATCACTTCTCAATCAGGCTGTCCTCAACGCGAACCTGGGCACCACGGTTGTTGATGTTACCTAACTCTGGACTTAAAGCTTGGCGACACTGAATGTACCTGTGCATTTATGCCTTCTAAATATTCAACTAAACTGAACTATGTCAACTGGTTTATTCCAATATATTAGCAGACATCTTAGAATTCCCCAAATTGGTGTAAATGACTGCTAAACTGACTCTGGGTCCAATAAATTAAACTCGAACACTACTTCTATTGTTAATTTGTGAAAATTGCTTCTACATTCATGCTCATTGCTGTGCTTTTTTAATTCTTTTAATATGCATCCCATATTCCCTGCAGCCAGCTCCTGCACTGCTTGGTCAACGGCTGTGAGCAGCAGAGGTTGGTTGCCCGTGGTGGGATGGGAGCAGCCAACCCCTGCTCCACAAGGTCAAAGGGCATAGGCAGCAGGGACTGGATACCAAAGGAGGGGAGAAGGGGAAGAGTGTCTGTGATGAGATTTGTTATGTGCTGTATGATTTAAAATGACTGAAAAGCAAAACCAAATATAATTGCTAGCTTTTGTTATGAGATTAATGTTGTGCTTCCCAAACGTTTTTAGAACCACATCCCAATTTTTAGAACATATGTGACCCATCAAACGTTAGTGGGCGTGAGTAGGGCGATTTTTTAAAGTTACAAAAGCATTGTGTGGTAGCACACGGTCATTTACTGGCAGCACATGTTATACTGATAAAACTATATTGCACATAAATGTGTGGAAATCGAGTTTCAGAGTATAATAATCATTTGGGAATCACCAAATAAAGTATGTTTTGATACTAATAAAATCTTTGTTTTCATCACACTTCCAGAATTACAAAAAATGTGCTTAATGTTTGCTTTCCTATCCATTGAATGTGTACAGTCCATTTTACAAGTATTTACATTTTGTTGTGTTACCTGTCCTTTCACACTCTCTGTACCTCAGAAAGTGCCACATAATTCACTTTACTTTTCTTTCTCTGGGTGGAAAGTGAGAGGAGTTTGTAAATACCAATCTCCATGTTAGAAAATTAAGTGGCAATTTGTCAGAAGACATGGCCTCATATTTGATATCTGTCTTTAAAGAAGCAAATGTGACTTGATAAATACAGGATTTAAAGGCATCTTTATTTATTGCTTGGAATTTCGTGACCCACCAAAAATCGGCTTGGGATTCACCAGTGGGTCAGGACCCACAATTTGGGAGCACTGACTTAATATATGTTTAAAAAACCTTCAATTACATTAAAAAATAAATCTCATAATGAAAGTTATGGTTGCAAGTTAGAAGCAAAATGCCACCGAAATTCTCAAGTTGTGGTTAGGACCTCAATCCATAACTTACAAAACATATCTGCCAAGGGCAGCACCACTGGAATTATGCAGCAGGGCATGGCCAAATTATGTGACAAGAAAAAGCAAATTATATTGCATAACGATGTACATTTTGTGATAGTATTACTTATTTTGTAATTTTTCCATGTTATCACTGTCTGTGCAAAGGATGTACCTCATTAGTACCAGTTTACAGTGCTGGCTGCCGCAAAACTCAACAGGAGCAGTGGGGGTGGGGGTGGAGACGGAGACAAGGTGAAAATATATATATTTTTTAACTCACTTACCGTGCCTCCGTCCCTGTCACCTCGCTCGTCGCTCCTCTTGTGGTGTCACAGCAGTGTATACTGGGACACCAGCACAGGCTCCCCAGCAATCCCGTGCTGCTTTCATGCTAAACTTAGCATGAAAGAAGCACTAGGATTGGTGTGAGCAGCTTGGTCAGTCGCTCAGACACAGCCCTGGGGCCTGTGCAGTTTCTCCATCCCAGCAGTTAAACACAGCCGGGCTGAAGAAACCTAAGTGCGCATGTGTGTTTGGCTGGCCTGAGACAGCCGGCCAAACACACATTCATACTTAGGTGACCTGTACACTCTCCCCTCCTCCCCTCCTCCCCTCCCACAGCCTAGCCCCTCCCTGCATTGCTGGCTGGGCTAGA
This sequence comes from Pleurodeles waltl, assembly GCF_031143425.1. Lineage (NCBI taxonomy): Eukaryota > Metazoa > Chordata > Amphibia > Caudata > Salamandridae > Pleurodeles > Pleurodeles waltl. The sequence continues at coordinate 103,444,779 of NC_090437.1, forward strand.
AGCAGACAAATAAAACAATAATAAACTATTGTTTTATTTTTCTGCTTCTGGCTCAGCCAGTGGGGTGACACTCCTTCGCCATAACGAAGAAGCCGCCTCATCTTTTCTGAAGGGTCTTACATGTAACTTCTGGCCCGTTTGAGCTGGAAACAAACTTTTATTAGTTAAAATCTGTAGATAATGCAGCAGGTGTTGGATTATGTGGCAAATGCAGTAAATCCATAATTTGCAGAAATGGCTTGGCTGTTTAACAGCATAATTCCAGTAGCCCTAGCTAAGGGTCATGCATTTCAGATGTTGTAGAGGTTGGTTGGAAGATCTGGTCTTTCACCAATATCTCCCACCCAATTCACAATAAGTAACCAATCCCCTGATGCATAGGCTGAAGGCCAAGCGCTGCAAGGGTATGTCAAGTGCAACTGTAGTGCAGCATTTATTTATTTATTATTATTCATGAATCTGGCTGCTTCACAAGTCTTGAGACCCAAAGAGGATCTATGTGACCCAGGCAGGATGTATGAATTCAGCACAGAATTTGCGGAATTTTAATATTTATTTTAATGCCAGCTCCCATTGGGCCCCTCTCCATGTGGGCCTGGATGTCACAGTAGGCTCACACTGCCTCCTTATGCCCTTTTACTATTTTTGCAAAACACAGTGCAGAGTTTAGAGTAGTGGTGGTTGTAACAGAAATTCTTTTATAACAGCCTGCCATCAGAGTAAAACAGATTTGTGAATCCACACCCGGACTGGCAAATCTACAACAGATGACATGAGAAAAAGCACCCTACTTCAATACTGCACCTTTATTGTTTGAAGTGGATTTCCAAATCTTCTATGAATACCCGCATCCATTATGATCAGCAAATTAAAGGCACAGGTATTTAAGCCCTTCATGCCCACCCAAAAACACGGTTTAAACACAAATTTCTTGAAAAGTTCTGAGTAGATTTACACCAAACCAAGCAAAGGAACTTCATTGAGTAAAGCTATTTGCATACCAAGTTTGTGTAATCCATTCAGCCATTTCTTTAAATAAAATTTAAAAAAAGGAGAGCAAATAATGCTATTACAGTTAAAACGAGAAATGACACAAGCTCACCAAAGTGTCTTGGAAAGTTAGTACTTAAAATGGACTGGATCTCTGCGAATGACCTTGCAACCTGAAGCGCGTCGGCCTCGCGTGCAGATGTAAGTGCAGTATGTTTTTGAAACAATAAAGCCTGGAGTCTGCTCAAGTTGTCAAAATTCACATTTGAAGTAGCAATATGGGGCCAAATCTCAGCTACTTCCCTCTGTCGTATAGGAAGAAAAAGCACATTCCTGCAGCATGTAACAATTTTGGAGACCGAAATGACAAACTATTCCGGCTCGCATCCCACAACAGCTCTCACCATTAAGAAGCACATAGCTGCCATTCGAGAGCACCTGGAACGCTGATATAATCAAGGGACTGGGACTCTTTTAAGATAACAAGCACAGTTCACTGCCGAAGCATTACACGCCCCGTGCAAGCACAACTGTTTACAAACCATCAAATGGCTGACAGAAGTCTTGCATTCACTACCGCTAAGAAAGACCTCTTTCATGCCACTGAGACATTTGTACAAGAAGGTTAGCTCACACACCTCATGGATGTAACTATCTCCTAGCCTTTCATATCTGCCCACTGGAATGTGTTTTAAGCAGGATTTGAATTGAAGTGTTGAAATAGGCAGATTGATGACCCCGTGTATTAACCACTGATGGTATTTCAGCCACAGTAAAAGGCAACTTTTCTAATTTCTCAATGTTTAACATGACATAAGTTGTTTCTTTTTTTTGACATTAGTTGTTGTTGAGTTAAATTAAATGTGGAAAATAGGCCCTAGCGCGGACGTATTGCCAGGGAACGTAACCTGCCTTCAGTGTTTGTAGTGTCCACCCTAACTACATAATGGATCTTAGTTGGCTCTGTCCATGGTGTAAAGAGGACATGTCACTCTGTACTAGGTGTATTGCAGAGGAAACAATGTTGTTTAGGGGGTATATTTTGTCAGATAGGGTATTAATCCCATTATCTACAACAGCTAATGCCTTCTGTAAATTTCCCTGATCTTTTGCCTTAACCGGGCAGCAGCTTCTTGTTGAGAAAACTTCCAAATTTCATAATAGACTGCAACTAAGAAGCGCTTTCTGCGTTGTTTTCTGGGGCCTAACAGGAAATCCTGTAAGTCAGTGTTATTAGACGGGAGATTGAGGTGTTCTCTAACAGCATCTATTGAGGGACTCTTCAACCATTGCTGGCATAGTTTTCCTACACTGTATGTTGTTACTCTACCTGCATGTTCAGATGGCACATAACGAGGGTCAGGCCTACTTGTTCTAAAACCCCTGTGGAGTTTACAAAACATTTATGACACCCATTGATATCTACTGGCCACAATAACCACCCACAAGGACGTGAGAGTGAAGCATTAAACGTGCCATTTTGGACCCATTAATCGAGCTGATCTTCAGTTGCATTTATATACTTTGCCACTTGTAAAATTTTGCAGGGACAGGAATACTGGGCGCATTCAAATCCTTAATTTTTGCTAAGCCTAAAGAACTTGTCAGCTGTACAGTTTCATTTTTAAAAAATCATTTGAATAGGTATCAGGCATGCTCTACACAAAGCTTCCTTTCTCCTTATTTGCCTTTTTCTTTCACCACATACTTTTTAAGTCAATCAATATTCATAGCCTTCTGTAGCCAACTGGGAAACAAAGGAATACAAATAAATGAATTTTGTATCTGTCAACAATATATGTAGATTTTCCATAAATGGCAATTTGAAGTAATATGACTCAGCATTTTTAACATTGTGACCAGAAAAATATGCTAATTTGTCAGAATAGGTTTTAGAACTCCCTTGTGGAGGAGTTGGACAATGTTCCCATTGTGTGTAATATAATATAGTTTTTGAGGTACTTGCTCTGTGAATGAAATGGTGTCCATAATAATTATAGCAAAACATGCCACCATAATTTTCTTTGGATTGATAAACATCCTCACTTTCAAATACAGTAAAATACTGCAACTCAGTCATCATAGAATCAACTGTTTTCACATCTCAGCCATCAGAAACAACTCTGGTTATGATTACATCATTCATAGAGAGTTTAAACACATATGGTATTTGATTGACCTCCGCCGGGCCGTATATAATAAATGTGACTTCATCCCAAACAATCCCATCAGGAATTGGTATAGCAGAAATGTCCACGAAGGACAAGTCTCTGTGGACCTTGTGAGAAGACAAATTGGGTTTTAGAACCTCATCAACCTGTTCAACTGGTGATCATTCAGGAAGGTAATGACCATGTATTAATAGACAGAAAGTAATAACAAAGTCAATCCAAATATGGAAAGTTAATACAGTCAAGTAAAGCCATAGATAATTCCATGGGAAAGTAAAGTAATTTGTTTCAACCAATTTATCAGCTTATGTGTGTTTGACAGTTCAGGTGCAGAAGAGGCAAAGGAGTCTAAAAAGGTACCAGTGATGTCGGCAAATTATCCAGAAGCAATTCATGCAAAAACTGGAGCCGTATTTGAAGGAGAACTGGTAGAAGTCTCCCGCAGTGGTTCTCTGTAAATGACGCCATCCGTTTGTGTAGATGTCAAATCGATCAGCAATTTCTGTATTGCTTATTGCAATAAATTTTAGTGTAACTATGCAAGATTATTTTCCACCCTCCCCAAGCTCGGAGAGGTGTCAGCGATGCAGCCCAAAACTTGTAGAGGGACATCTTGACCAGTAGTGAGAGGAATTCGGGTACTGCTGGTTGTTCCTCTTGGTCTGCTGTGCAGGATGGGCCGCATGGTGTAACCTTACATTGTTGATGGAGACAAAGCAGCTTTCTTTAGAACCAAGCAGAAGTGGTAGAATAACAGTTCTGGTACCGTGTATTCCCAGGACTGGTACCGGTGCACGATCGGAAGGACCAAACTCCTTTTTCACAGCAACCTTTTCACATACTAGACCCCCAATTTTTGGAATCCAGCCGGTAGAGGTTATTGGTACATCCTTAATTCCTACGGAGGCAGCACTTGCAGAAGCGTTGTCGTTATGGAACTGTTGTAATTCCTGCAAGACAGTGACATGTTAATTTATGTCAAAAGGTGTTTCTGCTGCCTCCACGCCAGGACCATCAAGATCTGGAACATACATTTGAGTTCCAAACAGGCACTCGTATGAAGTAGGACCTCCTGGGGATCTTCTAGGCAGATTATTAAGTGCTCTCTGGACTCCATACAGGTGATTAAGCCAACTACAACCCAGACCTAATACTCTGGCTGTTATGGATTGCTTTAAATCTCGGTTTCAGCACTCCAGGGCACTATTTCTCTTAGGATGAAACGGAGACGAGTAATGGAGTTGGACCCCTAACGAAACCAGGCCGTCCCTGAATGCCCTTGAGGCAAAAGCCCTGGTCCGAGTGGAAAGTAGCAACTGCATATGTGCCAATAAAGACCTGCAAATCTTTAATAACAATCTGAGTGTTATCCGAGCGTCGTGGCCACACCCAAAGAAATCTTGAGCAGGAGTCAACAGTGGTTAAGATGTATTTGTACGCACTGTCAGGAGTCAAAGGACCGCAAAGGTCCGGGTACACACATTGTAATGGTTTGTTAGAAATTAAGAGGGGTGTCTGCGGTGGGTGTTTAACGGTGGACCCCTTAATTTGTTGGCAGATATCACAACAAAGTACATACTGCTAGGTCTGTTTGTAAAAACCTGGCCACCAATATTGTAGCCGCCACACCAGCATGGGCAGAGGCAACTCTCTCATGCGCTGCTTTGATCAACTCTGGTCTTAGGTGTTTATTGGGAATTACTTGAACCCCCACACCTGGTATTTTTACGTCTGCATCTTAAGAAGCCCCCCATCCAGTAGAAATATTTAATGGGATCTTCTTTAGGGTAAAGGTGTGCAGTCAGCAGAGGCTTTTATGGCAGCCAGTATTTCATTATCCGGTTTAATTCTAGAATGAGTTATGGCAGCAACAGAAGCCGTAGCTACTGCTGATTTGGCTTCTTCATCAGCCAGTGTATTTCCAGCGATGTGTATTCCAATGCGCTGGTGCCCAAGTGCATGTACAACAAGGACATTTGGTAGCGTTTCCTTCGGATCCCCTATTTTCCCCACACAGAAGTCTGTGTTTGATGGTGCTACCTTTAGAATCTCTGAACCCATTCTGGCACCATTAATGCAGATATTAATTGAAGACTGGACACAATAGTATGAATAACAGACAATCAGCATTAGCTGGTCAGGATCCGTATGTTCCAGAGCCTTTAGCTCGGCTAGTTGCACAGTGCAGTCCCCTAGGGTTTGCGTAAAGGTATGTTATGGATAGAATTTACTATCCTTCATATAGCCGCCTATGACTGAGCAAGCAGCAGAGTACTGATGCTTGGGGCCAGATGTAGGTACAAAAAAAATTAGCGACTCGCAATTTTCGAGCATGTGCAACTCGCAAATTGCGTGTCGCTAATAGGAATGCAGGTACAATGTCCGTGTACAATTTGCGACTCGCACCCGGAGTCGCAACGCAGATAGCGAGTCTGCTGTCTGCGACCGCGCAAAAAACGGACTCACAATTTGCGAGTGGGTGTCGCAAATTGCAAGTTCCATGTAAATTGATTGCAGGTGCAGCAGAACACTCCAGAACACTCTGGAAACACTTCCTGGCACATGATGATGACATCACAGCCAGGAAGTTTACTAATACACCTGGGAGGAGGGAGGACCACACCCATTTTAAACTGCTGAACAGCCAACAGGAGGAACAGCAGCTACAATGGCAGAAACACCAAGAAAAAGAAAACTGAAATTTTCTGAGAAGGAGCTGGAGGTGCTGACAGAAGAATGCTGTCAGCACTATGATGATCTCTTTGGAAAGGCAGCCCTCAATGTGCCAGACTCAACCAAAAAACAACTCTAGCTGGAAATTCAAGAAAAAGTGAACTCCCTGGGGGTCAGCCACAGGAGTGTGGATGAGATCAAAAAGAGGTGGTATGACCTCCGCTCCCGGACCAAGGAGAGGGTGGCAGAAAGGCTCCGGAAGATGAGAGGCACAGGAGGGGGACCATCATCCGTACCACCACCCACACCCCTGGAGGAAAGGGTGGAGGAGACCCTGGAGCAGGAGGCAGTGACAGGATTTGGAGATCTGGACACCTCTGAGCCGACTACATCAACCGGTGAGTACCATGTGATATGCCTGTACCCCCATCAATGCCATACCCCCACCCACCATGTACACAGGGGCATGCACAACCAAGATAGCTCCATTTCAGGGTAGCAAACACCAGAATGATGCATTATGGGCAATGTAGTCAAGTAGGCAGTAAATAGGCAAATGTTTATTAGGAAGTGTGCAACAGATAGTAGACACTGACAGTCTGTTCCCCATGTCCCACAGGTCTCCCACAAGACACCACCACAAGCCACAGCAGCCAGCCCCATGAGGAAAGCACAGGAGCTGCCACCACTCCCACCTGCACCACCAACACCATCCCCTTGATGTCAACACCTGCTGCAACAGTGGTTCAGGAGGCTGCGCCAGCAACAACCAGGAGTGCCACAGTAGACCTCACAGGGCATCCACCGCTGCGCAGGCGACGCAGGTTCAGGAGAGCAGGGCTGCAGGCTGAGTCCGGCCATCCATCGACCACCATCACCGAGGCACAACTGCTCCGTGGTCAGCGCCTGCAGAACAATATGTTAGGGAGAATTAGTGGGGTTCTGCACCGCTTTGTGAGGAGCAATGAGGCCAGCATGCAGCAGCATGCAGCTCCATTCGATTTAATGGAGGCACGGCATCTGTCCAGGGGCACCGGGGACACCCCCAGGATAGCGAAGAGGGCTCCACAGTGAGCAGTGTCTCTGCTAGTGACACTAGGGTGCTCCGGAGTGGGAGTACCAGGCAGAGCACTGCAGAACAACCTGGGACCAGCCAGGCTGGCAGAGGCCGCCGTAGGACATAGACTGAACCCTGTCCCTGATGTTGGGGCACATGACAGCAATGTGCCCCATGCATGGTTTGCTTTTTGATGTACATGAACAGTTAGTCATTGTAAATAGTTCAATTTCTGCACATATTAAATAGTTTTTTTGTTCCACTTAACAAATGGAGTTTTTGGTCAATAGGTGAGTATGGTTGAAGTTGACACGTACCTTCCAAAGTATTGGGTTGCGATGTGTTCCCGTCTCAGTCTGCCTTGATTTGCTATACTCCGATCCCCATGATGGCGATGTGGTTGCTCCTGCTCTTCATCCTCACAATCTGGGTCTGCAGGGGTGAGAGGTAGCCCACGTCGGGTGGCAATATTGTGCAGGATGGCGCATGTGACAACAATTTTGAATGCTGTAATGGGGGTATACTGGAGCGCACCTCCACTGCGGTGGAGGCATCTGAACCTTGCTTTCAGCAATCCGAAGGTGCGTTCTATTATGTTCCTGGTCCTTTTATGTGCACTGTTGTATCGCCTCTCGGAATCATTGCTGGGTGTTAAGAACGGAGTCATTATCCATGGCCGTAGTGCATATGCACTGTCACCTGTTGGGCACAAACATTACACTGTTAGAAAGTCCTGGTTGGTGTGCACAGTGACCTGTGTGTATGTCTACGAGGTGTATGCAGCTCTACCTAGGAGGTATCCATCTCCAAACTCCCCCACGTTCCAGGCGTTGGTGTATCCCACTGTGCCTAAAAATGTAGTCATGGGTACTACCTGGAAATTTTGCGACAATGTCGGTGATGACATAATGGGCGTCACAAACAACCTGAATATTGAGTGAGTGGGTACACTTTCTGTTGCGGAACAGATATTCCAGGTGGGCATATTTGAATATATGTGTCCCATCTACACACCCTATGACATGGGGAAAGTTGGCAATCCGGTAAGAGTCCAGCTTGGTGCTGTTAATTTCTGCCTCATTCCTGGGTAGGTATATGAAGTGAGACGTGTGTGAGTATGGCATCTAGGAATGCCCTGAGGAACCCTGACAGTGCACTTTGAGATACCCCACCTGCCACAGCAATGACCCCCTGATAGCTCTCTGAGGCCAAGAGGTGCAGTGAGCATAGCACTTGCACATGCGTAGGGATGGCGCAGCCGCGCAGAGTCTGGCGTTCTAGCTGTGGTTTTAGTAATTCAATTAATTCTAGTATGGCTGCGCTGCTAAGGCGGTATTTGTCATAGATCTCTTCCTCAGTTTGCTGAAAAAGAGTCTGCCTTGTTCTGTAAATCTTCTCCTGTCTCTGGCTCCTCCTCTGCTGGGCTGCGTGGGCTCTCCTCCTCACTGCTATCAGGTATATCTCCGCCATCTTGAGTAACCCAGATGCCTTCTGGGTCTCCTTTTATACTTTGGTATTGGTTACCACCTGCTCTGAGTTAGTGGTAAATGGGACATGCAAACTGGGCTTTTTGCGACTAGTCGCAATTTGCGAGTTGCAATTGCATATGGTTTGCGACTCGCAAATTGCGACTTCCTATTTGCGGGTCGCAAAATGGGGTTGCAATTTTTGCGAGTCGCTAACGGCTCGCATCGCTTTTTGCGAGTCGGAAATTGGATTTTTGCATCCCATTTCCGATTTTGCACAGTCGCAAATAGCGATTCGGGCCATTTGCGACTCGCGAAACTTTGCTACATCTGGCCCTAAGTGCCTATTGCAGGTTGTGCTGAGCCTTCGGTGTACATGACTCTTTGATATTGGTCAATAGGCAATGTATTTGCCGGACCTGGGTATTCTAGTTCATATCGCAAAAGTTCTTGAGTTTGCAACTTTGGGTCAAAAATATAGTCAACATCAGTGGCTGCCAGAGACACTGCCCATTGAATCCAACGTGGATGTAATGCTTTAGCATTTGGAATACTGGCTGTGGTAACAGCCTCAAGGACCGGGATTGGAGATACGACAATAATGCATTTCCCTTGGGCTACTAGTCTTTCTTTAATGACAGCCATCTGAACAGCAGTGAGAACTTTCTCAGTGGGAGCAAAACGTTGTTCTACTGTTGAGTACAAATGTGATTTGTATGCAATCGGGACCTCTTTGAATGGTATATAGGTGAAACCAATGGCACCAGCAAATGATGACCCAATGTTTTTTATTGTCCCTTGTGTGTAGGTGTTATGCTGCAAGCATGTCTTGTTGCAATGCTCTGAGGGTGCGTGTGTGTTCAACTGTTCAGAATTTACTGGAAAAGTCAGGACATATTAAGCCATATAAAGGTTTTATGCATGATGTGTAATCTGGAATATATTTTCTGGCAAAATTTAGAAAACCCAGTAGGGATTGGATTTTTTTTTTTTAAATGGTATTTGGAGGTTGTAACTGTGCAAATTTGTCTAAGAATTGTGGCGCTAGACTCTTTCCTTCACTTGATAATTCATATCCCAGAAACCGGACAATAAAGGAAGGCTATTTTTTTTTTTTTTTTTTTAAGGTGAATTTCTACCCCAATTCCGCAAATCCTACAACAATGCAGGCTACCCATCTTAGATGTTGCAGTAATTCATCATCTGTAAGGTAGATATCATTTACATAGAACAATGCTTCAGGGTCAATGTCGTGCAATATTGAACTTACACGAGCTGCAAACAGTCCTGGACTGTTCTTGCACCCTCTTGGTAAACAACAGAATTTCTCTGGGAGCCTAGTGTGCTCAAACTTGTTAAGTCTCTACTCTCCGGTGCTATATTTTTGCAGGAGAAGCCATTGGAAATATCCAATGTTGTTTTGTATTCTTTGCGCACCATGTTGTTCATACGTGCTGAGCTATGAGAGTTTTGTACAGCATATGTGTGTGTATTACTGTTTAAGTGTCTGTAATCTAAGACTATTCTGTATGAATGGTCCGGTTTAGCTACTGCGAATAGAGGATTATTCATTGGTGAGACACAGGGTTCGATTACACCCTGGTACTCTAGTTGTGTGAGTATTTCTGTCACAGGTGCTTTAGCATCATGTTTTCTTGGGTATTGGGGTTGAGGTTGGGGTTGATTTTTTAAACTGAAATTAGATGATATGGGGAATCTTTATCCCAACCTACATGGTTGCAATATAACATGGGTGCCTGCGCCAATGCCCAATCAATGGCGTAGGATTCTGCGAGCACATCGGGAAGGTTTGATAACCTCTTCCCCATATGGGCAATTAAAGACAAATTCAGGTGGGTAGTCCTTTGCGGCCAGTAAAATATCATAAATGTTAACAACGCAGTCCCAAATGATTGCGTCAATTGTGTGTTCAATGTCTCCTAACTGTAGTGTTACTTTGTACACCCTGTCAGACGTGAAGACACACGTCTGCAGTTTCAACTTGTAAGAAGTTTTCAGTTGCTTTCACCTCCAGATGTTCTTGAGGATTCCGCAAACTACTGTGAACTCTGCTGCGCTGTCTAGCAGAGCAAGTGCTCACGTCTTGTTCTTCAATAGAGCCCTCTTCTTGAGTGGCATGACAAATCGCAACTGCTGCCACTTTTTTCTTTTTAAATTGGGGTTTGCATTGGGGAAGTTATTTTCTTTTTTTTTTTTTTAAAGAAAGTTCTGTAGAGCGTTGTAATTCCTGTCTCGGTTTCACGTACTCAGTTCTCCGCTCTGACCGCCCACCTCTCTCACTGCATTTTTCCAGCGAGTCCTGAAAGGAATTAGATTTGCCTGTATCAGTATATTGATATCTGTCAGGTATTTTTATGTTATCTCTATTTCTGAGATTATATCTATTCTGAGGAGTCTCCATATGCGGAGATTCTTCCCCCCCCTTTTTTTAGGTATTTGTTTTTTTTTATGCCAGCGTTTTTTAGATTTACCCTGAAACTGTGGTTTTGTGGGTCTGGCCCCCAGACTATCTCGACCAATGCTAGAGTAGGTCCCCGCAATAATCTTTGGCAGCTCACGTTCTTGATCCTGTGGAGGAACGTCCCAGAGCCACATGTGCACTGCTAGTGCAACTGCTTTCCCTTTAAGGTTACTTAATATTATTGAAGATACTGTGGAAAAATTGCCCATAAGTTGCATCCCCAAGTCCAGGGCAGGGGCAGACCCATATTCATCTTGAATTTGTTTTAAACACTTCCGGGAGATTGACAAGTGTCGGTGTACCGTGCCCCAAGTACTGCAGTTATCTACTGTGGGAACCATCCCAATTGACAAGCACATAGTTAACCTCTTTAGTGCAGGCATTGGCCACTGGCCGATGCCCGCACTACCTCCATGGTGCGGTTAATGACCAGTGGTCGACACCAGGGAGGGGGTTAAAAAATCCTCTGGTGCAACGCACTCTAGGATTTTCTTTTTCTAAAAATACCCCGGGAGATACGGAAGATCTTCCGTGTCTCTTCCTGTCCCCCACCTGCCCCTTTGTGATGTCAGCGCTCCGCGAGGTGCCCGATTGCGCCCCCCAGGGGCTAAATTTTTAAAAAAGAAAGAAATTGACAGGGGGTCGCCCATGAGCAGGGTGACCCCGTGGGGGCAATCATTTTTTTTTTGTAGTTGTATGGTTTCCCTGGGGGGGCAAACAAATACAAAATAGGTAGATATATATATATATATATATATATATATATATATATATATATCTTATCTACATAGATAGATATATCACTTTTGGCAATGCATGTGTGGTTTCCCTGGGGGCTGCGATTGGCCCCCAGGAAAACCGGACACACATATAAAAGTGATCGCTATATATATATATATATATATTCAGGAGATCTATTGCGAATTTTAGCTAATATGAATTGGAGAGATGAATATTTGCTGGTTACAATTGATGGAGTATCTTTATATACATCCATCAGCCATGAGATAGGATTAAAAGCATGTGAATACTTTGTAAGGCAAAGAAGTATTGCAGAATTTGAACATTCAAAGATGCTACATTCTATGATAGAGACGTGTCTTAAAAATAACATATTCAATCATGAGATTTATCAACAAACATGTGGGACAGCAATGGGTATTTCCCTTTCTCCGAATTATGCCAACCTAACAATGGGGTGGTGGGAGAGGGAAATAGCATGGGGTAAAACAAATGATATGTATATGGATAAAACTGAATTATGGGTACGGTTTATTGATGACCTTTTCATTATTTGGCATTGGTCACAGGAAGATTTTATGACATATTTTTCAAATCTAAAACACAAATGACATAGGATTACAATTTACATGTGAAACAAGTAAAACTTCAATTAATTTTTTGGACATTTCTATTTATGTTGAGGAAAATAAATTAGAGACAACAGTTTTTCTTAAGGAAACCTCAACTAATAGTATACTACATGGCAAAAGTTGTCACCCAAAACCTTTAATATAGAGCATACTATATGGTGAGTTGATTAAAATGCAAAGAAATTGCTCTAATGAAAAGGAGGTGCAGTTGAAATATGAGGAAACCATACAAAGGTTCAAAAAAAGAGGATATAAATCAAAAAATTCTATATAAGAATTTAGAAAGAATTAAAATGATTACTCGTGATAATGTATTATTCTCAAAACAATTGAACACAAGAGAAAAGAAACCTGATGAGAATAACATAAAAATGGTAATGAACTATACTAAGGAAAGTGGTTTAATAAGAAACATTCTTTGTAAACATTGGCATGTTATATGTAGAGATCCGGATTTGGGTTCCAAAATAGGCTCTGGGCCACTGATTACATATCGGAAGGCACCGTCAATAAAAGACTATATGGCGAGAAGTAATTTATCATTAAAAAGTCAACAAAACTGGTTAGTAGAACAACAACAGGGATTTGTTAAATGTAATAATTGCAAAGCCTGCAATATTGGAAAGTCAACAAAAGCAGTGAAAATGCCCAATGGAGTTGAAATGCACATCAAACATAGAATAACTTGCAATACAAAATTTACGATATATGCGATTGAATGACCCTGTGGCTTAAAATATGTTGGCAGTACAATTTGCATGCTGAAAAAAAATATTTTGGAACATATTAGAGCAATTATACATAGTGACTTCACCTATGCCATAGCCAACCTCTTAAAAATGCATGAAAATAGCAGTTGGAAAATGCTGAGATACTTTAGTATAGATCACTTTCCTGAACGCGAAAGAGGGGGCGATAGAACTAAAAAATTAAGACAGTTAGAATCTAGATACATCATTCAAATGAGAACAAGAACACCTTTTGGTTTGGACAATGACGAGGAACTTTTTGTTCATTTATGAATAAAAGAACAAATGAAAGAAATATTATGCTAATGGTTATAAACATAATATGATGTAAAGAATGTATTTAAAAATAATTATGTAGATTTTGATTAAGCACATCATTTCACAAGTTAATTTCAATCATCATGCATGAAGCACATTCCGTTTACAAGCAAAAAGAAAAATTATGAATTTTTAGACACAATATTGTATAGTACTTTTCTCTTTTTGATTTGTGTTGAATATGATAATAATGTGATTAGATATATACATTAATTTGAGTGTAATGGTTAAACGATGTTAATTTGATTAATTGAAAATATAAAAAAAATATAAAGAAGTAGAATGATTATTATAATGAACTACAATGTCCATAATGCATTGTACTGATTACTGGATAATGGCAGCATAAAAAGAGATAGAAAGGACTGCGAAACCAGGAAGAAGACATTTTAGTCGAAACACGTTCTTTTGTTTTCTTTGCACTGAATAAAAATTTTGAAAAATGAAGAACTAACCTTAATGGAGTGCGTCGCCAACAGTTCTTTGACTAACTATATATATTTATAATCGCCACCAGTTGCCTTGCAGTTGTAGCTTGCGGCTTCAAAGCAATGCACATACTTCCACTGACGCGTTTCAACTGTAGCTTTTAGGCAGCAATAAAAAAGTCAATTATTTTACTGCTACAAAAGGATCAGACTTTTGTCTAGTGACATTTTTGATGCCATAAAGTAGCGCAGAAAGTTTATATGCCTACTGCAAAGATCAAATCTGTATTTCATGTAAATAGCGAAGTACATTAGTAAAGTCAGCAATTACCTGCGCTATAATACAAATTACATGCATGTGCAGGGGGGCTATGGAGAGATAAGGGCACTTTTGCTGGGAGGTAGTGAGGGAATCCGAGGAGGAGGTCCATGGGAGTGGGAGCACCAATAAGGATTGTTGGACTGGGTGCTAGAGGGGCTAAAGACTGCGACAATTGATATGTGGCAAGGTGTTTTTTGAGTGTCTTGAAAGAACGTGCTAATTGAGGGGAAAAAGCGAAGGTAAGGGGACCTCTACTGTTGCATGAATCACACACACACACACTTTTGTGACTGTCTACATAGGCTAGTGTTTTAGAGCAACAGTTTAGCCAGTAGCAGAGATGGCATCTCGTTGGATGACTGCTGCTGAAGCCCTTACTCGGGTTATTGAGGACAGCTCTGACGTAGGATCAGAGACGGAGACAGCAGATACTGAGACAGCATCTGAGGGATAGGACAATGGTGCAGACTCTGGGAGTGATTTTTCAGTCGGAGGAGTCCCATTCAGTAACTCCTCTTCTAGTGATTATGAGGGAGGTGATGAGGACAGCCCTGCTGTCCCTTTGCAAGCACAGTATGTGCAATGGGACAATAGCGGGTTAGCCCAACCCAGAGAGGAGGTGCATGCAGCGGCAAGCACAGAGAGAGAGAGTGCTCTCCTGGGAGCTCCCCAATTTAGTTCAGCCCCAAATTCCACCGCCCAAATCGTATTATGAAGACATCAAAATTATCTATCACAAAACAAACTGGTTTTGTAAGGCAGGCATGTGTGTTTTTGGTCCTGGGCTCGGCGGCCATATAGGGTAACATACTAAACCCAGACATTTCTGGAAACTAGACATCGGGGGGAGTCCACAGAAGTGTGACTTGTGTGGATTCCCCAAAGTTTTCTTACCCAGAATACCCTGCACAGCTGAAATGTTAGATAAAAACTATTTTTTCTTGCATTTCTGTCACACAAACTATAGGAATATGCTGGGCTCCACAAAATTCCTACCACCCAGTGTTTCCCCATCTGTCCTGATAAAAATACTACCCAACTGGAGTGCCTGTACCTAGTGCCTGCGTCCGGAATGGATCACCCCAGGGTCAACAGTTGCCCTCATGTAAGGACCAACATTGACCGTTGTGTGATCTATTCCTCTCGCAGGCACTAGGCCTACCCACATAAGTGAGGTACCATTTTTATCAGGAGACTTGGGGAAAATGCTCGGTGGAAGGAAATTTGTGGCTCCTCTCAGATTCCAGAACTATCATCGAAATGTGAAGAAAAAGTGTTTTTTGACCAAAGTTTGAGGGTTGCAAAGGGTTCTGGGTAACAGAAACTGGTGAGAGCCCCACAAGTCACCCCATCTTGGATTTCCCTAGGTGTCTAGTCTTAAAAAATGCACAGGTTTGGTAGGTTTCCTTAGGTGTCGGCTGAGCTAGAGGTCAAAATCCACAGCTAGGCACTATGCAAAAAACAGCTCTGCTTTCTTTGGGAAAATGTGATGTGTGCATGTTATGTTTTGGGGCATTTCCTGTTGCGGGCACTAAGCCTACCCACACAAGTGGGGTACCAATTTTATCTGGAGACTTGGGGGAAAACTGAGAGGAAGAAATGTGTGGCTCCTCTCAGATTCCAGAACTTTCTGTCACCGAAATGTAAGGAAAAAATTTATTTTTGGCCAAATTTTGAGGTTCGCAAAGGATTCTGGGTAACAGAACCTGGTGAGAGCACCACAAGTCACCCCATCTTGGATTCCCCTAGGTGTCTAGTTTTTAAAAAAATGCACAGGTTTGGTAGGTTTCCTTAGGTGCCAGTTGAGCTAGAGGCCAAAATCCACAGCTAGGCACTTTCCAAAAACCACTTCAGTTTTCAATGTAAAAATGTGATGTGTCCTGTCGCATGCATTAGGCCGACCCACGCAAGTGCGATACCATTTTTATCGGGAGACTCGGAGGAACACAGAATGGCAGAACAAGTGTTATTGCCCCTTGTCTTTCTCTACATTTTTTCCTACCAAATGTAGGCCAGTGTGTAAAAAAGACATCCATTTGAGGAATGCCCAGCAGCAGGTTAATATTCTATGCTTATCCCGAGGTCCCATATGGGGAAATACTGCTTCCAGTGCATTTATTTTTTTGAGCTAACCAAGACGGAATCTCTTCCCATTTGGCATATAAGCAGCGGACCTCAGCTACAGTCAAGGTTGCTGCATCAGGGTGCGGTGTATATGTGGCCAATAAAGACCAGGTAGAACCTAACCTAAACGTGTAGGATTGTTTGTGGTAGGGCACCATCAAGCCAATTATTACGGTCTTGATAAGATAGAGGTATTTCTAAATATGCTTAAGCTCTATATAGTGCAGGTATGTTTGCAAGTGTATAATAGTGAAATGTATTTGTGTTCCCATCGGCTGCTGGAAACGTGACCCAAGAATAGAACATTTCTGTTCTAGAGGCTGGATGAGGCTCAACAACAAATGTAACTGGACCCCCCGGGCCGTTAGGCCATGTGCCAGTAAGTGTGCAGTAAGGGGTGGTTGCATATTAACTGTAATTGCTACCGGTTGCGTCATGGTGAATGGTAAATTTTATTCAGAGATGAGCACACCAAATGGGGAATATCCTTTTAGGGTTCAGTCTTGAACAACCTGCAGCGTTAGTTTGGTACTCCCTACTTAGCAGAGGGTGAAAATTCTCAATACCACAGACATCTCCGTAAATAGTACTGAAGTGTCTTTGCATGTAGTGAGCCAGAGATACTCAGGAGTACCCGAAAATGAGTGCCTGACCAAACTTTGGTGGCGCCATGTCGCGTAGGTTCTCGTTATCCTAATGAGACTAATGGATTGAGGCGGCAGAATCACCTGTACTGCTGGTGACTTAGTCTGATCCCGCACCATGTGACACCTGTCGGCCTAATCCGGGTTTTGTTTCGGCTAATTAGCAGTGCCTCATCTCCACCCAAGAGCAGGGGTGATTGGGCAACCAGACGCATAATATAAATGACTCATCAGGGGAAATCGTGGTCACTCAGATCTCATCTGTTTCTCTCAGTTACATTGGTCTCACATATGCAAGGACAATCAGAGGCAGAGTATAGTTCAATAAGGTTTTATTGAAGCAACTGCATCTTAGATAATAAGGCATGTATTGCAATAACTAGGACTATGAAGGATAACAAGATTAAAATTGTGAAAAGGAGAGTAAAACACAAAAATAACGCTACCATATTGTCACTAGAGTTAGTTTATAAGGATAGTTGCTACCTAGGCTATGTTAGAGCACTCTAATTCTGCCCTTCAGGTTCCCTCTAGGAAGACATCATCCCTCATACCTGAGCAAGAGGCCTGTAGTCTACATAAGCAGCTGCAGCGAAGCAATAAGCATACAATCATGGTCATCTGGCTGGAATCTCCCAGCATGGGTCAAAGTAGTGTTTTTATAATAAAGAAAAGGATCCCCACGTAAGAGTGCGTATGTTTCTGTGAACATTGGAGACAAAGCATACCACTTTTGCCAGCAACCTATCTTACTGCAGCCTTGTGAAAAGCACAGAGTGAAAGAAATGTCTTGTTTAAGAACACAGTGCTGATCTAGGCGCGGACCAGCTAGATTAAAATAAAATAAAAACAAGACCGCAAATGTGGCTAATGTTAAAATAATAAAACGGGGCTAAATAAAATATATCTAGGTTACAGTGCACAGCGGCAGGCCTAGTTTGCTAAAATAACGTGTATAAAACTAGAGTTAAAATCAATACACACCACCACTGGCAGGTCATTTGGGGCAAGACAAGGCCTTTGACAGGCTTGTCACCCACTTTTATTGGCCTCAAATAAGGCAGGCCTCAGCTCCATACTGTAGGTCTTTCCCTACCTGCCAGGCAAGTCAGGGTGCAAGGCCCCCTACAAGCTTTATATGTCATTAGCACCCCTTTTGAGCAGCTTGGCATCAACACTGTGGGGCCTCTGGATACTGAAACAGCCATGAGCAACACATTTGTTCTGGTCTTGGTGGACCATGCCACCAGGTACCCTGAGGTTATCCCTCTGAGGACAGTGACTGCGCCCACTGTGGCTAGACATTGATGGTGATATTTATCTGTGTGCGTTTCCCCAAGGAGGTGGTGCCTGACAAAGGTACCAACTTCAAGTCCAACTACTTGAAGGCCATGTGGAAGGAGTTTAGGGTAACACACAAGTTCTCTACCTAAGCACCCCCAAGCCAATGACTTGGTTGAGGGATTTAACTGAACCCTCAAAGGCATGATTCAGAGTGTACCTGTACCCATGAGGCATAAGTAGGACGTCCTCCTGCCATGCCCGTTGTTCACCTACAGGGAGGTAATGCAGAGATGGACTGACTGCAGCACCTTTGAACCGCTGCATGGGTACTCTGTGAGAGGGCTTGTCACTCTAGTGAAGGAGGGTTGGGCGAAAACTCCTGGGAGAGTCCACTCAGGATGCGGTCAGCTACATGCTGGCCCTCCACAACCAGATAGTGCATTTCAGGAAGCTCACCCAAGAGAACCTAGAAGCCAGCCAGGAGAACATGAAACACTGGTATGACCAGAATACCACTGGGGTGGGAGTTTCAGCTGGCCAAAACGTGTGGGTCATGGACCCCCATGGAGCCCTGTTCTTTACAAGATCACTGGTCTGAGCCACATGATGTCAAGGAGGGTAACAGCAATGTCACCTATCCGGTGGACTTAAAAATTCCTAGAAACCCTTTGAGGGTTCTACATGTAAACCGCTTTAAGCCCCACTTTAGGAGGTCTAAGACCACCATGCGCTGGGTAAACGATGATGGGGTGGAAGAGGAGAGTGATCCTCTCCCAGATCTCCTATCTTCAAAAGAGCAGGATGAGTCAGTGGAGGGCGTCTGTCTCTACCCTACATTGACTGTAGCTCAGCAGAGATACTGAAACCAGTTTTTGGGCAAGTTTGCCTCCCTGTACTCACTTACCCTAGGGGTCGCTAGATGGTGCACCCATGATATTGACAGTGGGGGAACAGTCCACTTGTGAATAATAAAATGTACAGGTTGTATGACAAAGTGAGGGCTAACATTAAGGAGGAGGACTCCAATATGTTGGCACTTGGCGTTATTGAGCCCTCCAACAGCTCTTGGTCCAGCCCAGTGGTGCTAGTCCCGGATGGCTGCTCCGTCAGGTGTCACACCTGTACTCCAGTTCTGTGTGGACTGGTGTGGGCTTAATGTCGTCACCAGGACTGACGCACACCCCCATCCCCAGGCCTGATAAGCCCATAGATCTTCTTGGAGTTGCTGAATTCTTCAGCACAAGCGACCTAAAGGCTGGATAGTAGCAGATTGCCTTGACCAATGGAGCAAAAGAGGTCTGCATTCTCTACACCAGAAAAGCACTTCCAGTTCTGTGTAATGTCTTGTGGGTTAAAGAATGCCCCTGCCACCTTCGAGAGGCTGGTAAATCAGGACCTCGCTGGACTGGAGAACTTCAGGGCTGCCTACCTAGACATTGCAGTCTTCAATTCTAGCTTGGAGGACCAACTGTGCCACATGAGGAAAATGCTTCAGGCTCTGCTGAGGGACAGGCCTATCAAGGACAGTAAGTACAAAATAGGGCAGGGGTCTGTGGTCTACTTGGGCCACTAAGTAGGGGAGTCAAGGTGCAGCCCTGGCAACCCAACGTTGACACCCCCAAGAACCAGACAGAGGTGAGAGCCTTTCTAGGCCTCACTGGATATTACAGATGATTCATCAAGTGATATGGCAACAATGCTGCCCCCTTGACCAAGCTGATTTCCAAGAAGCAGCTACATTAGGTGATCTAGACAGAGGCATTCCAGAAAGCTTTTGACAAGCAAAGGAAGCCATGTGCACGGCACCCCGGCTCAAGGCCCCCAATTTCTCCAAAGAGTTTGTTGTGCAGACAGATGCCTCATAGCATGGCACAGGGGCCATACTCTCATAGCTAAATAAAGAGGGTCTGGATCAAACTGTAACTTTCATCATTAAGAAGCTACTTCACAGGGAACAGAGGAAGAGCTTGATTGAAAGAGAAACCTATGCTGTCACCTGGGCACTAAAGAAGCTAAGGCCATACCTGCTTGGCACTCACGTCTAAGTTCAGAATGACCACAGGCCTCTCAGTCCCTAGGGCTGTACTGAAAATTGCGGTATCAACTTTTGAAAGTGAAAGGTGTTTCTGCCATGTAAACTGTCTCATTTGCCAAACCTAAACAAATTACATTTGATACATATGCTTAATACATACAACTGTACTTACCTGCAACAAGAAACATTTGATTCTAGAAATAAAGTAACAAATATATTTTTGCTATATAAAAAAAATAGGCCTGGAGTTAGTCATTGGGTCTGTGCCTCATTTCTTGACTGTGGATGTACAACAAATGCTTTGCACTACTCTCTGATAAGCCTAACTGCTCAACCACAATTCCCCCCCAAAAAGGGCATTTGTATTATCTACTTTAGCCTCTGGGGAACCCCCTGGACTCTGTGCATACTAGATCTCATTTGATATAGTATATACAGAGCCAGCTTCCTACAATATCTTTTAGAAAATTTGTTTTTTTAATTGTGGCCTGAAAATGCCACTTTTAGAAAGATGGCATTTTCTTATTTTAACTATCCTGTGCCTCTACCTGTCTCCGAATACACATCAAGGGTAGATGACAACTGGGCTGTGTGCACTCCTTCTAGATAGTCACACACAAAGGGAACTTGCTTGCCAGAGGGGACTGCAACTTTGCTACCTGCTCTGTTGTGTTGGACTACTGTTTGCTGTGCTATCAGGAGGGACTACCACTTTGCAACCTGCTCTGCTGGGCTGGCCTGCTGCCTCTTGCAGTGAGAAGGACTGAACCTACTTTACAATTTCAACTAATGTAGCTCCAAGGGCTTCTTGGCTTGCCCCCTGTTCCTGGAAGTCTCAGAGCTATCAAAGACTTCCCCATGCTAACGTTGCAGTGGGACTCTGAGTCCAGCAACTGGAACTGACAAGATTCTGTCTACCTCTAATGAGCGACTGAGTGCTTCACTTCACTCGAAAACCAGCTCTTCATCTGCAGGAGGCATGGTCTCTCTGAGAGTCAGCACATTGAGGGATCCACCCTGCGCTGGCCCCAGACAGCAGCCTGTGCTGCTAGGACCCGCACTCCGAGGCAGAGAAACAACTGCCTCAGGGCTGTGCGCCGAGGGAATTCGGTGCACGCCCGGCATTACGTGTTGTTAAGGAAACACCAGCTAAAGCAAAGACGTCATCGCCACCCAAGCTGCTTTTGGCCCGAGCAGCGCGACTTGCCGCAGCTAGACCTCACCACCTTGGTAGCTCCATCTTTTGAGATCAGCGATGATGAAGGCTTGCCTCGTGCAAAGGTACTTTTTGCTGGGAACGGTCTTGAGTGGCCCTTATCAGTTGTGTTGAACCCTCCACAGACGGCTGCACAGTAAGATTCTAAAATGCACTACTTGCATACCACACTATTGTTGAGATCCTTACCAAGTCCCTAGCGGGATCATAAACACCTGACTAAAAAGGGAACAAGTATTCCTGAAATTGTAATTATCTGCATACTTCGAACGCCTATAAATCGATTTCTTACTGGATTTTTCTTGTTTTGGTCTCGTTTTACACATATAAATATGCTATATTTTTCTAAATTCGTGCGGAGTCTTTTTGTGGTGTCTTTCACTGTGTTACTATACTTAAGTGTTGCACAAATACTTTACACATTGCCTCGTAAGTTAAGCCCGACTGCTCAGTGCCAAGCTACAAGAGGATGAGCACTGACTAATTTAGGGAGTATAACTAACTTACTCTGGCTAGGATTGTGGTCAGGGTGCATACTTCTGCCACTACCAACTAGAGCCCCAATTTCTCTCTCATATGTATACACACACACAGATATATATATATATATATATATATATATATACACACACACACACACAGACACACCCCAAGAAGGTGGGAATAAATGTGGCCCAAGATCACATTATTTAGAGGAACTGTACTAATATAGATGCTTGCACACATTTATTACTACAGTGCCAAGGTCAAAGTTCAATTTTTTATCACAACACAGAAAAATGGGAAGAACACTTAACTACCTCACAGATTGTATGTAGCAATTACTTTATACTAGCAAACAACGCCCCTAATAGTCGCAATACTTTTTCAGTTTTATTTAATCTCTCTGCACAAATGTAACCTTCTGTTTCATTGTTTTGAATATCTTTTGTTAAAACAAAATTGCATGAAAAATGCCATGCCATAAACCATGCATACAGAGTGTAATATGCTATTGATCACCAATGTTGAGGGAGGAGAGGATCTTTGTGAATCAACTGAGGCATCGCTTCTCGTACGTCATGGCCCCTGCCCACAAGCAACAATTGTAATAAAGAGTATACTACATACACTATGTGCATCTGCCCAACTCATATGTATCAACACTGTTAGTGAAAGAGACTTTGGTAGTTATTGTTCAGATACAATTTCCACTGAAAATGCCATTTATGGTTTACTAGTAACTTTAGTGCAGTCATGAGTCTGCACTAGCTAGGTTCATCCAGTTAAGGCTCAATAGATCTTATTTGCCATCTGGTGTAAATTAAATTGCAGTTTTTGAGATACCAGTGGTACAAAAAAGTGACAAGCAAACTCAGATAGTTGAATACGCTTTTTTGGTTGGTTTAGAACTTCAGCATGAGTTGATTTAGCCTGTCCAAAATCTGAGACATTTAGTATGTTTCTCTTACTCTTATTATGTCAAGTTATGTGTAGATCGGCCAACGAGCGGGCAAAATTGAAGCGGGCAAGATGTTTTCAATTGCTAATGAAGTTTGGCACTCTGTAAAGAATATGCATGAAACCCACCAGCAAATTAGAAAGCGAAGGAGGGACCTCAAGTATCATATTGAGCTGACAAAGGGCGGAGTTAAATGGGGTTCAAAAAAGCTTTGATCTGCTAATAATGTTGGTGCCATCTGGTGAATTGGTTTGGAAATTGAATTACCGGAAATAGGTCTTAACACTTATCTTAGCAGGGGTGTGACTACATTGAAAGTTTGATGAAGTGCCTGGTCCCAAGCCAGGCTCTTTGGCAATATCCTGCTGCTCACAGCCTAAATGATGCACAGATGTGGAACTGGCGGCACACTAGATTAAGTGCAAGGCATGGCTGCAGACCACGCTCTGCAGTCAATACCTGGCAGGCCTTGCCAAAGTTTGTGTGTATTGAAGCGCGTTGGATGGGAGCTTTGGCAGATGATCTAGACTGAGGAAAGACCATGGGCTAATCCCCAAAGGTAGTTTGCACCAATTAGACATGGCAAGGATGGTTTAGTTGGCTGCAAATGGTCTTGGATTTGGGCGCAAGGGAGGCCATTGGGTCAACACTCACTATGCATGGCCAAAGGCTGTGTACAATGGCCATTGGATGTATGTGAAGTTAGGTGCAGGGTCTGGCCACAAGCCAAGCCACGTTAGCAACTCCTAAATCTCACAGTCAACTGCAGTGGACAGTGGAAGAAAGCTGTATTATTTAATGGGATGTTGGGCCTGCAATATACCTCAGCAATGCACGGCCAATGGCCGTGCTTACCAGGTGGGTTGGTTACATGTGGAGTTTAGTGACAGGCCAGGCCCTAAAGGCAAACCCACCTTACATAGCCAGTAGCCATGGCCAGCGGAGGTTTGCTAAATGAAGGCTTGGGCATAGTGGAATAGAAAATGAGAGAAGTTGGATTATAGTAAATCATCAAAAAAAACAGAATTCACATATTTAAGGGTGAGCTATGGTTTATTTTGCTCATAAGACATTAAGTCATGTATAAAAAAGGCTCAGTATTTCCCTCAAAAATGACTGTTAATTTGAAGTTATGAATACTATCTTCAGTTGAAAAAAGTACTGAACCTCAACAGTTAGCTACAAAACCATGTGCCTCTACAAACTGTTCACAACCTAAAACACGTCATAGATGACAAATCATGCGCCAACTGACATTGTTGATGACGTCATTATGTTGTGAGCTATAATTTATTGTTCTCACAAATCACCTTAACTTCAGCCAAACAGTGTGTTTAGCCCTTGTGTTGACATAACCTCTAGTGTTTTATCTTTGGTTAGGCACTGAGGGATAAAGACCACCTTGGCAAAGGACCTGTGCCACATTCCAGTACTGGCATAGCTCAATGTCCATCACGCTTGGCAATGCCTAACAGTTTTTGAGTGCATGGCCTTTTCTGCAGAAATGCTCTGTCCTCATGCTCAGTATGGACTAAACCAAGCGTGCAGGGCTTTCAACCACGCTCCGTGTAGGATGAGCACAGGGCCTGACCTTTGGCGGAACCCTGCACTCAGCAACCATGAAGACCCAAGACCCATTTCCAGTTACTAAACCAGGCTCCCACATCTCACTCAACCTCTAGTTTTACTAGCAGAATGAAAGCCAGACTTTGCATTCTTAGTCCATTCAATACAGTAATATGGATTTCTAATTTCATAAGCATTTTTGTTGGTATGGAGTTAATTGTGCAGGCCTTCAGTGTCATCAATGATGTTAAAGGTGAGGTGAGGCAAGGTCACCAGTGATGTCGTTTTTTGTCAAATGCAAGATCATGTGTGTGATCACCAACAATGTACTGGGGGGACAAGCTACGGTTTTGTACCTACCCAATAGTTTTCAATTTTTTTTACACTAAAAATCCATAATTTTGCTTGATCTAGTTTTTTTTTCATAGAATACACATAATAATACAATATATATATATATATATTCTCTATACAAATCTTTTGACAGATGTAAGTTATGGTTAACTTTTCCCGTAAAATTGAATCACAAAAAAACCTGAGAAATTTACCGAAAAATCCATTAGAGTGAACATTGGATTATGATCTTCTTTCTGTTGGAAAGTCAATGCACTTCTCTATTTATGGTCAGCTATCAAAACCATAACTTACGCCATAGCGGCACCCCGTTTGTGATCTCAGATTTGACACCACTAACGTCATCTCATATTACATTATCACTAATAAATACAAGACATCTCCAATTATGCCAATTACAACATCGGTGCTAGAGCAAGCAGGACGTGTGATACAGTTTGTTAGCACGAAGAGTGCACAAGAATTGATTGAAGGCAAAATTATAATCTTTCAAGGAAATTTACATAATCTAGAGATCTCTACAGTTAATACTGGGAATAGAGCATGAGCCTTCGGAGTGTGACTGAAGGGCATACTACTGCTACAACATATATTAGACACAAATAAATTATGTGCACAGAGAGCGAAGAGAAACCACCACTTGCAACAGTTAATATTCTAGAGGAGGAAGGTGTGACTGAAAGGTATATTACTTGAATAATGTGTTAGGCAGAAGTGAAATCTAAAAATGGACAAAGGGCAGGAAGATAGCCAACAAGATGTGTATGACTGGCTATGTATTACCTACCAGGTACTGCTGACATTCTCTGACTGCTGGTGTCTTTTCTATGACAGCTGAGATTGTTGGAAGCACTGCACGGAATGCAGTCAGACACCTTTGTCTTGTGGCTTTTCGCTATGAAATAGGCGTTTATTCACTTAATTTAGTACTTACTGAGAGCACAGTGGAATAAAAGATCGAGGTGCGTTAATCCATAATAGGAGTATGGACAAGGGCTATTGTTTATTTCTTTCCAAATATACAATATCATAGGCAAATAAGAATATTGCTCAAAAGCCAATCATTCACCGAGTGCACTACCTTCTAGAAAGTTGGTTAACTGTATACATAATATGACCTCAAGGGACGCACACAGAACACTGTATGACTGTGGCTTAAGTCCAGGCCAACGTGGTATTTGGAATTAATACAATTATTGCCAAATGTTGGACTGGAAACGCATTATCCACTTGGCACTGTAGGTGTGAATAAAACTAATAACATATACTCCGTGATTGTGGCCTAAATTAGGACTATGACATCAATTTATTTTGCTCGCTCTGGTTAGGGATCAATTTTCCACATGTTGCCTATTGACATTTATTATTTGATTTTGCGCAGCTGCTTATGATTGATGTGGAAAGGCCTAAAATGGGTCACAAGCTTGGTGCATGATACCTTGACGAAGCCTGTAAAAACAGGTGAAACTTTGTGAGGAGTCAGAACTCCTTGGAGTCTGATGCTGTCGTTTTATCCTCCTACAGTGGAAAGAATTGAAATAATTCTGCGTAATTAATAAGCCGTTTAGAGTGATTTCAAAGTGAGCATGCAAGTCAACAAGCTAGCGTGTGCCTGGCGGGGGTGAAAAATATATGAAGTTTAAAATTTGTTGAGCAATAATGGGCTAATTTGTTATTTCATCTTCCTTCCATAGGAAGAACAATACAATATTGCTGTACATAATTAAGTTATGTAGATATGGACAAACTGAGATCACATACATAGGGACGCTCTACAGAAGAAAGGGAGGGGTCTTGATTAAAAACACAGATCAATTACATACAATATGGGGAAACTATCAAAATCAAAGACATCTAGCAGGAATGTTTACTTTTTACATGAATCGGGAATTGTTTAAGGCTATCAAGAAGGCATTTTACCTTTATCCATGACGAAATTTGAAAAGATGGCAAGTCTAAATTGCTCAGACGAAGAATATATTTCAAAAACACAGGAACAAAAATCTTATATTCAACACCAAGTATTGCACAAATATCCAAGTTCAGAAACCAGAGTGGTACAGCAACCACAACACGTGTTTTACCCAATGGAAAGCCTGTGTCAGAATAGCTAGGCATTGATATGTGCCAACAGAGAGAATTCAGGACCATACCAAGGCAGAGGAAAATAATGCGCAATGTAAGTATTGATTCATCACTAAAGTCCCACTGTGCTATTAATACATTTGATTGCTACTGTTCAGGTGCCTTTTTTCTACAAAGGGAAATCCACCATACTCAGCTTTTATCATTAAACAAATACAGACTGATAACCAAGCTGAGATCTTTAGTGCCGCGATACCCTCATGTTCACTTCTGCATCCTGTTTTACTAATGCATTTGGGTGATTGGTGAGATACATATCTGGTCATCTCTCTGGAGCTAGACATATTTTGCTGCTAAATTCTGCTGGCCGTTCACTAGCTATCTGTGACCTGGGTCTCTTTCTGTATCCATTATTTGTTTGTTCCCTGTAGCACGTGGACATTGTTCCCTGTTAGATGAATGAATCTCAAGACGCAGGTACTTTGCCCAAAAGGACACCTGGAGCTTAATGTACAATGACACAACTTTTTAAATCATTGTTGCATGATATAGTCTTATCGGGGATAATTGTAAGTAATCAATTCTAATCACATATATACTGAAAATGTAAATTGTATTACAGTCTTGAAAGGGTATGTTGGGGAAAGCAAAACGTTTGTGATGGTTATTAGCAATTGTTTGGGGAATACATACTGGTCTCTTGGATTAAAATGCTGAAAACGTGCGCTATGAACCCTAGTAAGCTGAGTCTTCATAAATAGAACAGAAATAAAAGTTTTTGAAATACTGGATGAGTGCCAAAAATTCTCTTTTCTGGAATGGTCTCGATTCTTAAATATTCCCTACACAATTCACCAAAATAACACCAACATCACGGAAGGACTGCCTGGCAATCCCTGTATCCAAACAAGGAGAGCAGTCCAGTCATAACTCCTATAAATTGTATTCATGGAAATCAATGAGAATGCCTCATCAAAGCAAATGGTTAGGGAGCTGGAGGCCTGTGCAGGCGGACATTTTAACTTTTCATTACAAAGAAGTATTCTGTATGGCATTATCCACTGTGAACTCCTACTTAATATAGGCCTCTTTATCCCAGATATTACAAGACACAGCGGTAGTTTCAACTGCTATAGCGATGCACTATAGAATATAGGAGGCCTTAGACCGGATGGGTCCCCCCTACCTTTTGGGCAAAGGTCAAATAAATGGTTGTAAACTATAGTGTATTTTTGCATTTTATTCTAGATATATTCCCGTGCTGGTTGGTTTTAGGCAAAGCTTAGCCCGTGGCCTTCTTTTAATCTCTTCCCATCTGATTTACCCAGTTTGAAGGCAGATTTTCTCTTCTATCTTTATTACCTGAGTAGTAACTGCTGAAATGTGTTCTTACAAGAATGTATTGTTATTCTGCAACGTCTGGTGAATTTATCAGAATATAAAAAAGTTTGTAAATAGTAAGCATGGAAAAAAAGGAGCCAATGTTGGGGCCAAAGCTCAAAGAGATTAAGTGGTACTTTGGGCGTAAAAGACTGGATGAGGCTTAATAAATTACATCCTTGGGGGTTGGCATCTTGACTAAATCATTGAACATGGAACCTGGTAAGGCACGGATTTTCCATTCTCTATTTTAAGATGCCAAGATGGGCGGAATCCATTGATACCATTAATTATATGCATCAAACATAACATAATCTTTATTATATATGGGCCCAGGTCGTGTCATATGATGCATGCCATGGGTTTGATAATTTACAGTATTAGGTTTTGCGGAGAAATAGCTGATCTTTCCCATAAGAATCCTGTGGAATTTATATGTAGCAGGTTTCGGGTCCTTAGAATGTGAAAACTATAGTACTATGTTTTTACAGGGGAGGGTGTGGCGTAACGCCCAGAGCTGCCAACCTCAGAGCTGAGGGAACAAGGCTCAAGTCTCGACGTGGGCTCAATACCCTGTGATTCTGGGTAAATCACTTAATCTCACCATGCCCACTATTCAGAGCCTTGAGACCCTCACGGGTGATTTGTTGTGTTTTACAAGTCCTGGATTTTTCTTTTTTTAGGTAGTACTTGATTGATCCAACTACTCAGTAACACTAGGCTTTCTTGTAAACAAAACGCTGTGTTGTTCTAATAAAAAATAATAATAATAAATTTGAAGGAATTGAGAATTATAGCCCCGTTATACAGGAGTCTAAGGGCCAGATGTAGCAAAGGGTTTTTCCCATTCTATGTCAATGGGAAACACTTTGTCTTGAGCAGGTGTCACTACTAGAAATGTACTGTGCAGGGGAAGGGTGTTCTTATGACAAAGGTTCTTGTGCACCAAAGCAGGCCGAGGCACTGCTCTATGACTTTGGTATAGCTATGTCATACAAACAAGGCTTCTCGTGACAATTTATTCCGAAGGTGCTTCTTGCAGGGAAAATACAGGTTAATTATTCAGAAAGCAGACAATGTAATCAATGTGCGATCGGACAAGGGACGATGTTTGATACTCACCCATTTTCAGTCTGGATTTTTTTGTATGGATCAATAAAGATATTTCATATTGGCACAAGGAGACAGCATCTCAATCGCAGAGATTAGTTAGAAAATAGGGTGGTAAGGCTTATTTTCTTGATTCAAGATTTTCCGATGACTGGAGGAAGGATGGAATGTCCACAATGTTTGCACCTGGACTACAATAACGTGTTTTAAAAAAACATTTAATTTCAGAATTGTCAGCAAACTGAATTAATCATGTAGATTATATTTAATGGAAAGATGGGATTTGCGAATCATCTCCTGGTGTTATATATGTATATCGAATAGCTTGGAATGCAATGACATTAGCACACCACTCATGCATGACACATGCGCTTCCACTGGTTCTGTCTCCATGCCCCCTTTCCTTGCCTGGTCCAGGCATCCAAAGTCGTTAACTCCTTGATGCAATATCCTACAGATTGTGAAAGTTACCAGTGCAGTTCAACAAATAACATTCATGGCATATCATTTATCTACTTTTAATAAGCATCGTTGGTTGACGAATGATTATAAACTGCATTTTTTCCATTGTATTTTAGTTTCAAAACAGAGAACAGAAGGAAATCTTTGAGACACTGCTGAAAAAAGGGGGGGGCAAGTCAATACTAAATTGGAAACCCCATCACAACCCTCACCCTACCACCAACTGCCTGCTCTTCCCCTATTCAAAACACTAGTAGCAAATGGTCGCTAATCGTGTAGTTTTCAATGTGCTCAGAGATTTGAGTGGGTGTTCGTATTCAGCCAACTTGGGCTCTAAATAATTATGTATCAGTACATTGTATAACGGAAGCTCGTCCTAAGTATGTAAAACCGCTTCCAAGGAAAGGAAGTGTGTGTCGGACCTGGCTTTGCGAAGGTCTAGAAGCAGTCAGTTGCGAGGAATGGTAAACGTGTAATGACGTCAGTCTCGAGATTCCTTGTTCATTGAAACTATCAGCGTTTACTGTACAGGTATTTTTCAAACATTTTTCTGTGTAGGCCTAAAATGTAACAAAGTAGTCATAGTTTTCGAAAGATATCCAATCCACAAAGAAAAAATAAATACACTGGGAATTGAATTAGCTCACTGAAAAGCAAGCCAAATGCACAAAACGACTGTAGTCTGAACTAGAAGGTAACGCCTGAAATCGTAGATGTATACAGTAATGAAATAATAATCAACTAACTTGCCATTGGAAACTTCGCATCTTGCTGCAAGAAGACATTATTTACTATGGGCATTTGCAGGTTGATATATATTTTTTAATTAACCCCAGTATTTGACAGCGCAAGTAGACAGCATTTTTCCGGTTTAAAAAACGTAAGTGCACATTAATAATAGATTTGAGAAGCTGGAAAATGACTGGGCATGTATGTCATAGGCTTGACAGCTTAAAGAGTAAGGAGATGTTAAGAAGCAGGCACCTGTCAGTATACAATCGAAGTGATGATAATCCCCGACTACCTTGGTTAGTGCAGATTTTCATATCCGAATGCATCTTTAAGGGACTGGAAGATGAGCTACACGGTCGCTCAACTTGAATGGAAATCAACCTATTTGAGGACTGCCATTTAAAGCTCCGTTCAATCACACTGCAATGCATTTTTTTCATGAATTGAGCTTCTTGGGGTCATTTTTTTGCGGGGCGGAATAAAACCAGCACTATCACAACAGGGTCCGTGTTATGTTCGTGTAAAGGATTACTAGTACCCTGAAATATTTTTCAAAAAAGCAACTTTAAGCAAAGTGATGGGTGGCATGGCTGCAGCAACATAAGCGAATATTTCAGATGTGATCTTTAATACCTGAAGCACGATTCTCCGTCCACAAATAAAAATAACCATAAAAAAAGGAGAACACGAGTGATTGCACGAATATTGACAGGATTCACTGTGCACTTCCGGCCATCCCTGCACACAAAAGATTCCAGCAAGCTATCAAACAGGATGGTGCTGAAGAAAACGGGCATGGGTTTGTGGCAGACCCAGCCTGTTATAGCTGCCAGTTCTCCAGTGTAGTCCTGCGGTGGCCACAGGTGGGTGAAGATCCACGGTGGTAGCAAATCCCGGACTGCTTTTGCCTGCTCTCTAGCACAAGATGCAAGGCACAACTCAAGGTTTTGGTCCGCAACGCGGGCACCCATGTTCTCAATAAACTAATAAATAACTGGATGGAGCGGTTCTCCACCCGCGAGTAGAGCGGCCATGGTCCAGGCCCATTAAGCTTCGCTACCCCCGCGCCGCGGGTAGATCTCCTCATAAGGCGGCGGCATCTCGTGGGGCAGAGGGTAGCAGTACGGGTAGGAGGCGTTTAACTCGGGGTCCATGGGCGAGTACCCGGGCAGCTCCACCGAGGGGTGCCCGCCGCAGTGCACCTCCACGCCGGCCTCGTCAAACACGTGGAAGACCCCCACGTTGATGTAGGAGACGGACTGGAAGGGGCGAGTGTCCTGGCCCCCAGGGCCCCTCGTCGGGGGGAAGTCCTCGTCGTCCTCCCCCGCCGAGATGACGGAGCCGCGGCTGCGGCGCCCGCCCCGGCCCCGCCGGCCTCTGCCCCTCCTCCGGCGCTGCTGCGCAGCCTTGTAGTTCTTGACCAGCAGCAGGTTGAGCAGCCCCAGCAGGCACTCCAGCGAGTTGAAGACGGTGGAGATGACCAGGCCGCGCTGGTAGTCCTTGAGCTTCTGGCACTGGGCGCCGCCGGGCCCCGGGGCTCGCTGCAGGCAGTGGTGCGAGTACTTCCTCTCCACCAGCGACACCGTGTCCCCGTCGATGACCGCGCCCGCGAAGGCGCTCAGCACGCCCAGCATGAAGACCAGCACGCCCAGGAGCAAGAAGTTCTGGCTGGCGCCCTCGGGCTTCCAGTCGCCGCTGTCCCGCCCCGGCTCCTCGGACTGCGGCGCCGGCTCCTCCCGGCAGCAGAGCAGCGCGGAGCCCAGCAGCGAGAGGCCGGCCAGCAGCAGCAGCCCCGAGTAGAAGGCGCCGGCGGCCGCGCCCAGGCGGAAGGGCTCCCCGCGCAGCTCGGAGCCCAGGGAGAAGCACTTGAGCCCCACGGCGGCCGCGCTCAGCGCGCAGGCGAGCAGCAGGCAGCTGGAGAGCGCGGCGCAGGCTCCCCGGGAGCTGCACTTCATCCTCCGCCGCCGCCCCCGCCTCTGCCCTCCGCCCGGCTCGCCCCCGCGCGCCCTTCCTCATCCTCCCGTGTCCTCTTCGGCGGCCCGGCCCGGGAGGGAGGGATGGGAGGGCCGGGGCCACATGGCGCTTCAGGCGGGGGCCGGCTCCCCGCTGCCTGGGTTGCTCCCGTCGCTGCTCCGCGGAAGCCCAGCCTGCCCCCGGGTGCCTGCAGCCGGCTCCCCCCGCAGCATCCGATCCGCGTCTCCCGCAGCGCGCCGCCTCCTCCTGCCGCCGCCGCCGTGTGGCTCTGCCTCCCTCCCGCCCTCCGCTTTTATTGCTCCCCCTCTCTTCTCTACTCTTCCTGCTTTGATGCTTTTAGGAAGCAAATTAATAATGGATGAAAGTAAAAAGAAAAAAATACAGTTGGTGTTGTGTCCAAGGAAAGGGAGAGGGGCCGAAGGCAGAATCGCAGAGATTAGTCATCGCTTGACCAGCTTGAGGGTGTACTTAGAGTTGATCACTTTCCTGGAATCAGCGACCATCCTGCACCCCAACTCCCACTCTCCGGAGTGAGCTCAGCACCGGCCCACTGTAGGGAATAGCCACGGAGGGGAGGAGCATATGGGCTTGAAAATTACCCCTTGCACCTCTACGTCTACGAAACATCTGGTATGAGTGGTCTGGACATGCCTCTTCGAAAAAGGAACAATGTGTGCGCTTTTCGGAGGCACTTGTAGCTCTGCGCGCATCACTAGAGGTCCACACAGCTGCACGGATGGATGCCGAGGCAGGCCGCGGCAGCTTGCCTTGTCTTACACCTTCACGCAGAAGCCAGCTGTGAGACTCGCGCTCGAGCTGCTTAGCCTGTCATCTTCCCAAGGGGGGGGTGGCACGGGTGCCAAATTGTAAATAGGCTATAATCACATCACTTGAAAGGGTGCCAGGGCTCATTACATGACGTACGATTGCGGAGAAGAGTCGATGGGTGTGCTCATTCGAGGTATTTCAGTGACAAGTCAATTATGTCAGTGACAAATCAATAATTGCAGTATACATATAGCGTGCCGACTCGGTTCGTCGGTTACAACTAGCTATGGTTATGCCTGTTCTTTAGGACAACATATGGTTTGAACACGTTTTCAATAGCCTCCGTTTTACTACTATTCTTGTGCTTTAAAGTGAGATTCTTAAGAAGCATGTATGTGTCTAGGTTGGGAAGGGGGGTGGTGGAGAGGGAATGGGTCAGATGAATTCCTGTATTCCAGAAATCTCCTCGACAAATAAATACGTGGAAGCAAAGAGCCAGAATTAGCCACCTATATTTTTAAACAAGCAAAGGGGGATGCTCAGCTCATTCCATTGTGTTTTTTTTAAACTCAAAAGCCTTAGTAAACAATCTAGCACCCCAAACGTGAAAGCTAGAACACCATATCTTAGTTTGTGTCGTCACACCTTTGGTGCTGTTATCTTTCATTTCGAACAGAGGCACTGTTCTTTTCTGTTTGTTTCTTTAAAAAAAAAAAAATTATTAGTCACACAGCAGATTACAAATTCATCGAATACCTTAATCCATCATATAAAAAATAATAATATTTAATCACTTCGCCACAAAGCCCTGGACTGGCTCACCTCCTTCCTGTCCGAAAGAACCCAAAGAGTTCGCCTCCCTCCTTTCCGGTTCAAAGCCACCAATACCATATGTGGAGTCCCCCCAAGGATCCTCACTCAGCCCCACCCTCTTCAATATCTACATGGCTCCGCTGCCAGCATTGTCCACCCCCACGGCCTCAACATCATTTCCTACGCCGATGACACCCAGCTCATCCTCTCCCTCTCGAGGAACCCCTCTACCGCCAAGATCAACCTCCACGCCGTTGCTAATTGGATGACCGCAAGCCACCTCAAACTGAACTCAGGAAAAACCAAGATCATCATCTTCGGACCCAACAAGACAGCATGGAACGACTCCTGGTGGCCTGTCACCCTAGGACTACCCCTGACACCCACCACCCATGCATGCTTCATGCTAGACCTGTCTCTTTCCATGATTCAGCAAGTCAACGCCAGATCATCCTCTTGCTTCAACACCCTCCGTATGCTATGCAAGACTTTCAAGTGGATTCCGATAGAAACCAGAAGAACGGTCACCCACGCCCTCGTCAACAGCAGACTGGACTACGGTAACGCCCTCTATGCGGGGACCACAGCCAAGCTTCAGAGAAAACTCCAGCGCATCCAGAACTCCACCACACGTCTCATCCTCAACCTCCCTCGCCACAAGCACATCTCCGCCCACCTCAGATCCCTACACTGGCTGCCCATCAACAAAAGGATCGTCTTCAAAATCCTAATCCACGCCTACAAAGCCCTCCACGACACCGGACCGGCCTACCTCAATGAACGACTTAACTTCCACATCCCGACCCGCCAGCTCCACTCTGCCGACCTCACAACAGTCCCCCCGCATCCAACTCACCACCTCCGGCGGCAGATCCTTCTCCCACCTCGCGCCAAAACCTGGAACTCCCTCCCCATGAACCTATGCAAGACCCAGGACCTCCTAGCCTTCAGAAAGCGCCTCAAAACATGGCTCTTCGAGCAGTAGCACCCGCCCCCACCTCCCCATACCCCCAGCGCCTTGAGACCCTACCGGGTGAGTAGCGCGCTTAACAAATTATTGATTGATTCAT
The DNA here is from genome assembly GCF_031143425.1 of Pleurodeles waltl. Taxonomy (NCBI): domain Eukaryota; kingdom Metazoa; phylum Chordata; class Amphibia; order Caudata; family Salamandridae; genus Pleurodeles; species Pleurodeles waltl. The sequence goes on from NC_090437.1 coordinate 103,479,866, forward strand.
TACCCATACTTTTACTAATCTGTCCTCTTAACCCTTTGGAGCCATGACAGCAGAGGGGCCCACATTTTCAAACCCTTTTTTCTATAAGTAGTGCTGCTTGTAGGAAAGTACAATCTTTCCTGGCATGTTACCCCCATATTTCACTGTATATATTTTGTTTTAGTTGTATGTGTCACTGGGACCCTGCCAGCCAGGGCCCCATTGCTCATAAGTGTGCCCTGTATGTGTTACCTGTGTTATGACTAACTGTCTCACTGAGGCTCTGCTATCCAGAACCTCAGTGGTTATGCTCTCTCCTCTCTTTCCAACTTGTCACTAACAGGCTAGTGACCAATTTCACCCATTTACATTGGCATACTGGAACACCCTTATAATTCCCTAGTATATGGTACTGAGGTACCCAGGGTATTGGGGTTACAGGAGATCCCTATGGGCTGCAGCATTTCTTTTGCCACCCATAGGGAGCTCTGACAATTCTTACACAGGCCTGCCACTGCAGCCTGAGTGAAATAACGTCCACGTTATTTCACAGCCATTTACCACTGCACTTAAGTAACTTATAAGTCACCTATATGTCTAACCTTTACCTGGTAAAGGTTGGGTGCTAAGTTACTTAGTGTGTGGGCACCCTGGCACTAGCCAAGGTGCCCCCACATTGTTCAGGGCAAATTCCCTGGACTTTGTGAGTGCGGGGACACCATTACACGCGTGCACTATACATATGTCACGACATATGTATAGCATCACAATGCTAACTCCGAACATGGCCATGTAACATGTCTAAGATCATGGAATTGTCACCCCAATGCCATTCTGGCATTCTGGCATTGGGGAGACAATTCCATGATCACCTGAGTCTCTAGCACAGACCAGGGTACTGCCAAACTACCTTTCCCGGGGTTTCACTGCAGCTGCTGCTGCTGCCAACACCTCAGACAGGTTTCTGCCCTCCTGGGGTCCAGCCAAGCTTGGCTCAGGAAGGCAGAACAAAGGACTTCCTCAGAGAGAGGGTGTTACACCCTCTCCCTTTGGAAAAAGGTGTCAGGGCTGGGGAGGAGTAGCCTCCCCCAGCCTCTGGAAATGCTTTGATGGGCACAGATGGTGCCCATCTCTGCATAAGCCAGTCTACACCGGTTCAGGGATCCCCCAGCCCTGCTCTGGCGCGAAACTGGACAAAGGAAAGGGGAGTGACCACTCCCCTGACCTGCACCTCCCCTGGGAGGTGCCCAGAGCTCCTCCAGTGTGCTCCAGACCTCTGCCATCTTGGAAACAGAGGTGCTGCTGGCACACTGGACTGCTCTGAGTGGCCAGGGCCAGCAGGTGACGTCAGAGACTCCTTCTGATAGCTCCTCCAGGTGTTGCTAGCCTATCCTCTCTCCTAAGTAGCCAAACCTCCTTTTCGGGCTATTTAGGGTCTCTGCTTTGGGGAATTCTTTAGATAACGAATGCAAGAGCTCATCAGAGTTCCTCTGCATCTCTCTCTTCACCTTCTGCCAAGGAATCGACCGCTGACTGCGCTGGAAGCCTGCAAAACCGCAACAAAGTAGCAAAGACGACTACTGCAACCTTGTGTCGCTGATCCTGCCGCCTTCTCGACTGTTTTCCTGGTGGTGCATGCCGTGGGGGTAGTCTGCCTCCTCTCTGCACTAGAAGCTCCGAAGAAATCTCCCGTTGGTCGATGGAATCTTCCCCCTGCAACCGCAGGCACCAAAAGACTGCATCACCGGTCCTCTGGGTCTCCTCTCAGCACGACGAGCGAGGTCCCTTGAACTCAGCAACTCTGTCCAAGTGACTCCCACAGTCCAGTGACTCTTCTGTCCAAGTTTGGTGGAGGTAAGTCCTTGCCTCCCCACGCTAGACTGCATTGCTGGGTACCGCATGATTTGGAGCTGCTCCGGCTCCTGTGCACTCTTCCAGGATTTCCTTTGTGCACAGCCAAGCCTGGGTCCCCGACACTCTAACCTGCAGTGCACGACCTCCTGAGTTGTCCTCCGGCGTCGTGGGACCTTCCTTTGTGACTCCGGGTGAGCTCCGGTTGACTCTTCTTCGTAGTGCCTGTTCCAGCACTTCTGCAGGTGCTGCCTGCTTCTGAGTGGGCTCCTTGTCTTGCTGGATGCCCCCTCTGTCTCCTCACGCAATTGGCGACATCCTGGTCCCTCCTGGGCCACAGCAGCATCCAAAAACCCTAACCGCGACCCTTGCAGCTAGCAAGGCTTGTTTGCGGTCTTTCTGCACGGAAACACCTCTGCAAGCTTCTTCACGATGTGGGACATCCATCCTCCAAAGGGGAAGTTTCTAGCCCTTGTCGTTCTTGCAGAATCCACAGCTTCTACCATCCGGTGGCAGCTTCTTTGCACCCACAGCTGGCATTTCCTGGGCATCTGCCCACTCCCGACTTGATCGTGACTTTTGGACTTGGTCCCCTTGTTCCACAGGTACTCTTGTCCGGAAATCCATTGTTGTTGCATTGCTGGTGTTGGTCTTCCTTGCAGAATTCCCCTATCACAACTTCTGTGCTCTCTGGGGAACTTAGGTGCACTTTGCACCCACTTTTCAGGGTCTTGGGTTGGGCTATTTTTCTAACCCTCACTGTTTTCTTACAGTCCCATCGACCCTCTACAAGGTCACATAGGTTTGGGGTCCATTCGTGGTTCGCATTCCACTTCTAGAGTATATGGTTTGTGTTGCCCCTATCCCTATGTGCCCTCATTGCAATCTATTGTGACTGTACATTGCTTGCATTGCTTTCTATTGCTATTACTGCATATTTTTTTGGTCTTGTGTACATATATCTTGTGTATATTTGCTATCCTCCTACTGAGGGTACTCACTGAGATACGTTTGGCATATTGTCATAAAAATAAAGTACCTTTATTTTTAGTATATCTGTGTATTGTGTTTTCTTATGATATTGTGCATATGACACCAGTGGTATAGTAGGAGCTTTACACGCCTCCTAGTTCAGCCTAAGCTGCTCTGCTAAACTACCTTTTCTATCAGCCTAAGCTGCTAGACACCCCTCTACACTAATAAGGGATACCTGGACCTGGTGCAAGGTGTAAGTACCCCTTGGTACCCACTACAAGCCAGGCCAGTCTCCTACATTGGTTGTGCAGCGGTGGGATAAGTACTTGCAACTACTTACCACTTTGTCATTTTGTACTTTTCATAAGAGAAAAATATACAAAACAAGTTCAGTGTATGTACACCTAACCAAAAAGTTTTGCTTTTCTCCTCTTACTCCTTTGCTAAGTGCTGAAAAGTACCTCAAAAACTTTCAAAAAGTTCTTAAAAGTTGAAAAAGTTTTTTTTCCTGTTCTTTAAAAAGTTCTGAAACTTTTTCTTTCTTTTTCTGTCCCTTAAACCTTGTCTATCATGTCTGGTACAGGTCAAACTGTGGATCTGACCAGGGTTGCATATGATCACCTTAGCTGGAAAGGAGCAAGGAGTCTCTGCATTGAAAGAGGTTTAGGGGTAGGGAAGAATCCCTCAAGAGAACTGTTAGTTAATATGCTCATTGAACAGGATAAGACCTTAGTTGGCACATCTGGTGAGAAATTAGCTGATGGTTCACACTCTGACTCTGGGGCACCCCCAGTAAGAGGGTTAGAAGGGAACCTTCCCAACCTGCCCCCTAGCAGGCCACCTAGCATGGCTGGTACTAATGTGAGTTCTCATCACAGTAGGAGTGTTACTTCTGTAAGCCAGGTTGTTAGAGTGCCATCTGTTAGGGACAGGTCTCCCTCTGTTCATTCACACCATTCTTCTGTGTCAAGGCATGCCCAACCCACCCTCCCTGAAGACAGAATGTTAGAAAGGGAACTCAATAGATTGAGAGTGGAAGAGTCCAGGCTGAAGCTTAAAAAGCAACAGCTGGATCTAGACAGGGAAGCATTTGACTTAGAAAAAGAAAGACAGAGGTTGGGGTTTGGACCCCATGGTGGCAGCAGCAGTATTTCAAATAGTCATCCTGCAAAAGAGCATGATTCTAGGAATCTGCACAAGATAGTTCCCCCTTACAAGGAGGGGGATGACATTAACAAGTGGTTTGCTGCACTTGAGAGGGCCTGTGTTGTACAGGAGGTCCCTCAAAGGCAATGGGCCGCTATCCTATGGCTATCTTTCAGTGGAAAGGGTAGAGATAGGCTCCTTACTGTTAAGGAAAGTGATGCCAATAATGTTACAGTTCTTAAGAATGCACTCCTAGATGGTTATGGCTTAACCACTGAACAGTACAGGATCAAGTTCAGAGAAACCAAAAAGGATTCTTCACAAGACTGGGTAGACTTTGTTGACCATTCAGTGAAGGCCTTGGAGGGGTGGTTACATGGCAGTAAAGTTTCTGACTATGAAAGCCTGTATAACTTAATCCTGAGAGAGCATATTCTTAATAATTGTGTGTCTGATTTGTTGCACCAGTACCTAGTGGACTCTGATCTGACCTCTCCCCAAGAATTGGGAAAGAAGGCAGACAAATGGGTCAGAACAAGGGTGCACAGAAAAGTTCATACAGGGGGTGACAAGGATGGCAAGAAGAAGGATGGTAAGTCTTCTGACAAGGGTGGGGAAAAATCTAAAAATGAGTCTTCCTCAGGCCCACAAAAACACTCTGGTGGGGGTGGTGGGCCCAAATCCTCTTCAAATCAAAATAAAGAAAAGAAACCATGGTGCTATTTATGTAAAATAAAAGGCCATTGGACAACTGATCCCAGTTGTCCAAAGAAAAGCACCAAGCCTCCTACCACTACAACCCCTGCTGCTACACCTAGTGCCCCTAGTAATAGCAGTGGTGGTGGGAGCAAACCTACTAATAGCCAATCCAAGGGACTAGCTGGACTCACTTTTGGTAATTTAGTTGGGCTTGGTCTTGTTAGGGAGACCACAGAGGCTGTGTTAGTCTCTGAGGGGGCCATTGATTTGGCCACCTTGGTTGCTTGTCCCCTTAATATGGATACGTACAAGCAACTTCCCCTAATAAATGGTGTTGAGGTTCAGGCCTACAGGGACACAGGTGCCAGTGTCACCATGGTAATAGAGAAACTGGTCCACCCTGAACAGCACCTACTTGGTCACCAGTACCATGTGACTGATGCTCATAACAACACTCTTAGCCACCCCATGGCTGTTGTGAATCTCAACTGGGGGGGGGGGGGGGTTACTGGTCCAAAGAAAGTTGTGGTTGCCTCAGACTTACCTGTAGACTGTCTACTAGGGAACGATTTAGAGACATCAGCTTGGGCAGAAGTGGAGTTGGAGGCTCATGCAGCAATGCTGGGCATTCCTGGGCATATTTTTGCTTTGACAAGGGCTCAGGGCAAAAAGGACAGGGTGACTTGGATCCTGGAAGAATGGACCAAGTGCTCCCTAAAGCTAGGGTTAGTAGAGGTAAAACACTACCTACTAGCCCTCCCTCTACAGTAGATTCAACTTCTGAGGAAGAAGAATTTCCACCCTGTGCAGAACCTTCACCAGAAGAGCTGGAAGCAGACACTGCTGAGCTTTTGGGTGAAGGGGGCCTGCCAGGGAGAAGCTGAGTGTGGCACAGCATACCTGTCCCACACTAGAGGGTCTAAGACAGCAAGCTGTCAAACAAGCAAATGGGGATGTCAGTGACTCTCACAGAGTTTACTGGGATGACAACCTCTTGTATACTGAAGCAAGGGATCCAAAACCTGGAGCTGCCAGGAGATTGGTGATTCCTCAGCAATACAGAGAGTTCCTCCTAACTCTAGCCCACGACATTCCCTTAGCTGGACATTTGGGGCAAATGAAAACTTGGGACAGGCTTGTCCCCTTGTTTCATTGGCCTACAATGTCAGAGGACACAAAGGAATTTTGTAAGTCCTGTGAAACCTGTCAAGCCAGTGGCAAAACAGGTGGCACTCCAAAGGCACCCCTTATTCCACTGCCTGTGGTTGGGGCTCCCTTTGAAAGGGTAGCGGTTGACATAGTTGGCCCCCTTGACCCTCCTACTGCTTCAGGCAATAGGTTTATCTTGGTGGTAGTGGACCATGCCACCAGATATCCTGAAGCAATTCCTCTAAGGACCACTACAGCTCCTGCAGTGGCAAAGGCCCTCCTGGGAATCTTTTCCAGGGTGGGCTTCCCAAAAGAGGTTGTATCAGACAGTGGAAGCAATTTCATGTCTGCTTACTTAAAGGCCATGTGGAAGGAATGTGGTGTGACATACAAGTTCACCACACCCTATCATCCACAAACAAATGGACTGGTTGAGAGGTTTAATAAAACTCTCAAAGGAATGATAATGGGACTCCCTGAAAAACTCCGCAGGAGATGGGATGTCCTGTTACCTTGCCTCCTTTTTGCTTACAGGGAGGTACCCTAAAAAGGAGAGGGCTTCAGCCCCTTTGAACTCCTATTTGGACACCATGTAAGAGGTCCTCTAACACTTGTGAAGGAGGGTTGGGAACAACCTTTAAAAGCTCCTAAGCAAGACATAGGGCCTCATTATGACCCTGGCGGGCGGCGGAGGCCGCCCGCCAGGATCCCGCCCTCCAAATTACCGCGCCGCGGTCAAAAGACCGCGGCGGGTATTACGAGTTTTGCCCTGGGCTGGCGGGCGGTTCCAGTAAAACCGGCCGCCAGCCCAGGGGAAAACGACCTTCCCACGAGGATGCCGGCTCGTAATCGAGCCGGCGGAGTGGGAAGGTGCGACGGGTGCAGTGGCACCCGTCGCGTATTTCAGTGTCTGCAAGGCAGACACTGAAATACTTTTCGGGGCCCTCTTACGGGGGCCCCTGCCGTGCCCATGCCATTGGCATGGGCACGGCAGGGGCCCCCAGGGGCCCCGCGACCCCCCCTACCGCCATCCTGTTCATGGCGGCTTTCCCGCCATGAACTGGATGGCGGTAGGGGGGGTCAGAATCCTCATGGCTGCGGAGCGCGCTCCGCAGCCATGGAGGATTCCTTAAGAGCAGCGGAAAGTCAGCGGGAGACCGCTGACTTTCCGCTTCTGACCGCGGCTGAACCGCCGCGGTCAGAATGCTCATTGGAGCACCGCCAGCCTGTTGGCGGTGCTCCCGTGGTCGGTGGCCCTGGCGGCCACCGGCCGCCAGGGTCAGAATGACCCTCATAGTGGACTATGTACTTGGCCTAAGATCTAGGATGGCTGAGTACATGAAAAAGGCCAGTAAAAACCTTCAGGCCAGCTAAGAACCCCAAAAGCAATGGCATGACCAGAAGGCTGTTCTGATTCAGTACCAACCAGGGCAGAAAGTGTGGGTCTTGGAGCCTGTGGCCCCAAGAGCACTCCAAGACAAATGGAGTGGATCCCACATTATTGTTGAGAAAAAGGGAGAAGTCACCTACTTGGTTGACTTGGGCACTGCCAGTCCCCTTAGGGTGCTCCATGTCAATCGCCTAAAAACCTACCATGACAGGGCTGATCTCACCCTGCTCATGGCAACAGATGAAGGACAGGAAGAAAAGAGTGACCCTCTCCCTGATCTCTTCTCTTCCACAGAACAAGATGCTCTAGTGGAAGGTGTAGTTCTGGAAGATTGTCTTACTGCTGAGCAGAAAGACCACTGCATAAATCTCCTGGGTCAGTTTTCTGAACTTTTTTCTACTGTGCCAGGCACCACTTCTTGGTGTGAGCACACTATAGATACTGGAGACAGCTTGCCTGTCAAAAGTAAGATCTATAGGCAGCCTGACCATGTCAGGGACTGCATAAAACAAGAGGCTCAGAAAATGCTTGAACTGGGAGTGGTTGAGCACTCTGAAAGTCCATGGGCCTCTCCTGTGGTACTTGTACCAAAACCTCATTCCAAAGATGGAAAGAAGGAAATGAGATTTTGTGTTGACTACAGAGGTCTCAACCAGGTAACTAAAACTGATGCTCACCCTATACCCAGGGCAGATGAGCTAATAGATACACTGGCATCTGCCAAGTATCTAAGCACCTTTGATTTGACTGCAGGGTATTGGCAGATCAAGTTATCAGAGGATGCAAAAGCAAAAACTGCATTTTCCACCATTGGAGGGCACTACCAATTCACAGTAATGCCTTTTGGGTTGAAAAATGCACCTGCCACTTTTCAAAGGTTGGCGAATACAGTCCTGCAAGGGTTGGAGGCTTTTAGTGCAGCATATCTAGATGATATAGCTGTCTTTAGCTCCACCTGGGATGATCACCTGGTCCACCTGTGGAAAGTTTTGGAGGCCCTGCAAAAGGCAGGCCTCACCATCAAGGCTTCAAAGTGCCAGATAGGGCAGGGGAAAGTGGTTTATCTGGGACACCTTGTAGGTGGAGAACAGATTGCACCACTTCAGGGGAAAATCCAAACTATTATAGATTGGGTTCCCCCTACAACTCAGACTCAGATTAGAGCCTTTAAAGGCCTCACTGGGTACTACAGGAGGTTCATAAAGAACTATGGCTCCATTGCAGCCCCTCTTAATGACCTCACATCTAAGCAAATGCCTAAAAAGGTATTATGGACAGCAAATTGTCAGAAAGCTTTCGAGGAGCTGAAGCAGGCCATGTGCTCTGCACCTGTCCTGAAAAGCCCCTGTTACTCCAAAAAATTAATTGTCCAAACTGATGCATCTGAATTAGGGGTAGGGGCAGTCTTATCACAACTTAATTCTGAGGGCCAGGATCAACCTGTTGCTTTTATCAGCAGGAGGTTGACCCCTAGAGAAAAGCGTTGGTCTGCCATAGAGAGGGAGGCCTTTGCTGTGGTCTGGGCACTGAAGAAGTTGAGCCATACCTCTTTGGCACTCACTTCATTGTTCAGACAGACCACAAACCTCTACTTTGGCTAAAACAAATGAAAGGTGAAAACCCTAAATTGTTAAGGTGGTCCATATCTCTACAGGGAATGGACTATACAGTGGAACATAGACCTGGGAGTACCCACTCCAATGCAGATGGACTCTCCAGGTATTTCCACTTAGACAATGAAGACCCATCAGGCCATGGCTAGTCTTATTGTCCTTCGTTTGGGGGGGTTTGTGTAGGAAAGTACCATCTTGCCTGGCATGTTACCCCCATATTTCACTGTATATATGTTGTTTTAGTTGTATGTGTCACTGGGACCCTGCCAGCCAGGGCCCCAGTGCTCATAAGTGTGCCCTACATGTGTTACCTGTGTTATGACTAACTGTCTCACTGAGGCCCTGCTATCCAGAACCTCAGTGGTTATGCTCTCTCATTTCTTTCCAACTTGTCACTAACAGGCTAGTGACCAATTTCACCAATTTACATTGGCCTACTGGAACACCCTTATAATTCCCTAGTATATGGTACTGAGGTACCCAGGGTATTGGGGTTCCAGGAGATGCCTATGGGCTGCAGCATTTCTTTTGCCACCCATAGGGAGCTCTGACAATTCTTACACAGGCCTGCCACTGCAGCCTGAGTGAAATAACGTCCACGTTATTTCATAGCCATTTACCACTGCACTTAAGTAACTTATAAGTCACCTATATGTCTAACCTTTACCTGGTAAAGGTTGGGTGCTAAGTTACTTAGTGTGTGGGCACACTGGCACTAGCCAAGGTGCCCCCACATTGTTCAGGGCAAATTCCCCGGACTTTGTGAGTGCGGGGGCACCATTACACGTGTGCACTATACATATGTCACGACATATGTATGGCATCACAATGGTAACTCCGAACATGGCCATGTAACATGTCTAAGATCATGGAATTGTCACCCCAATGCCATTCTGGCATTGGGGAGACAATTCCATGATCACCCGAGTCTCTAGCACAGACCCGGGTACTGCCAAACTACCTTTCCCAGGGTTTCACTGCAGCTGCTGCTGCCAACCCCTCAGACAGGTTTCTGCCCTCCTGGGGTCCAACCAGGCTTGGCCCAGGAAGGCAGAACAAAGGACTACCTCAGAGAGAGGGTGTTACACCCTCTCCCTTTGGAAAAAGGTGTCAGGGCTGGGGAGGAGTAGCCTCCCCCAGCCTCTGGAAATGCTTTGATGGGCACAGATGGTGCCCATCTCTGCATAAGCCAGTCTACACCGGTTCAGGGATCCCCCAGCCCTGCTCTGGCGCAAAACTGGACAAAGGAAAGGGGAGTGACCACTCCCTTGACCTGCACCTCCCCTGAGAGGTGCCCAGAGCTCCTCCAGTGTGCTCCAGACCTCTGCCATCTAGGAAACAGAGGTGCTGCTGGCACACTGGACTGCTCTGAGTGGCCAGGGCCAGCAGGTGACGTCAGAGACTCCTTCTGATAGGCTCCTCCAGGTGTTGCTAGCCTATCCTCTCTCCTAAGTAGCCAAACCTCCTTTTCTGGCTATTTAGGGTCTCTGCTTTGGGGAATTCCTTAGATAACGAATGCAAGAGCTCATCAGAGTTCCTCTGCATCTCTCTCTTCACCTTCTGCCAAGGAATCGACCGCTGACTGTGCTGGAAGCCAGCAAAACCGCAACAAAGTAGCAAAGACGACTACTGCAACCTTGTGTCGCTGATCCTGCCGCCTTCTCGACTGTTTTCCTGGTGGTGCATGCTGTGGGGGGGGGGGGTAGTCTGCCTCCTCTCTGCACTAGAAGCTCTGAAGAAATCTCCAGTGGGTGGACGGAATCTTCCCCCTGCAACCGCAGGCACCAAAAGACTGCATCACCGGTCCCCCGGGTCTCCTCTCAGCACGACGAGCGAGGTCCCTTGAACTCAGCAACTCTGTCCAAGTGACTCCCACAGTCCAGTGACTCTTCAGTCCAAGTTTGGTGGAGGTAAGTCCTTGCCTCCCCACGCTAGACTGCATTGCTGGGTACCGCATGATTTGCAGCTGCTCCGGCTCCTGTGCACTCTTCCAGGATTTCCGTTGTGCACAACCAAGCCTGGGTCCCCGACACTCTAACCTGCAGTGCACGACCTCCTGAGTTGTCCTCCGGCGTCGTGGGACCTTCCTTTGTGACTCCGGGTGAGCTCTGGTTCACTCTTCTTCGTAGTGCCTGTTCTGGCACTTCTGCGGGTGCTGCCTGCTTCTGAGTGGGCTCCTTGTCTTGTTGGACGCCCCCTCTGCCTCCTCACGCAATTGGCGACATCCTGGTCCCTCCTGGGCCACAGCAGCATCCAAAAACCCTAACCGCGACCCTTGCAGCTAGCAATGCTTGTTTGCGGTCTTTCTGCACAGAAACACCTCTGCAAGCTTCTTCACGACGTGGGACATCCATCCTCCAAAGGGGAAGTTTCTAGCTCTTGTCGTTCTTGCAGAATCCACAGCTTCTACCATCCGGTGGCAGCTTCTTTGCACCCACAGCTGGCATTTCCTGGGCATCTGCCCACTCCCGACTTGATCGTGACTTTTGGACTTGGTCCCCTTGTTCCACAGGTACTCTTGTCCGGAAATCCATCATTGTTGCATTGCTGGTGTTGGTCTTCCTTGCAGAATTCCCCTATTTTGACTTCTGTGCTCTCTGGGGAACTTAGGTGCACTTTGCACCCACTTTTCAGGGTCTTGGGGTGGGCTATTTTTCTAACCCTCACTGTTTTCTTACAGTCCCAGCGACCCTCTACAAGGTCACATAGGTTTGGGGTCCATTCGTGGTTCGCATTCCACTTCTAGAGTATATGGTTTGTGTTGCCCCTATCCCTATGTGCCCTCATTGCAATCTATTGTGACTGTACATTGCTTGCATTGCTTTCTATTGCTATTACTGCATATTTATTTGGTCTTGTGTACATATATCTTGTGTATATTTGCTATCCTCATACTGAGGGTACTCACTGAGATACTTTTGGCATATTGTCATAAAAATAAAGTACCTTTATTTTTAGTATATCTGTGTATTGTGTTTTCTTATGATATTGTGCATATGACACCAGTGGTATAGTAGGAGCTTTACACGCCTCCTAGTTCAGCCTATGCTAAGCTACCTTTTCTATCAGCCTAAGCTGCTAGACACCCTTCTACACTAATAAGGGATACCTGGACCTGGTGCAAGGTGTAAGTACCCCTTGGTACCCACTACAAGCCAGGCCAGTCTCCTACAATGCTATATAAACAGGACTCGAAGTGGTAAGCAGACAACAGCCGCGTAATCCATTGGTTCCAGGAAGGGGGTTCGGCTTTCAACCAATCAGATGTGACACAGCCACACAATACTGACATTGGCAGGAAAAAAAAATGGCGAGATTGACTTTTACAAGCTATCTCATCCACCCCTAGCAACACCAGTTGGGGTGTTAGGCTAATGTCATGCTTCAACACTTTCCCCCAAAATTCTGAGATATCGCTGATAATCCCGGATAATTTTCCACGGCTGATGAACATATGACAAAGATCAGCTTCTAAAGACTCTCGGACTGCAGCTTCACTAGCACCAATCTGCCGCTCCCAATTCCTAGCAAGGAGTTCCAGATCATCTTCCATTGAATGTAACAAGATCGAATAAAGATTGCTAATGGTACAGCATGTCATTTTGCCAAGAGCCTCCATTAACCTAATCCTTCCCCCACACCCATTATATTTAAATGTGGTCAGTAAGAAATTCCTAATCTGCAAAAATGTTAAAAAATCTTTATTATTCAGGGCAGACTCCACTTTCAAGTCCTCAAAGGCCTTTAACTGACCACCCTTGTGAAAAAAATCACCCACTTTCTGAACCCCATGATTGAACCATTTTAAACAACCCCTATCTTTAAAAATCCCTGGAAACATTGGGGTATTCCAAAGAGGCGTGTAATAACAAACCCGCCCCATACCCATCTTGCACTTAATCTGAGCCCAAGCTTTAAAAGCCGCCCTAATCGTTTTAAATTTAACTTTCTTAAAATAGCTAGGTTCCACTATCTTTAAAAAAGCTGCATCCGCTTCTTTACCCCCAAATCAGTGCATAAATGGGGGGAGGGGTATCTTGTACAGCTCTACCTAGAAAACATAACATCTGCGCAGATTGTAATACCTCCGCAAAATAATATAGCTTGAAACTAGGAAGAGCCCATCCCCCCTCTCTCTCTTGGTAATATTAAATAACGAGAGGCCCGACGTGTTTTAGAGTAGGACATATAAAGCTATCAGTCAACTCCTCCATTTGCTTGAACCACTCCTGTCCTATGTCTAGCGGTATAGTCCTAAAAAAACACACAACACCCTGGGTAAGAAGTTAATTTTAATCACATTACAGTGCCCCACCAGTGAGAGCTGTAGATTATTAATACAGCGCAATTCTTTCTTAGCCTTTGCTATGACTGGGGCCAAATTGATTTTGACAACCTCGTCCAAGTTGGATGACAGCCTGACCCCTAGATACTGAGCATGGGTCACCTTACGCTCATCCTCCATATTTGTCCAAGCATTGATCAAAATCTGACATTTAGACCTATTTAACAGGTATCCAGGAACTCTCCCAAATCGAGTCGCTTCTTGTTCGATCTCTATTGTAGCAGCCACTGTGTCGGGTGTGACAACTGCGATGTCATCAGCGTAGGCCAGTATCTTAGTACTACCCCCTTTCAACTCCACTGGCTTAATCCCCCGTTTCATAACCATTTTCTAATCAGTGGGTCGATATATAAGGCAAACAACAGCGGTGAGCATGGGCAACCCTGTCTTGTGTCCTTCTGAATAAAGATAGGATCCAATTTGGATCCCGCCATTTGTAAAGTGGCCGTGGGATTCTGATATAAATTCTGAATAGCCCTAATAAACCCGGGGCCAATTTATTCCCATGTTGCCAGGGAGAGACTAAATTGGTAATCACTGAGCTTAACTGGGTAGCCAATACCTTAGCGTAGATTTTAGCATCGCTGTTGATTAAGGAGATAGGACGAAATGACCCCGGTAACCGGGGATCCTCACCCTTTTTTTTTCAGAAAGACTACCATATTTGCCTCTGCGTGTGATGCCGGAGGTTGAGACCCTGCTTGCTCCTCCAAAAATAGAGTAAGCAGCTCTTTCCTTAACTCTGGGGAAAAAAAACCTTATAAAATTCGAGAGGGATCTGATCTGGACCAGCCTCTTTCCCACTCGAAAGTGTGCTAACACCTCCTCCTACCTCCTCATCCGAAAGAGGGGCGTCCAGCTCATTTTTTTTTCCCGTCCTGTAGCTGTACCACCAAGATATTGGCAATACATTGAGTCAGCTCATCCTCCTGAAGGTGTATTTCTTGTGAATAAAGTTTCTGAGAAAAACCCCTAAACACCCTCAAAACTTCAGAGCTGCCACTAACCAATTGTCCATCTTCGTCCTCAAGTATATTAATATTGCTATGGGCTATCTTCTGCCTTGTTTTTAGAACGAGCAGCTTGCCAACTTTTTCACTATATTCATAACATTCCTGGTGGTGTGCCAAGAACTTGGCCGCAGCCATTCCAATGTATATTTTCACAATCTCAGCTTTTACTATGATAGTTTCATTTAAGATATCCGACATTACAGCATCATTGCTCATTGCCTTCCCAACCGTCGTTCGGCTGAGGTCAGTTTCCTTTGTATTAACTCCAGCTGGCTAGTGCGTAGTCTCTCTTTACCAACCGCATACCTAAGCGCCTCTCCTCTGATGGCAGCTTTAAGCATATCCCAGACTACATGACTAGAGGCCGTGCCACGATTCACCTCCAAGAACTCAGGAATCCAACCCCTCATGTACTGCACATAGACTGGGTTGGTTAACAAACCTCTATCAAAAGACCAGGTCCTGTCCTGACATCCCTCCCTCCTCAAACACACTTCCACAACCAAAGGATTATGGTCCAATATTATTCTCCGATATCTCTCAATCCATAAACCCTCTTGCAAAGTGCCTGACACAAAAAAATAGTCTAGCCTCACTGATTTCTTATGTGGTAAAGAGAAAAACGTGTGGCTAATTTCTAGAGACCTACACTTCTGCCAGGCATCAACCAGACCAAAGTTCAATATTAATGTCTGTAGTGCAGCAAAGAATTTGGGTTTTCTCCCCTGATATAATGTATGTTCTTGAATATAATTTATATTATCTAAATGTATATTTAAATCACCACGCATTATCACCGGAGCCACCCAAGACGCAAGCTCCCTATGAACAAAATTCAACACTTCCGGATCATCTACATTCGATCCATAAATTGAACAGATTGAGAATTTCGACCCTGCAACTAAACACCCCAGTAGCACCACTCAACCCATTTTTTCTGCAAGCCGTTTTAGAACTACCAGTGAGTTGATTCCTGTAAGTATATCTACCCCTCTAGTAGTTGTATTTTGGTTTGTATATTCCACCAGACTCCACCTGGGAATTTCCAACAAGTGATTCTGCACCCCTACAATGTGCGTCTCTTGCATACATACAATGTCAGCCTTAAAGGCTTTTAGACCTTTCTTTACCAATTGTTGTTTCTTACCATCTTTAAGCCCACAAACATTCAATGTTACTACAGTATACATATTTTACCTTGCTGACCCATGTTCTCCACTTTGTTCTATTTACCAAATATACCAACCAGTTATTTTCTCTGCACCCTGTTCCTGCTTGAGGTCCACTACTACTGCTGACCCCCTGCAGTGTGTCCCTTTAAACCCCCCACCTTGGTCAGAGGTCAAGACCCCCTCACCACAACCCAACCCAAGCCAACACGACCCACCCCCCCACCCTATTAAGTGACACCAGACCACAAGGTCTGTAAGATGGAAGTCGTCCTACCCCCTCACCCAGCTTGCTGTGTGATTACAGTTTAGACATATAAAATCAATCCTTAAAGCTACCACCGCTGCCCATCCAGCAATCAACAAAGAAAAAAACAACTCAAAGAGCCAAGGAGAAGGGGGGAGTCCATGTCGGCCACCAGCCGCCGGTCCCCCTCCCAGGCTTTGCTTAACTTCAATTTCCCCCCCACCAATTCCAAGATTTCAAAGCTCAATTCGACCCTCCATTGCTTCTGTACTCTTTCAGCTGGGCCAAAAATTCCCTGGCCTTGATTTCTGGTAAACATACGTATTGAAGCCTTATATACAATCTTTAGACGAGCAGGATTTAAAAGATACGCCTCAGCCCCCTCTTCCTGAAAAGGTGCTATCATTTGCCTCAGCCGCCAGGTTTTTGACACACTGCGAGGCAAGATGGCGGCCAGCTGTCTGGCTGACTCAGACCTGCGTCCTTACCCGGCTTGCTATCTGATGGAGAAACGCTATTACCACAGCTGCCGCCTTTCCTTCTGTGTGTTCGGGGGATGAGCGAAGACAGCATTGTAGCCTCATTTTCGTGGCTTTGGTCAGCGCGGCGTTATGGAATGTGGAGCCAGGAAATAGCCTCTGGGAATGGATTAAGGAAACTGACACGGCTTGTGGGCACTCAAAGTGTGCCACAGTGGCTGTTTTCCTTCGGCGTTTACGGCCATGCTGGAAGCCCGGAGGTGCTTGCTGTGCTGTTGATGGCCCCCAAAGTGGTGAAGACTTTTAAACCCCCCCGAGTGTCAAAGTGGGGGAAGGCTGGTGTGGAGATAAATATTGACAAGAGGGACCAAAGGCATATCTAGGGTCCCTTGAAAAACCGGACTATTATTCAGAGAAGGGCGCAGCAGAGCAGCTTACTGATGGAGAAGCTGCCGCTTCAGGCAAGTGGCTCGATGGCAGGGGATGTGGGACCACAGATCCTCAAAATGTTTAAGCAGCCCTTGAGAGTTCAGACTGCGGCTCCCCCCACCAAGTTTCTGATAAAGAAGGAACACCAGGCTCCCAGGCTTTTATACATGATGGCAATGGCATCATCGGCACGACCAGCATGGATGAGGCAGTACATATCCAGGATGGAGCAGGTATGACTTTACTAATTGGGGATCCTTGGATCAGTGACACAGTCTCCGCCCAGGGGATTAAAGTGGTAGACCCCCATCAGATTGTGCCAAGGGAGTGGGTCGACTTGATGGGGGCTACCAAGAAAACTGAACTTTGCCGTTCAATTCAACTGGAGATTGAACAAGAGACTATAAAGGGGGGAAATAAGACTCTTTCAATATCCAAAATAGATCTATCCAGTAGTAGTCAAGAGAGACAGGTTGATAATCCACCAACTGCCTCAGAAAATCTTGGAGGGCCCTCTTTGGGGGCAAGAGCGATAAGAGGGGGGGGGGGACTGGCCAAATAGACATTTTCTCCTTATCTGATCAGTCGAAAGAGTCTGAGGAAGATATTTCTTTGATAGATATTGATTCAGCAGAAAGTTCTACTGCTAGTATATGGGGGTCGATTAAGCGGACCTGCAGAAGGAAACTGAAATGCTTACAGCTTAGCAATGTCTGTAACCAGGGGGGAATTAACAATGAAGGACAGCTGAATGACAGGTCAGGTGCAGGGGAGATGCAGTGGGATTACACGGCAACTCAACAGGTGTACTCAAATATCAATATTGCTGATGATCCCTCTATAAACGTAATGTCCGGGCCTCCAGAACACGTGGCATCACCCTCGCAGGAGCTTATTTACCGTACAATGGTGCACAATCATGAGCAAGTACAAAAGGATAGCAGGATGGCTAAGATGGCAAATAAACCGCTACAGACCTCAATTAAGAGGGTCGCGAAATCTTGCTAAGATATAAGTGCACGTATTACGACAATGGAGACCCGTACTGATATATTGGAGGCGGAAGTTAAGACTGTAGCTAAGCAGGCTGCTGTGCAGGAGCTGCAACTCTCAGATATTCAATGGAAATTGGAAGAGGCAGAAAATCGCCAACGTCGCAACAGTCTTCGGATCATGAGCATAAAGGAAGGTCTAGAGGGACAGGATACAAGGGCCTATATAGTCTCACTGTTCAAGAAGGCCATCCCGCACTTTGTCGGTAGAGATACAGAGAGCACATCGGTTTCCACTGTTTTTTTAAAAACCAGGAGTCGGGCGTTAATAATGGGCAGAAACATCCTAGGGCCATCATTTTATACTTTGGTAACCTCTTGCTTCATCAAGCTGTGTTAGAAAAAGCCCGCCCCAACTCAATTATAAGCGTGGATGGGGTATCTGTTTTTTTTGCGACCATATTTTGCACATGCTACAGTGGAAAGACGCTGTCGGCTGAGGCAAATGATAGCGCCTGTTCTTTTCTTTTTATGATGGCTAAATGAAAGCGATTTAGGAACATATATTGACGGTTGACCTATACCACCGTATGACACCAGATATATTTAAAGGTTAACCCAACAGTGATCGTTCACGTGTAAGACCACAAGAAAACTACAAAGTCTAAACAGCACTTTTAAAAGTTATAATTTAATTGAAGTTCAGGTCTATTCCCTGCAGCATTTTCAGGCTCCTTACTATGGCCCTCATTACAACTTTGGCGGGCGGCGGAGGCCGCCCGCCAAAGTTGCGCGTCGTGAATACCGCACCGCGGTCGGAAGACCGCAGCGGGTATTCAGAGTTTTCCCCTGGGCTGGCGGGCGGCCGCCGAAAGGCCGCCCGCCAGCCCAGGGGAAAACGACCTTCCCACCATGAAGCCGGCTCGTAATCGAGCCGGCGGAGTGGGAAGGTGCGACGGGTGCTACTGCACCCGTCGCGTATTTCACTGTCTGCTAAGCAGACAGTGAAATACATTTTGGGGCCCTCTTACGGATATATTTAAAGATTAACCCAACAGTGATCGTTCACGTGTAAGACCACGAGAAAACAACAAAGTCTAAATAGCACTTTTAAAAGTTATAATTTAATTGAAGTTCAGGTCTATTCCCTGCAGCATTTTCAGGCTCCTTACTATCAGTCAAATCTAAAACAATACACCAGACTCTTTTTATATAGATGATTGCGGGTTTTTCATAAAGCACCAGGAAATCATATTTTGCTACTGAAAATATATTGCCATAGTAGTTCTGTATTGCCCGAGCCACGACAATCCACTTCTGTTCGTGTAGAGAATATGCTGCTATGTCTGTATCCACAGCACACATGCAAAACATTAATTGCCATTCTGGTAACGTTGCCCGGTGATTAGTACCCAGGCAGAGATCTGCTGGTCATGGGTTTAAATCCCCGCAAGACAGAACCTTTCGGGTTATCCAAATGAATACGCTGTGTTTGGCAATATTAACATGTTGTTGAAGTTACCTGATAAAATTTAGTATGTGTTGTACACTGCATAAAAAGTGATTATTATCTGGTGTTTACCTCATTGGTGTTATTGGTGACTTGGAGGTGCAGATTCGCTCTGTCAAACTGGAGGATGCTGAGATCAGCCAACATTTACAAAGGTAGCAGTTGGGTAGGAGTTGCGCATTCCCAAAATATTTAGGGCTCATCATATCGGGATGCAAAGTTGTTGACAATAATGGTCTTCATAAAGTAATGGCACTCACCATACTACCATCCACTACTCACATATGAGACCCAGTGATCAGGGGCATTAGCAAACAC
This sequence comes from Pleurodeles waltl, assembly GCF_031143425.1. Classification (NCBI taxonomy): domain Eukaryota; kingdom Metazoa; phylum Chordata; class Amphibia; order Caudata; family Salamandridae; genus Pleurodeles; species Pleurodeles waltl. The sequence goes on from NC_090437.1 coordinate 103,499,170, forward strand.
AAGTATCCATTAAGCCCTAGTAATCTAGAAATGTGAGCCCATAAGAAATGTCCAGTAACAAATACTTATACATTTGTTGTGGTAAAGTCTCTTGTTGGTGAACTCTATGGAAAAGCTTCATATTGCGATATCATTGGTTAACATCTCCCTGTTAATATAAATCTGCACTTCCAGGTGTTCAACTTTGCTGCCCTGACGCCAGTTCGACAGTGAGGACCGCCCCATCTTCTACGGTGCTGCCCATCCAGGCTGCAATATTGGCGAATAGTCATAACTACCATTATAAAGGTTACTTATTGCTAGGGACTGGACTATTAGGAGGCCGGCACCCTAAGATTCGATAAGTGACCCAAAGTTCCAGGGCATCTATCCAGTTCATAGACTTTGCACTCCTTCTGGCAATAAGTCCAGTAACCCTAAGGTGGTGCATGCAGGAACCCCCACTGGTGACCAAATGGTACCACACAAACTGGTCTGCTGGGGGAAAAGCTGAAAGTACAGAGCTCTGGAGAGAGGCTTGAGAGGCCTCCGTAAATTCCCCATTTCAAGTGGAATGGGATGCTATGTTGATCCACTTTCGGACCATCATTACAAACAATTCCCTCTCATCATAAGCTCACAACTCTGTAGATGATCTATACTGTACTACCACTCTTGCTCTGGCACCCACATGCCAACTCCCGTGCTATTGGTCATCCCATTGAGCCCCAGCTGGAGACTGCCTCAGCCTTAGTTTCTAGCACAGCAGCACCGCAATGCATGATACCTGCAGCCTGCTCCCCCTCTTGGACTCCCCTCTGCTAGCGGCAGCACCCCCCAATGTGATTGCGTCCAGGCACCAATGTCATGCCAACCTCAGCGCACAGGTCCTAAAAAAATAAGTTGGGGGACTAACCAAGTTAGGCAGTATGCAAGTGACATCACTGTGCAGGACATCACATATGACATTGCAGGAAGTGGCATCAAGGCCCATGACCTCACAGGAAGTAATATCACAAGAAGTGACATAAAATCTTAAGACATCCAACCTATTCTTAGCAGGTTTATCATGAGTAGATTTTAGTGCATTGTTTCCCAAAGTGTGCGCCACGTCACCCCGGTGCGCCATCAGAACTCACTAGGGGCGCCACACAATTCTTGGGAACATTGGAAATGCTTTCATGGTAGTATAAAAGAAAAAGACTTGCCGTGGAAACACATCAAACATGATGGGTTTTACAATTTAAATGATAACATTGCAAAAACCTTAGGTGTTTGATTTATTTGCACTGTGATTCTTTCACGTTCATGCTGCTGAATGGCTCCATTCTAAAGACACGTTACGTTAAGCTAGGTGCCGTATGATAGTATGAAAAAAAAGCATCACTGTGCAAAGAAACCAAACTTGTTAGGTTTTTGCAATGTTATCTCGTAAGCTGTAAAACCTATCAAGTTTGATGTGTTTCCACTGCAAGCCTTTCTCTTTCATAATTCCGTACAGCTAACAAAGCCACACAGTAGTATGAAAGAGAATGACTGGCAGTAGAAACAAATCAAATATGATGGGCTTTACAGTTTACATTGTAATAGTGAAAAAACCTAACAAGTTTATTTATTTGCACTGTGATTCTTTCTCTTTCATACTAGCGTACGGCTCCATTCTTAAGACGTTGCGTTTACAACAGAGCCATACGGTAGTATGAAAAAGAATAAATGACAGTGCAAACAAATCAAACTTGTTAGGTTTTTGTAATGTGCATTTGCGGCAGAGTAACCCATCTGAGAATGCCATGTGGGGGAGATATGGAAGTCACACCTGTCAGCGTCTGGAATGGTTTGGACCAGTACGAGACATCATGCCTTATAAAAAAAGAGCGTGTCCACCTAGGCAGGGCCAGGCACAGTCAGAAAAGTGATGGATTGGTATTGCTGTCTGTGTTCGGCAGCTACTCAGGGAGAGCGGGTAATCATGAAATCACATACATACCAACATTTAAGAGGAAAGTGGGAGGTTTTAAAAAACAAATCGGGAGAATGTATTTCTCACATTGAGGCCTGAGCTTGGTCTATTGTAATGTTGTGTAAGTCTTGCAATTGTGGGTGGTGCTGCAGGATCCAATATCAAAAATGCTAATATGCTTATTTTTCAACCTACAAGGAGATAGTGCTATGGCAGGCAGAAAGAGCGTGACAAAAATGTTGTGCACTGGCCAGCAGCAGCAGGTTACTGGCAGTGTATACTCCAGGTCACTCAAGACAAGTCCCTTTTTGCAGAAGCCCCTTATTCGCTTCATCCCAATTATTTTCAGGGAGAAAAATGGAAGTGCTCCCGAGGCCTTGCTTACACCCCCCCCACCCGTAAAAAAAAAAAAAAGTGACATAAAAGGAAGCCGCGGCCAATAGGTCAAGGGAGCTGCGGGTCAAAAACTTTTGGGAACAGCTGTTTCAGTGCATCTCAAAGTTTAACAAATGGAAGCTGATCAGTTCTTAAGGCTGTGACTTTAGTTCCCTGCCCAAAGGAATTTGCAGCTCAAATGTGGATGATGTTTTCTGACAAATTAACTACAGTAGACAAGCCACTAAGTGCTACAAGCAAGGCATACTAAACTTGGCACCAAGCACAAAGAATAGTTTGTGCATTACATTCAAAATTGTATAAACTATAATTATGCATATCAAAACTATACAATTTATTAATCTGCCTAGCATACCACAATTGTATACACTGCCCACTTAGACCATTATCAAAAAAATGCAAGTTGAACACTGCATTTAGTATTCCATCCCACCCCACCAGGTGCATTATTTTATCAATCTAAGCCATATAAAGGGTGAACATGACAACTGGCTTCCACATGCTTCTGCCTGCCACCAATGCTCTAACAACATGCACAAGGAATTAAAGACAGTACATAAACCTTTAATGTAAAACAGGAGAAATAAAAAGATGACTATTGTTGGACTTGGTTCCTCTGCAGGATAACATCTAAAGTTTTTACATTCATACCTCCTGTTTTCTGAAAAAGGTGTTTGATGGCATTTAGGACTTTGTGCACTTTACCAATGTTAATCAATGTTGACATGTTTGTGTTTTCACCTTTAAACATGGTAAAATTGGCTTGTACCCATTTGGTTAAATTAATTTACTTGTAAATCCCTGGTTAAAGTGGTACTATATGCACCAAGGGTCCATAATACTAGCAGGTCTGGAGCACTTACTGTGCCATTCACTGAAGTAGTCTTCTTAAACATGTCTCAGGCCTGCCATTGCAGCCTGTGTGCAGTTTCAAACTATCATTTCGATCTGGCAAAACAACCCTTTTATCAGACCTAATCCTCCCTTTATAATAACATATATATATATATATATATATATATATATATATAAGTAACCACTATGGTAAGCCCTAAATAGCTCATGTGGAAGACTGCAGTATATCAAAGAATTTGGACATGTACTGAAAAGTTTTACATGTCCTAGTAGTGAGAAACTCTTAAATGTGTTTTTCACAACTGTAAGGCCTTCGTCTCCATTATGATAACATTGGGTTATCGTATTACATTTAATAAGTGATTCGTATGAAAACAGGTCAGAATGTCATGTTTGGTCTTGAAAGAATTGTAATGTAAATTTTAATAGTAAAATCACATTTTAAGTCACAGTTCTGAAAATGCCACTTCTAGATAGTTTCTCACTTAAAAATGCTCCTAAAGGAATCGTTTAGAAAGTTTCTCACTTAAAAATGCTCCTAAAGGAATCGTTTAGAAAGTTTCTCACTTAAAAATGCTCCTAAAGGAATAGTTTAGATATAATTTGTGTACATAAGATCCATCCCTCAATTAATAAGATAACACCGTACTGTTCAAATCCAATATATTAATCAATAGTATTCTGGAAATTCAAAAAATGTTCAACAAATACAACGATTATCTATCCCATAGACAACAACACTGTATAACCCCCCTAGATCACACGATTGTATCCTAACAGAAGTTCCAGGGAGGGGTTATGACCCTCCTCAACACAGTTCTACCCAAGAATTCCCTGGTTTCCAGCCCCAGTTCAAGCAATAACATGGTTTTCAATTCAGCTTGTCAAACGAGAAGGTAAGGTCGATGTTTTGGTCTGAGGTGGCAGTCATAGGTCCGTCAGACCATCATCAGGACTCAGTGTTGTAAAATAAAACAACAGGTTGCAAAAATAGACTTCGTAGCAACACACAAGTGGACTTCGAGGTATTACCCTCATCAGCCAGGCTAATTTGAATCCAGTGGCGCAGTGAGCAGAGGACCCACGTCTGGGCATACCCTTCCCACTTAGGGTGACTAAAGCAAAAAGAACAGATGGACCTGGCCTGGCAGTTCGGGCTGGAATGTTCCCATGGGGAACAGGGTCAAGGCTTAATTGTCTATGGCTGGGTCCAAACTAGGGTGCTTAGTGGGCAAAAAAACAATGAATTTAACCCAGATGTCTGTGGGGTGATTGTTTGCATTGTTCTGCCTTCCGTCCATCATCTTTTCTTTTTGCTTTTGTTGCCCTAAGTGGGAAAGGTATGCCCCCTGCATGGGTCCTTTGCACACTGCGCCACTAGATTCATATTTGCCTGAATTGAACCCCCGATATGTGCCCTGTCCAACCTGTTAGTTAACCCCAGTTAAAATCCCCCCTCAAGCCTGACTTGACCACTTCATGAAACATAGTGATACCTCCTACAGACTAAAGGTTGACTTGTAATTTTCTTTTATATTGTTGCTGATTAGTCATGTACGATGCTTTCCATGTCATATAAAGATGTTGGCACTGCATGTTACAGACATGCTTAATAGAACTGTTAAAAAATAGTGATTAACATTGGGTACATGTCACGTGTTTTGTGATACAGAAGTTTTCAAGGCTCTCCTTTAGTTCTGCACTCCTGTGATCCGTCTGGACTTGGTCACTTGTTGAAAAAGTAGATGGTCTATGACAAAGGAGTAGAATAAATGTGATCTCGCTGCCCGTAAGTGAGGGAAGTAACATCAGGGCCAGCCATAGAATTTTAAGGGGTCAGATGAAGTCACTATGTTAGGCGCCATAGTGGTGTAAAAAGAAATTCCCAGCAATTCCAATTGTGATAAGACAGAAGGTCAGGTTAACCTGTTTAGTCTTGGTCAGAAGAAGCCACATTTGTACATTTATTACGGAATCATTTTTCTATGTTTTTATATGGATGTACGCCCATCTCAATGCATGTGCTGCAATATCTCATCGAGTTAGGAACTCATTGGTTGAAGGTTTTACCAGAATTGAGTAATAGTAAACCATTTAATTTTACAGCGCCACACAAGACAACATTTGTAGTTGTTGTATGCCGATTAAAAAATAAAAATGACTTAGAAAATATCAAGAGACCTTTTATTGTCTCTGTAAAGCAGTCATTGTGCTTGGTAAAGCAGTCATTAGGTCCAAACAAAAGCTTTTTAAAGTATTTTTTTTTTTTAGGATTGAGTTTTTCATTTCATGCTGCTTTCAGATACACGCCTGACAAGTGAAGACTGAGCGAGTGTTGTTGGCATCTAACCTGGAACTGGATGGCCTGCATTTGTTGATGCAAGTAAGGAAGAGAGTTATGCAGTTTACAAACAAATTTCTGCTGCTGGGGACTTGAAAGTGAACTCTTTCTGGACCCTCTCCCCAACCAGTGCTGAGCAGTGCCCAGCTCATCCTCACAATGGTAACTGATTTGTTCTTATTGTTGCTTCCTATGGGACTCGGGGTGGCCATGTGCAGGAGCGTAGCTTGGTCAGTAAGATTGGGAGGGGGGTCCAAGCTTCAGGTTTTCTGACAATTGGGCTGGCACAGGGGTCTTCAAACTGGGGGTGGGCCCCCCTGGGGGGCCTCAAGTGATTCCAGGTGGGGTGTCAGGCCCTGGCCAAAACTTTGTTTTACTCTTAAAAATGATCAGCAGTAAATGGCTCTATAATGGGCCATCACTAACAAAGTTTGTCATTTATATCCAAGCTGGGAGTATGCATCAAAAAGGAAGGGGCTCCAAATACTCTTCAGATTCCCCCACCCTCACTTCTAATATTCACACAGTGGATACATTTACACGTCAGTAAGGCCTGCCGAACCAGAATAGTATGTTTGGCATCATGTATTTGATTGCATTTTTAAAACTGTAAAATAACTTAACTGCAATATTTAAATAAGCGTAGACTTTTGTAAACATTGTCAATTTAATAGAATAATTCTGAACTATTCGGAGGGGCACCTGATGATTTTATTTTTTCTGTTTGGGAAGGGTGTGCGCTGCATTAAAAAGTTTGAAGACCACTGGGCTGGCACATGATGTTAGAATACATTATACAACAAGCAGGGTGGAAGAGAGGGGCTGATGGGCAGTGGAAAGGGAGAGCAATGTGAATTGGTATGAGGACTATGAGAGAAACCACAATAGTTTGCAAAATAACCAATTTTTTGAGGACTTTCAAAACAGAAAGGGAGAGAGTGTGTGTGTTTTTGTCTGTGTGTATGTAAACATTCCTGGTGAAACCGACTGACATCTCAGAATACACAACTGAAAACACCTCTACCCAACTATTTATCAGAAAATACAATTACTTGGCAGGGGGGTGGGTGTAACACCCCAAACAACACCCCTGAAGATACCTGTGAGAAAGTAGCCTCTTTCTAGCCTTGTTACCCCCACTTTTGGCCTGTTTGTGAGTATATGTCAGGGTGTTTTCACTGTCTCACTGGGATCCTTCTAGCCAGGGCCCAGTGCTCATAGTGAAAACCCTCTGTTGTCAATATGTTTATGTGTCACTGGGACCCTGCTAGCCAGGACCCCAGTGCTCATAAGGTTGTGGCCTATATGTATGTGTTCCCTGTGTGATGCCTAACTGTCTCACTGAGGCCCTGCTAACCAGAACCTCAGTGGTTATGCTCTCGCTGCTTTCCAAATTTGTCACTAACAGGCTAGTGACTAAATTTACCAATTCACATTGGCATACTGGTACACCCATATAATTCCCTAGTATATGGTACTGAGGTACCCAGGGTATTGGGGTTCCGGGAGATCCCTATGGGCTTCAGCATTTCTTTTGCCACCCATAGGGTGCTCTGACAATTCTTACACAGGCCTGCCATTGCAGCCTGCGTGAAATAACGTCCACGTTTTCAGAAAAATGGACAAACCAGTCACCCTCAGAAATCTGGCGACCAGAGAAGAAAGGCTGATTTATAATCTGCAAAAAAGGCTCTGTTATCCCTCATCTGGGCTGCGACCTCCAGATCATCCCATGCTTTCTTTCAATTTCCATTTTCCTTATATTAGGGGCACACTTATAATTTTCTCTATCGGCCTTAATGTCCACAGGGATGAGGGGTATCGAATTAGTAGCCTTTTTGAGGGTTTTATACGTGCTAGTGCACACTCGTTTGAACCATGAGTGAGAAGGGCCCTCTTATGTTCTCCAATTCCTGGTCCAACATACAAGGCACTGTATTACAAATCTCAACAAAACTGTCACATAATTTGGTTGGTGCTGCATTACGAGAAAGACAACAGATAATATTAACATGAATGGAATCAATTAAGCCATCCAAGAAAATCTGGGAATCTAAGAGCTAGAGATATGCAATTTTAAAACTATGAGGTAAGTATAGCATCTAAAACACAAAGCACCACTCGTGGTTAGCTGGTCATGCGAACTAGGTGAAAGTCGCAAGTTCAGACTGACTCTGAAGGAGCCAATGCCGGGTACGGGGACCAGAATATTCCAGCTGAAAAAGTCACTTTCTAAAGTCCAGCTGAAGCTTTCAGTTTTCACTAAAACGTTAATTAATTTCTAAAAAGATATGGTTTAAATGAGACACATAAAGATTGAAAATGCAGTTCTGCATTATAGATATGGAAATGTATTAACATAGTTATTTCATTTTATATCTACTGTAACATGAACACTGACAAGGATTCTTAATGATGAATTCATAATTCTGAATGTTATATGTGCCTTGCTTGATATAAGTGAATGTGCCATTTTAATTCACTTCAGGTAGCCTGCGTGAGGCTTTCAAGGCCCTGTTTCATAAAACGTGTAGAAAAATGTTTAGTTATTCTTGCTAAAGTGACTTTTCTTTGTTCCCATTAAATGTTAGCTTGGACATAGCACACATACATAGTGAGCCTGAGAAAGTAACATTGAACCAAGTCCATTGAGGAACTGTGAAAATTGACTATATAAAATTGTTTCAAACCGTACAGATGAGCTAAGATGAATACCTTTCCCATGTCGGTAATGGGAATCTTTTCTGATGTTTCAAATGACTGTTGCATGATGAATTTTGATTGAACAGTTACACCTCCCGATTTGTGTAGAGTGATGGATGAGTGAATCATCTGCGCTTTGGACTTTCATATAACGTTCCCCAATTGGACCAGCGGCATTCTTTCCTGGAATCCCTTGGACTCTGAGAGGTACAGACCTCCCTATCTTTACCCCTTTTTCCAATGCTTTGCTGAGACTTAGAATTTCTTCCCCTGACCCAAGGAGAAGGCTCTTGACTGTGCTTCTGAAATGCTGACGCCTTTCCTTTTTTGCCTATTATTTACCAACTTGTGTTGGCCACCTTTTGCCCCCGGTGGTGTTGTCCAAATTCTTTTTGTCCTTTTCCTTCTTTTACTTTTTGTCCTCATGTGTTTTAGCTCAGCACATGTTAACTTGTGACTTGCAAATTATGTAGAGATTTCCCTTGCCCTAGCTAGCGAAACTAGATGTCTTTAAAATGCTTTGGTTCTTAAAAGAACTGAACAGCACTTGTTTTTACCCATCAAATTGTTCTTTTGATGTTTTGTATTGCTATTGTCGGGTGCTTAGTTCTTTTGATGTTAGTTTGTGTGAATCTTTTCCGGCATCTTAGTCAACTCATGGCGATTCTCTATCTTTATAGTTTCGCTTTGAGAATCATTTACATAAATTGGAGCCTAAATCTGTAATACCCTTAACTTTACTTCCGACTGGAATTTTCCTTGTATGACTAAATGGGCTATACTGTCATTTTAAATTGGTGTGTATGAGTTTTATACCCAGGTTTCGCTACCCCTTTTGCTGGATAAAAAGACTCATTGATCGCATTAAAAGCTTAACCGAGAAGTGCTGTGCTTTATCAGATCTTGATAGCAGTATGAGGGTTTCTCCCTCAAGGGGAGAGAAATAGATGAGCATAAGCTTCCTAGGATTTTTGCCATTCAAATTTCCCACCCAAAAACTTTTGTCCCATGCTTTGTTTAGAAGATTGATGGAGTTCCAGTGCTGTTGCTTTGCAGCGGACGTGTGAGTATTAATAGAGTTTGTGCTTGCATTGCTTTGGCTAAAGATTGCGGTGAAGTGTGATGTTATTAAGTGTTTTGCATAGTTTTTGAAGTTCTGTGATTTTGGTGTTTTCTCCTAAGAAGTTGTGTTGGTTAAGGGGTCCTGTAACTACGCACAAGTGTAGAAGACACTTGGTTACTGTATTGTCTGCAGTGTAAGGTACTTGTCATGAGACGTCGTCGACAGTGCCAATAGATTTTCTTGTATGGGTGTGAGAGATTGGTATTAAGTGAATCCTGAGTGCACATGGAGGAGCTATATCAACCAGAGTGAGATTTGCTGGTCGAGTCTCGTCTTTGAGTAATTGTGAAAGCGTAGTCGGAAAGTGTAGCACCGTACTGCTTTTAAAGTGTTTGGTTACCCTATCCTGTAGTGAGCAGACAGGTTGTTGTTATTTTACTTGCAATATTTTGCATTAGGTTTGTGTGAAGAGTGAGTGTGAGAAAAGCTGTAAAGTAGGGTGAACTGCTGTGAGGAGTAAGACTGACGTCATCATGTGTTGCTCTGGTATAGGTCAGTTGGTGTGAAACTGCAATGCTATTGGTGGACTACGTCACAGAGTGTAGCGCTGCTATTGGTTGAGAACACAGAAAAGAGAATTGTGGCTACAGAATTACTTCCTGATTTGATTGAAAAATGAAGTTCTTTAATATATTGAAAAGACTGATTAAAAGAGACTTACTTTTTCTGAGTAGAGAGGTGTAGGAGGCTGGCCTGGTTTGTAGAGGGTACCTAAGGTACTTACACCTTATACCAGGTACAATTATCCCTTATTAGTGAAATGTAGGGAGTGTTTAGAAGCCAGGCTCTCTAGGGGTATCTGTAGCTGAGCATCCAAGGCTTATCTAAGAGACATGCAAAGCTCATGCAATACCACTGTAGTCACACAGTACTCACACACATGAAAGAAAATACTCAGTGTTACAAAAGTAAAGGTACTTTATTTTGGTGACACAAATGCCAAAAATACCATAGGGAATACACAAATTATATACACTAGTATGCAAAAATAGCTGTAAAAACAGTTAGAAAAAAGTGGAAATAGTAAAAATCACAATAGTTAGAAATGGGCCTGGGGCAACACAAACCATATACTAAGAAAGTGGAATGCGAAAGTCTGTTTCCCACCTAGGCAAGTGTAGTGTGTAGAGGGGTGCTGGGAGTATTAGAAAACTCCAAAGGTAAGTGACAGAACTCACCCCAGAGCCCAGGAAAGCAGGAGTAAGTCACAGTAACGTTCCTAGAACACACAAGAACACAAGAAAGATTATGCAAGAACCAGAAGAGACTGCAAGACACCAATGATGGATTCCTGGACCTGAAGACCTGTGGAAGAAGGGGACCAAGTCCAAGCAGCACAGAAGAGTCCACGGGGAACAGGAGCCCCTGCTAACCCGGATGAAGGTGCAAAAGAAGAACCACGGTGAAGAACAACAGTCCGTGCTGCACCCAAGAAGACGGACCCGGGTTCCTGGTTGGTGCAAATTATGTCCCAAGCTGGATGGATGATTGCAGTCTGGTGTGGTGTGCATTTCTGCAATCTCATCCTCGAATGAGATTGCAGAATTGGGGAGCTTTGGACTAGTGGGAAGGAAGAAGAGCAAGAAAATCAAAATAGATGTGCCTCTGGCAAGAGCAAGTCAAGTTAAGGGAATTGTGAAGATGCTTCCCATGAAATTCCTGGTGGAGGATATGTTCTTGGACCTTGGAGTAGGAGTGTGTAGTCGGTGACTGAATGTAGCAGACTTACCAATATGGCACCTAAGTAGAGGATATGCACAGAGCTTGGCAACGCTCCAGTAGACTATAATGACATCATTCTGAAAACCCACAGACAGGACGTATCAACAGTTGGGACCAGGGTTGAAAAGGGCATGCCACAATGAGGAAGCGTCAATGAGAGCATAAGGAGTGGAGCACCATCGACATTGAAGCAGATGCGAACCACAGAAGATGTCAGAAGCGGTGAAGACGGGATGGAGAATGAGGACAGAGGAGGCGGCTGACCTACGGAACACACAGTCACCGGAGAGGCAACCAGAGCCTTGCGCGTAAGTCCAGCTGTACACGGAAGCAGGTGGACGCTGCAGCACTTCACACTGCAACCCAGGAGGGTTGCAGCCTCAGGCAAGTCTCACGAGCTGGGACCAGTAATTTACAAAGGTGGTGGTAGGGTCTTAGGGACACTAAAAAACGTACTGTACAAGATCATGGCGTGTGCATGTCAAAGTCACCGGATGAAGCCACTGGCCTGAATTGAAGGCTGTACCAGAGAGTGGGACACAAGTGTTACAGAAACAAGGCTTCTACATGGGCACTATGACAAGACAAGTGGTGAGACAGAGAGAAGAACCTGTTTCTGGGTATACTTTGCCTGACTAAAACCCCTATACTTTAATTATTTCCAGGCTGCCGTATTTCTTCCAGTCCTACCCCTGAGAAGACATCTGAGGGCGGGAGACCTGAGGGAACCTCCTGGACACCCTTGAACAGGAGAGAATGAACCGAAACAGGAGTGGCGATCTACTGTATGGACAGAGGGAAGACTGGGATCATCACTAGTATATAATAAAAAAAACGATGAATTCTCACTACGATATCAGGATGTCTCTCACTACTAGCCCCATGCCTTTTATTGTCAGATAAGAGACCTAGGCAATCCCTGGCTACAGCCTACTACTGTCACCAAGGAAGACCTTAGCCAGAAGGTGTACTTAGAATGGTATTTGGTGGCATTGCCCCCAAACACAAGATCATGGATGAAACAGCGTCCTAATTTAACAGTGCATACCACAGCTGAGCTAGCTTGTGCCTATTATCACTCCCCTGAGTTTAGAGTCAAAGCCCAAAGGTCCTCACCCCCTCCAAAATCACCAACTCACAGTATTCCTCCTCAGGGGAAACCCATGAATACACCTCAACAAAACCGATAGGGAAAACTCCTATGGGGGGGCGGGCTGGGACAACTGATGGGACAATGTTGATGTGCGTAAAAACAATGTCAATGTATGCCATTATATGTGCCACCATAACAATGAACTTGCTTTGCTATTGTCGATTCCACCTGACATGACCTCCCCGTCAACCCCGATCCAGAACGTGGTCAAGCAAGCCTTGCATCCCGGCCTGAAGCAACTGATTGACAGATCACAAGTGGGGTGATACGTAGCCCATAGATAGATGCGCAAAACAGGAAAGACCCAGATCAGTTCCTCAGATAGGCAGAACCACAAAAGTCCTAGGAAATTGGCCCCGAATAAAACACATTTGGCCAGATGATACTCGCTCCCAAAACACCATGAAGTTAGTTGCCATATGAAATTAGGAACACACAGTCAATCAGAAACTACACTCACACTACACGCAGTGATCACACGCTTCCCATTTCAGACATCTGAACATGTCACCTAGTGGCCTACACCATGTCCATGCAAGGTCGAGACCCACTTGCACGTTTTATCAGATGGTCGGATTTATGGCCTTGTGACTAGACCCGGATTCCATTTTTCAAAGAATGTATTATGTATTTTATTGCACCTCAAGACAATGTATAAAAGATGCCAAAAACTCTGTAACTTTGAGAGACCCCAACTCTGTACTGTGCTGCCCCGGCCTTTGTGTTCAATTAAACAGACTGTTTCTGCTTTGCCAAACCCCTCGTCTTTCATTTATTTAAGGTAAATCTGCATTCCAACAACATTTTGGCAAGCCAGCCAGGAGAGATTAATCCCCTGAGCCTAGACTGCAGCCGAAGGTAGAAGACCCCACCTGTACAGATTCACATTTGCGCAACTGAGAGAGGTGAGCAGGCGCCATAATTGATTGAAGGTTCTGCTGAATTTGCGAGGTGGAGGGCCATCCAGAAGCTGCCGTCAGTGGGTAAGAGGCTACATCTGATCCTTAGTCCCATGGCAAACTAGGGCTCCGCTTGGACTGCTGGGTGAGACACAGATGGTACACCTGACTCTGGGTGTCATGTAGGGCTTCATTTGGACTGCTGGGCAAGACACAGATGGTACGCATGACCCTGGCTGTGATATAGGGTTACGCTTGGACTGCTGGGTGAATCACTGATAGTACGCATGATCCTGGGTGTGAGATAGGGTTCTGGCTGGACCACTGGGCGAGACACCGATAGTATGTTTGATCCCTGAGTGTGACATAGGGACGAGGCCTCAACACTTGGACCCCTGGGCATAACACAGATGGTACGCATAGGCTCTGGGTGCGATATAGAGCCAACACCTCAATCTTAATTTTTAGTGTAAAGGGGTTTCTCTGCACTAGCGGTCTCCTAAACACAGGTGGTGTCTGAAAGAAGTGAGGAGTGTTATTCAGTTGAACCAATGGGCGTGACACGAATGGCATGTAAGCCCCTGGGTGTGAAAAAGGGTGCAATTTAGACATTAGGGGAAACATGGCCTTTGGAGGTTAGGTGTAGCTTGTGCTTGGCCAAAGAGGGCCTGAGTTGTTCCTTTTCCTCGTGTAAATTGTTTCCATATTTGTCCCCGAGCCGATCTTGACAGACTGTCAGACTCACGTGCTCTAATGTACAGTGCAGAGCCTCCACATGGCATTACAACAATATGCTCTAGGAGCGGGCTAAGTTTTTTTTTTCTTCGACAAAGTCATTATTTTTTATCTGTAATTTTTTCTTCTCTTTTCTTTTCATTTCCATTGTGGTTTCCTCTCTTCTCATTTACATTGCGGTTTTCAATTGATGCATATTTTTGGTGCTGATAACATGTTGCAACTATATTTCATGTTGAAATGCTATGTCTCGTTAAGTGTTTTTATGTGTATATAAGGAAGACACTATCTTTCTCTCACAAAGATTTATTGCTTGCCTGCTAATCCACTGCTAAAACGGTTTAAAATGTTTAAGTTAACTATTGCACTTTCTTACAGGTTGTTTTATGTAATGTCAAAAGTCTGCATCCCTGTCTGAAGTTGAGCATATGGCTAGAGGCTATTGCCAGCATAATCCCGTGTACATGTCTCTCCACGATTAGAATAGGATTGAGGACCATTTGAAACTCAAAGAACTTAGAAATGTACCAATCACCTAAAAATGTTCCCAACTCATCATGGAGTCGATGTTAAGCCACATGAAAATTATATTCCCCACGCAGGCTAAAAAGGTAGGTAAATACTGCAGTGAATGGCACATACATACTAAGACACGCATTCAACACCAAGACATTAGAACACATGAGGACCCACATTCAGACAAAATTTGTAGGGCAGAGAAAGGTTAAAAGAGAAGCACTGTTAGAACTATGGGTCATCCTCAAGGTGGCCCTGACCTGCAACCACCCAGAACCCACAAGCTAGGTTTCCGCACCTCCTCCACCATACGTAGTTACAGAGGTGCTCTTTCTGATGCCTGCCATCCCAGCCGTTCCTACCCTAACATACACCAATCCACTTGTTATGGGACCTGGAGGGCACCCCACTGGGCAGCGATCCAGGGTTGGAGGGACCCCAGCTCATGCCCAGGTTGGGGCTGGGGTTTCCCCAGGCTTGACTCCCCCGTCTGCCACTCTCTGTCATTCAAACTCCATCAGCGCAGGGAGCATGCATTCTAACCCGTCCGGTGGAACACTCTCATACGACTGGAAAGTCCATAGCAGTTCAGGATAGTGACACCACCAGTACAGGGGGGAAAGTTCCCAGCCTTCCAGGGTCTGCCATCAGGGCGGGATCCATAGGGTACACCACCCCAAATTATGCCCAGGCATCAGAAGAGATGACAAAGAGTGAGCTTGAGGGTACGTTCCCACCAGGGAGAAGTGTGTGCAGCACCGAGCGAAGGAGGCAGACCAGGTCGGAGTTAGAAGAAAGGTGCCGGTTCAGTAAAGAGAAACCACAAGCTCTCAGCTGGGAAGAGTAAAGGGGAAACAGGGCAGCATGCCCTCCTCCGGAGGAGAGCGGAGCTAGGCCCCAGGCTCCAGGCGAAGAGGAGTCCAAAGTAGAACCAGAAGGGAGTCCCCTTTTAGAAACTCGAAGCCCATCAGACCGTCAGCCGACCAAGAAATTAGAGATCAAAGCAGCCTAGTCCAAACCAAACTAAGCCATAGGAGAAGCAAAATGGCACCTTTACGCACGCATGATGGGAGCAGTGATGAAGATGTCCCCTGATCCCTCGGAAGGCGCTGGTCAGACTGACCGACCCCTAGAGAATTAAATTCCACAAAAGAGGGCAAAGTCTTTGTGCAACCATTTTGCCACCTGCTGGCCCACTAGACTAAAAGGGAGGGACAGTATGATAAACCCTGGCCGATGGAGGGATCCTTCGTACTTGAGAACATGACCATCCTGGAAGACTGCTTCCGGCATGAATGGGGGGATACCAAATGGAACTTCCCCTACTTGCAGCAATGCATGAGAAGATTGGAGCGCTACGTTGAGGAAAAACCTGTGGAGCTGTTCCGAGCCACATTAGGCCTTTTGTTACAGAAGGGCACTTCAGGGTCCATCTATGTGCCATAGGCACAGATGGACAAGGAAGAGTTCAGCAACAAAGTACCTGCATGGATGGACGGGGCAGGAAAACGGATCTCATGTTTTGAGAAAAACACCATGGGAATAAACCTTGCAGTAGGTGATATCAAGAGAGTGCCGACCAGTACTCTGTTTTCCCAAGCCCACACCCCAACCATCAAGTGGACTAACACCGAGCATGATATGGCCAATTTCCATTCATTCAGACTCCAGATATGGATGACCCTGACGGAAATGTACCCTGTCTGCTCAGATGTTGGAGGATTGATGGCAGAGAGTATGAAGCCTGGGTAAGCCATGACTGACTTTCTAGACCGAATGAGGGAACATTGGGGACAAGAGACAGGATAGCTGTGGACCGACACGGGTCCCCAGGCTGCATTCTCTTACGACATCCTCAAAATGGGGCTGCCCACCAAAATACAGAGTAGACTGGACAGCATAGTAGGATTAGACACCAACCCTTAACGGGAAATCCAGGCCCACATATTACACTACTACATAAAAAACATGAAAAGGACAGGGAAAAGCAAGAGCAAGCCCAAAGAGACACCGCTAAGCTGGTCCAACATAAATTAAAGAAGACCCCTCTTGAGGGATCAGAGTTGGCCATAAATGTACAAATTGCACCAGTCTTGAAGGGAGCTCTGCCTCAGAACCCCAAAGGGTTTCCACCCAGTCCTAACAGCAGAGGTCAGAGAGGTTGGCAACTGCCAGACCTCATAGAGTGCTACTATTGCCACAGAATGGGCCACATGGCCGACCGATACCGCTTAAAGACATATCATGAACAGATAGGGATAAGCCTAGGCCAGCTCCCACAAAATTCCCATCTGCAACCCAAATGCATCCTGCATTCAGCAGATACGGAACCCATCACAACAAGGGCCGGGGCCAAGCCATGGTAGGGAGGGGTGACTGGAAAGACAATACCTTTGCACAATCGCAAGACACAAATATGCAGTAAGTAAGACACACAGTGAGTTTACATTCTGCTCATACCCACTTCAAAACTCATTTCAACAATAAAAATAAGTGACACAACATTAGGAAAGAGTTCACACCTTTACTTGATTTAGAAACAGCTTGGGCTGCTGTACGTTTTGTTGATCTAGAATCTGAACTAGAACCTGCCATTCGGGTGTTTGTAGGGGCCTAGACCGCACTGTGCTGCTAGTCCCCCAGGGTGTGGTTGGCTGGCCGCACCCGAGGGAAAAGGCAATCTGATGAGGGGGGGGCAGGGCATAAAAGCCAACATCCAGGTCCCCCCATTCAAATCCGAATGGGATGGGTTCCAGTCACCAAATCAAATGGTCCCCATGTAAGGGCACTTAGCCCGGGACCACAGTTCCTTCGTAATGCGCATCCCCAACTACAGCGTCTCCAAAACCAGACCTCCAACTAATGGAGGCCGTCTTTCAGTTCCAAAACGGTGCGATGTTCAAGTGTCAGGAGCCAGGTTTTCCGCGCACTGCAGATGACAATGTCCCCACAAAATTCCAAAGTCTACACACAAATCTGACAAATTCTGTAGTACACATGTGCAGTCTGCAGAGAATTTCAATCAGCATCCCAGCTCATTACCTTTATCGGGCAAATTTTGATGAGTCCTGGTCAAGGCACCTGTCTCTCATTATAACAAGCGCTCAGCCTCATCCTCTCCCCAAAAGGCTTCCAAATGTTCAAATGTCTGCTCTTCAGATCGTGTCCCTCCAAAACAGCGTGTGTAGCATGTCCCTGGTCACAGCCCAGGGGCAGCTGGTCTAAAACATCTTGGATCCGAGTAGAAGGGGGTGCGGGGAGGAGAAGAGACTCTGTAAGTGACCATCACAGCCCCATGCGAGGCGCACAGATATGCTCACCGCCATGTTCGGCCTGTCTGTCAGATCACACAAAGCCTACCACACACACTGTCTGGGGAAGCAGTAGACCTGATCTTAGTCATTGCCACAGCAAAATAATGCAGGGTCACGGAGAACCTCTCCGACTCACTCTGGCGTTCTAATGAAACCCACTGCATGGAGATCTAGGAAAGCGCCCAACAAAAAGTAGCCCGAAACAAAGTTTCCAGAAAAAGAGCAGAGCCAAAAACACCTAACTCATTAGGGAGAACCTTATTGCACACCACGTGCAGGGACTAGAGGGGTGTCACATGTCCTCGGAGCACGTTGCAAACATCTGCTATACCCAAATTGTAGCACGCCCCCTTACTTTTACATCATTCCACACACGTGTAGGTCAACGGGCTCCACCTGTATCGGTAAAACACACGTGGGCACACATGTTTTAGAAGATAGCTAAGGAAAAACCCCACGAACATCTCCCCATAGAAGCACTCTCCCCTGCCATGGTGAGAGGAAAGAACCAGATGACCCACAAAATAAAACTTAGGTGACCCATGACTAAAAACCCTAAAATATTTTCCCCAACTGCAGCCAGCTCTGAAATAAATGCACAGGATGTAAGTAAAGAAAGGTGCAGGAATCTTCCGAGAATAAAAGAAAATGTATGTTTTTCTAAGCTAACCTACAACCCACAGCTCTTTTCCAACAGGCCTGTGACAAAATCGCAAGTGCTCTACATTTTCAGTGGCCCGCCACCTCTTCAGCAACAACTTCCACTGACTTTTAATTTGGCATTATTGTTTATCAGGAAGATTTTCAATTTGCCCTTGTCCCTTTGGATTGTTCTGCTTGGTGACTTAAACATTTTTATCTTTTTATAATTTTTATATATCATAAAGATTTTATAGGTTTTATGCTAGTTTTAATCAGATATTAGACTTCACACTCCTTTACTGGCAAGGGGAGGGTATTGTAGCAGCTAGCTTTGACACCCTTATTTTAGCTTTAGGCCTACAGCTTGTGCCTTTAACATTCACATACGTTTTATTACTTTTCACATTTCATGTTTTTTTTAGCATACCCTGCTTTTAGCTAGTTGGTTTCATATTTTAATTAGTTACCATTTTCTAAGAAGACAGAGGTCACACTGCGCATTTTATCAGCCATTATACAATGTGCACTCTGTCCCTTGTCCAATGTTGCCATGTGTGGTACGTGATTTATTATATAAACAACACTCAGGCCCAGGGAGGATAAAGGGCATTTCAGGCATGACCGTCCTGGGATGTGTACCACACCAAAGACAGCTTTGCTGATTCTGGCGCTTACTCTTTAACTTTGTGAGAAGTTTGCCATCCAGAAAACATGGAGACCCATGCTATTCTATTCAGCTATGGAGTCTGGTTACTCCCTTAGATCGGGACAGGCGTAAGGGTTACAACCACTATTCTCTCAGATGTAGATATAGAGTTTTGTCAGGAATCTCTAGACTTCCTAGAATCATACAAAATTATGGAGTTGTTTATCCTCCTTACTTTGGTTGTAATGATTATTACTATGTTATGTTTCATGTGCCTTGATATTGCAGCCCATGCTTTTTACACTAGGATGCAATTGCTTCAATAAATGCATTGAAATCCAGTTTGCATCTCGTGTCCTGCCTTGGTATGTGTGAGTAACCGAATAACAGAGTGAAAGGTATTCTCTGTTTCCATGACTTCCCTGGGGAGTCTGAATGTCAGGTTTAGGTTGCTACAAATCATCTCTTGACTGATAGGGGAGGTGAGGCATTACGGCCTAGCCAGGAGTTAGGTCAACAGCTTCCAAGTGGTGTGGGGTTGACTCAGTCTCCCACACTAGGTGGTGCTGCCACCCTAAACATGCAGTCTTATCACTATAATAGGAACTGCACAACAAGAGGACCAAGAAACCGATATGAAAAGATGACTCTCCCATCATCTTCTCATCTCCTAATATTACTTAATTCTAATCTGCATCCTATTTGCAGAATAGAGAATCTGTGCAGATGCTGTTCTTTGTGCATGCAACTACCTCGAGTCTTCACAAACTGCTGAGTTGCAGTTGAAAATTGGGGTATAAGTTGGGATACGTTGGCTGGAATAGTTAAATGCCCAGTCCAGGGTGGTTACGGTGCTTTAGAGTAACTGGATCAACGTCTTGGCGAGAACAAGAAATGGTATTTTTACCACACAAGGTAGGCTGTGCTTACTACCAAGGCAGTAATGCAGTTGTGAAGAACAGCTCAAAGTTCAATCAATGCTAAAGATAGCACCTGAAATGTTCCAATTTTAGACCTTTAAGACATTCTATTATTTTTTTATATAACCAATAAAGAAATCAACAAAATCACACAAAGTATCCGGGGAATAATTGGCACAGCCAACAAATACATGCATATATATTTGAAACAACGAGGGGCTCCAACTGCACTATTACACAGCAAGAAATACACATTACACGGTCGGAAGGTCAAAAACACCAAAAGTGTTTGAGGCAATAGTTCTACTATACAAAATACTTGGCTTTATACTAGGGATGTGTTAATTAGGATCAAATCAGGCATCCTGTTTATTTGTATGGATTATGGGGTGCACCCTGAAAGCAGATAGCTCATGCTGGGGAAAGGAGGGCCAATCACTCTAGTAGGTATATAACAGCCATACAATTCCTACACATGGTGTGGTCGCAACTGCCACCTGTGATATTCCCATTGCCCAGGTCTTAAAGAATATCATCAGAGATGCATTTAGATATTATTTGGGGAAAACAAAATGGCAGTAAAAATGACAGAAGAACCCGGGAAACATTTAAAGTTTTTTTTTAGGGGTATTTGCTTTAGAACTACTTGTGGGGCCAGACCAATAATCAACAGTAAACTAATCATGTTAGGAGATAAAGGGCTAGATGTAGAAAGCATTTTTGGGGTCGCATACAGCCCGATTTGCAGACTTGTAACTGAATTGCAACTTGGGTTTGCAACAAAATACCGATTCGGGATGTGAAAGGGGCGGGTTTGGGGCTTCACTTCTTAATTCCAAATTGTAGTGGTATGTATCAGTGTTTTGCAACTGAAATGTGGTTACCAAACATTAATATTTTACTGAAACCTCAGAGGAGGTAGTAACCCGTTCACAAACATGAAGTGGCTTCCTCAAGAGACCCCCATCGTCTGTGTGAATGTTAAAAATATTTTTTTTTACGAGTAGGCCTACTCTTAAAAAATAAAAATTACACTTTTTTTGTTTTTGTTTAAAGCCATCCCCTTTCCCTCTGGAGGAAACGGGTTGCATTTAAACAAAAACAATAGTTTTATGCTTTATTTAAAGTTAATTACAGAGATGGTGGTCTGCTGACCTTAGCAGGATACCATCCCTATGATGACTGTGATTCCTAGTGGGACATACCTCCTTAATATTCATGAAGCAGGTTGAAATGCAACCCACTACAAATGGGTAATTTGCAAAGCGACCTGTTAGTACATAGGTTACTTTGCAGACTACCACACTGGTTGCAAAAATACTGGTCACAAATTGCGACCAGTTATATGTACATCTGGGAGACATAAGACATGACATTATCTCGACTCCTGTCCATGTTTAGCACAATACTAAAATCCAGATTGCTGTTTGTACTACGAAAATTGATACATATAGATCAGTCTGGCTTCGTTCTCAATAAGAGTATGTCTTCCAGTTTAAGAAGACGATTCCATAACATGAATGATTAGTTCCAAAATGACCAGACACCAGTAGCGGCTTCAATCGACACAGATAAATCATTAATTACAATTGGCCTGCTTGGTTGATTTATGCAACACTGAAACAAGTGCAATTCGCAAAACAGGTTATAAGGTGGTTTAAAGTAGTTTACACATTCTAACATTGATCATAGATTTATCAAAGGATTGTGTTGCATTTGTGTCAGACAAGGTGATGCAAGGGCAACATGATCCTGAAGTCAGATCTACCAAGCCATGCAAAGCCCCCCTGCACAGCCCCGCGTGGCTTAGTAAATCCTGGGTTGCTGCCTTGCATTACTTTGCCCTGGGAAATGGGCAGAGCATGGGTGTTTCCATTCATCCACCCATGCATTTTGGCACACTCCCACATTTACCAATCTAGTATTCTTGGGAATGTCAAAATGGTATGCCTTCCCGGTAGAAGGGTAACAATATCTTTATTTCTCCTCGCTTTTTCCTCTTTCTAAGTGTGCTGCATTCTATAGAGAAAAAGTCTCTGTCCTTTCCTGCACAAAAACAATCCTGGGTGTAAGGCAGACAACCTTACACCATCGAGCAAGGGTGCCTGCGTTGGTGCTTCACAGCCACAAATGTGCCAGCACTGAGAGGAAGCAGGACTGTACCATATGTTAGTAAATATGGCACAAACCTGCCCTCTCCCTTTGACGCAGCACAGCAGGTTGTCTTGCTGAGTTGCGCTGCGTCAAATAATGATAAGTCTGGCCCCTCGAGTCCAGACAGGTGTGAGTATTTCCCAGAACTGATCCATAGAAAGCAGGACTTGACAGGGGGGCTCTTTTCACTTACTTTTTACTTTGGCAATGGAGTCTCTGTCCTAGCAGGTGAGACTAGATCTACGATTTAAGGTGAATAACAGTATACCACGTGATGCACACAATTTCACATTGTGCAGATGATCATGCCATAAATTTAACAGAGCCGCAACAGGAATTTGCAGCTGTTATGCAGATTTTGATACCTCCAGAGCTTGCGCAGGAGTATTTTCTTTGAGGTCAAATGTGTCCTCCCCAGAAACTGCAAAGTCTAGGGATGCGATGGGTGCAGGATATATTTAGACATTTAGGCATCGGGGGTGTACCGAACAACCAAAGATACTATTTAAAGCAACTACAAAGAAGCTGCGGTGACGTTTTGAAGATCGTTGAAATGTTGTCTGACCCCGGATAAATGTGACGGCTGATTTGGAGTGCTAATATTTACAGGCTCAATTACAAGGGGTAACAGGAAGTCTGGAAGAATCCGAGTCAGCTGAAACACATTTTGTTGAAAATACACTAACACCTACCCCTCAATAGTAGCAAACGTTTGGGAGAGTGTTATAACGAAGTTATAGAGATGGTATGAATTCCGAAACTGAAGTTTAATCGTATAACAACCCAAACGGCAAGAGCTGATTCTCGGCTCCCACTCCTCCAACCCAACCGTCGTGCCTGGAACACCGGCATCCCCCAGACTCCAGAATGCGAGTCAAGAAGTCACCGGAATTCCAGGCCTGGCACAATGTTAAGAAATAGGCATTTAACATTATAACATAAACATTATAACACATCCCCCTCTCACACAAAATATCCTAATAACAAAACAATGTAGCAAAAGAGTTAAGTGATAAAATCTTTCACCCAGAATGATATAGAATATAACCTGGATGAAACTCTAGTGATAACTCCTTAGATGTTACCATGAAGTTACCATGAAAATTTCTAATATCCAAATAACAAAACAATGTAATGATAGAGTCAAGTGATATAGTCTTTCATCCAGAGTGGTTTAGAACGTAACCTGGATGAATCTTCAGGACGTGGTGACTCCTTAGATGTTCCTTTAAAATTTCTTCTTTGATCTTGCAAAACAGGAAAGTTGGAGTCTTCTACCACTCCTCTCCACCTCACGATTCTGGACATGCTCCAAGTATCTCCATTGTCCAGAATCACCACGTTTCCCTTTATTCCTTTTATGCAGAAAGGGCCCTTGAAGACAGATTTCCCTTTGGTCGTAAAACAAGGGCTCTTCACCAACACCAAATCCTCAACCTTCCACTTAGCACTAGAAACACCATGTTTAGCATCAAAACGCAATTTGTAATTGCATTGATATTTCTTCCTGAGACTGGGTGCCATATCAAATTTCTCCTGATTAAGATCAATCCGTGCTAAATTGTTATTAAACCACGCTGGAAACAATTTAGAACAACCTAACCCTCATATATTCAAAAGGAGCTATGTTGGTGATGCTGTTCGGTGTGTTGCGATACGCCCACCACAAATCCCTTAGGAGATTATTTAAAGGAGTTCTAGTTTCAATAGCCTCTTGTACACAAGCTTTGACCATTCTGTTCATACGCTCTGCTAGACCATTGGCCTGTGGTAAATACAAGGCTGTCTTTAAATGAATCTAAAAAACATTTCATCTCTTGCGAAGTCAACTGTACTCCATTGTCTGTGACTAAATGACTAGGTATGCCTTCCCTAGAGAACTCCTCTTCAAGGAAGTCAATTACAGTATGGGTATCTACAGAATTCACACATTTTGTCACTACCCACTTGGACGTATAATCCACCAAAAGCATGACATACTGTTCATTCGCTGGTAAGAGATGGAAAGGACCCATAAAATCAAGACCTAATTTCATCCAAGTTCTCTTTGGAACTTCTACAGGAGACAGTGGTGCTCTCGTCACAACCTTGCTTTTGTCATTACTGGCACAACTCAAACAATCCTTCACAACTGCTTCAGCCTCACGGTCCAACCCTGGCCACCAATAAATGGCTCTAAGTCTAGACTTAGTTAAACTCCTACCCAAATGCCCTTCGTGAGCAAAATTAAGGATTTTGTTTCTCACACCCTCAGGAGGTATGGGTTTGCTTCCTCTAAACAATTCTCCTTCACTAAGAGAGAGTTCATTCCTCACATTCCAAAAACCTTTCAAAGCGTCAGGAACGTCCTTATATTCAGGCCATCCCTTAACAATAAATGCTTCAAGATTTTGTCTATCCAAATCATTTACCACAGCCAACTTCCATTCTTCTTCCTTGATAGCCATTTCTCTCACCCAGTTGATAGTAATTTCATCCCCTACTTCCTCGTTACTGTCAACTGAAGAACGGGACAAAAAGTCTGCCACAATATTCCTCGGTCCAGTACATATTCAACAACAAAATTGTACTCCAATAAACCCTCCGCCCACCTTCGTATTCTAGGAGTCAACACTTCATTTTTCTTTGGGGTGAAAATTTGGACGAGGGGCCTGTGGTCAGTCCTCACTACAAAGGGTAACCCCCACAGATAACATTTAAAGTGCTTGACTGCCCACATACACACAAGTGCCTCTCTTTCTATGACTGAATAATGTTGTTCTGTCTCTTTAAGAGAACGAGAAGCAAAAGCAATTACTTTATCTTCACTACCCTCCTTCTGTATAAGGACAGCCCCCAATCCTCTAACACTCGCATCAGTGTACAAGTAGGTTTTGGCACAAACATCAAAATGCCCTAAGGTAGGCATCTTTCCAATACAACTCTTTACAAACGACACAGCAGTCTCACACTCCTTATTCCAAACAAATTCACAACCCCTTTTCAACAATACTCTCAACGGTTGTGTCACACTAGAAAAATTAGGAATGAATTTGAAATAATATTCTGCCAACCCTAGGAATGACCTCACATCATCTTTGTTCTTGGGCTCAGGAGCACGAGTTATGGAATCTACTAACTCCAACTTTGGTTTGATTCCCTCACCTGAGATAGTATGTCCCAAGTATGTCACCGAGGTGACTTTAAATGTACACTTTTCTTTTCTAACAGTAAGACCGGCTTCTGCTAATTTGCACAAAACTTCTCTTAAAATTTTGTCATGTTCCCTCACTGTTCCACCATGAATCAATATGTCATCTTGAAAACATAATGTGCCAGGAATCCCCCCTAAAATTTTCTTCATAATGCGTTGGAAACACGCAGCCGCCGAGGCCAGTCCAAAAGGCATCCTCAAAAACTGATAAGCACCCAAAGGTGTTACAAAGGATGTGAGGTGCCTGGACTCAGGGTGCAACACTATCTGATGATAGGCCGAGGATAAATCCAACACACTGAACACCTTGGACCCACCTAGACATGATAACTCTTCAGTAATATTTGGTAGAGGTTGACGATCTATCCAAATATACTTATTAAGGTCTCTAAGATCAACACACATGCGGATCCGCTTCCCATTATCTTTCGGTGCCAAAACAACAGGGGCTAGCCATTCCGAGGATTCTATCTCCTCGATAACACCTGCCTTTAATAACCTGTCAAGTTCAGCTTTCAGTGGCTCTATCATTAACTTAGGTACTCTCCTGACTTTATGTACAATCGGGGTTACATTTTTCTTGAGAATGATCCTATGTTCAAAATTTGCCAAACAACCTAATTTCTCGCTAAACACACTTGGGAAATCCTTGCAAATTTCCAAAGATTCGTTTACATCTGACACCACCATAACCTGGTTCTCTGAATTAGGATCCAATTTAATACCCATGTCCCGTTGGTGGCGCCATCCCAGTAAATTATTGCCACGTTTGGCCACATATACCTTTCCTACAGTACTTCTGTCTCGAAACTGAATTTTCATAACTTTGTACCCCACCACATCTATTTTGGCACCTCCATAACTTACAGGGTTGATGTCCGGTTCAATAAGTGAATCTAAAGTCTCACCAAAAATTGTCTGCCAGTTCTTGTCACCAACCATGGTGTATGGAGAACCTGAATCCGCTAGAACAGTAACAGCCTTATTGTCAAGTTCAATGGTACATTCAGGCATGATCACTGGTCCCCCGTCTACCATACTGATGTTGTGTTCCACCAGATCGACCTTTTGCCCAACATATAAAACAACATTGCTAATATCTCCAGTGACAGAATCTATGCTGTTTTTGTCATTGTTGCACACCCTGGCATAATGACCTTTCTTTCCACATTTCCTACACATAGAATTCCGTGCAAAACAATTGGGACTGCTTGCTGCATGACCCATATTACCACAGCGGTAACAACGTAAAGATTTACTGTCTCTTTTTTTTATCTTGAAAAAATGTTTGCGTCTTATTATCCCTACCAACTCTTAAAACTTCATCTTTTTGAATTCTTGACTCTAGGATAGCGGAGAGACTGTCTCCATCGGAATGGTTAATTTCTTTGATCCAATTACTAGTACTTTCCATGCCTTCGACAATTGCAATTGCTTCTCTCAAATCGGGATTCTTAGTCAAAAGTTTCTCCTGTACTCTTTTGTTGTTAGTGCAACGCACCAGTTGATCACGTATCAGAGAGTCTGTAATCTCACCAAAGTCACAGGTGCGTGCTAATGTACGCAACGCAGCGATGAAATTGCCCACACTTTCAGTATTGCCTTGAGATCTGGCAAAAAACGTATGCCTTTCAAGAACAACGTTTAGTTTGGACTCAAAATGGATTGCCAACATTGCTACAGACATCTCATATACATCTCTGGGTTCACCATCAGCTCCACCCATGGTCAAAGGTTCAAGACTGTCATATATGTTCCTGCCTTCAATTCCAAGATTGTGTAGAAGAACAGCTTGTTTCCTGGCTGGGGTGAACTTTTCTCCACCTATGGCTATCAGGTACGAGTCAAAAAGATTTTTCCATCGCTTCCATGGAAGAATTGGATCACCTTTGTCCAGTAAAAAAAGGAGGTGGTTGAGACATAGAAGGTGTAGCCATGGCAATCAACGAAATATAAATAACATAAGAAAATAGTGAGTGACTATTACTTCTAAAAATGCTCTGAAAATGCTCTAAAAATGCTATGAAAAAAAAAAATACTTAAATCCTCCAACAGGGAATCATGAGACGTGGTCTAGTTTAATTGTTGATGTTCAAAATCCTGCCTAGCAACAGCTGAGGCAGGAAAACACGTAACGTTGAGCCAATAGCGATGCGATGGAAAGCTCATGCAAGATATCATAACTGGAATGAAAAAAGAAAACAGCTGACCGTGACTCTGACTGAAAACTTCCTTCGTAATCAGAAACTGCGCGCTCAATTAACAAATAGAACAGCAGCAGCTTGAGAGAAGAAGCAGAGAAATAAAAATGCGTAGGCCACCAACGAAGTTAGCCGCGTGCGCGCGCGGAGTGCTCACACTTCAATGTAAAGAGCAACAGCGGCTTCGAAATGCCCAGCTTCACAGAAAAATGAATTCCAATACATACGAAAATGGCGATCTCATCGACGGCTTCGAAATGCCCAGCTTCACAGAAAAATGAATTCCAATGCATACGAAAATGGCGATCTCAACAAGCTTTACACATTCCTTAGCAACGGGAGCCGGTTGTCAAACATCCGATAGAATATGTAGCTCAATGTAAAAAAAAATGAGTTTGTGGGTTCCGGGTTGTTAGTCCCTCGTCGCCAGTGTTATAACGAAGTTATAGAGACTGTATGAATTCCGAAACTGAAGTTTAATCGTATAACAACCCAAACGGCAAGAGCTGATTCTCGGCTCCCACTCCTCCAACCCAACCGTCGTGCCTGGAACACCGGCATCCCCCAGACTCCAGAATGCGAGTCAAGAAGTCACCGGAATTCCAGGCCTGGCACAATGTTAAGAAATAGGCATTTAACATTATAACATAAACATTATAACAGAGAGTCATCTTGAGAACGAACGAGGCCTATGCTGGTAGAAGTGATAAACCGCTGCTGGTCCAGATACTATGGAGAGAGCAACGAAAACAACATATGGTGCTGGCTTGCCACAGTCGTGTTTTCATAGATTTGCTTTGATAGATCGGGTGATCTGGTGACCACTGACATCTATAGGGATGAGATATTGTTTAAGAAGATTGTAACAGTTAAAGTGACATCATGTAAACTGTCTTTTACATCAGACTGCACCCTGGCTGATAACAAGAGGCAGGGCGAGGCAGTCACTCACTATAAATGTCTAACATCTCTCATTCCATGTCAGTACCTTTGCAGTATTAGTTATGAATTTAAAATCCAGTATGATAAAATGCTAAAAATAGGCATACCATTATTTGAGCTCTACCTTGTTCTCTCTCCCACTCCCAACCAGTGCAGAACCATGCCAATGATGGAAACCAGACGTACTGAATTAATATCATCAGTGGCTTTTTTGGTAGCTCGTGTGGTGTCTCCTTTTAGGTACTATTAAAGCATTCCATACAGACGAGTCCACGCAGTTTGGGCAGGAACAACCGCAGAACACATGTATTATGGTGTTGTGAAATGACGAGCTATTAGCTCCACTACTCACATTGAAGTACAAGGAATTTTAGCCACCGTATAAAACAGATGGCCTGTTTTACGTCTGGGCCGAGGGAATATTCCTTCTCAAACATAACGAATATCCCGTCTACCTTTTTACGATTTCCATAGGATAATATGGGGTTATAATAAGGCGACTGGGATATCTGTCATGGTTCTGATGAAGTACTCCCCTCGGCCAAGATTTAAATCAGGCCCAGAGTTACAAAGCCCTTGACTACACACTTAGAGTTTTTTTTTTATTCTTTTCCTTAGCTTCTCTTCTTTGCCAGTCCCATTGGGGATAAGCTCTACCCCACACAAGGTATGACCACTGAGGAAATGAGGTGTACTTCTTGTTTTGATGTTTATCAGCCGACAGATCCTTATATTAGTTGTTGGGGAAGGCATGCTGTCTAGGGCTTGGCACCAAGGGGGGCTGTTGACAGTCTCACCATGGACAAGAGCTTCTACTAATGGTCTGTTTCTACTCCCCCTGTCCAAAAAAGACTAAAGCCCTGAGGTGGCTATCAGACAGTTTGGTATGTGGTGGAGCTCTGGCACTGCTGGTCTGGCACTATCTAGAATCCTCATTAGGCCCAGTCTCTCTTTCTTCATTCCATTACTGACAGGTCTCCCTACCGGAGAAGTTGCATCACATCCATCTTTGGATGTGACATGAAATGTGTCCCCTATTCCCAGTGTCTAGGGTCTGAGAGGGAGCAGAGCACAGGTTAGAAAGTACAGGCCGTGGAGGCAAGCTATAGAAAAGGAGAAAATAATTCTGGTTACGAAGCCAGAGGCTTCTTGGGGATGTCAGTGAAGCAGCATGCGCTGTTTTTTAAGTTTCAGTACCTGAATAAGGACGAGGAGACTATGCACAATAAGCATTACCACACGTAATCTAAACATTAGAACCAAGCATATGCCTATAGAGTACCTGTGCGCATGGAGCTGTACAAATATTTGGGTTAGTAACAAGCCCACAGTTCGTGCACCTCGAGGCAGACATTGGAAAGTATTGCAGACACAGACCTATCTAAATGCCACTGAGCTTTTGATTGAAGTACACCCTCCACCCTGTAATGACATCTTACCCCTATACTAACTTTCTATCACAATCAAAAAACAGGGTAAGCGCTATGCAAAATCAATAAAATACAAACATGCATCTTGGAAAACTGCAAAAACGAGAGAATATAAGCAGAAGAACAAATATTTCCCATCATATAGCCTTCTAATTGACCAGCGAGGGACTCAGTTGCAAAAATAATCAAAGCAAAGCTTCAGAATAATTGAAAATGAATTGGAAAGAGTTGCGGGCATATTTACAAAGATTTCAGGCAGTGAAGGAAGTAAAGGGGGTCATTACACTGGCGGTGCTTCCAAGGTCATCACGACCGCGGCAGAACCGCTGCGTCGCACCACCGGGGCCGGCGGTTTCCCGCCATATTTGCCCCGGTGGTGATAATCCGCCAGGGCAGCGCTGCTTGCAGCGCTGTCCAGGGGATTACTAGTCCCCGTTCCGCCAGCCTTTTCCTGGCGGTTTGAACTGCCAGGAAAAGGCTGGCGGTACGGGGAGTCGCGGGGCCCCTGGACAGTGCATGGGCAGTGCAGGGGCCCCCTGATAGGGCCCCGTGCAGCTTTTCACTGTCTGCATAGCAGACAGTGAAAAGCGAGACAGCTGCAACTGCACCCGTCTCACGGCCTCAACACTGCCGGTTCCATTTGGAGCCGGCTCCTGTGTTGCGGCCGAGATCCCCGCTGGGCCGGCGGTCGGAAACCAGGTTTCCGCCCAGCGGGGATCTCAAAATGACCGCGGCGGGAGTGCGCCCGCTTTGGCGGACACCTGGCAGTCATAATGAGGGCCAAAGTGTCTATGCTATGTTGCATGAATGGAGGAGAGCAAAACTGTACCATATCTTCTTCGAAGTGGCGAAGTTCTGCTTTCTCCATGCTCTGGCACACTTGTGGCTGCCAATGCACCAACTCAGGCAGGCTTGGATCATTGGACAAAAGTTTCTGCATTGTAATCAGCATTGTTTTTGTGCAGGCAGGGGTCTCTTCCTAATAAAAAAACTATGCTATAAGGCATTTTCTTCTTTGTATGCGTGTTGTAGAATGCAGTGAACATGCATAGTGGAAAAAACAAGGAGAAATTATAACATTTCTCCCCCTTAGGTGTGTCTCTGGGAGACGCAGGATTTTGGCAGGGGCAGCTCCTCCATTAGGGTGGGGGAGTGTTTCCCCCTGCCAGCAGCGGCAGCTGCAAACCTTTTCCCAAAAAACGAAAATAAACTGTGTTTATTATCGTTTTTTGGGGAAAAGTGCGGGGCTTTGGGGGTGACAAGCAGTAAGAGGGAGTGCACAGCCAAACTTGGGCCAGCCAAACACCCTTGGCAGTGGGCTCTCTCCAGCCCAGCAACACAGCTGGAGAGAGCCTACATAGGCTCCCAGCCAATCCTGATGGATCCAAAGACGGACATGATTCAATCCGGGAGCTCCCAGCCAATCCTGTCTCTGCTTTAAGCAGTGTCAGGATTGCTGCAGGGTAGACTGGGAGTCTGTGCCTGCAGAGGAGCGGATGGAGCGGTGGCAGAGGTAAGTGTTTTTATTGTTATTTTTGTATTTTTAATTTAATTCCGTTCCCCCCACCTTACTCCCTCCTCTGCCCCTTTTGTATGCCGCGAGTCGCAACTGGATTTTGGCGTAAATCTCCATCTACAATTCTTTGCATCAAAACCTACGTGTGGATGTATGTATGGAAACACCCATGCTCCACCCCCTTGAGGTACACGTTATTGTGGGTTACAAGGCAATGAAAATAGTCATTTGCTTTGGTTTGTAAATCCTAGCAGAAATATTGCATCAGGGTAATTCCAAGCAAACTCTTTGTAAATCTGGGCCTTGGTTTTTGATGACACCCCCAAACTATATTCTGATAAAATCATGATGATAAAGAGAAGTGGACATAAACAAATTAGATAGGGGAAATAAAACTAAAAGAAACGACTGTGAGGGTCTGTGTCCGTTCAGCTTAGTTATTTAAATATTTTGTGGAGAATATCTGTACACAGTAAACATTTTTCTGAAATTTTCCAATTCTCAGTACATCCGAGCTGGGCTGTGACTAAGTCAACATTATGCACACAGTTTGGAAATAACTCTTACTGCGTTCAGAAACATAAGAAGTAGGTCATAATAATTGCAGACAGTGTGTACAGTGCCCAAGCCACTAACTGCAAACAAGGGAAAAACGGAACTAGAGAGAAAGGCAGACACTGCGGGATTGATTTTATTTTACTGGAATATTAATCAGACTTGCAGCCAGCTAAAAATATTACAGGGAGAAATATTCATGTCCCTGTTCCAGGTAGTATTCCAAGTAGTTCCTACGCAAAAATGACAGCAAAGAAGAAGAAAAAGTTGTTGGTTTTACTTACATTTTTTCTACAGTATAAATGCTAGTGGGAACTAGGTCTTCTTTCTGATTTGCACTTAATTCAGATTCAGTACACGCAGGAGTGTGGGAGAAGCATAAAGACTTGACTCCTTGGTGAATGCGACAGATAAGCATTATTGCAGTTTGGTTGCACAATTTCTATGCAGACACAAGCTTAGATTTTCTAAGCACCTTGCCTACAACGCAGGCACCCTTAGACCGTGGTGACAAGGTGCCTGTATCAGCGCTAGCCCGAAACAAGTGCGTCAACGCAAGAAAAGAGCTGGGTAGCGCTACATCTTTGTTAATATGGCACAGTTCAGCTCTCTCCCTCATACAACGGGGCTCAGCAACATGCCTTGCTACACGTCATTGCGTGAATGATTCGTAAATCTGGGCCATAATATGTGTCTGTTACTGTGTGGTCGGAGGGCAAGGTAAGATAATCTAAGGCATTTGAAACACAAATATGGAAAATTAAATAAACTGTTGCAAAAATAGCATGTTGACATTTTTAAAGATTGTTTTACAGATTAAAAACAATATTGAAAATAAAAGGCGACTGTGAAAGAACCTGGGACAGGAGCCTACAAAGGTAGGAAATTTTCAGGGCAATCTTTCAATTTACAGCTTCATGGTACACATATAAGTGGTATAACGACAAAAATAAGGGCACAATTTCATGGAAATGCCAGATATTAATATCCCTGGCTTAATTTAAATTTGTGTCATAAGGATTGTGAATGAATTAGAAGCTAGTCCACACCACATACAAAGACAATGAGAACGAATAGTAGGAAGTTATAAAGGGGGACTATGGAAGGACTACTCGTAGGTCTCTCAAGATAAAGTTCAGCATGACTGAGATTAGTCATTTCTATCACTTTTCTGAGGTTCTAGAACAGATGGAGTTCAGAAGATGTGCTAATGAACTTGATGGCATCCTCAAACTTCTATGCCATAATATCTACGTAAATAATATCCAAATACAGCAATATCATAAAAATACAGAGAACACAAATATCACCACCCTATACATAAAACACAAAAACACACAAATATCAAACACAAAAATATCACCAGAAAAAATATCTAAAACTCCTAAACATAAAAACACAAATATAGTAAATCAAATATTATGACAATAATAGAACATCAGGAACATGGCCAAAACCACAAAAACTAAAATATAATCTACCAAAATATTGGCAAAATAATTACGAATATATTTATTGTTATTTTTTAAATAAATAGAAAAACAATCAAAAATGCACAAAAACGATTATTAGCATTTGCCATATATATAAAAATAAAAACCAACAACCAACAAACGTAAATGCAAAAACAGTAAACAAATAGTATAAAAAGGAAACTAAAACATCAAACTAACTGCTACAGAAGAAGCCATGATGGCTGGAAACCATCACTCTACTTGATTTAAGCCAAAACCTGAAAGGCTGCGAAACGCTGCAGAAATAGAGCCTACACGTGCACAAAGTAAGTATCAAATTAAAACAAAATGAAAACATAAATAAACAAAATACATTAATAATCTTAATACAAACAGAAATTAATAACAATTATTTAAAAACTACATTGCCACAAATCGTTTATAAAATGTAAGGGCAGAAATTACATTAAATAACGTATACCTAAAAGTAACATATATTTTACTAATTGTATAATCCACCAATTTTTGTTTGAAATTGTAAGATACATTAATTCACAAAAGGGAAACTACTATTAAGTTATAAGGCACACGACTACAACAAAGAAGTCGCTTTAGTCAAAGGATGCATTAAACATGCACTAAATATTATTCCATTGCAAGACCCTTCACCAAAAACCATATAGTTGAAAGTGTAAGGGAACACAATGAACCTCCATACGCGAATGGCATTTGAAATAGGAATATCCTACAGGAGTAAAAAGAAGCGAGCACAAGCTCACGAGAGCACCAAGGAACAATACTAAAAAGTATATTTCCACGAGTTCCTGGAGAAGCAACTGGCCAATTCACCATAATTGAAGAACCGAAAAGACTAATAAGTAGAATGAGGAGAATCACTAGAATCACCCGAGGAGCACTCAGAACACATGAAGAATTAGATATCCGCAAAATGTAAAATAACACATATTAATCAAGATTCTAACTGCATGACAATGAAAATAACGACAAAAGTATCATTGTCTATGCGACTAACAATAACCTGCTAATTCGAACATAGTGGGAAACATAGGAAATGGATGGCACATATAAATTGTGCCCACCACCATTTAAACACATTTACACTATCCTTGACCAATATCATGACACAAATGTCCCTCTAATAGATGCACTGTTTCCAAACAATCAAAGTGCAACGTATAACGAACTCTTAACACTAATCAAACAAAAAACAAGTAAATACAATTCACCAAAAAATGAATTTTGATTTTCAACAAGTTATGATTTCTACTATTCTTTTGTAGTCTGTCCCCTGACGCTGGCTCGTGCCAACCCACATACCAGGTCCACACGCTGGGAGAAAGACGGAGAAAGGATCATTGCTGCTGACTGACACTCAAAGGTTTTTCTTTTGCATTTGTGGCATTTGGCACTCAACCAGTTCTTCAGCCCATGGGGGAGCTGCCTCATGCGTCACCTTTGCTTTGTTTTAGTAAGGATTCGCTGAGGGTACACTTCTTCTGCCAGGGAGTCAGCTTTGGTGCACTTGTGCTTGTAGGCTTTATCCCTCCATCGCTGCCGCCTTTGCCTCCACCCAACTCCACTACGCCTGGCCTGCTCGTGGAGATGGGCAGACAAGGGGCGTACAGCAGGGCAGGGGGAGAGCTGCAGAGTGCAGTGTGGTGCTGAGTGTGGGGCACAGTGGTTTGTTGGAGTGGCCTGGCACACCCGTAATTGGGTTTCTGCTACACACGCCAAACCCCCACACCCTCTGTGCTGTGACTTTAGAAAATACTTTTGGATCATGCACAGGATCAGGATCAGTCTGGTGGCTACCGAGTTAGCTTCTGTAACCCTATAGCATCACTCATCGTCTCCTATAAATCTGCTACTCTCCTCAGTTTGGAGTGAATGGAGGCGGCGACAAGGCCAGGGGAGGAGGTAAGTGACAACTGTTGCTGACAATTGGTGCTGTGCCACTGCTATTGCACTGTCAAAGATTATCACTGGTCCTGCCATTGTTGCCGTCACTGGTGTTGAGTTTTGACCTTTTTCCTGCCTACACCTGCTCCTATATCTCAGCATGCACTAGCAATCACTATTTTGTGCTACCTAAATGGGAGGTCGATCTCCAGCTGAATTGTACCGGGGTGTTCGGGGGATGACAAAATAGCAGTCTGTCCACACCTGAGGTGTCCCTGAAGTGCCCCTCCTGCAAGATTTCCATGAGCAAGCATAAGGGTACTGGAGGGTGATCCCAGACACAGCCCTTCCCCCTGAAACAACTTCAATAAATCTGATGTTACAGAGGGCGATTGGGGTTGTACCTACTGAGATCGAGCTGACTGGGAGAAGACTCTCTCGGGGACCGGGAGAGCTTGTGCAATCACTGCCAGGGATGTGTAAGACTGTGTTCCTGAGGTCGAGCCCAGTGTGCTGAAAGAGGAGCACCAGCAAGCTGCTAAAGGTGTTGTAGATCCCAAGTACACCTTAAACGTCTTGTCATGGAATGTTATGTACATAAGCACTAAATTAGATAGATCAAATTGGGGTGTTTTTATTGACCAATTTGATGACTTTCAAACCTGACTAACCACAAAGGTACAGCGAGCTGGCTTCACCACCTATGGCACAGAAGTTAAAGCTAGGGGCAGGGATAGACCCTCTGAGGGGTTGCTGACATGGGTGGGATCCCATTTGGGTTGCAAAGTTGAAAAGTGTGAGGCAATATCAGGTGATATTTTGCGCGTCACTCTCTTTTTTGTCAGGCCAAGCAGTCTGTATTTATAATATCTACTCTAGATCCACGAGTAACAGACAGGAATCTTTAACTGTTCACCAGCTTTCAGCTCATATGGCAGGCCTCTTGTTAGGGCTTTTGAAAATAGTTGTTGGTGATTTTAATTGTCAGTTCTAGCCCTTAGACATTTCCAGCAGTGAGTTTATGATTAAGGAGGATAGAGTTTGGTCCATCCCGAATCTGGCAATATGTCCCATAAAGAAATGGTCACGATTGGCCCTCCAACTTAATGCTTTGACTTTGAATCAGAGCCTGAGTGCCTGAAATGGGAGAACCTGCTCAGATACGGATGGGAGGCACACCTTTAACAGATTGCCAAGTATCAGCCTGATAGATTATATACTAGTGTCAGATTATGGACATTTGTTTCTGATACAACAGTCATCACAAGATACGACAGTGACCACAATACCCTCACACTAGATTTGGATCTTCCCCTCAATAGGCCCACAACCATGCAATTGCAACCTTTTGATAGTAGACATCAACTAGCAACAAACAGACATAGGATAAACTGGCACGTAGTGGTGGATTCACAGGACTCAGTAAACTCTGTTTACAACCTAGTGATGAAGAGTCTTGAAGTCCTGTGTGACCTAGACCCAATCTTGGGTGAAGAAACTCCTGTAGCAAGGATTGGAGAAGTGCACATTTTCTTTTCTAGACCTCAAAAAATATTTCAATTCTGAAGCTAAGCATGCAGGAGTGAGAGGAACCTGCCCGCGTGGCTCAATACCAATTGCAGGTCAGCTAAACTCACCTTGATTACTGCAATTAAGTCTCAGGAAAGATGAGCAATTCAGGCCATGAGAGCTGTTACTAATGCCAAGAGGGAATGGGAACAAGGGAAATAGGAAGCACTCCTGGGGGCCTCTAAGAAGAAAGACCAAGCCACATTTTGGAATATAATAGCCAATGGAAATAGTGAGGGGATTGCTACCATTGAAAGTAACATCACTGCTGATGATTGGGTTGTACGCTTTTGAAATATGTACTCTCGAACTCCAGGCAACAGTGCATTTCTAATTCCTGCCAGAAGGACCCCTACAAAAAATATCTGATTATCACATGTAAGGAAGTGGTCCTGCCCATTAGGAAGATTGCTCCACACATAGCCCTCAGCCTAGATAAAATCCCAGGTGACCTGTTTCTAGCAGAGACTGATGTTTGGGGTCCCTATCTCACAGTAGTTTTTTCAATGTCATCATGAGTGGGCTACCAATCCCCCAGTCCTGGGCAGGGGCAGAAACAGTTCCTTCATACAAAAAGGGGTCTCCTCTGGAGCCAGCCAATTACAGGTGCATCCGTCTCATCGACACCACTCAGAAACTTTTTAGAAAGAATCATTCTATCAAGATTACAAGAATGGTTAGAGGTTAATAATATGCAAGCAGAATTTAGTTATCGTACATCAACAATAGACCAAGAGGGTCATTACAACCCTGGCGGATGGCGAAAAACCGGCGGTAAGACCGCCAACAGGCTGGCGGTCTTACCTTGGTGTACTATGACCATGGCGGTTACCGCCATGGACATCCGCCGGTTTTCCGTCCCGCCCGCCAGGGCGGAGATGACCGCCGGGCTGGAGACCTGGGTCTCCAGCCCGGCGGCCGTCAGTATACCGCCGGCGGTATTTGGACCCGGCTTACCGCTGTGGATTTCCAGCGGTTTCAACCGCCAAGAAATCCATGGCGGTAAGCACTATCAGTGCCAGGGAATTCCTTCCCTGGCACTGATAGGGGTCTCCCCCACCCCCACCCCCACCCCCACCCGACTCCCTCCCCTACACCCCCCACGACCCCTGCCACCCCCGAAAGGTGGCAGGGCCCCCTCCCCACCCGACCCCCAACATAACATTACTCACACACACCCAACACGCATGCAGGCACCACCAACACACACACGCACACACACCGACATACATGCCTACATCCACACACACAGTCATACATGCACACCCACATTCAAACATACACACACACATCCATACAGACATACCCACAGACATACACGCACTCATTCCCATACACACAACAACCCCGCAAGCATACACGCACTCCCACCCCCCCTCTACATACACACACGCACACCCCCATGCACGCACACAACATCCAACATCCCCCCACCCCCTCCCCTAATGGACGATCGACTTACCTGGTCCGTCGATCTTTCGGGAGGGGACGGGAGCCATGGGGGCAGCTCCGCCGACACCACACCGCCAACAGAACACCGCCGCGCCGAACCACAGGACGTGATTCGGTGGGCGGTGTTCTGTTGACGTGGCGGTGGAGGTGGCGAAACCTCCACTTCCCCGCCGCCCGTCACTATGGC
Organism: Pleurodeles waltl; assembly: GCF_031143425.1. Lineage (NCBI taxonomy): Eukaryota > Metazoa > Chordata > Amphibia > Caudata > Salamandridae > Pleurodeles > Pleurodeles waltl. The sequence continues at coordinate 103,537,647 of NC_090437.1, forward strand.
TGTTGGCGGCTCTCTGTCGGAGTAACGACGGAGAGCAGCCAACAGTCATAATACGCCCAGCGGCAAACCGCCTGCACAGGCGTCTTCCGCACGGCAGTCCGTCGGCGGTCTTGCAAAAAGACCGCCGAGGTCGTAATGACCCCTCAAGTGTTTTAGATGGAAGTACCTACAGAAATCTACACTGAGTATAGATAATGCCACAAATGCAGAACTGGCCTGCGAAGACACAAAATAATAGCATTAACCTACATTCTTGAATCAAAAGTCACCAAAGACCATGACATTGAATAGTATCCCCTTGCTACCAAATAAAAAAAATAAAAATAAAAATGTACGCCCATCTCTAATGGACTACTTCAAAGACACTTGGGTTGGTCAACTGCATCAATCAGGACAGAAATGTCAATCCAAATTTCACTTCCCCTGGTGGAATACCTATGAAAGCCCATGTTTCGAAAAGCAAAAACTAATAGCGTAGTGGAAGAATGGCAAATTTCTTTCTAAGTAGTGCTTAGAAGCAGCCACCTTACACTCCACAAATTTATAGAAATACTCAGAAAAGAGCAAAGCTATCAAGAAATAGATCAATCCCTAACAGAACTTAAACCAAAAATATCCAAACAAACCAAACAAATGCACCACATGCTAGTCAGATAAATGTGACTGTTTACTAGTGCTGCAGCGCCAAGAAATCCTACCTATTACTAAATAGTGGATTTTGTGCCTTAGGCCAATGGATCAACGCAACATCGGTTTAAGGGGATGTCAATAATGACTGCCATAGTAATCAACAATAATCAAGGTATTCAATAATCTGATCACCAAACAATAACCACACCAGTTTATTAAGAAGGCTTATACATTTATTTCCCTATATTAACAATGCTAATGTCACAAAAATAACTCTCAAACATAAATGATAAGCATATAGAATCAATAATGGCTGATTAGAACGTCTTATATATCTAGTTTAATCAAAGCAAGCAAGCAAGCAAATTATCTCAAGTATCATAACACTGATTAACAACACCAATATTTGCAACAGCGTTATTTTATACATTAGGGCAAAAGATCAAAGAATGTCAATATAAATCATGAGCATGTAAAGATAAATTCTCTCACTAAGCACAAATTAGCATTAACATGCTGGACTTCATTCTAAAAGAATTTAGAAACACAAATTTAGAAAAACACACTAACTCGGGTTATTATATACAATTATTGCCATTATGCAGCAATTAACCTATAAGTTACAGCTAGTACCTGTAAAACAAAATAAGACACATATAACAATACAATTTCATACGTTACCCATAGATCAACAACATGCAGTCTACTTCAGCAAGGGGACACCATCAGGTAAGTTTTCATAGGGGCTGGTCTACATAAACAGCTAGCCCCACATCGCTAATATGACTCGAACCTCCACTAGGAACTCCCTCAATCCGAAAACTCAGACAGAAGTACTCAGAATAAGAAAAAGGAAGATCGAGAACAATCCCGAAGAATAGGTGACAGATCATTATATAATTTTGTAGAAAGCTCACGATTGGTCAGTATATGGGGTGTTGTACAATTCAGCCAATGAAACTACTATAAGATAACTAAAGGTTTGCTGACGACATTATTAGCTAAACACAATTATACCAGTTTCTTCTCCTCTTCCATCTCGTCTGTGGCTCCATTGTTCCCTCTCATCAAAGCTTCTGTTCTCAGGAAGAAACGTCTTATTATGTATCATCCACTTACATCCTTGGGGAAGAAACCACATGTTAGTGACAATTTTAAACAATAGAACAGTCAAACTTGTGGAATGACTTAATAAATCTGACCTAGTAAAACCTAACACAGCAACCCACTAGGGGTAGCTGTTTACATATCTATAAGCTATTAATCACACTCTTTTAGGTAAGCACTGAGCAATGGAAAATAACTGTAATTTTAACTGAAGTTTTGCTTAGGCAGAGAACAAAATGAATTATGGTGACCATTTACAAAAGTCACCCGTTTTCACATGTTAGTTCATCAATTATCAGTACATTATTGATTAAAAAGAAATCATTAAAACATTTCCACTCTTGTACTAGCAATCAAGTCTTACCCTACCTTGAAAGAACACCCAGGACACTACTGTTATAAATCACCAATAAATAAAGCCAACTAATACCTGACTTACATGAACTAAACAACAGAAACTTACACAATGTTATAAATAATAAATAACATGTTTTTAACATTCTGAACAACAAATAAAAAAGAAATAAACATACTTTTATAGTAAAAATGATTAGTTATTAATTATAGAAATCCTCAAATAATTACAATAAAATAAACTACACTGTACTTAGGAAAACACAATACTATTACCCATATTTACAAAATACCAAAATATTAGCAACCAATATATTTAAACATTCAGACCCAACAAATAACATATTTAAAAAAATCAATCAAAGTGCTTTATTCATTTAAAAAAAACACAAACGTGCACAAAGCAAGTATAGAAGTACAAAATGTACACAATAAGGTTATGATAATCAATCCAGTTAAAAGCAATAATCACAACAATGTGCAAACATCTACAATACATTGTAAAAATCTCAGTAGGTAAAAAAGGGTATGTGGCCAATCAGGCTGTCACCAAAGTAAGATACAAGATCTCACAAGCCCCATGGAAATATGGTACCATAACTAGTATGAAATACCCTATAAACATAGGGGGGTAATGTGAGTATATTTGGGTCCCTGTACTAGAAATGTACAGAAGACTTAAGGCAGGTAGTCCCTCAAGCATGGTCATTACCTAGTTGAGAAGTTTCTTATATCCCAGACTATCCTCCCTGCCACTACTACCTCAGTGCTCTGTCTCTAATACTCCAACTCCAGTGTAAATATTTGGCAACTATGCAAACAATAGATTCTTCAGACTCAACGCACAGCAGCCTAACTGCAACTGAGCACTGTCTAACGGCAAGGAGTCTGCAAATCGGGAGGAGCCAACACGTCCTCTTAAATTTATAGCCTGGGCCAAAGGAAAAGAAATGGGCTACGGTCCCTTCTGCACAACAACACACTGGGCAAACCGTGCTGTCATCAATTTTGGATTTCCATCTGAAGCCAAAAATCTGGAGTGGGAAAATGCTGTGACAAAACTTAATATACAAAGATCTAGCAGCATGAATTGAAGAAAAATCTAAAAAGCAGTCAAACTGACAATATAGTTTAACATCTAAAAATTAAGTTGTGAGCTTATTGCTCACCTCAAGACCCCAGCCATGAGCCCAGTAGACAACATTTAGGGCCTGCCTAGAAAGGTGAGAGAAACTGTCACTGTCAATCCAGTGGTCCTCTAGGCCCAATTAAGACAGCATGTCCTTGATGTAACATACACACTTTATTCTACAACTCGTATCTGCTTCAACTTGGTCAGTAAACGTGTTATAGTAATCAGTAAGAGTAGGGGTATGCTTAAGCCTGCAGCAATTTAAAAGAGGCCGTAGCTGGGCCTTATGAGAAATAGTGTTAACACCCATGTCCCACTTTAGTAGATGCAGAGGGGTGCTTTCGGGAAGGCTCAACCTTAAAAAATTATTCTTTGCTACCCCCAGCGCAGCCAGTCCAGATGAGCCCCGTAATGTGGCACCAAATAGGACACTGCCCTCTGCCTTGCTGCTATTCACCTTTAATGCTGTGAAATGCATCGCACTTTTGAGCTCTGATACAGCCTCAGAATTCCAGATGCATTATGGCATAAGCCCATATTGCTTTTCTTTACTTGGAGGGGCCATAGCATATTCTGGGTTAGCCTTATTCCAAGGTAGTCAAAGGACATTACTCTGTCAAGGCTGCTTACCGCAAGAGTGACCTGTGGGGGTTAAAGGTCATAAAGTTCGTTTTTGCATGATTAATTATCGACCAACAGTCAGCACAAAAAGCAGCAAAATAATTCACCAAGGTCTGCAGGCTACTTGGGGTCTTAGAGACCAGCAAGGTGTCATCTGCAAATAAAAGCAAGGGAACCTTTAGGCCCCATACCCTAGGTGTGTCGGTCTCACAATCATCAAGGTAAGCTACCACACCTTTGAGGTGGAAGGAAAATATACTAATTTTACAAATAGAATTACTCAGAAATTTGTAGCTGAAGTCTCCAATAAACTCTACAACATACATATTAAACTTACTGACAATGCAGTCCTAAAAAATGCAAAAATACAAATAAAAAAAATAATCCATCCAATACAACCAAATAAACTCCAGGGAAGTAATTGGGAAAATATTAAAAAGACAAAAAAGGCTCCAGAATAATGGCAAAAACAAGGGAAAAAAAGAAAAACAGCTTAAATTTCTTTGTACAAAAATGAAAAACACATCCAGCATTGAAAAAATGAATTGCGACTTCTAGTAAACACTATATAAAATAATATGAAACACAGAAAAACGCACTCTTAAAACAAGCGGAACCTATGTATACACCAAGCAATAAATCAAAATGAATCAAATTGTTAAAATGTAACAAACTGCCCAGTATATAGAATAGATCTATTTATGTTACTGCATGCACCCAACCCACCCACAAAAAATGCACACAAACAACGACTAACCTAACTAATAATATACCACCCCCAGTACAAATGGGAGAACAGCAAGGAGGAACCACTAATCTGTAGAGCAGCTAGCATCACCAAACAAAAATGGACTTCACAATTAGGCAAACAGTTAAAACATGGCAGGGTGATTAAAATGGAAAAACAACACTTCTATACTGTGCAAACTAATGGGATAAATATATGCAATTAATGACAAAAGACAAGATATTTAATTTAAGGATGTACCGTCAATTAAAGGGTTAATTTAAAAACGGCAACATGAGATGGTAGTTTAGCTTCATATAGTAACTCAGAACTGTCCTCAATTGAGGATATGGAACCTAAAGACAAGAATTCATTCTACTCCACGATGAGGTAAAGTTTTTTGTAGGGGAGGTCCAAATGGTAAGCCAGAACCAGAAAGTGAGATGTGAATCAGGAGAGGAGAGAGGAAATCAAATAAGAGCAGAGAGGTCAGCGATACAAACCGGCAATGAAGCCAAGAAATAACTCAACAGGGATTTGAATTAGATACCATGGGTGCTACTCTCAGTGAGAAAATATTGGAAAACTGGATTGAGGGTGCAGGCTTAAAAATTACCTATTTTAGCATTGTCTGCCATTGAAGTTATGGCATTAGGTAAGCTCTTAGGACTTTGCTCAACCTCGCTTTTTGACTTTGTAAATATACACGTGGACCTATTTAAATGTATAGGACGAATGACATTGAAAAGTTACTTTTCCTTGTTTGACATAGAAGCTGACCATCAACAAGTTCAAGGTCCTGTCCCAGAAGTATCCATTGCAGAAAAGCTGTTACACATACCGTCATGTCATTAAATGACGAACAATGTGTAAATGTACCTAATTTGTTGTTATCATTAAATATCTAATTTGTTTGAGAGTGGTTTACGTCTCCATTCCAAATTTGTGCCACAAAATACTAATTTGGCAAGAACAGACCTGTTAGGGCAAAAAGTAACCGAGGATTTGTTCAAGTTGGAAGTCAGGAAATGATCACAGAGTATATGTGGTTCAAATGTGCGAACAGTAGGTAGCAAGATCACAAGAAGGAAGAGAATGAATTTAAAGGGTTTGAGGGGGTGACAAGAGTATTTCAATTTGTGAAGCTGATAAACATTATAATAATGAATAAAAGTGATTATGACAATAAAATACTGAGGCCCAAACTAAAGGATGACCTTGCGCCATCTAACGCCACATTAGTGTCATTTATTTTGGCGTTAATGTGGTGATAGATTGCAAAAACGTGCGCCATATCTGCAAAGTGGCGCAATGCATGCATTTCGTCACTTTGCAACCCTTTGTGCCACATTATGCATGCGCCATGCATAATGTATGCAAATGAGGTGTTCCGGTGCAAGGAGGCCTGCAAAAATGGTGCAATGAGCTCTATGTAAAAAATGTTGATGCTATGGTACCTAATACCACCATGGTGCACTGTAGCTTAAATACGGTGCACACATGGTAGCATTGGAGGGGTACAGGCTTAGTGCGAGAAAATTGGTGCTTCACGATGTGAAGCGCCACTTTTCTTAAATCCGGGCCTAAGACAGCTGGAGGATGAAATGTGCTATAAGAAACTGATCAACAACCTCACAATGGAAATCAACGTGATCACATACAAGAAATTGTATGACTGGATGACTGGAGCAAATTGGGTTTAATTAGTGATCCTAAATATAAGTAAGTTGACTTTGTCAAATTTCCTTTTATTTACATTTTGCCAGAAGTACGCACAGGAGATCATTATTCTCTGGCAGACTAATCATATTAGGGATATCAGCAATTGCTGGACATCAATTTTTTTTGCATTTTTTTTATTAGTTATCATAACATCTAAACGTACATCTACATTTAATTTCCCACTCCCACTCCCCTAACAAGGAGTACACCATATCATTTACAATCATGGCATACCGTATATTACTTTTACATAGCTATCGGACAATATTAAATTCACTATTTGTCAATGTCTAATCATTATACAACACTACAGTACCGTTTCCTCAGTACCCAATCAATCACAGTACAGTTCCTTCCCCTGTGCTTCTTCACCATCCTCCATTTCTTCCTGCAGATGCACCTCCATTATGCACCATTCCGCCAGGCCTCCCTGCCGCAAACTGCTATTTAATATTAACCAACGGCGGACCCCACACTCCGCCTGGGTCCATTTGGCAAATTCCCACATCCGTTGTTTCTTGCTGGGTTTGATATTGGTAATCCATCAAAGAACCACACATTTTTTAGCCACTGCCAGCCCCAAATCTAATTTTTTCACCATGCGTTTGGCTTGCCGAGTTGGGGGCACCAGCCACAACAAACACAACTAGATTGTCTGCTGACTTGGCAGTTCAGTCAGGTCCCCCAGAGTATCAATCACTGCCTTCCAGAAGTCGCCCACCCCGGGGCATGCCCACCACATATGCTTTTTGGGCAATTTTCCAGTTTAGATGGGTCTAGCTTGTGTAGCCACTGTGGTGTGATGTAGTCCCTGTGCATGCATTTATAGTGTATCAATTTCAGACACACATTTCGTGCCACTTTCCTGCAATTACTTAACTCTGTCGCCCACTCATGTTCCCCCCGTTCCATCCTCAGGTCACCCTCCCAGTCTTCAGCTTATCCATTCAATCAACAGTACTCAGCAACATCACTGTGTAGAGTTGAGTGATAAATTTACCACCCTCCACTAGCCAAGTGATTGTTAAGTTCAGGCTGTGAGTCTTTGGCTCCTGTGGGAATCCCACCCAGGCACTGCGAATAGCTGCTGCAAGACCGACATATGCCAGGAAGCTGCCGCCCCCCACCTAGTGCAAAAATCTGTGTAGCCAACCAATCTACCATCTTCATATAGATCTCCCATAGTCTCTGGTGCATTCCTCCCTTCCCCAGCCCTCAACGATACCAGTAACTGAGGGCTAATACCCATGTGCCATGGAATCAGGTCCTGCATATAAATATATATCATCTTTCCTTTTAGATACCTGCTTCAATATTGCCAGAAGAGTTGTAATCTGAAGGGGCAGGGTAGCCTTTTTCTTTCTAGGGACCAGAGTTAGCGCCAATAGCTCCCAGGTGATGATAGGCTGCTTGCAATATGTATAACCACTGGTAATAGCTCAGGGTAGCATTCAGATGCATTATTCTTTTACTCACCATGCCACCTCAGTATGGACCCAGCCATATGCAAATCAGTTTTGACTCTGCTCCTCATGGAAACAGTCCAGCTTGACCTGCCAACCCAGGTCCTCCTTTAACTGGAACACAAGCAGCCCAGGACCATCCCTGCCCTAGTTATGGGCTCATCAGTCAAGTTAAGTTTGATTCCAGTGGCACAGTAAGCAAAGGACCCACATCTGGGCATACCCATTCCACTTGGGTCAGTACATTAAACACACAAAAGGTGATGAGAGGCTACTTGCATTAAGTCTCACCCCGGCAAAAGTTTGGGGTAGCACTCAAACTCTTCGTTCTTTGGTTCAACATGCCACCTCCATTTGGACAAAGACATGCAAATCAGTCTTGGCCCTCCTCCTCACGAGAGCAGTCCAGCCTGAGCTGCCAAACCAGATTCTCCCTGAGCCAGAACACAAGCAACCCAGGACCAGTTTCGTCCTAGTTATGAGCTCGCCAACTGGGCACAGCTTGGATCCAGTGACACAGTGAGCATGGGGCCCATATCTGGGCGCATCCATGCCAGTTAGGTATGGGCTCATCTGCCAGGTACAGCTTGGTTCCAGTGACACAGTGAGCATGGGACGCTCAACTGGGCATATTTATGCCACTTATGGTGGTACTTGAAACACGCAAAAGTTGATGGGAGGCTGCTTGCAATAAGTCTAACCACTGGCAATAGCTCAGGGTAGTACTCCAACCTATAGTGCTTTTGCTCGCCATGTCACCTCAGTTTGGGCCCAACCATATGCAAATCAGTCTTGACCCTGCTCCTCATGGGAACAGAGAAGCCCAAACTGCCAAGCCAGGTCCTCCCTGAACACAAGCAACCCAGGGATCAGTTTCACCCTAATTATGAGCCCACCAGCTGGGTACAGCTTTGTTCCTGTGAGACAGTGAGCATGAGGCCCACGTCTGGGCACACCCATGCCACTTAGGGCAGTACATGAAACACACAAAAAGTGATGGCAGGCTGCTTGCAATATGTCTAACAACATGTAATAGCTCAGGGTAGTACTCTGACACATCATTCTTTTGCCCACCATGCCACCTCAGTATGAACCCAGCCACACACACATGAGTCTTGTCCCTAGTCCTCATGGAAGCAGTCAAGCCGTAACTGCCAATCCAGGTCCTCCTTGAACTGGAGCACAAGCAACCCAGAACCAGTTTTGCTGTATTTATGGGCTCATCAGTCAAGTAAAGCTTGTACACAGTGAGCACAGACACCGTGTTTGGGCATGCCCATGTCACTTAGGGTGGCACATGAAATACACAAAAGGTGATGGGAGGCTGCTTGCAATAAGTCTAACAAGTAGCAATAACTCAGGGTAGCACTCCAACCCATTGTTCTTTTGCTCACACCTCAGTTTGGACCCAACCATATGCAAATACAAATCAGTCTTGACCCTGCTTCTCATAGGAACATTCCAGCCCAAATTGCTAAATCAGGTTCTCCCTGACCTGGAACACAAGCAACCTAGGGCCAGTTTGGGCCTGGTTATCGGCTCATCTGCCATCTACAACTTGGTTCCAGTGACACAGTGAGCACAGGACTCACATCTGGGCATACCCATGCCACTTATGACAGTACATTAAACATGCAAAATTTAATGGGAGGCTGCTTGCAATAAGTCTAACCACTGGCTATAGCTCAGGGTACCATTCTAAGCTATTGTTCTTTTGCTCACTGTGCCACCTCAGTTTGGGCCCAACCATATGCAAATCAATCTTGACCCTGCCCCTCATGGGAGCAGTCCAGCCCGAAGTGCCAAGCCAGGTCCTCTCTGAACTAGAACACAAGCAACCCAGGATCAGTTTCACCCTAGTTATGCTCATAGCATAGCTTGGTTCCAGTGACACAGTGAGCATGGGCCCCACGTCTGGGCATATCCATGCCACTTAGGGCTGCACTTGAAACACACAAAAGGTGATGGAAGGCTGTGTATAAGTCTAACCTAGCAATAGCTCGAGGTAGCACTCAAAAACATTATTTGTTTCCTCCGAATGCCACTTGAGTTTGGACCCAGCCATATGGGCCCGATCTGACAAGCTAGCTCCTTCCTGAACCAGAAAACAAACAACCTAGGACCGGTTTCACTCTAGTTATAGGCTCATCATACACAATTTGCACCCTTGTGATTTTTGAAGTGGCAATGTTGCCACGTTGACTTTTAACAATGCTTTTCATTTAGAAGGCGGTTGCTATAGGTGAAAAGATGTTTATTGCTGAGAATCAGATATGATACTTATGTGGAATGGACAGGATGCTAAAACCTAATTTGAGGCATGTCTGTCTATTTCAAGCGTTCTTGTTTAGTGGGCCACAAATGAATTTATTTAGGAAGTTTCAAGAATGAATTATTGGTGAGTGGATTTGATTTATTTAGATCAGGACATGCATTAATGTGTTGAATCTAGTATTACTTTTCAGTGAGGGTAAATTGTCTGTTGGTTTATTTGGATTGATGGGAAATTTAGTTTCTCGCTTTGTAATCACAAATAGAAGTCCAAAATAACATTAGGAATTGCAACGGGTGACACAAAGCTTTAAGGTAAATTGCATAAGAACTAATTATCACACTGGACTACACATCTATAAAATGTTTGATTACTTTACAGGTATCATGGGGAGTAATAGCAGAGATTATTTGTACAAATAGGACAGATTATCATTAAAAACTGACAGGAAATGAAGCATGGCTGTATTGGGAATGAGTTGACTTTTAAGAACCTTTGCACTAATTTATAGATCTTCACTTACAATACGATTGCTACTAACATGAATACGATGCCATCATGATTAACCCCTCACATACCTCCTTCAACAAGGAATTGAAAATCCTACTCCTACAACATCTCCTAATCTAATCATCTGTTTATAAACTACTAACGTCTAATGCATGCTTAATTGATCTTAATTTATTCTGATTCTAAACTGTTCAGTTCAGCTCTGTAAGGCGCTTTGATACCCCTCTGGGCATGGTTTGCGTTGTATAAGGCATCAAATAAATAAATACATATTACCCCATGGTCTATATTCAGGACAGGATTCCATCATAAATAGGAGTCAATGTTTTTATAAACAGAATAAATGCATGCATGTCTGAATGTTATTGTGACTACAGTATGTTTATTGTTTGTGTTGGTTTCTGTGAATATTATGGTGCAGTGTATATATTGTATACGTTTTTATTGTATGTGTTGGTCTATGTAAGTATTATTGTGGAATGTTTGTGTATGTGTGTTTACACATAAGTGTTTGTGTGTGTAAATATTCATGTGTATATGTGAAACTGTACATAAATGTTTTACAGCCCTGATAAAGTTCTGATTGCAGAATGAAATGCTTTGGTTTGGCTGATCAAGATATATATGGTCCAAGCTATAACTACCTATTGGTGACTGACAGTAGGTAATATACATGTATATATATATATATATATATATATATATATATATATATTATTTTTTTTCACGGAAAAAAACAAAGGTTACAGGGACGTTATATTTAGGTCATAGAATAAAAAAAAAACATATAAATTCACTTACAAAACCAAATGTTACAGGGATGTTATAGTTAACCTCACATTTTAAACGTACGAAACCATAGACATTCACCAGTTATAGTTAGAGTTACCTTAAGTAACTATACCTCGTGCCCACACACACAGGTATATTACCTACTGTCAGTTGCCAATAGGTAGTTATAGTTAGGACCATGTTTCCATAGGAAACGTGTTTTTTTGTCTTGCCTATATCTTTGCCACTGTTTGACGAATCTTCACAAAATTTTCCCCCAAAAAGTGTGCCAGTGATTTTTGTAGCACACAGAAAATATTGGGGTGATCCATCAAGCTGGGGCAGAGGAAAGGTGGGGGGGCAAAAAACATGCCTTTCTCAGGTTAATTTCTATAGGAGTTTTGAACACCATTATAACCACTCAACGGAATTACACCAAATTTGTCAGAAAGGTAGCTTTTGGTCCACAGATTACACATTTTGTTATTTAGTGTAAGAAGTTTAAAAGAAATTAAAGGAAATCCAAATTTGTATATCTAGGGCCACGAATCCTCCTCGATGACTGTGTGAACTATAAGAGCTCACACAGAGAACTGCAGAGCTCTGATTGGCTGCCAACATTTCAACCAGGAAGAGTTGGCAGCCATCTTGGTACTCGGCTTCAGCTGAGTGCCTAAACAGTAGTTAAAAAAAGAGAAAGGGCCAGGGTAGGGACACTCTAACCCCTTAGCTCTGGTGCTGGGGTCCTAGAGGGACCCTGCCAGGGCAACAAAAGCACTTTTAGAAACATTTGACGAGACCGCAAATTTGTGGCAAATTTTTTTAAAAAATCAAGTACAGTCTCCCACACTTGTTTTAATATAGGCCCAGGGAGGAACACATCGCAGGCGCACGGGCTCCACTCCTGGGCTTATTTATGTCCTGGGGACCGCCACATTCCTGGGTCTTTTATTCAATAGTATGCGGGGTCACTTAGCCTCCCCCACCTCCTCCCAGGGAAAATTAACTATAAGTAACGAGGGGGAATGGGGCTCTCCACAGCCCCAGGGACTGCCACTTCACTGGGGCTATTAATTTAAATTAAGTGGGGTCCGCGCAGCCCTCCGCAGCCCTGGGGATGCCACATCCCTGGGGCTGAATTGAAATAATGAAGAGAGTCTATCGCTAACCCATGGCCCCAGGGACCACCACCTCCCCAAGGTAAATTCAAAAATTGGAGGGGGGGAACACAGCCCACCTTATGGAGCAATACATTGCCCTGGGGACCACCAGCCTCAGGGCTGGCTCCTGCTATGTTACCGAGGTCCCCGGGTCAAGATCGGCGGGGGGAGGGTGATTGTGTGGGCCCGTGCCCCCCCAAAAATATTATAAGACTGACCCCCGGGGGATGAGGTCCCAAGGGCCAAGAGGGCCAGGGAAGGGGGGCGCACGGCACTCCCATTTAATTGTTGTGAACTTTGTGGGATGGGGTCACTGGGGCCGAAATCAGTCAGAGGAGGGCCCCCCACCCTCCCCCCACACTGGCAATTTAACCAACAAGGTAGCACTCACTAACTAACCAGTAGAAAGTGCTTCAGTTGGATAAGCTTCCGTTCTGGTCATGATGCTCATCTCACAGAAATTAAACCTCAACAGGAAGCACTTACAAATACAACCATACCAGGTGCCCCAGTTGAAGCGCCACTTTCGGAAAGGAAATGATCCTAACTCCTGGGCTTGGCAAAGGCAAAGCAAGTGTGTTTAGTCTGTGATTCCATATTGAAAAACTGCACCTTTCATCTAGTAGAGCACAATCAGACAGTCTCACACCCTCTCTCACACCTACATAGACCCTTTCGCACGCACACCCGGACAGACACTCTCACAGCCGCTCTCACACCCAGAGACACCATCTCACACCCAGAGAGACAGGCTCTATGGCCATCAGCTGCCTCGCACGCCCAAAGGCCTTGCACAGCGCAGGTTGGTTGACTATAGAGGCTTGGCCACAGGGCCACAGGGCCTGGCCAAAGGTGGTTGGATTAATGTATATTGATGAAAATTACTTTACACAAAATAAAAAACATAGACATTCACTGAAACACACAAAGATTACAGGGACATTATAGCTAAAAAATAGAATTTAAAAACCTTATTAATTCCATTAAAAAACAAGGTTACAGGGACATTATAGTTAGGTTCTGAATTTACTCGCACAAAACCAGTGAAATTCAGCAGCTATAGTTAGAGTTACGGCAATCATGACATCTTTGATAACATCGTTGATAATATCAGTGCAATATTTGAAGTAGAATTTTTTTATGAAAAAACTGTGCATGGCGAGGGTGCAAATCATAGTTACCTTAGGGCACATGTTATAGTTACTTGAGATAACTCTAACTATAACAGGTACATTTCTATGGTTTTGTATGTTTAAAATGTGAGCTTAACTATAACGTCCCTTTAACCTTTGTTTTTTTTAAGTGAATTTCAATGTTTTTTTAATTCTGTTTCCTAACTATTACGTCTCTGTAACCTTTAGTTTTTTTTGCTTTTTGTGAAAAAAAAATAATATATATATATATCTCAATAAAGTCTACAATTCAATAAATGAGGAGAAGTCTCTATCCTGGTTATCTTTTTGGAATCTTACAAACGGGATTGCTCCAAATGGAATGATGGTATTGAAGTGGACCAGTATGGAACAATAGTGCTTTTTATGGTATGCTTCACCTGAGTCCTTTTTAAAAAAAAACCTTTATTGATGCATTTTAATTCAGTAACACAACATAGAGTGCATGGTAATAGATGCCAGTATCATAAATCAAAAACAAAGGGGTGCAATTGCCAGTCTTTCAGGTATGACGCATCATCACAGCTGTTGAGACAGTAAGCAAATTGTAGATACCATGAATCCAAACAATTCTCACTCAGCAGTATCAACTCTTTTACATAGAGCGGGGTTGTTTCTCCTCGCTACTCCGAGTCCTGCGAGTCTGAGTCTGCATCACTATCACTGTACTCATTAAAAGATTCCAGCATCTCCCCCAGACCACTAAATCCTCCATGACCTTATCATCAGTAGGCAAGAGCCTCATCTGTTGTTTCCCAGTGATTCCCCATTCCAATAAAACCTTCACTCATCAGACCTCACTAGGAGACTGTGGCCCCATTTATCCTATTGTCAATCTATTGTTTGTGAGGAATAATGCCAATTGTAGGAACTTATAAGAGATCTTGTGTCCTCTGGGTAGCTGCACCCCTCCTAGTAGACATATGTATTCCTGAAAGCAACCGATTTAGTGAGACCCCCTACTACCCGGTCAGCATTAATGTGCTGATGATCCATCGGCATCCTGGTAACCATGATGCCCAGGTACCAGAAACACTCCTATTCCGATCGGATCCCCAGGTCTGGCAATTGGTCCTGTGGCACCCCGGCCAGTCCCACTAAAGGAAACAGCAGTGTTTGCCTTATCATTTACCCATAAGCCCGACATAAGTCCAAATAACCATGATGCCCAGGTACCAGAAACACTCCTATTCCGATCGGATCCCCAGGTCTGGCAATTGGTCCTGTGGCACCCGGGCCAGTCCCCCTAAAGGAAACAGCAGTGTTTGCCTCATCATTTACCCATAAGCCCGACATAAGTCCAAACTACTCTAGGTGCTGCATTAGCACAGGTACTGCCTCAGCAAAAGAGTGGACATACACTAGTGCATCATTGGCATACAAAAAATGACATGGGTTGCTTCACTCACTCGTATGCACCATGCCTTCAAATCTCTGTGCAATAAAATGGCCATAGGTTCGACTGCAAAGGCAAATGACAACGGTGGGAGAGGGCACCCCCGCTCGATTGACCAAGCCTCAGAAATCTATCCTCCCCACTTGATGTGGGTGATGGGCCTTGTGTGTAACAGGTGCACCAACTCCCTGAAGACTGGGCCCATCCCATCTTCTGGAGCACTCTCATGAAGTAGCTCCACCGCACTGTGTCAAATGCCTTCTCAATATTTAACAATACGGGGCAAGGTCCTGGTCCCACCCTGCTGTCTCATGTAAGTCATGGGTCAAATCCGCAGGTTTAAGGCAGTGCTGCTCGAGGGCATGAAACCACACTGATCTTCATGGACCAGGGTATGGACATCTCCCTGCAGCCCTGTTGCCAATATTTTGTCATAGTTGGACTCTTGATCTAGGCAAGACTGCTGGTTTAGGGATGACAGCACTTTTGTTTCCTGGTGACTAGGTGTTAGAAATAGGGTCTTTGGTTGGCAGTCAGGTTACCCCCTGTCCAAGCAAACACCCTCACTCTAGTCAGGGTAAAAGAGAATCACCCCCAGCTAACCCTCACTTACCCCCTTGGTAGCTTGGCACGAGCAGTAGGCTTAACTTCAGAGTGGTAGGGGTAAAATATTTGTACCAACACACACAGTAACTTAATGAAAACACTATGAAATGACACCACACAGGTTTAGAAAAATAGAAAATATTTATCTAAACAAAACAAGACCAAAACAACAAAAATCCAAAATACACAAGTCAACTTATCAATTAAAAAGCAAAAAGAGTCTTTATGTAGTTTTAAACACACACTAACATTGTTAGCTTGAAAATGTACCTAGGGTGTGTCAAAAATAACCCCGCACAGGAGAGTGTGCGTCAAAAAGGGCTTGCGATGCGTCAATTTCACTAACGAGCGAGACCTTGTGTTGTTTCTCCTTTTGTCGGGTTAGGGCGCATTGCTTCTTCTCTCCCCAGGAGAGCGATGCATCAATCCAGTCAGCACTCTCAGGTCCGGGCAGGCCTTGCGTTGATTTTACACTCCCAGCAGTGTTTGCATTGAAAATCCAGCTGCACGATGATCCAAAAACCACGCAGCGCAGGTTGCGATCTCCCAGCCTCCGTCAGCGGTGCTGCACATCGTTTCTCCAGCTCCATGCGTCGATTCTTCGGTCGCGTTGCAGGCGAGTGTTGATTTTCACCTGCGAAGCCGGCGGCGCCTCGATTTTTCAGCCGCAGATCTGTTCTTGTCTTGTTGATTTTTTCCCCGCACGGCATTCTTTGAGTGGATTTCTTCTTCTTAGGCTGCCAGTTTCTCCTTTCAGGGCCCGAGGAACGAGATGGGCACTACTTGGCAGAGTAGGAGTCTCTCCAGAGACTCCAGGTGCTGGCAGATAGAAGTCTTTGCTGTTCCTGAGACTTCAAACAACGGGAGACAAGCCCTAAATCAAGCCCTTGGAGATCTTCACAAGCAGGAAGGCACAAAGTCCAGTCTTTGCTCTCTTACTCTGGCAGAAGCAGCAACTGAAGGATAGCTCCACAAAGCACAGTCACAGGCAGGGCAGCTCTTCTTCCTCAGCTCTGCAGCTCTTCTCCAGGCAGAGGTTCCTCTTGGTTTCCAGAAGTGTTCTAAAGTCTGTGGTTTTGGTTGCCCTTCTTATACCCATTTTCTCCTTTAAAGTAGGTCTCTTTTGAATGTGAAATCCTGCCTTGCCCAGGCCAGGCCCCAGACACTCACCAGGGGGTTGGAGACTGCATTGTGTGAGGGCAGGCACAGCCCTTTCAGGTGTGAGTGACCACTACGCCCCTCCCTCCTAGCACAGATGGCTCATCAGGAAATGCAGACTACACCCCAGCTCCCTTTGTATCACTGTCTAGTGTGAGGTGCAACCAGCCCAACTGTCAAACTGACCCAGACAGGGAATCCACAAACAGGCAGAGCCACAGAAATGGTATAGGCAAGAAAATGCTCACTTTTTAAAAGTGGCATTTTCCAAACCACAATCTTAAAACCAACTTTACTCAAAGATGTATTTTTAAATTGTGAGCTTAGAGACCCCAAACTCCACATGTCCATCCGCTTCCAAAGGGAACCTACACTTAAATCAGATTTAAAGGTAGCCCCATGTTAACCTATGAGAGGGACAGGCCTTGCAACAGTGAAAAACGAATTTAACCATATTTCATTGTCAGGACATATAAAACACATTACTAGATTTCATACCTTAACCATACACTGCACCCTGCCCTTGGGGCTACCTACCTAGGGCCTACCTTAGGGGTGTCTGACATATAAGAAAAGGGAAGGTTTAGGCCTGGCAAGTGGGTACACTTGCCAAGTCGAATTTACAGTTAAAACTGCACACACAGACACTGCATGGCAGGTCTGAGACATGATTACAGAGCTATTTATGTGGGTGGCACAACCAGTGCTGCAGGCCCACTAGTAGCATTTGATTTACAGGCCCTAGGTACCTCTAGTGCACTGTACTAGGGACTTACTAATACATGAAATATGCCAATCATGAATAAGCCAAATGCATACACATTTTGTAAAGGAGCACTTGCACTTTAGCACTGGTTAGCAGTGGTAAAGTGCCCAGAGTAACAACAATGGCACAATCAGAGTCCAGCACACATCAACAACCTGGGAAACAAAGGCAAAAAGTTAAGGGAGACCATGCCAAGGATGAAAAGTCTAACACTAGGCCAATCTTACAAAAAGTTGCAACTGTCAGCCCAGCCCTCCCAGCTCAATAGCAGTACCTCACTAAAAACCCAATAGTAAAAGGACATTTGTGGCAGCATTTATGCATGGACTTAAGTGTGCGACATCTCAGGGGAGTTGTGGTAAGCGGAGATTACCCTTTTCTCACATGAGCAACAAGTCTCAGTCACACACAGGCAATGAAGGAGATGCAGTAAAGTTTTCAATAGGTTTTATTAACAAGACTGCAATCTACTGTAAATTGCCTGGCCTGTGATTAGGAGGATAATGATCAGTACAAGTAACAGAATTGTAAAAACAAGAGACATGAATATAAAGACCCCCACAATCTTACAATAACATGAGATGTGAAATAGGCCCTAATACCTCAGCATGATAAACCTAACCTCTAACCTAAAGAGAGATAGGTGCGATAAACATAATCTGCCAGTATCATGTCCATGAGAAGTGCCCCTCAATCCTCTTTACCTTCGAATGAGGTCTCTAGATCAAACTCCGTGGGGTCATGAAGGCTGGGTCTGCATCAAGGCGACGTGTAGCATAGATAGCATTGATGGCATCTGGTAGGAATCCCTCTGATAACCCTGTCTGCATGAGATGTATTTATACAGATCTTGTAGGACCCCTGACACATGTATGTTGCCAAACAATAGATAAGAAGACATGGTTAGGGCAGCAATTATATTACCAATTCCCTGAAAAGGTACATTATGTTACTATCACACATAAGTGGGAAAGTACATGAGGTGAATTCCTACGTATCTCAGTTGTCTTTGACGCTGATTGTGATGCCTTCACAGAATGGCACTGACAACGTGAAATCAAAACATCTTCCTAACAATAAACATAGCAGCCATCTTAGAAGAAATAATTACATAAATGTGCTATAACAGAGCAGGCTAAGTAGGTTAAACATTACTAGGTGATGGGGGCACAGGCCTGCAAGCCAGAAGGCTAAGCTATCTCCCGATTCCCAATAAAACAAAGTAGGATCCACTACACCCTCCCCATTGCCGGAACAAGTATGACGTCATAATGATGACGCCAGAGAAGGTGAATGAACCCAAGCTAAAATGCTCTGGACTAAAACAAGCTAAAATCACATTAAAATATAACTAAAATCTAACAAAAACTTGTTAAAATAGCTCAAACATACAAAAGAAAAAAATGTCAACCATGACAAGCACATCAGGCCAAAGTTAAAGGTAACGCTGGCAAGCTTTGAAACTTTAGAATAGGCTAATGGTCAAATTTATTTAACAGTAGCCGTGATCTTGAAGAATGTCTTCAAAGCCATCGAAAGGGAGGACATTCGGAAGGAAACCACATTGTCAGATGGATGACAGTATTGGCAGACAGATCCCCGGAGCAGTAGTGCGCAGGTGCCTCAGGATCACCCGCAAGGGCAGCACCATCCAAAGTGCCTAAAAGAGCCAGATAGTCCACCAAGGGCGGTCAGAAGTGGCCTCGCGAATCAGCCTCAGTCTTATGGGGAACATCAGCAGTTCTTGGTCCACAGGAGGCACTGGCAGAATAGCAAGGCACACCATACGTATGTCCCTACGTAAGGAAGTGTATGTTTCTATGAACACTAGAGACAAAGCGTTACCACATTTACGGGCAACCTATCTTAGGCAAAGAACAGCTAGATAGAGAAAAATAAAACAAGACCGCAAACGTGGCTATTGTTAAAACAATAAAAGAAGCTGAATAACATAAATCTAGGTTAAAGTGCACAGCGGCAGGCCTATTTTGCTAAAATAATGTGTATGAAGCTATAACTAAAATGGCTACACAACAAGGGAATGACTCCTAAGACAGTCTGGAAGATGGACATGAATCCAGACCCGATAGCCTTAAAGAAGTACAAAATCCCTGTAGTGTTTGAAGCATTGAATATTCTAGATACCAGCTCTCCAAAGTGCTTGGGGAAGCTGGTATTTTAAAGGGATTGTATCTCAGCTGATGATCTTGCTATCTGGAGAGCATACGTCTCTCTAGCCAATGTCAATGCAACTTATTTCTGGAACAGTAGCACCTTTAGTGTGCTCAGCTTGTCTCAATTTACATTAGTAGTATCAATGTGAGGCCACATTTCTGCTATCTTATCTCTTTAGTGGGTGGGAATAAAACATGTCTGCAACACGTTACAATCTTGGAAACCGAACTTTTGTAGGCAGTTCCTGGTCTCATACTGCAACAGCTTTGTTTGTTCAGGACCACATAACTTCCATTTGAAAGTACATGAAATGCTGGACGAATCAAAGGGGCAGGATTGCCTTTCTGAAAACAGTGCAAGTTTGCGACCCGCGCATTGCAAAGGCCATGAAGGGACACCTGTTTACAAATCATCGAATGACTAACAGTAGTCTCACGTTTGCTTTCGCTGAGAAAGACTTCTGTTTCGCCGTTCAGACATTTATATTCAAAGGGCAACTCCCACTCTTCTTTAATATAACTATTGCTTAGCTGCTTGTATCTGCCCATAGCAAGATGTTTCAAGCATTTTGAAAAGCAAAAGGTGGAAATGGGCAGATTTATAATGCCATGCACTAGTCATACTTTCGATGGACTTTCTGCAACTGTAAAAGGCAACTTTTCTAAATTCTGTATATGAAGCATAGTGAAACTTGCTTCCCTTTTCGCAATTATCTATTGTTCCCTGGATAAATTAAAAGCAGCAAACAGGTCGCTACCGTTTTCCCTTTAATGTTACTGAGTATTATTGAGGAGACTGCGTTGAAAGTTACGCATCAGTTTCATCCCCATGTCTAGGGATAGAGCAGCCCCGTGCTCATTCTGAATTTGTTTTAACACTTCTGGTAAATTGGCAAGTGTTGTGGTACCATGTGTGGTAGTATAAATCACAGCGAAGACTGTACCCCATGTGGTGCAGTCATCCACTGAGGGAATCTTTCTGAAGGCCAAGCACTTTGTGAGAATTCTATGTTTTTCCTGTGGCCCCATATAGGGAAACACAGCTTCCAGCTGATTAGTTTTCTTGGCTATCCAGAACAGGATTTTCTCTCATTCCGTGGGCACTTTGCTCACAATAGAATGAACTGTTTGTGGATTAATACCAGTAGTGGCCAATTGATATACAGCGGATGCTGATGGTGCTGGATGCACTGGTGTTGTGTTCAGTGTTCGCATTACGAACTGAACAAGTTGTCTGTATAGTGTTACTAGCTCAATGTAAAGATTGCACATATCAGCTGCCAGCATGTTTTGTACTCTGTGGTGTGGTGTATATGTGACAAACATTGGCCATGTTGGTCCTTCATTACCTAAGGGACATAGGGGGTTATTCTAACTTTGGAGGAGGTGTTAATCCGTCCCAAAAGTGACGGAAAAGTGACGGATTTACCACCAGCCGTATTACGAGTCCATTATATCCTATGGAACTCGTAATACGGCTGGTGGTATATCCGTCACTTTACCGTCACTTTTGGGACGGATTAACACTCCTCCAAAGTTAGAATAACCCCCATAATCTCAAGGGTTGTACTACGTGTGGTAGGACCCATTAAACCAGTTCTGATGTAATCGGTATTTGAAGATACTGGTATGCTTGGTATCATTGTGGTACGTATGTGTGGAATGTGAATGTGCTAGGGTCTTCCTCAGGAAAGGTGACCCAAGAATAGAATGTTTCTGTATGGTAAGCTTCATGTGCTTCTACAATAAATGTAACATCTCTGCTCTCATCACCTAAGCCGCTCCCTATCAGGCGGAGTGTTAATGCATGTCTGACATTTTCAGGAATGTTTATGGCATTAGCCATATTGTGAAATGGGAACAGAGATATGGAACACCAAACGGGCAGAAAGTCATTTTAAGAGTTCGCGCTTGAGCAACCTACAGCGTTGTTAGGTGCTCCCTGTTCAACTGAGGAGGATCATCCCCAAGACCACGGACATCTTTGTATAATGGTACTTAGGGTACCTGCTGTGTGTGAGACAGAGATACTCAAGGCATCCGTAAATTAGTGCCAAAACACGTTTGTTGGTGGCACCATATCATAGTTGCACTCTTGCTCTAGCCAAGACTGCTGGCTTAGGGATGACAGCACTTTTGTATGCAGGTGACTAGGCCAGTCCTACAACAAGTTGCAACTGTCAGCCCAACCCTCCTGGTTTACGGACAGTACCTCACCAACAATCCAAATAGTAAAAGATAATTTGTGGCAGCATTTACATATTGACTCAAGAGTGTGACATCTCAGGGGAGTCGTGGTTAAACGGAGATTACCCTTTTCGCACATGAGCAACAAGTCTCAGTCACACCCAGGCAATGTTCCCTAATTCCCTTTTATGATAAACCTAATCTCTAAACTAAAGAGAGATAGGTGTGATAAACCTAATCTGCCAGTACCATGTCCATGAGTAGAGCCCTCCAACCCTTGTTACGTTGGAATAAGGTCTCTAGATCAGACTCTGTGGGGACACGAAGGCTGGGTCTGCATCAAGGCGACGTGTAGCATAGAGAACGTTGATTGGGATCTGGTAGGAATTCCTCTGATAACCCTGTCTACGTGAAATGTATTTATACAGATTCTGTAGCAACCCTGATGCAGGTATGCTCCCAAACAATAGATAAAAAGCCATGGTTGGGGCGGCAATTATATAAACAATTCCCTAAAAAGGTATATTATGTTACTGTCACACGGAAGTGGGAAAGTACATGATGTGAATGCCTACATATCTCATTTGTCTTTGACGCTGATAGTGACACCTTCACAGAGTGACACTGATATCGTGAAATTAAAGCATCTGCCTAACTATAAATATAACAGCCATCTTAGAAGAAGTAATTAAAACAGAGCAGGATACGTAGGTTAAAAGTCACTGGGTGACGGGGGCACAGGCCTGCAAGCCAGAAGGCTAAGCTATCTCCTGATTACCTATAAAACTAAATAGGATACACTACACCTTTGCAGAGGATTTTAACATCAGTATTGATCATAAAGATGGGTCTGTAGGAGTAGGGGGCCTCAGGGTCTTCTCCCGGTGTCAAAAGAAGGCTGATGATGTTCTCGCTCATAGTTCAGGTCAGGGTGCCAAGGCTTCACATTTCTGGAAAAACCTGCATCAATTTTTCCTCTAGGACATCAGAGTATGCCTGATGAAATTCGGCGGGGAAGCCGTCACCTCTATTCAGAACCCAGAGCGCTGTCTGCATCTTCTCCACAGTGAGGTCTACATCAAGGTTTCATGCATCAATCTGTGAAAAGCGAGGCAGTGCCACCACTGCGAAAATCCTCTCCATCCTATCAGGACAGCCCTCCTCGCTCTCCCCAGGTACAGCACAGAAGTGCAACACCAGGGCCGTCACTACGTCAGCACCTGTACCTGCGATATCAGATCAGTAGAATGGGTGGAATCTCCTGCTTTCACTGTAGTATCCAGGCGAGCAGTCAACCAGACTTATCCCCTTCCCTGTGTAGTCTCTATCAATATGAGATGAGGGTATGTCTATCCACAGGCACACATAGGGGGTTGTTATGACCCCGGTGGCCGGTGTAAATGTGGCGGTAGTACCACCAACAGGCTGGTGGTACATACCGCCATATTATGTAATTGGCAGGTTGGCTGAAGCCAACTTGCCAATATACCACACCGTCCGCCGTAGCGGTAGCAGATGCCGGGCCCACCTACGGCATTATGACCCTGCCTACCGCTATGGTTTTCATGGCGTTCATAACGCCACGAAAACCATGGTGGTAGGCCCTACCAGTGACAGGGAATTCCTTCCCTTTCACTGATAGGAGGCCCACCCACCCCCCAGCACTCCCCAGACAAACCCCACACCCTCCATCCATGCTCCTCCCTTCCAATCCTCCCCCCCACACACACACTCTCAGGCACACACCAAGCATTCACACACTCACTCACACGGGCATACATGCATTCATACACGCATGCATCCATTCATTCACGCACACATCCGTACACACATTCATACTGACACGCAGAAACGCATTCACATTTCCATTCATTCACTCATTCTCACACATGCACACACACACGCAAACAACACTACACACTCATTCGCATTCATGCACATACTCACACATTCATGCACACACCCCAACACCCCCCCACCCCACTCCCCTGTCAGAAACCCGACTTACCTGCATCCAGGGGGCCTTCCGGCAGGGGACGGGATGGGGCGCTGCTACTGCCAGCAGCACCCGCCAGCATAACACTGCGAGGCCGTATTATATGTCATAATATGGCTGGCAGTGGTCTACTGGTGTGGCGCTGCTGGTGGTAGAAGCGCGACCTTAACAGCGTCCGCCAGTATGGCCACAGCCGGATTTCCGGCCTTCTTGTGGCGGAAATCCGGCTGTGGTCGTACTATGGCGGACGGCTGTTAGCTGTGGCAACGGTCTTTTGGCGGCCGCGGCAGTAGGCGTCACTTACCGCCAATGTTCTAATGTGGGCCATAGTCCTTATAATTCTCATTGAATCCATACCACCTCACCCCTAGTGGCACCTGATCCCACTTCCTTCTTGTGTAGACCCCACATGTCAACCTGATGCAGTTGCCCAGCAGAATTGCTTTAAGGGCCTCCCACTCTGTCACCCATGACCTGGTTGATCCCCAGTTGCCATTCATGTATGTCAAGAGCACCTCTCCAAGCATTTCTTGACAGGCCACAAACATTAGCAGGTCCAGAGGCATGTACCAGAGTTGAGCGGCATTTGCGCTCCCCCCAAGCCCAGGGAAAGCGACACCGAAGTATGATCAGACATGTATCTACCCAAATGTTCAACTCTCCACAGCACCCGGGGTCTAGTCCTGTAACAAGAAGTCTGATGAGGTGGCTCTATGTAGAATGTGTTAATGAATGACAAATATACCCATGCATCTGTGGTTGTTATGTGCACCAGCTATCCAGCATCCCCGGGTTTGCATGACTAAGGTCAAGGATTCAGTCATTCAGAGCTCAGTATCCTGCTTTCGTGGGTTCCGATCCCAGTACTCATCTAGGAAACAATTAAGGTTATCTGCCCACACAATAGGGGATCCTAGACTGTCTTCTAACAGTTATGGCCCTACCATCCAGCGTGCCCTACAGGAAGACATAGCGGCCCTCTATATCTACTTCACTATAGACATGACCATATCGGCACTGCTCTGGAATACGAGGAGCAGGATGCAGAAAACAGCTGCCCTCTCCATTTTTTTGCTAGCTTTTGCGCTTCTGCACCTAAAACGTGTATGTCTTGTAAACAGGCTATTTGGACTCTGTGGCGCCTGAGGTACGAATGGACTCTATAACGTTTTGTGTAATTCTACAGACCTCGGACATTCCAGGTGAGAATATGTAACTCCTCAGCCTTAGGTATCTGCAACCGCTGTCCAAACCTGAGCCCACCACCTTACAGGGTAAGTCAGTCGGTGTATTAATTCTTTTAAGGAGCCAGCTATATTCGCACCTACCCATGCATATGAACAAACATCATTCTCAAACAAACAGGAAAAAGAAGAACAGTAACTGACCCTCAACTCCAGACAACCAACATACCAACAACCAAAAATACTGTCTATCCATGTATCCGGAAGCTGTTAGGAGCAGCCTAACCCTACCTTCCATAACTAACTCCTACCACTACCATGGGGAAGACTCACGCCACCCGCTGCATCATAGAAGACGCTGGAGTGCACACAATTCACTTCTCCAACAGTACCAATGAACATTTGCAGCATACAACTGTACCTCCCCATAGAAGGAACAATTTCCCCCTCTGTAAAAAGAAAATACATAGAGGCTAAGGAAAGAAAAAATCATACACATATAGCTCTAGTATCAATCGCTGGAGGCCCCCCACATCATTTAACAAGTTAATTTGTAATTGTGGTCAAGACTGGGGCCAATGCAGTAGCCTCTGACCCATCCAGCACCTCCGGGGATGCTTGCGCACATGGTACCATCCTGCTACACCACAACGCACCCAGAGTCTTGGGTGTCCAAGCTCTGAATGCCACCCTCCACTGATCCTACCTGGGACCTCCAGTTTGGACTACGCACCGCCAGTCCCGAGAAGGCAGATGATCTCCATGTGTCCACTCTATCTCAGGGGACTTTGTCCCACATCTCCAGCCAATGCCATACCTCCTGCAGGAGTCAAAAAATGTGACTTGCCTCCAGAGAGTACTCAGAGGTGGGAAGGGTATAACAGCATGTACCAAATTCCCATTGAATGCAATTTTCTCTTAACCTCCAAAAAACGTTTCCGATTGCCTTGTACCTGGTGAGTACAGTCAGGATAAATAGATATCTTGTGATTCTCAAAACAGGCATTTTCAGATTCTCCGGCTGTGTGAAGAACACAGTCCTTGTCCCTATGATTAGGGATATGAGCTATGATGGACCCTAGGGGTGCCCTGGCAGGGGAGGGGCCACCAATGAGCGGTGTGCCCGCTCAATAGCAAAGAATTGTGAGAGGCCTATGGCCCGCAGGGTCTCCTGGATCCAGCTTTCCACAAATGTCTTTGTCTGAGGTCCTTTCACCTGCTAAGCCGGCGTATGTTATTATGACGTGACCTCCCTTCTGCATCCTCTGCCTGAACCTCCAGAGTCGCAGTTTTAGCAATAACAGTGGTCAGCTTTTTTTAGGGCTGTAACCTCTGATTAAAGTTCCCAAATAGACCCCTCTGCCATCTGAACCTTGTCTGACACCTTCCGTTGGACGGCACAGAGGAGGTTCACCTCCAAGACCACCGCCTCGATCTTGCCATCCGGCGCCACGCAGGATCCCTGGACAGCTGCCATGAGCTCCGCCTTACATGGCTCCCCCGTAGTGAGTTCAAAGTGACGTCTCCTCGAGTACCCCCTGGTAGGTTGGGCACTGTGCAGAGGCCAGCTGCATGGTGTACTGCTCCACTGTGCTCTCTTGTGGAGCAACAGTCTGCTTATTCCTCACCATGGAAGAGTGGCTGCCCTACTTCACCGGTCCACTGCTGCACCAACTGGACACCACGCACCATGACAGGGGGACACCTCCTTCACACTAGGCCCCAGAGAAAGTTTCATAGTGCAGGGTCTGGCTGGGACGCTCCCCAGACAAAGGTGCAGAGCAACAGCAGCTACCCCAAACAGCACATTTCACTAGGTGTCCGGAGACAAGAGATCTGTGGGAAATTCGCAGAAGGCTAATAGGACAAAGGGAGGGGGACATCAGGTGATTCTTTTGCTGCATTGAATTCTCCCCCACTTCACCAATGTATGTTCTTCTCAGAAGGATCCTTCAGTGTGCTCCTTCACCATGATGCAGGTGGACACCACACCATCTCTCAGCCACTGAGGGTCCCCCTCCCTGGCCATACCTGGGGGCCCCTCCTGGTGCAGAGCCACCTCCATTGATCCTTGGCACTTCACCGTCCAATGTGGCCCTCCTTCTGGATGCACTCCCCACGATGGAGGTACACCCAACGCTGTTACTCTGTCATCGGAGACCCCTTCACCAGCTACAGGGGCCCCATGGTGTGTAGCACCGGTATGTCTAAATCAGGGCAATCTGCTTCCCTAGTCAGCACCCAGCCAGTGCCCACCTCATAGCCTTAAGGGATTCTGGGCCAGATCCAGAGAGCAGAGTGTTGCCAAGCTACAGGTGCAGTCGCGGCATGGCTAGATAGGCCCTCATAGCCTCCCAGCAGAGAGGGGGGCGAAGGGAGTTCGCAGGCCTGTCTCCTCCAACAAACGGCCCGCTGCTCTGTCTGCATTGAGGCAGCCGTGCAGGATACATCCCTCACCAGCTACCAACTCCTAACATTTGGGCCAATTCTCACTGCTGTGGACCCACAGGCCGGGCACGCCACACAACTATCGCCATCTGACCCATTCCCTCTGGCCCAATCGTCTCACCCCAGACCGTGCCAAAAACCAGAAGGTGGCTGAGTGGTAAGCAGTCCCACAATATGTCAGTCAATTCAGGCACCACAGCTGCAGGATTATGATGGATTTAGCAGGGTGGCCATGGAGCTGCTCAGGAACTCATCCTGTAGGCAACCTTGCGTGGCCACTCCCCCTTCCTCTGCATCATTAACATTTCTTATGCAAACAATCTGTTAGTTTTCTAACAAATAATTTACAAAATACACAAAAAATGTAAATATATGTTAAAAGAGTTTCAAAAATAAATTATGGTATAAAAATGTAAATATGTATTAAAATATTTCTATATACATTATTACAAAAATTGTGTTTTTTTAGTTAAAAACTGTATAAAAATAATAAACATGTAAACACAATTTTAAACAAGTATATCATGACAAAATTTAAAAACAAACTATCAATTCCAAACCAACCAATGTAACCAAACTGAACGTTATTTATTTATCTTACATTAAATATTTGCATTCCAAACTTCTGCTATTCAGGATGCCGTAGGGGAGCTGATTGTTGCTCATCAGGTGCTCTCTAGGGGGCCTTCAAGACGTGGTGTTAAAGAAGAAGGCCCACCAACAGATGCAGGTTGACGAGCACAGGGAGATCTCTACCCATGGCCTTTGTCTCTCACAGTTCTCCCTTTGCCCCTTCAAACCTAACCTAGTGTGTGTTCCACGGCAGGAGGTGTAAGGTTCTGCTCCGCTACCTCGAATGCCTGCTGCAAGGAGGCAATAAAAGTGGTCCTTTTGTCTGACCTCAAGAATGTGCCTGTGCACTTATGGCAGAACAACAATCCAGAAACAGCATCTGTGTTAGGATACTGATTTTAACTATACGCTGGAATTTTAGACTTTGCATCCCAGGTCCACCTCATGTAACCACCTACCACAGGGGTATTTACTGTCTCAGCCAAAATGTCTAATGCTCAACTGGGCTTCTGACCAGTATGTGAGTCCCCAGTATTGTTGTCCCTCTTCTACCCAATTACATCTCCACCCATACTAAACTGAAACAGACGTATAGAATAGTGGCCGAACTAGTTAAACATGAAGAAAAATACATATTTTTCTTCATTGCTCAGCCACATTTCTTCAATTATTATAATTATGATGCATTTTCTTTTCTACGCATACCCCTTTTTAGGTTACCTCGGTTAATCATTTACAATTGAATGGCAGATATAGAATTAATGTGTAATTTCACTTTTTCTTGCAACATGATAATCAAGCCAGCCCAAATATATTCACAGTATTTAATATGAATTGCATTCTCTGTTCTAAAGTGATTATTGTGGCGTTGTGAAGAAGGTTTCATGAAAAATAATGACTTAATTTCTCATTTATTATCATATTCATAGGACACAGGTTCACAGAAAAAAAATAAGTCAAAAAGTGCTAGGCCATTTTCTGCTAATTGTTCATTCTAAAAGATTAAAAGTAGAAAATAATTTTATATAAGTCAGAAACAGAGTGTTAAGAACCAGAGAGGACTTAATATTGGAGGCCAAGATGAGACAGGCCATGAAACATTGTTTCACCTACTTTTGCTGAAGATTAATGAGATGAATATTCAGCCCTCAGTTACTGGGGCTTATCCTTCCTCCCAACATGGATGAGAATAGCATAGTCTGTTATTATACTGAACACTACTGTCCTTGTTTAAAACAGCTATAAGAGTGTGAATCACATTTGAAACCCAAAAAAGGTTTTCTTATAGTCCTGAGTTAGCATAGTAAGCTATAGGTAGGAGGATGGAATTTATATAAAGCTTAACAGCTGATTAGACCTGTCAGCCTTAGAGTGATCTCCAAGCCCTTTGCCTGCTCCCCTCTGTTTGCTGAAATTAGTTTGTGTTGGCTTTAGGACTCTGTGTACTTTATCACCATTGACCACAGTTAAAGTGCTTATGCTTGCTCCGTAAAACAAAGTAAAATTGCCCCACACCTGATTGGCACATTTGATTTGCGTATCAGTCCCTTATGAAGCTTTACAACATGTACTCAACAAGAATCTATGACACAACTCTTTGTATAATATCAGGATTTTCAATACTTCTTTGATGAGCAAAAGGCTACGCAATTACCTCCCCAGAGGGAATATGATTGCCATATTGACCTAATGCAGAGCTCAGCACTCCCATGTAGTTGTGTCTACGCCCTTTGAACCCTAGACAAAACACCTAAAGAAATACCTAGATGAGCTTTTAGCCCTGAGGTTCATTCGTCACTCCACCTCCCCTGTATCATCTTTGCTCTTCTTCATCCCAAAGAAGAATGGCAAGTTGCGGCCATGCATCTACTATAGAGCATTAAATAAAGTGAGCGTGAAGAATAGATATCCATTGGCTCTAATCTCGGTCTTGCTTAACCAGGTGTGGAAGTCCACTCTGTACACTAAATTGGCCCTGCATAGTCCATACCATCTTATTTACGTAAAAGAGGGTGACAAGTGGAAAATGGTTTTCTGAACCAAGTTTGGACTATTCAAATACACAGTTATATAATTTTGGTTTTGTAATGCCCCACAGCATTCTAGTACCTTGTACACAAAGTTCTGCAAGATCTACTGGACGTTTACGTGGACGTATACATGGTCAACATTCTCATTTATTCACAAAACATGACAGAGCACATAGGTCATGGCAGGGAAGTACTACAAAGACTCAGAGAACAAGAACTGTTTGCTAAATTGGAAAAAATATACATTTCATACTCAATCTGTTGAATTCCTGGTCTACATCTTCTCTCCAGAAGGGGTAAGCATGGCTAGAAAGAAGGTTCAGGCAATATTAGACTGGCCAGCACCAACCTCAGTTAAGGAGGTGCAAAGTTTCATTGGTTTTTCAAACTTTTGCAGAAACTTTTTCATCAATTTTTCTGACATTGTAATTCCCATTACTAAACTTTTAAGAAAGAAGGTACCCTTTGTGTGGTCCCTGAAAGACAATGATGCCTTCAATCTACTTAAGGAAAGATTTAAGACAGCCCCACACTAAGACATCCATATCCCACGTACCCTTACTTTTTGGAGGCAGATGCTTCTCAGGTAGTAGTTGGGGGTATTCTACAGCAACATGAATGCACAACTGGGCACATGCACCGACTCCTATTTTTTCTAAAAAATTATTGCCTGCCAAGCAGAGCTATACAGTTGCTGAACAACAATTATTGGCAATCCACGTATGTTTCCAAGAGTAGCAGCAATATTTACTAGGCACTCAACACCTCATTACCATATACACTGATCATCAGAATCTCAAAACTCTTAGGTCTTTTAAAGCATTGACCACCAGAAAAATAAGGTGGTTATTGCTTTTCAGAGAATACAATTTCATCATCACTTATGGACCAGACACAGAACAGAACAAGGCAGATATGCCATCTAGGTGGGGTTACACAATTCAGGACTCTCAGGAACAGATACCACTGAATTTCATAGTCCCAAAACATGCTATAGGACTTTGCAAACAAGAATCATTCTTAAACAGAGTTAGACAGGGCATAAGCCAGGAAGACATGGCCTTGTGGATGGCCGGAAAAGATAATCACACACATAACTAAGACCAGTACCATAGACACACCTTATATGTCCCAGAGAATAATTGAGATAAGAAGCATTAACATGGTGTCATGATTAGGCGTAGGTGGAGTTCGCGTCGCAGCAGTACACAGAGCTATGCTGAGTCCAGAAAAAACTCAGTTGTGCTAAGCGGAGTTCCGCTAGTGGGCAGAGTTTCTTGCCGTGTCTGTTGGCTTCACGTTTAGCCTTACTGGCAACACAAAGTTGTACCTCGTGTTGGAATTCTCACGCAAACTGCACCATTCGGTTCGCATGGGCGTGGCCATCTTGTTTTTTTTGTGCTTGTTCTGGTGTTGGGGCCTAGTTTATATCCTCTCTGTATCTTTCCCATCCCCCACTTTTAAAACCTATTTTTGCCTGGTTTCTTTTTATGATATTAAATTTTCTCTTTCTCTTTTTGTATTTTAACTTTTCTCCTAATTTCTTTGGTATATACAACTCTTTAACTTTTTCTTTTTTTCTTTACTTTTTTTCCTTATTTTTTCCTTCCTTATCTCCTCCCCCACCTCCAAGTCCCCAGTGCCATGGCACAGCAGGGCAGCGCCAGACCCCTATTTGTCAGCCGCCTTCCTTGTGTTAAGGCAGAAATGTCAAGGGGTGCAGCCCCACACCCTATTTTCTGAGGTGGAGGTGGCTGCCTTGGTGTTCCATGTGCAGCGCCACCTCCGTCCACCCTGGCAGCAGGAGGCAGACATGGTTCTCGGTACGGCCTCCGGGACTTCCAGCAGCACTGGGAGAGGGTACACCGGACTGTGCGCCGCAGCTCTGGGGTCCAGCACTACCAGCAACAGCTGAGGCACTGGTGGGCCAACACCCTTGATCGGGAGACAGACCTACTCAACCTGCTTGGTGTCGAGGTTGTGGGGCTCGTGAGTAAAAATCAATTATTAGTTGTACTCTTGCTAATAGTTTCTTCCCAAATAGCAAGTATGCTGCTCAGTTACACGCAAGTAAGTTAATGTTATGTTACAAATATAATATTGTGTGATTATCATCTAGACAGGTGCTCAGCGCTACCTAATTGCACTTATTTTTGGCACTTACTTGGGCTGATTAAGAAGTAATGCAGAGACTCCTCCTGTGTCCTGTCATCGTTAATATATTAGTATTAGTTATTTTGCATGTTCTCTCACTTCTCTGTGCTTTTCTTTTTTGTAACTCGTACAGTGCCAATTGGCAAGCAATTTCCCAGTGATGTGTAGCAGTTTTGTATGCATCCAATCTAATGCATTGAGAGATTGAGAATGAGATCAGAACTGTAGAAATCATTAATTGCAAGTTATTAGTAATTCCAATATGTAGTTTAGGTAATTAGGAATAGGGTTAAGACATTTGAAATAGGTGGATGGCCCTTGATACTAATATTATTATTACACAGGCCCCCTAAACCTCTGATGTAGAAATGTTACTGTGTTTGCCTTTTCCTTTAAAAAAAAAAGTAATATTCTTGGAGAGATTATTTATTAATAGTTTTACTGATCTTTTCTACATTTTTCTCTCACATCATCCAGCATCCAGGGGCAGGAGGAGGGTTGTTGTTGAGGTGGGCAAGGCAGCTGAAGGTGGCCACTCCACAAGTGCAGAGGCAGATGGGTCTGCTGGCACCAGTAAGTCCTCCTGTTGTTGTTAATATTAATATTTATTTCCCTAACCTTTACCACTCCACACTTAGAGTTATTTTCAACCTTCTTGCTGTGCCTGTCTCCTATTTTTTTCCAACTTCACTACGATTTATCTCTTTCACTAAATCTTCTTATCCCTACATTATCCTATTTACTTATTTTCCATACTCCGATTTTCTTTACTTCGAACTCTCTATCTGTGATAGTCTGTCTGTAGTTTCTTTTCTTCTGCTTTGTCAGTGAGCTTTCTCTCTCCACTTATGTATCTTATCTTGTAGCGTGGTGGCAAGGCTCAGAAAACACATGCACTGAAGATTACATGCACATGTAAGGTATTCTACACGTTTCGTGAGAAGGCATTCTTTTTCTTGCTCCAGCGCAATCATAAAAATAACTAAAAAGGGTGTTTTGAACATGGTCATGTAATTGTTTGTACCCTCCAATGTTGTGTATGTATCATTAGTATACTGGCAGTTGGAAGTATGAGGAGGATGGCCCCATTGTATTAGCCAACCAAGACCATATGTCCTTCATTGACCACTTCTTGCACCTTTTTATTTCTCTCAAAAAACTCAGATTCATCAATAGCTAGTTCAACACCTCCATTAAAAAATGTTGTTACTTGAATACCTGGCTTTTAACTAGGCCTGGATGGAGTAAACGGAGTCCAGCTTCATGGAATTCCACGGAGTTGAATTGAAACTCCATGTAATTTGGCGAAGCTGGAGTTCTGTGCCCCTCGGAGTCCTCCTGAATGCCCCCATCTCGGAAGCGCTAAGCAGGGTCCTGCCTGGTCAGCCATGCCCGACCCTGATTAGACCTTCTAAGATGGGCGCATTCAGGAGGGCCGTAGGCAGTGAAAGCTGCCATTTCGGACCTCTTGTACAAATGCCTGTCCTATGTGCAGTGCACACGGGGCAGGCCGGTGCACAAGAGACCTGAAACTGCAGCTTTCTTTCACTGCTTAGGGCCCTGGCCTGAATTTGGGCCAGGGCTGTAGGCAGCGAAAGCTGTCAGGCCTGTTGTGCACCGGCCTGCTCCATGTGCAATGCATACGTGTCAGGCCTGTGCACAAAATGCCTGAACCAGCAGCTTTCACTGAATTCAGGCCAGGGCCATAGACGGCAAAAGCTGACGTTTCAGTCCTTGTTTGTGCACCAGTGTGCACACATAACAACAGAAAAAGAGAAGAGGACTTACCTGGGTCTTCCTGGGGGGTCCTCCTCTCCGACGAGTCCTCATCTCAGCGTGGCTGCCTCCCTCCTCTGCTCCGGTGCACGCTGCATACCAGTTATGGGCTGCACAGCGCAAGCGCAGACTGTCCACACTTAGGCTGTGCAGCCCATACTGGGCTGCAGCGCGCACTGGGTGAGCTCTGCTTCGCTGGCAGGGCTAGCAAGGTTTGTTGGACAATTCCGCACTCCAACCGGAGCATGGAGTTCAAAAAACTCATTTCGCTCTGCCAGCGGAGCGGAGCTCCACGCACACCCCTACTTTTAACAAATTTCCAAACAACAAAATGCCAACCTGATATTTTGATAAAAGAGAATCCGTACCTGAAATATAGTGATGTATTTTCAGTTGTATTTTATTATTAGAAAAAAACAATAGGGGGAGGCGTGTGTGGCGTCTAAATTGTATAATTTGTTTTTCAAGCCCCACTGACCACCAGTGCCGGGCCCAGCAGCGCCGACGCGGCTGTGGGAGCGGATCAGGGGGGAGTCTCTGCAGCAGCAGTGGTGGGTGGTGGTAAGTCCTAATGCTTACTTATTGACAATTACTATATATAATTACTTCAAGGGTGTAGTAGTGTTGTTGACTCACTTGTCAACACCTTGCATTTGCAGATGTAGCAGGAGTTAAATAAGTATTGGGCTCTTCTATCTGCAACTCAGCAGACTAAGGTTTATAAAATGAACTTGAACTCAGATGTGTTTTGGAAAATTGAAAAAAGGATGGAAGTTGAATGGATGGGTTGAATACCTGGCTTTTAACTAGGCCTGGATGGAGTAAACGGAGTCCAGCTTCATGGAATTCCACGGAGTTGAATTGAAACTCCATGTAATTTGGCGAAGCTGGAGTTCTGTGCCCCTCGGAGTCCTCCTGAATGCCCCCATCTCGGAAGCGCTAAGCAGGGTCCTGCCTGGTCAGCCATGCCCGACCCTGATTAGACCTTCTAAGATGGGCGCATTCAGGAGGGCCGTAGGCAGTGAAAGCTGCCATTTCGGACCTCTTGTACAAATGCCTGTCCTATGTGCAGTGCACACGGGGCAGGCCGGTGCACAAGAGACCTGAAACTGCAGCTTTCTTTCACTGCTTAGGGCCCTGGCCTGAATTTGGGCCAGGGCTGTAGGCAGCGAAAGCTGTCAGGCCTGTTGTGCACCGGCCTGCTCCATGTGCAATGCATACGTGTCAGGCCTGTGCACAAAATGCCTGAACCAGCAGCTTTCACTGAATTCAGGCCAGGGCCATAGACGGCAAAAGCTGACGTTTCAGTCCTTGTTTGTGCACCAGTGTGCACACATAACAACAGAAAAAGAGAAGAGGACTTACCTGGGTCTTCCTGGGGGGTCCTCCTCTCCGACGAGTCCTCATCTCAGCGTGGCTGCCTCCCTCCTCTGCTCCGGTGCACGCTGCATACCAGTTATGGGCTGCACAGCGCAAGCGCAGACTGTCCACACTTAGGCTGTGCAGCCCATACTGGGCTGCAGCGCGCACTGGGTGAGCTCTGCTTCGCTGGCAGGGCTAGCAAGGTTTGTTGGACAATTCCGCACTCCAACCGGAGCATGGAGTTCAAAAAACTCATTTCGCTCTGCCAGCGGAGCGGAGCTCCACGCACACCCCTACTTTTAACAAATTTCCAAACAACAAAATGCCCACCTGATATTTTGATAAAAGAGAATCCGTACCTGAAATATAGTGATGTATTTTCAGTTGTATTTTATTATTAGAAAAAAACAATAGGGGGAGGCGTGTGTGGCGTCTAAATTGTATAATTTGTTTTTCAAGCCCCACTGACCACCAGTGCCGGGCCCAGCAGCGCCGACGCGGCTGTGGGAGCGGATCAGGGGGGAGTCTCTGCAGCAGCAGTGGTGGGTGGTGGTAAGTCCTAATGCTTACTTATTGACAATTACTATATATAATTACTTCAAGGGTGTAGTAGTGTTGTTGACTCACTTGTCAACACCTTGCATTTGCAGATGTAGCAGGAGTTAAATAAGTATTGGGCTCTTCTATCTGCAACTCAGCAGACTAAGGTTTATAAAATGAACTTGAACTCAGATGTGTTTTGGAAAATTGAAAAAAGGATGGAAGTTGAATGGATGGGTTGAATACCTGGCTTTTAACTAGGCCTGGATGGAGTAAACGGAGTCCAGCTTCATGGAATTCCACGGAGTTGAATTGAAACTCCATGTAATTTGGCGAAGCTGGAGTTCTGTGCCCCTCGGAGTCCTCCTGAATGCCCCCATCTCGGAAGCGCTAAGCAGGGTCCTGCCTGGTCAGCCATGCCCGACCCTGATTAGACCTTCTAAGATGGGCGCATTCAGGAGGGCCGTAGGCAGTGAAAGCTGCCATTTCGGACCTCTTGTACACCTGCCTGTCCTATGTGCAGTGAACACGGGGCAGGCCGGTGCACAAGAGACCTGAAACTGCAGCTTTCTTTCACTGCTTAGGGCCCTGGCCTGAATTTGGGCCAGGGCTGTAGGCAGCGAAAGCTGTCAGGCCTGTTGTGCACCGGCCTGCTCCATGTGCAATGCATACGTGTCAGGCCTGTGCACAAAATGCCTGAACCAGCAGCTTTCACTGAATTCAGGCCAGGGCCATAGACGGCAAAATCTGACGTTTCAGTCCTTGTTTGTGCACCAGTGTGCACACATAACAACAGAAAAAGAGAAGAGGACTTACCTGGGTCTTCCTGGGGGGTCCTCCTCTCCGACGAGTCCTCATCTCAGCGTGGCTGCCTCCCTCCTCTGCTCCGGTGCACGCTGCATACCAGTTATGGGCTGCACAGCGCAAGCGCAGACTGTCCACACTTAGGCTGTGAAGCCCATACTGGGCTGCAGCGCGCACTGGGTGAGCTCTGCTTCGCTGGCAGGGCTAGCAAGGTTTGTTGGACAATTCCGCACTCCAACCGGAGCATGGAGTTCAAAAAACTCATTTCGCTCTGCCAGCGGAGTGGAGCTCCACGCACACCCCTACTTTTAACAAATTTCCAAACAACAAAATGCCCACCTGATATTTTGATAAAAGAGAATCCGTACCTGAAATATAGTGATGTATTTTCAGTTGTATTTTATTATTAGAAAAAAACAATAGGGGGAGGCGTGTGTGGCGTCTAAATTGTATAATTTGTTTTTCAAGCCCCACTGACCACCAGTGCCGGGCCCAGCAGCGCCGACGCGGCTGTGGGAGCGGATCAGGGGGGAGTCTCTGCAGCAGCAGGGGTGGGTGGTGGTAAGTCCTAATGCTTACTTATTGACAATTACTATATATAATTACTTCAAGGGTGTAGTAGTGTTGTTGATTCACTTGTCAACACCTTGCATTTGCAGATGTAGCAGGAGTTAAATAAGTATTGGGCTCTTCTATCTGCAACTCAGCAGACTAAGGTTTATAAAATGAACTTGAACTCAGATGTGTTTTGGAAAATTGAAAAAAGGATGGAAGTTGAATGGATGGGTAATATATAATATGAGTGAAAGGATGGGCGTGTGGATGAAAGGGCGCATAATGATAATCATATAGGTGGGTGATGAGGATGATGATAGGATGCATGTGTGGGTGAAGGTTGTATGAAAGGGTATACAGGTGAACGATGCCAGCTCAGGTGGGTAAAAGGCTATGGGTTAAAGGATTCCATGCTTGGATGGATGAACAGACTCCTCGGATGGGTTAGATCTCTTGGATAGGTGAATGGGTGAAAGGATAATGGGTGGTTATTGGGTAAATGTATGTTGGTGAAAGGTTTGTAGAGAGCCATGTTTGGAATTTGGAAAATGGCAAAGGACTGGTTGAGAGAATGTAAAGCTTAGCTGAAATGATGTGTATCAAAGCCAAGGGTGAAGAAGAATAAGAGTGCTAGAAGAAGACATTTGCAATGGTGATTAATAAATAAATGCTTGGAATGAAGAAACAAGCGAGCTGTTCTAGATAGGGGCATTCTTCTCACCTACTTTATTTGCTTGTAATGTTTTTTATCAAAGGTTTGATGCAAAGGTTTGGAAGTTAATTCAAACTATTCCCTTGACTCACAATATTTTTCAAGTGAGGGAGGTAATATGTATCCAAGCATCCATTAACCATTGCCTCCCTCACTCGCTATGGCCTTTCACCGGTGCCACCCATGATGACCTAACAGCTGCATGGTTCAATTCGGCAGAATCAGCACTGCAATGTTGGCTGTGCAATGTGCGTCTGTTAGCTTAAGTTAAATTAATGTGTCAAACGCTTTTCAATGCATGGCAATGCTAAAAAAGTGTGTTACCCTTTCCTCACAGTGCTCACTGTGTCAGTCACTTCCTAGTACTTCACTCTGTTAGTTTTTCTTAAGTTCTGTCCCAGACTGAATAATTTGAAAAATTCAATCTTTGGTTGCAACACATTTTTCAAGCCAGGCAATAATTATAATTGATTATGGCTTCCATAATGGATTTACTTCTGTTCTAATTTTTCCCTTTCAACATTTGGCAACCACAGTGAGTCACACTACTAGCCAGACCTTAGGCACATGATGATGATGATGAGGAATTGATTGATCTGTAAAGTGTGTACTCTATATACCCTTCCTAATCCACTCTACCTTAACTGCAGTTGAGTATGTTAAGAAGATTCCTTTCCTTGCAAATGTTTTTTTGTGCAAAAAAGTAGGTTTTACAATATGTGGTGGAGGAAGGGCATGAGGATAGTGAGTAAAGTGGTCCACAAGTAAGTCCCTTGGTTTTCCTGAATGGGATAGTCTGTGAGGATGTGAATGGACCACATAAAATCTAAATCCCATTCCTTAATCCTTTCCCTGTTCTGCAGTGCATCACTTCTCCCACCTCCTACTTATGGCAGACAGGATGTCTGCATGATTCATTATATTATGTGGCATGTTTCATTCTTAATATTCATCAGCCCTGTAGTTCAGGTACAAAGAAGGACTGGACCATTGGAATAAATAATTTGTTAGTACAGTTGCCCCAGCTGCAGACAGTAACGAGTATGACTATGGCACCAGCTGAGCTAGCAATGCCACCATTAATTTAGCAAACAGTAGAGAGAAGAATACTTGTACTCCATAGAGCATATTATGGCTGTGACAGTTATCACCTTAAAATTGAATGGCCTGTGGTGACCACCAAATGTACTGCTACTGTACCACTATACT
Organism: Pleurodeles waltl; assembly: GCF_031143425.1. Lineage (NCBI taxonomy): Eukaryota > Metazoa > Chordata > Amphibia > Caudata > Salamandridae > Pleurodeles > Pleurodeles waltl. The sequence continues at coordinate 103,576,918 of NC_090437.1, forward strand.
ACATGATTTTAAATAAGTGCTTTGCTTAGAGCATTGTTTACAATTTCTCTTTTTTCTTTCTTGATATAGATATTACTGCTTCTCCACCATCACGGCAGGAAATAGCAGCCCGGCTGGAGCAGACGAAGGTGGAGGCCATACTAGCCGAATACCAGTGGCTGGTGGTCCTCGAGAAAGAGGAGGAGGCAGCAGCAGCCGCTGCTGCTGGTACTCAGAGCCCCAGCCAGACCCCAGTGCCTCCAGCCCAGCAACACCTGTGCCGCAGTGCCAGGGCAGCTACCCGCCAAATTATCCCTGCTGCGCCTCCTCGGAGACCGTCTTCCAATGCCACCTCCTGCGAAGGCTGGCGAAACTAGAGGCCCATCAGGCACTTGTGGAGGGGCTCCTCTGCCCCTTTTTAAACATTTTATTTTGGTGGGTGGGACTTGTTGTGGGTGGAGAGGGTGGGAATGGGTTTTTGCTGGATTATTATTTTTATTTTTTTGAACATTGGACTACTGGACATATTTTTTCTGCTTTGAACATTGTTTGGGGAAAGGGAAGGTTGTTTGGGGATAGGGGTGGGCAAGTTGTGGGTGGAAGGGGTGGGTATTTTATTAATTATATTTGTTAGGGAAGGGGTTAAATAAATAGTTATATAAAGTTCTTTATGGCCAAAATCTTTATTTGGGGTGTTTTACTTCACACTGCTGCCTTTATGCAGCATGTTTTCAAAATCTACTGATAGTGTATTCCTTTTAGTGCAGCCTGTTTTACAAATCTGCTGACAGTGTATAACAATTATTTATGCAGTTAGGTTCACCCAGTATTCTTCTAGTCTCTGCAGTGCATCCTTCAAAATTTTACCTATAGGAATGGGGTGGAAAGATTTGCCATTGCAATTATATTGCCTAAACTAAAGGTACAACAATGTTCCATAATTATCTTACCTGAATGGATGAAGCGAGGGATGCACGGTTTCTCAAGGTACCAGGGTGGTGTAGTAGTAGCATGCTAGCGCACTAACAGTGGAAGCATCGGAAGTGAGGTCCCACTCCACCTAGGTGAACTAAAATGAAGATCCTGCACACTGAGTTGAGATTGCTCCTACCACATCTGCCCCACCAAGCGTGAAAGTAATCAATGGTGTAAATTATTAAGTAGCACCTCAATCAACCACACAGCGCGGGGAAGAGGGCTAGGGATTTGATGAATGGATATGAAAGGGATTTTGGGAAAGGTGTGACAAAAAGATAAACACAACACAAACCAATATTCACCTGGGAAATGATCAGCAACCTGTTGTGGGAAGAATAGAAAAACATGAATATGTTTCACACAAATAACTTAACATTCTGCCAGCCCCAGTGAGACCCAAGTTGTATATATCAAAAAAAATTCAGTCAGCTACATTTGCAAAATAGTAAATATAATAATTATTCTGAAGGTAACACACACAGTTCTAAAAAAAGAATATTGAAAACGATACTAGTCTGTATTGCCAACTTGTGTGGTGCATCTTCAATCTTCTTGGATTGTCCCATCAATCTTCTTGGGTGTCTGCCTGAAGCGGTCCAATAAGGTAAGCATGAGTGTTATGTTGCAGAAGACGAGAAGGCCTGTAGATTGTAAAACAGAAATGATTATCATCATGATATTGTAGAATAAAGAAGTATGGAATGGAAGGTAAGCTTTTTGAGGAGTAGTGTACCAAGATGACTCAGTAGTGGCAGAGCAAAGACCTTTACAATCATTCACAGACAGGTGTCAGCATGTATCGGGATGATCTAACTCGCAACTGTCATGCTCATCATAACATTTAGCCTAGAGCACTGCATAATGTGACATTATCATCCATCACATGACTGTCTCCTCCAGTTTCTTACAACAGGCCCCCCAAACAACTACATAGTTTCAGGTATGAGCCAGCGAGCAGACACACACAGCAGCATTGCAGTTCCCAAATCAAGTAATTGACACACCTCTTACCACCAGTCCAAAGATTGGAGTAGGCCTCTTAGACTCCTCCTCATATCACCCCTGTTGATTTCCATGAAGTTGATATTTTTCTTCTTCCGGCAGTTGTTTAAGTTGTCAAATCACGCTCTGATTCCTTCCTCCATTCTCCAGTCCAGACTCTGATTAAAAATGATTTTGTCCTACTCCATACCAACTACTCCCAAGAGTCACAGTCTCAGTCACAACTCAATTGAGATAGAGCGACCTGTAACTGTTTAACAACAAGAGAAACATTGAGTATTCTTTATTTTCTGGAATAGAATTTTGTTTGTTACCTAAATGAACTGTTCGGGTCTTCTTTGACAAATGTGAAAAAGAAAGCAGAGCATCAGAAAACAAAGCAGTGTGAAACTGCTGGCAAACAAATTTCGGTAAGTGTGAAAGGGGAAAAAAATCACCTTCAGGAAAAAAATATCACCAATTATTATTTTTTATAATATGCCACCAACATTGTGAATTGATCATGACACAAACACAAGCCAGCGTAATATAGTGAAACAATATAAACACCCGCTCTCACTATGTGCCACCACTAGACATGATGAGTCAAACCAATCATCTCTATTCTCAACATTGAAACAAGTATCACTCATATCAATGGTTGAGGCATGTATAGCATTACTTACCTGTTCCAATCAAGCATAGTGGCACATTGCTGATCCACTTCGATTCAGGAAATGAAACACACATTGGCCAGTAAGTTGTAAATCAAATATCTGGAGTAGTCCTGATATGGGACAAAGGAAAGAATAGGCACCTAATGGAGGTAGGCATTGTCTCTCAAATCTCCTTGAAGTGATTTTGGTGGGTTTGGGGGCTTCTTCAATGCACACTGGTTCAACTACAATTTGGCCATACATGTGCCTAAAACAGTTGTGGTTCATTAGTCATTTTTAGACAGAAACAAACAATATACAATAAAAAGGTTCCCACAGCTAGCTATTTTTTTTCTCAAACCTGTTCATAGTAGAAAGTAGAAAGCTCTACAGTACCCCAGGTCTAGTCAGGGAAGTAAACAACAAACTTAGGTTGTTGAGGGCGGACCCACACCAGCGACCAACATGGCTGCACGGCGCTGAAGCTCCGGCAGCAGAATTCCCTGAGCCTGCCAGAAAAGCGTCTACATAGCATCAATCCGATGCAAAGAGGGAATTAAAGGTAGGTGGGGGCAGCGGGAGGACCCTGGTCCTGGCGTGTTCCTTGGAGGCCCCACAGCAATAGGCACAGCAGGTGAGCCTGATGCCCGGATTTGGAGGGCCTCACATTGCGGCCTGCTGCCCCCGCCTTGGGCAGTTTTTGTTTCTCCCGGTGCTGGCTCCTGCTTGGGAGGGCTTTGCGGCATCTGGGCTGGCCACGGGCCTGGTGCTGGGGCTATTTGACCGTGCGGCAGTGAAGTGGTGCCCCACAGCCTGTACTTATTACATCCTGGGGCTCTGCGCCCCACCCCACTGGACACGACCATGTGCCTTGTGGGGTGAGGATACTGTTGGGGGACCTGGCCATTGCTGTGTGACTGAGGCCGCCCCCCCTTTTTTTGCCCCATGAAAAAGGTGATCTGAAACACAAAAGTAATCTGGGGTCTGATACCTACAGTTGCCTTCTCAGTGGCGTTTCTCCAGGCGCACCCTTTTATAAGCGCTGAGAGTTTACTGCCATGGGTCGTGGAGACCCCAAACAACGCAAGCTGCCATTCGAAAAATCACGCACGCTCACATTCGTAGACACCGACACGACTATGGCGGATGGCGCGACTGGAGGTCAGGCCTTGGGCCATCAGACAGACCTACAGTCCATTTGGCAGAACTGTGCTATTGGTTCCAAGGCATTGATGCATGGTTTGACTCCCTAATGTCTCTCCTGGACAAGATGGGAGAGTGCCTGGACTGCCATGAACCTCGACTTCAGGCGGCTGAATAACTCGTCTTGTCACTGGAGGACATCCACACCCAGTCAGATATACACCTAGACAGATTGGATGTCAGATTAAGCATCATTGCTGTGAAAAACAAGGATCTTGAGGCGCTCGGTGGCCTCAATAACATTAGAATTGCGGGGTTGTGGAGATCACCGTTACGGGACGTCTAGATACTTTTGTTGAGACATTACTATGTGAACTACTGGGGCACCCAAACTTCACTGCCACATTTGTGCTGGAAAAGCCCACCACTCTCTTGGCCCTCAGCCTATCACTGGTGCACCACCGCACCCCATTATCGCCAGGTTGCTGAATTTCAATGATCGTGACATGGCACTTCAACTGGCGAGAGAAGGGCCCACTATAATATCAAGGGATGTCCCAGTCCATCTTTCCAGATTTTAACCATGGCAGTTCAGGAGGCCCGACGCATGTTTAAGGATGCCAAGGCATCACTGTGCAAGCTGGGGCTTCGCTATTGAATGTTGTACCCTGCCAGACTCACAGTTGATGTTGAGGGCAAGCCCAGCTTTTTTGATACCCCAACTGAAACCTTGGTGTTCTGCTAGACATATACCAAGGAACATGCTCTGCCGGCTCGGCGCTCCCCAGAACACTCTCCATCAGCCACACCACTACCAAGCAGTCTAGACCTTTTCCCACCTAAATGGTGTCCCCATGGTGTTACTGACTCACAGCGATGCATGCATGGTTACTACTCCTCATTATTGTCAATTTGGCTGGCACTCTGCTTCTGTTAGCTTTTCCTCATTCCCTTTACAAGACTAACTTTGTACAAGAGGAGACTCCAGTCGTGGTGTTGCTCTCTCCTCATGGTTGATACCAAGTTTGCATTTAAATTCTGTTATATTTCACTGCGACTACTTTGTGATTTCACTCAGTGCGTTTTCACTGAGTGTGAGAGGAGGGTTGGGGTTATGGGTTTTGTTGATGTGTTTGTTATTTGTGTTCTTGCTGTTTCTTTGACACATGGTGACCGATCACGCCCCTCTGTGTGCGTTCATCCACTAATAACCTGATGATGCACACTACAATAGGGACCTTCTCCCCACAATCCACTGTATTCGTATCCTGGAATATGAAAGGCCTTAACAAGTGCAATAGTGCTGCAATAGCATTCTTACAGGAGACTCATCTGGCCCCCAAGTCCACCTATACCTTTGGGGTCCTCATCATTTTTTTTCTAGTTACAGCTCCTACTCCTGAGGGATCTGCATACATAAGAGGGTCCCTTTCCATGTTATCTCTACTGTCGCTGACACAGAAGGTCAGTACATTTTTGTAGAAGGCACACTAGCTGAACAAAGGGTATTGCTGGCCAACATTTATGCCTCAAACACAGACGACCCTGATTTTTTTCACACATTATCAACCCAGTTGGCCTGCACGGACCCCGACTGCATCATTTTAAGTGGGGATTTACACATGATCTGGGACCCAACGTGCAACACCACAGCTGAGACCCCAACGTTAAAACCCAAATCACTGTGCACCCTTCAACACCTCTGCTACGCCTACCAGCTATACGACCCATGGCGCTTGCGACCGCAGACATTGCTTGCTTACACTCACTATTTGGCTCCCAATAGCACATTGACATGCATAGATTTTTGGCTGGTGTCCCCACCGGTGTCAGCATGGTTGACTACTGTTATGCACCTATCACTCACATTATCAAATCACTCCCCGGTGATCTTGATCTGTTCTATCCCCACCTGGGGCTGCGGGAGTATCCTTGCCAGTTCCCTTCCCTTGCCCTCCAGGATGCCGTGTTCTGCTCTGCCCTGCAGATGGCAATTTCGGAGTACTTTGCTCTGAATGTAGGAACTGTCTCTACACACGCTACGCCCTGGGAAGCCTTTTAGGCGTACACATGGGGCATATGCATAGCTAAGCACAATGGCGTGCTACGCGATATACGTACTAGCATATCGCGAGTTGGGGCTGCTCTACGAACTTTAGACCAGGCTGAGGTGCTAGCACGGATCTAAGTAGGCGCTCCGACCTCATGGAGTAGTACCGGGACTGCAAGATTCTCTACCTCTGGATGCCCACCATTATGGTGAGTGACTGTCCGGGGCATACGTTGGGGTGCCTCCTCCGTCCCCCTAGTGCAGTGACATATATATACATGAGCTATGCAGGGCAAGGGAGCACAGGATGGGCACCCGGGAAGTGCAATCTGAGCTTTTAGCATACAATATCACATTGTATGACAGTCAGCAGAGCGAGGGCACATCACTCCTATCATAATACTTGGAGGAGGTGGCCATGGTTTGGCTTACATCGGCACAACATCAAACCCTCCATGAATTGTTTACCTGAAAGGAGATCATGCAGGCCATAGATGACCCTGATGCCTCTAAAGCTCCCGGGCTAGATGGCTTCACAAGCAAAATTGATAAAATGTATAAACAAATTCTAGCCCCGCATCTTTTAGAAGTGTACAGTGAGGCTCTAGCATAGGGCGAGTTGCCCCCGCCATTGCGAGAGGCGGTTATCACACTTTTACTTAAGCCGCAAAAAGACTCCCTGTACTGTAGCTCCTATCGACCGATTTCACTGCTGAACTTTGACACTTAGGAGCATATTTATACCCAATTTGCGTCATTGTTTTGACGCAAATTCGGTGCAAAACGTACTCCATATTTGTATTTTGGCATTAGACCCATCTAATGTCAAAATATTGGAGTTTGCACCATTTTTTAGATGCATGAACCTACATTGCATCAATGAGATGCAAGGTAGGCGTACCCATCTAAAAAATTGTGCTAACCCCATAGCCCCATATTTATCCCCCTGTACTAAAATGACACATGGGTAGGAGGAAGGGCTAAATAATGGTGCAAAGCTTGCTTTGCACCGTTATTTAACGCCTGGGTCAAACCAGGTGTTAAGGGACCTGTGGACCCATTTCCATGGTTAAACACTATGGAATGGGTCCACAGGTGCCCTCCTCAAGCCCCAAGAACACCCCACCCACACCAGAGGGACACCAGAGGATGGGGGACCCCATCCCAGGTAAGTAGGGTAAGTATAGGTACGTAATTTCTGTTTTAATTAAAGTGCCATCGGGGGCCCAACCTGTAGGAACTTGGCCCATAGTGAATGTCAAGTTAAGGAGGGTGCATAGTTCTGGAAGAATTTCCTCCATACCTTTCTCTAACAGCATAGAAGATGCTGGCTCTCCAGGGAAGCCCGGTATCACCCTCTTCCACAAGATCCATATTTGATTAATAGTAATAATGCTATACTCTTGCAGCCCTTCTCCCATTAATCTAGATTCAAACAAGGCTTCCGAACAGGAGACTCCACTCACCTCCTTGGGGAAGTAGTCTTAGATACTAAAGATCTTGTCTCGAACAAAATAGACAATCTCATTGCATCCCTCCTCCGGTAGGGTGTTTATAGGTGCTACCCGCTCCAGGGAGGATAGAGTCTTAACAATGGAAAAAAGGTGCTTTGAGGAGTTCTTTATGAATCAATTGGTCAATTGAGAGTCAGCCACGTCCAAATTAGTGGACAAGGTGGGATGGTTATGTGTCAAGCTTTCCAAGAAGACAGTGGATGTCACCTGCCTCCAGTTTTGCGAGAGAAACTGTTTCCCTACCTTGGCATTCCTCAAGGGGGCTGGGGCAACACAAACTGAAAAGGTATCGCAAAGTGATCTGACCAGGTAAGGGGAAAGGGAGGGTCAACCACCACTCACAGAAAATTAGCAAAGGTCAGCTGTAGTGTGTAGCCTAATTTATATGTGGGTAAATGAACCAATTGAGTACATTGAAAAGTTGCTAATATTAATTGATGTTTTGACGCAAATTCGGTGCAAAACTTACTCCATATTTGTATTTTGGCATTAGACCCATCTAATGTCAAAATATTGGAGTTTGCACCATTTTTTAGATGCATGAACCTACATTGCATCAATGAGATGCAAGGTAGGCGTACCCAACTAAAAAATGGTGCTAACCCCATAGCCCCATATTTATCCCCCTGTACTAAAATGACACATGGGTAGGAGGAAGGGCTAAATAATGGTGCAAAGCTTGCTTTGCACCGTTATTTAACGCCTCGGTCAAACCATGTGTCAAGGGACCTGTGGACCCATTTCCATGGGTAAACACTATGGAATGGGTCCACGGGTGTCCTCCTCTAGCCCCAAGAACACCCCACCCACACCAGAGGGACACCAGAGGATGGTAAGTATAGGTAAGTAATTTCTGTTTTAATTAAAGTGCCATCGGGGGCCCAACTTGGGGCCCCCTGCATGGCACAGAGTGCAATGACCATGCCCAGGGTCACTGGTCCCCTGTGCTGGCCATTGTGGTGGTGGGCACGACTCCTGTTTTTTCTAAGACAGGAGTCATGTGGTATGGATGGTTTTATAAAAGAAAATGTCGCTAGGCTGGTTAGAGTCATCTTTTATGACTCAAACCAGCCTAACATCATTATTTGGTGCAAACCCCCCCTTCTCTCATACTGTCAGCCCCAACCGGCTAACGTCTTTTTTTTCTTTACCCTAGCACACCCTTTGCACCGGCTTGCGCATTCCATAAATAGTGCGCCCGGCTTGTGCTCAGGAATGGTGCAAGCCGGTGCTAAACTTTTTGGTGCAAAACTGCGTTAGTGCAGTTTTGCACCAAAAAGTATAAATATGCCCTTAAGATCAGGAAAAGCTCCTGGCCGCCCACTTCTCGTTGCTGCTGGACAGCATCATCTTCCCGGTGCAGTTGGGGTTCTGTCCCCCGTTGCTCTGCAAATATCAATCTTCGTACGCTGTTCGCGGTGCTTCACAGGATCTCCGCTTCTACCCACGGTCGCCCTACTGGACGCTGATAAAGCATTTGGCTCCCTCGAATGGCCCTTTCTTTTTGCCATCTTGAACAAGCTGGGACTCCATCAGGGCTTCACAGCCCTGATTAAATTATTATTTACTGCCACTACTGCTAGGATACTGGTAAATGGCACTATTAACGCTCCATTTTCTAACTCCAAGGGGACTTGACAGGGCTGTCCACTGTCCCCCTTGCTTTTCATAAAAGCAGTAGATCTTCTGGTCAGACAACTGCAGGAAAATCATATTTATAGGGGACTGCAATTTTGGAGTGGACCTCTGCTTGTCTCCCTATATGCGGATGACATTCTGCTATTCATCTACTACCCGGAGGTAAATCTGGATACTGTTTTGCAGGAGGTTGTCTGGTTTGACGTTTTTTCTGGGCTACGGATCAACTGGGTAAAATCAGAGATCTTTACATTCAAGGATGCGATGGTCCCATTTTGGGAGCAATATCCTTTGAAATGGTGTGAAGGCACTGTTACGTATCTGGGCATATACTTCCACCGTGATAAGGATCTGATTATCCGCCTTAACTATGGGCCAGCGGTGGAGAAGCTCACAGTGCAAATTGATTGCTGGATTAAATTGCCGATTTCCATAGCGGGCTGTATTGCTATAATCGACATGGTGATCTCCCACTTTTTAATATCTCTTTGTGAACATCCCTATCCCTTTGAAGAATTCCTTTTTTGCTACTCTACGGCAACTCTTGACACAATTTGTCTGGGCGGATAAGTGCGTAAGGATTCAATGGGACACATTGGTGCTTTCCTATGAAAGGGGTGGCTTTGACTGCCTCATTTTCATTTATAGTACCTGGTCACACAGTATAGTTTCTCCTTCCACTGGTACCACCCGATGCGCACCTACAATATAATACCCCTGAGAGAGATCTGCTGTTCCCTGTGTGTAGGAGGATGGCCTGGTTTGTAGTGGGTCCCACAGGTACTTACACCTTATACCAGGTCCAGTTATCCCTTATTAGTGAGATGTAGGCAGTATTTAGAAGCCGGGCTGTCCAGAGGTAGCTGTAGGCAGAGCAGCCAAGGCTGAACTAGGAGACATGCAAAGCTCTAGTCACACAGTACTCACACACATGAAAGACAATACTCAGTGTTACCAAAAATGAAGGTACTTTATTTTAGTGACAGAAGGCCAAAAACACTTTGGAGACTATACTCCCTAAGGAGCTAAGTAAATTACACAATATATACACTAGTAACCAAAAACAGGTAAGTAAACAGTCAGAAAGTAGTGAAAATAGTGTAAATCACAATAGGTTGCAATGGGCCTAGGGGGGACACAAACCATATACTAAAATAGTGGAATGCGAAAGTCGGTTTCCCACCTAGGCAAGCGGAGTGTGTAGAGGGGTGCTGGAGTGTAAGAAAACGCCAAAGGTAAGTAAAATACCCGACCCCAGAGCCCAGAAAAGCAGGAGTAACACATGCAAATTTCCTAAAACACACTAGAAGTTGTGATAGAAGACAGTGCAAGAACCAGAAGAGACTGCAAGACACCAACAATGGATTCCTGGACCTGAAGACCTCTGGAAGAAGGGGACCAAGCCCAAGAAGGACTGAAGAGTCCAGGGAGAACAGGAGCCACTGCTAACCTGGATGAAGGTGCAAAAGGAGAACCACTAATGAGAAGACAAAGTCAGTATTGCACCAAAGAAGATAGATGCAGGTTCTTGGTTGGTGCAGAAGATGTCCCACGCCAGATGGATGAATGCAGGTTTTCATCACTGGATTCCGCAAAAAAGCCTTTGTAAATGCAAAGCTTGTGGTTCGCAGAAAATGACGCTGCCCGGGCCCAGGAAGGACCAGGTCGACTCCACCCAGAAGGAGGAGACAGAGGGGGCTCTAAGCAACTCAGCAAGCCTTCAGAAGAGCAGGCAGCATGCACAGGAGTCCCACAGCATGGGGACAAAGTAGTTGCAAATGGTGTTCATTGCAGCACTACACAAAGGGATCCCACGCCGCCGGAGAACAACTCAGGAAGCTGAGAGTTGCACAATAAAGTGCTGGGGACCTGGGCTAGGCAGTGCATGAAGAAATTCTTGGAAAGCGCACAGAAGCCCTAGGAGCTGCAAAACACGGGGTGCACAAGGATGCTGTCTGGCATGGGGAGGCAAGGCCTTAACTCCACCAAATTTGGAGAGTTGGCCCTTTGAACAGTCTGGATCACTTTAGTCCACCACCTGTGTTTCAGGATCCACGCTCGTCGTCAGGAGAGGGGACCCAGAGTACCAGTCGTCGCTGCAGAGAGGTGCCTGCTGAAGCAGGGAAGTGACTTCTTTACTCCACGGGAGATTCCTTCAATTCTTCTGTTGCAGGATGAAGACAGGCAGTCCTTGGAGCGTGCACAACCTGGAAACTGTTGCAGTTGCCGAAGTTACAAAGTTGCAGTAGTCATCTTGGATACTTTGTTGCAAGTTGTAGATTTCCTGGAGCAGTTCTACAGTTGATCCGATGGTAAAAGGTGAAGCAAAGGATGCAGAGGAGTCCTGCTGGAGTCTTGCAATCCGAATCTGAAGAAACACCCAGAGGAGAGACCTCTAAATAGCACTGAGAGGGGGATTGGTCACCTAACCAGGTAAGCGCCTATCAGAAGGGGTCTCTGACATCACCTGCTGGCACTGGCCACTCAGATGCTCCCAGAGTTCCCTGACCATCCTGAAAACAAGATGACAGAACCCAGAGACACTCTGGAGGACCTCTGGGCACCACCCCTGGGGTGGTGATGGACAGGGTAGTAGTCACTCCTCTTTCCTTTGTCCGGTTTCGCGCCAGAGCAGGGACTGGGGGTTCCTTAACTGGTGTAAACTGGATTATGCAAGGAGAACACCATCTGTGCCCTTCAAAGCATTTCCAGAGGCTCTGGGAGGATACCCCTCCCATGCCTGTAACACCTATTTCCAACAGGAGAGGATGTAACACCACTCTCCTAAAGGAAATTCATTGTTCTGCCCTCCTGGGATTGAGCTGCTCAAGCCCCAGGAGGGTGGAGCCTGTCTGTGAGGTGGCAGCAGCTGGGACTGCAGTGAAAACCTCAGAAGACTGATATGGCTGTACTGGGGGGCCATGGTGGAGCCCCCAAAGTGCATGGGATTGTGCAACTAATACTGGAATCAGTATTTGGGTACAATTCCCAGTTGTTAGACACCTCACATGGCCATATTCGGGGTTACCATTGTGAAGCTACATATATGTATTGACCTATATAATGGCATCCCCACACTCATGAAGTCCGGGAAAATGAGAGTTGATGACGTGGGGAAACCTCTGCTAGTGCAGGGGTGCCCTCACACACAGATACTTTGCACCCAGCCTTCAGGGTCTGAAGGCCTGACATATAGGTGACTTATAATTGACCTGGTGCAGTGAAAATGGCTGTAAAATAGTGTGTTACACTATTTCACTCAGGCTGCAATGGCAGTCCTGAAGAAGTGTTTGTATGAGCTCCTTATGAGTGGCAAAAGAAGTGCTGCAGCCCATAAGGATCTCCTGGAACCCCAATGCCCTGGGTACCTAGGTACCATATATTAGGGACTTATAAGGGGGGTCCACTATGCCAATTTGGAGTGGAATACTGGATTACCAGTATGTTAGTACAAATTTGGAACCAGAGAGAGCATAAGCACTGGAGTTCTGATTAGCAGGACTCCAGCGACACAGTCAACCATACTGACAAAAACAGTTAAACATACTGACATGTAGGGCACAAACTATAAGCAGAGAGGTCCTGACTAGCAGGATCCCAGTGACAGAGTCAAAACACACTGACAAATAGGCCACAAAGGGGGGTAACCATGCTAGAAAGAGGCTACTTTCTTACACCGTGCTCTTATGCACAGTGCTCCCACAACGGTCACTGTGAGAAAGCCGGAAGACACACACGAGGGATAGAATTTCTCGTACTTCACGCCGAAATATTCTAGCAAATACGACTGGGGTGAACCTAAAAGAATAGACAGATGGATGGATAGTTGGTTTCGCAATACATGAAAGAGACCTGTGATGCCCAGCGCTTAGACTGTTTTTGAAGAGGCAAAAAGAGGTGATTGACTGTGGTTAAAAACAGTGCATGTTAGATGGGATATGAGCGTAACGGACATGTAAATGATCAAAGCCTTGAAGAAGTCCAGTCAGGACGAAACACGTGTCGGCTGATTGCTTTCCATTCTTTTTCTATATGTTTTGTGTATATATGTATATATTTATATGTATAAGAAAATTTATTCTTTTTGTATTGAAAACTTCTATTTGTATGAATATATCTTTCGTTTGGATAGTAATATTTTTGTGCATGTCTCCTCTTTTGGTCAGCTTTTTGATTATTCATACTATTTAAGAAAAGGAGAGGACTAAAATAGCATTGGAGTTAAACTTATTGTGATCCTTTAACTTACCTCATTAAGATATTAAATTTTCTTTAGTATAGATATAGATTTGTTGGTGTGCCCCACTGGTTTGTTTCATTGTTACTAGAACGCGTTTACTTTTGTGAACCCGCTTTTACACATCAAGGCAACGATGTGTTTCAGTGTATGAGCACCCATAATTTCCTTTTCGAATACATAATTGGAATGTGCATTTATTTCAATTAATGAGTTGCCATTTGTTGTCAATTGCTCCATGGAGGATGCCTGCATTCACCAGTATTGCCCTTGACTGATAATCCATGGCTCCCACTTACATGTGAGACACTAGTTAAACGTACTCTGGCAGCCCTCTCATTGCTTACCATGGGGGATTTGTTCCCAGATGGGCACATCTTTTCTAGAACAGAGGATACACGCCTTACGGCAGCACCCATTATGAACCACTTTGTTCTTAGGCGATTACAGAGCACTCTGCACACTCTGCTTCACACTTATCCACTGGCACCTGAGAAATTCCCCTACGCTGCTGATTGACAACACAGATAGCACCAGACTAATCTCCCGGATGTACCCAGTGTGCCTAGAACTTCTCTCTACACATGACTCCAAGCTCTTTAGTTGCTGGGATGCTGACCTGGGAAGGCCCATCTCTGATAAAATGTAGAAGACCTGCTGCACACACTGCATATCAATGATCAGCCACCATTGCCTAATTCATTATAAATTGCTTTGGCAAGTTTATGTCACACCTTTAGCGCTTTCTCAAATAGACAGCACCTGCTTGCACTCCTGTCACAAATGTCAGACACCCGAGGTGGACTTTGCACACATGACGTGGTCCTGTCCCACCATTGCATGCTACTATGGGGAGGCATTTTCCTGTCTTTCTCTTTGGGCTCTGCTGGGATATGTGGCAGACATCCCTAAACCAACCAGAAGGTTCACTGCCCTTGTGCTACTACTTGCTTAACTGCTAATGGCTATGCACTGGGGGACTAGGCCCTCCCCTGCGGTGGAGGCTTGTATCCATAGTCTAATATATTGTGACACAAATAGTGAACTATATGCCTCTCTATGACCCCCCCCCACATCCTGTCCCCCAAATATTTGGCAGCCTTTGCAGGACTTCTTGGTGGAGCACCCTGGTAGATGGTGGTGGGAGGTTGATGGGCAGTAAATGGAACTGGACTGTGCTGATATTCCAGATGGAGGCTGAATTAATGTAGTGCAATCTTATGTGATCTCTGTTTGTGAACTAGTAGAAGGGGATATGCCCCCCTTGCCCCTCCCCCCTTTGCGGCCAAATCACTGTGTATACCTACAGTATATTACACACGTGTTACTGACTAAAGACATTGGTCCTCCTCCCTCATGGTATTTCATTGTGTGACGAGGATGATGCGGGTTTTATGTGTCATGTTTTTTCTTTTCCTTTTCTTCTTGTTTAGAAACTAAATTAAAAAAAAAATTAAACCTAAAAAAACAAAATACTCAGGTGGTTCACCTAGAAGTGTTTCAGCTAACACACTACCATGACCTCACTCCAACCAATCATCACCCTCATCAACCTCCTGTTGTACTTCAGGCATGCTGTAATTTGGTGGTATAAAGTGCTGATTCATTTTGAGCATAGTCAATTTCTCGACATTTTGGGGCAAGAGACTGGTCCTTCTCACTGTCACAACCGCTCCAGATAAACTGAACACATGCTCAGCAGACACACTGGCTACAGGGCAAGCCAGATACTTTATTGTCAGCCAGCTGAGCACTGCCCATTGGCGCCTCTTTCCATACCAACACACCAATGGGTTTTGACCTCAGTTGGGTCACACAGGTAGGCCTGGACCATCTGCTCAAAAGTCATTGGCGCTCCACCTTGCTCGAGCTCTGTTGCCTTCGCCTCTGCAGTGGACTTAAGCCCTGCCTTTAGAAACCATTCAAATGCAGATTTTGGGGATGCTGTCAGGCATTTAGACCAGGGCCCATTGGTCCATCTCAATGATCATGCCCCTTTCACAGTTGCATCCCCTCTTTGCATGACATATTCATTGATCGGTCTGTATTGCTCAAACAGACACTGTAACATGTAATAAGTAGAATTCAATGTGTTGGCACTTCCTGTGTGAGGGATTTAACTGGCATTCTATTATCACGCAGGATAATCCTCAACAGCTTGTAGGCTTTAAAAGAATGGCTAAAATGAGGGCAGATTCTTCTGCATGTGGACATGTGGTTATTGACTCGAGGTTCTTTTTGAGGAAGTCCTGTACAATGATGTTTATGCAGTGCGCCAAACACAGGACCCTGAAATAGTCACCATCTGACATGACCTTAACTACATTACTGCCATTGTCCGCAGCAACAAATTCAACGTTAAGCCCTCTTGGGCACAGCCATTCAAAAACCTTGTTGTTAAAGTCATCCAAGATGTTTGCACCTGTATTGTATTTCTCCATGGCGAACATAGCTACTGTTGCATGCTTCCAAGCACCATTACAAATTTCAGCTGTGTCAACACTTGCAGATATCATGTCTCTAACCCCCACAAAAGAGATCCAGTGTGCAGTGATGCACATGTAATCAGTGCTCAGCAACTTGTCCACATGTGTGTCGTCAGGTGGATTGTCTGGACAGCACTCTACTGCAAATATTGTCTAACCAATTCCAGCACATGGTGATATAGCTCTGGAACAGCAACTCTGACGAAATAGGTCCGGCTAGGAACCTTCCATTTCGGGCAGACAGACACCACAAATTCATTAAAAACCCACTCCTTCCACAAAAGAAAAAGGGAGGAGATCGAACGCTAACTTTTTAGCCAGCTTCCCATTGTACAAACATGCAGTTGGGTGGTTGTGTTCGTACTGCCCCTCCTACTTAAACATGAAAGTAATAGTAGCCCGGATTTTATTCTTTGCTGGTGCCACTGATGCAGGCGACGTACAAGGTGGTGGTAGGCTCAATGTGCGTCTCAGGAGGGCGGCCACTGTAGGTTCTTGCCTTGGTGTTTTGACCTGACTCTGAGTCTTCCTGTCCCATTGCTGATGTGGGTGACAATACTACTACACTGCTGGAGACAGGGATTATTTTTGTAACAATATCACCCTCTTCTTCACCTTCCATCATGATTGGATCAGATTCTCTGTTTTCAACACCTTCACTAACACCACTTGCAAGCTTTTCCTTTTGGCCGCTAAGGTGGGCCTCCCAGCGGATTGTGTGGTGTTGTCTCAAATGGGTTGTCTGGCCTCTGGTTCCATAGTTTGCACCAAGCTTACCCCGACTAACACTTGCACGGCAAATAGAGCATATGGCAATGTTTGGCTCCTTTTCAATAACCGTAAGGAAGTCCCAAACTGGGGAGGTCAACTTTCTAACACTGGTGTCACTGCCAATGTCTGAAAAAGTGGCGGTAGGTGGATGTTGTTTTGATGATGTTTGCCTCTCTGCAGTGCCTTCTTCTACTGAGGTGGGTGTGGTTGTAGGTCACACCTGGGCCTTGTAAATATGGGAGCTGGTGGAGGTGGTGGTATCGCTGCCACATCTCTCTGAGCAGGTTGAGAAGATAGGTTAATGTTGGACTCCACTGGGGCTGGGCTAACATCATTGATGACTGGCTCATCGTCATTCTCGTCACCCCCCCCCCCTTCTTCATCCGTAACTCTTCAGAAACCTTTCTTTTCACTCTTTGCCTCTCCTGACATGTCTCAGACTGAGGTGGCATCCAAGTGGAGTCTTGATCACCAGAAGGGAGGCTTGAGGAACAAGATGGCGGAGATCTGGAAGACAGTGGACCTTGTGAAAGAGAGGCTTCTTCGGCTTCCTCTGCATGAAGCTCAACATCATGATATGCTCCTATTCCGGGAGGAACTGCTATTGCTGGCTGAGGCTGCAGTTGTTCAGTGGCTTGAGTTTCCGGCAACAATTGGGTACTAATTTGAGAAACAGATAAGTCCATTTCAACGTCTCCGCTCGTAGGTGTTCCTGTGATTAGAGAGGCTGCCTCTGTGCCAGAGATGGGCGTGGGTCTACATTTGAATGGGGCTGCTGATGTGGGAGTGGTGCTCCCAGCATGCTCCCCCGAGGCTGGTGCGGCAGACACATGTCTTTGCCCAAAAAAGGTCTGGGGCGACATACCAGTGGTGGGAAGCTCCTTCTTATCACTGGCCACTTTTTTTGTAGCAGCTTTCTTTGGGGCTATCTTGAAGCTGGCAGTTGGCAGTAGCACTTAGCTTCAGCAGCTGAAGAGATGTCCATGTGGCCATGCGTCATGTTGAGCACAGGCCTTCTGTCTGGCGGTACTATGGGTGATATCTCTTTCTCTTTGTGCACCTAAAAGCAAACATGCAAGAAGGATCAGTGAAACATGGCATTGTTGCAGTTGCATTAGTAGTAGAAACAAACAATATCAAAGAATGGTTACTTAAACATATGAATAATTATGAAATACAGTGTATTCATTTGTAACAGCACACCAACAGTAACTTTCATTAGCATATAAGTCATGAAGGATAAGAAAGAGCAACAACTACAACATACAGAATGTAACTTTTAGCTTTATCTCATCTGTCTGCATCAAGTTGGCTTGTGGCACTCAGGGAGGTGTTGGTGACAAATAGAATTATAATAATAATCCTTGAATAATGTAATGTTATGGAATGTAGTGCAACTGTACGCCTATGGCAGACATGGGGCTAATGAGGAAAATTGACAAGAAAAAAAGTTAAAAAATCTATATTGTTATTATAATTAAACCGATATTATAAAATTAAATAAAATAAAGGTTGTGAAAAAATTAGAAGAAAAGGATAAAAATTGTTTAAAATAGATTGCAATTGCTAATGTACTAGGGGAAGGGGACTAACCTGAAAAACCATAGGGATTTGGGAGGCAAGGAGTGGTGGAAGTGAAAAATGCAAATAAAAGTATGTAATAAAATATAAAAGAAAACTGCTCATACAGTACATTTAGTAATAATCATCATTGACCTACTAGGCCTGAATAAACAACACACAGAGTGACAGCCAGCCACATGGTCAAAACCAACCAGCAAGGAGGCATGGCTACCAGCACATGCAGCCCGAAAGCACACTGGCTACTTACACAAAATGGCCACCAGCCACATGGTCAAACAACAACCAGCAAGGAGGCATGGCCACCACAACATAGAATAACACTTGCAGGCCTAAAGCACACTGGCTACCTACACAAAATGGCCACCACCCACATGGTCAAACAACAAATAGCAAGGAGGCATGGGCACCACAACAAAGAATAACACGTACAGGCCTAAATCACACTGGCTGCCTACATAAAAGGGCTGCCAGCTATATGGTCACACAACAACAAGCAAGGAAGCATGGCCACAACAACAAAGAAGAACATATGCAGGACCACTGGCTGCCTAAACATAATGGCCACCAGCCACATTAAACAACAAGAAGGATGAACAGAAAACAAAAAACACATATAGGTATAGGACCATAATTATGACTATACAAAACGGGCCCCTGGTCACATTGCATGGGGAACAAGGACAATTGGTGGCCTATCACAAACACTCTCACGCACTGGTCAGACAAAGATGGCTTTGGTATAGGAGAAAGAAACAGCATTGTCAGTATTAGTAATTCCAAAAACTAAAATTAATAGGGTAAACTTTTTTTACAACAACACACATCATACAAAGACATCACGTACTATATAACCCCCCACACTGTTTGCAGAAAAACATACGAAATACTGCCAAACAACATTTTGTTATCGTTTATCCAATGCCATACATGGTGTTTCAGTTCCACAGACACCACAAACAGTTGTTTTATTTTCATCATGCACCCTTGACTAGTACTGGGCCTATAACTGGAATGCCTAATACATTAGCAGGCTAAGCCACTTACCATTAACATTCAATTTAATTAATATTGCAAATTTACAAAACAAAACATGGAGCAAATTCTGTGCAACATTTTTCCTTTGAAGAACCAAATTTACAAGTAAAAATATCATGGGGCCACAAATGCAGGCCATCCACAAACATACTTTAAAAAACAAATAAAAGTACAGATAATTCCTGGGGCACGCCCCCAATCAAACAACCAAGTTGTACAACACCCTTGTACGATTGCTTTTTGACTTACTTGTGAAAACTCAAATACAACAGTCCTTAAATCCAATGATATATCCAGGAGACAAAAAAGTGAGCCTTCCAGCTTGAAATCCAAGTGAAAAGTGACCAGGAGATGGACAAAGCAATGGAGGAGACTGCTGGACAGGAACAGGAAGTTGGAGTCCCTGGGGCACTTCCTGTTGTTGGGAATAAAAATGGTACTCCTTTCCCAACAATATCAACACGAATGGTCAATTAGAGAAGATTTGTCACTCAAAGTTGTACATTTTAGGTGCTTCAGCTTCGCCAGGTTGCAGCAGAAGTCGATTGCATTCACTAGCGCTTGCCTCTGTAAAAAAAGATGCGCCGGATGTCGATGGTGTGGTGCTTAATTTCACGAGAGGGTAAAAAATCTTGTTTGTGATCACAAGAGAGCGGAAGTCTTTTGTCTCACATCTCGCGCTTGCAAAATGACAGAAAGCATGCGCCAACGAGCATGCACCAGAGCTCGGAGTCTAATGGGAACTCCATGTTCTCCGCGGAATGTGGAGTTGCCCAATTCCACAAACTCCACCAGTGGAGCGGAGTTTTTCGCCCAGCCCTAGTCACAATACCCTGCTACCTAGACACGCTGGAATTTATAAAACTTTAGCTAACTGTTAACAATGGTTTTGGTGGCCAACACCATCCAAAGATGTGTATGATTACATCCAGACCTGGCCAATATGCTCACTTAACAAGGCACCTCATTATGCCCCTGCAGGACACTTACAGACCTTGCCTCTACTACCACATACCTCACATACTATTAGTATGGACTGTATCGCAGACTTACCTAAATCAAATGGCTATAATACTATTTCGGTAATAGTGGATGTCTTTGGAACATTGGAACATTTTATCACCCTTAAACAGATACCCATTGCCAAGACTCTCTCCATGCTATTTGTCCAACACATCATGCAGTTACATGGTCATCCCTCTGTCATCATTTCGGACAGAGACCCGCAATTCATTTTCTGGTTTTGGGACAGTGTTTGCACATCCTTAGACTCTCCATGTTAGACAACATTAGACTCTCCTTTGCTTATCACCCACAACCTAATTGCCAGACTGTGTAGGTGAACAAACACTGTAATGTCTTCTAACTTCTACTTCACAAGACTGGGTATCCTTGTTACCATTTTCTGAATTTGTGTACAAATGCTTACAGCATTCTGCCACTGCGGTATCCCCCTTTTATTGTGTAGCAGGGACACCTCTATACAGTATATTTTACCAGAAAATGTTGTCATACCTTCTGAATATGTACCTGCCATACAAGACTATCAAACTCACAACAACAGGTGTTACCATGCTTACATCATGCTAAAGAGAGTATGGAGAAATATGGTAACAGACACTGACAACAACAACCGGCCTATGAAATTGGAGAACACGGTTGGTCACAAAGAAACTGCACCTACAGGGTCCACATAAATCACAACCCAGATATGTAGATCCCTTTCCAAAAGAATGAATCATTTACCCATAGCAGTGAAATTAAAGCTGCCAGAAGATTTACGCTTTCACCCAGTGTTTCATGTATCTCTCCTGAAAAACTATGATGCATAAACCCATCCTGCTCCACCACCTATACCACTGGATGGCCATTTAGAATTTGAGGTACAGAGAATCCTAGACTCAAAACGTGTTAATGACTGTTTTTTTTAATTGATTGAAAAGGCTATGGTACTGAAAAGCAGTCTTGGAAACCAGACAGCAATGGTCATGCCCCTGGCTTGGTCCAATCCTTCTATGCTCATCACCCAGACAAACCACGTCCCGGTGGCTGTTCCTTGTGGGGGTGGGTACTGTCACAACTCCCTCTTGCACCCTTTGTACAGTGGTTCTGGTGCACAGGGCTCATGTTGTATTTCCCCTGTGTGCTCTTCATGGCCTCCTGTGACACCAGGATAAACACCCTTCAGGCCCCATGGTCCTAGTACACTTAACCCCTTGGCAAGCCCCTTCCTAGAGCACATTAACTCATTTGAACATTTTGGTACAGTTGTTCAATTTGTTTTTTTGGTTTGCACACTTGCAATTAATAGAATTGTGTTACCTGCTTATTGATTCCAACTGCCATGACCTATTGACCCCACCTGCTAATAATAGCTTGATTTCTAAAGTGCATGGGAACTCCAACTGGAGTGTCCCAGCGCTAGCCAGCCAAAAAGTAGAGTCTACTCCCCCCTAAGGTCCAAGACAGATAGTATTACAGTTGTTTAAAACAACACGTCTAAAAGTTTTTTCTGGAAAACTATTTCAGAGGTTTCCACCCTAAGATCATGAGGCAAGGTGTTCCAGAGTTTGGAAACACAATAGCTAAAAGGACAGTCCTCCATGCGTACTCTACAAATTATAGGGATGACAAAACAAAGCCCATTGGAGGATATCCGGTCTCTGCTTGGGGTGTACCTTCTTACCAGAATATGGAGATATCGGGGGCCTTTCCGATTCCAAATTCTACAACAGAAACAGAGAGCATTAAAATGGATTCTCTTATTAGTAGTGAGCTAGTGTAATGGCTTCAATGCAGCACCCATTTTCATCAGTTTCAGGATATTAAGAAGCAGGTGAGCTGCTGCATTTTGAACTCTGGAGTTTAGGCAAGCGACCTTGAGCAATACCAAGGAACAGAACATTGCAGTAATCCAATCTGACATTACCAAGGCCTGGATTACAGATTTCTTACACTCTAAGGGAAGAAAGCCGATAAATTTGCTCAGGGTTTCAAGGATACTGAAAACATTTTCCTGCTAGGCAAGAGATTTGGTTTTCAAAAGACAGCTTAGCATTGAACCAATCCCCAAGATTATTCACTTTCATCTGGGAAATAGGCACAGACCCTAAGTCCTCCAGCCACCAAGCAGAGGATCAAATCGAAGGTTGTTTCCAAACTGCCAGACCTCAGTTTTACCCCCATTCCGTTTGAGGCAACTATGAGACATCCACTCTGCAAGAGCAGAGAAGCAGGATTTAAACTGAGAGGCATATGTTCCTCCATCCTGAGATAGAGTGATAATGGGCTGTGTGTCATCTGGATAACAGACAGTATTAAAACCACTGCGCTCAATGTCATCAGCAAGGGGGATGCATATATACATTGAACAGAGTTGGGCTCACAGCTGAGCCATGCGGTACCCCCTGCTATAATGACAGCGTCTCAGAATAGAATGGTTGTTGCAGTACCTAAAAGGTGCAGTTCTGGAGGAAGGAAGCTAACCACCAAAGTGCCTGCTCCCCAACCCTATACTTCCATAGCTGTTCCAGCAAAGTATAATGTGAGACAGTGTCAAAAGCAGCGCTTAGGTCTAACATAATCAGAGCTGCAGTATTCCCCTCATTCACTATTTGCATCAGGGATCCATAAGCTAGCAACAGAGCAGATTCTGTGCTTAAAAGAGGGCAAAACCCTGACTGAGTCTCATGAAGAAGCTCTTTTGCTTCGATGAAAGCCATCAGCTCCACATTTAGATATTTCAAGTTTTCAGGTTTTGAGGGATCAAGGGAGGGTTTCTTTAGCAGATCTACCACAGTAGGTTCTGCAACCTGTAGGAACTTGGCCCATAGTGAAGGTCAAGTTAAGGAGGGTGCATAGTTCTGGAAGAATTTCCTCCATACCTTTCTCTAACAGCATAGAAGATGCTGGCTCTCCAGGGAAGCCCGGTATCACCCTCTTCCACAAGATCCATATTTGATTAATAGTAATAATGCTATACTCTTGCAGCCCTTCTCCCATTAATCTAGATTCAAACCAGGCTTCCGAACAGGAGACTCCACTCACCTCCTTGGGGAAGTAGTCTTAGATACTAAAGATCTTGTCTCGAACAAAATAGACAATCTCATTGCATCCCTCCTCCGGTAGGGTGTTTATAGGTGCTACCCGCTCCAGGGAGGATAGAGTCTTAACAATGGAAAAAAGGTGCTTTGAGGAGTTCTTTATGAATCAATTGGTCAATTGAGAGTCAGCCACGTCCAAATTAGTGGACAAGGTGGGATGGTTATGTGTCAAGCTTTCCAAGAAGACAGTGGATGTCACCTGCCTCCAGTTTTGCGAGAGAAACTGTTTCCCTACATTGGCATTCCTCAAGGGGGCTGGGGCAACACAAACTGAAAAGGTATCGCAAAGTGATCTGACCAGGTAAGGGGAAAGGGAGGGTCAACCACCACTCACAGAAAATTAGCAAAGGTCAGCTGTAGTGTGTAGCCTAATTTATATGTGGGTAAATGAACCAATTGAGTACATTGAAAAGTTGCTAATATTAATTGATGTTTTGACGCAAATTCGGTGCAAAACGTACTCCATATTTGTATTTTGGCATTAGACCCATCTAATGTCAAAATATTGGAGTTTGCACCATTTTTTAGACGCATGAACCTACATTGCATCAATGACATGCAAGGTAGGCGTACCCAACTAAAAAATGGTGCTAACCCCATAGCCCCATATTTATCCCCTTGTACTAAAATGACACATGGGTAGGAGGAAGGGCTAAATAATGGTGCAAAGCTTGCTTTGCACCGTTATTTAACGCCTGGGTCAAACCAGGTGTTAAGGGACCTGTGGACCCATTTCCATGGGTAAACACTATGGAATGGGTCCACAGGTGTCCTCCTCTAGCCCCAAGAGCACCCCACCCACACCAGAGGGACACCAGAGGGACACCAGAGGATGGGGGACCCCATCCCAGGTAAGTAGGGTAAGTATGGGTCAGTAATTTCTGTTTTAATTAAAGTGCCATTGGGGGCCCAACTTGGGGCCCCCTGCATGGCACAGAGTGCAATGACGATGCCCAGGGTCACTGGTCCCCTGTGCTGGCCATTGTGGTGGTGGGCATGACTCCTGTTTTTTCTAAGACAGGAGTCATGTGGTATGGATGGTTTTATAAAAGAAAATGTCGCTAGGCTGGTTAGAGTCATCTTTTATGACTCAAACCAGCCTAACATCATTATTTGGTGCAAACACCCCCTTCTCTCATACTGTCAGCCCCAACCGGCTAACGTCTTTTTTTTCTTTACCCTAGCACACCCTTTGCACCGGCTTGCGCATTCCATAAATAGTGCGCCCGGCTGGTGCTCAGGAATGGTGCAAGCCGGTGCTAAACTTTTTGGTGCAAAACTGCATTAGTGCAGTTTTGCACCAAAAAGTATAAATATGCCCTTAAGATCAGGAAAAGCTCCTGGTCGCCCACTTCTCGTTGCTGCTGGACAGCATCATCTTCCCGGTGCAGTTGGGGTTCTGTCCCCCGTTGCTCTGCAAATATCAATCTTGGTACGCTGTTCGCGGTGCTTCACAGGATCTCCGCTTCTACCCACGGTCGCCCTACTGGACGCTGATAAAGCATTTGGCTCCCTCGAATGGCCCTTTCTTTTTGCCATCTTGAACAAGCTGGGACTCCATCAGGGCTTCACAGCCCTGATTAAATTATTATTTACTGCCACTACTGCTAGGATACTGGTAAATGGCACTATTAACTCTCCATTTTCTAACTCCAAGGGGACTTGACAGGGCTGTCCACTGTCCCCCTTGCTTTTCATAATAGCAGTAGATCTTCTGGTCAGACAACTGCAGGAAAATCATATTTATAGGGGGCTGCAATTTTGGAGTGGACCTCTGCTTGTCTCCCTATATGCGGATGACATTCTGCTATTCATCTACTACCCGGAGGTAAATCTGGATCCTGTTTTGCAGGAGGTTGTCTGGTTTGACGTTTTTTCTGGCCTACGGATCAACTGGGTAAAATCAGAGATCTTTACATTCAAGGATGCGATGGTCCCATTTTGGGAGCAATATCCTTTGAAATGGTGTGAAGGCACTGTTACGTATCTGGGCATATACTTCCACCGTGATAAGGATCTGATTATCCGCCTTAACTATGGGCCAGCGGTGGAGAAGCTCACAGTGCAAATTGATTGCTGGATTAAATTGCCGATTTCCGTAGCGGGCTGTATTGCTATAATCGACATGGTGATCTCCCACTTTTTAATATCTCTTTGTGAACATCCCTATCCCTTTGAAGAATTCCTTTTTTGCTACTCTACGGCAACTCTTGACACAATTTGTCTGGGCGGATAAGTGCGTAAGGATTCAGTGGGACACATTGGTCCTTTCCTATGAAAGGGGTGGCTTTGAATGCCTCATTTTCATTTATAGTACCTGGTTACACAGTATAGTTTCTCCTTCCACTGGTACCACCCGATGCGCACCTACAATATAATACCCCTGAGAGAGATCTGCTGTTCCCTGTGTGTAGGAGGATGGCCTGGTTTGTAGTGGGTCCCACAGGTACTTACACCTTATACCAGGTCCAGTTATCCCTTATTAGTGAGATGTAGGCAGTGTTTAGAAGCCGGGCTGTCCAGAGGTAGCTGTAGGCAGAGCAGCCAAGGCTGAACTAGGAGACATGCAAAGCTCTAGTCACACAGTACTCACACACATGAAAGACAATACTCAGTGTTACCAAAAATGAAGGTACTTTATTTTAGTGACAGAAGGCCAAAAACACTTTGGAGACTATACTCCCTTAGGAGCTAAGTAAATTACACAATATATACACTAGTAACCAAAAACAGGTAAGTAAACAGTCAGAAAGTAGTGAAAATAGTGTAAATCACAATAGGTTGCAATGGGCCTAGGGGGGACACAAATTATATACTAAAATAGTGGAATGCGAAAGTCGGTTTTCCACCTAGGCAAGCGGAGTGTGTAGAGGGATGCTGGGAGTCTAAGAAAACGCCAAAGGTAAGTAAAATACCCGACCCCAGAGCCCAGAAAAGCAGGAGTAACACATGCAAATTTCCTAAAAAAAAAATAGAAGTCGTGATAGAAGACAGTGCAAGAACCAGAAGAGACTGCAAGACACCAACAATGAATTCCTGGACCTGAAGACCTCTGGAAGAAGGGGACCAAGTCCAAGAAGGACTGAAGAGTCCAGGGAGAACAGGAGCCACTGCTAACCCGGATGAAGGTGCAAAAGTAGAACCACTAATGAGAAGACAAAGTCAGTATTGCACCAAAGAAGATAGATGGTTGGATAGATTCTTGGTTGGTGCAGAAGATGTCCCACGCCAGATGGATGAATGCAGGTTTTCATCACTGGATTCCGCAAAAAAGCCTTGGTAAATGCAAAGCTTGTGGTTCGCAGAAAATGACGCTGCCCAGGCCCAGGAAGGACCAGGTCGACTCCACCCAGAAGGAGGAGACAGAGGGGGCTCTAAGCAACTCAGCAAGCCTTCAGAAGAGCAGGCAGCATGCACAGGAGTCCCACAGCATGGGGACAAAGGAGTTGCAAATGGTGTTCATTGCAGCACTACACAAAGGGATCCCACGCCGCCGGAGAACAACTCAGGAAGCTGAGAGTTGCACAATAAAGTGCTGGGGACCTGGGCTAGGCAGTGCATGAAGAAATTCTTGGAAAGCGCACAGAAGCCCTAGGAGCTGCAAAACACGGGGTGCACAAGGATACGGTCTGGCATGGGGAGGCAAGGCCTTAACTCCACCAAATTTGGAGAGTTGGCCCTTTGAACAGTCTGGATCACTTTAGTCCACCACCTGTGTTTCAGGATCCACACTCGTCGTCAGGAGAGGGGACCCAGAGTACCAGTCGTCGCTGCAGAGAGGTGCCTGCTGAAGCAGGGAAGTGACTCCTTCAATCCACGGGAGATTCCTTCAGTTCTTCTGGTGCAGGATGAAGACAGGCAGTCCTCGGAGCGTGCACAACCTGGAAATTGTTGCAGTTGCCGAAGTTACAAAGTTGCAGTAGTCATCTTGGATACTTTGTTGCAAGTTGTAGATTTCCTGAAATTAGGCCACCATCGCCTAATTCATTATAAATTCCTTTGACAAGTTTATGTCACACCTGTAGCGCTTTCTCAAATAGACAGCACCTGCTTGCACTCCTGTCCCAAATATCAGACCCCCGAGGTGGACTTTGCACACATGACGTGGTCCTGTCCCACCATTGCATGCTACTATGGGGAGGCATTTTCCTGTCTTTCTCTTTGGGCTCTGCTGGGATATGTGGCAGACATCCCTAAACCAACCAGAAGGTTCACTGCCCTTGATACTACTTGCTTAACTGCTAATGGCTATGCACTGGGGGGCTAGGCCCTCCCCTGCGGTGGAGGCTTGTATCCATAGTCTAATATATTGTGACACAAATAGTGAACTATATGCCTCTCTATGACCCCCCCCACATCCTGTCCCCCAAATATTTGGCAGCCTTTGCAAGACTTCTTGGTGGAGAACCCTGGTAGATGGTGGTGGGAGGTTGATGGGCAGTAAATGGAACTGGACTGTGCTGATATTCCAGATGGAGGCTGAATTAATGTAGTGCAATCTTATGTGATCTCTGTTTGTGAACTAGTAGAAGGGGATATGCCCCCCTCCCCCCTTTGCAGCCAAATCACTGTGTATACCTATATTACACACGTGTTACTGATTAAAGACATTGGTCCTCCTCCCTCATGGTATTTCATTGTGTGACGAGGATGATGCGGGTTTTATGTGTCATGTTTTTTCTTTTCCTTTTCTTCTTGTTTAGAAACTAAATAAAGTTTTTTTTTTAAACCTAAAAATACAAAATACTAAGGTGGTTCACCTAGAAGTTTGTCAGCTAACACACTACCATTACCTCACTCCAACCAATCATCACCCTCATCAACCTCCTTTTGTACTTCAGGCATGCTGTAATTTGGTGGTATAAAGTGCTGATTCATTTTGAGCATAGTCAATTTCTCGACATTTTGGGGCAAGAGACTGGTCCTTCTCACTGTCACAACCGCACCAGATAAACTGAACACATGCTCAGCAGACACACTGGCTACAGGGCAAGCCAGATACTTTATTGTCAGCCAGCTGAGCACTGCCCATTGGCGCCTCTTTCCATACCAACACACCAATGGGTTTTGACCTCAGTTGGGTCACACAGGTAGGCCTGGACCATCTGCTCAAAATTCATTGGCGCTCCACCTTGCTCGAGCTCTGTTGCCTTCGCCCCTGCAGTGGACTTAAGCCCTGCCTTTAGAAACCATTCAAATGCAGATTTTGGGGATGCTGTCAGGCATTTAGACCAGTGCCCATTGGTCCATCTCAATGATCATGCCTTTCACAGTTGCATCCCCTCTTTGCATGACATATTCATTGATCGGTCTGTATTGCTCAAACAGACACTGTAACATGTAATAAGTAGAATTCAATGTGTTGGCACTTCCTGTGTGAGGGATTTAACTGGCATTCTATTATCACGCAGGATAATCCTCAACAGCTTGCAGGCTTTAAAAGAATGGCTAAAATGAGGGCAGATTCTTCTGCATGTGGACATGTGGTTATTGACTCGAGGTTCTTTTTGAGGAAGTCCTGTACAATGATGTTTATGCAGTGCGCCAAACACAGGACCCTGAAATAGTCACCATCTGACATGACCTTAACTACATTACTGCCATTGTCCGCAGCAACAAATTCAACGTTAAGCCCTCTTGGGCACAGCCATTCAAAAACCTTGTTGTTAAAGTCATCCAAGATGTTTGCACCTGTATTGTATTTCTCCATGGCGAACATAGCTACTGTTGCATGCTTCCAAGCACCATTACAAATTTCAGCTGTGTCAACACTTGCAGATATCATGTCTCTAACCCCCACAAAAGAGATCCAGTGTGCAGTGATGCACATGTAATCAGTGCTCAGCAACTTGTCCACATGTGTGTCGTCAGGTGGATTGTCTGGACAGCACTCTACTGCAAATATTGTCTAACCAATTCCAGCACATTGTGATATAGCTCTGGAACAGCAACTCTGACGAAATAGGTCCGGCTAGGAACCTTCCATTTCGGACAGACAGACACCACAAATTCATTAAAAACCCACTCCTTCCACAAAAGAAAAAGGGAGGAGATTGAACGCTAACTTTTTAGCCAGCTTCCCATTGTACAAACGTGCCGTTGGGTGGTTGTTTTCGTTCTGCCCCTCCTGCCTAAACATGAAAGTAATAGTAGCCCGGATTTTATTCTTTGCTGGTGCCACTGATGCAGGCGACGTACAAGGTGGTGGTAGGCTCAATGTGCATCTCAGGAGGGCGGCCACTGTAGGTTCTTGCCTTGGTGTTTTGA
Organism: Pleurodeles waltl; assembly: GCF_031143425.1. Classification (NCBI taxonomy): domain Eukaryota; kingdom Metazoa; phylum Chordata; class Amphibia; order Caudata; family Salamandridae; genus Pleurodeles; species Pleurodeles waltl. The sequence goes on from NC_090437.1 coordinate 103,606,340, forward strand.
CCTGACTCTGAGTCTTCCTGTCCCATTGCTGCTGTGGGTGACAATACTACTACACTGCTGGGGACAGGGATTATTTTTGTAACAATATCACCCTCTTCTTGACCTTCCATCATGATTGGATCAGATTCTCTGTTTTCAACACCTTCACTAACACCACTTGCAAGCTTTTCCTTTTGGCCGCTAAGGTGGACCTCCCAGCGGATTGTGTGGTGTTGTCTCAAATGGGTTGTCTGGCCTCTGGTTCCATAGTTTGCACCAAGCTTACCCCGACTAACACTTGCTCGGCAAATAGAGCATATGGCAATGTTTGGCTCCTTTTCAATAACCGTAAGGAAGTCCCAAACTGGGGAGGTCAACTTTCTAACACTGGTGTGTAGGAGGCTGGACTGGCTTGTAGTGAGTACCAAGGGGTACTTGCACCTTGCACCAGGCCCAGTTATCCCTTATTAGTGTATAGGGTGTCTAGCAGCTTAGGCTGACAGATAATGGTAGCTTAGCAGAACTACAGTACCACTTAGTGTCATATGCACAATATCATAAGAAAACACAATACACAGTTATACTAAAAATAAAGGTACTTTATTTTTATGACAATATGCCAAAGTATCTTAGAGTATACCCTCAGTGAGAGGATAGGAAATATACACAAGATATATATACACAATAGCAAAAATATGCAGTATAGTCTTAGAAAACAGTGCAAACAATGTATAGTTACAATAGGATGCAATGGGGAAACATAGGGATAGGGACAACACAAACCATATACTCCAAAAGTGGAATGCGAACCACGAATGGACCCCAAACCTATGTGACCTTGTAGAGGGTCGCTGGGACTATTAGAAAATAGTGAGAGTTAGAAAAATAACCCTCCCCAAGACCCTGAAAAGTGAGTGCAAAGTGCACTAAAGTTCCCCTAAGGACAAAGAAGTCGTGTTAGAGGAATAATGCAGGAAAGACACAAACCAACAATGCAACAACACTGGATTTCCAATCTGGGGTACCTGTGGAACAAGGGGACCAAGTCCAAAAGTCACAAGCAAGTCGGAGATGGGCAGATGCCCAGGAAATGCCAGCTGCGGGTGCAAAGAAGCTTCTACTGGATAGAAGAAGCTGCAATTTCTGCAGGAATGCAAAGGGCTAAAGACTTCTCCTTTGGAGGACGGATCCCTCTTGCCTTGTAGAGTTGTGCAGAAGTGTTTTCCTGCCCAAAGAACGCCAACAAGCCTTGCTAGCTGCAAATTGTGCGGTTAGCATTTTTGGACGCTGCTGTGGCCCAGGAGGGACCAGGAGGTCGCAAATTGGACCAGAAGGTAGAGGGGACGTCGAGCAAGACAAGGAGTCCTCTTAGCAGCAGGTAGCACCCGGAGAAGTGCCAGAAACAGGCACTACAAGGATGCATGAAACAGTGCTCACCCGAAGTTACACAAAGGAGTCCCACGTCGCCGGAGACCAACTTAGAAAGTCGTGCAATGCAGGTTAGAGTGCCGTGGACCCAGGCTTGGCTGTGCACAAAGGATTTCTGCCGGAAGTGCACAGGGGCCGGAGTAGCTGCAAAAGTCACGGTTCCCAGCAATGCAGTCTAGCGAGGTGAGGCAAGGAACTACCTCCACCAAACTTGGACTGAAGAGTCACTGGACTGTGGGAGTCACTTGGACAGAGTTGCTGGATTCGAGGGACCTCGCTCGTCGTGCTGAGAGGAGACCCAAGGGACCAGTAATGCAGCTTTTTGGTGCCTGCGGTTGCAGGGGGAAGATTCCGTCGACCCACGGGAGATTTCTTCGGAGCTTCTAGTGCAGAGAGGAGGCAGACTACCCCCACAGCATGCACCACCAGGAAAACAGTCGAGAAGGCGGCAGGATCAGCGTTACAGAGTTGCAGTAGTCGTCTTTGCTACTATGTTGCAGGTTTGCAGGCTTCCAGCGCGGTCAGCAGTCGATTCCTTGGCAGAAGGTGAAGAGAGAGATGCAGAGGAACTCGGATGAGCTCTTGCATTCGTTTTCTAAGGAATCCCAAGAGACAGAGACCCTAAATAGCCAGAAAAGAGGGTTTGGCTACCTAGGAGAGAGGATAGGCTAGCAACACCTGAAGGAGCCTATCACAAGGAGTCTCTGACGTCACCTGGTGGCACTGGCCACTCAGAGCAGTCCAGTGTGCCAGCAGCACCTCTGTTTCCAAGATGGCAGAGGTCTGGAGCACACTGGAGGAGCTCTGGGCACCTCCCAGGGGAGGTACAGGTCAGGGGAGTGGTCACTCCCCTTTCCTTTGTCCAGTTTCGCGCCAGAGCAGGGCTAAGGGGTCCCCTGAACCGGTGTAGACTGGCATATGCAGAATTGGGCACATCTGTGCCCAAGAAAGCATTTCCAGAGGCTGGGGGAGGCTACTCCTCCCCTGCCTTCACACCATTTTCCAAAGGGAGAGGGTGTAACACCCTCTCTCAGAGGAAGTTCTTTGTTCTGCCATCCTGGGCCAGGCCTGGCTGGACCCCAGGAGGGCAGATGCCTGTCTGAGGGGTTGGCAGCAGCAGCAGCTGCAATGAAACCCCAGGAAGGGCAGTTTGGCAGCACCAGGGTCTGTGCTACAGACCACTGGGATCATGGGATTGTGCCAACTATGCCAGGATGGCATAGAGGGGGCAATTCCATGATCATAGACATGTTACATGGCCATATTCGGAGTTACCATTGGGAAGCTACATATAGGTAGTGACCTATATGTAGTGCACGCGTGTAATGGTGTCCCCGCACTCACAAAGTCCGGGGAATTGGCCCTGAACAATGTGGGGGCACCTTGGCTAGTGCCAGGGTGCCCTCACACTAAGTAACTTTGCACCTAACCTTTACCAGGTAAAGGTTAGACATATAGGTGACTTATAAGTTACTTAAGTGCAGTGTAAAATGGCTGTGAAATAACGTGGACGTTATTTCACTCAGGTTGCAGTGGCAGGCCTGTGTAAGAATTGTCAGAGCTCCCTATGGGTGGCAAAAGAAATGCTGCAGCCCATAGGGATCTCCTGGATCCCCAATACCCTGGGTACCTCAGTACCATATACTAGGGAATTATAAGGGTGTTTCAGTAAGCCAATGTAAATTGGTAAAATTGGTCACTAGCCTGTTAGTGACAATTTGGAAAGAAATGAGAGAGCATAACCACTGAGGTTCTGATTAGCAGAGCCTCAGTGAGACAGTTAGTCACAACACAGGTAACACATTCAGGCAAACTTATGAGCACTGGGGCCCTGGGTTACCAGGGTCCCAGTGACACATACAACTAAAACAACATATATACAGTGAAAAATGGGGGTAACATGCCAGGCAAGATGGTACTTTCCTACATGGTGTCACTGCCAATGTCTGAAAAAGTGGCGGTAGGTGGATGTTGTTTTGATGATGTTTGCCTCTCTGCAGTGCCTTCTTCTACTGAGGTGGGTGTGGTTGTAGTTCACACCTGGGCCTTGTAAATATGGGAGCTAGTGGAGGTGGTGGTATAGCCGCCACATCTCTCTGAGGAGCTTGAGAAGATAGGTTAATGTTGGACTCCACTGGGGCTGGGCTAACATCCATGATGACTGGCTCATCGTCATTCTCGTCACCCCCCCTTCTTCATCCGTAACTCTAAGGTTTTCAGAAACCTTTCTTTTCACTCTTTGCCTCTCCTGGCATGTCTCAGACTGAGGTGGTATCCAAGTGGAGTCTTGATCACCAGAAGGGAGGCTTGAGGAACAAGATGGTGGAGATCTGGAAGACAGTGGACCTTGTGAAAGAGAGGCTTCTTCGGCTCCCTCTGCATGAAGCTCAACATCATGATATGCTCCTAATCCGGGAGGAACTGCTATTGCTGGCTGCGGCTGCAGTTGTTCAGTGGCTTGAGTTTCCGGCAACAATTGGGTACTAATTTGAGAAACAGATAAGTCCATTTCAACGTCTCCGCTCGTAGGTGTTCCTGTGATTAGAGAGGCTGCCTCTGTGCCAGAGATGGGCGTGGGTCTACATTTGAATGGGGCTTCTGATGTGGGAGTGGTGCTCCCAGCTTGCTCCCCTGAGGCTGGTGCGGCAGACACATGTCTTTGCCCAAAAAAGGTCTGGGGGACATACCAGTGGTGGGAAGCTCCTTCTTATCACTGGCCACTTTTTTTGTAGCAGGTTTCTTTGGGGCTATCTTGAAGCTGTCAGTTGGCAGTAGCACTTAGCTTCAGCAGCTGAAGAGATGTCCATGTGGTCATGCGTCATGTCGAGCACAGGCCTTCTGTCTGGCGGTACTATGGGTGATATCTCTTTCTCTTTGTGCACCTAAAAGCAAACATGCAAGAAGGATCAGTGAAACATGGCATTGTTGCAGTTGCATTAGTAGTAGAAACAAACAATATCAAAGAATGGTTACTTAAACATATGAATAATTATGAAATACAGTGTATTCATTTGTAAAAACAGCACACCAACATTAACTTTCATTAGCATATAAGTCATGAAGGATAAGAAAGAGCAACAACTACAACATACAGAATGTAACTTTTAGCTTTATCTCATCTGTCTGCATCGAGTTGGCTTGTGGCACTCACGGAGGTGCTGGTGACAAATAGAATTATAATAATAATCCTTGAATAAAGTAATGTTATGGAATGTAGTGCAACTGTACGCCTATGGCAGACATGGGGCTAATGAGGAAAATTGACAAGAAAAAAAGTTTACAAATCTATATTGTTATTATAATTAAACCGATATTATAAAATTAAATAAAATAAAGGTTGTGAAAAAATTAGAAGAAAAGGATAAAAATTGTTTAAAATAGATTGCAATTGCTAATGTACTAGGGGAAGGGGACTAACCTGAAAAACCATAGGGATTTGGGAGGCAAGGAGTGGTGGAAGTGAAAAATGCAAATAAAAGTATGTAATAAAATATAAAAGAAAACTGCTCATACAGTACATTTAGTAATAATCATCATTGACCTACTAGGCCTGAATAAACAACACACAGAGTGACAGCCAGCCACATGGTCAAAACCAACCAGCAAGGAGGCATGGCTACCAGCACATGCAGCCCGAAAGCACACTGGCTACTTACACAAAATGGCCACCAGCCACATGGTCAAACAACAACCAGCAAGGAGGCATGGCCACCACAACATAGAATAACACTTGCAGGCCTAAAGCACACTGGCTACCTACACAAAATGGCCACCACCCACATGGTCAAACAACAACTAGCAAGGAGGCATGGGCACCATAACAAAGAAGAACACGTACAGGCCTAAAGCACACTGGCTGCCTACATAAAAGGGCTGCCAGCTATATGGTCACACAACAACAAGCAAAGAAGCATGGCCACAACAACAAAGAAGAACATATGCAGGACCACTGGCTGCCTAAACATAATGGCCACCAGCCACATTAAACAACAAGAAGGATGAACAGAAAACAAAAAACACATATAGGTATGGGACCATAATTTTGACTATACAAAACGGGCCCCTGGTCACATTACATGGGGAACAAGGACAAATGGTGGCCTATCACAAACACTCTCACGCACTGGTCAGACAAAGATGGCTTTGGTATAGGAGAAAGAAACAGCATTGTCAATATTAGTAATTCCAAAAACTAAAATTAATAGGGTAAACTTTTTTTACAACAACACACATCATACAAAGACATCACGTACTATATAAACCCCCACACTGTTTGCAGAAAAACATATGAAATACTGCCAAACAACATTTTGTTATCTTTTATCCAATGCCATACATGGTGTTTCAGTTCCACAGACACCACAAACAGTTGTTTTATTTTCATCATGCACCCTTGACTAGTACTGGGCCTATAACTGGAATACCTAATACATTAGCAGGCTAAGCCACTTACCATTAACATTCAATTTAATTAATATTGCAAATTTACAAAACAAAACATGGAGCAAATTTTGTGCAACATTTTTCCTTTGAAGAACCAAATTTACAAGTAAAAATATAATGGGGCCACAAATGCAGGCCATCCACCAACATACATTAAAAAACAAATAAAAGTACAGATAATTCCTGGGGCACGCCCCCAATCAAACAACCAAGTTGTACAACACCCTTGTACAATTGCTTTTTGACTTACTTGTGAAAACTCAAATACAACAGTCCTTAAATCCAATGATATATCCAGGAGACAAAAAAGTGATCCTTCCAGCTTGAAATCCAAGTGAAAAGTGACCAGGAGATGGACAAAGCAATGGGAGGAGACTGCTGGACAGGAACAGGAAGTTGGAGTCCCTGGGGCACTTTCTGTTGTTGGGAATAAAAATGGTACTCCTTTCCCAACAAGATCAACACGAATGGTCAATTAGAGAAGATTTGTCACTCAAAGTTGTACATTTTAGGTGCTTCAGCTTTGCCAGGTTGCAGCAGAAGTCGATTGCATTCACTAGCGCTTGCCTCTGTAAAAAAAGATGCGCCGGACGTCGCTGGTGTGGTGCTTAATTTCACGAGAGGGTAAAAAATCTTGTTTGTGATCACAAGAGAGCGGAAGTCTTTTGTCTCACATCTCGCGCATGCAAAATGACAGAAAGCACGCGCCAACGAGCACGCACCAGAGCTCGGAGTCTAATGGGAACTCCACGTTCTCCGCGGAATGTGGAGTTGCCCAATTCCACAAACTCCACCAGCGGAGCGGAGTTTTTCGCCCAGCCCTAGTCACGATACCCTGCTAGCTAGACACCCTGGAATTTATAAAACTTTAGCTAACTGTCAACAATGGTTTTGGTGGCCAACACCATCCAAAGATGTGTATGATTACATCCAGACCTGGCCAATATGCTCACTTAACAAGGCACCTCATTATGCCCCTGCAGGACACTTACAGACCTTGCCTCTACTACCACATACCTCACATACTATTAGTATGGACTGTATCGCAGACTTACCTAAATCAAATGGCTATAATACTATTTCGGTAATAGTGGATGTCTTTCCCAAATTGGAACATTTTATCACCCTTAAACAGATACCCATTGCCAAGACGCTCTCCATGCTATTTGTCCAACACATCATGCAGTTACATGGTGATCCCTCTGTCATCATTTCGGACAGAGACCCGCAATTCATTTTCTGGTTTTGGGGCAGTGTTTGCACATCCTTAGACTCTCAATGTTAGACAACATTAGACTCTCCTTTGCTTATCACCCACAACCTAATTGCCAGACTGTGTAGGTGAACAAACACTGTAATGTCTTCTAACTTCTACTTCACAAGACTGGGTATCCTTGTTACCATTTTCTGAATTTGTGTACAAATGCTTACAGCATTCTGCCACTGCGGTATCCCCCTTTTATTGTGTAGCAGGCACAGCTCTGTATATTTTACCAGAAAATGTTGTCATACCTTCTGAATATGTACCTGCCATACAAGACTATCAAACTCACAACAACAGGTGTTACCATGCTTACATCATGCTAAAGAGAGTATGGAGAAATATGGTAACAGACACTGACAACAACAACCGGCCTATGAAATTGGAGAACACGTTTGGTTGGTCACAAAGAAACTGCACCTACAGGGTCCACATAAATCACAACCCAGATATGTAGATCCCTTTCCAAAAGAATGAATCATTTACCCATAGCAGTGAAATTAAAGCTGCCAGAAGATTTACGCTTTCACCCAGTGTTTCATGTATCTCTCCTGAAAAACTATGATGCATAAACCCATCCTGCTCCACCACCTATAACACTGGATGGCCATTTAGAATTTGAGGTACAGAGAATCCTAGACTCAAAACGTGTTAATGACTGTTTTTTTTAATTGATTGAAAAGGCTATGGTACTGAAAAGCAGGCTTGGAAACCAGACAGCAATGGTCATGCCCCTGGCTTGGTCCAATCCTTCTATGCTCATCACCCAGACAAACCACGTCCCGGTGGATGTTCCTTGTGGGGGTGCGGACTGTCACAACTCCCTCTTGCACCCTTTGTACAGTGGTTCTGGTGCACAGGGCTCATGTTGTATTTCCCCTGTGTGCTCTTCATGGCCTCCTGTGACACCAGGATAAACACCCTTCAGGCCCCATGGTCCTAGTACACTTAACCCCTTGGCAAGCCCCTTCCTAGAGCACATGAACTCATTTGAACATTTTGGTACTGTTGTTCAATTTGTTTTTTTGGTTTGCACACTTGCAAGTAATAGAATTGTGTTTCCTGCTTATTGATTCCAACTGCCATGACCTATTGACCCCACCTGCTAATAATAGCTTGATTTCTAAAGTGCATGGGAACTCCAACTGGAGTGTCCCAGCGCTAGCCAGCCAAAAAGTAGAGTCTACTCCCCCCTAAGGTCCAAGACAGATAGTATTACAGTTGTTTAAAACAACACGTCTAAAAGTTTTTTCTGGAAAACTATTTCAGAGGTTTCCACCCTAAGATCATGAGGCAAGGTGTTCCAGAGTTTGGAAACACAATAGCTAAAAGGACAGTCCTCCATGCGTACTCTACAAATTATAGGGATGACAACACAAAGCCCATTGGAGGATATCCGGTCTCTGCTTGGGGTGTACCTTCTTACCAGAATATGGAGATATCGGGGGCCTTTCCGATTCTAAATTCTACGACAGAAACAGAGAGCATTAAAATGGATTCTCTTATTAGTAGGGAGCTAGTGTAATGGCTTCAATGCAGCACCCATTTTCATCAGTTTCAGGATATTAGGAAGCAGGTGAGCTGCTGCATTTTGAACTCTGGAGTTTAGGCAAGCGACCTTGAGCAATACCAAGGAACAGAACATTGCAGTAATCCAATCTGACATAACCAAGGCCTGGATTACAGATTTCTTACACTCTAAGGGAAGAAAGCCGATAAATTTGCTCAGGGTTTCAAGGATACTGAAAACATTTTCCTGCTAGGCAAGAGATTTGGTTTTCAAAAGACAGCTTAGCATTGAACCAATCCCCAAGATTATTCACTTTCATCTGGGAAATAGGCACAGACCCTAAGTCCTCCAGCCACCAAGCAGAGGATCAAATCGAAGGTTGTTTCCAAACTGCCAGACCTCAGTTTTACCCCCATTCCGTTTAAGGCAACTATGAGACATCCACTCTGCAAGAGCAGAGAAGCAGGATTTAAACTGAGAGGCAGATGTTTCTCCATCCTGAGATAGAGTGATAATGGGCTGTGTGTCATCTGGATAACAGACAGTATTAAAACCACTGCGCTCAATGTCATCAGCAAGGGGGATGCATGTATACATTGAACAGAGTTGGGCTCACAGCTGAGCCATGCGGTACCCCCTGCTGTTATGACAGCATCTCAGAATAGAATGGTTGTTGCAGTACCTAAAAGGTGCAGTTCTGGAGGAAGGAAGCTAACCACCAAAGTGCCTGCTCCCCAACCCTATACTTCCATAGCTGTTCCAGCAAAGTATAATGGCAGACAGTGTCAAAAGCAGCGCTTAGGTCTAACATAATCAGAGCTGCAGTATTCCCCTCATCCACTATTTGCATCGGGGATCCATAAGCTAGCAACAGAGCAGATTCTGTGCTTAAAAGAGGGCAAAACCCTGACTGAGTCTCATGAAGAAGCTCTTTTGCTTCGATGAAAGCCATCAGCTCCACATTTAGATATTTCACGTTTTCAGGTTTTGAGGGATCAAGGGAGGGTTTCTTTAGCAGATCTACCACAGTAGGCTTCTGCAACCTGTAGGAACTTGGCCCATAGTGAAGGACAAGTTAAGGAGGGTGCATAGTTCTGGAAGAATTTCCTCCATACTTTTCTCTAACAGCATAGAAGATGCTGGCTCTCCAGGGAAGCCCGGTATCACTCTCTTCCACAAGATCCATAGTTGATTAATAGTAATAATGCTATACTCTTGCAGCCCTTCTCCCATTAATCTAGATTCAAACCAGGCTTCCGAACAGGAGACTCCACTCACCTCCTTGGGGAAGTAGTCTTAGATACTAAAGATCTTGTCTCGAACAAAATAGACAATCTCATTGCATCCCTCCTCCGGTAGGGTGTTTATAGGTGCTACCCGCTCCAGGGAGGATAGAGTCTTAACAATGGAAAAAAGGTGCTTTGAGGAGTTCTTTATGAATCAATTGGTCAATTGAGAGTCAGCCACGTCCAAATTAGTGGACAAGGTGGGATGGTTATGTGTTAAGCTTTCCAAGAAGACAGTGGATGTCACCTGCCTCCAGTTTTGCGAGAGAAACTGTTTCCCTACATTGGCATTCCTCAAGGGGGCTGGGGCAACACAAACTGAAAAGGTATCGCAAAGTGATCTGACCAGGTAAGGGGAAAGGGAGGGTCAACCACCACTCACAGAAAATTAGCAAAGGTCAGCTGTAGTGTGTAGCCTAATTTATATGTGGGTAAATGAACCAATTGAGTACATTGAAAAGTTGCTAATATTAATTGATTCCATCTGCTTCCGGTTTCATTTCAATTGCCATGACTTATTGACTCCACCCGCTGTTAATTGATTCCACTTGCTTCTGTTTATTAGTTCCAAATTCCATGACCTATTGACTGCCCCACTAATGTTAATTGATTCCACCTGCTCCTATTTATTGGTTCTAACTGTCATGGCCTATTGACTCCACCTCTTAATGTTAATTGATTGCACCTGCTTGCATTAAAGGTCAAAACCATTTGGCTTACAGGTGTTCTCTCCCAGGACCTGTGGGAACCTTCCAGTCTCGCTTGTGAGCCTCGCCCCTTTCAGGAGTAAGCCACACCCATAGACAATTTAAACAACAACCAAAACTTGAGTCCATGCTTGGCCTCCTTCATGTCCTGAGCAAACATCAGACCTGCACTCATCTTCTGAGTTGACTGGGATCCTCAAGAGCTCTAGTCTTCCTCAGCCCAACCCTCCCTGCAGCTCCTGTGATCCTGACGCCGTCAACACATCTGTCATCTTCACTTCCAGTGTGGCGATTCCTCTTCCTCTTCAGCTCCCCGCACTACAGCTACAAAGACTTCCTCCGGATTTCAGTTCTAAGTAGAAGGGACAAGGCTAAGTACTTGATCACAGGTTGGTGTGCAGTCATCCTTAGATTAAACCTAAGACTATCTTTAAGACTGAGTTCTGAACAGAGAAAGGTTGCTTTCTGGAAATCAGACACTACCTTTGTTTCAATGGGTTTAGCGCTCTGAACTCCTTTACAGAATGGGCACTCCGGGCTGGAATTATATCAGAACTGAAATCTACCCACCACAAATTCTTGACAAATTGTTATAAAAATGAGAGAGGACGAATTAGAGTGCACTATATATGTATTGTTGAGAGTGCCAGAAACTCCAGCCTTAAATCTTGATTTGTACCTGCCCTCATACAGTACTTGTGGTGAAGCCTGTAAGTGTACAATATTGTGACTATTTATGTAGTATTTGTGTGCTGAGAACTGTTGGTTGACTATTCTTCTTGTTATTTACTGTGCACTACATCCACACCAACACAAAAGGTCTAGCGAGTGCAGAATCTCTTTTGCAGTGTCACAAGGCAGCAGAGCAGAATCAGTGCTGCAAGTCTATTTTTTCTTATTTTGTCCCAACCCCCTTCCCCCCAAAGTCCAGTGTATGATTCAAGGGTTGAGGTTTCCTTGATCATGAGCTCCTCTCAGGTGGGATAAGAGGGCCAGCATCGCCTCCGGAGTCAGACCCAGGTGAGTGTGTGACACCTGCAGCCTGTGTCCTGAGTCATATGAGTGTGATTAGCTTGGCAGTTGACCTTTGTGTATTTCTCTCGACAGTGAGACAATGGGGAACTAGGTGTTTGCAGGATGGGCCATACTGCCAAGATGTGTGGGGCAGAGCTATTTCCTGTCCAACCTACATTTCTAAGGAGCTGCTTCAGCACACTCGCAACAAACTTCACACTAGCCTTATGTCACCACAGACCCTTGGAGCTTGGGTAAAAAGGAAGGATATTCAACACCTTCAGAGGACTGACCTGCTGCTGGAAGCCTGCCCTGATCCCTCAGAGGACTGTCCTGCTGCTGGAGGACTGCCTTGCTGCCTGAACCCAGGGTTGCCAGAGCGACTCTAAGAGCTACTTGTCTGGCCTCCTGTTCTGAGCTACAGGGTGATGATAAATAATTCCAATAACTTGAACCCAGCACCTAGACCCTTTCAGAAGTGAGTCCTACCCTCCAAGTGGTTGTCACCAAGTCCCGGACCTTTGGATGTAATGGTAAATGTGTCCAAACAGCCTAAATCTACAACTTAGGACTTTTCCGCCAAAAAGTTCCTGAGCACCGAGATGAGATTGGAACTGACCTGCTTGCCCATCCGCCGAAGAAGCCTCACTAGTCGGTCTGGCTTCGCGAGAGCTCCGGCTTTGTTCTTCTTCACAGCAGCAAATCCTGTTCAGAGGCTCCTTGCAAAAGGTATCTGGACTTCTGATGCTCTCGTTGGCTACAGCCTAGAGCTTTGTCCCGCTGGAAATTTTTGACTTTCAAAAAATAAACTAAAAGTATTATTATGAAGCTTGCTGTCTTATCACCGCCAGCCTCGCGGTGAGTGTCCGACCGTGCAACTATGGCGGTCTGACTCCCACATTACAACCCTGGCAAGCGGACCCGCCAGGAGGCCGGCGTTCCTTCTAGGACCATTGTTCTTGATAGGGTGACGACAGTCGGAGTTGTAACCAGCCAGGGCGGCGCTGAGCACAGCATCCCCTGGCTGATTACAATCCTACTTTCTACCAGCCTTTTCATGGTGAGGACCCCATCATGAAAAGGCTGGCAGAAAGCCAGTGCTGGTAAGCCCAGCAGGAACATTTTAATAAGCTCAGGGGGGACCCCACCGGTATGATGTTGGCATCCTCCCCACGGCTTTGGCAGTCCACTTTTACGACCACCAAAGTCATAATGAAGCCCTGAGTCTGAACGTTTCAATCTTCACCACAACTTCGACCAGCAGCTCCCTGATGATGATGCCTCCTCATTGGACTTTGTTAATTGCCTTACCCCACTGAACTTTACCTTCTCATACATTTTTCTTCAAACATTCTTCTAGGTCTGAAGGTAAGAGAAGACCAGACTAATCTGGACCGTGCTCCATTTGGATCAGCCATAACTTTGGACTTTGCCCCAGTCTTGTGCAACTAGATGTCCATTGTTGGTGCTTTGATTTTTTTTAGATGCTAGTTTTTATAAAAACATTAAAAATCATAACTACAGTTCTACTAATTGGATTTTTATTCATTTTTTGTGAAATAATGTATTCTACTTTTCTAGGATTTTTCTGTGTTTTCAATTTGTTACTGTTTTAGTGCTGCATAAATACTTTGTTCATTTCCTCAAAATTCTGCCTGGATGCTATTGTAGCACTCTAGCAGAGGGTTAAGCACAGGTTAATTTAGGGGCTTTTTGTGGTTCACCCTGACAGGGATTGTGGTTGTTGCTTGAGGGCTCACACCATCCTCAACCAAATTCCTAACTACTAACGTTGATGCTTAGTAGTGGGATCCAGTACTTATGTCTGTGCAGTACCAAACAGTGATAGATGTAACACTAAAATCCCAGATAAACAATTTTATACCCGATTTTACCTATTTTTAAATTTGTCTTAGTTTTTTATTATATATTTTTATTTTTTTCCAAATTTAAGTCTACCTGGCCTTCCTTTTTTCCTACAATGGAGATGGGGCTGGTCAATCTGGATGACCTCAGCATGGCTGAGCTTCAGTTGCTCTGGAAAGAGAGTGGGCTGAATGCAGGAAATAGGCCCTCCAGGTAGCCCCCCATGCCTATGAAGGTCAAGAGGATGCGGTCCACCCTAGAGGAGCCAGAGAATGACAACCTTGAGGAGGAAGAAGCCAAATTAAAGGAGGAGGGTCTGGCCACAGACCACAGGCTGCGGCATCCTGAGGAGGAGAATTTTGTGACAGAAATGGAGGCCCCTGCCAAGGCAGGGAGCAGAGTGTCCTGCCAATGCCTGTCCCCTGAGGAGTTGGAAGACAGGAAAACAGACAGGAAAACAGAGAGTTCAGGCTACAGATGCCCAAACATTAAACAGATGAGAAGCTGGCTCTGGAGGAAAAGAGGCTGGGGCTCATGAGAGGAGGCTGAAGGAGCTGGGCCAGAAAGGCAAGCTAGCAGCAGGGTCCGACAACAATGGTTGCAGCAATCCAGTACCCTATGGAGAGGTGAGGGTCCGCATACCCCAAGACCTGATGCCCAATGATGTAGTGGGGGATGACATAGATAAATGGTTTTCTTCATATGGGATAGCTCTGAGGATGCACAGGGTCCCAGATCACGATTGTGGAAACACATGCCCCCAGTGATGAGGGTTACCCTTCTTACATTTGAGGTGGGTATCACATGAGATACACTTCCCTGAATGCCATTTTACTTACAAAATGTGGATGACCCCTGAGAAGCATCACATCAGGGACAGCCAGAAACTGCAAAACTAGTCTTTGGTGGATTTCCTGAAAAACTCCAGTGAGGCACTTAGGGGCATATTTACAAGCTCTTAGAGCCACCAGAGCATTCGTTTTTGTGATGCTCTGGTGGCGCTGTGCACTGCGCTGCATTTACAAGACGTCGGTAAGGCACTTTTTGTGGCTTAATGCCACCTTGAAATACGGCCCCTTAACATGCAGCACTTTGCGTGTAAGAGGAGCGCAAGGGATTTTGCTGTTGGCATTTATGAGATTACGTAAACCAGAAGCAGCACCAAGATCTAGGAGTGGTGCTAGCATAGCTCAACGAGGAGAAATGTTTCCGTTTATCCTAATTTTTTGACCTTTTTATTTTTGCTGCATTCTGCAGCACACATAGAAAGAGCAAATTGCCATTAAAGATTGTTTTTGTTGAGGAAGGTGTCCATTCCTGCACAAAAAAAAATCTCTCCTGCAACACAGCCATCCTTGCACCGTGAGTTAGCTGCATTGGTGTTTGGCAGCTACTTTAGTGCCGGCACAGGGAGAAACACAGGGATGCACCGCTTCTTTTAAATACAGCGCACCCCTGCATTTTAGAAGTGGTGCAGCACGGCTATGCCAATTTTGGTGCAGTAGTTGGGCTACACCACTTCTAATAAATATGCCTCTAAAGGGCATATTTACAAGCCCCAGCGCCACCTTGCGCTGCCCTAGCGTAATTGTTTTAACGCTAAGGCGGCATTAAGGAAGCCTTTCTCCCACGCCAAATTTACAAAGTGGTACAATGCTTGCACCACATTATGCCTACACCAGGCATAATCGATCCAAGGGGGCATTCCAATGCAGGGAGACCCGAAAAAATGGCTCAGTGAAATATACAACATCAAAAATGTGGATGCTATTGTCCTAACAACTGCCATGGCATTGTATTTTTGACTACAGCGCAACCATGGTGTTGTCAGTGGGACAGGAGCGACTTACAAAAAGTGGTGCATAGGCACCAATGCACCGCTTTCTTATAAATATGCCCGTAAGTGACTGGGTGAGGGTCAGCAAAGTGAATGATTTTACTGAGCTGTACAATCTAATTCTGAGGGAGTATATGCTTGGTACCTGATTTACAGAGTTGCTTCAATACCTGTTTGCTCACTGACCCAAGGGAACTTGCAAAGGAGGCAGGCATCTGGGTCAGCACAAGAGTGTCCAAAAACACATCTGGAGGTAATACCCAAAAGGGTGGCCAGTGTCTCCACCAGAAGAAAGCAGAGGGAGGATAAAAACAAAAATAAGGAGTTCTCTCTAAGCCTTGAAAATTGTTCACCTTGGAAGATAACCCAACCCTAATCTGACAAGAATAAAAATGGGTTTATTGAAAACAGGAATGTTTGTCCACAAGTGCTATGTTAGAAGTAGGGCCGCGTGAAGGGAGCTTCCAAGTGTCCCAAGAGGGCACAGTCTCCCACTGGTGGCAGACCCAATGGTAGGCCAGCGTAGCTTTCGGGGAACAGATTGCCCCAGTTAGTATAGGGAAGAGAGCAGAAGTTAGCTTAGTGTCCTGGGGTGACAGATGGTATCCAAAGCCCGCATGCCTTTTAATAGTTCCAAGTACATGTAGTGGGTCAACATCAATGGGCAGAGGGTAGAGGCTCTGAGGGTCACAGGAGCCAGCATGACATCTGCAAGGTGTCGTCTAGTGATTCAGAGCAGGTAATCCCTTATACACTCCATCAGTTTTTTAGTAGCACATAAACGTGAGAGTCATTACCCAATGGCTCTGGTTCCTTTTGAATGGGGGTCATCTGAGGTTCTCTTAGAGTAGATGTGTGTCCTGCCATGCCTGTTGATTGTCTGCTATAGGGAATGACTGTGAGCACACTGCCTGGAGATGTTAAGGTTAACTAAGTGGGTATGTCTGGCCTCAAGGTCAATGGCAGTCCAGAGGAGAGTCAGGGAGGTCAGGAGCCTGGAAAAATTCTTGAAGTGGCTGGCAAAAAGGAGAAGAGCATGGTACCATAGGAATACATCACTTGAAACTCCCACAGTCCAGGTGGAGGGAATGTCTAAGGAGGCAACCATGGAGTATATTGCTGCCCTTGTAAATCTTCCTGAGCTTGCTGGATGGCAAGATGAGGGTTGGCTCACTAGGGGTGAGTTCAGTAGAGCTCAGAAAAAGGTGCTCAACTCTAGAGGGCTTGAGGCAGCAAGCTGAGGCCAAGGCAGGTGGTGACACCTCTGGACATCACCTGAAATATTGGTAGGATGACATCTTATATAGAGAGCCTAAGGTTCTTGAACCTGAAGCAACTTGTGGCTTGGTGGTTCCCCAGTTCTGCAGAGGCTTTCTACTGGGTCTGGCTCATGATATACCCCTAGCAGGACATCTGGGGCAGGAAAGGGCCTTTTGCAGTCTTGTCACCCACTTCTACTGGTCTCGGATGAAGCAGTCTCCAAGGCATGTGTCACGTGGGACGATGTTGAAAAAGATGAAGACTCCCCTGATTCCCTTACCTGTCACTGGCACCCACTTTGAAAGAGTGGGCATCAACATTGTTGGGCCCCTTCCCCTGAAAAGTGCCTTAAGCATTAGGCTTATCCAGGCTGTGGTTGACCATGCACCAAGTTACCCAGATTCCATACCCCTGAGGACTGTGACTGCACCTGCAGGGGCTAGGGCCTTAATGGAGATTTTCACCCATAAGAGGTTCCCGAAAGAAGTAGTGTCTGACAGGGGCACAAACATCATGTCTGAGTAGATGAAGTCCATGTCGGGTGAGTGTGGGGTAACCTATATGTTCTCCCCACCATACCGCCCTCAGGCAAAGGGCTTGTTGAAAGGCATGATTATGGACCTACCTGAGCCCATGAAGCAGAAGTAGAACATCCTCTTACCACACCTGCTTTTTGCCTGTAGGGAGGTACCACCAAAGGGAGTTGGATTTAGCCCATTTGAGCTCCTCTATGGTCACCATGTTAGTGGATCTCTCAGTTTGATGAAGGAGAGATGGGAGCAAGCTCCCAGAAAGTTCCCCCAGAATGTAGTTAGCTACATGCTGGCTCTTAGAAACTAGAAGGAAAAGTTCTGGAAGAAGGCTTCTGAAAACCAGCCAGGAGGTAATGAAAATAATGAAACTCTGACATGACCAGGAGGCCACTCTGGTTGAAGTTCAGCCTGGACAGAAAGTGTGAGTGATGGAGCCAATAGAACAAAGGGCCTTCCCGGTAGACCTTAAGACCCCCAGGGACCTTTTAAGGGTACTCCACACCAACTGCCTCAAACCCCATTTTGAGAGGCCTGAAGTGACCACGCTCCTGGCGACAGATGATTGGGTGGAAAAGAAGAGTGAACCTAGTCCCAACCCCCAATCTTCCAAGAAGCAGGATGGGTCAGTGGAAAGTGTCAACCTCTCTCCTACCTTGACCCAAGAAAAACAAATGGACTGTTGCCAGAATTTGGGGCAGCTTGACTTCATGGTGGATTACCTCCCTGAGATAGACCACTTCAATTCTGGCAGTCCACCTTAGTGAGGAGAACTACGAGGCGGTCAGCTACTTCTCCCCCACTTTCAGCTGGAGGACACATTTGAGACCTTTCAGCCTTAGGATGGTCTTCCCCAAAACATTTTGCCTCCTCCCCTCCTGTTTGCTGAAATTCAATTTTGTTGTCTTTGGGACTGTGCACTTTACCACTGCTGACCAATGCTAAAGTGCTTGTGCTTACTCCTTAAAACATAGTAAAATTGGCCTCCACCTGAATGACACATTTGATTTACTTATAAGTCCCTTGAAAGGTGTACAACATGTATCTAAGGCCTATAAAGTAAAGCTACTAGTCGGTCTGCAGCGCTTATTGTCCCACCACTTAAGTGTTCTTTTAAAGCATATCCCAGGCCTGCCATTGCAGTCTGTGTGCAGTTTCAAACTGTTAATTCGACCTGGCAAAATAACCCTTTTGCCAGGCCTAAAACTTCATTTTTAATACATACAAGTAACTCCAAGGGAGGTCCTAAACAGCCCAAAGGGCAGTGAGCATTATATTTAAAAGGTAGGACATACACTTTTACATTTTGCATGTCCTGGTAGTGAAAACTTAATAAATTCATTTTCACTACTGTGAGGCCTACCTCTCCCATAGGGTAACAGTGCATTAGATTCAAGTCCCTGAAACCTCGGTATTTAGCAGACTGGCAAGTAAAAGCAGCAGCCGTTGACTTTTGAGCAGAGCTTTGGGCACCAACACTTGTTCATTTACAAATGAAGGACTGCCTTAACTCATCCTGTTAAATTTGTCCCCACAAAAAATATTTTATCTACTGACTTTGCAAATTATTGTTTGTTTCTGTGGAAAAAATACAATACAATCCTGCCTGCTTCCAAGTCATTTACATACTTCTGCTCTTATTCAAGTTGAGCAAAAAGTCTTGTTCCGGGATAAAACCGCGAAAGGAACACCCTCACATTTGATGCAGGTGCAACAGAAAGGGTTTCTACAGGGCTGAAAAAAAATATTGTATATGTGTAAAAGAATATTTACACCAACTTTAAATATGCAGTCATTTCCACTTGCGGTAATTCTTAATGATTATAGTTGTATCGTGTGAGTAATAAAAATCTACGACTTCGTAGACATCCAGGAGTATGCCTAGCATTGCTTGGGAATCCCATAAAAGTCAGAAATTCACCTCAAACCTAGAAGTAATACAACGTGACAAAATGTTTGACTATTCTCCAGAACCTGTTGTCAATGGAGCTTTAAGTGTGACACACATCATGCCACATTATACTTTTTTTAAAATGATGGCTACGTGTGTTTCCTTAGTCAGCTATCAGTGGCTCATGAGTTTGGTAGGTGATGGAATCTTTGTGAGATGAACATGAATTCCACTGCTTTAAGCTTCATCCTGAGTGCCGTCATTGTGCGGGGTTACATCTATTTGCTGCTGCCTAGTTTTCTGCAAAAGTATTTATTAGGAAGATCTTTCTGACTCATAGTTAAAAGTGATATATTCTAATGGGAATCCTATAAGCAATGCTCAATATATAGATTTTTCTGGAAGAGCGTATTTGTGCAGTGCAAGCGTTCCCTATAATTAGTCATAGCCTAATGGACTTCGGCCCAAATTTAAGAAACGTGGCTCTGCATTATATGCAACAATCAATCAATCCGTTTTTGTAAATCACAGCTACTCACCAGTGAGGGTCTCAAGGCACAATGCCACTTTTCTTGCGCCCCTCAGCACCCCCTCTAACGCCACTATATGTGTGGCATATGTGTGCCATATTTAACATACAGCAAACTATGGCGCTGGTTAGGGGCAATAGCATCATAACTTTTGACGCTATTGTACATTGCAGGGTTAGCGGCAAAAGTTTTTGTGCTAATCCTGCACAGTACATAGAGGCCCATTGAAAATATTGGTGTGCTCCATTTTACCGCCTGCTCGGCGCAGGCGTTAAAAGTAGCCGCTAAAAATAGCGCAATTGAATCTCGTATATTCCACTACACCATTTTTGCGGTCCCCCTACCAGGGGAACACCCTACTGGCATAATGTGGTGCAAGCTGTTACAAAGTGGCACAATGCATGCATTGCGCCACTTTGTAAACCTTGTGCTGCAAATGTATCCTACCTGAGCCACATTAGTGTCATAAGAAATTACACTAATGAGGCGCAAGGAGGCGCTAGGCCTTCTAAAATCTGGGCCTTCATACCTTAGGGAAAGGGTCTGATTTGGTTCCATGACCTTTCTTTCAGTCAAAACATAACATTACCTCCCTCAGATTACTAAAGTAGTCCTGCTAAACTGGTTGCCTTCCCTAGAAAATCTTTAGTATACAATGTACTGAAACTCAAAATCACTGGATTATGCAGTAGGCTAGGAGGAGAGCTGTCAAATTTTACAGTTTTCAGCAATGAGATAAGAAATGTAGAAGGGACTCACACATGGTGAAACACTTCCAGTCTCGTGATCTTGATTAACAACTTTTACAATGGGAAATGGCATAAGCGTAATTCTTATGAAAACGTGGAATTCGGAGATCCTACATAATGAGCTAAGCCCTAATTTTCCCTAGATCAGTGAAAGATGGGTTCCTCTTAACATCTGGGTGCTTTGATAATTTGTAAATATTCAGTTGCTTCTTATTTTGTCTCATTTAGCTGCTTCTTTTCTTCTCTAGCTGCTTTTACTGAATAGATAATGCTGCATTTAGGATAGACTGAGGATGATGAGCCCACAAACTTGAATAGTGGATAACCTTATGTGGAAGCACGAGACTAGTTGGTATAAGTGAATAAGCTACAATGAACCACATCTCTTGTTCTGATCATTGATAAAACACCCTAGACTAAGCTAATAAGACAAATTAAACTCAAAAACACTAAAAAATAAGAAGCAAATTGTGGTCCTTGATAACCGAAGAGGTAAACAAAATACTGTGCAGGTATCAAACGTCTTTCACAAACCTATCAGAGCAATACAACTATAACCACCAAACTCTCAATCTTCTTTTGAGGGCCAGGAAGGCCATTATTTAAATCCAAAGATAAAGATTGGGCTGGGGATGTTGTGTGTGTGTGTAATGATGATAAAAAGAATTAAGGGCAAGATTTACTAAGATTGCACTCAACGCAGCACAGCAAGGCAAGTTGCTATGCTCCATTGTATTAAAGAGAGACATCAGAAATATACTACATTTACAAAGATATGACACATTTCTCATGCCTGCTTGTGCAGGCACACTGTCTGCTGCTTAGTGCAAACACACGCACCATGATGCAAGGGTGCCTGCGTTACAGGCAGGATTGTTTTTGTGCAGAAACAAACCTTAGAGGCATTTTCCTCTGTGCGAATGTGCTACAGAATGCAGCACATGTGAAAAGAGGAAATAACAATATTTCTTGTCGTTATGCCTCACTCTGGAAAACTTACAATTTTGGCTCAATTCAGTTTTACTGACCTTAGTAAATCTGGGATTGTGACAAAATCCATAGGTTGATGCATGGGAGATTGCATGCTTCACACAGGTAATGCCTATTCAATGCAGAGTAATGTAAGTCAGCAATTTGCACTTCCTTGCATTACTCTGAATTTACTGAGCCACACAGAGCCAGGCAAGGTGGCATTGCGTGGATTAGTCAATCCAATTTAAGGCTTGCATTGATTTGTGTTCCCTTGTGTGACACAAGAGAAAAGCAAGCCCTTAGCGAAACTGAGCCTAGCTTTTGCATTAGAGGCTTTGTTGTATCGCAAACACAGCAAGATTTTACTTGGGACCTCATTACAAGTTTGGTGTTCGGACATCGGCAAGCCAGACCCACGGGGAGGAGACTGCAGCAGACCTGGATGTCTCCCACCTCCCCTGGCCCAATTACTATGTTTCCACTGGGCTGACCGGCGGAAAGCTCTGTGTCAGGAGGTTTCCGCCAGCTAGCCCAGTTGAAACAGTGCAGGCTGCACTGGCCTTGGCTCCTTAAGGAGCCAGAGCCAATCCGTCGCACAGAATGGACCCCCAGCACCCTCGGAATGCACACTGTCTGCCATGGCAGACAGTGCGCATTCCGAGAGTGCTGGCCAGGGGGGGCCCTGCACTGCCCACAACATAGTCGTGGGCAGTGCAGGGGGGTGCCCTGTGGCCCCCAGCTCTGCTTTGCCCACCAGCCTTTTCCTGGCGGGGACCACACCATGAAAAGTCTGGAAGAAAGGGAAGTGGTGATCAACTGACCACAACTTTAACTGCTGCCACCCCATTGGGACCCCTGATCCTGGTGTTGGCAGTGGGCCCCTGGTGGTCTGACCGCCAGGGTACTAATCTGGCGGTCAAACCACTAGGAGTGTGGCAGTCTGACTGCCACCTCGAGTTTGGCAGTCACAAGACTGCCAAATTCATAAAGAGGCCCTTGGTCTTCATTTTATTGGTCCATGGAAGGTCACCAAAAATAACTTATTAGAATAAAAGATTTTTGCATAGCCAGATAATCCTCGTTGTTTCTTAGCATGTCAATTTTTGCCAGCCCTTCACAGAAGATTATTTTCAATTTGTTATGTATCTGTTTCTTGACAGATTTACCTCATCATCAAAAACATACTAATTAAAAATTAACATAATCTTTGTTATGTGTTCTACTGCAAATATTTGTAAAGGTCAGGTTCAGAAATTATTGTAGTACATAAAATTTAAAAAAAGTATATTTACCATTCAACACATATTCGGGAATACACTTTTTATATGATTTAACAATAGAGGCTGTACACAAACAGAGGGTCCTGTAAGGTGAGCCATCGGCATATGGCAGCAACATTTCCAGAGGTTTCTTCAAATGGATTTCACCCGGAAAACAAGTGCATCACATTACATTTTCTTGGAATCCAGAACCTGATGAGTACAACCAGAGAGTGGCACAGGATTAAAGCATCAAGAAGGAGATGGAATGGTACCTAAATACTTGTCAGGTTCAAACAGAAGTTCCTTTTTCTCCTCCAGCTTTAACTGTGGCGACAGTGGATGCCAGCAGGATCAACTGGTGAGCATGAATGGAAAAGTAGACTTTGCAGAGAGATAGTCTGTTCAGGAGAGAAGCCTGTCTCTCTATTGGAAGGAATTAGGGGCAACCTGATGGGCTCTCTTGGGTCCCTCCAGTGTTCTGGAAAGGAAAGCAGTCCTGGTCTGGATGAACAATATGACAACTAAGACATCCATAAAGAGGCCAGGGGGAGGGAAATGAACCTCTTTAACTATTGAAGCATGCAACCATCATTTTGTGGTGGGTAGAGGATTGTCTTCTGTTTCCGTCTGCAACTCACATTTAGTGAAACCAGAATGTAGTAGCAGACAAGCAGCAATACTGTGTAAGTCCTTAGTTGTTTTCAATCAAGTGTCTGATATGGAAATGCTGGGAGTCACGCAAGCCTGCAAACAAGTTGACCGTACCAATCTGATCCTCCATGAAGCATGCATTATTCACAATAAATAAATCAATTAAAGGCTGGTTTTACTGTAAAAATGACCTATGTGGCAGCTCGCTGAGACGGCTCTTCATAGAGGTACCTTTTCTCGAACATTTTGAAGTGGGTTTAAAGTAATTGTATCGAAAAGATTCTAACCGGTCTTTCAACTACTCCCACAGCTGGTATTAACTGCTGCACAGCCTGCAATTGTGGTGACTTTTATTCAGACCTCTCTATACTTCCAATATAAACTGCTTATATTTAATACCATTTAATTGCTATTATGGAAAAGAAAAATGTGCATGTTGTGAACAATAAGTGTAAACAAACAACATCTCCACCACCAGTTAAATCCAAAACAGTTGACTCAAATGAACCTTCTTTATCAACTCTATTGGATAAATTGCAGGAAGTTGGCTTCAATACCGATAATGTGCCATCAAAAATTAAAAAAATATGCTAAGACGTTGCTAGTCTTTCTATGAAAGTCTCCGATAATACAATTCAAATTAAGGCAACAAAACAAAAATTGACAGTTTGATATCTATTGCAGCAAAAATGTTGCAAATGAGTAATATCTTCTTGGATTTAGAAAATCGCAATTGACAGTATAACCTGCACATATTTAATTTACCAGAAGATATAGGAGGCAATGACAGCAGTCAGTATTTGAAAAAACTATTGTCTGGTCTACTGCATTTAAAGTTCTCAGTAAAATTTGAGATTGATGAGGTGCGCAGAGTTCCCTCACATCGTAATCTTTGTCATGACAAACCTCATCAAATGATTTTTAAAGTTCTGCACCACAATCATTTAATGATGAGACAAAAAGCAGCTAGAGAGATACTGTCTTTAATGGTGAATAGTAATAAAATCTACATACATCAAGACTTCACTAAGGAAACTGTAAAAATACACAAAGAGTTTACTGAGCTTAGACCAAAACTGAGAAGTTATGGTTTTAAATACACCATTTTTGATCCGTCTGCTATGAGAATTTGGAAACATGGTATCTCCAAGGTCTCTCAAAGTTCAGATGATCGTTGTGCTTTTTTAGATCAACATTCACTACTTTCTATGGAAACAAATGAGACTGATACTTGACTCTTATACCATAATTATTTTGCATTTTAAACAGCCCATCTTTCCGAGCTTCGTTATGAAGTAATTTTTTAGGCAGGTCATTCTTGCTCATGAGTGTGTGTGATTTTGCAGTATTATTTATGTTTCTCTCTTGTCCTCTTTATGTTTTTGTTTGTCTTTCCTTTTATTCCATTATTCTAACTTCAGAGCTGCTTTCTATTTGTAGTCTTCCAAACTTCTATTTTCAATTTATTTTACTATCTTCTTTCTTATTTGAGTATGGATAATGTTAATAATGTTAGAATTATTTCATTTAATGTTGGAGGCGTAAGACACCCAGTTAAGCGTACTAATGTTTTAGATTATTTAACAAGATATAAAGCTGACATTTGTTTATTTCAGGAGACTCATATTGATGATACAGTTTTAGCATACATTAATAAAAAATGGTTTGTAATGTTTCTTCTCCTGCAGATAACAAAAAATGGTGTTTCTATTCTTTTTGCTAAAAACTAAATTTTCAAATTCTAAGCAAATGTTCTAATTCATAAGGTTGTTACACTATAGTCAAAACCAAAATTTGATAATACAGTTCTTCATCTGACTAATTGATATGGCCCAACAAGTGATGATCCTAATTTTTGGTGTTTATTTACCTCAGAGGTGCTTGAATTAGGTAATGTTACGCTTACCAATGGAAGGGATTTTAACCTAATATGTGATCCTTTATTGGATAGAACATCAAACTAATTACTGTCCTCCTAAGGCTTTTTTTGCTTTGAAATCTTTTTTTTTAAACTACCAAATTGGTTGATATTTAGCACTTACACCAAGCAACAGTGAAATAGTTTACATTTTTCTCCAATCCTCATAATTCATATTCTCAAATTTACTGTTTATTGATATCCTGTCAATTAGTTCATTCAGTTTCTACTAGACTATCCATACTATAGACATTTCTGATCATACACTAATTTCATGTGTTCTACAATTCAAAACTTTTCAGCATTCTCAGTGTTAATGGCATATGAATACAAATGTTGTCCATAATGAAAAAAATCAACCAAAACCTTTGTCAGCACTCCATAAATATTTTTCTTTTAATCCAGAATGCTCGACTTCTTTTGTAAATGGCTGATATGCATTTAAGGCATATATCAGAGGGATAACCATTTCCATTATGGCACATGATAACAAACCACAAAAAAACAAAGATCTGGATAAACAAATTGCAAAGTTTGAGTGACTGTTTATCACATCTAATGATGTAAAATATAAAATAACAGTGCAAACACTTTGTTATGATTTAAATTCAATATTAGCAAAAGCCAGCGTTCAAATCTCTAATAAAAAAGCTAACTGCCCATTTTACTGCTAATTGGTCTGAAAGACATTTGACAAATTATCTATGTATTAAAAAAGATAAAATTCAAATTAATGCAATCCATAGGTCAAATGGCAAGATTGAGTTTTCTCATTAAGAAATAGTCAATATATTTTGGAGTTATTACTCAACCCTATACAATAATACTCCATTCAATGATACCACACCTATTGATAATTTCTTCGAAAGTTGCGGACTGCCAAAAATTTCACAATCATTTAAAAATAAATTGATTTTACATATTTCTAAAGAAGAAGTTGAATTGGCTAGTAATTCCCTTAAATTGCTTAAATCTCCTGGTCCAGACAGTATTCCCACTGAATTTTCTAAGGCATTTTCAGTGCACATCATTCCCCATTTGCTCAACCCTTTAACACACTTTAGTATTTCAGAGTAAACATCTGGGTCCTTTACTTAAGCATTAATTATAATTCTTCCAAAACCTAACAAAGATTCCACTATGGTTTCAAATGATCACCCTAATTCATTAATAAATCAAGATTGTGAACTTTATGCTAAAATTCTTGCAACTAGATTGACCTCTGTACTTGATTCCCTTATTCATATAGATCAATCCAGTTTCATGAAACATAGACTTTCTGTAAATAATGCTAGATTGTTTTTACATGCATTTGAATTTGCTTCGTCCTTGTCTATACCATCTGGTGCATTGGCATTAGATGCAGATAAAGCTTTTGGCAAAGTACACTGGCATATGTTGATTGTACACATTATTTATATTTAATTTTGGCAGTTCATTTCTTTGTATGATTTTGGCACTTTATCCAAGTCCTTCAGCTCCACTTTTTATTAGTGGTTGAATATCTAATAAGTTGTTCATTTTCAGGGGCACGAGGCAAGGTTGTACTTTGTCACCCTTACATTTTCTTCTTGTTATTGAACCTTTCCTTGAAACCATCAGAAACTGTGAAGCAATCAAAGGTATCAATCCTCAAAACCATCAGAAACTGTGAAGCAATCAAAGGTATCAACAATAATTATGTCATGGCAAAAACTTCAACTTATGCTGATGATGTACTACTGTATAGTAGTAATCCAGAATCTTCCCTTTCTCCTTTATTTGATATAATTCATTCATCCTCGCAGATTTCAGGTTATTCCTTAAATAATAACCATTCAGAATTTCTTCCTTTAAATGTTCATTGTGCCTCCAACGTTCTCCCCAACAAAGAAACAATATGGCAAAAAGGCAAACTTAAATATCTTGGTATTTTATTTTCTCACACCATAAAGCAATTAACTAAATTGAATGGCGATTGTATTCTAAATCATATTAAAGATAAATGTCATAAATGATCAGCTTTCCATCTATGATGGTGGGGCAGAATACATTCTATAAAAGTGGTTATTGCTTCAAAAGGTTTTTACCTCCTTTTTATGATTCTTATCCAATTTCCTCTTAAGTTTTATAAACAATGTAGATAAACTTGTATCTAAGTTTATCTAGAATAATAAAACGCTGACCCGGAAGCAGCAACGAGAGCTGCAGCCGAGCCCAGAACCGAGTGAGCGAGGAGCGTGGAGCACGCCAACCATCTGTGATCGCACTCACCCGTGCCCGCCCCTGTGCCCTGCAGGGGTGCCGTGGTGCCATGGACGAATGGACGGGACAGGGAGCTGAGAGGAGGGGAGGTAAGGTTGGGGCACCGAGGGGGTGCGTGAGGCAGCGCAAGGGGAGAGGAGGTGGATAGGGGGAGGAGGTCGACGCAGCGACGTGCAGTGTAGTGTGTGAGGGCAGGCGCATGAGAAGTGTCTGGGCTTGGCTGTTACTGTGGATGCGGGGGTGCTTGAGGCTTGTGGTTGCAGGGCAAGCGGGACCGGCCAGGTAGAGGCTTCACTCACCTGCCTCCACTTCCTGGCTTGCCGTCCTGTCGCCATCTGCTTCTGCACCTCTCTTCAACCCCCCTTCCCCTCGGTTCCCCCCACCTCTTCTGTGGGATCTTGCCTCATGCCTTTTTGCCTGTGCCCCCCCCCCCGGCCCTAGAGCCCTCAGCTTCCGAGTAACTGGCCTCCCCGATCCTCCCGAGCCCACCCACCCCGGTCAGGCCCCTGGTGGTGCTGACAAGCAGGCAGGACCAGGCAGAGGGGAGAGGGGGCAAGGAGGGCTGGTGCTGGCCGGACCCCACTGTGTGCAGGCGTCAGGCGACAGGCAAGTACGGTAACTGTACTCAGTCACCACAAAGGGTGTGCCCCAGCATCCGCGAAAGTAGCCCCCCTAGGGCGGGTGCAGCTTGCGGATGGCCGGTGACCCCACTTGCCTAGTCAGTAACATCAGCAGCACCAGCATTGAGATCTCCATACTCTTCAACCTACATCTGACTCTACCTCAGCGGAGCCCAGTACCCTCACGAGTGACAGTTCAACAGCTGACCGTCAACTCCTCTACGCCACCACTTCCACTACCACAATCACCACCATAATCACCCCATCAGCGGAAACCCCATGGGCTCCATAGAAGGCAAAAAAGGGAAGGAAGTGTTGGAAGGAAACCATATGGCCATGCGGTCAGAAAAAAAAAGAAAGACATCCCCTAACAAAATCTCAATGGGAAAAAGGAAGAGGAGACCTAAATCTCCTGATTGCCAACATGAGGCACAGAATGCATCACTCCTCATTGAGATCGAGTCAGACAAACTCCAGGGAGGACCAGAAAAGCAACCCATCTCCAGACCTCATGCTGGGCACAGTCTGGAACCGAGAAACAGCCTGGAAAAATAAAAAAAATGCTGCACCTCCAACACCCAACAAAAAATGTACACCAAGTTCTCCTTTTTTTAAAATGGTAGACCTATCCTCCTCTCCAATAGCAATGACACACAGGGGTTACAGTCCCTATTAATCCAGTCGATCCTCACATATACAGCAGATAGCCTTCCATCAAGAAATTACTCTCCCACAACAGTGGCATCCTCAAGCCCAACCCCTGCTCAGCCTCCCACAGCTAGCACAATCTTGACGCCTTTGGGGCAATCTTCAAAATTCCTCAGGGCAGAGGTACATGAGGAGCCCAGATGGACTCCAGCCAATTCATGGTGGACTCCTCCCCAACAGAATGCGGCCCACCAAATTCACCTAGCGCTCCGTGGACTGAAAGAGGCGCAACCTGGCTTTGTCAACAAGGTGGGACAGCTGCCCACAGATGCTCTGGCCACACCTTCGATGGCCCCTGATGATGCTCGCCTGTAAGTGCAACAAATGATGGACCCCTGTCCCCCTCCCCTTCATTTCCTTCAGTAAATATGAAAACAGAGGGCCTCAACACAGGGGCGGACACAGAAACTATATCCTACCTAAACACTCAAGAATGGGAAGATATGCCTGTTGCATACTCTCAATATTCCCCTTCTGCCACTCGAGTCACCTCAGAACCCAGCCAGCAGTCTCCAGATGACGAAGCAAGGAACAACGTGGCCATTCTACTTCTTAGTCAACCGTCTCTCAATGATGGTGCAAGGACCAGAGCAAGCACTGACACAAGCGCCACATCAGCAAATGGACAGGACCTTGCCTAAAACTGTCTCAATCCACACAAGGATGGCACCTGGGCGTCCCTGCTTAACACCATGCAGCTCCTAGATAAAGCCATCCACTATCAATCGGACAAAATCGACGTACAGCTAACCCTGCTCAACACCTTGGCAATAATCGCAGCAGGCATTGATGACAAATTAGGCAACCTCAAACCAGTGGTGGGTGGTGACTGAAAGCAGCGGTGGGGCACAAATACAAGATGGAATTGCACCTTGTGAGTGAACCTCACTACCCACTTATTTCCATACACCTACTCACCCACTGCCTTTGGTCGCCTACCCATTCACTCATCCACATTGTCATCCACTGCCATTCACACAACTCTTATACACAGACACCCACATGTTTTCAGCCACTCAGTCAAGCCCTGCAAACACTCATTCAAACAAACACACATGCCTCCCCCATCCAGTATCCAGCAGTTTCAGTGATAAAAGCTATGCTTTTATTTGAGCTGCAGATTACATGTTTAATATGACATATCAGGTCATCAGTCTGCAGAAGAAATAAAACGAGCATAACTGCCCATGGTAAATTACTGGAACCATTACTGCCTTTGAGAGACCAAATGACCTTGAGAGGCAGTGAAGGGAAGGGAGAGCTGGGAGAACAGATTTTTTCTTATTGTCTGTAAAAAAGATAGAGCTCCAACTTACTTGTGTGCAGGGTTGTCTTTGGCATATTTATGACTTGAGGTCTTCAGGTCACACTCCTGTCTCCGAGAGAGCCCTGGATTAAGTTATTTATTGTATTTATTCAATTTCTCTGTCACAGACTCCTTGTAATGCAGGAAAAGGGGATTTCTTTTGCGCATTGCCCCATTCTCTTCATAAAATGTGACCTCTGGTAACATGCTTCTCAACCGACCCTTAACCATTGCATCATAGAGTGGGGCATGGTCTGTAAGGCCTTCTGATCACACCCCACCATATGGCATGAAGGTTTTAGAAACCCGGGCTGATCAGAAAAACACTCCAGGCTGTTTACTATCAGAGCTCCTGGTGGAGGAGGAGATAAATCAGGGACGTCACTGCGTTCTGAGAAAATGTAAGGGCTTTGCTTGGGCAAGCCCTGTCAGCCCTTCTGTGCAGCTTTCAGCCACATACTCAAGCAGGCGCACTGGGGCTTTTGAAAGTGCACAACTTTCACTCGGAAAATGTTGTGCAGAAAATGTTTTACTTTCATCATATATTTAAATATATGCTTCACTAGAGAGGCCAGAAAATGCTAGGGTCGCTGCCCCTTAGCCCTTGAACACCAGCCATCCCTGCCTCAAATCCCTCTTCGTGCACTCACAAGAAAACTCCATGAGCCTCTGCACAAGCTGCTCATGTGGCCCCATAATAGACAAACTAGCCACACTACCTTTGATGCTAATCACCCTCTGTGCATCTCTAAAGATGGGAACCTCCTGCCAGCACCCACACTTGCATCCCTCACCTGACCTTTCCACACAAATCCTGGGAAAGATTCACTTGGATCCACTCGAGACCACAACATTCGGCCTGGGAAAAAAAGGCGATGACAGAGCAAACGGCCCCATCCAGGAGACCCTAGTGATGGCAAACTCTTGCAGTCTGACCCCAATAGCAACCGTACCCGTATCTTTAAGGGATATACTCTCAATTGGCAGTCCTGGGGACGGCAACGCCATGGTGAAACTCAATGCCAAGCAGAGATGTACTCAGTGGAGGAAAGGCCGCAAGAAACGATTCGCAAGGAATGGAGCGATCCCAGAAGCAACCCCTAAACTAACAATACTTGACATCTGGGCCACCAACAAAGCTATGTCTCCCAGGCCATCTGCCCCAACAACAATCTCTGTGGTCCCATCCTTGAGTTTGTACACCGAGCAGAAGAACGCTGCCAAAAGTGACCCCCCTGGTCTGTCAAAGGGGCGGGCATCACCGGGGAACACCAATCTTCATCTTATGGAAGTCTCGGACAATCTACACAAGTAACTTTCCCCAATCCCTCCCCGGCCCAGCTAACGGCCCCTCCTCCACAGGCCCTGGGAGCAACTATTATACCTCCTAGCCCCACATATCACACACAAGTGAAAAACTCTATAAGCAGCAGGTCAAACAATTGCTGGAATCTGGGAGGATACTGCCCCCGAGGGAACCCTCTGCACCAGCTGCAGAAATTCAAAACTCGACCAGACTCCTCAACCACCAACTCACTAATTTTTCATCCTCACTACAAATCTAAGGGATCTGGTGATATCTTGAAAAGGGGGAATATTCTTCAGCTACTTTCACATCTTCCCTCCACAAGCAAGCGGCCTCAACTCACTGATCTCCTAGCAGTAGAATTTCTCCACCCAACTAACACCACTGCTCCCAAATCTACTAAAGCCACATGGAAGACAAGCCTAGTTGCTCAAACAATCCTAGGAGAAAGCACACCCTTCGAACACTGGGGTATCAGTATTACCACACACTGTGAGGTTGGCTACCCAGCTCCTCTGCTATCACCGGATCCTGCCTTCGAATCGGATCAGACCCCCAGTGCAAGGAAACACGCTCCGTACTCAGGAGCGCAGGGGCTGCTCTCCTGTGTTCTCAAGCTCCTCCACAACTGCAAGGGGCAAACCTAGGCCCCAAAAATCCATCACCTCAGCCAACCTCTTTTTAAACAATAACAATTTAAGGTGGTTTTAAAAAATAATCAACAACTGCAATAGGCAAGGGTGACAAACCTCAGAAAAAAGATGGGCTCTAAATTGTCAATTGCAGAGGAGCTGCATTTACAGCAGTGCATGGCCAGGAGTCCTGTGCAGACTGTGCTGCAAGACACACAGGCCTCATTCAATCAGATCTGTGTGTAAAAAGCCACTTAAACATTAGCAGTCAGTCTGCTCGCACCTTGAGTGCCATGCTGTGGTGGGCTGGCTCAGTTGACTTCTTTATAAGCAGCTGAGCCCTAAAGCAGCTGCCTTAAGGCCGTACCATGTCACGTTGCCTGTAGTTCCATCCTGCTAGTAGCAGTGAGAGGTAGAGACAGCCAATTGAATCGGGTGGTGGCGCAACCCCACTCCTTGTTAGTGCCAGTGACACATGTGGCAGCTGGACTGTATTATCTGCAGATGATCATGGGCACTGAGATTGTTTTTCTATATTGAATCTGCATCTGCCGCCACAGTGGGGCCCATGGCCCTTCTCGGGTGGGTCTCACTATGCTGCAGGGTACCGTCTGAATTTGGCACAGGCTGTCTGTGGCAGTAGGATGTATTTTTAATTTCAGTTTCCTGCTGGTGGACCTGGGCTCCAAGGGAACTGCTGTGCCTGCCAGAGGTTAACTTCAGTTAAACTGTAGAACAACCAGGCTGTCCTCACTGACCTCGGCACACATGCTGTACTTTGTCACCCTTACATTTTCTTCTTGTTATTGAACCTTTCCTTGAAACCATCAGAAACTGTGAAGCAATCAAAGGTATCAATCCTCAAAACCATCAGAAACTGTGAAGCAATCAAAGGTATCAACAATAATTATGTCATGGTAAAAACTTCAACTTATGCTGATGATGTACTACTGTATAGTAGTAATCCAGAATCTTCCCTTTCTCCTTTATTTGATATAATTCATTCATCCTCGCAGATTTCAGGTTATTCCTTAAATAATAACCATTCAGAATTTCTTCCTTTAAATGTTCATTGTGCCTCCAACGTTCTCCCCAACAAAGAAACAATATGGCAAAAAGGTAAACTTAAATATCTTGGTATTTTATTTTCTCACACCATAAAGCAATTAACTAAATTGAATGGCGATTGTATTCTAAATCATATTAAAGATTAATGTCATAAATGATCAGCTTTCCATCTATGATGGTGGGGCAGAATACATTCTATAAAAGTGGTTATTGCTTCAAAAGGTTTTTACCTCCTTTTTATGATTCTTATCCAATTTCCTCTTAAGTTTTATAAACAATGTAGATAAACTTGTATCTAAGTTTATCTAGAATAATAAAACGCTGACCCGGAAGCAGCAATGAGAGCTGCAGCCGAGCCCAGAACCGAGTGAGCGAGGAGCGTGGAGCACGCCAACCATCCGTGACCGCACTCACACGTGCCCGCCCCTGTGCCCTGCAGGGGTGCCGTGGTGCCATGGACAAATGGACGGGACAGGGAGCTGAGAGGAGGGGAGGTA
Organism: Pleurodeles waltl; assembly: GCF_031143425.1. Taxonomy (NCBI): domain Eukaryota; kingdom Metazoa; phylum Chordata; class Amphibia; order Caudata; family Salamandridae; genus Pleurodeles; species Pleurodeles waltl. The sequence goes on from NC_090437.1 coordinate 103,639,815, forward strand.
AGGCTGGGGCACCGAGGGGGTCCGTGAGGCAGCGCAAGGGGAGAGGAGGTGGATAGGGGGAGGAGGTCGACGCAGCGACGTGCAGTGTAGTGTGTGAGGGTGGGCGCAGGAGAAGTGTCTGGGCTTGGCTGTTACTGTGGATGTGGGGGTGCTTGAGGCTTGTGGTTGCAGGGCAAGCGGGACCGGCCAGGTAGAGGCTTCACTCACCTGCCTCCACTGCCTGGCTTGCCGTCCTGTCGCCATCTGCTTCTGTACCTCTCTTCAACCCCCCTTCCCCTCGGTTCCCCCCACCTCTTCTGTGGGATCTTGCCTCATGCCTTTTTGCCTGTGCCCCCCCCCCCCCGGCCCTAGAGCCCTCAGCTTCTGAGTAACTGGCCTCCCCGATCCTCCCGAGCCCCCCCACCCCGGTCAGGCCCCTGGTAGTGCTGACAAGCAGGCAGGACCAGGCAGAGGGGAGAGGGCGCAAGGAGGGTCGGTGCTGGCCGGACCCCACTGTGTGCAGGCGTCAGGCGACAGGCAAGTACGGTAACTGTACTCAGTCACCACAAAGGGTGTGCCCCAGCATCCGCAAAAGTGGCCCCCCTAGGGTGGGTGCAGCTTGCGGATGGCCGGTGACCCCACTTGCCTAGTCAGTAACATCAGCAGCACCAGCATTGAGATCTCCATACTCTTCAAACTACATCTGACTCTACCTCAGCAGAGCCACGTACCCTCACGAGTGACAGTTCAACAGCCGACCGTCAACTCCTCCACGCCACCACTTCCACTACCACAATCACCACCACAATCACCCCATCAGCGGAAACCCCATGGGCTCCATAGAAGGCAAAAAAGGGAAGGAAGTGTTGGAAGGAAACCATATGGCCATGCGGTCAGACAAAAAAAGAAAGACATCCCCTAACAAAATCTCAATGGGAAAAAGGAAGAGGAGACCTAAATCTCCTGATTGCCAACATGAGGCACAGAATGCATCACTCCTCATTGAGATCGAGTCAGACAAACTCCAGGGAGGACCAGAAAAGCAACCCATCTCCAGACCTCATGCTGGGCACAGTCTGGAACCGAGAAACAGCCTGGAACAATCCAAAAAATGCTGCACCTCTAACACCCAACAAAAAATGTACACCAAGTTCTCCTTTTTTTTAAATGGTAGACCTATCCTCCTCTCCAATAGCAATGACACACAGGGGTTACAGTCCCCATTAATCCAGTCGATCCTCACATATACAGCAGATAGCCTTCCATCAAGAAATGACTCTCCCACAACGGTGGCATCCTCAAGCCCAACCCCTGCTCAGCCTCCCACAGCTAGCACAATCTTGACGCCTTTGGGGCAATCTTCAAAATTCCTCAGGGCAGAGGTGCATGAGGAGCCCAAATGGACTCCAGCGAATTCATGGTGGACTCCTCCCCAACAGAATGCGGCCCACCAAATTCACCTAGCGCTCCGTGGACTGAAAGCGGCGCAACCTGGCTTTGTCAACAAGGTGGGACAGCTGCCCACAGATGCTCTGGCCACACCTTCGATGGCCCCTGATGATGCTCGCCTGTAAGTGCAACAAATAATGGACCTCTGTCCCCCTCCCCTTCATTTCCGTCAGTAAATATGAAAACAGAGGGCCTCAACGCAGGGGCGGACACAGAAACTATATCCTACCTAAACACTCAAGAATGGGAAGATATGCTTGTTGCATACTCTTAATACTCCTCTTCTGCCACTCGACTCACCTCAGAACCCAGCCAGCAGTCTCCAGATGACGAAGCAAGGAACAACGTGGCCATTCTACTTCTTAGTCAACCGTCTCTCAATGATGGTGCAAGGACCAGAGCAAGCACTGACACAAGCGCCACATCAGCAAATGGACAGGACCTTGCCTAAAACTGTCTCAATCCACACAAGGATGGCACCTGGGCGTCCCTGCTTAACACCATGCAGCTCCTAGATAAAGCCATCCACTATCAATCGAAAATCGACGTACAGCTAACCCTGCTCAACACCTTGGCAATAATCGCAGCAGGCATTTATGACAAATTAGGCAACCTCAAACCAGTGGTGGGTGGTGACCGAAAGCAGCGGTGGGGCACAAATACAAGACGGAATTGCACCTTGTGAGTGAACCTCACTACCCACTTATTTCCATACACCTACTCACCCACTGCCTTTGGTCGCCTACCCATTCACTCATCCACATTGTCATCCACTGCCATTCACACAACTCTTATACACAGACACCCACATGTTTTCAGCCACTCAGTCAAGCCCTGAAAACACTCATTCAAACAAACACACATGCCTCCCCCATCCAGTATCCAGCAGTTTCAGTGATAAAAGCTACGCTTTTATTTGAGCTGCAGATTACATGTTTAATATGACATATCAGGTCATTAGTCTGCAGAAGAAATAAAACGAGCATAACTGCCCATGGTAAATTACTGGAACCATTACTGCCTTTGAGAGACCAAATCACCTTCAGAGGCAGTGAAGGGAAGGGAGAGCTGAGAGAACAGATTTTTTCTTATTGTCTGTAAAAAAGATAGAGCTCCAACTTACTTGTGTGCAGGGTTGTCTTTGGCATATTTATGACTTGAGGTCTTCAGGTCACACTCCTGTCTCCCAGAGAGCCCTGGATGAAGTTATTTATTGTATTTATTCAATTTCTCTGTCACAGACTCCTTGTAATGCAGAAAAAGGGGATTTATTTTTTGCATTGCCCCATTCTCTTCATAAAATGTGATCTCTGGTAACATGATTCTCAACCGACCCTTAACCATTGCATCATAGAGTGTGGCATGATCAGTAAGGCCTTCTGATCACACCCCACCATTTGGCATGAAGGTTTTAGAAACCCGGGCTGATCAGAAAAACACTCCAGGCTGTTTACTATCAGGGCTCCTGGTGGAGGAGGAGATAAACCAGGGACGTCACTGCGTTCTGAGAAAATGTAAGGGCTTTGCGTGGGCAAGCCCTGTCAGCCCTTCTGTGCAGCTTTCAGCCACATACTCAAGCAGGCGCACTGGGGCTTTTGAAAGTGCACAACTTTCACTCGGAAAATGTTGTGCAGAAAATGTTTTACTTTCATCATATATTTAAATATATGCTTCACTAGAGAGGCCAGAAAAGGCTAGGGTCGCTGCCCCTTAGCCCTTGAACACCAGCCATCCCTGCCTCAAATCCCTCTTCGTGCACTCACAAGAAAACTCCATGAGCCTCCGCACAAGCTGCTCATGTGGCCCCATAATAGACAAACTAGCCACACTACCTTTGATGCTAATCACCCTCTGTGCATCTCTAAAGATGGGAACCTCCTGCCAGCACCCACACTTGCATCCCTCACCTGACCTTTCCACACAAATCCTGGGAAAGATTCACTTGGATCCACTTGAGACCACAACATTCGGCCTGGGAAAAAAAGGCGATGACAGAGCAAACGGCCCCATCCAGGAGACCCCAGTGACAGCAAACTCTTGCAGTCTGACCCCAATAGCAACCGTACCCATATCTTTAAGGGATATACTCTCAATTGGCAGTCCTGGGGACGGCAACGCCATGGTGAAACTCAATGCCAAGCAGAGATGTACACAGTGGAGGAAAGGCCGCAAGAAACGATTCGCAGGGAATGGAGCGATCCCAGAAGCAACCCCTAAACTAACAATACTTGACATCTGGGCCACCAACAAAGCTATGTCTCCCAGGCCATCTGCCCCAACAACAATCTCTGTGGTCCCATCCTTGAGTTTGTACACCAAGCAGAAGAACGCTGCCAAAAGTGACCACCCCTGGTCTGTCGAAGGGGCGGGCATCACCGGGGAACACCAATCTTCATCTTATGGAAGTCTCGGACAATCTACACAAGTAACTTTCCCCAATCCCTCCCCGGCCCAGCTAACGGCCCCTCCTCCACAGGCCCTGGGAGCAATTATTATATCTCCTAGCCCCACATATCACACACAAGTGAAAAACTCTATAAGCAGCAGGTCAAACAATTGCTGGAATCTGGGAGGATACTGCCCCCGAGGGAACCCTCTGCACCAGCTGCAGAAATTCAAAACTCGACCAGACTCCTCAACCACCAACTCACTAATTTTTCATCCTCACTACAAATCTAAGGGATCTAGTGATATCTTGAAAAGGGGGAATATTCTTCAGCTACTTTCACATCTTCCCTCCACAAGCAAGCAGCCTCAACTCACTGATCTCCTAGCAGTAGACTTTCTCCACCCAACAAACACCACTGCTCCCAAATCTACTAAGGCCACATGGAAGACAAGCCTAGTTGCTCAAACAATCCTAGGAGAAAGCACACCCTTCGAACACTGGGGTATCAGTATTACCACACACTGTGAGGTTGGCTAACCAGCCCCTCTGCCATCACCGGATCCTGCCTTCAAATCGGATCAGACCCCCAGTGCAAGGAAACACGCTCCATACTCAGGAGCGCAGGGGATGCTCTCCTGTGTTCTCAAGCTCCTCCACAACTGCAAGGGGCAAACCTAGGCCCCAAAAATCCATCACCTCAGCCAACCTCTTTTTAAACAATAACAATTTAAGGTGGTTTTCAAAAACAATCAACAACTGCAATAGGCAAGGGTGACAAACCTCAGAAAAAAGATGGGCTCTAAATTGTCAATTGCAGAGGAGCTGCATTTACAGCAGTGCATGGCCAGGAGTCTTGTGCAGACTGTGCTGGAAGACACACAGGCCTCATTCAATCAGATCTGTGTGTAAAAAGCCACTTAAACATTAGCAGTCAGTCTGCTCGCACCTTGAGTGCCATGCTGTGGTGGGCTGGCTCAGTTGACTTCTTTATAAGCAGCTGAGCCCTAAAGCAGCTGCCTTAAGGCCGTACCATGTCACGTTGCCTGTAGTTCCATCCTGCTAGTAGCAGTGAGAGGTAGAGACAGCCAATTGAATCGGGGGGTGGCGCAACCCCACTCCTTGTTAGTGCCAGTGACACATGTGGTAGCTGGGCTCTATTATCTGCAGAGGATCATGGGCACTGAGATTGTTTTTCTATATTGAATCTGCATCTGCCGCCACAGTGGGGCCCATGGCCCTTCTCTGGTGGGTCTCACTATGCTGCAGGGTACCGTCTGAATTTGGCACAGGCTGTCTGTGGCAGTAGGATGTATTTTTAATTTCAGTTTCCTGCTGGTGGACCTGGGCTCCAAGGGAACTGCTGTGCCTGCCAGAGGTTAACTTCAGTTAAACTGTAGAACAACCAGGCTGTCCTCACTGACCTCGGCACACATGCTGATGCCCTATGAGGTGTCTGTGTTGTGGTGCCGGGGGTGCACCGTAGGTAACTTTGTGTCGGGTCACGGTGAGAGCAGGCCCTCTGAGTGTCTCTATAGAAACACAAAATGGCTTTCAAATCAAGATAGAGATGGCACCACTCCATGAGCTCCTCACCACCATGACAGGGGGACTTCAGTGGCAGCTTGAGGCAGCAGGCAGCTGCAGCACATCGGTTTGACTCCCTGAGACACACAGTGGGTCATTCTGAATCCGTCGGGGGGCAGTCGCCGCCCACCTGGCGGGAACCGCCATTTGGCCGCTCCGCGGTCAAAAGACCGCTGCAGCCATTCCAACCTTCCTGCTGGGCCGGCGGGCGCTAACATTGTTAGCGCCCGCCGGCCCAGCGGGAAGGGGGACTGCAACACTGAAGCCGGCTCCGAATGGAGCCGGCGGTGTTGCAGGTGTGCGATGGGTGCAGTTGCACCCGTCGCGCTTTTCACTGTCTGCTAGGCAGACAGTGAAAAGCAGGCTGGGGCCCTGTTAGGAGGCCCCTGCACTGCCCATGCCAGTGGCATGGAAAGTGCAGGGGCCCCCAGGGGCCCCTAGACACCCGTTACCGCCAGCCTCTTCCTGGCGGTGTAAACCGCCAGAAGCAGCGCTGCCATGGCGGATTCGCCCAGCCGGGGGAAATCCGGGGGGAAATCCGGGGGGAAATCCGGCGGGAAACCGTCGGACCCGGTTTTCTGACCGCGGCTTTACCGCAGCGGTCAGAATGGGCAGGGAAGCACCGCCAGCCTGTTGGCGGTGCTTCCGTCATCCGCGGCCCTGGGAATGACCCCCACAGTTAGGTAAGTCAGATAACGCTGTTGGTGAGGATGCTCCTGCCAAGAGGTTGGGGTTTTGTTGTCTACTTGTAGTTTTGAATCACCATCATTGCAAGTATTGATGAGTGTTAATTATCTTACTGCAAAGAACGAGTACCACGCATTTTTCACTGACCTGACTGTATTTTCTAATGATTATAGGATTGAGTTACGGTTTTTGTCGCTGAGATCCTCATGTTACTTGTGGAACTTCTGCCGCACCATGACACCTAGCGCAAAGCTGGACGTGAGTGGGAGGGGGGAGGGGTCAGATGCAGTGTATTCAGAAATAACACAAGTTTAAAACCACCTGCTGGCAAATGCCTTGTGTGTGCAGGAGTTTTGAGGCAACAATAGAAATGTCAAGATCGCTCTCATGAATAATGTTCCTGCTGCATCAAGATCATCGTTTTGTCTAGTAGTAGTTTTGACTCATGTTAATGGAGCCCATTGTGTTAATGTAACTGCTGCAAAGAACATGTATCATGCTGATCACTGAACTGTATTTCATGTGGGTAGCTCAGTGGGTTACTGCTATTTTCAGAGATCCTTTTGTTGCCTGCAGTTCATATGTTACAATCCTAACATAACTCAGTTACATATGAACTGTCACCAAGGAACTGCCTTCAAACTGCATGGTTTAGGTTAGAATGTTATCGCCCCCATCTTCCCCCAGTCTTTCATTTTCTTAATGATGCTAAAAGGGGTATGTTTGGGTAGAATGCATTCTTTTTAGTAAAGTCAACCAGTATGGTAAGTTTTAAATCTTGAGTTTCTGCTTCTCCAGACCAAACACTCTTAAAATATACTACCTGCTAGTATGGATGACATGATTCTTACAACTTGTTATTCTTACTATCTTATGTAACACTTCGTATAGGCTGATTTACACATGTATGATTTGTTGTCTCCGTATAATGTGTGTGTGATGTAAAGTGCTTTGACACCCTACACTGGTATGAATAACGCTACATAACAAATGAAACGCATGTGTGAGAGGTTAGTTCCCTTCCATTTCAGGTGCTTTTCAGCAGTTTCAAGATCCTCTTCGAGTTTCTCCTTGCCCATATGGGTGTAACTTCTGATATTTATGTGTTTCCATGGACTTCATGGCTTGATTTTGCTTGCGAGAAAGTGTCACTCTAAGTGTCACACATTTGGTCGTTGGTCGTTGAATGTCACTTAATCTGAAACACTGGCTTAACTTCAGTTAAATTATAGAACAACCAGGCTGTCCTCCCTGACCTTGACATACATGCTGCTGCCCTTTTGGGTGAGTGTGTGTAGAGGAGGAACGCCGGGGGCAACTTTGTGTGTGGTCAAGGTGAGAGCAGAGCCACTGCGTATCTTTAAAAGAAGTGCAGCATGGTTTTAAAATCAAGACAGTGATGCCTCCACTCCATGAGCTTCTCATCGCTGGGACAGGGGCACTTCAGTGGCAGGCAGGTGCAGCAGAGAGTTGTGAGTCTCTGAGACACACTGGTAATTAAGGCAAATAACACTGTCAGAGATAATGTTCCTGCTGAGAGGCCGGGGTTTTGTTGTCTACTGGCAGTTTTGAATCACCAGCATGGCTAGTAGCGCTGAGGGTTAATTATCCTATTTATCACTGGCCTGTTGTATTTTATGAAGATTATAGCAGTGAGTTACTGCTTTTGTCACTGAGATCCTCTTGTTATATGTGGAACTTCTGCCACACCATGACACCTAGCGCTGAGGTGGGGATGTGGAGGGTCAGGTGCAGTTTATTCAGAAACAACATAAGTTTAAAACCTTCTGTGGCCTGGAGCGTGGCCAAGGCGGAAAACAAGCAACATGCATCTCTCCATAACTCTGTTCTCTGCTCCAGTTTCTCCCCTTAAAACAAGGTGGATCTTCGGTGGTAATGCCTCCTGGAAGAATCCCAGGGCCTTCCTCCGGCCTTCTGCAAAGCCTTCCTTGACCTTTTGCTGGTAGATGTTGCAAACGCGCCTCGGAATCCTAGCTATTATCTACAGTGAATAGTGGATTCTGCGCTAGAGGACAACGGATCGAAGCGACACGGGTGTGAGGGGATTTCATCAGTGAACGTCGTGAGCATTAACAATGGTTAATAACAATCAATATTCCAAACTTCAATCAATAACCACACCAGTTTATTAAGAAGAATTCATAGATTTATTTCCCTATGTTAACAATGCTAATATCACAAAAATAACTCTCAAGCACAAATGATAAACATATCAAAATCAATAGCAGTTGGTTAAACGTCTTATATATCTCAATTTGATCAAGACAATTAAACACATTATCTCCAAAAGAATCACACTTATTAATAATACAAAGACCGGTAATAATGGCAGAGTATACATTAGTTCAGCATTAAATGATTTCAAAATAAGTCATGAGCATTTCGAACTAGTTCCCTCACTATCCACAAATTAGCATCAACATGTTGGGCTTCATGTGAAAAGAATTTAGTAACACAAATTTAGAAAAACTCTTTATCTCAGTTAATGATAGAAATATATTATTAATATGCAGCAATTAAGTTATAAGTTGCAGCTGGTACTTAGAAAGCAAAAGAGACACATATTACATAAATATGACATACATTACCAATGATAAAAGTAGAAACAGTAAGTAGTATGCTTCAGCCAGGGGACACCTTCAGTTATGGCCTAACAACAGTTAACCCACTCAGCCAACACGAACTTCTTCATCTGCTCAAGTCTGCTCTCCAAACTCTAAAATTATAATAATCATAATAACTCCTAAAGAATTCTACCCAAGTTGTTATACTAAATCCTAATAAACTTATGATTGGTCAGTCTATCTGGTGGTTTCATTTCAGCCAATCAACAACTAAATTGATGACCTAAAACACAACAAATCTACGCTAACGATAACATTTTCTTCAAGAATAACTTTTCCTCTTTTGTCTCGTCTGTAGCTCCATTGTTTCACCACCTCTCGAATATCTTGTCTCAGGAAGAAACTTTTACAGTTTCAATTCACTTCCATCCTCGAGGAAAAAACAGATTTTAGTAACATTCTAAAACAATAGAACATTTCAACTTATGCAACACTTAGTTAAGACATGACCTTGTGAGACATAATGCTGCAACCTACTAGGGGTAGCTGCTGGCACATCTACACAGACTTCGAAGACACTTTTATGTAAGCTTTTGAATCATGGAAAATAACCATGGCTTTTAGTTTCACTCAGCTAAGAACTGAAAAACAAACATTTTCAAAAGTCACTCGTTTTGCACGTTAATTCATTACACATTTTAGTATAAAAATCATTAATAAACATATTAGAAAATTCCCACTCTCACAATGTACAGTATAGCAGCACCACCATCCCCTTGCATGGGATTACACGTCCTATTCCAACGTCCACAGGACGCACTCCCAAATTGATTACTTCTTGGCCTCTAGATCGCTGTTCCCTCCCCTTATTGAATCCATAATTAAGGTTAAGGTCTTGGTTGACCATGCACCCGTATAGCTGGACATGAGTTCTGTCTCTCCACAACCTCCATTTCCGAAGTCATGTATCATGAATGAGATCGGCTTTCATGATCCGACTCTTCATGATTGTTTTAAAGAAACACTATTTTAAAGAAAATTATATGGATGATGTCTCCTTTTATCCCATGCAGTAACCTTCGAAATGACAGCCAAGTTGTGCAAACAGGAACTCGAAACTCAGCTACATTAGGCTGTGCCTAGGCATAAGGAAGGGGGCTTGCAGAACACCCTAAGGGACTTTAGATATATCAGCGGTGAATTAGAGCATACGTTAATGAAGGATGCAGCTAAAATGCTCCTCTGCATTGGGCAAATGTTTTACAAGCACTGGGACAAGGCAGATCACTTCTTAGCCTATAAAATGCGACTACGATCCATGCGTAACTCCATCTCTGAAATTTGAAACGAGGAGTGGGGTACATATACGAGACACCTGACATCATGGCAGTCTTCCATACTTATTATCCAGCATTATACCAAGCCCAACATCTGGACAAGCAGACCAAGATGATTACCTTAGGGACTATGTGCATCCTGATCAGAGGGAGGAATTGGAACTGCTAGAGAATGACATTAGTTCCGACGAGTTCAGGGTGGTGATTAGAAATCTTGAGTTTCCAGCCATTTTTTACAAAGCCTTTGCGTTCCTGCTGACCGAACCCATGGTTTGGGTGTTTAACTACTTCTTAACATTGGGCCTGGTCACCGACTGGATGTTGGAATCTCACTTTACGTTACTCTTGAAGCCCCACAAGCCCCCAACATGCTATTCATCCTAACAAACAATCACACTCTTAAATTGTGATGTTAACATTTTCACATCCATTCTTGTGACACGACTCCAACTTATATGGCTGGCACCCATAGCATCCCAGTAGTCTGGTTTTATTTGCAACAGACAGGCTAATGATAACACACACCTGGTCCTAGCCCTTATGCAAGTGGCTGAACCACACCATCAGACTACGGCACCACTCTCCCTCAAGAAGGCGTTTGACAGGTTCAATTGGACATACCTGTCAAAGGTCTTGGCTAAAACGCATATGGGCCTTAAGATGACGGCCTATGTACAAGCCAACTTCAAGAGACCTGTGGGCAAGCTAAAAATGAATGCTTCCGTGTCGCCAACTGTCCATCTCACAAGAGGGACTCGGCAGGGATGCCCCCAGTCCCCTTCGATTTTTGCCCTAACTATGGAGCCCCTTGTGGCAAAGATCCAGCATTACCCCAATATCCAAGTCATGGGAGTGAGCAACAGGGGTCACAAATTAGCCATCTTCCCTGTAGGAGGCTGGCCCTCTTATGTAGTGTGGAAAGCTAGGCACACTGTGCAGGGGGCCCAGGCTACCACACATTGGCTTACAGGTTTAAAATCTAGACCACCTAATGCTCTATTTTCTATGGTAGCTTGGTCGAGCAGTTAGGGCAATCTTGGAGAAGTGTAAAGCATTTGTTGTACTCACAGCATCAATCTTGCAACTCACACACTCAAAGGAATAACTCAATACCAATTTATAAAAATACTTCAGATACTTATGTAATTTTTAAGACCACGATCATCAAAATTGGTTAAGTACTTTCCGTGATATGAATTTTTGAAGTTTAATAAAACGGGTCTACTTGTGCATAATCATGCACCATAGGAATCAATGTAGGATAACCTTTAAATTTAAAAACATTTAAAATCACACAGTAGGTTTACAAAGTTCTTCTTTTGAAGGTTGGTCAAGGTCATCGTTGGGTACAATGTGCCAGCTGGAGAAATGTGGGTGGTTCCCAGTTCTGGTGGAAGCAGGGGGGAAAGGTCTCTAGAGCAGGTGCCCGGTCACTGAGAGGGACAACTTGAAAAACCACTGCACAGATAAGGTCAAGCTAAGTTTAAAGGTGGACCATGGGGGTTTCCTTGGAGTGTCGGGGTTGCAAAGGGTGTAGGGCTCTTAAGGCACAGAAGGTTCTCCGGTGCCGGGCACAGGGCGGCCGGGTGCAGAGCGAATCGGTGATTCAGTAGCTGTGTACAAGGATGCCCACAGAAGCAGGAGGTAAGTTGGTTCAAGGCTCTATTACAGGACAACTGGGGCACTTTAGTCGGAGTTCCATTTTGTTTCTGAAGTCCCTTGACTGGGGCTTCCTCCTGGTCCCTTTTCAGTCCTGGGTGGACTGTTTTTCTCAGTGTCTGAAGTCAGGTGACCAATACTCAGGGTATTGGTACGATTCAGCCGCAAGAGGGTGCAGTGCCATCAAACTTAGCACACTGACAGAGTTTGTCCTCGCGGTTGATGAGTTGAAGTTTCGTCTTGCTGTGGTGTCCGGTTCTGGAGTTAGCATCCGGTTGGTGAAGTGGGCCTCTCTGGCTTGTTGGTTTCTTGTAGATTTAGAGTGGTACCTCCACTCTGGAGGAAATTCTCTGGCAATTTGCAAAGCCTGGAGGTCCTCTGGGTTTCTTTAGAGTTTTTCCAGTTGCCCAGCAGCTCCTCAGCGATGATTGTCAGGTCCTGGATGCAGCAGGCAGGGTTTTGTGCCTTTTTGTGGTGCAGCAGGTCCACAATTCTTGTGCCATGGATCTTCTTGTTGCTGGTCTTCTTCTCTCTATGTAATCTGATTTCTTCATCTAGGAATGCCCAGTAAATACTGTATTTAGTGGCCATTTTAGGAGGGACCTTGGTAGTGACCAATGGGCCATCTACCTTGGATAGCTACACCCACTAAGTTACCACTTCCAGTGGGAAGAGGTCACTCCTCTACACCTGATTGGCTATTTTTCTTCCATCCAAGATGGAGGAAAATGAAATGGGGAGTCCACCTAGCATGCAACACCTTAGGGGTGGGGAATGCCCGCTAGGGACACTCATCCTGTCCTTTGTTTGAGTTTACCGCTGTTGCCCGTGCCAAAAGTGGGGGTTTGCAATTCAAAGGCAATAAGCCCTTTGAAGCACTGCGTGAGCAGTGCACATTGCTGAGAGAGGGGGTGTTAGCACCTCCACCCAGGAAGGGCTTTGTTCTGCAACCTAGAGAGAAGGATCTCTCCCCCCAAGTTTGTAGATTGGTGTCTGGCGGTGGCAGACTGGTTAGGACCAGTCAGCAACCATGCCATGGTAGTTAGCTTTTGCAAGGGGCACCTCTAAGGTGACCCCTGGGTATATTAGGTAATAAATCCAATACTGGTAACAGTTTGGATATATTATTCTGATTTGTTTGAAACCAAACATCCCAGGGTTCATAGTGGCCATCATGTAGCAGGGAAACTTGTATTGACCAGTGTTCAGCACATGTATTAGAATGGCTGCTCTGTTCACACACTATGTCCCAGGGTTGGCAAGGACACATTGGGGGCATATTGCTCATGCAGCTATTCTCTCGCTTACAGTATAGTGCACTCTGCCTTAGGGCCGGAAGGCCAGTCAAAGGGGTGGCTTACCCATAGTGTATGCAGTGTACGGTGGACAGGGCACACAGGCAGTGTGCCATGTCAAGATTGTTTTTTAGGTTTGCATCAGGGCACTCAGCCTGCAATGGCAGTGCTAGGTGTACCTCAATGCAGGGCCCTGGAGAGTGGCACAATCAGTGCTGCTGCCCTAAGGGGCCTACCATTAGTACCACCTGCCCTGGGTACCCAAGTACCATTTACTAGGGAATTATGAGGGCAGCTAAAGGTGCCTCCAATTGTGCCAATGCATCACAACAGTTTTAGGGAAAGAGCTCTAACCCAGGGAACCTGGTTATCAGGGGCTCAGCACACTAACAACTTGTAGGTTACATCACCTACTAGGCAAAAAAGTGGGGGCTAACAATGTGAAAAAGAGGCCTTTTTTCACATTCGCAGACAACATCCGGTATTTTATCACAGAACTGGAGTATTCTATACCCACACTTATGAGAGAGTTAGACATGTCTACTCAGGCATTCGGATTTAAAATGGACCTTTCCAAATCTTGGGGCATGTGCTAGCCTGCCTCCAGGAGCCCAATTTGAGAGACTGTTTCAAATGGTCCACTTCAACTATCACAAACCTGGGGATACAGCTCCACTCCCTCACAAAGGCCCTTTACAATAATAACTTGCCCCCTCTACTTGCTGTTCTTTTCAAAGACCTATATCACTGGGGCAAACTAGGGATCACTTGGCTGGAATGTCTAAATCGCCTCAAGACGAACTTTCTACCCTGCCTAGTATACCTCTTCCAGAATCTTCCCCTCATTATATCCAAACCTACACAAGCCCAGATACACAATAAAATGCTTCACTTTGGGGAGGGAAATCACCTAAGGTGGCCTAAGTAACACTATTTTGACCGGTAGGGGAGGGGGGCTTAGGGTTTCTCGACCTTTCAACGTTCATCCTGGCAGCACAGCTTCGGTCCTCATTGGACTGGAACCATGATCCAGACCATAAGCGTTGGGTGTAGGTCAAGCAGGCCTTTTCCCAGACCCCCTGGAAGGCCCCTCTGGCTTCTTAAGACAACACGGACCCAGGACCCTGCATCTCTCCCATCGACATCCACCCTACTGGCTTATTGGCAGGAGGTATATGGGAGGCAACACTTGCCGTTATACCCATTTCCTCTTACCCCACTGGTACTTAATGAGGATTTTCCACCAGGTTTTGCTCATCCCGACACTTTTGGCTGAGGTCAAGGAGAATCCCCCAAATTGAGGGACTTCTACGACAATGGGGAGATACAGACAAATTACAAACTGAGGGATAAATTCTCCCTGCCCAGGAAGGATACATTTAAGGTTGGTCAGGTGCTGCATTGGTCTGCCCTGTTGCTTACCAGGCCATGTAATGTTCAGAGACACACATAGAAACCCTATATCTTTCTAATTTCAGACTCAGAGTTTATCCCTGCTGTATTGCTATATGCTTAATCTGACTCAGCTCAAGAAACATGCCTATGAAGCAATGGGCAGCTAAACTAAATATAGATATGACACAGGCCACCTGGCGAGCACTTTGGCAACAGGCTTCCCCATCCTTTAAATATCTCAGTTACAAGGAAAAGTCCTATAAACTACTCACTTGATGGTATTTGATGCCTGTGCACCTGCACAAAATGTTCAGAAGCCCAGATCTTTGCTGGAAAGGGTGCAGGGAACTGGGAAACTTTTTACACCCTTGGTGTCTAGTGGTAGGTGTATCTTCTGTTTATTGTATTTTGTATTCTGTTTTGTATTCTGTTTTCCCTGTACTGTTGTGTTGATTTTTTTGCACCCATTTGCTGAGTCTGCTCCGCTTCGTTTCTGCCCGTTTTGCCTTTTTTGCCTGTTTTAGCTTTTCCTGCTCTTGTCAGTTTCCCCATCCCTGCCGCTGCATCCCCTGCGGCCCCACCCCCCTTGCGCCCCCATTTGCCACTCCCTTCCACCTCCCAGCTGCTCCTCCCTCCCACCTCCCCTTCTTAATGTCGGCTGCCCGTCCCCCATTCTGTGATGCCATTGCCGAGGCTATCAGCTCCCACGCCCTCGCCTCCAAGGACTACCTGCTCCTCAGCGACCTAAATTTCCACCTAGAGAGCACCAGCGACTGCAACTCCATCGCACTGCTGGACAACCTCGCTAACCTCGGCCTCAAGCAACTGGTCACCTCGCCCACCCACTCAGCCGGATACACGCTTGACGCCATATTCTCCTCCAGCACCCGCATTGCCTTCACTCACACCACTGAACTCCATTGGACTGACCACCACTGCGTCCACTTCTCCTTCCTAAAGCCCACCACCCACCACCAACAACATCTTATCCCTCACCGCAAGTGGAACAAGATCTCCAAGAAACAACTGATCTCCAACCTCGCCCAATCTACACCACCCATTACCAACGATCCCAACGCCGCCGCCCTCAACCTCAAACCATGACTCGACGAATGCGCAAACTCCCTCGCCCCACTCAAAAAAAACAGCAACACCCACTTCAACAAGACAGCTCCCTGGTTCACTGCAGAACTTCAGACCTCCAAACAAGAATGCCGGAAAACTTAGAAAGCCTGGCACCAAGAACCATCAGTGAGCAACTTCTCCACCCTCAAATCAGCCATGCGCAAACACCACCAGCTCATCCGGACCACCAAAAGATCCTTCTACAAAGAACGCATAGATAACAACGCACACAACAGCAAGGAACTTTTCACCATCACCAAAACCAAATCCTGCGCCATCGACCCTCCGCACTCGCAAGACCTCTGCAACTACCTCTCCAGCTACTTCCACCGCAAGATCGCAGACATACACGAAAGCTTCATAACGTCGCCACCCACCATCACCACCACTGATACAGCCAACCCTACAGCACCCTGCCACACCAACGTACTGAGTACCTGAACCCCCGCCAACGATGAAGAAACCAGCAAAACCATGAGCTCCATCCACTCAGGCTCCCCAACAGACCCCTGTCCTCACCACGTTTTCAACAAGGCCAGCCAAATCATCGCTCCCCAGCTCCGGTCCGTCATTAACAGCTCCTTCGAGACCCCCACCTTCCCAGATATTTGGTCAATGCCATGCTCAAAAAACCCAAAGCAGACCTCGAAGACCTCACAAACTACCGACCTATCTCTCTACTCTCCTTCCCCGTGAAGGTCATAGAGAAGATAATCAACAAACAACTGTCCCACTTCCTGGAGGACAACAACATATTCAACGTCTCCCAGTCTGGATTCCGCAAAAAACACAGCACAGAGACCGCCCTCATCGCCTGCACTGACGACATCAGGATCAGACTTGACAAAAGTAAAACCGTTGCCCTCATCCTTCTCGACCTCTCCGCAGCCTTCGACGCCGTATGCCACCAAACCCTTCGCACACGCCTCTTCGACGCCGGAATTTGCCACAAAGCCCTGGACCGGCTCACCTCTTTCCTCTCTGAAAGAACCCAAAGAGTTAGCCTCCCTCCATTCCAGTCTAAAGCCACCAAGACCATATGTGGAGTCCCCCAATGATCCTCACTCAGCCCCATCCTCTTCAATATCTACATGGCTCAGCTTGCCAGCATCGTCCGCCCCCACGGCCTCAACATAATTTCCTACGCCGACGACACCCAGCTCATCCTCTCCCTCACGCGGAACCCCTCTACCTCCAAGAACAACCTTCACGCCAGACTCCTCACCATCGCTAATTGGATGACAACAAGCCACCTCAAACTGAACTCAGGAAAAACCGAGATCATTATCTTCGGACCCAACAAGACTGCATGGAACGACTCATGGTGGCCTGCCACCCTAGGACCACCTCCGACACCCACCACCCACGCACGCAATCTCGGCTTCATACTAGACTCGTCTCTTTCCATGACTCAGCAAGTCAACGCCATATCATCCTCCTGCTTCAACACCCTCTGCCTGCTATGCAAGACCTTCAAGTGGATTCCGATAGAAACCAGAAGAACGGTCACCCACGCCCTCATCAGCAGCAGACTGGACTACGGTAACGCCCTCTACGCAGGGACCACAGCCAAGCTTCAGAGAAAACTCCACCACATCCAGAACGCCACTGCACGTCTCATCCTCAACCTCCCTCGCCACAAGCATATCTCCCCCTACCTCAGGTCCTACACTGGCTGCCCATCAACAAAAGGATCGTCTTCAAAATCCTAATCCACGCTCACACAGCCCTCCACGACACTGGGCCGGCCTACCTCAACAAACAACTTAACTTCCACACCCGACCCGCCAGCTCTGCTCTGCCGACCTCGCCCTCGCAACAGCCCCCCGCATTCAACGCACCACCTCTGGCGGCAGATCATTCTCCCACCTCGCCGCCAAAACCTGGAACTCCCTCTCCACCAACCTGCACAAGACCCAGGACCTCCTAGCCTTCAGAAAGTGCCTCAAAACATGACTCTTCGAGCAGTAGCACCCACCCCTCCACCCTCAGTGCCTTGAAACCCTACCGGGTGAGTAGCGCGCTTAACACATTATTGAATGATTGATTGATTGGTGGACATGTCTGAAAATTCAGACATTTTGGGATGATATTCTGCTCATGAGCCACACTATCACTAACATTACTTTGTCACAAGACCCCGACTGATGATTCTCCTGGATGACCCAGGGGGCATAGAGCCCTCCCCTTGTCCACTACCTAGGGACAATTCCGTTCTCACCTTTTACTGGCAGCACAGCTTTGTATAGCGTAGATGTGGAAGCAGGTTCAGGCCCCAACGCTTAATTTGTAGTGGGGAAAGGTATGAAACCTATATGCCATGAAGAAGCTCACTGCCACGCTACAAAATAGGGTGGCAACATTTAACACATACACAGGCAAGATAGAATACAGGGCATAAACCTTACCATGTCTAAAACACTGAAGGCCTCAGATAAATGGGTAATATCCCCCAGGCTCTGATGGTGACCCATAAGGCTTTGAACCTCTTCTGAGACTTACTTTGACCCCTTCTTCTTGCACACAGACACAATAAAGGGCGGATCTCATTATTTACCTACTTTCTACTGCCTCCGTGAACGCTATAGGTCTTTCCCTGTTGATCATATTGTAAACATCTGGGGTGAGATGTATTGGTCCTCCTGCTTTCTGCTCTTCTCCGATACTGATCAATACAATTTAAAGTGTATTTTGTTTCTCTTTCAAGAAAACGCTAAAAAAGATGTTAAAAAAACACTGCTGCCAAATTCCTTGTTTGTCCAGGTGTTTTGAGACAACACTAAAAATGTCAAGATTACTCTTGTGAATAATGTGAATGAGATCAATGTTTTGTCTAGTAATAGTTTTGACTCATCATAAAGTAGTGCAGAGGACTAATGTGACTGCTACAAAGCATGTTTACCATGCAGATCATTGAACTGCATTTTATGTGGCTAGCTCAGTGGGTTACTGCTTTTGCCAGAGATCCTTTTGTTATTTGCAGTTCACATGTTACAATCCTAATATAGCACAGTTACCTATGAACTGCCATCAAGAAGCTGCATTCAAACTGTGTGGTATAGGTTAGAATGTTATTTCGCCCTCCTCTTCTCCCAGTCTTACATTTTCACAATGTTGCTAAAAGGGATTTGTTTGGGTTGAAATGCATTCTTTTTAGTAAGGCCAACCACTGTGGCGCATTTTAAATCCAAAATTTTGCTTCTACAGACTAAACACTCTTAAAATCTACTGCCTACCAGTATGGATGACATGATTCCTATGACTTGTAATTCTCACTGTCCTATGTAACACTTTTTATAGGCTAGTTTGCACATGTATGATTCTTTGTATGTGATGCAAAGTGCTCTGACACTCTACATCGGTATGAGTGGATCTATAAAACAAATGAAACTTATGTGAGAGAGCTTAGTGCTCTTCCCTTCAATGTGATTTGCAGCAGTTTCAAGATCTTCTTAGAGTTTCTTGTTGCTCATATGGGTGTTACTTCTGATATTTATGTGTTTTCGTGGACTCATTGTTTGATTTTGCTTGTCACTTTAAGTGTCACACATTTGATTGTTGAATGTCACTAATAAATACACTGACACTATGAAAATGTCACACATTAGCAATCTGAAACCTTGACAGGTATGTGATCATGGATTCAAGAGGAAGATCCCTAGCTTATTAGAACCTCTTTCTTGACCATGACTTGTATGCTTTTCCCCTATTCTGCCTTATCTTGAAAGTATTGACTTGCATGTTAGAGAAGGGAGCCTCAGTCATTCCTCTTCTGACTTTGATGAAAATACATCTAGAATATCTATTATCAGTTTTTCCCCCCCAGGGATTCAATGAAACTCAAATGAAGAATCTGTAGGTCCTCCCACTTAGTAGTCTTAAGATCGAATGAATCATCCTACAAGATATTGTCTCACTCCTCTGACAGGAAAAAGTATTTTCTTCAGAAGGGCTTTCTGCTGGGCCTAAAAGAGGCTACAGCCAGGGTTTGAGAACGCATAGCTTTGGCTGTGCCATTATGCGCTGCAGGAGAGACATAAAAAGTGTACTCAACAAAATAAATAGTGTGCTTTAATGTTACTAATGTCAAGTGGTGCATTGAAATTATACTATTCAAGGTGCACCCACAAGTAGAAAGGTAATAATTTTTTGTGTGTGTTTTAATAATGACTCTAAGCGGTTGGATTATAAAATGTGTATGCATCTATATTCATGTATCTGAGTTATAGTATTATACTTGAAAGATGTTTAATCACAGTTATTCATAATTATGTTACATCTATGAAGGAAAATGAACATCTAAATACATATCACGAATATGTATTGAATCCTCTTCTAAGTTAGCTCAACTGAAGGCCTGAAATGTTGTTTTTCTATGCTTAACCTTCAACGTGGAGTTTTGCTTGTGTTGTATTTTTCTTTATTTGTAGGAGCATCTGAATGAGTTGACAGTTAATGAAAGGCATATTGTGTATTTGACATAGTGGGGTACGGGAGGATATCTAGGCAAGGACAAGGAGCACTAACGAACTGAAGAAGAAAAAGCCTCCGCTGTGTGCACCAGGTTCTGGGAGATACTCAAGGTTGTCCTGATGTTTGTTTCATGGGATGAAAGTCTGATGGGAGTTGCCAATTCCAACTGTACATGGAAGATGGAAAACTGCTGGTGTTGATGACGTGGATTTGGGAAGGATCTACAAGATCTAAATTAGTATTCATTTAGTTAGACAACAGCAGACCCTTTTACCCTTTAACTAGAGTGGATTCCCTTGAGACTTAGAGAGGTATAGACCTCTCTATTCTTAATCTGGTTGAGTGGATTTATGCAACACACCTCTCTATCAGAACTTCTACTGAGATTTCTATTATGCCGACACTTTATGATTATTTCTATTTTTCTATATCTTCTGAGCGATAATTGGGATTTCCCCTATAGCTTAGTTAGAATATTTAGATTACAATAGTTTTGAAATGATTACAGAAGAGGACTGTGACTTGTATACTAACCATCAGATTCTGTTTCTCATCTTTTGGATTGCCATAGCTGAGATTGTTGTATGGCTTATGCGATTTAATCTGATTCAAAGCTTTACTTTACCTTTGGTGATTCTGTACTTATATAGCATGTTCTTGAGAATCATTTACATATGTTTGGCCTTAAATTTGTAATAAGGCCAAGATGGTGGTGGAGTAGTTAGTTCACTGCACTCCTCGGCTGCCTGGGAACGTTATGATTGTCTTCTCGGAGACCTGAGTCCATGCATCTCACTGCCCGAAAAGGAGCAGCACCCACAGACCTACCAGGGCAACTTAGCGGCTCTTGCTGCACTTGCTTTGGTCTGGAGGCTTCCCTTGGCCCGTGCCATGCTCTGGGATGGTTGCCCTCTGACTGGCCTAGATTGGCCCGTGACCTGTAAGGCCCCTGGGATGCCGCTACACCCTTGAGGGTGCCTGGAGCCAGCTCTCTCCGATACCAATATCTTCTTGATGCTTCAACTGCAGCCACTGGCTGGGCATCTGATGACGGACGGATCCACATGGACTAGGAGAGGCTCAACCCTGTGAGCAGTGTGAGCCTAGGCCTAGGAAGAGCACGAGGAGGACCCAGTGCGGCAGCCCCCTAAGCTCCCACAACCTGCATTGTGGTGAGTGTGCCTTGATTTGAGACCGGGCACTGTGACACCATGAGCGAGGGGTGCTGTTTCCCTAGAGGGACACCACCACCAAGCACCCACCAGCCTCCAAGAGACCTATACAGTTAAGAACCAGAGCCACTCCTGGTAGACCTAGCCGTCCATAGCCCATCCGTTAGCAATCCTGAGTGGAGAGACGCAAAGACCCTGGTCCCGAATCTGCCAATACTTTACCTTCCTGCCTGGCTCACAGTTTGATGCCAGCAACCGCAACCTCCAGCCCATCAGTGCACCCTGAGATTTCACCAGGATCTAGCCAACAATTAACGTACTGGAAGATGTACTAAAAGTTCATGCAGCAGCACTGCATTCTATGGTCCCATGCTCGCCGGAGGCCTTCACAGACTCTTTTGGGCACAGCCCACACATGTCTAAGCCTAGACCCCCTGCCTGACCTCGTAGAATCACCGGACAGCCACACGTCTGTGCAATGGACACATGGGTGTGGCGGGCAGGAGGGTTACGTCCCCGTATCTGGCTTGGGGAGTGCCAGGGGCCTGGCCCCTGGTGTCCCCCATTTTCACACCCATGGCAGTGACAAAAAACAAGAGGGACCAAGTTGCCTGAGAGATGCTGACCCGCTCTGCCCTGGCCCATGCCAAGGAGGCAGGACCCACAACCCAGTCCCCATACCCAGGAGGACAAGAGGGGCCCACAGCAATGATCTGACCCTTCATGAGGGACTTATTGGCCTCCCTCTTTGAGTCCTTGAAATCTGACATCCAGGATCTCAGAAGGGACCTCTCCCAGGAGCTGTGGGACCTGGCCAACGTTCCGACCAAACTGGAACCTTTTCTACCCCAGTGCTGCAATGGCTAACGGACTGTGGCCTGACCGACACATGGTGGGGACTCCACCCCATACACAAGACTACATCTTCTATTCGATGGCCCGGAAGACCTACGCCCACGTAGAGTACATCCTAGCAACCCTAGCTTTTCAATCATTAATTCACAACACCTTTATTGCCCCTAGAGTGCTATCAGATCATGCCCTACTGACACTCATAGCACACATCAATATAAGACCTTACTCTGGTATCTGAGGAAGAGCTTACTCTAATTTCCGTCTACAGTAGAATCTATCTGCCAAATAATTAGCGACTATCTCAACAAAAATGATGATGGCACCACACCACTCTCCACCATATGTGCTGAAACTGCTAGTAAGAGGAGAATTCATAGTGCTTTTGGCGGCTGAGAATAAGTCCCACAGGAAGAAGCGACAACAGCTGCAACAAATAGTCCTAGAACGGGAAACCATTCACAAGCGTACTGGGGCCCCTAGGGTTTGGAGGAAATTAGAGAAGGCACTGTCCAAACTTCAAGAGGTTCGATCAGAACAAAGCTGAGTATGCCATGGTGAGACTGAAAGACAAGGTTTCCTGTGGAGCAACTGCTGTGCCCTGAGGTTAGCCAATAGGCTGCGTGCCCGTGCTCATACTGTATACATTAAGGTTATTTGGTCCTCTCCAACTGAAGAAACACACCCGGATCATTCATTTGCAGCCACCTTCCAACAATTTTATGATGGTCTCTACACCACCACTGTTGGAACTCCTGTTGATTACACAAATGATCTGGCAGAGAGTGTTCTTACTCCCCTACCGCCAACTGATGCGAAGGCCTTGGAGAAACCAATCCACATTGAGGAGGTCTTTTTTGGCCGTAGCCCGGTTTAAGCTAGGGAAGTCTCTGGTCCTCAATGGCTTCTCATCACACTTTTATAAAGCATTCTGTCCAGAGTTAGCCCCTATCCTGACACAACTCTACAACTCTTTCGCTGATACGGTCTCCCTTACCATGTCTATGTTAGAAGCCACTATCACTGTGATCCCAAAGCCGGGCAAGGACCCAGCAAACTGCGGGTCCTATGGGCCTATTTGTCTGCTTAACACTGACGCAAAACAGTATCTTAGCCCACTGCCTTAGCCCTTTTATGCCTGGCCTGGCTGACCCATACCAGGGAGGGTTCATTCCTGCTTGACAATGAGGTCATAATACCAAATGTATCCTACATCTCCTAGACCAAATACATAGATTTAGGACAGAAGCTCTGCTCCTGTCAATCAATGCTGAAAAGGCATTTGACAGAGTTCACTGACCGTACCTCTTCGCAACCCTCAACCACCTCAGCTTCGGGGACGAATTCAGACATTGGATGTGAAGCGTATATAGTGCACCCTGTGCCTCAGTGAGAGTGAATGGGGTGTCTTCTCCACTCTTCCCCGACAGACAAGGGTACCTCCTCTCTCTTCTCCTCTTCGCTCTGTATATGGAGGCCCTAGCCCAATGGATTCCAGCTAACTCGGCCATCACTGGAATAACATTTGGCAGGGATCACCATCTCATCAGTTTATACATTATTGATATGATCCTGATCATCACCGACCCGATGACTTCTCCCCATGTCCTGGTCGCCAAACTCCAAGCCTTAGGACAACATCAGGCTTCAAAGTAAATAGGCAAAAATCCCAAATTTTTAATCTCTCAGTGACCCCTCCCTATGAGGCCAGACTACGCTCCCTTTTGACTGGACTCCCGAGCATATTCCTTATTTAGGGATCAAATTGACCTGCTTCATATTTTGAACCATCTCCTGATACTACATGGCCCTAACCTGCTAAACACTGACCGAATTGGAAACGTGGTGCCGCCTCAGTCTGTCCTAGATGGGTCAGATAGGGGTGATCAAAATGACACTTTGCCCCCTATCCTATACCTTTTCCAGACACTCCCTCTGACCCTGCCGAAATCCACCCTGCGGACCCTCCGAACTGTGCTCACTAAATTCGTCTGAGAGGTGAAGCTGCCCCTGTTATCAGAAAACCTGCTGCACCGCTCGACCCGAAAGCAGTACCTTGTCTCTTATGATACTTTCAAACATCTCAGCTATGCTTCCTGGTAGAATGGAGCCGACTGCTTTCGGAGAAACATTGGTGCTTCATGGACCAAGCAATAGCAAGATCCAACATTTGGAAAGAACCATGGCTTGCCCGCAAATATCAAGCATGGTTACTTAGTCCTTCCCAGTCTCTGACACAGTCTGCCGGACATGGGATGCTGTGGCAACCAAGGACAGTCTGACTTCCTTTGCCTTCCCTGTGTCCCCAATTTTCACTAATTTGGACTTTCCACCAGAAATGCACCAGGATCAGTTCTGTCCCTGGTGGGAAGGGGGGTGTAAAAGAGTGGGTTGCCTCTTTGACCCCCAAGGGGTCATCCTGTTTGAACAATTGAAAGTAGACTACGAGCTGACAGAAGCTGAGTGGCTCTAATACCTGCAGATTCGGCACTGGGTGACACAACTAGGGCTTAAACCATGCGCTCAGAGACCTCTTACAGCATTTGAGAAGTGAGTGATACTCAAAAAGGATCACAAACATCTTATGCCAGAGCTCTATGCTCTGTTGGCCAAATAGGCTGAGACACCTATATCAGCAGGCCAAGTTCGGTGGGAGGTGAAACTAGGCAGGGTACTTACTGATAAAGAATGGGTAAACATATACTACAGGGCCCATCACTTAGGTCACAGCATGGCTAGCATTGAAACAGCCTACAAAATAACTGCATACTGGTACCACACCCCTGCATGGCTCCACACATGGAATCTGGCCAGATCTGAAGAGTACTGGAGGGGCTACAGGGGCACAGACACTCTGCTCCACCTCCTGTGGCACTTTCCAAAACTAAAACAATTCTGGGCACCCACACTAGATGACATTGACTGTGCTTTCAGCACAGAGATTCACCGATTCCCAGGATATACTATACTGGGCCTGCCTAACACCCTAACTTTCCTGCTCTATTCTCAGAGAGGAAAACAGATGGCCCTGGCACTAGGCGCAGTGCACCAAGGTAATCATGTCATTATGGGGCACCGAGAGGCCTCCGAACTACATGGACTGACTTCACAAGCTCTGGATTCTCTTGGGGATGGAAAAGATCTCTGTGGCGGCTTATCCAAGGGGAGATGCTTATAGCACCACATGGGCACCAATTATCTACATATTATCCCCACATTTCAAATGAGCTCACTTGCTCTGATTATTTAAAACTGCTTTGACTGCTCCTTCTGAACAACAGCCCGTCAGCTTAACACCACCCTATACTGGCACAAACCTTATCGAAGGTCCCTAGGTAGGTCCATACAAACACAAGTCATAGCCATAGATCACATTGATGTCACACAAGAAGGAATGGGGGGTTGAGTTTTGAGTGTTACTGTTCTTTGGTCCTGTTTCTCCATATTACCTCGGCATCGCAGCCAGCCTCAGGGTTGTAGGCAGAAGGCTGTGCCTTTTGTTGTTTGCATGTTACTGCATGCTGCCGGCCCCTTGGTCTGTAGGGGCTCAGCTGTGTATGCTCTTTACTATTCACAGAGGTCTCAAATAATAAAGAGAATTGATCTATACATTTGTGATAAATCTTTGAACTTAAAACTCCAATTGGAAGTGTTGACTTTGACCCCCTTTGTCCCCTCAGAACTCCTAAAAAGGCCTGAGTCCTTGCAGTAGGTTTATCTAAAACATCTAACGCTTAATTTTTAGAGTGATAATGATCACAGCCAAGAGACTGAAGGAGCTAGGTTTACTTACTTGTAAGCGTCACTTTTGCTGATTTATTCCTGATAGAGTAGTCTTAATATTGTGGCCTTTCTTCATTCATGTGATTTTGTCCCCATTTTATTTTCATCAGGAGTTTATTCTACTTGAATTTTGTTTGCCTCCTTCCTCCCTGAGGAAGTTAGTCTCTGAACTTTGATGCCAAAGGAGTACTTTGAGAATATTGTCAAAGAAAACCTTAGTTGTGACAGCCAGTTGAACTTCTTGTTAATTTTGATCCTGCTGGAAAGGGGATAGAAGCCATAAGCTCAGATTTTGAGTTTCCGGGTCGAATTCTTGACTTCTTGTGCTTATCAGAATTAGAAAGTTCCTTGCCCTTTATTTGTACAGGGAAGATCAAAGGGTACGGCTGCTTCCTGGGTAAAATGTCATGGTATTTCTTTTTTTTTTTTTAACTGTTTTTATTGAGTTTTAGTAAATTAAACCAACAAGAACATCCGTACAGTGCAGATAATAGCAAGACAGTACATCATCATTACAGAGGAGCAGCAGAGGGTCAATTACCACCACTTCAAGACCTGTAAGATGCACAACCACCATACAGACATATCCCACCATCCTGCCATCCCAACCCAAGACATTGTGCGACCAATCATTAAACAAATCGTGCAAATAGGAATGTGTCGATACCATAGCTGGTCTCCCCCTGTTCAGAGAACTCAGCGAGTGTCCCCACCCTCCTCGTCCTCCATGCTGCTTATAGAGCTCGTGTCCTCTCCACCAGTGAAACTCTCCAACAATGTCCCCCAAACCACATCAGCAAGTGCCTTCTCATCTCTTTGTGTCAAGAGCATATGCTGCTCCTCAGCTGTGCCCCAATCCAGCAAATCCCTTAGCCAGCTGGAGACCATCGGGCTCCGGGAGCTCATCCAACCGATTGCTACTCTACGCTTGGCAAGCACCAGCGCAAGCTGTGCCAATTTGTATGGAACGCCCCAGCCGCGCGGCTTCCGCACTGTTCATAAAACACATGTCAATGGTGCTACTCTTAACCCCAATCCCGTGGCCTCCTCAATCACTGCTACCACTTCCTGACAAAAGTCATACATTTCCCTGCAGGTCCAAGCCAGATAAAGGAAGGAAGCATCAAATTCACCACACCTAGGACAGCACGCTCTACGGTTCGGGTCAATCCTGTTTAGCAGACGGGGTGTGAAATACATTCTAAGCACAAAATTAAAATGTAACAGCTTAAACCTATGATTGCACGACACCTGGCTTACCAAGCAAAGGTCCAAATCCCAGTCAGCATCTGCTATGGGTTCCCCCAGGTCTGACTCCCATGCCTTACGCCCCACACTGACCATACCTGGTTGATCCTCCCGCAGAGCTTTACAAAACCGGGCAATCAAATACGTCCCGTCCCCCAAAATTATTCGGACTGTTCGTCACCGAAGAGGCCGCAGGGGCAACCGGGAAACCATTCCAAATCTCACATGCCACATTCTCGATTTTCACATATTGCAGAAATTGCCCAGGACCCAGATCACACATATCTCGAGTGTCAGTAAAAGAGAGAAACTCTCCATTAGGGTAAAGGTCCCCCACCACATCACAACCTCCCAGCCTCCACGTCTCTACTGACATTAACTTCTCCATATCCCAAAATGGGGCCAAGTCCCACAACTTCAACTCCCTATCAAAAGGGGTTTGTCTGAGTACATGTTTAACTACCTGCTCCCAAATACCAGCAGTGGTGTTGATCAGATTGGGCACACCAGGGTCAGGTCTACCCCGACATCAATATGTGCACCAATCAACGATCGTCGCACAGTCCTGCATACAGCCTCTTCTCCCAGTTTTCAGTATCCGTCATCCACTTGGCAGCATATTGCAAATGTGCTGCATAATAGTAGTGCCTGATGTTAGGTATCTCCAACCCTCCGCCTTCAAGATGATTCTGCAGCACCGGCAGCAACATTGCATCTCAAACATTGTGTTTATCATGCGCAGCCTTAGAATGACCCAAATACCCAAGTACCTGAAACTCTCGACCTCCCACTGAAGGCCTGTTCTAGGAAGATCAGCAGACGACATTCCGCGAAGGGACCGCAAGGGGAACAGGAATGACTTCTTCCTGTTGACTCTGTGTCCAGAGACAGCCCCGAAAACCTCCAACCTCCGCACCAGCATTGGTACCGAAACACGGGGATCCCGTACATAAACCAATGCGTCATCCACATACAGGGAGATTACATGTGTGCACCGTCCCACCTGGTTCCCCCATGGCTCCATCTCCTGGCGGAGCCATATAGCCAGCGGTTCCACTGCCAGAGCGAACAATAGAGGCGAAAGCGGACATCCCTGTCTCGTACCCTTACCGATCTCCCAAACACGCAAAAGCTTTCCCCCCACCCATTTTTGTGCTGCAAGAGCAGTATACAGCAACCTCACCCAAGCGCAGAAACCAGGGCAAACCCCATGCCCTGCAAGACCTCTAAAAGGTAACCCCACTCAACTGTGTCAAAGGCTTTTTCCAAGTCCAATGATACCAGCGCCAACTCAGTCTCCACATCTTCGGTCTCATGCAGAATATGTGTCAGACGGTGCAGATTAGGGGACGTACTACGACCAGGAATAAACCCACATTGATCCTCGTCCACTAGATCTATAACCACCCCACGTAGCCCAGTGGCCAAGATCTTACACAGTATTTTAACATCACTGTTTAACATGGTAGGCGGGCGATATGAGGAGGGGTCTCCACGGTCTCCCCCCGGCTTGAGCATCAAACAGAAAATGCCCTGACACATGGTGTCCTGCAATATACCACATACTCGAACTTCCTCAAAGACCTCCAGGAGTTTCTCCCATAAAGACAAGGTAAACATTTGATACAACTCGATAGGAAAAAAATCACTACTGGGGGATTTGGACTTGGTCATTGCAGCCACTTCCTCACTCACCTCCTCTGTGGAGATCGCAGTCTCAAGGGCGTCCCTACTCTCAAAGCCCACGTACGGGAGCCACATCCGCTTCATAAACCCCCCCACCCCCTCCTCAGATGGGACGGCACCAGCCCTCGACACCCTTTGGAGATGCACCGCCAGTTCACGCTGAACGTGTGTGCTCTTCGTGAGCATTTCCCCTCCAGCATTCCTGATATGTAATATAGGAGGGGCCTCCTCCTCCCATTTCAGAATCAATGCCACAAGTTTGTCCGATTTATCTCCCTCCGGGCAGTTGGTGCCTATACCCTTTAAGTGTGATCCGACTCAAAGTATCCCAACAACTATTAACCTCCTTGTATAGCCTAAGTTATTCTTGGTCAGCCATTCTCGCGTCCGGTGGCTACTGTTGCAGATCCCCCAATTTCACCTCCAGTGTTGTAAGATCCCACTCCAATTGTCTACGTACCCCGTACACCATGACTATACACTCCCCCCTTATGACTGCCTTCATAGCCTCCCATTCCAGCCCCCTAGACTGTGTCGTGTACCAGTTAATTCCATATACTGTTTAATGGCTTCACCCACCCGTTCACGACACCCCGCATCAGTAAGAAAGGCTGCGTGCAAACGCCAGCTATGCGCTAGGCAGGCAGCTGCAGCACCCCACTGTAACTGTAACCGCATCGGTGCATGATCGGATAAGAATCTACCTATACACATAACATCCAGGACTTGCGAGCTATTAAGACCACCCAACAGAAACCTGTCCAATCGGGTATGCGTATTATGTGTTCTGGAATGACAATTATATTCCCTGCCCTCTGGCTGCAGCTCTCTCCAACTATCCCATGCTCCCAAATGTGCCATCACTTCCCTAAGAGACTTCACCATCAAGGGATTAGTTCCCAGCTTTGGCGGGAGGCGGTCCAGATCTCCGTGCAAGACACAATTGTAATTCCCCACCCAGACCAAAGACCCATCAACACTGTCCCCAAAATCTCAGGTATTCTGGTGTAAAAGGAGTGATCATCAGTATTAGGTGCGTATGTATTAAAGATAACTATGGGCAGGCAATCCAACATATCTTCCACCAGGACATATCGGCCCTCAACAACCACTATACTGTATATGTGGATATACAGAACCCCCGGAGCCACCCATACATCATGGCATTTCTTTAGTTGAAATCTGCAGTGCAGCTATGATTGCTTTCCTTTCAACTATTATGAGACATTACAGACATTAACATGAGGATCACTCTGCTTGAATTTCTGCTTCTAAAGTTCTCTCTGCCATGAACTAGCATATGTTGTATTCTTTTCATAATAAATCCGTGTTGTGTACCCATGCAAGAGTTGTCTTGTTTTTATTATGTTTCAACTCCTCTTGGCCTTATTGAGCTTGGATTACTCATAATATCATGAGGAAGCGGAGGAAGAAGTAATATTTTACTTTTTTACTAGTAATTCCATTACTCTGCCTTTATTTTTGTTTGTTCCAGTCATTACTTTTTTTTAGGTGGCTACTCATACAGACTTGTTGGAGAGGGAGGAGGATACTTATAGATCTGAATTATGTTCAGATTGTGGTAGGGATAGGTTGACCTGTTATGTACCTGATGGAAATGTTGGGGGCTAAATTACTTCAGTTTATTGGTGTTCTGCAGCTGCCATACCCCATACTGTTATGATTGGAAGGAGGAAGAATGGACAAATGACTGGCAAGTAATTAAAGCATTAGTCCTAACAGATCACTGTTCTTAGATTCCTCATGTTTCGTCTCTGCTGCACTCAAAGTCAATTCTACTGCACTGATATCTTTAATCAGAAATAGTAGAATGCCTTGCTTCGGTGAAATGCAAAGCAACCTGAGAAACACCTCAGTAATCTCCCATTTAGTGTGCTAGATGATAACTGTTGAGGCATTGCGTTATAAAGCATTTGTTTAATCAATCAATCAGTCGATTTATATAACACAGCTAATAACCCGAGAGGGTATGCAGGCACTTGCAGGGACCAAGGGATTCAGTTGAACAGCCAGGTCTTGAGCTGTTTTCGAAATTCAGGAGAGAAGGGGTGGTCTGGAGCTCCAGAGAGAGGCCATTCTATGTTTTTGCTGCGAGGTTGGAGAAGGAGCACCCTCTGCTCATGCTTCTGTTGATGCGGGGAGTGTGGGCGAGCAAGAGGGAGGAGGAGCGTATTTGTCTTGCTGGTCGGTGGAAGTTCAATTTGTGGTTGATGTAGGTTGTGTATATAGGGCCTTCTATGAGTGGGTCAGCAGCTTGAACTGACATCTCTTCTGTAATAGGAGCCAGTCAAGCTCCTTGAGGTGAGGGGTGATCTGGATCCATCAGGGGAGGTCGAGGATGAGTTTGACTGGAGCATTCTGAATGGTATGTGAACTCTGGATAAGGTGTGCAGAGATCTCAGAGTAGAGTGAGTTGCCCTAGTCCAGTCTGAAGGTGATGAGGGTTTGTGTGATGGTGCGTCTAGTGTCCAGGGACAGCCACTCGAAGATCTTTTGTAGCAAGGTCAGAGTGAAGAAGCAGGCAGAAGAGACTGCGTTGATATGGGACTTCATGGTCAGCATGCTGTCATTGATGATGCAGAGGTTTCTGATGCTGATCCTAGTTCTGTGGGCCACCAAGAAGCATTCCGGGGAGTGGTGCTGGTGCCAAAGATCAGTACTTCTGTTTTGTCAGTGTTGAGCTTCAGGCAGTTGTCTCTCATCCAGTTAGTGAAGCTCGTCAAGTACCTGTGGAAGCTGGTTCTGGTGTTTGTGGAGTCTTTAGAGTGATAGAGAATGGGTTGAGTATCGTCTATGCATTATATGAAGTTGTGTCCATGGGATATGATGACGTTGGCCAAGTGAGTCACGTAGGAGTTGATGGTGGAGCTGAGAGATAGTCTATGAGGGGCACCACAGATTATTTCCTTGGATTTGGAGGTGAAGGGAGGCAGACTTTCTGAGCTCCTTCTTTGAGAAATGAGGCAATCCTCATCAAGGAGATGTGCTGTAAATACCACTTTCCTAAAACTACTCACCGGTTTTAAGCTTTATATGGGAGAGTGAGAGCAACTACCTTCAATGATGAAGAACAAGCATTTCCAAGAGACAGTGTAATTTTCACTATTGTTGGCCATTTGTTTAATGTCATGCTCTGCTACTTAATGATGAATCGCAGAAGACGTGCTGTGAAATGAAGAATAATTGAAATATTGCTTAAGCTGTTCAACAACCTTAAAGGGAACCATGGTATATTCAGAATCAGAACCTGCCAACAATAAAGTCTATTTCAGCGTTAAAACCGGTTGCAGTTCTGAGCTCCTCATCCACAGCGCTCTGACGGACACAGCCTGTGTATGTTTACAAAAAACTCAAGACATACCACATTAGGCCAGTGCACATTTGCTAGCCTGATTCTTTCACCATGTGGAGTGCCGTTTTACTATATTTATGCTGTCAGAATTCAAAGACACAGCCGTGTTCTTCAAAATGAATTTATTAATTTATGTGATGCACAAGAGTGGTAGCAATCCTGGATCTGCATGCCTATGATGAATATGATCTATGATGTCCCTGTGGTAGTAAAAATAGCTTGTGATCAACCTTTAGCAGGCTCGCTTGTTGTAACATGACAATCCTGAACTCTGAGAGGATACAATTTACTTACCTAGCTTCACTCTGTTATGCATATCTTGATCATTCCACCAGAGACAAGATTACAAACGTATTATCTGCTGCAAATGTATTTCATTTCAAACTACTGATGATATGAATCCCAAGACCAAACTAATGCAACCATGGCCTTCTGATGCAGCTAAAAGGCTGTTACAAGCAAATATCATGCTACGTTTGAACCTTCAATTTCTCTTTCTCCCCCAGCTTTGCCCAGTGTCCCAAGTGCAGCTTATAGTTCATCAGTAAAACACACATTAATCCAGTAATTGCTCTACAAGAAACAGTGATCCACGCCTGGAAGTACCATGCCCATTAATTATGACAAATGCCCATTCATAGGGAATCTCAGGCACATGCATTGTGCAAGTGATAATGCACGCCTCTGTATAAAAGATAAGCAGAAATAGTGGCTAAAGAAAAGCATGATAATATCAATCATAAAATCACATGGACCCTTTTCTTGTCCTGTAAGTAGATTGTCACACCCACCACAGCCTCAGCTTGAGAGTCAAGAACCAACATTCTAAGTTTAACTTTCAGGATGTTCTAGTATATCATAAACCAGGCCTACTGCTACTTGTACAACAGCATGGTCAGAGCACTCTGTGTAAGGTTCATCACAAGACATAAGCTCATCAGACATTACAGAAAAGAAGGACTTCCAGTAAGCATCAATAGCACAATTATTGTAAAACCTTCAGTCAACCCAGGATGTCTCTAATTTTCAGCCACTCTTACCATTTACAGCACTGGCTAAGGTTTTAGCATCACACATAGCAGATAAAGAAAGACCATTTGTGATCTAAATGAGTATATGGACACCTCTCAGGGTGGGTACGATGCAGTCCGTCCTGCATATTCTGATTGATGGTGGCTCAAGATGACACCCATAGAATCTTTCATGGTGGTGGTCTGTGTCCTGGCATTATTGGAGTTCACAGCAGCATGTGACAGTTGACCAGACGATCCTAATGTTTGCCACCGTAGTAATGGATTGGGAGGAGTGTAGTCCAATGGCTCATTTTTCTTCTAAGAAATAGGGTTTAAGTGTTATCAATGCCTTCATTTACCTCTAATGCAAGAAAGACTAGTGCCCCTCGGTTACTAAAGTCAAGCTGTCCCAGGATGATAGTACCAATTTATAAATAAAGAAAGAAAATACGATCTACCTGTGGCATTCCCCTAGGCTCCTCGCTGCCACTGGGCATCTTCAATATTTCTGTTGCACCAATGGTACTACCCATCCTGTCCCATGTGTTATATGATATACCCAGAGCCTGTTAATTAAATGCTGCAGCACTCATTGTGTCATCCAGTTAGATAGCCCTCCCGAACAGGGCCCAGGGCTGCCATTTAAGCCTGAATGCAATGTCCCTTGATGTGAAATTTAGAACCCCTTGCCAAGTCTAAACACCTGTTTTATTACATGTCACCCCCATGGTAGGCCCTAGGTGGCCCATAGGGTAGGGTGCTGGGCAATAAAAAGGTTGGACATGTACTTTTAAGTTTTGCATGTCCTGTTAGTGAGAAAGCCCCAGATTTGTTTTTCACTACTGTGAGGCCTACTCCTTCCATAGGATAACACTAGGAATTCCTTATTACATTTAGTAGGCAGTAAATCCTAATTGAGAGGAGGTAGATATGTCATGTCTGGTATCCATGAAATTATAGTGCTAAAACCTCTTTAATGGTAAAGTCAGAATTTCATTACAATTGTGAAAATGCAACTTTTAGAAAGTTGCCATTTTCCTGCCCTTAGTCCTTCTGTGCAAGCCTGCCCTGGGTCACATGACTGGGCATAACTGACAGACTTTTTAAATTCCTCCCAGACAGTCACACAGTGAAGGGATTAGGTGTTCCTGAATGGGCCATCTGCTGGCAGGTGGAGGGGGGGCGGAGCTGAGCACCGTCCGACTTACACCTGAATAGCTTGCGCTCTGCCTCCGCACAAAGAGCTGAGGTACCCTGTATTGTCATTGCAGCCAGCTTGGAGCCAGGGCAGGGGAGTCAGGAAAATCCATGCACTTCCAAGAACCTTTCCAGAAGCTTCTCCCACCTTCCAAAAGAATGGAACATGGGTATAAAAATAGGACTTTCTGACCCACTCTTCAGTTCACTACTGAACCTACGGAAGGACTCTCAGAGGACTGTCTGCTGCGGTTACCTGCAGTGCACTTTTCCAAACTGATGCTGTACCTGGAAGGACTGTCCTGCTGCCTGGAGTCTGCCTTGAACTCTCATAGCCCAGCCCTGCTGCTGAGCCGTCATCTACACCTGCACCAAGGGCTACCAGAAGTGACTCCAAGGGCTAGTTTGTTGGCCTCCTGTTCAGAGCCACAGGGATGTAACAGAATCCTGCCAGAATCCTGAACCCTCAAGAGGTGTCCCACCAGTCCGGGACCCTTGGTTGTGGTGCTTAAGTGCCCAGATGGCAATTTTCCAAAACTGAGGACTTAGACCAAAAATGCCCTGAGAAACAGGAGGAGACCCGAATCAACCTGCTCTCCTATCCGCCAGAGATGCTTCGTTGGTCAGATTTACTTTGCAGTTTCTCTCACTATGTTCTCTGCAGCAGCAAATCCATTTCAGAGGTCCTTCTCCAAAGGATATCTGACCTTGTGGAACTGTCTTCGGCTACAGCCTTCTGCCTTGTCCTGCTGGAGTTTTTTTACTTCTATTTTGGTGACTAAGTCCGAACTTAGAAATCCTCATTGAAGCTTTAAACCAAGGCCATTCAACACCTCCTGCTGCCTTGCCCTGCTGAACTTTACTTTCTCAGACATTTTTCTTCAGAAGGTTTTTCAAGTTGAATTAAGTATTGACCGGGCCAATCCACTTCTTGTATCTGATTTGCGCTCCATCTAAGTCGGCATTTACTTTCAACTTTGACCCAGTCTTGTGTGACTAGATATCTGCGGTTGGCACTTTGATCTTTTTTGCTGTATTATGAACCTTAATTTCATAACTTCAGCTCTACTGATTGGATTTTTGTTGTTTTGGTGTCAAATATTGTATTGCAATTTACTTTATTTTTCTAAATTGTTTTGGGATTTTCCTTGTGTTGTGTTTTACTTTATTATTGTTTGTGTGCTGCATAGATACTTCACATTTTGCATCTAAGTGAAACCTGGCTACTTTTTGTGTTAAGCTACCCAGGGTAAGCATAGGTTGATTTAGTGACTTTTTGTGGTTCACCCTGCAATGGATTGTAGCTGTTGCTTGACCAGAGCTCACACCCCAGTCAACCATCAATCCAAGTTTTCACAGCGGTGATCTGATTGTGAAGGCTGTAATGTTACAGATAGGTGTGGTGAATGGCAGGGATTGTTTGGGTCATCAGTGACTCAGGATACAGCTGTACAAAATTGAGATGATTTTGAGATTAAAGCGAGTCTCTGAGATGTGATTTTGCGGCAGATAAATTGGGGCTATGCCTCCAAACTGATGGAGACGATTATGAAACTTGGGAATTTAAATATTTTACTTTGGCTTTTAGATGTCTGTGGTACCTTCGGTTTTTGTGCTTATCAGCACCTCAATTTTCCAATTGAAATAGCTGTGTAAAATGTTATTTGCCTTTTGCCACTGGGCTAGAAGATTACATTGACTGCCAGTCAATGCACTCCAATGATTTAGACTACAGAAACTCTATCTAGTTGGGCCTTACCAATCGTTCGACAGCTTGCATGCAGAATGTTATTGCCCTGCTAATTACCAGTGACCACAGATTCTCTTCATCTGCTCCCCTCCTAAAATAAACACATGTACCAGTTTTCAATCACTGCATAGGAGAGGTTTAAGTGATGTGAAACGAAAGAGCTTAAACAAAATTTATGACAAAATGCAACCCTTTAATTTTGTTTGTAGCTAGTGACCAGTGCCATCACCATGGCAACAAATATGGGGGAGGGGGTGAGAGTAATTCCACTTGCCTTGAAAAAAAGGCAACGCTCCACACCAAATTAACTTATTGTCATGGAAGGGGATGGGTTACAAAATTGAATTACCCTGATTGGAGGATCTCCTTTGGTAGGAACTTAAATAAACTTTGCCTCCAGGAAACATGGGCTATATATTCTTTTTTATTTGAATGGTTACCAAACCTTTCATTTATCAGCTTCTCCTTGCAAGATGGGGGAGAGCTAAAGTTGGTCTTGACATTTTAGTATCAGCTTCACTCTGAGTCAGTCACACTGGTGGGAACTGATTCTCTTTCTTATCAGCTTTCTTATTTTATGTTTTACGTAGGCCCAGACATATTGTTGATACATTATTCTAATAACATGTTACCTATGTTAGTAGTAGGGGATTTTATACTACAAATGATTATATTTTGTTGACAGATAGTTCATTTAATAATATTTTTCATTTTAATGCTCTCTTTAATTTCACTAGTGATCATAAATCTTTAGCTGTAAATGCTGTAAATGTGTTGTTGAATTCAAAACTGTCCAGTATGCCTGTAAGTCCTGTGGAGATTGAACTAGCCAGTATCACTGGCTTACGATCAGTTGGCAATGTATATATGATCTGCTGTTTTTGAGGGACCTTATTATGACACATTATAATGAATTTGAGAGATATCTTACTGAAGGGGCCAATGAGAAGGCGGTCTGGAGAGTCTTTCAAGCATTTTTAAAGTCTATGAAAAATCAGTTGTCTGTAAGGACTTGTCGGAAAAATAATTTACAGCCTGGTTGGGCCAGCTCTTAATATAATAGGAATTTGCTCAGGGACCACTCCAACTCACCCAAGAAGAAATTTGCTGGTGTAAACAAAGAATAAACTTATGTTAGAAACCAGAAAGGCCATTAGGAAAGAAGCCTGTGCTTTTTTATTAACTGCCAGTAATAATAACGCTATTACTGCCTTTTGAAAGGTAAATAATATGATCTATTTTAAGGAGTCTTTACCTCCAACAATAGAGAATAATATCACAGCCACCTAGTGGGTGGACTTTTTTAAAGGCATTTAAGCTACGACTTTCCCAGACCAGGTACCTATTTTAGTAGATTCCCATGTTAAGCCTTGGCCTTCTCTGATCCTGAATTTTGAATATGAGGAGGTTCTTTTTGCCTTGAAAATAAACAATGGAAGAAAGGTCCCTGGACCTGTGGGGATTATTTCGATATGTTTTAGTGTTTAGAAATAATCTTGAGCTGTGGGTCTCAATTTTAACCAATGTCCTTAATTAACTAGATTTGATCACCGTTAATCTTGGTCAGAATTAGTGATAGTTCATTTTTTTTTTTTAAAGAAACAGACAAAATCCAAAGTGCTACCATCCAATATCGTTTTTAAACTCAGTTTTGAAAGTCATTGGGCACATTCTTTTAATCAGGCTGGGAAACTGGGCAGATGAGAATTACATATTAATACAGTTTTAGGAAAGGGGTGGGCACAGTGAAACAAACTCTCAGCTTAAGTTCCTTAATTTGCAATTAAACCTTGGCAAAATGAGGGTCCTTTCACCTTGCCTGCATGGATTTGATCAGCGTTTTTAACTATGCCAACCATAGTGAGCTTTGGGCCATCAGGTACATTTAGGCATAAGCAAATCAATAGTAGCTTTTTAACACCAGTTGTACTGTTATGCTTTGGCCAGGGGGAGGTACTGCCAGAATGGAGAATGTTGTATTCAGATTAGAAGTGATGTCAGAAAAGGCTGTATCTCAACTCCTTTTCTGTTTAATTCATATATTAATGATCTAGAAAGGCACCTGGTGCAAAAGGTACAAGACATGCCCTTAGTAGGTAATCACTGACTCTAATTCTTCTCTATGTCGATGACACAGCGTTGATGGCCAGGACTGCCAATGTTTGCGAAAAATGCTAGATGCTTTTGTTTTCATCATGGGAAAAGTTAATTTAAGAACTAACCTAAGTAAAAATGTTACAATGTTCTGTGGACTGAAATCTACTAAGACCCACTCACATACCATTTTGGATGACAGAATTGCCAAAGTATGTTCTCTTGCATATCATGGTATCCTATTTGATGCAGAAGGGAATTTCCATTTCCCTTTCTAGGCAGAAATAAGAAAACAGCAATTTACTGGAGGAATCCCTAATTAGATATTTGAGCAAATTAAGATAGAAGCCTTTAGCTAGCATGTCTTTGGTACATAAGGCAACATGTGCTTCAGTATCCACTAGCCAGCTCTGGAGTTGGCCTGTGGGGTTTTACTGACTGTAAGGTTCTCCAAACAATTAAAAATCAATTTCTGAAGAGAGCTTTGGTGGTACCTTCTAGTTGCTTCAATTGGATGTGGCACATGGAAACAGGACTAAATTATTTGGAGGATTTTATTAGTTTACGTCCCCTCCATAGTGTGTACAAAACCAGAGACTACATTTAATTGGTGGGTTTTGAGGGACTGTTATCTTTGAAGCACTATTTAGAAATTTCTTAGTTATGTAATTTAAGAATTCTTTGGGTAATTCTGATATATTTGATAAGCCTGAGAGCCGCATTAAAAAGTTTGTTTGTGAATTTCTGTAAAGACAACTGCTTGAGAGGGAAGCACACAAAGTAACTATTGTGGCACACTCTGCTTTGTTATCTTCTGATGGTTTGTAATTTTCCTTAGCAACAACTGCAAATGTTCCACAAAGATATATGTTGACTTGTTTTCAGTTGAGGACAGTGCACTTTCAAGCAGCGTTACCCAAGATGGGAATATGGTCAACCGAACTTCCTTTAAGCCCTTGTGATGGAATATCACACCAAAGTTCTTTATATTATGTTTTACTATGCAACTTTTATCACAGGGTTAGAGTTCACACTTCAAGACCTGTAATTAAGGAAACAAGTTTTAGACATTGTCGTCCTGATTTGTTATTCTTGCAACAGTTGCAATCAATTGGGTTATGTTCCAATGTAATTTTATTTTTAAAACTCATTGTAAATATTAGGAAATGGCTAACCTTGCAATGTATTTGATTATAAAATTCAGATTCTATTTTATGTATGTTATGTATTCTCTGATGTTTTTATGTGCTTTGTTGGTTGTTAACTAGCTAAAGATTTGTAA
Source organism: Pleurodeles waltl (assembly GCF_031143425.1). Lineage (NCBI taxonomy): Eukaryota > Metazoa > Chordata > Amphibia > Caudata > Salamandridae > Pleurodeles > Pleurodeles waltl. Next base: position 103,679,222 of record NC_090437.1, read on the forward strand.
TTGATTGGAAAAATGCAACATATATATTTCATCGAAATGCTTAAAGGTAAAAAGAATATAAGTGAAACTAAAGCATAAGACACACACAGCTGAAGGCATTACTTTATGAATATTAATTCTCAATCGCCAAGCAGCATCTATATATCAGGCCACCTATACTGAATTGAAAGACTGGGGAATGATCTACATAAGGAAAGGAATATGAATAAAATATGCTTTCACAATAGAAATACTCTTTATCTTTATAATAATGACAAAACAAGCATTGGCAAAGCCAGAAGGTCTGCACTTGGAAAGATAGTGCAATGCTTATTGTTTGTGTTTTGCCAGCATATGCCATAAAACTAAAAAGATGAAAACAAAGAGGCCACCTGAATGCTAATAAAAATGCAAAAGAACAGTAAGGATTCTTCCATGCATATAGGTATAAAAATCCTACAATTTTAAAACACATTACAGGAAAAGTAATCTTATTGTATCAAAAAAATGTACTATTGGCTTGGAATTGCTGTAACCTGACGACAGTATAAACCCATATCAGTGACTAAAATAATTAAATAATGATATGAATCAAAAGAAAATAAACATTGGATATGTAAAGTACTGGCCTGTCAGCCCTGGCTCTACACTACACTAAGGGGGTCATTACAACATTGGCGGTAAAAGCCGCTTACCGCCGTGCAGAACACTGCCAATACACCGCCGCGACCGCGGAAATCCGCCACAGCTATTATGACCCACATCTCGGAATCCGCCGAAATTCAGACACCCACACAAGTCCGCCACACCAAAGGTCAGTGATAAACTGGCGAAAACAAATCCTCCACCGTCACGCCAACAGAAACACGCTCATGCTATTACGACACACGAATCCACTCGGCGGTCTTTCAACCGCGGTATTCCACTGGTGGTACACACTGCCGCGCTCAAAATACACACACATCTCCAAAACACCGGCACATTGGACAATTCCAAATACACACATCTGAGACACATACAAACACCACTCCCACACACCCAACACAATATAAAACACACACCCACAACACCCACAAACCCCTACGACCAAAAATTTGAGATGAAGGCGACAGAGAGAGCACAGCAATAGACAACCCCACCACACAGAGGCACACAAAACCATCACCCACACAACATCCACGCACAAAACACCACACACCACACTCCACTACACATCACCACACTCATCACCACATACACCACCCCACACATCACCTACACCACCCCATGGCACGCCAAAGACACCCCAGGTTTTCTGAGGAGGAGCTCAGGGTTATGGTGGAGGAAATCGTACGGGTAGAGCCACAGTTATTTGGATCACAGGTGCAGCACACCTCCATAGCTAGGAAGATGGAGCTATGGCGAAGAATCGTCGACAGGGTCAACGCAGTGGGACAGCACCCAAGAAATCGGGAGGACATCAGGAAGAGGTGGAACGACCTACGGGGGAAGGTGCGTTCTGTGGTCTCCAGGCACAATATCGCGATTCAGCGGACTGGCGGCGGACCCCCACCTCCTTCCCCACAACTAACAACATGGGAGGAGCAGGTCTTGACCATCATGCTTCCAGAGGGTCTCGGAGGAGTCGGTGGAGGAATGGACACTGGTAAGGCAAATCTTAACTATCATATCCCCCACCCTACCTGCATGCTATCACACCCCCCCACCCTCACCCCCTCCCCTATCACTCCAGCTCCTCACTAATGTACTAATAACACAAACCACACATCCCAACACCAAGCCCTGCATGACACAACAAAGCTTGGTCACCCAGCACTAAAGCATGCCCACTGCACATACCCATAACACCCCCCTCAACCATCATCACACAAGCCCCCACACTGGAATGCTAGCACTGGGGTACACGCTCACCCACCCATTGCACACCATGACACACACACATGCAATAATCATGCTTTTATACCCCTGCAGGACCACTACCTAACGTCAACAGACAGGAGGGTCCAGATATCTCTACCCCACCCCCAGAAGAGGCCCACAGTGATGACAGCAGCTCTGGCCAACTGGATCAAGATGACCAGCCTGGACCATCGTGGGCCTCGGGACAGTCGGTTCCCCTCGCACAGGCACAGCCCAACACTGACCTTCCACCCTCTGGTAACACCAGCACAGCACCCACCCAGCGGGCCCATACCTCCGTTCCCAGGACATGTCAATCAGCTGTGTGTCCACCACTACAGGGAACCCAGGATAACCCACCACCCCAACAACAACAGGGACCTGGGGGCAGTGGTAGTGGGCACACGGTCCAGAGGACGGAGGCACAGGAACACAGGGGAAATGGGAGGGCTGCTGTGCGACAGGGGGCGGACAGGCCAAGGGAACCCACTCTCCACAAGGCCTTCTCCTCCATCATGGGAGCATACCACCACTCCCAGGAGACGATGGCGACGGTCCTGGCAAAGTTTCAGGAGACCCAGCGCATGCAGGACGAACTGTATTTGCGGTTCAGGGAGGAGCTCAGAACCATCAGCTCCGCCCTGGTCACCATAGTAGGGGTGCTGAAGGATGTACAGAAGACCATGAGGGACACCGTGGCACTCCAGGGGGCCCCTGACACTAGCCTAGACGATGAACTGCCCACCACCTCCGCCAGCGCTAGTGGACAGGACGTCCCGCCACAAGACCACCACACCAGCACCCCACCCCCTGCAGACGGAGAACCACCCCGCAAGCGGTCCCTGAGATCCAGGAACAGGACAGAGCAAGATGGCAAGACCCCTGACAGGAAATGAGACCACCCTGATTGTCATCCCACTGTCCCACTTTGTCACCCTGTCCAGATTGGAACTGTTCCAGCTCCACTTCCTATGCCCATGCACCTGTGAGACTAATAGACTGGACTCTGCCATGGACATTCCTCCACCATCACCCATCACCATTTTGCCACCCCCTCCAATAATTAGCACTTCAATAAACACCCTTGAACCACAAAACAGTCTGGAGTCAGTCTGTGATTTAGAAAATGTGTATTAGCTATGACAATGACAAAATCCATTCGAAAATGTAATGTCAACATACTTATGTCACACATCACAAGCCCATGAAGGATGCAAGCAGATGACACACGTTGGTAACCACACCTGTGAAACCGTAATGGAAATGTACCACTCAGTTAGCATATACTGCTTCAAATTGACAGACAGGATAGAGGTAGAAGTGTGAAAGTAAATGTAATAGTAAAAAAATGTGTTCTCACCTGTGTGTCACTGGAAATATTGCTGTATGACAGTGTCCCTGTTATTAATGTCTTCTTCCTCTGCTTCCTCCTCATCACTGTCCACAGGCTCCACAGCTGCCACAACACCGTCATCTGGACCATCCTCCTGCAGAAAAGGCACCTGGCGTCGCAAAGCAAGATTGTGAAGCATACAGCAGGCGATGATGATCTGGCACACCTTCCTTGGTGAGTAGAATAGGGAACCAGCTGTCATATGCAGGCACCTGAACCTGGCCTTCAGGAGGCCGAAGGTGCGTTCGATCACCCTCCTAGTCCGCCCATGGGACTCATTGTAGCGTTCCTCTGCCCTGGTCCTGGGATTCCACACTGGGGTTAATAGCCATGACAGGTTGGGGTAACCAGAGTCCCCTAATAGCCACACCCGGTGCCTCTGGAGTTGACCCATCACATAAGGGATGCTGCTATTCCGCAGGATGTAGGCGTCATGCACTGAGCCAGGGAACATAGCATTTACCTGCGAGATGTACTGGTCTGCCAAACATACCATCTGTACATTCATGGAATGATAACTCTTCCGGTTCCTGTACAGCTGTTCACTCCTGTGGGGCGGGACCAAAGCCACATGGGTCCCATCAATGGCACCAGTGATGTTGGGGATATGTCCCAGGGCATAGAAGTCACCTTTAACTGTAGCCAAATCCTCCACCTGAGGGAAAACGATATAGCTCCTCACGTGTTGCAGCAGGGAAGACAACACTCTGGACAACACGTTGGAAAACATAGGCTGGGACATCCCTGATGCCACTTGCAAGGGAATGGAGTACTGACAGCACCTGCACTTCAGGGGGGATTCCTGTGCGATGGCGGATTGGTGATATCAGATCTGGCTCCAACTGGGTACACAGTTCCTGGATTGTGGCACGGTGAAACCTATAGGTGATGATTAAATGTCGCTCCTCCATTGTCAACAGGTCCACCAGCGGTCGGTACACCGGAGGATTCCGCCATCTCCTCACATGTCCCAGCTGACGGTGCCTAGGAAGGACAACAGCGACCACAGAGTCAAGCAACTCAGAGGTATGTACCCACAGCTACACAGTACACAAAACATAATCCAAAAAGTTATCTGTAAGTGTGTTGAGTCCAGGCCCAGGTATGTGTGACACAGTTGTAAATGAAGCCACGTGGGCCCCTGAAATGGCGGCTGCCTGACCTCTAAACTGGGACAATTGGATGTGAGGTAACTGCGCTGGCGTTGTACACCGTCGCGGTAGGCGGTTGAAGTCCGCGGCGCAATGCTGCATTGGTTAACATTGGACCCTATGGGTCCCAGTAGCCAATGACGAAGTGCGCCGGCGGTGATGATACGCACCGCTGCAGACGTCACCGCCGCGGACGTGACCGCCATTTTCTATCTGTTGAATGACTCGATACCTGATCTTCGACAGGAGAGGACCTACACTGCAAGTGCTGCTGTGACCTCGGTCTGGAAGAGACAATGGCTCATGTGTCTGGGGAAAGGGACCCTGCCTTCACTGCACAGGAGTTGGAGAAGCTTGTGGACGGGGTCCTCCCCCAGTACACGCTACTCTACGGTCCTCCAGACAAACAGGTGAGTACATAGGGTGCAAGTTGTATGGGCTATGCCTGGGTGGAGAGGCCTGGATGTAAGTAGGAAGGGGGCAGAGTTATGCGAGCATGAAGGAGTGTGAATGCATGCGCCACATGGCAATGGCAGGGATGTGGGCCACTCACTTTGACGGTGCTGTTGCTAATGACTTCTCTTCTTCCCCTTTACATGTCATGTAGGTCAGCGCCCACCAGAAGAAAGATATTTGGCGTGCCATCACCAAGGAAGTCCAGACCCTGGGGGTCCACCAGAGACGGAGTACCCACTGCCGTAAAAGATGGGAGGACATTCGCTGCTGGAGCAAGAAGACGGCGGAGGCTCAGCTGGGGATGGCCTCCCAACGTGGGAGGGGTGCCCGTCGCACCATGACCCCCCTGATGTTCTGGATCCTGGCGGTGGCCTACCCTGAGTTGGATGGGCGCTTGAGGGCATCACAGCACACACAAGGGGGTGAGTACACTCACATTCTGATGACTTTGCGCGCAGTGGAGGGGTCTGGGTGGGGGAGGAGGGCTGTGGGTTTCCCTAGGCCAGGGCGAGTTCCGTAGGCTAGGCCCCTCCGGAATACAGGCCATGTGCCACTCCACTCCACCTCTGTAGAGTGTCAAGTACAGGTACACATGCCCCTGTGTCATCTATGTGGACAGATGACACTCATAGCCATGTAGGCCATATCCCAGGAACTGCATCTGTAGAGGCCAAGAGCACGGCGTAGTGCAGGGGGCTGCTGTGTCTGTAAGCCATGCACTCAACCTGTCTTTCTTCTGTCCCCCCCTTTTTGTGCTCTCCCTGTTCTTTTGTGCATCAGCATCATCAGGCGGAGGTACAGTGGCACCAGAGCTCGAGGGAGCTGCATCCCACATGGCCATGGAGGGCCACACCACAGACTCCGAACACACCAGTGGGACGGAGGGCGAGGGGAGCTTCACATTGGTCACTGGATCAGCAGACAGCAACATGGACTCATCCTCCGATGGGAGCTCCCTTGTGGTGGCGGCACCATCTGTGCCCATCACTTCTACAGGTACAGCCGCCGCCCCCCCTACCAGCACCACCCTCCCAGCAGCCCCTGAGCCTTCGCTCTGTGCCCGCTCACCCAGGAGGGTGGGCATCACCTTCGCCCCAGGCACCTCAGCCCCTGCCCCAGTTACCCCTGCTGCCCTCAGTGAGGAGGCCATTGACCTTCTCAGGTCACTCACTGTTGGGCAGTCTACCATTGTGAATGCCATCCAGAGTGTAGAAAGGGAGTTGCAACACGGTAATGCATTCCTGGAGGGCATTCATTCTGGTCAGGCTGCCCTTCATCGAACCCTGCAATCTCTGGCCTCAGCACTGATGGCAGCCATTGTCCCTGTGTCTAGCCCCCCCCTCCAACTTCCTCCACCCAGACCCAGTCCCCAGTACCCCAGCCTATCCCAAGCACACCATCAGACCAGCATGCACACACCTCAACACACAAGGGCAGATCAGGCAAACATAGGCACCACACATCCCACAGGCACTCACACAAGCATCACCCACATAAAGACACAGCAACATCCACTGCCTCCACTGTGTCCCCCTCGTCGTCGTCTCCCTCCTCCCTCCCAGTCTCGTCTACACTCTCACCTGCATGCACTACATCTACAGCCATTAGACTCGCACCAGAACACCCAGCACCACACCCCGCTCACCTGCACTCACCACCCCTACTATCATTTACACGTCCCCTGTGTCCTCTTCCAGTGTGTCTGTGACGACCCCTCCCAAAGTACACAAACGCGGGCACCCACACACCCAACATCCATCCACCTCACGACAGCCTCCAGAACATGCACCTGCACCCAAATCATTTAAAGTTACACCTCCTACAACCACCTCCTCTTCCTCCACTCCCAGACCCCCTCCAGCTACCTATCCCAGTGTTCGTCAGAAACTTTTCCTGAGCAACGTTGACCTCTTTCCCACCACCTCCACCCCTCCAATTCATAGGTCCCGTACTGGCACCTCAGCCAAAAAAAGTCTTGTTCTAGTGGTGCGTGTTAGAGGTATATGGAGTGCACCGGGCACCAGGGCAGCCAGTGTGACACGGAGCCAAACCACTGCCAGTCCACCCCCTGTTAAGCACCAGAAGTTGGACAGTGCCCGACGGGAGAGGGTGAAGTCTCCTGTCGGCAAAGCCGCTCACAAGGGTCCCGGGGGGAGTGCCGAGTCAGCTGTGACTCCTCACAAGGTGGTGAAGGGGCAGAAGAAGTCTCCAAAGTCTGGGAAGAGCAGCACGGCGGAGAAGGCCGCCATCCTCCCCGTTGGTCAGGAGACCACTGCCAAAGTCAGTGCCCAGGAGGGCAGCAGTATCGTCACTGGTCCGGAGACCACCGCCAGAGTCAGTGCCCAGGAGGGCAGCAGTATCGACCACTGCCAAAGTCAGTGCCCAGGAGGGCAGCAGTATTGTCACTGGTCCGGAGACCACCGCCAGAGTCAGTGCCCAGGAGGGCAGCAGTATCGTCACTGGTCCGGAGACCCCCGCCAGAGTCAGTGCCCAGGAGGGCAGCAGTATCGTCACTGGTCCGGAGACCCCCGCCAGAGTCAGTGCCCAGGAGGGCAGCACTATCGTCACTGGTCCGGAGACCACCACCAGAGTCAGTGCCCAGGAGGGCACCGGAAGCCACAGCCCCGCCGGGCACTGAGGGACCGTCATGCCACACACCGCTGCACAGGTCAGAGACCGCAAAGTCAAGCCCCGCTGAACAGGGCAAAGACCGCCATGGCAAGCACCGCTGAACAGGTCAGAGACAGCAAAGTCAAATACCGCTGAACAGGGCAGAGACCGCCATGGCAAAGCACTGCTGAACAGGGCAAAGACCGCCATGGCAAGCACCGCTGCACAGGTCAGAGACAGCAAAGTCAAGCAAAAGTCAAGCACCGCTGAACAGGGCAAAGACCGCCATGGCAAAGCACCGCTGAAAAGGGCAAAGACCGCCATGGCAAGCACCGCTGAACAGGTCAGAGACAGCAAAGTCAAGCACCGCTGAACAGGGCAAAGACCGCCAACTCAAGCATCGTTAGCCCATGTGCAGCTGGGACAGTGACGGAACTGGGACCGTCACGGGGAGCGTGATGCACTCTGGGCACCAGTCCCCCTCCAGAACCAATAGAGAACTGCATCCATTACCTGAATCCTTCACAGGAAGAAGCACTCTGGGCACCAGTCCCCCTCCAGAGACATGCATCGACTTGAGAGACAGTGGCTTTGCACTCCCCAGGATGGTACAGTGGGCAACCCACAGTAGAGACTTGAGAGACTGTGGCTTTGCACTCCCCAGGATGGTACAGTGGGCAAACCAACCACTGTAGAGACTTGAGAGACTGTGGCTTTGCACTCCCCAGGATGGTACAGTGGGCAACCCACCCACTGGAGAGACTTGAGAGACTGTGGCTTTGCACTCCCCAGGATACATCAATGGGCATAGAGCCCTGTCGTGGATCTAGCGTGGTGCAGTCATCCGGCTGAGGTGCCCCCCTTCCCTTCCCCCTGAGGTGCCTGTTGTATTCCTATCTGATGCCCCTGCAGTGTTCTCTCCGTTTGTGGACAGGTATATAGTGTGGGCCTATATATATTGATGTATATATGAGCTTACTGTATACCTCATTGGATATTTTCCTTCCCCTGTATGGTCAGCTCTATGGCTTACCAGAAGAACAAGTAAGAATCTCGTAGGCACATTTTACTCTGTTTAACACCATGCTTTCCCTCCTCACAGCCTACAACGTGGCCCTGCATGCCAGTTAGACTTCTTGTGTGCCTGTTGTCACATTTTGCGTGGCATCAATAGGATGTACATGGTGCAGGTAGTAGAGAAAAGGATTCCATGTATTGCACATTCACATTGTGTTGTGTAATGTGTTTTGAAGCCAAGACCATCATTGTGTTGCATTGATATATCTAGATGTGAGAGGAGGTCTCTTTTTTCAGTGACACCCTGGTCCTCCCACCAGAGCACACTTGACATCCTGCAGGGCCCTCAAAAGAAGACTTACCTCCAGCTCCAAAGGGTCCCTTTGAGCACAGCATCCAAGACCTTCAACTCACCGTGCACCCGGCCACCCTGAGCCCTGCATCGCAGGATTTGCTATGTGCTCAGGTTACCTAACCCTTTGCGACCTTGACAGACCAAGGGGACCCCAAGGCACCATCTTTAAATCTGAACACCAGCTCCTTTTCCAGGTGGCCACTCCAGGTGGCCCTGTGCCTGTGCCAAGAGACTTTCCAACGCTGCTCCCACTGGAACTGGGAGCTGCCAGAGGCTCTCCAGCTGTCACAGTGTGCCCACCAACTACTTCGACCATCCTGCAAAAGAAGAGACTGGTAACTCAACTGTACGATTGTTAATCCTTTTTTAAAAGTGACTGCCTATTTATTCCTATGGCACATAATTTTGCACAGAAAGACTAACTTTATTAAAACTTTGAAAAGTCATATCTCAAAAAGTGCTTAATGTATCCTAAACATCTTGGTCTTGAGGTTTATATAGAAGTCGGAAGTATTTTTATAAATTCTGGTCTCAAGTTATTCATTGAGTGTGTGTGGTGCGTGATTGGATTTATGAGTACAGCAAATACTTAGCACATCTCCTGGATTAGCCTAACTGCTCGACCAGCTACCTTAGAAAATTTGAGAATTAGGTGGTCTAATTTTTATCTTTGGAAACCAATGTGTGATTGCATGGACCCCCTGCATAGTGTGTCTAGTTTTGCACACTACATAGAGGGCCACATAGAGGTAAGATGACGTTTCAGCTATACAAGGGCAAATCAATGGATATGAGGGATGTAAATGTCAAATGACATGTATGTGCATGGCAGCATGAGCTGTGTATGCAAACTGTTTGAGTCATTTGAGGATCTTGTAAGCAATGTATATAATGCCACAGGTCATTCGTCCACATCTGGCCTTGCCAAACTGTTGTATGAGAAGCATATAATGACTCACTGTGCCCTTCAGAGTGCCACACAAGCCACATTGATGATGGTCATGTGATAAACTGTCATGCCAGGAAGTGATGGAAATGTGAGTGTCATGTAGGTTCTGTATGCTCAGTCTGCAGAGACCAGGGCCTGTCAAATGTATCTCCAAGTATGAAACATAGTCCAGGCTGGGGCAGAGTTACTGTGGCGATGCGTCAGTGGCACTGTGCCCACTCTCTGTAGAAGTGCAGATCCTGCCATATAGCCATTATGAGGCTCTAATGTCATAATGTGGCCTGAATGTCTCAGTCCACTGACTAGATTAGGAATGGTTGGTTACATGGCAGAAATTATACCAAATATACCTTTGTATGTTGAATGCCATCTCTGTATGTTTGCCACATATGCTCAAAAGTGTGTTTTGTGGTAGAGGTACATACCACAGAAACCCACCCTGAAGTGGCATGAGTCTGCATTGGGTAGGCCACATGTCTACACATGCACAGTCTGTACTATGGTAGTTGCCTGTAGGGACTGTATGTAGTGAGTCAATGTTGCAGAGTGTAAATGTGTCTGTCCAGGCAGGCCATGGAGTTTAACCTTCAGAAGCCACAATGGTGTGTAGTGTTTCATTGTGGCTCGCATCACAGTGCTTGAGCCAGGCCTACCTGATGTCAGTAGGCTTGCTTAGTCAGTGTAGCCCATGAGTAGGGTAGTGGGTTAGTCTGCAGATGATTCCAAAAGTGTGTAGTCATGTCCCTGTGCTTATCAACATGTGTGCTTTACACTTGTGGTGTGTTGACAAGGTGAACATTTTGTGATTGGTGTTTCTGACATGTGTGTGACACAATCATTTGGCCAAAAACTGGTGTTTGTAACCTTTTGATTTGTCTCTTCCATCTATACAGGTCAACGCCCATCAGAAGAAGGGGATTTGGAAAGCCATCACCTGGAAGGTGTGCCCACTGTCAGAAGAGATTGGAGAACCTGAGACGTTGGGACAGAAAGATCACTGAGGTCCAGCTGGGCTTCTCCTCCCAATGTGGGCGGTTCTCATGTCGGAGCCTGATCCCCCTAATGGCCCTCATTCTGGTGGTGGCCTACCTGGAGCTTGATGGGCATTTGAAGAGGGCGCAGCAGCCACAAGGGGGTGAGTCCAGGGCATACCTGTTACATTGTCAAGTTGATGTGTTAGGTTCTGCCATTTCCCCCCTGAAGACTGGGGAGGGGCCATGTATGACACACAAGATGAGTAACTGTGTAGGTCTCAATGTGTCTTGCCAATTAGCCCAGTGACCTATGACACAGGGCCCAGTGACCTATGACACAGGGCACAGTCCACAACCGATTTACTCTCCAGGGCCAACACATGACTGAGTACAGTGATCAATTAGGTCATGTTGTTTGTTGTTGTGGGTGTAATTTGTACACAACAGTCCACTACTCTTTAGTGTGACAGCACGAAAAACTTGAACTAACAGATCACTGTCCTCAGCCATGTGTCTGCTTAAGTGAGTATATTGGCATCTGCCCCCAGAGGCCACTTGTCTTCAGTGTGTCACGAGTGCTGGTGCCTCAATACTGTCTGTCATGCGAAGGTGGCCATCATACATGTGACAGAGAATACATTGCTCTTTGGGTGCAGTCACAGAGCAATACATTCCCTTGATAAGTGGGGAATGTTCATTGACATGATTTTGGTGATATCACTGTTGCCATCATTCCTTGTGCCTAAATGTTAGCATGTGTACCTTTCACTTTTGCCAAATCATTTTCACTGCTGTTTCATGCATGGTCTACCTGTCTTCATGGGATGATATCTATATTCCCTCACATATGTGTGCAGGCCAAAATGTGTTTGGAATTGGACATATGTCATGGGGCTACATTTCATGTGGTGCCACAGACAAGAGTGTGTCATCATGGATTGGTGGCTCACACATACCCTCACCCATCATTGCATGTTATTTGGCATGTGCAACTGCTGTAGCAATAAAGGACATGACAGGTAGGACTACAGGTCTTACACACAATATGCATTTTGATGCCATTGATGTGGAATAATCTAGCAAAGTGCTTTGCACATGCAAAATGGGAAAGGTTCATTACCTAAGTGTTGACATTCATCAAGGAGTGACTTGCAGTTATGCACAACTCATATGTGGTTGTGTGCAACCATTCATCCAAGGGAATCTGTATATGCATGACAAAAATGGAGACAGTGATATTGCTTCCCACTGGGCAACATGTTGAGGGCCTTCTATAAGTACCTGGGACTAACTGGGCCTCTCCAACATTCAAAGGACTATTGGCTTCTACTGATGCAATCAGAAGATGTTATTGTCAGGGGTACCAATTAAGAGAGGTATAATCGCTAGGGCTAGCTGATTCATTGTATTGACACATCTCCCTGACATTTTGCACAATTTGTCTCCAGTGTACATTTCTGTGCAAGATGTGTTATCTATCTTAGCAACATTAGTACAACCTCCATGACTCCATTAGGACAATTTATACATAGTGAAGTGAGCATTGTTGATTTGTTTCCACTGTGACATGGGTATTTCCATGCCACCTTCTTCAGGCTACTGTACCTCCGTCAGCAACATGGCAGGATTTTTTACCATCACTTCTTTATGATGTGGTATTGAGTATGTGAAGATTAGCTGGATGCATGACCTTGTGTGGGATCTGTGCAAATGAACTTGGCATTGCCCTACTATATTGTATGACAACAGGTAACTGTCAGTACATTCCAACCTTGGCGGTAAAATCAGCTTACAGCTGTCAGAAGACCGCCAACATACCGCCGCGGCCGCGGTAAACCGCCACGGTCATTCTGACCCACAACAGGCAAACCGCCAAAATACAGACATCCACAAAAGTCCGCCACACCAAAGGCCAGCGAGAAACTGGCGATGACCAAACCGCCACCGTCACGCCAACAGAAATACGCCCACACTATCACGACACACGAATCCACGCGGCGGTCTTTCAACCGCGGTATTCTATTGGCGGTACACACCGCCGCGCTCAAAATACACACACACTTACAAAATACAACCACATTGGACAAATCAAAATACACACACCTGATACACATACAAACACCACTCCCACACACCCAAGACAATATAAAACACACACCCACATCACCCTCAAACCCCCACTCCACCAGAATCGGGACCACGCACAGAGAAATAGAGATCCGAGCACCCAGACGCGCATTTTACTTTCACCCAGCAATATTACCACGCACTTCACACAACACACCAATACACATCACCACACTTAGCACCACACAATCCACCCCACACATCACCCACACCACCCCATGGCACCGCAAAGACACCCCAAGTTTTCTGAGGATGAACTCAGGGTCATGGTGGAGGAAATTGTACGGGTAGAGCCACAGCTCTTCGGGACACAGGTGCAGCACACCACCATTGCCAGGAAGATGGAGCTATGGAGCAGAATAGTCGACAGGGTAAATGCAGTGGGACATCCCCCAAGAAATAGGGACGACATCACGAAGCGGTGGAACGACCTACGGGGGAAGGTGCGTTCAATGGTATCCAGGCACAACATCGCGGTGCAGCGGACTGGCGGCGGACCCCCACCTCCTCCCCCAGAATTTACAACATGGGAGGAGCAGGTCTTGGCGATCCTGCATCCTGAGGGCCTCGCAAGAGTATCTGGAGGAATGGACTCTGGTAAGTCTCATCTTCACTACTTCATCCCCCCCACCCCACCAGCATGCCAACTCATACCCCCACCCTCATCCTCACCCCCATCACACCTACTCCTTGAAAATGTCTCACCATCACAACCCACTCATCCCAACCCCAAGCCCTGCATGCGACCACAAAGCATGGACACCCATCACCAAAGCATGCCCACTGCACATCCTCATCACCCCCCAAAACCACCGTCACAAAAGCCCCCAAACAGGAATACCAGCACTGGGGTACACGGGCACCCACCCATTGCATGCTATGGCACACACAGATGCAATTACCATCCATTTATACCCCTGCAGGACCCGAACGCCACGTCACCACGCAGGAGGGTCCACAAATGTCCACTCCACCCCCAGAAGAGGCCCACAGTGATGACAGCACCTCTGTCTCCCTGGACCCAGATGACCAGCCCGGCCCATCGGGGACCTTGGGACAGTCAGTTCCCCTCAGACAGCCACAGGCCACAGCAGACCTACCCCCCTCTGGGAACACCAGCACAGCACCCACCCAGCGGGCCCATACCTCTGTCCCCAGGACACGTCAATCAGCGGTGTGTCCACCACTACAGGGCACCCAGGTTAACCCACCACCCCAACAATAACAGGGACCTGGGGGCAGTGGTAGTGGGCACACGGTCCAGGGGACAGAGGCCCAGGGAAACAGGGGAACTGGGAGGGCTGCTGTGTGACAGGGGGGGGACAGGCCCAGGGAAACCACTCTCCACGAGGCCCTCTCCTCCATCATGGGAGCCTACCATCATTCCCAGGAGACGATGGCGAGAGTCCTGGCCAGGTTTCAGGAGATCCAGCTCCTGCAGGAGGAACAGTATTTGGGGTTCAGGGAGGAACTACGAACCATCAGTTCCGCCCTGGGCACCATTGTAGGGGCTCTGAATCAGGTAGTCACCACATTGCGGGACACTGTGGCACCACAAAGGGCCCCTGACACTAGCATGGACCAAGAACTGCCTACCACCTCTGCTGGCGCTAGTGGACAGGAGGCCCCGCCACAGGACCAACAGGCCACCAGCACCCAACCCCCTGCAGAAGGAGAACCACCCCGCAAGTGGGCCCTGAGATCCAGGAAGAAGACATAGTAAGATGCCAAGACCCCAGCCAGCAAAGGATACCTCCCTGATTGTCATCCCACTGACCCACATTGTCACCCTGTCCATCCTTAAACTGCCCCTGCTCCACTTCCCACAGCCATTTGGACAATGCACCTGTGATAATACTAGTCTGGACTCTGCCATGGACAATCCTCCACCCTCACCCCTCACCGATTTGCAACCACCCAACCAATATAGAGCACAGAAATAAACACAGTTATTGCACAAAACATTCTGGAGTCTGGCTGTTATTTAGTACAAATGTATTAGAGATTACTGTGCCAAAATGCATATTTACATTGTGATGCCAACATACCACTGTCACACAGCTGTAGTCCATGGGGAAACAAAGCAGATGTCACGCAGTGGGGCCCACATCTCTGAAATCGGAAGGGAAAGTCACAACTCAGTTACCATACACTGGGGGAAAAGGACAGACAGTAGAGACGTAGTAGTGGTTAAGTATATGTAATATGCCGGTGTGGATTCTTACCTGTGTGTCACTGAAAATACTGCTGTATTACTCTGTTCCTGTTGTCTATGTCGTCCTCTTCGGCTTCCTCGTCTTCACTCTCCACAGGCTCCACAGCTGCTACAATACCACCATCTGGACCATCCTCCTGCAGAAAAGGCACCTGGCGTCGCAAAGCCAGGTTGTGAAGCATACAGCAGGCCACGATGATCTGGCACACCTTCTTTGGTGAGTAGTAGAGAGAACCACCTGTCATATGGAGGCACCGGAACCTGGCCTTCAGGAGGCCGAAGGTCCGCTCGATCACCCTCCTAGTTCGCCCATGGGCCTCATTGTAGCGTTCCTCTGCCCTTGTCCTGGGATTCCTCACTGGGGTCAGTAGCCATGACAGGTTGGGGTAACCTGAGTCACCAATTAGCCACACACAGTGCCTCTGGAGTTGACCCATCACGTAAGGGATGCTGCTATTCCGCATGATGTACGCGTCATGCACTGAGCCAGGGAACTTGGCATTAACATGGGAGATGTACTGGTCTGCCAAACACACCATCTGTACATTCATGGAATGATAACTCTTCCTATTTCTGTACACCTGTTCACTCCTGCTGGGGGTTACCAAAGCCACATGTGTCCCATCAATGGCACCTATGATGTTGGGGATATGTTGGGGATATGTCCAAGGGCATAGAAGTCACCTTTCACTGTAGGCCAATCCCCCACCTCAGGGAAAACGATGTAGCTGCGCATGTTTTTCAGCAGGGCAGACAACACTCAGGACAACACCTTGGAAAACATAGGCAGGGACATCCCTGATGATATGGCCACTGTTGTTTGAAATGACCCACTTGCAAGGAAATGGAGCACTGACAGCACCTGCACTAGAGGGGGATCCCTGTGGGTTGGCGGATTGGTGACATCAGGTCTGGCTCCAGCTGGGCACACAGTTCATGAATAGTGGCTCGGTCAAGCCTGTATGTCAGTATGACATGTCTTTCCTCCATTGTCGACAGGTCCACCAGCGGTCTGTATACAGGAAGATTCTGCCATCTCCTCGTCAATCAACCCACAGGTACGTAACCACAGCTTGCACATAACACGATTCCCAATGCATTGAATGGCTTTATGAGTGTTGATGCAAGGCCTAGTTATGTGTGACGCAGTAGAATGAAAGCCATGTGGGCCCCTGAAATGGCGGCTGCCTGACCTGTGAAGTGCGACAATGGGATGTGAGGTAAATGCGCTGGCGTGGCACACTGTGGCGGTAGGCGGTCAAAGACCGCGGCGCTCAGCACCATTGGTTAACATTGAACCCTATGGGTCTCAGGAGCCAATGAAGATGTGCGCTGGCGGTCGCGGTACGCACCGCCGCGGGCGTGACCGCCATTTTCTATCAGCTTAATCACTCGATACCTGATCTTCGACAGGAGAGGACCTACACTACAAGTGCTGCTGTGACCTTGGTCTGGAAGAGACAATGGCTCATGCGACTGGGGAAAGGGCCCCTGCCTTCACTGCTCAGGAATTGGAGAAACTTGTGGATGGGGTCCTCCCCCAGTATGCGCTACTCTACGGTCCTCCAGACCAACAGGTAAGTACACTGGGACCATGCTTTGTGGGCAATGCCTGTGTTGAGTGGGGTGGATGAATGATGGTGGGGAGGGGAGCGATTGAGGCATGCATCAAACGACGATGAGAGCATGTGCCACATGGTAAGGGTAGGGATGGGGGGCCACTCACATTGAGCATGCAGATGGTGATGACTATTTCCCCCCCCCTGTACATTTCACATAGGTCAGCGCCCACCAGAAGATTGATATTTGGCGTGCCATCGCCAAGGATGTCCAGACCCTGGGGGTCCACCAGAGACGGGGCACCCACTGCCAGAGGAGATGGGAGGACATCCAACGCTGGAGCAGGAAGACGGCAGAGGCTCAGCTGGGGATGGCCTCCCAACGTGGGAGGGGTGCCAGTCGCACTTTGACCCCCCTGATTTCCCGAATCCTGGCGGTTGCCTACCCCGATTTGGATGGACGCGTGAGGACATCACAGCAGACACAAGGGGGTGAGTACACTCTCATTCTGTTGACTTTGCACGCAGTGGAGGTGTCTGGGTGGGGGAGGAGGGCTGTGGGTATTCCTAGGCCAGGGCGATTTCTGTAGGCTAGGCCCCTCCGTAAGGCATGGCCCTGTGCCCCCGCCCCCCACCTCTGTAGGGTGCCAAGTACAGCTAATCAAGGCCCTGTGTCATCTATGTGTGCAGATGTCGTCCATAGGCTTGCAGGCCATGTTCCACGGATAGAGTAGTCAACCCCAAGTGCGCGGCGTAGTGCAGGGGGCTTCTGTGTCTGTCCTGTCCGCCACGCTGTCGCCAATGCATGCACTCAACATGTCTTTATTTTCTCCCCCCCCCCCTTTTTTTGTGGTCTTCCTGTTCATGTGTGCATTAGCATCATCAGGCGGAGGAGAAGTGGCATCGGAGCACGAGGGAGCTGCATCCCACATGGCCATGGAGGGCCATGCAACGGACTCCGAATTCACCAGTGGGACGGAGGGCGAGGGGAGCTCCACAGCGGGGACTCGGGCAGACATCAGCGACACGGACTCGTCCTCTGAAGGGAGCTCCCTTGTGGTGGCGGCAACATCTGTGCCCCCCGCAACAACAGGTACAGCCGCCACCCACCGCACCAGCACCGCCCTCCCAGCAGCCCCTCAGCGTTTGCCCCGTGCCCGCTCACCCAGGAAGGTGGGCATCTCCTTCGCCCCAGGCACCTCAGGCCCTGCCCTAGTCACCCCTGCTGCCCTCAGTGAGGAGGTCATTGACCTCCTGAGGACGCTCACTGTTGGGCAGTCTACCATTTTGAATGCCATCCAGGGTGTAGAAAGAGATGTGCACCAGAGTAATGCATACCTGGAGGGCATTCATTCTTGTCAGGCTGCCCTACAGCGATCGTTCAACACTCTGGCCTCAGCACTGATGGCAGCCATTGTCCCTGTCTCTAGCCTCCCCCCTCCAACTTCCTCCACCCAGACCCTATCACCTGTACCTCTGCCTATCCCTGACACACCATCAGACCAGCCTGCACACACCTCAACACCCAAGGGAAGCTCAGGCAGACATAAGCACCACACATCACATAGGCATTCACACAAGCAACATCCACATACAGACATACCAACACCCACTGCCTCCACTGTGTCCCCCTCCTCCTCGTCTCCCTCCTCCCTCCCTGTCACGTCTCCACTCACACCTGCATGCACAACATCTTCAGCCACTACGTCCATCACCAGCACACACACCAAAACCCCCCCGCACACGTGCAGTCACCACCCCCACTACCATTTACACGTCCCCTGTGTCCTCTCCCAGTGTGTCTGTGACCCCCTCTTCCAAGATACACAAACGCAGGCAGCCACCCGCCCAACAGCCATCCACCTCACGACAGCCTCCAGCCCAAGCACCTGCACCCAAAGACACCAGACTTCATACTACTACAACCACAACCTCTTCCTCCACTCCCATACCCACTACACCTACCCGTCCCACTGCTCCTAAGAAGCTTTTCCTGTCCAAACTCAAACTCTTTCCACCAACTCCCCCACCCCGTCCATGTCAAAGGACTATAGTCAGCACCTCAGCCACGACAAAACCGGGCCCTGTCATGACAGTCTGCCATGGACTGTGGAGTCCCCCACCCTCCAGGGCAGCAAGTTCAGTACGGAGCCAAGGCAGGGGCAGCCCACCCCCAGAGAAACATCCAAAGATAGGCAGTGGCCGGCGCGAGAGGGTGAAAACACCAGGGACTAAAAGCCCTATCATGGCTCCGGCAGGAAGGTTGGAGACAGCTGGCACACCGCCCAAGGTGGGGAAGAGACACAGGCGATCAGGGAAGGCTGGGAAGGGCAGCACCCCCGACAACACCGCCATCAGCCCAGCTGGCCAGGAGGGCCCCGCCAGCCCCATCCCAGGTGGGCAGGAGGGCCCCGCCAGCCCCATCCCAGGTGGGCAGGAGGCCACCAACAGGCCCGGGACTGCAGCCCAGGAGGGCCCCGCCAGCCACAGGACAGATGGGCAGGAAGGCTCCGCCAGCCACAGGACAGGTGGCAAATGACCTCCACGCCATGGCCAGATCCGCTGAGCTGGGCCCTTCATCTCAAGCACCGCCGAACAGGGCACCGCCGTCTCAAGCACCGTTGAACTAGGCACCGCCGTCTCAAGCACCGCTGAACAGGGCACCGCCGTCTCAAGCACCGCTGAACTGGGCCCTTCATCTCAAGCACCGCTGAACTGGGCCCTTCAACTCAAGCACCGCTGAACAGGGCACTGCCGTCTCAAGCACCGCTGAACTGGGCCCTTCATCTCAAGCACCGCTGAACAGGGCACCGCCGTCTCAAGCACCGCTGAACTGGGCCCTTCATCTCAAGCACCGCTGAACTGGGCCCTTCATCTCAAGCACCGCTGAACAGGGCACTGCCGTCTCAAGCACCGCTGAACAGGGCACCGCCGTCTCAAGCACGCTGAACTGGGCACCGCCGTCTCAAGCACCGCTGAACTGGGCACCGCCGTCTCAAGCACCGCTGAACTGGGCCCTTCATCTCAAGCACCGCTCTGAACAGGGCACCGCCGTCTCAAGCACCGCTGAACAGGGCACCGCCGTCTCAAGCACCGCTGAACTGGGCACCGCTGAACTGGGCAGCGCCGTCTCAAGCACCGCTGAACAGGGCACCGCCGTCTCAAGCACCACTGAACTGGGCACGGCCGTCTCAAGCACCGCTGAACTGGGCACCGCCGTCTCAAGCACCGCTGCCCCATGAGCGGCAGGGGCTGGCCCGCATCTGTGTTGGGCAGGGCTGCACGAAGCACTCTGGGCACAAAGCCCCCTCCAGAACCAGTGGAGACTGTTATCCACTTGTGAGGCTATGGCTTTGCACTCCCCAGGATGGTCCAGTGGGCAAACCACCCACTGCAGAGACTTGTGAGACTGTGGCTTTGCACCCCCCAGGATGGTCCAGTGGGCAACCCACCCACTGCAGAGACTTGTGAGACTGTGGCTTTGCACTCCCCAGGATGGTCCAGTGGGCAAACCACCCACTGTCTGGACTTGTGAGACTGTGGCTTTGCACTCCCCAGGATTGAACAGTGGCCATGGATCTGTGGATCTGGCGTCGTTCACTCATCTGGCTGAGGTGCCCCCCTTCCCTTCCCCCTGAGGTGCCTGTAGTTTTGCTATCTGATGTCCCTGCAGTGTTCTCTCCGTTGGAGTCAGGTATCTTGTGTGGGCTTTGCCCATGTGATTTGGGCCCAGTGGTCCACGGACAATGCATGATACAATGCTTGGACTTGTACATTTATGTATATAAGATTTTTTGATGTGTAGATATATTTTTAAGCCAGTTATACAATATATTCCAATGTTTAGAATCATTTCCTTTTGTATTTGCATTCTTCCGGGGGGGTTTCGGGGGTGTCACTCTGATGTGTTGCTATGCATTGATGTGTGTGTTGTAGTGGGTCAGGGTGAGGGTGGGTGTGTCGCGTATGTGTGTACCCGTAATATGTTCTTCTCCCCCCTCCCCTGTGTCGTAGGTGCTGTACTCACCATTGCTTTAAATACTTTATTTCGGCTAAAAAGCCATAAAAGTGAACAATTAACACCATAACATATCGATTTGTGGAAAGAAAAATAAACAAAATACCATATTATACATATTAAAATCCCAAATGAATTTTAAAATCACATGTTTTTAAGACAGTACAATACAAACATTACTATTCTTTAAATCTTAAAATCCTATCATTTTAAATATAAAAAGTTAATAACTCGTTATCTTGTTCCAATCAAATCGAATAATAAATTATTATAATAGATAACTAAGACCAATTTTTAAAATAAACAATTATAACAACTCTCTAGTTCTTATAGCCCATGCGCTTTGGAGATATCTTGCAACTGAAAATACTATTTTATCATTTGTATCAGTTATCATCAATCGCAATGCTATTTTCCATTCCCTTATCCCCAATAGTCTGCATAACGGGGCAATCCACTTCTTCCTCGGGGCCACATATCTAGGGCAAGAGAACATAAAGTGCGCGAGTGACTCTGTAGTTTTTTTACAAAAATGACAAAATATTAAATTCCGGTCCTCCGCTCTCCATCTCACAGTAAATGTCTTAAGCGGAAGGATCCCTAACCTGAACTTAATATAAAGCACTTTAACATAGGGGGGATTTACATTGTCCATATATACCTCAAATTTAGGGCTACATTTATGGTCTAGGAACTGCAAGGACCGACTTCCTTTACAATTATACCATATTTGGAACAAAATATTCTCCCAATAACACCTATTTATTCGGTCTTTTACTTCCTTGGTCAGATTCTGAGGAGCACTCCAGACCTCTTCCATATTAAGAAGTTTACACATGTCCCTAATGTGTCTCAACCATGGGATCTTTACTACACATTCATCTACTAAAAACTCTTCTAATGCTATCTGGAGAGTAGACAGATGCTAAGAGGTCCAAAGGCAAACCCAATACTTGAGTGGTCTTAATGCAATTACGTTGTGTATCTCATTTAGAGCTAAATCAAATCTGAGGGGGATGAGAGGGGTACTCATTGGCAATCGTATGAAATTTCTTAAGAAGCGATTTTCTACTATAGTCAAACACCTAGAATTAGTGTGTCCCCAAAGCTCAGCACCATAAATTGAAGCAGCAATTGCTGCTGCTTTGTAAACAGTAATAGCAGGTGATATCTCCCCTTCTGAAATATTGGCAATTTTCCTCCCTATCGCTGTTGACCTCTGCCTAAGGGCCATTGAACTCTTTTCAATCTGCGCCGACCATCCTTGGTCATCACTTAATCTAATCCCCAGATAATCAAATTGACTGACTTTCTCCACTAATTTGCCTGCTATAGTCATTTTCCCCCTAAAGGAATTGTGCGGATTAAAAACCATAAACTTTGATTTGATTGGGTTTATTTCAAGACCTCTTTTAAGACAGAATTGATAAAAAGCATCCAATTCATTTTGCAAGCCCATAGGTGTTCTCGAGATTAGTAAAGTGTCGTCAGCGAACATTAAAATGGGAACAGAGGCTCCAGCTAATTTTGGGGCGTCATGTTTACGTTTTAGTAGTTGGTCCGCCGCACCGTTAATATAGAGGTTAAACAATGTTGGGGCCAAAATGCACCTTGTCTCACCCCCCTATTAACAGGTATAGCTTGTGTTAGATCACCACTTTGGGACCAGCGAACTTTGGCATACGTCCCCTCGTGTAAGTACCTTATCAGACTTAATAGTTCTCCATCAAGTTGATAGCTCTCCAACACACTCCACAATTGGTCCCTTGGGACCATATCAAAGGCAGCTTTTAAGTCAATAAAGGCTACATACAGGTGACATTTCTTTAGTGACAAATATTTCCAACAAAGGAGATTAAATCTGAATACCTGATCTATTGTACTCATTCCTTTTCTAAAGCCTGCCTGGAAATCAGAAAGGATATGGGATTCCTCTATCCATGCCTGTAATCTATTCAATACCTGCTTGCTAAATATTTTTTGACTAACATCAAGCAGGCTGATAGGCCTATAGTTAGTAGGTTCTTCCCTTGACCCTTTTTTATAGATGGGAACTATTATTGCTCCTTGCCACGAGGAAGGAAGACCTCCCCCCCTCAATATCTTGTTGCTAAGCGCATTTAGATACAGGGACCAAGTTGTAGGTCTAGACAGAAATAGATCACCAGGTATGCCATCCAGCCCAGGGGCCTTCCCTTTACGGACCAATTGGAGAGCCAGAGTAGTTTCTTTCAGGGTGAAAAGATCCAAGGGCAAATTTAGGTGACGGAAATCCCCCCGAAGGTGATAAGTTTATTAAGTTAGGGCAAGAATCATTCGATTTTGCTAACGAAATAGTTGCACTACTGGTATAAGGTTTCCTATATACATTTTAAAAATGTGTCACCCAAATTTCGGGCTGGATTCCAGGGTGATTCTCCATACCTTGGGAATTATCTTTATCTGCCACTAATTTCCAGAATAATTTGGAGTCCTTCCCCTGGAGTGCCTCTACCAACCTATTCCAGTAATTAGTTTCCCACTCTTTTTTTGCATTTTTTAGTGCAATTTTATACGCAGTCCAAGATTCTCTAATCTCTCTGGCCATCCCTGCCTTCAGCGTTCCCAATAGGTGTGATTTGGCCTGACGGCAGGGGTTGGAAAACCAGCTTGTCGATCTTGTCCCATTCTGTGTCCGCCTCCTTACTACCTGAAACTGCAATTTTAACTGGTTAATCAGAGAGTCGTGCAAGTTGATCAGGTCCACCATTATAATATTTGCATACTTTAGTGGGGACAGAGTTTTTACAACTATTTGATAAATTAATAGTTGGAAATTAACATCACCCTCCACCCATTCCCATTTCACATTTTTGTAATCATTTGTCTTTTCTAAGGCATAACCTTCGGTCCATGCTGTCATAGTTTTACAAGTGAATAGAGTAGAGAAAAAGGTGGAACTCAGAGCATAATGGTCACTGTCATTGTGAGGAAGAACGACCATATCTATAAGCGAATTCCAAAGAATATCATCTACCAATACATAATCAAGGTGACTAGAATATGTTCCTCTCCTATACGTGGGTGATGCCGGGGTATCTGACCTGGTGTTCCCATTTATTTTCCTTAGCCCCTTTATTGCTATTAGGTCTTCTAATAAGTCTAACGCACCCCCTTCTTTCTTGTTTGTAACCTTGACCGGACCAGATTTATCCCATGTTTCAGCACACTGGATTCCTTTTTGTTGGGTATCATCAATACCATTCAAATGCATATTAAAATCTCCTGCAACAATAAGTCCCTGCCCTCCCGGTAGGGTGGTAAGAAAGTCTGTTAGTATATTAATCAGTACTGTCTTATTCCTATGAATGCCAGGCCTAACATATATGTTAACAATTACTATACTAAAGGACCCTCTGCCAGTGCTAAGTTCAACCTCAACAGCAAGCAGATCCCTGGAAGGAGTAACTAGCTCCCTAACTTTGGGAAATAAATCATGTTTTAGCCAAATTATCAGACCCCCTGCTGCCCTACCAGATAATGAAGGACGCGCGGTCTTTTGGAAGGCCCAATAGCCTTCTCTGCTGGTCACGGATGAAGCCCATGTTTCCTGGAGTAGAATAATATGGTGTTTATCTATAAAACTACACCAATCAGGGATACTTGTTTTCTGGAGCAACCCTGCCACATTCCACGATAAGAGCCTAATCGGGGGGTCGAGTTTGTCCCCCTTATCTATTTGTGTCTCACCATTATTATTTAAGCGAGGAGTGGGGTCATATGCAATACTCTCTACAAGGGCACTACAATATGCTTTTGGCTCCTCTCTCCAAGTATACAATATCTGATTATTCGCTGTGATAGAATCTAGGCTGGGTCTACGCTCTCTCTCCCACCCTTTATCCTAAGGGCTTCACGTCAATCTATATCTGAGGTTGAGCTACACTTTGCCTTCCTTTGGGGCTTTCTGGAAGTGTCTGTATGCAGAGTTGATGGAATATTATGTCTCTATAGAGGGAACTGATTTTCCACAATTTGAGGAATTTTTTGAGTAAGTGACACTTGTGACGAAGCGTCCGGTCTCATTCTTAAATCTAATGACAAAAGGCCCTTCACTAAGGTCTGGCTCCTCAATTTAAACCCAATAAAATCTGTAGACGATCCTTCTCTTGAATATCTTTGTGCAGTAACTATATCATCCCTTATAATTGATCTACATTTCTTTGTCACCCTTATCCAATGGATTACTTTATTTATAAGGGAGTCTCCTGGCTCTCTACGACCGTTACTTAGCTTAGGAACATTTGTCATGTATATATCGTGACCACTATATATAGTCTGAATTGGGGGAGCATCACTCCCAAGGTCTGGTGACCTTTTATCCACGAGTCGGAGTCTGCGAGTCTCATGATTAGGACCTCTTTTCCTGTTTAAATCCCAATTATTGGAAGAATCCAGACCAAGTGGAGTGCTTGGGGCCCCTTGAAGATTCTGAGTTGCCACTTCGATCCTTACCCCCCTACGCGTTTCTGTCATTGATGGTTCGGCTAATTGAGTTTTCTTTGCCGTATGGTCAGAGGCAGGTTTGGGTGTTGTTTTCCTTATATCCCCAACTATTGAAGAGATGCCATCCAACTTCTCATATATCATATGGCTAAAGGATATAAGATATCCTCTGAGACTCAATATTTCAGCTCTTATTTCTACTAGTTGTTGCTCCGCTAAATGTCCCCTCTGCGTGGGTACAGGTGATGGCGTCTCCTCTTTTTCCCTTAGAATACTCCTCTCAGGGTCACATGGCGCTAATGAAGCGAGAGGTGAAAAACGATTAGTACAATTTAGTAGAGGGGATACAGCACCCAACTGGGCGGACGAACACAGATTAGAACTCTCAGTTAGATGGTTGAGATTTCCTGACCTATTTTGAACTAAATTAGGTCCCTGTGGATTAGGTGCCAGTGGTGCTCTACCCATGGGGGCAAAGAAAGATGTTATATCCTTAGTAGTATCGTTAAGACCTTTTTTTTGAGATTTTGAAGACTTGGTAGCTAACAGGCTTTCCACTTCCTCTATAAGATCGTCAATTTGAGACAGCGTGCAGTTCTCAGCAGAGTGGCGAGGTAATTTCTTTGCCCCTCCCTGCTCAGTGGGGTTACCGCTAGCTTTCCTCTTCCCCATCCTGATTAAGATTAAGAATTTCCTAACTTCAATGTCCCCAAAATATGCGGGGAAGAGAGAAAGGGTACAATCAGTACAGTAGTGTATGAAAGATTTAGCTTGCCTGCTAAAAAAATTGAAAAGCTTGCAAGTTGAATTTTCAACATGAAATTGGGTCCATTCACTATAATGGGGGAAGGAAGTTCCAAACAGTACCTTCAGGCAACCACACTCCCATGCGTAACCTATCCAGGGGTCTTTGGGTGGATGTCAGGGGGGGGCCCTGCCCTGCCTCTTCCTGGCGATGACGGGCAAGGACGGACCCGCCCTTGGCCCGGGCTTTGCCCGGGCACGTCCCGCGCGCGGCCCTCGAGCAAGCGGGAGCGCTACCGGTGTTTTAAAGGGCTTCCCCGCCCTGTTTGCAGCCCCTCCTCCTCGGCCACAACAAGAATCAGCTGGTGAAATCCAGCGCGTCCCGCGAGCAAGCGGGAGCGCTACTGGTGTTTTAAAGGGCTTCCCCGCCCTGTTTGCAGCCCCTCCTCCTCGGCCACAACAAGAATCAGCTGGGTGAAATCCAGCGCGTCCCGCGAGCAAGCGGGAGCGCTACCGGTGTTTTAAAGGGCTTTCCCGCCCTGTTTGCAACCCCTCCTCCTCGGCCACAACAAGAATCAGCTGGTGAAATCCAGCGCGTCCCGCGAGCAAGCGGGAGCGCTACCGGTGTTTTAAAGAGCTTCCCCGCCCTGTTTGCAGCCCCTCCTCCTCGGCCACAACAAGAATCAGCTGGTGAAATTCACCATTGTCTTCTGCGCCGGCGTTCGTGCTCCTGGTAGAGGAGTAGGAACACTATCGCTGGGAGTATGTGGAGTTCGGGTTCCATGCTGTCCCGATTCCTCGTGGGGTATATGGAGGTGGGCGTATTCCCTTCGAAATGGCTGTTTCCGCCATGTTTTTATCGGCGGGGCTACCGCCCCGAAAAAGGTGGCGGATTGGTAGCTTGTGATACAGTGGGCGGTACATTGTCTCCCGCCTGTCTGTTGGCGGTGACCGCCGCGCTGTTTGTTTGTGCCGCCGTGGCGGCGGTGTGGTAATGTGGCGGTCTCTGTTGGCGGTTTCCGCCAGGGTCGGAATTCCATTTTTTACCCCGCCAGCCTGTTTGCGGTTTGGCCGCAGGTTTAACATCGACCGCCAAGGTTGGAATGACCCCCAATGTGTTTTGTTAGATACAGTAAGTATTTCATCTTCGGTTGGCCAGTGTCAGCATGTATTGTGTTAAATTTGTCCCCCTGATATGGATTGGACATTTGTCTCATCTGTGGAAGCTAGACGTTTTTTTTGTCCATGCATGAAGGCTGTTCAATTGTGCTACCTTCCTTTACATTTGACTGAACATATGTCCATTTTAATGTGTGGACCTTCCAGCTACTTCATCTAAATGTATGGCCCATGCTGTTGCATTTGCTTTCTTGACTTGCCCATACACATTTGGCAGATTGGCACGTCAATTGGCGCTACTATTGGTTGTTCCTGAGATACATGAAGAGCCAGTTTCTGTGCAAATGGTGTTTTAGGGGCATGTGCAAAGTGAAATGTGTCCCAGTGCAGCATCCTTCCAGGAGTGCTCCTGATCCCACCATCCCTATTGTGCAGGCATTGCTTCCATTGTGAGCTTTGGATATTTGTCTCACAAAATATTGTACCTTCCATTGACCTTCCATTGTGTTGCTATGTGGATGATATGTGTGGGTCCATTACAGGGATGTTGCATGGAAGGCATGCTTGTATTAAATGACGCATCCATACATATGTGTCTTCAATCTCACAACAGTCCACGGCATGTGAGGGTGTCAGTTTAATTATGTGTGATGGGTGTTGATGTGGTGTTCCTGTTATGTGACAGAATGTTCTGTACACTTCACTGTCCCTGAAATTGTGATGAGAAGATGTGTGTTTTTGTGGAATGTGGCAGTGCATTGTCAGTGACCTGCCTGAAGGGGGCGTCATGTGGCTGTGAATGGGTCATTCATTGAGTAAGACCCAGACCTAGAACACAATGAAAAGTGTTCTTGGTCCACGCAGAGTAACCTACATACCAGATGGCTGGCGGTGCCTCGATCTCTTGGTGAGTTTCGGTACACAGGTAGGTGTGTGTTCTTACTGTCAATTGCGTTCACTGCAGTGTGGATTTTGTGCTCCATCTATGAGCAGCGGCAGGATGTGTATGATCGGCTCTATGGCGGCACAGGATGGGCGATGCTGCCTGCAGGTGAGTTACTTCCTTTTAGGCTTCTTTTTCTGCCAGCTGGGACATGGTGTTTGGACCGCCACAGTCTCATTGACAGAAGGCAACATTATAATGTGTCCAGTGGAAACACTGGCTCTAAGGGCCTCATTGGCCTATCTTGCCACCAAACTGGTCTGAGCTGCCTGGTGGAGCCGGTGGGACCACAGCGGTCTTTCCTCTATGGAACCGCATGTATAGTAATATGGTTGTCCGACCGCTGACCCAATGGTGGTGGGACCGCCGCCTCTGCCATGGCAATTCACAGACCACCAAACTCGTAATTAAGCCCTTAGTTTCTTTTTTGGAAGTCAAAAATCTCCAACTGGACAAGGCAGTAGGCTATAGCTGATGTTAGTTTGAGGATGCCAGATGCTCCTTTGGCGAAAGAAAGTTGAACATGATTTGCTGCTGAGGAGAAGATTGCAGTAGGTGCTACCGCGAAGTCAGAGACCTTCCAGCGATGAACATTGGGCAGAAAGACGAACAGGTTGGTGCCAGTCTTTCCTCAGTTCTCAGAGCAGTTTTTAGCCAAAAAGTTTGTAATTCTCATTTTCAGATTTTGGCTCTCTAGGCCACTTTATCATCACAAACATAGATGCTCTTGGGGATTCAGGGTTCACTCAGGTTGGGTCCAGGTGTGGATTCATGATGGTGAGAGCTTGTATTGCCCCTGTGGCGCTGAACAGGAGGCCAGGAAACTAGCCCTTGGAGTAAGTCTAGTAGTCCTGGGTTCAAGTGATGAAGCAGAACTCAAACAGCAGAGCAAGCTCCTGAGGGTTCAAGGCAGGCTCCAGGCAGCAACACAGTCCCTCCAGATTCAGCGAAGCAGTCTTGTGGATTACATAGAAGCAAACAATACTCTGAGAGTCCTTCCACAGGTCCAGAAAGTGAACTGAAGAGTGGGTAAAGGGTCTTTTTTAATACCTGGTGCCTTCTTTGAAATAGAAGCATTTCTAGGGGTTTCTCTTTGAAGTGGTTCGAATTTCCTGACTCCCCTGTTCTGGCTGCAAGCTGGCTGCAGGGACAATGCAGTGGTGATAATTCCTGTGTGTGAAGGGAGAGCACAGTCTATTCAGTTGCAAGTGGGGCTGTGCCCATCTCCACCCACATCCTGACAGCACATGGTCCTTTCATGCACACCTAATCCCTCTATTGTGTGACTATCCGGGAGGAATTCACAAACTCCGTTGACCAACTAAACCCAGTCATGTGACCTAGGACAGGCTACAGGCACCAAATAGCAAAGGGTAGAAAAATGCCAACTTTATAAAAGTAGTATTTCAAAATTCTAATTTAAAATCTGTATTTACCATTTATGAGGATTTTCAGTTACAATTTCAAAGATTCCAAACATGAAATGCTTACCTGTTCCCAATCAAAAGTTAGCATTTATTAAATTTGATAACACAACCCACTTGTATCCTATGGACCAGGTAGGCCTGACTGTAGTGAATAAAGCGTTTAGGAGTTTTTCACTACGAGGACATGTAAAACTTAAACATCCATGTCCAAACTTTTAATAATAAAGTACGCTGCACTATGGGCTACATAGGGTCTACCCTATGGGTGCCTTGTATGCAATAAAAGGGGACTTTAAGGCCTGGCATTGGAGATATATTGCCAAGTCAAATTGGCAGTATAAAACTGCATTCAGGCTGCAGTGGTCTAGGGTGAGTTGTAAGGGGCTACTTAAGAGGGTGACACAATATGTACTCTAATCCCCACTAGTAGCATGTACTTTACAGGGCCTGGGTATATGGTGTACCACTCAACAGGGGCTTAAAAGTAAAATAACTATGCCAATTGGGTGTAAGCCATTTTTATCTGTTTAGGGGAGTGAGCACAAGCACTTTAGCACTGGTAAGGCTGTCAATAACAAGTTTCAGAAAAATGGAGGGAAAAGGCAAAACGTTTAGGGAAAGATCACCCCATGGCTGATAGATCTAACACCTGTTCCTACCAGCTGAAAGTGGAGACAACCACCCCACCTCCTATGAGTCCTCATCACTAAGGTGGAAAAACCTGGACTGACTATCAGCATTGGAGTGGTTTGATCCAGGACGGTGTTCCACCATGAAGATAGCTTCTTTACTGCCCATACCACAGCAAAGGCTTTCCTCTTAAGAGCACTACATTTCTGTTCCCAGAAATGTAGCAACCTAGAAATGAAAGCTACAGGTTGGTCTAGGCCCTCTTCATTCAACTGTGATAATAACTGCCCCTATGCCATGCTTTGAGGTATCTGTTTGCATTATAAATTCTTGTGAAAAGTCAGGGGCTTTGAGCACAAGGGCTGTGCACATGGCCTGTCTGAGGTAGTCAAAGGTTTTCAGACAGGCCTCTGTCCAGGTCATCTTCTTGGGCTGCTTCTTGGAATTCAGCTCAGTCAAGGGGGGTGCAATTGTGACATATCTCTTGACAAACCTCCTAGAGTAAGAAGTGAGGCACGGTAAGGCCCTCACCTCTCAGTTTTGGGGGGCTCCCAGGCCAGGCTAGTCTTTATCTTGGTCTGGAGGAGCTGCACCTTGACCCCCATCCACCAGGTATCGTAAGTACACCACAAGTCCCTGCCCTATCTGGCAATTGCTGGCCTTGATAGTCAGGCCTGTCTGTTGCAGATCCTGCAGAACTCCCTGCAGGTGAAATAAGTAGTTATCCCAGCTGCTTCTGAGGACAACTATGTAAGCAGCACTGAAAGGCAACATCCCAGTCAAAACCTGGTTAACCAGGCTCTGGAAAGTGTCAGGGGAATTCTTTAGGCTAAAGAGCATTACTTTAAATTGGAAGTGGCCCTTAGTTGGAAAATTGCAGAACTCTCTTTAGCCTTCTCAGTTAGGGTAATCTGGCAGTACCCCGAAGTCAAATCAAAGGTACTCAACCGCTTGTTAGCCCCTCATCTGTCTATGAGATCATCAGACCTGGAGATACGGTGAGCATCAGTCCTGGTGAGTGAGTTGAGTCCCCTATAGTCTGAGCAGAACCTGAGTGATCTTACTGACCTTGTCAGTAAATTACTTCCCTCACTGCACAACTCCGCCCGGTAGCTGTTGCCCCCTGACCATTTCAGGTCACTAGTTCGAGGCCCTCCTCCAGCCACAGGCACCCACCTGCTTCTCATCCCTGGTGGTCCAGTAGGGAGCATGTCCGCTCTTCTTCTGCTCTCTGCCCTCTGTCTTTTCTGCTTTATGCCTTTTAGCTCCTTTGCTCTTTTATCCAACTTTTCCTCTATTACTGCTTTCTTTTACAAAATTCTCTTTTGGGCCTGTTTTCTCATCATGCCCTTGCTGCTGCTCGTCCCCTGTGGCCCCGCCCCCTTTCAGTACCGTTTTCCCACTTCCTGACCCCCAGCTGTATAGCCCTCCTCACCACTACTTAAAGGCTGCCACAGTATGTTGAGGGAGCGGTTTTACTGACCTTGTCAGTAAATTGCTTCCCTAACCGCACAGCTCTGCTTGGTAGCTGTTGCCCCTTGAACCTTTCAGGTCCTTAGTTCGAGGTTCTCAACCACCCTCAGGCACCCACCTGTACCTCATCCCTGGTGGTCCAGTGGGGAGCATCTCCGTTCTGCTGCTGCTCTCTGCCCTCTTTTTGCTCCTCTGCTCTTTTTCCACCTTTTTATCTATTACTGTTTTCTTTCACTTTACCTAATTTCTCCTCTTTTTTTGTGCCAGTTTTCTCTTTGGCCCTTGCTGCTGCTCGTCCCCCAAAAGCCTGCCACGTTCCAGTGCAGTTTTCCCACTTCCCGGCTTCCCAGCTGTTCAGACCTCTCCAACACAACTTAATAGCGGGAGCGCCACTGACACACTGAAGGCGCACCAAAGGCAAGCCTGTCTACACCTGTCTGAGCCTGGACCGCACCCAGTGCCATGAACGTGGTCCTCAGGCAATCCAACCTTACAACTCCAGAACCTTCCACGCACTCAACCCTGACCGTCCACCGCCTGCCACCTCATATCTCTGAAGAACACCCAAGGCCCGTTCACCTGCTGCAACAGCGCCTTCTCCTCTCACCGCACACCGGACCCACCGACCGCACAACCTTCAAGAACCAGACCCGTCTACCTCACATGCATCTAACTCATCACCTGCTCCTTGAAACGACATGCTGTGGAGATCTCAGACCTGCTCGACTCCATCTCCCCTAAAATCACCTTCTTTATGGAAACCTGGTTGAACTCCACCTCAGCTCCGGACTTTGCCCCCCGACACCTACAAATTCATCCACAAGGACTGCGTCAACCGATCAGGAAGAGGCATCGCCATCGTACACAAAAACACCTTCTACCTCACAACCAGCTCTGCAGACCTCTCACCTACAACAGAACATCTCCACTTCCAGATCCAGACCAACCCGAACACTACCCTCCACGTCACCTTCGTCTACAGACCCCCAAACCTCACCCCTCTTCAGCAAAGCCATAGTCGACTTCATCACTCACCACGCTCTTGCTTCAATGGACTGCATCCTCCTTGGTGACCTCAACTACCACTGGGACAACCTCGATGGCCGCAACACCTCATCCCTACTGGAAAACCTTGCCACCATTGGACTGAAACAACTGGTCACAACTCCAACCCACTCAGCAGGAAACACACTCAACCCCATGTTCTCACTAGCACAACATTTCCGTCAGCCACACCTCCGAGCTACACTGGACTGACCACCAATGTGTCCACTTCTCCTTTACCAAACCCATTGTACGCCACCACACACACCGCAATCTTCGCCGAAGATGGAACAAGGTCATCAAAGACCAGCTCACCACCTCCCTAGGCAAAACTCCACCACTGAAATCCACAGATGCAAACACCTCAGCACGCAACGTCCACCGCTGTTTATCAGACAGGGCCAACACACTGGCTCCCCTCAGGAAATCCTCAGACAAGAAGCCTTCGAAGAAAGCCAACTGGTTCACCCCTGCCCTCCAAGAGTCCAAGCGCTTCTTAAGATGGCTCAAGAAAAGATGGAGGAGACCACACAGCCTTCGAAACCGCCGTCACCACACACCACCACCTCATCAGAACAGCAAAGAAAGCAGCCATAGAGGAACGCATCACTGCCAACGCACCCAACAGCAAAGAACTCTTCGCCGTAGTTAAAGAATTCTCCAAACCCAACACAGAGACAGCAGACATTCCCTTCTCTGAAAACCTCTGAGACAATCTTGCCACCTTCTTCCACCACAAGATCAAAGAGACCTATGACAGCTTCGCAACCCAAGACCCTCCCACCCCACCTGCAACCACTGCACCCAGTGACTCCAGACCCCTGCAGATGTTCTCCAACTGGATCACCCTCACCTCTGAAGACACCCTCAAGATCATGAAGAACATCCACTCTTGAGTCCCCTCGTACTCCTGCCTCCACCACATTTTCAACAGAGCTGGCACCGCCATCGCACCCAAACTCTGCTGCACCATCAACTGCTCAATTGAGACCGTCATCTTTCTGGAAGACTGGAAGAACACATAGATGAACCCTCTGCTGAAGAAACCCTCTGCTGACCCGATGGACCTCAAGAACTATAGACCCATCTCGCTGATCCCCTTCCCAGCTAAAGTAATAGAGAAAGCTATCAACACCCAACTCTCTGAGATCATCTAAACTAACGTCATCCTGGACCTCTCCCAATTGGGCTTCAGAAGCAACCACAGCACGAGAGCACTCTCCTCACCGCTACAGACGACATCCGCACCCTCCTCGACCAAGGTGAAACTGCTGCCCTTATCTTCTTGGACCTCTCAGCCGCCTTCAACACCATCTCCCATCACACCCTCTGCACAAGACTCCACAATGCTGACATTCATGACAAAGCCCTAGAATGGATCCGCTCCTTCCTCACGGGCTGAATACAGAGAGTTAGACTTCAACCGTTCAACTCACAACCCACCAAGATCAGCTGCAGAGTGCCTCATGGATCCTTCCTGAGCCTTCCCCTCTTCAACATCTACACGGCCCAGCTTGCAGCCATCGTCAAAAGCCGCAGACTCAACATTGTCTCCTATGTCGATGACACCCAGCTGATTCTCTCCCTCACAGAAGAACCCACAACCGCCAAAAACAACTTCCACAACAGGATGAAGGCAGTCACCACCTGGGTGAAGGATAGCTGCCTCAAGCTTAACTCAGATAAGACCAAAGTCTTCATCCTGGGCTCTGCCCCCTCCACCTGGGATGACTCCTGGTGGCCTGTAGCGCTCGGAACCTCCCTACACTCACAGACAATGCATGAAACTTCAGCATCATCCTGGACTCCTCATTCTAAATGAACCACCAAATCAACAATGTTTCATCCTCCTGCTTCCATGCGCGCCATCTGCTTTGAAAGATCTTCGAGTGGATCCCCACCGAATCGAGGAAACTGGTCACCCATGAGCTCGTCAGCAGCAGACTCAACTACGGCAACGCACTCTATGCCGGCATCACCTAGAAACGCCTAAAAAAAATACAGAACATCCAGAATGCTTCCGCCAGACTCATCCTGAACAACCCATGCTGCAGCCACATCACCGGCCACCTGAGTAACCTTCACTGGCTACCTTTCAAGAAAAGAATTACCTTAAAGCTCCTCACACATGACTACAAAGCCCTCCACAATGCTGGACCTGCATACCTCAACCACCGCCTCTACTTCTACATTCCGACCAGACATTTCTACTCCACCCAACTGGCCCTGGTCACCATCCCACAGATCAGCAAGGCCACGACTGGAGGAAGAACCTTCTCCTACCTCACTGTGAAGACCTGGATCTGAGGCAATCACCATCATTGCCACAATTCAGGAAGGACCTCAAGACCTGGCTCTTCAACTAATCCGCAGATCCACCCTGCCATGCCTTGAGACACTCGCGGGTGAGTAGTCACACTTTATAAGAACCCTGATTGATTGATTGATTGAATTCTGGAGCCCAGTAGGGCAGCTTTGGGTACCAGCACCACTGGGCTGGACCAGGGACTACTGGAGTGCTCAATCACCTCCAATTCCAATATCTTGGAGATCTCCTCTTTTATGCTGGCTCTCACTTTGTTTGGCAGGCTGTATCTTTATTTCTGTCCTCAGCGTCAATATCATGGGTACACAGATCTGTGAGCACTGGAGAAAGGGAAAAAAAGTGAGGCAAACTATCCCAGCAACTGGCGATGGGTTAGGGGAGACGTTGATACCTTCCACTAACCCATCTTTTTCAGTGGAGATGACCCTCACTGAGATTCCATCCAGAGAACCACGACTGTATGCTGATTGCTAAACGCTTCGCTACAGATGCCTATGCAGACTTCAGGCCTTCGCTCAGGTGTGGGGGATGATTCCTTCCCAGGGAAACCTGAAGGGCAGAATTCAAGCTTAACACGCTGTGCTCTATTGTAGCCTAGGTAGGAATTTGTTTATTGAATCTAATGACAATATGGTAGCGTTATTTCCATGCTTTACTCTCCTTGCCACCATTTAAATTTTGTCATGCTGTATCGTCCTGGTTATTGCAGCACATGCTTTGCTATGTAAGATGCAGTCGCTTCATTAAAATCTTATTGAAATGTATACTGCCTCTGTTTGTCATTGTGTATGTGAGACTACTGTAACTGAGAGAAACGGATGAGAATTGAGTGACCACGGTTTCCCTGAGAAATCAATTATGCCATGCGCTCGGCTGCCCAATGTTCCTTGCCCTTGGGTAGAGATGAGGCACTGCTAGTTAGCTGGAGCAAATCCCGGATTGGGGCGACAGGCGTCACTTGTAGTGGGTTAGACTCAGCCTCCCACACTGAAGGCGATTCTGCCGATCAAAATCCAGTAGTCTCATTAAGATTATGAGAGCCTAGGCGACATGGCCCATAAGGGGTTTCTGGTGGTCTTAGGGTCCACCAAGTAGTTGGCATCCCCTTTTATCCCAACCACTTCATAGGGCCCAAACCAATGGTGTTGGAGGGCCCAGGGCTCAATCACTCAGACTTTCTGGACAGGTTGAAACTCCACAATGGCAGCCTTATGATCATACCATTGAATCATGCCTTCCTGGCTGGCCAACTTCTCAAAATCTTTCTTCTAGAATTTGGCCCTCTGGTTCTGAGGGCTAGAAGGTAGCTAACCACATCCTGAGGGAGGGGGGGTTATTGGGAACTTGCTAAACCCAACTCCCTGCGGTGGTACCTCCCTGGAGGCAAAAAACAAGCATGGTAGGTGAATGTCCCACTTCTGCCTCATGGGCACAGGTAGGCCCGTAATCATGCCTTTTAGGGTCTTGTTGACCATTTCAACAAGCCCATTGGTTTGTGGATGGTAGTAGGTGGAGAACTTGTACGTTGTTCCACATTCCTTTCACATTGACTTCATGTTTGTAGACATGAAGTTGGTGCCCCTGTCAGATCCCACTTCATTTGGGAACCCCACACAGGTACAAATACCTATCAGTGCTCTAGCCACTGCTAATGCAGTCACAGTCCACAGAGGGATTGCCCTGGGGTATCTAGTGGCTTTCAACAGGTTTATCAATTTCTATTTGTTTCTAATTAACAACAGGCATAAAAGAATCAATTTTTCCTAAGCTATTTTAGCCTTGGATTTCAATATGATTTCCTTGCTGTTTCTAATGACAGAGAATAGAAGCCTCAGAAGGTGATGTCAGAAATTGCACAATTTTATCAGAACACATTGGTTGGTGACATGTGTAAGGATAAGTAAGTATTCGATACAACATCAAACAATAGTTCATATTATCCCCTCAAAGCATTTGGTGAGTGAAATCTATTTTACATGTCTGTAAAAGAAAACACTAAACTAGGATGAAATGAGTGTCTGGTCCACATCAAACCTCTATGTCTCCATTTAGTCTAAAATATGTTTCTATTTTTTTAATGTAATGTGTTTATTACGCCAAGCAGTAGAGGTGAACAAAAACTTATTTTCCTTTCACATCATGACAGCATAGTGGTTGTAAAAGTCTACAATCATTCTTAATAATAGGAGATGTCAAAGAGGCTTGTCTCTGAGTAAGGAAATTGTTTAATAAAAGTTTTTACAATAAACCAAAATAGGACATAAAGGATTGTATTTATGTGACAAACAAAATGCAGATTGTTTAAGCAAAACAACATATAGATATGTACGGAAGTCTGGAAAACTTACCCCCCACCCTTAAAAGTAGGTAATTTAATCTAGAAATCGAAATGCTAGACTTTGTATTTCACAGAATGTTAATTAATAAAGAAGCAAGATTCTTAAAAAAAAGGAGGTTGAAATTTTGATAGGTAACATAGACAGCATAAACAAACTTATTGGGGTCAACATCATTTTAATTTAATCTAATTGACCACAATAGGAGAAAAATAGAGGATTTCACCTGGATGTTAGATCCAACATCTTCATGATCAAATACTCTGAATTTAAATTAATCATATCTTGAATAGATGTAGTAAACTCAATTATTTGATTTTGTTGAGATTCCAACAGAAGTTTGAACACTGAAACATATGTATGAGACAATACTTAGTGGGAAAATGTGATATTTGTCTGTGTTGAGTTCATACTTTGAAATGCTATAAAAGACTGCTTCTTGTAAAATAAAAAGCTGAAGCTGAGATTTCAGGGTCTGACATACATAAAAGTATGTTATCAGTATATAGATGCTGATCTTTATGTATAAAACTTTTGATCTCTGTATTTTGTTGTATCTCAATAAACAAAAATCAATAATAAAATGAATAACAAGGATGATGTAAAACCCATGTAGCTAAAGAAAACAATAGTAGGGATAACCCCATTAAGAAACATTGAAGCTTTCAGAGAAGAATAAAGCAATGAAATAAGATTATTAATCTTTTTTCCTAATCCAAATCAATGTACAGTATGAAAAAGACAATTGCAATTCATCATGTTGAGAGCTTTTTCTGCTTCTAACACATTTGCTGCTAAGGGTACTTAATAATGACAGATTTAATAATATTAATAAAAACTCTCAGAATCATACTCTTCCAGCTTGGTTGTTCCACTGTTGAAGTTGACGAACATGAGGAGCATGAAGAAGATGTGAAGAGGCGAAGGGAAAGAGATGCAGGAGAGTAGGAGCCACAGAGAGGTTATCCTTTGGCACCTGGGTAAAGAACCCCATGTGGTGCAAAAGCAGTCAGTCTAGGTACCAGTGCAGCTTGTGCCAGCAAGACTCCCTGTCTCTATTTGTTTTACCCTTGCTAACTTTCTCTTCACTCCATTTCCCCTCTTGCTGCCTGTTCTTTGATGGTTGCAGTGCTGTTGCAGATGGGGGGGACAAGTCAATTCTGAAAATTGTGGTTTCGGTGGACATTTTGTGGCTATTGTTTTGGGCACCTGGGGGAACACAATACCAGCCCTATAAACATATATCTCATCATTCAACCATTTAGCCATCAGCCATTCAGCCACTGAACTCAATTTCTTAGTGAGTCTAGACTTGGTATCGCCATTGGTGCCCTTCAACTGGAATTTTGGTTTTGTGAGGCTTTGCCCAGTGGTATGGAGTACTATCCTGAGATGCCCTGGGGTAGGTTTAAGCCGGCATGGAATGGACTTAGTCCTAGAGCTGTTTTGAAGCTGATCTGTGGTGGAGCTTGTGCTTGTTCCCTGTTTTGTTACTGCCCCAGTTTTTTCCTGGCAGCTGCCAATGAATGCTCGAACAAACCCAAACCTGATGGCCTCCACCAGACAGCATGCGCATAAGGAGATAGAAGGGTCACAACTGAGTGGGAGGGGAGGGTGGAGTGTCTCACCTCAGTGTTTAGGAGTTGGAGGGCCAGTGAGTCCGGCCAGCACCAGCACGGCATTGGTCTGTGGTGGCAGTTGGAGTTTGTTGGAATTGAATATGTCATTGGCATCTGCTACTCATCTGCAGTAATGTGGATCATGTCATATCATCCATTGCAGAAGATGGCACGTGCACATCTGAAGGCATCTAAAATTTGTTAGTGCTAGTAAGTTGTACCTCATGTCTTTGTTCTGTGATTGAGGGGAGTAATTGTATTTCCTGCTTGTATACACCACTTGTGCAAAAGAAATAGCAACCTTGTATCACTATTAAATGGGATTTATTGCTCAAGTGCAGTAATGGCCAAAAGAAAACAAAAAATGTACATTCCAAAACATGAAGTAATTTACAAACAAGAACAAAGGGCCTGATTTAGAACTTGGCATGTGTGTTAGGCCCTGAATCTTCTTTTAATAGCAGTAACAACAATTCACTCAGAACCCTTAGAATGGTGTCAATTAAAAGTAAAACTTTGAAAAAGAATGCAAATGCATAAAAAATAAAACATTCTCACGTGTCACAAAAAGCGTTACATCTATACTGTTAGACCTAACAGCCTTAGGGTGGTCTTTCCCCAAGTTTTTGCCTGCCTCCCTCCATTTTTCTGATCTCCCTTTTGCTTGTTTTAGAACTCCTCGAGCTTTACCACTGCTGATCAGTGCTAAAGTGCTTGTGCTCTCTCCCCTAAACATGGTAACATTGGCTCATACCTAACTGACATATTTAATTTACCTGTACAACCCTAGTAAAGTGCACTAGATGCACCCAGTGCCTGTAAATTAAATACTACTAAGGGGACTGAAGCACTGATCCTGCCACCCACATAAGTAACCCCTTACCCATGTCTCAGGGCTGCCATTGCTAGGCCTGTGTGTACAGATTCACTTCCACTTGCCAAGGACTTAAATTCCCCTTTCTTCCATATATGTCACCCCTAAGGTAGGCCCTACGTAGTCCTATGGTGCCCTGTAAGTAGAACGCAGGGCATGTACTCACAAGTTTTACATGTCCTGGTAGCGAAAAACTCTCAAAGTCGTTTTTCCCTACTGTGAAGCCTGTTTCTCTCATATGCCAGCATTAGAGATTCCCTTATATGCTTTTAAGTGGTCATTTCTGATCTGAGAGGAATAGACTTGTCATATTTGGTATGGTTGAAATGATAGTAAGAAATCCTACTTACTGGTGAAGTTGGATTCTACATTACTATTTCAC
Organism: Pleurodeles waltl; assembly: GCF_031143425.1. Taxonomy (NCBI): domain Eukaryota; kingdom Metazoa; phylum Chordata; class Amphibia; order Caudata; family Salamandridae; genus Pleurodeles; species Pleurodeles waltl. The sequence continues at coordinate 103,719,326 of NC_090437.1, forward strand.
AAATGCCACTTTTAGAAAGCAAAGGTCAATTAACAAGGGAACCCAACAGCTTTTAAAGGGACCATAGGTATCAATCAGCACAAAACACAAAGGTCCCTTATAAGACCACAAAGTACAAATAACTACATAGAACTGGAAGAAATCCTATGTGAAAATGTATATGGTAATAAACAAAGATAATGTTTAATTAAGCATAGCAATGTACATTTCAAATAGAACAATCACAAAGGAAGTGTATTTTGCAGTCAGGCTATTTTTAAAAACATGCCATATCTTATCCACAGAAGTATTAAAAAAAAATTGGAAAGTAATAACAATGTGACATAGCAAATGACACATGTTGTAAAATAAAGACACAGCAATAGATCATAGATTGTGTCAATAAAGTAGTAATTATACTCATACAAAGGAACTAATAAAAAGAGTCAAGGTACAGTTGTCGTTGATGTAACGTTTCAATCCCACAACCAGAATTAACTGGATCATCATCAGAACAAAAGAATTAAACACATATTCAAATTCCATGCCTGCTGAGAAAAAGGCAAGAAAAAGAAAAACTGAAAGAGAAAATAAAGGTGGGCAAAGACGGGAGAAAGAGGGGTGGGTAAAACAGGAGCAGGGACAAATAAAAGAAAATTATAATTTAATCAAATCACTTTTTATATAAAAAAAATAAAAAACATAAAAATATTCCCATTTTCAGCAAGTGAAAAAAAGAACCAAGAGAGAAACCAACCAAAAAACCACCTCAAGAAAATGCTGTGACAAACAACCCAAAACGTGAGAAAAAGAAGTGGCCTATAATAACCTTCCAAACAGCTAATGAAAGTAAAGATACAAACTAACACCATAACCTAATCGACTACGAAACCGAGAATAAAGAAACCAAGAAACCGTGGTAAATCAATTCAGTTACCATGAAGCAAAAGGGCATGGCCCCACACCTTGTCTGTCATAAGGTTGAATTGTCACAATGCAACAATCTGTAAGAGTGAGAGAAATTATGTGAAACAGAACCCTGCAAGGGTTCAAAACTATTGTCTTTTAATCATTGAGAACGGGATGGACAATTGTAAAGCCTTACTGCAATTGGATGAAAAACAATCATAAGACAGTGAACTACAAAGGATTTCACATCCTTTAACAATTTTCTGCTTGAGACGCCAGTGTACCACGCTCTCTATAAAAACCTAGGAATAGAAAATGGTGTCCGCCACAGCCCTCTGAAAATTAGAGTAAAAATAGAAAATGCACACATGTTTGTAGCTATTCAAAAGTGGATCTGCCATCTTGGAGATGATAAAACATACTTGTCATGGAATCAAGGAACCCCAAATGACCACTCTCTACAGAAAAACCTAGAATTAAAGAGTGGACAAATGCACACTCGAGGCAGCCCTTGGAAAATAAAAATAGAAGAAGGACACATGTTTGGGTCTGTTCAAAAGTGGATCCGCCATCTTGGAGTTGGTAAACATACTCAGCATGTGATCATGGAACCTCAAATTACCGATACAATTAAGTACAAAAATTAACAACAAAAAATAAATGGAAGCTACATAGTAAGGTAAAAATGTCTTAGCTGCTTTCTGCATTCTATTCTCAAATGTTGTTGCTAGGTTTCTGTCTTGCAATAAGTTTCTAAATACCAAGGACTTCAAATTGTGAGGGTCTTGGAGGCAACTTTAGTTTTCACATTACTTTCCTCAAATTGTCTAACACCCTCAAATTAAAGGTTCCATAATGAGGAAAAGCTAATGAACCCTCTTTCTCGGTTATTTTACACCATTGTTTAAGCCATATTCATGCTGAAACTCCTTTTATTTCTGACAGTTCGTAAGCTGGGGTTCCCTTGAGTGCAACTTTTTCACTCCCTCTAACAGGAATAAACACGTCTCGCGCACTTCCCAATGCTTTATTTTTTTTAAAAAAATTCTCAAATTCAATTAACCACAAGGATTTTGATTGAATCAGGAAGTAAATTCAATCTCATAATCCTTTTTGTATGCTGTACTGTCTACCAATGCCAGCGTGGCTTCACACTAACCGACCTATACCAGCGTCACACAGAATAATTTCCTACTCACTTTTCTCAGCAGCTGCAATTGCTTCACAATTGTCTCTCACACAATCACTCACTCACACCTAATGCAAAAATTGCAAGCAAAACCAACAATCTGTCTGCACACTACAGGTAGGAACTCAAACATTCCGAAAATCTGTACGGACTAGACTTCGACCATGGCTTTCACAATTACACAATGAGTGAGCCTTGACCAGCAATCATCACTCCTGGTTGATATAGATCCTCTATGTGCACTCAGTATTCACTAAATACCACCCAACAACTCACACTCACTTACTCAAGGAAAAGTAGTAGCACTGTCAACGACATCTCATGACAAGCATCTCACTGCAGACAATAAATAACTAAGCGTCTTCTACACGTGTGCATTATCCCGGGATCTTAGGCTACGACAGAACCATCAACAACAACAACTGCATACATTTTTGAGCACACAGCACCACAATTACTTCGAGTATGACAACTCTGCAGAACACTTCACAACATCACACTTCGACACAATCTTCAAACCAAAAAGCATCAGAAGTGCAAAACTCTATTTATATTCACAAAATATGTCACTTGTAGTCACAACGCTGGAACTTCATCATTCTCTGGAACGGACCATGGCAAGAATTACAGGGTTGACAATATTTGTGTTGGGAAAAGACATGTGGTCAATCCTAACTCCCTAAAACTGAACTAAATATGGTTGGTGTGTTGTATTGGAATTTCACCATTTTGTCTTTAATGTAACAACACATGTTGCAATGTCCACATTTATAGGAACCCCACGGTGGTGTGGGTAACCAGGTATCTCGCGGGTCAGGTGGAAGAAAACTGTGACAAAGGTACTTACGTAGGGCAGGTCCCCTACTGTAAGATGTGCTGGGTTTGGAAGGGAGACTCTTCTTAAGATGCCCATCTGCTAGGAAGAAAGAACAATGTTTGCGAAGAATTTTGTATATTTGAGAGCTCAGTGCATTGTAAGGCGTTATAAGAGAGAGAGATCTGTGTTTCGAATTGTCACATATATGGAGGGAATGCCCACCAGATTTAACCCAACACATTCTATATTGGGGTAGATATATTGATGACGTTCTTCTGTTCTGGTTGGGCACCCTTGACTTACTTGGACGCTTTTTACATCATCTTAACACAAATAGGTTCAATATTACTCTTTCCAGGGAGCACAGTATGTCTCAAGTCAACTTTTTAGATTTTACCTTATATATTGAGGGGGACAAAATTTGCTCCTAGCTATACAGGAAACCTACTGCATGCAACTCTATCCTACATGTCAAGAGTTCACACCCCATCTCCCAAATCAATGCAATACCCTATGGGGAACTCATTAGGATTAGGAGAAACTGTAGTGAGGACACTGTTTTTCTGGAAGAACTGCAACAAATGAATGCACGCTTTACACGTAGCGGCTACCCTCATAATATTCTGCTCCAAGCCAACAACAGAATTAACCGTATTAAAAGATCTGATCTTTTGGTCCCTTCTACTAAGAAAAAGTTACACAGATCTCTCTCTCTTATCACGCCTTACAATGCACTGAGCTCTCAAATATACAAAATTCTTCGCAAACATTGGTCTTTCTTGCTAGCAGATGGGCATCCTAAGAAGAGTCTCCCTTCCAAACCCAGCATAACTTACAGTAGGGGACCTGCCCTACTTAAGTACCTTTGTCACAGTTTTCTTCCACCTGACACTAGAGATACCTGGTTACCCATACCACCGCGGGGTTCCTATAAATGTGGACATTGCAACATGTGTTATTACATTAAAGACAAAATGGTGAAATTCCAATACAATACACCGGTCATTTACAGGATAAATAAGTTTATTAACTGTAATACTAAGTTTGTGGTTTACTGCTTGATCTGTATCTGTAAGTGCATTTATGTGGGCAACACTATTCGACCACTCAAGGAGAGACACATCAGAGCCATTCGTAACAATGATGTCAACTATCCCTTTGCGGTACATTACAACTCCAACCATGGACAGCGAGAAGTTTTAGGCATTTATGCACATGGTGTTGATGTGGTGAATCCTCCACCTAGAGGTGGCAACAGGATTCTCATGCTAAGACGACTAGAAAGCAGTTGGATTATTAGACTTAGAGCAGTTGAGGAGGGCATTAATATTGATAAAGATCTGCACACTTTTTTAAAATCCACTTGCTACATATATGATCTACATGGTGATATAAGCCACATTTGTGTGCCTCTTTCCTGTACCGTGACATGGCTAATTCATTGTGTCCACAGCATATACATATACTGTGTTACTTGCTGATAACTAATTATCATTGTATTATGCATATCGGAGACTAATTTATTTGCATTTACGTCTTTTCATTTATTATGTGCAACTGTGGTATTTTCATTTTCTTATGGGTGACAAGCTATATTTTCTTGCACTTATGGTTTTCACATTTATCTTCTCATTCTCATGAACGCTTCTGGTTATGGTTCCCTTTGAGCATTTTGGCCTTTTCTTGCCTTTTCAAAATGGCCCCCATGTTCAACTTCGTCTCCTTTTCCGTTTGTCAGTCCTTTTTCTATTGTCATACGCATGCGTCTTTCTTTAGTCAGACTCCACGAGTGAGCGGAGCTTATTCAGCTATCCGACACCTCGGGCACGGCTTCATGCTTTTATCGCAGGCTTATCATGGGCAGTTACTGTAGGAAAGTACCATCTTGCCTGGCATGTTACCCCCATATTTCACTGTATATATGTTGTTTTAGTGTATGTGTAACTGGGACCCTGCCAGCCAGGGCCCCAGTGCTCATAAGTGTGTCCTGTATGTGTTCCCTGTGTGATGACTAACTGTCTCACTGAGGCTCTGCTAACCAGAACATCAGTGGTTATGCTCTCTCTGCTTTCGAAATTGTCACTAACAGGCTAGTGACCAATTTCACTAATTCACATTGGCATACTGGAACACCCTTATTGTTCCCTAGTATATGGTACTGAGGTACCCAGGGTATTGGGGTTACAGGAGATCCCTATGGGCTGCAGCATTTATTTTGCCACCCATAGGGAGCTCTGACAATTCTTACACAGGCCTGCCACTGCAGCCTGAGTGAAATAACGTCCACGTTATTTCACAGCAATTTACCACTGCACTTAAGTAACTTATAAGTCACCTACATGTCTAACCTTCACCTGGTGAAGGTTGGGTGCTAAGTTACTTAGTGTGTGGGCACCCTGGCACTAGCCAAGGTGCCCCCACATCGTTCAGGGCAAATTCCCCGGACTTTGTGAGTGCGGGGACACCATTTCCCACGTGCACTATACATAGGTCACTACCTATGTATAGCGTCACAATGGTAACTCCGAACATGGCCATGTAACATGTCTAAGATCATGGAATTGTCACCCCAATGCCATTCTGGCATTGGGGAGACAATTCCATGATCCCCCGAGTCTCTAGCACAGACCTGGGTACTGCCAAACTGCCTTTCCGGGGGTTTCACTGCAGCTGCTGCTGCTACCAACCCCTCAGAGAGGTTTCTGCCCTCCTGGGGTCCAGCCAGGCCTGGCCCAGGAAGGCAGAACAAAGGACTTCCTCAGAGAGAGGGTGTTACACCCTCTCCCTTTGGAAAAAGGTGTCAGGGCTGGGGAGGAGTAGCCTCCCCCTTCCTCTGGAAATGCTTTGATGGGCACAGATGGTGCCCATCTCTGCATAAGCCAGTCTACACCGGTTCAGGGATCCCCAGCCCTGCTCTGGCACGAAACTGGACAAAGGAAAGAGGAGTGACCACTCCCCTGACCTGCACCTCCCAGGGGAGGTGCCCAGAGCTCCTCCAGTGTGCTCCAGACCTCTGCCATCTTGGAAACAGAGGTGCTGCTGGCACTCTGGACTGCTCTGAGTGGCCAGTGCCAGCAGGTGAAGTCAGAGACTCCTTCTGATAGGCTCTTACCTGTGTTGCTAGCCTCACCTCCTTCCTAGGTAGCCAAACCTCCTTTTCTGGCTATTTAGGGTCTCTGCTTTGGGGAATTCTTTGGATAACGAATGCAAGTGCTCATCAGAGTTCCTCTGCATCTCTCTCTTCACCTTCTGCCAAAGGATCGGCCGCTGACTGCTCAGGACGCCTGCAAAACCGCAACAAAGTAGCAAAGACGACTACTAGCAACCTTGTATCGCTGATCCTGCTGCCTTCTCAACTATTTTCCTGGTGGTGCAGGCTCTGGGGGTAGCCTGCCTCCTTCTTGCACCAGGAGCTCTGAAGAAATCTCCTGTGGGTCGACGGAATCTTCCCCCTGCAACCGCAGGCAACAAAAGACTGCATCACCGGTCCTCTGGGTCCCCTCTCAGCACGACGAGCGTGGTCCCTGGAACTCAGCAACTCTGTCCAAGTGACTCCCACAGTCCAGTGACTCTTCAGTCCAAGTTTGGTGGAGGTAAGTCCTTGCCTCCACACGCTAGACTGCATTGCTGTGTACTGCGTGATTTGCAGCTGCTCCGGCTCCTGTGCACCCTTCCAGGATTTCCTTCGTGCACAGCCAAGCCTGGGTCCCCGACAGTCTAACCTGAAGTGCACAACCTCCTGAGTTGTCCTCCGGCATCGTGGGACTCCCTTTTGTGTCTTTGGGTGAGCTCCGGTTCACTCCTCTTCAAAGTGCCTGTTCCGGTACTTCTGCGGGTGCTGCCTGCTTCTCTGAGGGCTCCCTGACTTGCTGGGCGCCCCCTCGGTCTCCTCATCCAAGTGGCGACATCCTGGTCCCTCCTGGGACACAGCAGCATCCAAAAACTCTAACCGTGACCCTTGCAGCTAGCAAGGCTTTTTTGTGGTATTTCTGCATGGGAACACCCCTGCAAGCTTCTTCATGACGTGGGACATCCATCCTCCAAAGGGGAAGTTTCTAGCCCTCTTCGTTCTTGCAGAATCCACAGCTTCTACCATCCGGTGGCAGCTTCTTTGCACCCTCAGCTGGCATTTCCTGGGCATCTGCCCAATCTCGACTTTGTCGCGACTCTTGGACTTGGTCCCCTTGTTCCACAGATACTCTCGGCCGGAAATCCACTTTGGTTGCATTGCTGGTGTTGGTCTTATTTGCAGAATTCCCCTATCACGACTTCTGTGCTCTCTGCGGAATATAGGTGCACTTTACACCTACTTTTCAGGGTCTTGGGGTGGGCTATTTTTCTAACCCTCACTGTTTTCTTACAGTCCCAGCGACCTTTTACAAGCTCACATAGGTTTGGGGTCCATTCGTGGTTCGCATTCCACTTTTGGAGTATATGGTTTGTGTTGCCCCTATACCTATGTGCTCCTATTGCAATCTACTGTAACTTTACATTGCTTGCATTACTTCCTTTTGCTATTACTGCATATTTTTGGTATTGTGTACATATATCTTGTGTATATTTGGCATCCTCATACTGAGGGTACTCACTGAGATACTTTTGGCATATTGTCTTAAAAATAAAGTACCTTTATTTTTAGTATATCTGTGTACTGTGTTTTCTTATGATATTGTGCATATGACACCAGTGGTATAGTAGGAGCTTTGCATGTCTCCTAGTTCAGCCTAAGCTGCTCTGCTATAGCTACCGTCTATCAGCCTAAGCTGCTAGAAACACCTCTTCTACACTAATAAGGGATAACTGGACCTGGTACAGAGTGTAAGTACCCCTTGGTACCCACTACAAGCCAGGCCAGCCTCCTACTTTGGTTGTGCAGGGGTGGGATAAGTACTTGCAACTACTTACCACTTTGTCATTGTGTACTTTTCATAGGAAAATAATATACAAAACAAGTTCAGTGTATGTATACCTAACCAAAAGGTTTTGCTTTTCTTCTCTTACACTATCTGCTAAGTGCTGAAAAGTACTCTTAAACTTTCAAAAGTTTCTAAAAAAGTTGAAAAAACATTTTTTTCTGTTTCCTTAAAAAGTCCTGAAACTTTTTCTTTCTTTTATCTGTCCCTAAACCTTTTTCTATCATGTCTGATGTAGGACCTTCTCTTGATCTGGTCAGCTCAGCTTATGACCACCTTAACTGGGAGGGTTTAAGGAGTCTCTGCATTGATAGAGGTTTAGGGGTAGGGAAGAATCCCTCTAGAGAATTGTTATCTAACATGCTTATTGAGAATGATAAGGCCTTAGCTGGCACATCCATTGAGAAGTTAGGAGATGGTTCACACTCTGACTCAGGGGCACCCCCAGTAAGAGTGTTAGATGGTGACCTTCCTAACCTGCCCCTTAGCAGACCACCTAGCATAGCTGGTACTAATGTGAGTTCACATCACAGTAGGGATATTATTCCTGCAGGCCAGGTTGTTAGGGTGCCAACTGTTAGGGACAGGTCTCCCTCTGTTCATTCACATCATTCTTCTGTGTCAAAGCATGCCCAACCCACCCACCCTGATGACAGAATGTTAGAAAGGGAACTCAATAGATTGAGAGTGGAAGAGTCCAGGCTGAAGCTTAAACAGCAACAGCTGGCTCTAGACAGGGAATCTTTAGACTTAGAAAAAGAAAGACAGAGGTTGGGGCTAGGACCCCATGGTGGCAGCAGCAGTATTCCAGATAGTAATCCTGTGAAAGAGCATGATTCTAGGAATCTGCATAAGATAGTTCCCCCTTACAAGGAGGGGGATGGCATTAACAAGTGGTTTGCTGCACTTGAGAGGGCCTGTGTTGTACAGGGGGTCCCTCAAAGGCAGTGGGCTGCTATCCTATGGCTATCTTTCAGTGGAAAGGGTAGGGATAGGCTCCTTACTGTGAAGGAAAGTGATGCCAATAATTTTACAGTTTTGAAGAATGCACTCATGGATGGATTTGGCTTACCCACTGAACAATACAGGATTAAGTTCAGAGAAACCAGAAAAGAGTCCTCACAAGACTGGGTAGACATTGTTGACTATTCAGTGAAGGCCTTGGAGGGGTGGTTACATGGCAGTAAAGTTTCTGACTATGAAAGCCTGTACAATCTAATCTTGAGAGAGAATATTCTGAATAACTGTGTGTCTGATTTGTTACACCAATATCTAGTGGACTCAGATCTGACCTCTCCCCAAGAATTGGGAAAGAAGGCAGTCAAATGGGTCAGAACAAGAGTGAACAGAAAAGTTCATACATGGGGTGACAAGGATGGCAAGAAGAAGGATGGTAAGTCTTGAGACAAGGGTGGGGACAAAGCTAAAAATGAGTCTTCATCAGGCCCACAAAAACACTCTGGTGTGGGTAGTGGGTCCAAATCCTCTTCTAATCAAGTAAAAAAACATGGTGCTATTTATGTAAAGTAAAAGGCCATTGGACAACTGATGCCAGTTGAACAAAGAAAAGCACCAAGCCTCCCACTACCACAACCCCTACTGCTACACCTACTGCCCCTAGTAATAGCAGTGGTGGTGGGAGCAAACCTACTAATAGCCAATCCAAGGGAGTAGCTGGGCTCACTTTTGGTAATTTAGTTGGGGTTGGTCTTGTTAGGGAGACCACAGAGGCTGTGCTAGTCTCTGACGGTGCCATTGATTTGGCCACCTTGGTTGCTTGTCCCCTTAATATGGATAAGTACAAGCAACTTCCCCTAATAAATGGTGTTGAGGTTCAGGCCTACAGGGACACAGGTGCCAGTGTTACCATGGTAATAGAGAAACTGGTACACCCTGAACAACACCTACTTGGTCACCAGTACCAAGTGACAGACGCTCATAACAACACTCTTAGCCACCCCATGGCTGTTGTGAATCTCAACTGGGGAGGGGGGGTTACTGGTCCAAAGAAAGTTGTGGTTGCCTCAGATTTACCTGTAGACTGTCTACTAGGGAACGATTTAGAGACATCAGCTTGGGCAGAAGTGGAGTTGGAGGCTCATGCAGCAATGCTGGGCTTTCCTGGGCATATTTTTGCTTTGACAAGGGCTCAGGCCAAAAAGCAAAAAGGACAGGGTGACTTGGATCCTGGAACAATGGACCAAGTGCTCCCTAAAGCTAGGGTTAGTAAGGGTAAATCCCTACCCACTATCCCTCCCTCTGCAGATGATTCAACTTCTGAGGAAGAAGAATTTCCCCCCTGTGCAGAACCTTCATCAGAGGAGCTGGAAGCAGACACTGCTGAGCTTTTGGGTGGAGGGGGGCCTGCCAGGGAGGAGCTGAGTGTGGCACAGCAAACCTGTCCCACATTAGAGGGTCTAAGACAGCAAGCTGTCAAACAGCAAAATGGGGATGTCAGTGACTCACATAGAGTTTACTGGGAGGACAACCTCTTGTATACAGAGGCAAGGGACCCAAAACCTGGAGCAGCCAGGAGATTGGTCATTCCCCTGCAATACAGAGAGTTCCTCCTAACTCTGGCACACAACATTACCTTGGCTGGACATTTAGGGCAAATTAAAACATGGGAAAGGCTTGTCCCCCTGTTTCATTGGCCTAGAATGTCAGAGGACACAAAAGACTTTTGTAAGTCCTGTGTGACCTGCCAAGCCAGTGGCAAGACTGGTGGCACACCAAAGGCTCCCCTTATTCCACTGCCTGTGGTTGGGGTTCCCATTGAAAGGGTAGGGGTTGAAATAGTTGCTGCCCTTGACCCTCCTACTGCTTCAGGCAATAGGTTTATCTTGGTGGTAGTGGACCATGCCACAAGATATCCTGAAGCAATTCCTCTAAGGACCACTACAGCACCTGCAGCGGCAAAAGCCCTCCTGGGAATATTTTCCAGGGTGGGTTTCCCAAAAGAGGTTGTATCAGACAGGGGTAGCAACTTTATGTCTGCATACTTGAAGGCCATGTGGAAGGAATGTGGTGTAACCTACAAATTCACCACACCTTATCATCCACAAACAAATGGACTGGTAGAGAGGTTTAATAAAACTCTAAAAGGAATGATAATGGGACTCCCTGAAAAACTCAGGAGGAGATGGGATGTCCTGTCACCTTGCCTCATTTTTGCTTACAGGGAGGTACCCCAGAAAGGAGTGGGCTTAAGCCCCTTTGAACTCCTATTTGGGCACCCTGTAAGAGGTCCTCTAACACTTGTAAAGGAGGGTTGGGAACAACCTTTAAAAGCTCCTAAGCAAGACATAGTGGACTATGTACTCGGCCTAAGATCCAGAATGGCAGAGTATATGAAAATGGCCAGTAAAAACCTTCAGGCCAGCCAAGAGCTCCAAAAGCAATGGCATGACCAGAAGGCTGTTCTGATTCAGTACTAACCAGGACAGAAGGTGTGGGTCTTGGAGCCTGTGGCCCCAAGAGCACTCCAAGACAAATGGAGTGGACCCCACATCATTGTTGAAAAGAAGGGAGAAGTCACCTACTTGGTTGACTTGGGCACTGCCAGGAGTCCCCTTAGGGTGCTCCATGTCAATCGCCTAAAATCCTACTATGACAGGGCTGATCTCACCCTGCTCAAGGCAACAGATGAAGGACAGGAAGAAGAGAGTGACCCTCTCCCTGATCTCTTCTCTTCCACAGAACAAGATGCTCCAGTGGAAGGTGTGGTTTTGGCAGACTGTCTTACTGCTGAGCAGAAAGACCACTGCATAAATCTCCTTGGTCAGTTTTCTGAACTCTTTTCTACTGTGCCAGGCACCACTTCTTGGTGTGAGCACACTATACAGGGAGTGCAGAATTATTAGGCAAACGAGTATTTTGACCACATCATCCTCTTTATGCATGTTGTCTTACTCCAAGCTGTATAGGCTCGAAAGCCTACTACCAATTAAGCATATTAGGTGATGTGCATCTCTGTAATGAGAAGGGGTGTGGTCTAATGACATCAACACCCTATATCAGGTGTGCATCATTATTAGGCAACTTCCTTTCCTTTGGCAAAATGGGTCAAAAGAAGGACTTGACAGGCTCAGAAAAGTCAAAAATAGTGAGATATCTTGCAGAGGGATGCAGCACTCTTAAAATTGCAAAGCTTCTGAAGCGTGATCATCGAACAATCAAGCGTTTCATTCAAAATAGTCAACAGGGTCGCAAGAAGCGTGTGGAAAAACCAAGGCGCAAAATAACTGCCCATGAACTGAGAAAAGTCAAGCGTGCAGCTGCCACGATGCCACTTGCCACCAGTTTGGCCATATTTCAGAGCTGCAACATCACTGGAGTGCCCAAAAGCACAAGGTGTGCTATACTCAGAGACATGGCCAAGGTAAGAAAGGCTGAAAGACGACCACCACTGAACAAGACACACAAGCTGAAACGTCAAGACTGGGCCAAGAAATATCTCAAGACTGATTTTTCTAAGGTTTTATGGACTGATGAAATGAGAGTGAGTCTTGATGGGCCAGATGGATGGGCCCGTGGCTGGATTGGTAAAGGGCAGAGAGCTCCAGTCCGACTCAGACGCCAGCAAGGTGGAGGTGGAGTACTGGTTTGGGCTGGTATCATCAAAGATGAGCTTGTGGGGCCTTTTCGGGTTGAGGATGGAGTCAAGCTCAACTCCCAGTCCTACTGCCAGTTCCTGGAAGACACCTTCTTCAAGCAGTGGTACAGGAAGAAGTCTGCATCCTTCAAGAAAAACATGATTCTCATGCAGGACAATGCTCCATCACACGCGTCCAAGTACTCCACAGCGTGGCTGGCAAGAAAGGGTATAAAAGAAGGAAATCTAATGACATGGCCTCCTTGTTCACCTGATCTGAACCCCATTGAGAACCTGTGGTCCATCATCAAATGTGAGATTTACAAGGAGGGAAAACAGTACACCTCTCTGAACAGTGTCTGGGAGGCTGTGGTTGCTGCTGCACGCAATGTTGATGGTGAACAGATCAAAACACTGACATAATCCATGGATGGCAGGCTTTTGAGTGTCCTTGCAAAGAAAGGTGGCTATATTGGTCACTGATTTGTTTTTGTTTTGTTTTTGAATGTCAGAAATGTATATTTGTGAATGTTGAGATGTTATATTGGTTTCACTGGTAATAATAAATAATTGAAATGGGTATATATTTTTTTTGTTAAGTTGCCTAATAATTATGCACAGTAATAGTCACCTGCACACACAGATATCCCCCTAACATAGCTAAAACTAAAAACAAACTAAAAACTACTTCCAAAAATATTCAGCTTTGATATTAATGAGTTTTTTGGGTTCATTGAGAACATGGTTGTTGTTCAATAATAAAATTAATCCTCAAAAATACAACTTGCCTAATAATTCTGCACTCCCTGTAGATACGGGAGACAGCATGCCTGTCAAAAGTAATATCTATAGGCAGCCTGACCATGTCAGGGACTGCATAAAACAAGAGGTTCAGAAAATGCTTGAACTGGGAGTGGTTGAACATTCTGAAAGCCCATGGGCCTCTCCTGTGGTGCTTGTACCAAAACCTCACTCAAAAGATGGGAAAAAAGAAATGAGGTTTTGTGTAGATTACAGAGGTCTCAACCAGGTAACTAAAACTGATGCTCACCCTATACCCAGGGCAGATGAGCTCATAGATACACTGGCATCTGCCAAGTATCTAAGCACCTTTGATTTGACTGCAGGGTATTGGCAGATCAAGTTATCAGAGGATGCTAAAGCAAAAACTGCATTTTCGACTATTGGAGGGCACTACCAATTCACAGTAATGCCCTTTGGTTTGAAAAATGCACCTGCCACTTTTCAGAGGTTGGTGAATACAGTCCTGCAGGGGTTGGAGTCTTTTAGTGCAGCATATCTGGACGATATAGCTGTCTTTAGCTCAACCTGGTATGATCACCTGGTCCACCTGTGGAAAGTTTTGGAGGCCCTGAAAAAGGCAGGCCTCACTATCAAGGCTTCAAAGTGCCAGATAGGGCAGGGGAAAGTGGTTTATCTGGGACACCTGGTAGGTGGAGAAGAGATTGCACCACTTCAGGGGAAAATCCAAACTATCATAGATTGGGTTCCCCCTACAACTCAGACCCAGGTGAGAGCCTTCTTAGGCCTCATTGGGTATTACAGGAGGTTCATTAAGAACTATGGCTCCATTGCAGCCCCACTTAATGACCTTGGCTCCATTGCAGCCCCACTTAATGACCTCACCTCCAAGAAAATGCCTAAAAAGGTTTTGTGGACAGCTAGCTGTCAGAAAGCTTTTGAGGAGCTGAAACAGCCCATGTGCACTGCACCTGTCCTAAAAAACCCATGTTACTCCAAGAAATTCATTGTTCAAACTGATGCATCTGAATTAGGAGTAGGGGCAGTCTTATCACAACTCAATTCTGAGGGCCAGGATCAACCTGTTGCTTTTATCAGCAGGAGGTTGACCCCTAGATAAAAGCATTGGTCTGCCATAGAGAGGGAGGCCTTTGCTGTGGTCTGGGCACTGAAGAAGTTGAGGCCATACCTGTTTGGCACTCACTTCATTGTTCAGACAGACCACAAACCTCTACTTTGGCTAAAACAAATGAAAGGTGAAAACCCTAAATTGTTGAGGTGGTCCATATCTCTACAGGGAATGGACTATACAGTGGAACATAGACCTGGGAGTACCCACTCCAATGCAGATGGACTCTCCAGATATTTCCACTTAGACAATGAAGACTCATCAGGTCATGGCTAGTCTTATTGTCCTTCGTTTGGGGGGGGTTGTGTAGGAAAGTACCATCTTGCCTGGCATGTTACCCCCATATTTCACTGTATATATGTTGTTTTAGTGTATGTGTCACTGGGACCCTGCCAGCCAGGGCCCCAGTGCTTATAAGTGTGCCCTGTATGTGTTCCCTGTGTGATGACTAACTGTCTCACTGAGGCTCTGCTAACCAGAACCTCAGTGGTTATGCTCTCTCTGCTTTCTAAATTGTCACTAACAGGCTAGTGACCAATTTCACTAATTCACATTGGCATACTG